>NC_060129.1:68158269-69529519 GCF_021461395.2 Schistocerca americana | reverse complement strand
GTAAAAATTAATGTTATCCTTGTTTGCTTAATGATTTGTTCTTTATGAATATCATAACCACCAATATAAGAACAGTTTGTGATAATAATAGTGGCATATGTTTCAGTTTTTATAATGTAATATATCTATCAAAAATTATTTACGATTGTGATGTACTCCTTTTAATTTAATAAATGTGTTAAAAATGATCACATCTGTTATACTGAGAAACAGTAAAACAAAATATTTCAATACTCTTTGTCCGTTAAATTCTCGAATTAGACATAATGGTTCGAATGGACCCAGGATATGTAAATGTCCAGAAAATATCGGTCATGCACAGAAGCATTAAACGACTTAATAGACGTTATAGGTAACTTGGATAACTTCACCAGAAAGAACAATGATAGTTCAGTAACAGACTACTTGTTATTCATAACCAATTATTTAAAAAATATGGTAAATTTTTTTGATAAGACAGAAAGTAGCAAAATTAATTTTTTATGTGAGCAAGTGAATTTAATGGGTGTCCGAAAGAAGCATGACAGATACTCGCCATGTAGTTTTATGTTTTGTTGTATTTTATTTTCAATATCATCCCCCCCTCCTCCCCCCCCCCCACACACACGAGTAGGTAAGGAGCATACACTGTCTTGTTCTACCCCATCCTAATACAATGCATAAGATTTGTTCGCATTTTCATAATCAGCAGGTTAGCAACTAGGTGGCAATTAAGTGTTGTATGCAAAACAGACGTTCCAATTTCTTTGTGAATCAGATCATGTTGCTCCACTAATTAGTCTGTGCTGATAATCACAAAAATTCAGTTAACAGATGGACCACGTCATTCTTTGCGTCCCCTCCTTAACTGTCAATTGTTTACAATCCCTTTTTATATTTTACGTTCCATTCACATATTAAAATGTGTTTAAAGTTACATACAACTGGATCAATAAAGAAGATCCAGATAAGACAGTAAAGTACCCACAGTTTGAAACTATTTCAGAAAGTACACAACTGCTTATGGCGAAAATCGCTGCAGCTAAAAAGCTGATGTCGTGGATAGTACACAGATAATAAATTTTTGCCAAAAAACTTAATTTAAAGTCTCTTTATAAAGATAACCTAGAGCGACAAAACGTCAAACTTGTGCTTAATATTTTCAATCAGAGGACTGTTCAACATTTGTTATCTTTGGGGGGAAAAACATCTTACTGAAAGTTCAGAGAGCACTGCTAAATTCATCAGAATTAATTTGTACATGGCGGAACATTTTAAATATTCGTTCATCTGGTAGACATATCCGTTTGAAGGATGCACTACAGAAACCACTGTCAGATATTTAGAAAAGTGTTTATCATGGCTGGATAATTATATGGAAACGTTGTCCTGATCGCACATTTGGATTATCCAGTGACACTCATTTGCGCATATCTCGTACCACTCACGCTCTTCTAGAAATGACCAAGTACTGCACTGAGGACTCGAATTTTAAATATCTTCAACTAGGAAAGGTTCAGACAGATGCTGCAAAAAAAAAAAAAAAAAGATTTGAAAGATATCGAACAATGGCAGGACGTCACTGTTTGTTATCTCTGGGACAAGTATTTGAATCTGAATTGAAGCTAAGAATTCAGCCCCGCTACCCTTCAAAATTCCATCATCTGCTCTTGTTGAAGTTGGAACAGATTTAAATTTTTAGGAAGCTGACTGTGTAGATGTCACCTTACCACCACCACCACGATCAAACACTGACAGTATAATAGATTGCAGTGAAGATCAAATTCAGTCTGTTCAGGAATACTTGCCTTCTTTTACACATACCTGTCAGGGTACTGTTCCAATGCTCTTCTTGGATCTGAGGTGCGAGACATGTAAAACATATTTAGAGCGAGATATAATATTATCAGCAATTAAAAATGAGGTTATTGATGTTGTCATTTCCGCTTACTGGGATGTTAAAAACATGGTCTCTGGAGAACATCATCACAGCTTCATTAGATGCTTTTCCCAGAGAAATTTACTTTTAAGATTAGCTGTTGATGCAATTAAGATAAGAAGACATTTTCCTACTAGAGTTTCCTCGTAGTCTGGTAGTTTACACAGACGGCAGAATTCTTCACTGTATAATAAAAGCGGGTGTAATATTTTTCTCAGTATTCATATTAAAAAAAATGATTGCCATACTTATAATAACAGCAATAAGAGAAAACTGTCAACTGTAAAGTAGTTTGGAATAAATTTTGTGACAGGTAAACAAACATTTACTTTTGTCATTTTCCCTTCATTTTTAATTTTTTTCTTCTTGATCTGTGTAATTGCATAATAATAAGCCAATATTTTACATATAAATATTTCATTTCATTAACGGCGGTATTCTGGTACATATTTGACAGTTCTGCTGACACAGACAGACTGAAGTGTCATATTTATGAAATCTATTTTTTTACTTTGTTGGTTAAAACATGGTTACATGATTATTTACTATTAAACTGATCCTGGAGACAATGCAGATTTCAGAGTGCCTGACGGCTCAACACAAAAATTTTGTCTCAAGTACAGATAGTGTTGAGGATCAGTGGACAAAGTTCAAAACCATCATACAGTATGCGTTAGATGAATATGTGCCAAGCAAGATCATAAGAGATGGAAAAGAGCCACCGTGGTACAACAACCGAGTTATAACTGCTGTGGAAGCAAAGGGAACTTCACAGCAAACACAAAAATAGCCAAAGCCTTGTACACAAACAAAAATTACGCGAAGGGAAAAGTAGTGTGAGGAGGGCTATGCGAGAGGCGGTCAGTGAATTCGAAAGTAAAGTTCTCTGTTCTGACTTGGCAGAAAATCCAAAGAAATTTTGGTCTTATGTCAAAGCAGTAGGTGGAACAAAACAATATGTCCAGATGCTCTGTGACCAAAATGGTACTGAAACAGAGGATGACAGACTAAATTCCGAAATACTAAATGTCTTTTTCCAAAGCTGTTTCACATAGCAAGACTGCACTGTAATTCCTTCTCTAGATTGTCCCATAGATGACAAAATGGTAATTATCGAAATAGACGACAGAGGGACACAGAAACAATAAAAATCGCTCAAAAGAGGAAAGGCAGCTGCACCTGATGGGATACCAGTTCGATTTTCCACAGAGTACGCGAAGGAACTTGCCCCCCTTCTAGCAGCGGTGTACCGTAGGTCTCTAGAAGAGCGTAGCGTTCCAAAGGATTGGAAAAGGACACAGGTCATCCCCGTTTTCAAGAAGGGACGTCGAAAAGTTGTGCAGAAGTATAGACCTATATCAATAACGTCGACCAGTTCTAGAATTTTGGAACACATATAATGTTCGAGTATAATGACTTGTGTGGAGACTAGAAATCTACTCTATAGGAATCAGAATGTGTTTCGAAAAAGACGATTGTGTGAAACCCACTTAGTGCTATTCGTCCACGAGACTCAGAGGACCATAGACGCGGGTTCACAGGTAGATGCCGTGTTCCTTGATTTCTGCAAGGCATTCGATACAGTTCCCCACAGTCGTTTAATGAACAAAGTAAGAGCATATGGACTATCGGACCAATTGTGTGATTGGATTGACGAGTTCCTATATAACAGAACGCAGCACGTCATTCTTAATGGAGAGAAGTCTTCCGAAGTAAGAGTGATTTCAGGTGTGCCGCAGGGGAGTGTCGTAGGACTGTTGCTATTCACAATATACATAAATGACCTTATGGATGACATTGGAAGTTCACTGAGGTTTTTCGCGCGTGATGCTGTGATATATCGAGAGGTTGTAACAATGGAAAACTGTACTAAAACGCATGAGGATCAGCAGCGAATTGACGCATGGTGCAGGGGAATGGCAACTGAATCTCAATGTAGACAAGTGTAATGTGCTGCGAATACATAGAAAGAAAGATCCCTTATCATTTACCTACAATGTAGCGAGTCAGAAACTGGAAACAGTTAATTCCATAAATTATCTGGGAGTACGCATTAGGAGTGATTTAATATGGAATGATCATATAAAGTTGATCGTCGGTAAAGCAGATGCCAGACTGAGACTCATTGGAGGAATCCTAAGGAAATGCAATCCGAAAACAAAGGAAGTAGGTTACAGTACGCTTGTTCGCCCACTGCTTGAATACTGCTCAGCAGTGTGGGATCCATATGAAATAGGGTTGATAGAAGAGATAGAGAAGATCCAACGGAGAGCAGCGCGATTCGTTGCAGGATCTTTTAGTAATCGCGAAAGCGTTACGGAGATGATAGATAAACTCCAGTGGAAAACTCTGCGGAAGAGACGCTCAGTAGCTCGGTACGGGCTTTTGTTGAAGTTTCGAGAACATACCTGCACCGAGGAGTCAAACAGTGTATTGCTCTCTCCTACATATATCTCGCGAAGAGACCATGAGGAAAAAATCAGAGAGATTAGAGCCCAGACAGAAGCATACCGACAATCCTTCTTTCCACGAACAATACGAGACTGGAATAGAAGGGAGAACCGGTAGAGGTACTCATGGTAGCCTCCGCGACACACCGTCAGTTGGATTGCGGAGTATGGATGTAGATGTAGATGTAGAAGTACGTCAGTTTCACTCACAATGTTTTTCTTAACAAGCAATAAAATTTTGCATATGATCTGAAACACAATAGAAGGAAATCACAGAGTATTGTAACCAGCGTAACATGCATTTTGCACTACAACATACAGGAACCACATAGTTTCTTTACAAAAGTACAATTTTATTATAAATGGCATAGCGATTGATACTCGAGATGTAAGTTGTTTCGAATCAAGACACGAATCACGAAGTAACCTATATAGTCCAACGTGTTTAGCCTACCACCCGACATATGTAAACTCTATTGCACACCGGTGTTTACTACACATTTTGGGACACAGATACCGACTGGATCTGCACCCTTCAATAATTGCTCATTTCAAAATTAAAGACAATTAGCGTCATTAACAGCAGAGCTGTAAACTATATAACATTTGTCACGAACTATAGGAACGAGTATTAAATATTCTTAGCATAAGTACCGCAAATCTACGTTCTCTTATATCAAAGTCTTTACGAGAAAGAGATATATTATTGCTGAGATGAACTCTACTTCAAATACATTCCGACAAGACGTCGAAATTCGAAATAAACGTGACTGCCAGCTGTCGGCCGCTAATGGAAGGCGAAGGGCGGGCCACACAGCTGTTGCCGGCCGTCGCCAACAGATGACAGAGCGGTAGACAGTCTTTTGCCCATAGCAGTACGTGTTGGTTACCCACGTAGTATTGACACCTGTATGCAAGAATGTCGACTTCTCTGATACATTAGTTCCCCAATAAGTGGAAGGCTGACGGCACGTAAACCAGTCTTCAAAGTTCAGGGTAAATAAAGGATATTTTAAATTAAATATAAACATGGCTATGAATGCTATTTCTTCTTTTAATGTTTTTTTTTCCTTTATTGTAAGTTTTAATACCTGTACATCAGGTAGGCTGGCAGCAGCACTCTACGCTGCTCTTCAGCCTTAGAGTAGACAATGAGAAAACGGAAAGAATACACATAATATACATAATGGCGGGTAAAAAACAGTAGACACAGAATACAATAACACGGAGCCGTTCACACTCGACGAAAAATACACTGAAACACGTAGGCACAGCGCACAAACACTGATGATTTCGATGGCACAGGTGAACGTTGGAGTGTGACGGCGAACACTAAACAAACACAATGGCACACACACGAGAAATGGATGGCGATGATCTCTGGCGCGCGAATGTCCACGTAACGTGTGCGTGTCGGGGGACCTGCCAAGAGGAGAAGAAGGGGGAGGGGGAGGGGGAGGAAGAGGGGAGAGTAAAGATGCCAATGGCAGAGGAAATGAGATGAGGAATGGAGATATGGAGATAGGGGAAGCCCGGGAGTGGGGAGAAAGGGAGGAGGGAGGGAAGGGGGAGAGAAGGGAGAGAGGGCGCCCAAAGGAAATAACACAGGAAGACGGAAGAAGGATCAGAGTTGGTAGGAGGGGTAGATGGAGGGGAGGAGGGCATCATCAGGGAGGGGGAGCTGGCGGAAGCCACCTTGGGAGATGGTGTGGAGAGTGGAGAGATGGAGAGCAGGTGGGACGTGGAAGTAAAGGCGCGGCAGCAGATGGGGGCGGGAGAGGATGGGAGAGACCAGCGTGTCAGGAGGATCGAGTTTACAGGAGGTGTAGAGGATCTGTAGCTGTTCGAGGAATAGGAGGAGGTGGGGGAAGGGAATAAGATCGTACAGGATCCACATGGGGAAGGGGAGACGGATGCGATAGAAGAGGCGAAGAGGATGGCGTTCAAGGATCTGAAGGGATTTGTAAAAGGTAGGGGGAGCGGAGATCCAGGCAGGGTGGGCGTAGCAAAGGGTAGGGCGAATGAGGGATTTATAGGTATGGAGGATGGTGGAAGGGTCCAGACCCCACGTACGTCCAGGAAGGAGCTTGAGGAGACAGAGTCGGGAATGTGCCTTGGCTTGGATCGCCAGGTGGTGGGGAGATAGGAGGAGGAGGAGGCAGAGGGAGCAGGGCCAGGTGGGGATACATCCATTGCATCCTGGGGGGATAAAGGAGGAAGGGGTTCGGGGCCTTTTTGGGAGCTGAGGAGGTGGTGGTGCCACTAGGGCGTCTAAGGGCAGGGGAACAGTGAGTGGAGATATGTGGGACGGGAGCAATAGGAAGGTGCCAGGAAATGGCATATCCCGGCGTGGACGCAGGAGCCAGCGCCGGAGATGGCGATGGTGGAGGTAACAGCGACGGTGATGTTGGAGAAGACAGTGATGGCGAAGGCGAGGGGGAAACCTGGGTATGGGCAGTGGCCTGTCGGGCCACCACCCTAGCGGGAGCTGCAGTGACAGGCTGGGGGAATGGGGGGAAAAGATCACAGGTGGAGGTGCGGGAGGAAGAAACTGGGGAGAGGGCGATGGAGAGCAAGGGCAAAGGGAGAGTGAGAAGAGTAGGGATGGAAAAAGGGGAGGCGACTGGGTACACCATGTAATGGTGGTGGTGGCGGCAGAGGAGGAATTATAAACTATGGCTGCTTGCTGGACTGCTGCTGCTGCTGGCTGGTCCGCTGCTGCTGCAGCCTGGACCGCTGCTGCTGCTGGCTGGCTGGACCACTGCTGCTGGCTGGCTGGACTTCTTTTAATGCATATCCTGTCCCCAAATAACCATCTCCGGCGGTACCTCATAACGAGTACCGCCTTCGATTCGTGATTTCTGTCACTAATCGAAGCGTTAGGTTTGCAGGGGCCAGCCAGCCAGCCAGCCAGCCAGCCAGCCAGCTAGTAGCGGTCCAGCCAGCCAGCAGCGGTCCAGCCAGCAGAAGCAGCGGTCCAACCAGCAGCAGCAGCAGCGGTCCAGCCAGCAGCAGCAGCAGCAGCGGCAGTCCCGTTCCTGCCAGCCAGCGTTCCTGCCAGCAGTCGCTAGCGCCAGCATCATGGGACTTTCGCCACAGTTGTCCTCTGTCTTCGTCTGTCTTCGTCCATCATCGTCCGTCCCCTGTTTTCCTCTCTCGTTTTCGTCCTGTACTGTCTTAGTTCCTACTTGTCATAATGTCAGCCCCCACCACTACTACCAGTACCACCACCACCGCAATAGTTTATACTTCCCCCTCCACCACCACCATCACCAACATTACATGGTGTGCCTACTCGCCCCCCCTCTTTCCATCCCCCTCTTCTCACTCTCCCTTCGCCCTCGCTCTTAGTCGCCCCCATGCCTGGGTATCTGGGTTCGATTCCCGGGGGGTCAGGGATTTTCTCTGCCTCGTGATGACTGGGTGTTGTGTGCTGTCCTTAGGTTAGTTAGGTTTAAGTAGTTCTCTTCTAGGGAACTGATGACCATAGATGCTGAGTCACATAGTGCTCAGAGCCGTTTGAATAATTTTTTTTTCTTTGTCGCCCCCTCCCCAGCTTCTTCCATCCTCACCTCTGATCCTTTCCCCCCCACTCGACCTGCCTGTTACTGCAGCTCCACTAGGATGGTGGCCCGATGGACTCCTGCCCATGCACAGCTCTCCCCATCGCCTTCGCCATCACCATCATCTCCGTCATCGCCATCGCCATCGCCTTCACCATCGCCATCTCAGGTGCCGTCTCCTGCGTCCAGGCCGGGACCTGCCACTTCCTGCCACCTCCCTGTTATTCATCCCGCATGTCACCACCCACCCTTCTGCTGCCCTCAAACGCCCTAGTGGCACCACCACCTCCTCAGCTCCCAAATATGCCCGAGAATGCCACGAATGTCTCCCTGCCTTGCCCTGCTCCCTCCGCCTTCCCCCTCCTCCTCCCCCCTCTTCCTACAAATACCTCCTATCTCATCCTGATCCTTCCCTCATGAAGGCCCGAATCCTCTCCCTCCTCCTCTGCCAACACTTCCCTGGAGCCCCCATCCTCCTAACTCCCCAAAGAGACTCTCCTTCCAAGCCCCTTCCTTTATACTGACATCCTTTCCTGCATCCCCGTCACCTGGTTTGGCCCCAACGCCTCCCTAATCCCCGCTCCTTCCCCATCTCCTACCCGCCAACCCCAACCCCTGCATCGCCCACTAATCCTCACCGATGTGATCACTCGACTTAGTCCGACAATCACAGAGATGGAGGTGTTGGCGGAGCTCAAGACGCATCCCTCGTTGGAGGTCCGGGTGGTCCGCCACATTTTTAACTCTGCCGACCCCAACTGCCATATGTGGGTTTTTTTGGAAGACGCCCCCTCCATTGACCGCCTCCTGAAGGAGGGTGCTCTCCTCTTCAACCAATGATACAAAGTCGACCCCTCCCGTTCCCCTACTGTGCCTGCATTACAATGCACACACAACATCTGTGTGCCGCGATGCTCCCACCTGCCCACACTGAAAGCAAGCACATTCCCTGTGACAGTGCCTCAACCTTCAGTCCCCTCCCTCCTGTAACACCTGTAATCTCCCACATCCCACGTACTCCCAAAAATGTAAAGCCCAACCCCCTCCCACCACTCCTGGACCCACTGTCCTTGTCCGCTCTCTGGACGCCCCCACCCCTCCTGGCAATTCCCTTCGTCCCCTCCCCCCACACTGCTGAGCACATCATCAGGTTCCTCACCATCGTACTCCAAAATGGCCAATCTTTCCAGCGCCCTCACACCCTCCAGCAGATAGCCATCACCACCCGTTTCATCTTCCACCTTAAAATGTATGCCACCCACTCCCACAACCAGGCCCATTTTACCTTCTCCCGTTTCGACACCCTCATCTGTCGTGGTGTGTCAGCACTGTATCCTGTTCAACAACATCCATTCCCTTCCCACCAACAAGAACCTCTTCATGCACACCCTCGCTACCCACCGTGTGGATGCCTTCCTCCGCAATGAAACCTTTCTTCACCCCACCACACCATACACACCTCGCCCTAACTCCTTCACTGCTCCGATAATCCCTTCATAATAGCACGTGGCAGAGTTGCTATAGGTCACAACCGCCATATCCCAGTTCGGCACCAACCTCTCCTTCCCGACCCCACTGAACACTGGATCCTAAGGCTCTTCTTCCCTGGCCTTACCATCACCTGCGCCACCATCTATGTCCGCCCTAACACCCCTATTCCTTTTGACTTCCTCTCCCTCATTGACAGGACCTTCTCCTCCTACGTGATCGCCGCTGACCTCAACATCCATAGTCATTCTGCCACCCAGTTATAGCAGTGGCATCGGTTCCTCTCCTACCTCCAAGGCGACCTCGTCCCCATTCCCCAACACATCCTTCCCGAATCCAACTCCACTCCCGATGTCATCCGCTCCTCCCCTAACCACCTTGGCTGCATAACAGTGGATCTCCTGGTCCCCACTAGTAGTGACCATCTCCCTGTCCTACTCACCGTTTAAGATGATCGTCGCCCCCATCCTGACCCCTATCATGAACCTCCCATGAAGAACGTCCATGATTATTTCGGTGACGCGGCTAAGAAAGGCCGGGACTGGCGACAGACATGCACCCGTTTAAACGCTACACATCCTATAAACTCGTCCAAGTACTGGTCAGCCTTCTGCCGCCTTACCAGATCTAACCCCCCCCTACTATCCTCTGCTTCCTGATAACCAACTGTTCCCTCACAATCTTAGTAAGGCCAATCACTTTGCCTCCTACCTCTCCGATGTCTTTACCATCCCCGACGATCCCCAATTCGATTACTCCCTCTTCCCGGCTGTCTGCGATCGATCTGACACCTCTGCCCCTCCCCTCCCACCAGGTTTCCAGTACTTGGAAACCGCGCACACCGAACTCAATGCCCCTGTCACTGCACAGGATCTCATTGTTACACTCTGCACAAAACGCAACACTGCTCCTCGTCACGATCGTGTCACCTATCGCCACCTTTGTGAAGCACCTGCTTCTTTCCTCTCCACCCTGGCAAGACTCTACAATGTAGTCCTGTCCATCGGCTACTATCACAACCTGTGAAAAACCTCCCACATCCTGATGTTCCTTAAACCCGGTAAACTGCCGTCCGCTGTCTCCTCCTACCGTCCCATCGCCCTTACCTCAGTCTTCAGCAAGGTCATGGAATCCATCCTCACCCCACGCATCCACCAGCATCTCCGCCAGCACCGCCTCTTTCCTGTTACCCAGTGTGGCTTTTGGCAGTCCTTCTCTTCCGATGACCTTCTCCTTCACCTCACTCATCTCTGTCGCTCCGCTATCTTGCTCTCCCTTGACCTTGAATGAGCCTATGACCGCATGTGGCATTCCGGTCTCCTCTTCAAGCTCCAAACCTTCGCCCTTCCTGTTAACTACGTCCGTTTGATCGATTACTTTCTTTCCCAACATCCTACCTACGTCACCATACACAACACGGATTCCTACACCTTTTTCCCCTCCACCGGTGTGCCCCAAGGATCCATCCTCTCCCCTCTTCTGTACCTTTTGTATACGGCCGACATGCCACCGCCTTCACCCTCCATCCACCTTCTCCAGTACGCCGATGACACCCCCTTCCTTGCACTTGCCCCCTGCAGCACTCTCAACACCTTCTCGAATCCCATCTTGTCCAGTTCAGCACTTGGTGCAACCAGTGGTTGCTTAAGGTCAGTCCTTCCAAAACCCAGGCGATCATTGTAGGCAAAACCACCCCTTCCTTCCACCTCCACGATTTCTACATCACCATTTATGGTTGTCCTATCGCCCTCACCCCCACCCTTAAGTATATTGGTGTCACACTCGATCGTCGCCTTTGAAGTGAAAGTGTGTAAATTGCATGCTTTTGACTTAGTTATGCTTATTTCAGGGTAAAATGATACAAAATCGTCATCTTCATAAATATTTAGCTCTAGTTTTTTAAAAATGTAATCTACATTTTTGTATAAATACCTCACTAACTAAATATGCATTCATGATTCAAGATTCAGCACAACAAGTTTTAATTGAGTAATTACTTGAATTATGTTATGTGTTATGCACTGATAAATTTCAGTGCCATTCTGGAAGTACAGAAGTCAAATATTAAGGCAATATTACATGAATGAAAATACTTTGTAAGTCTACTTTGTACTAAAACTATGTAAAGTACAAAAGAAAATATATAAATTAAGTGGTCGCAACTATATGTAAAGGACTACAAATGATAAATGTCCATATGTATAGTATATAAAATTACATATTTTGTTCAGAGATAAATTCAGAAGATGACTATTTTCGCTTTGCATGACGTTTAAACACAAACTGAGGAACATCCCCGAATACAGTCCAGCAGTAATCTGCTAAAATACAGCAGTAACCTGCTAAAATAGTAGGGTTCCACTTTCTGTCATACATGTGGCAGTATCTTGATGAAATCGCTCCCCATGTTCATCACTTACTGCACCACAATCACAAGTTTTTCATAAGATGACAACAGGTTAGCTACATTTTCCTTGTAATTTATTGCTCGTTTATTGCCTAAGAACTGTAAACAGACTGTCTTAAAACAGTCCTATGCATGCTTCTCATCACCTTGTATGATTCCATCAAAAGTATGATCTCCAAAAAGCTCCCGAATCTTTGGGCCTAGGGCATCACTTAAGTAAGGGAATTTTTGACTTAAGTAAACGCATCACCATCTTTGTTCATTCCTTTAACGAAGTTTTTCATGAGAGGCAACCTGATGTGCAATGGCGGGAACAGAAATTTTTTAGGGTCTACTAAAAGTTCAGTCTTTTTGGGAAGCAAATGTCACTTCTCCACACACGTAGCAAAATGTGTCATCAGCACTGTTAACACAAACTCATGGTATTTTTGTTCACTTCAGTAGCAGTCAACTTGAACAACTGGTACTTAATCTGGAAATAAATGGGCAAAAATTATTACACGCATTAATAATGTCAATGAAATTGAAGAGAGGGGAGACAAAAGGACCACTAAAACTGATATCAAATTGTGTATACCCAAAATATTGCACAAGTAAGACCAGCGACAATAACATAATCCATTGTTACTAGTTATTATGACTTTGACAAATCATTATAACATTTGATTTTAAACTTAACGTAAAATCCGTATATAATTATCTCACTGTAGTAAAATTGTGTATCATGAAAACTAGAGCTAATTTTGAACTGTCTTTATGATATTCGCGATCAGCACATTAGAATAAGAACTGGCTATTTTCATTCTATATATTTTTTCATTGTTGCACAGTAATATCAGCAAGGCAGTCTACTTTTCTTTTATAAGTATCAAGACATGATTTAACCATGCACCTCAAGTCAAAGACTGATTTTGAGAGACTCACGTCTTGGTCACTAATACAGTCTTTTACAAAAGATCTTTCTCCAATCTCTGTGAGAACTGTGGGCCTTCCAGCTTTCCTGTTATTCTGGTTTCTTAATTTGTTCACAATGTTTTTTGTCTTGGAATATCATACTCCCCTGCAGCGTGTGGGGTTAGTGTAACGTCACTTTTGCGAGAAGTAGTGCGAAACGAGTTTTACCGCATTTGCTGTGAAGACAGCTTAATATAGCTAGAGATTTCAATGCAATGACCTCCTTCGTAATGTTTGATTTTCAAGCAGTCAAATAATTCTTTCAGTTCACAGTGGTGTAATGTTATTTCAAACGATTAATTACTGTATCGAAATCAACACTGTGACACAGCTAGTTGCAGGTTCATGCTTCGTCCAGAAGTAATCTCTTCTAATATCATCTTGGTTTTCGTTCGAATAACAGGTTTCGTGTCGTATCCCTGACTACCTGTTTTGGACGTTTCTGTCATCCCGTAGTCTGTAGAAGAAAAACGTAGTAAGCCTACCGTACCATTTAAATTCATGGCTAATTGGAGGCTTAGAATGAATATTTAAACTTATTTATAACAGAACATACAGTACTTTCCGAATAATTTTGAGGAGTATAGATGGTGTAGAACGCTTTTGTTGTAAATGTACCAGGATCTAAACCAAACTCTCTTCTGTACTTCAATTCTGCCATTATTTCCGTTACTGCAACATAAAACTGCATCATAAACACCTGTTTTTTAGTACTTCAAGTCCACAGAATGTCCTTTTTGAGTATCCAATCCAAATTAAATAACAGAGGATTTCATTTGTATTTTGTGTCTTTCCATGAAGACACTTCCTCAATAAATGAGGGTTTACAAGAAAGCTGAATGTGGGCTTCATTGCATTCATAACAGGTTTTGGTACTGAGTGTTTATGTGAATATGTCTCGTTTCTGTTGTTGAACTTACATCATTCGCCTTTCAGACCCAGATTGTGCGTTACTGTTTGGTTAGTGGGTAGTTTGTAGGGAAAAATCTGCACACACAGCACGCCTCATTGCTTCTAATTTTTGTGTGTCTTTCCTGAAAGCTGTCCCATAAAATAACTGAAGTGAATCAACTTCTTTCAGAGTAAGCCTGCCTTTTCTTCCTTGTGCTTTTCCATCCTTAATTACTTTATCTTCCCTTTCTTTCAGCAAGTGACGAAGCCTACCACCAAGCCTCTTTTGGATGTCGTCATCGTATTCCAAATTTTCTGTTGCATTTTACAGATTTTTGTCTGTTACAGCTTTGAACGAATAGGACTCCCCATTAGCAAGGTATTTATTATATCTAACGTCATACTGGTCCTCAGACCTGGAAGACATCCTCACAACTGCAACAGCCTCCATGCCCCCACTTGAGCCACTATAATTTTTAGAGCATGCTCCTGCATGCTTGTCATGCCTCAGTTTCTCAATTTCATTGTTGGACATTTTCTTTGTAGCACACTGGCGGCAGTATTTAGACATAATTTCTGCATCTAAAAGTTTAACTGAGTCAATATCAAGAACAGATACGTGCATCTGGATAACACCTACAAACACATTAACATTTGTAGGAGATTCACTGTCATGGTCATTGACTCCAGGATCTCTTTAGGTTTTTTCACCAGTGTCTGCACTGTTTTCGTCATAGAAACAGTAGTAGTATCGCATACAGCATCAGACATTCCTTTATCTATTGTTTCACATCTTGCACAAGGTGGAGGCATGTTCAGAAAACCACACAATAAATTACGTACTTCCCTGCTCCGTCCTACGCAACTGAGAGCATATGCTAACCTGAAATTGCTGTCACAGGTAACAGGGTCAGTTTTTTTGGAGGAGGAAAATGAAAATTCATTGCCACACAAATTACAAATTAATTTAAAATAACATGCTATTCCCATTCTTCTTTCTTCATCAACAATAATGCATTCCGTATTTTTACAGCAAACACATGAACATGAAAATTTTATAGCCTGGCATAGAAGATCTAAATCAATAAGTATGAATCCAGTGGAATCCATATCAATAGCATTCACGCACCTGTACAATTCTCCTGTCCCAAGTTCCGATGCTGAAACTGAGAGATTATGTGCTACATTTCAAGCTGCTTCCTCTATTTTGTTAGTAAACCGATTTCCATTAAATCTCCGTCACCCAAACACAGTTTTTCCACCCACATTATGCATAAACTTTGACTTCCACGTAAAGGTTGGCGAATTCAACCTACTAATATGTGTTAGTATTGTCGAAACGTAAATAAGCTACGTGCAGGAATGTTTTCAAGCAAAGATGTAGATGGCTGCCAGAGATATAGATGTCAGCCAAAAATATCGAAAGAAAATAGCCTTCACACTGACAAGAATTCAGCTGAAGCAAGGTGTTTCTCAAATGTCAGGAAAGGTGGGAGTGACCGCCGGTGCAGAGTTAATCAGTTTAAAAATTTCAAGGCGTTTTTAAAGCTGCTATCGTGGTAAAATTCACACACAACACAGATTAAACTGCTTATATCAAGAAAACTATATTTTTCAAAACACGATTTTTTGGACGAAAATCCATTACATTTCCCCTGAAGCGAGGAGCGCAGAGGCGCTCTCCAGCCACTACTCGTCGCTGCCGTAAGGAGTCTGAATGCAGAGTCAGGCCGGCCACTGCACGGAGACGTCTTAGCACTCGCCCATAACGCACTCCGTTCGCGAACGGAACGGGAAAAAATTTCAAAACTTAATACCGTGCCAAGTACCCTCTGCCATGCAGTTCATAGGGGTTTTCGGTGTACGTATGGGGATGTAGATACAGATGTGACGGTGGACTTGGAGCCTCAAGACGTCGCGTAAGTGTGCGATTTAATGTTACAATTGCGTACAGTTGCGTGAGACACTCAGCCATCAACCGAAATATACGGCACGTTTCCAAAGTACACTTTTACGTCTCTGTATGCGGTAACAACATGGTACGACGTTGAGAAGTTCTACCCACACTGTATAATATAATTGCTTGACGATTATTAGAGACAGATGTGAATATACACCAGTCAAAGAAAGTTTTGCATCACCTAGGGTTCCAGAACTTCTGAAGGCAGATGCTGACTGTGGATATTGGCGCCAAACTCTTAAGACAGCTGACGACTGGCCTACGATCGGTCTCCAAAGCGGCAACACGCGAACTCGAGTGAGAAGTGCAGCTCCACATCAAGGCAGAGTTAATTGTTTCATTTGTATCTACGATCTCACGCTGATTCTAGGATCGTTGAAGCATTTTTTACACGTTAGCGATGCTCGGGACCTAATGCTTAATGAGCAGGAATCTTGTTATGAATGTTAACGACAGACTGGCTTTAGAAATCGTCTTTTTAACTTTGGGATTGGTGAAATAAAACATAATTAGTCGCCATCCTAACATTTTAAGATTCTTGTCATGCTTAGCATTTAATCCTACAGAATAGTCACATGATTATGGACAGTTTACGGTTCGAGCGCTAAAGCGCGCGACAAGTAGACGAGAAACCGACTGGGACAACTCTTACGAGACACGAGGTAAGAAAGTCGACTAAAAATCAGTTACGAGAAGTGTGGCGAGGACGCACCGGTCTTTCATACGTAAATCACACGTAGCAGCACTGTGCGTCCCCATGTACGTCTTGTGGCAGTCATCGAAGGCACACGATTCTGCCTTTGGCACCGAAACCCCATATCGATGATGTTTGGTTGAACACTGACACTTGTTGATGCCCCAGTATTGGTGTCTGCAGCAATTTTCGGAAGTTTTGTAATTCTGTCACGTTGAATGATTCTCTTTAGTCGACGTTGGTTCCGTTCTTGTAGGATCTTTTACTGGCCGCAGCGATGTCAGAGATTTGATGTTTCAATTTTAATTTTGATAACTAACAGAGTCAGTTGCACCGAGGTTTCAGTAGGGGTAACCCAACCTTCTTCAGAATAACAGTAACTACCGTCTTTACACAGTGGACATCGTCAAGCTAAAACTACAAATCCATAAATTAATACACTGAAACCTAGGTAAATTCTAGGCGAACTGTGCAAATTATGACGTTAATTATTAAAATTAATACTTACGCAGTTGCTGACAGGGCCGCGAAATGTACAAGATATTTAAATTTGATGTTTTACCGGATTCCTCATATTCACGGTACACTCGTGAAATGTTTGTACGGAAAACTCCCCACTGCATCGCTACCTCGGAGGTGGTTCATCCCATCGCTCGTGCGCCGACTATAACGTCATAGCAACCGCGCCAGTCTCTTGTTGTCTTATATACGAGATGCCGACCGCTGCCCCGTATTCTACCTGTTTACATATGTCTATATTTGAATACGCATGCCTACACCAGTTTCTTTGGAACTGCGGTTATCCCATCAGACATTATGTCTGGTTTTTGTAATCGTCAGCTCTCTGGCTCTGAGCGCTATGGGACTTAACATCTTAGGTCATCAGTCCCTCAGAACTTACAACTAATTAAACCTAACTAACCTAAGGACATCACAAACATCCATGCCCGAGGCAGGATTCGAACCTGTCGCGCGGTTCCGGACTGAGCGCCTAGACTCTCTTAAAAGGTTGGCGCCTACCCTTCGGTCCGTCAATTCCATTAATAAGCCCTGACAGCAACTAAAATTTGTACTTAGCAATTCCTGAAGAATGAGTGATTTTGAAATTCTTATTAACTTGTTCTCGCTGCAAGTAACGTCATCAGCACCGCTGTAGCTGTTTATTAATATTCATGCAGTAAATGTAGGTGATGAAAGACTCGGTTCTTGGAGCAAAATCTTCCTATACTGTGCATTAAAACACAGCAACAGAAATGTAATAAACATCGGCAGGGATGTGACATGAACGTTACACCAAGCATCCTACTACACCATTTACATACTTTGTAAACAGCAAAGGCCTATCACACTTCCTTGTGGCACTGCAGAAATAACCGTTACATCTGTCCATTTTGTTCCGTTAAGAGCGACGTATTGAGTTCTGTGTACTTTGGAAAAGCGTCGTGTATTACCGTTGATGGCTGCATATGTCACGCGATTGTACAAAACTGTGCTATTAAATCGTCCACTTAGGCAACGTCTTTACAAGCTCCAAGTCCACCGTTATGTCTATATCTACATCCCCATACTACATCTATACGAATACTCTGCAATTCACACTTACGTGCCTGGCACAGGTTCATCGAACCATTTTGCTACTAATTCTCTACCATTTCACTATCGAATGGCGCGTGGGAAAAAGGAACACCTAAATCGTTCTGTTCGAGCTCTGATTCCTCTTATTTTATTATGATGTTCATTTCTCCCTACGCAGGTGGGTGTCAACAAAATATTTTCGCATTCGGAAGAGAAAGTTGGTGATTGAAATTTCACAAATATATTTCGCTGCAAAGAAAACCGCCTTTGTTTCAGTGACTGCCACCCCAACTCGCGTATCATATCAGTGACACTCTCACCCCTATTGCTTGATAACACGAAACGAGCTGCCCTTCTTTGCACTTTTTCGATGTCCTCTGTCGATCCTACCTGGTAAGGATCCCATACCGTGCAGCAATATTCCAGCAGAGGACGGACAAGTGTAATGTAGCCTGTCTCTTTAGCGGGTTTGTCGCATCTTCTAATTGTTCTGCCAACAAAGTGCAATCTTTGTTTCGCCTTCCGCACAACATTATCTATATGGTCTTTCCAATTTAAGTTGCTTGTAATTGTAATTCCTAGGTATTTAGTCGCATTGACAGTCCTTAGATTCGTGCGATTTATCATACACCAAAAATTTATCGGATTTCTTTTAGTAACCACGTGGATGATCTCGTACTTTTCTTTGTTTGGTGCCAATTGTCACTTTTCGCACCATACATAAATTCTCTCTAGATCATTTTGTAATTGGAATTGATCGTCTGATCATTTTACTACGCGGTAAATTACAGCGTCATCTGTTAACAATCTAAGGGAGGTGATCAGATTGTCACCTACTGGTAGATCATTTATGTAAATAAGGAACAGCAGGGGGCCTATGACACTACGTCGCGGAACACCAGATGTCAACTCTGTTCTACTCGATGATTTACCGTCTATAATTACGGACTGTGACTTCTCTGAGAGGAAATCACGAATCCAAACTGAGACGATACTCTGTATGCAAGCAATTTGATTAATAGTCGCTTCTGAGGAACGGTATCAAAAGCCTTCTGGAAATCTAGGAACATGCAATCGATCTGAGATCCCTTGTCGACAGCACTCATTACTTCATGGGAATAAAGAGCTAACTGTGTTGCACGAGAAAGATATTTCTGAATCCGTGTTGGTTATGTATCAATAAGTCATTTTCTTCAAGGTGATCCATAATTTTCGAGTACAGTGTACACTCCAAAATGTTACTGCAAATTGAGGTCAGTGATACGGGTCTGTAATTCAGTGGGTTACTCCTATTTCCTTTCTTGAATATTGGTGTGACCTGTGCTACTTTCCAGTCTTTAGGAACAGACCTTTCGTCAAGTGAGCAGTTGTATATGATTGCTAAGAAAGGCGCTATTGTGTCTGCAAACCTGCTTGGTATACCATCTGGACCTGAAGACTTGCCTTTCTTAAGTGATTTGAGTTGTTTCGCAACGCCTAAGATATCTACTTTTATTTCACTCATGCTAACAGCTGTTCTTGTTTCGAATTCTTGAATATTTACTTCGCCTTCTTTCGTGAAGGAATTACGGAAAACTGTATTTAGTAACTCCGCTTTAGTGGCACCATCATCGATAACATTTCCATCGCTATCGCGCAGTGACGGTATTGACTGTTTTCTGCCACTGGTGTACTTTACATACGACCAGAGTCTCTTTGGGTTTTCTACCATGTTTTGAGGCAATATTTCACTGTGGAAACAAGTAAAGGCATCTCACATTGACGTCCGCAGTAAATTTCGAGCTTCCGTGAAACTTAGCCACTCTCGGGGATTTTGCATTCTTCTGAATTGGCATGCTTTTTTCGTTGCTTCTGCAGCAGTGTTATGACGAGTTTTGTGTACCATGGTTGGTCAGTCCCGTCTTTTATTAACTTATGCGGTATGAATCTATCTACTGCTGTCGACAGTGTATCTTTGAATTTGAGCCATATCTGGTCTACCCTTACGAAATTAGCTTGCGAGGAATGGAGACTCTCTATTAGGAAGGCATCAAGCGAATTTTTATCTGCGTTTATTTTTAGAGGTTTTCGGTTGATATGGTTCTGAGCCTCGTTACAGTGACTTGTGCTCACTAATCCCTGTATCATTCATGACCCTCTCTATTACATCGGGATTATTTGTGACTAAGAGGTCAAGTCTGTTTTCGCAACCATTTACAATTCGTGTGGGCTCATCAACTAATTGTTCAAAGTAATTCTCAGAGAAAGCATTTAGTACAATTTCGGAAGATGTTTTCTGTCTACCACCGGCTTTCAGCATGTATTGTCACCAACAAATCGAGGGTACATTGAAATCTCCACCAATTATAACTGTATGAGTGGGGTACTAATTTGTAATGAGAGTCAAGTTTTCTTTGAAGCGTTCAGCTATTATATCATTTGAGTCGGAGGTCAGTAGAAGCAGTGAATTATTATTTTGGTACGGATGTTGAGTATAACCTCTACCCATTGTAATTCGATGGAACTATCTATTTCTACTTCACTACAAGATAAACTACTGTCAACAGACACAAACAAAACACCACCTACTTTACTTAATCTATACTTTCTGTACACGGTTTGCGCCTCTGTAAAAATTTCGGCAGAATTTATCTCCGGCTTCAGCCAGCTTTCTGTTCCTATAACTATTTCATCAAACCACTATGAAGTGCATGGTAGAGGGTACTTGGCACTGCAACAAGGTTTGAAATTCTTTCCCGTTCCGTTCTCGAACGGAGTGCGTTAAGGGCGAGTGCTGAGACGTCTCCGTGCTGTGGCCGGCCTTACTCTGCCTTCAGCCTCCTTACGGCAGCGACGCGTAGTGGCTGGAGAGCGCCTCTGGACTCCTCGCTTCAGGAGAAACGTAGTGGATTTTGGTCCAAAAAGTGATTTTCCAAAAATATTATTTTCTTGATATTCGCAGTTTAATCTATATTGTGTGTGAATTTTATCACGAAAGCAGCTTTAAAAAGGCCTTTAAACTGTTAAACTGATTAACTCTGAACTGGCAGCCACACCCGCATTTTCTGAGATTTGGGTAACTGCTTGTTTCAGCGAAATTCTTTTCATCGTGAAGGCTATTTTCTTTCGATATTTTAGGCTCACATCTATATCTCTGGCTGACATCTACATCTTTGCCTGAAAGCTTTCTTGCAGTGGTTTGTTTACGTTTCGACAATACTAGGTGGACGGTGGAATTTGCAAACCTTTACGTGGAAGTAAAGATTTATGCACAACGGTGGTGGAAAAACTGTGTATGGGAGACGGAGATTTAATGGGAATCGGTTTACCAACAAAAAAGAGGAAGCAGCTCGAAATGAAGAATATAAGCTCTCAGATTGAGCATCGGAACTTGGGACAGGAGAATTGTACAGGTGCGTGAATCATGTTGATATGGATTCTACTGGATTCAGGATTATTGATTTAGAGCTTCTATGTCAGGCTTTAAAGTTTCCATGTTGATGTGTTTGCTGTAAAAATGCGCAATGCATGATTGTTGCTGAAGAAAGAAGAGTGGGAATAGCTTGTGACTTTAAATTAATCTGTAATTCGTGTGGCTATGAATTTTCATTTTCCTCCTCCAACAAAACTGGCACTGGTTCCTATGAAAGCAATTTTAGGTTAGCATATGCTCTGATATGCATTGGACAGGACAGGGAAGGAGGCAATTTATTGTGTGATTTTCTGAACATACCTCCATCTTGTGCAAGGCGCGAAAATTGAATAAAGAAATGCCCGATGTTGTATGTGATACTGCTACAGTTTCTATGAAGAAAGCAGTGCAGGCACTGTTGGAAACAATCCAGAGAGATCCTTGAGTAGATATTCATGACAGTGAATCTCCAACAAATATTAATGACCGGTGTGTGTTTGTAGATGGGACCTGGATGCACAGGGATGCAACATGGAGTTGCATCTGTTCTTGCTATTGCTATTGACTCAGGTACACTTTTAGATGTAGAAATTACGTTTAAATCCTGCCATCAGTGTGCAACAAAGAAAATATCCAACAATGAAAGTGAGAAACTGTGGCACGAAAAGAGTGCAGTAGCATGCTCTAAAAATTATAGTGTCTCAAGTGGGGGCATGGAGGCTGCTGCAGTTGTGAGGCTGTTCTCCAGATCTGAGGACGAGTATGGTGTTAGATACACTAAATACCCTCCTGATGGCTACTTCTTTACTTTCACAGCTGTAACAGATATAAAGCTGTACAATACAACAACACAAAAGTTGGAATGTGATGACCACATCCAAAAGAGGCTTGGTGGTAGGCTTCGTCGGTTGCTGGAAGAGAAGAAAGGTGAAGTACCTGAGGATGGAAAACCACTAGGAGGAAAAGACATGGTTACTCTGAAAGAAATTGATTCTCTACAGTTATATAATGGGAGAGCTATCAGAAAAGACACACATAATTTAGAAGCAATGTGGCGTGCAGTGTGGGCAATTTTTTTCCACAAGCTATCCAGTGACCAAACACGAATGCACACTCTGTATCCGAAAGACGATTGGTGTAAGTTCAACAACAGCAACGAGATGTATTCACATAAACATGTAGTGGTTAACAAAAAAAAGGAAATGAGAAGAAAAGAAAAGAAAGGGGTGAAAATGTGGGAAGAAATGGTGAATAAAAAGGTGTTTTTAAAATCGTTAATGGCCGTTAGAAAGGGAAAGAAGGAAATGCAAATCATACTTCGCATTACAGAAAAGTTATCGGAGTTCGTGATTCGGAAAAGCTATTCTTGGGGTGGTCCTTATGGCGTTCCTGAGCAAAAGTCAACAATTTCCACTACAAAAATTATTTACAGGAGAACAGAGAATAACAAAATGTGACTAACAGGAGGAAAGGGCGTAGATAAGAGTTCATCCTTTAGCATGTTAACATGTCTTCTCTCATGCGGCGTCCAGGTCTTCAAAAATCTCCTACTTCATTTCTGCGTGAAAAGTAGTGGCTGCTCCGAAATCTTGCAATCGTCCATGAATCACTAATTTATACAAATCAAAATCATTTTGATACTGAATGCAAATTATTTTACGTTTCTACTTCCCTCCTCCGAATTTCATACCAACTTCCACAATACGTCTGCACATCAATGAGTTTTTTCGTCTTAATCCGACCAAGACTAGCTAATAAGTAAGTTAAGCTTCCGCTCTCAAAGACAAAAGCGGGTAGCAAAACGAAAGGAGTTACAATTTCTTGTACCTTCATATTCTTATCTTCTCTGCCGTCGAGCGCTCATACCGTTGTGACGGTGTAATTCATGTCTGAGCGAACGAGTGCAGCGCGGGTAAAATCAAAGTCCCTCTACAAACACTCACTACCAGAACCAGTTATGAATGCAATGATGCCCACATCCAGGTTTCTTGCAAACCCTGGTTGATTGGGGAAGTGTCTTCATGGAAAGACACAAAATTCAAATGAAAGCCTCACTAATTTAATTTGGATTGGATGCTCAAATAGGATATTCTGCAGACTTGAAATACTAAAAATAAGTGTCTATGATGCAGTTTTATGTTACAATAACGGAAATAATGGCAGAATTGAAGTACTGAAGAGAGTTGGTTTGGATCCAGGAACGTTTACAACAAAAGCATTTTACACCATCGACGAGCGACGAAAGCTAACAGATCAGTGTCTTACTGGCAAATATAGACCAGGCAGATTCGAGGAGGAGACAAGAGAAACCTGGAGTATGAGGAGTATCAGCATGGAGGATTTTAAAACTGAGGTAAGCTTATCACATGTAGATATATGAGAAGAAAATATTCGAACCTCATTTTCTACGTCATCAGAAGCCTTTACTCAAAAGGTACACACGCTAATGCTATGAAATTTTCAGGAACTGTGCGCAACGTGTTGTTGTCTCCTTGGAACTAAAAAATACGAGATCCTGCAATTATATTCTCATTTTTGGATTGTAGCAAAAAAAGTTAATTTTCGATGCGCAAAATTAAAAACAATGTTAATGATAAAGTTTATACCACAAATTAATAATTTTAATAACTGTCTTATAATTTTCTCAGGACATGACAATAAAATTTTCAGATTAATTGCTTGATTAGAATTTGAGTTATGGCTTTTTATGAAGAATAAAAAAATAAAATTCAATTTCCTGTCAGAATATTACGAGGGTTATTCCAAAAGTAAGGTCCGATTGATTGCCAAATTGAAACCACAGTGAACATCAGAAATGTTTTACTTGTAACAATTAGCTACACCTTTCAGCTACTTCTCTACGTAGTCGCCGTTCTGACTTAGACTTTTGTCATAGCGTTGTACCAACTTTTCAATAGCCTCATCATAGAAGGCAGCCGCCAGTGCTTTCCGCCAATTCTCCACGCTGGCCTACACCTCGTTGTCTGTGTCAAAATGTTGTCTTCAAAGACAGCGGTTCATGTGACCAGAGATGAAACTCAGGGGGAGACAATTGCGGACTGTATTGTGGGTAATCTCACATTTCCATTTGAAAACGATGCAGGAGCATCTTCATTGCCCCTGCAGAATGCGGCTGAGAATTGTCGTGAAGAGGAAACAGCACGACAGTTATGTAATGTTGGCTGCATAGCTTCAGGCGAAATTTCTCACCAGGCCCTCGTACTTGGCGGCAGACACTATTTTCTAGACATCTTTACGCACTCACTGCGAGCTCAGAAATGAGAAGAGCAACGTGATGCTAACTGGGGTTATACTAGAGACACTACCCAACACATCTGTGCAAAGCTTTATCGGATTTTCATAGTCGTTTCCATTTCGCGACCGATCGGACCTTACTTTTGGAATAACCCTCGTAATTTTGCATATTTATTATATTTTTCCGTTAAAACAAAGCTCTTTTCCTTTACACATGTAAAATTTTACGTTTGTACATTAATAAATACGGCTGAAATGATTTTTAAATAAATGTTTACTTTTTCGTTACATATCCCCTTAACAATCGCCTTGCGAAATATCATATTTGACCTCTCGTGGGGTAACTTGAGGCTCTCTTCAAGCGTCTGCCGGCTGAGTTGTCTCAACACCTGCGTGACACTCTCCCGTGGGTCAGCCACACCTGTGACAATTTCTGATGCCCTTCTCTGTATACGTTCAGTAGCCGCTATTGGTGCTGACTGGTATGGGACCCACACACTTGAGTATCGTGTTATGACGGGACGTACTAGTGTTTCGTAACCAACATCGACACTAGACTGGCTCCACTCTCCGAGTGTCCTGGAAGAGGTCAGAAGTCATTGTGACTGCATTTCACCCCAACTCACTAGTTCTCATTTCTTCAATATCAGATAACGGAACAACTAAGATGACATGTAACAAAAAAGAGTGCCACGAAAACAGCTTTGGGTTACAATTTTGTTGCAACCGCGAACGGAATTTCGGACACTCACGCTCACGGTATTTCTGCTGCGTCAAATTTGAGTAAAAATGGAATATCAGGACGGAAACCTCCATCCGCTTCTGCCGCACCATCTGACTGCAGTCCTACTGTCGATATCTGTTACTCTCTTTCCGCACCGTAAGACATAAATATTTCTAATTCCTGTGTTATCTCTTAACGCTGAGACAGTACCCGCCCTGACAAATATAATTATTGCTGATCTTCATAGAATGACAGCCTTTCTGCTCATGAAAATGTAAAGCATGAGTGCTGACCGCAGGATCAAGTTGCAGTAAAGTAAATACCTCAGCCTAAAAGTCAAAAGGGAATATGAATGGCTATCTTAAGTACTCAGAGGGCATGAAGCTGACCAAAAATTAGGATATTATATAGTCAGATGGTGCTATTGGTTTTGTTCTAATAGAAGCGACAGATATTCCTACACTTTTGCGTTCTTTTGTGATAAATACTGACCAGAGTATGCAGTTGGTAGAAGTGAAACCACAAAACTTGGTACAAGGAAGTTCCCATTAACAATTAACCATTTGGAGGACTTACTTGACGTTATTGATATCTTGGAAAACTTTACCAGAAAGAACAATGGTAGTTCACAACAAACCACTTGCTACTCATAACCATTTATTTGAAAAAAATATGGTAATTTTTTGAAGAAACTGAAAGTAGCAACCTTAATTATTTTCGTGAGCAACTGAATTAAATGGGTGTGCAAAAGAAACATTATAGATACTTCCTAGATTGTATTGTTTTTTGTAGTATTTTATTTTCAGTATCACTACAAGTTTAAAAGAAGCAGACACTGTCTTGTGCTACCACATCCTAATACACTGCATAATATCTCTCCTCATTTTGAAACACACCCAGCAGGTGACCAGCTAGGTGACAATTTTCTGTTGTATACAAAATAGAAGCTCCGGATCCTTTGTGAATGAAATCATGTTGTTTCACTAATAGTTGACGAAATTAATATGACGCCTTATTTGGACTTCACAGGAGGTTTTGGAAACTGATTCAGTTCTAAAAATGCGGCAACTAGTCCTCAGGTTTTTATCCCTACAGTGAGAAACATAAATGGTGAAGAACTCTTCACTCTAATTAAGAAAATAGTTTCTAGACTACATGCAATTGGTTATAATTAGCTTGTGTTGTTAGTGCCGAGAATTCAATTGAAGGGGCCACATCATTCTCTGCTTCCTTTCCTCAACTGTCAATAGTTTACAAACATCACTGTGATGAATCTCAACCCCTCTTAAAGTTTTATATTTTTCGCATATTAAAATGTGTCAGAAACAACTGAATCGATAAAAAAGATACTGATGAGGCAATAAAGTAACTACAGTGTTAAACAGATTGAAAAAGTATACAACTGGTTATGGCCAAGTTCTCTGCAGTTAAAAAGCTACATGGTGCAGGGTGTATACAGATAATAAAGTCTGCCAATCAACTTAAAGTATCTTTATAAAAGCCACCTAGAGCGACCAAATGTCAAACCTGTGCTTAATAGTTTCAATGAGATGACTGTTCAAGGTTTCATAGACTTGAGGGGACATCATCTTACTAAGTTTTGGGAGCACTGCTAAACTCATCAAAATTAATTTACACATGGTGGAAGATTTTAAATTTTACCTCACCTGGTAGAGATAGCCATTTCAATAATGCTCTTCAGTAACCACTTTCTAGCAAAAGTGACGAAAATATCAGATATTTAGAAAGATTTTTATCGTCGATGGATATACAGACATGTTGTCCTGATTGCACATTTGGATTATCCAATAACACACATTTGGCCATATCAGATACCATTCACAGTCTAGAAATGACCAAGTATTGCAGTGAGGAAGTGCCAGGAAAGGTTCAGATAGCTACTCTAGAAGCGAGATTTGGAAAACATCGAACAATGGCAGGATCTTAACGTTTGGTTTCTGGAGACAGGGATTTGATATTCAAATTAAAGCTAAGAATTCGGACCTGGCTGCCTTGAAAATTCTGACATGTGCACTTGAAGAAGTTGGAACAAATTCAGATTCTTTTTAAACTGACTGTGTAGTTGATGAGGCCTTACCTCCACCCCCACCAACTTTGACAGTGAAATGGATCTCAGTGAGGAACAAATTCAGTCTGCTCAGGAATACTTGACTATTTTCACATACTTGTCAGGGTATTATGCCAGACCTGTTCTTAAGAAACTGAGATGTGAGACACCTAAAACGTAATTAGTGCTAGATAAAAGAATTTTAGTAATATAAAATGATGAACACATAAGAAAGGTGAACTGATTTGTGTGGTAGTGCCCTAATAATGGGTCATTAATGTTGTTATTTTTACTTATTTTGTTGTTAAAATCATGGCATCTAGAGAACATGAACACAGCTTTATGAGATGCTCTTCCCGCCGGCCGGTGTGACCGAGCGGTTCTAGGCACTTCAGTCTGGAACCGCGCAACCACTAAAGTCGCAGGTTCGAATCCTGCCTCGGACATGGATTTGTGTGATGTCCCTAGTTAGGTTTAAATAGTTCTAGGTTCTAGGGGACTGATGACCTCAGCTGTTAAGTCCCATAGTGCTCAGAGCCATTTTAGATGCTCTCCCCTGAGATATTTACTGTGGTTGTAATTAAAAGAGAAGACTTCTACCTAAGGGACTTTTCTTGTAGTAAGGTAGATCAGACAGACCACAGAATTATTCAGTGTGTAACAAAAGTACTGTGTATATTTTTTTTCAATAATTATGTTTAAACATTTAACGAGAACCATAATGGTAATAACAGCAAGATAAGAAAATATTCAACTGTATATTAGTTTGGAATAAATTTTCTCACAGGTTAACAAACATTTACTTTTGTCATTTTCCCCTCATTCCTAGTTTTCTCTCCTCAATATGCGTAACTGCACTTTTAGCACTGAAAGTTCATAAAACTAGGCATATATATTATTTTTTCATGTGTTGTTTAAAACTTGGTTACATGAGGGTTTAAAATTTAACTAATCCCAGCGACAATATCGATACGATCTTTGGTGAGTCATTTATGTCTCAGTGAACTACATTATTGTCAAAGTAATTAAACATAAGGTCATCAGAGTAATTACTTCATCCTGTCTTCTAATTTTTACTAAAACTATCTCTATCACAGATACTCTTGTATGGTAATTTACAGGCTGTGATGTATGTCGGTTTCACTCTCAGCATTTTTCTTAACAAGCAATAAAATTTTGTATATCATCTCAGACACAATGGCAACGCGTTTGCGATAAATTTTCAACGCCCTGTGACCTTCAAACGGCTAATTATAAAAACGTTCTTGTTTGACTTGAAAATGATTGACGAGAACAACTCACTCCTCAAAGAGCACTCCTATACGTAGACATTAACTGCCGATAATCGTTATACGGGTCTTAGTATTGCAATGACTATAATAAATCATTTCAAGGCTGACGTGTTTTTGTAAATATCCCGTATGCGCACATGAATTCCTGTGAGAGGCCCGTACCGAACGCTGACGAAATTCGCGGTCGTCGACTTTTGCGTGTGGGGTGAAAGTGACGTCACGTTTGCGGGAAGTTGTGCGAAACGAGTGTTACCAAACTGGCTGTGAAGACAGCAATACAGGCAGAGATTTCAGTGCAGTGACCTCCTTCATAATGTTTCATTTTCAAGCAGTCAAATAATTCTTTCAGTTTACAGTGGAGTAATGTTATTTCAAACGATTAGTTACTGTATCGAAATTAACACTGTGACACAGTTAGTTGCAAGTTCATGCTCGTTTTAGAGAAACATTCCGCCGGTGAAAGGTTACCACTACTACAGTATAACGTTTACTACATTGAAACTGTAATAATAAATCAAGATACTACTACAATAAAATTGAGAAAGTGACTAGCTTTAGCATGAATTATCTGATTTTGATGATGGATTCCATCAGTACTACTGTACTACTTATGCATGTAAGGATTCGAAAATTCTTATCCCAGTTATAAAAAAAACTTCTGGTAGACAGTTGCACAATTTCTGATGTCACTTGAGACGAAGCAAGTTCAGAATCCAGGCTCATCTTCAATGTTTTTCAACCCAGATAAATTTTCGAAAGTAACTATAGCAATGATAACTGTAATAATTACAATATGATACTGTACCTAAGTACCCAGGGATGCATAGTGATTTCAGATTCTTAAATCAGCTTAGCCCTACTGAGTTTCATTCTCATTACTCACTACTTACTAACACACTTGCAGTTATCTAATTAGTTAACTCAGAAACTTTGTTTATTGTGAATTATTGTTAATTGAAAAAGTTCATACAATACGACCATACAAATTTAGCATGTGGTAGGAAACCTATTTCAGCATGTTAACGAATATCATTTGAGAGCACCTATTTCAACAATTCCACAAGGTATATAAAATTGTCTGAAGCTAATTATCTTCTTAATCAATTATTATTAAAGCTAACTACTGTTACAAATTATGTCGAAATTACTGATAGATTCTGAACTTGGACTTTATAATTTTATTAGTAAATTTTTGTGTTCCATTTGATATGCAGCATTTGTTGACTATGTAGCTAATTATAAAGCTCAGTATTTGGAGGGTTATAAAATATTTTATGCAAGATGGCTGCTATCAATAATGAGTAGCGTAGAACATATTGTTCATAGGCGAAACTATATACAGACCTAGTACATCCGAGGTAAGGCAGTCTGTGGCTGAGGGTAAATGGAGCAACATCTGTATCTCTTGTCGTGAGCTGTGTGCTGTAGTCTGATAACTAACATTCTGAAATATTCACATATGTTGTGTACTGTACGAGCCCTTCATTCGTGACTTTTCGGACAGTAATTCGTTATTATTTCCGAGTGAGAACTTATTATTCACTCCCATGAACAATGGCCTCTTAGCAGGGCAGTGTTGTCGGACTTGATTACTTTTGTGCACTATCTTAATGGTTTAGAGTATCCTGAAATGTGTATGAGAGCAATGTCATGGATTACTGATACGTTACGTTGCTGGGCTGTGTAGTGTGATTACTAAAACTAGGACAATTTAACAATCTATGAATCAGTGTAGTAGATTTTCTTTGATTCGAACTACATGTGAGACCCAAATCTGGCCTTATCGGTGAATACTTAACACTGTGAGGGTAATTAAAGTGTTTTAAACCTACCTCTGGTGTCGACCACAGTATCGCTTTAGACTATTAGTAGAACCAACATCTTTCAGCCAGTTCTGGAGGCAGCACAGCTGCCGAGAACAAAAGTAGAAACTTATGCAAAAGAAAACAGGACTGTTCTATATTCTTCCTTCAAAAGTACTATAGGTTCAGTTCTAAATAAGCTTAAATATTCATTCTAAGCCTCCAATTAGCCACGAATATAAATCAGTAGGCTTACTATGTTTTTCTTCTACAGAGCACAGGATAAAAGAAACGTCCATACCCAGGTACTCAGGGATATGAGGCAAAACTCGTTATTCGAACAAAAATCAAGAAGATATTAAAAGAAATTACTTCTTTACGAATTTGAGAGAGCTGCAGGGAAGTATGACATTCCAATGCAAGAAACATTGTGAACCAATTGAGAAACAAGAATAATGGGAAAGGTGGAAGGCCCACAGTTCTTACCGAGACTGGAAAAAAATCTTTTGTAAAAAACATTATCTGAGTCAGTCATGTGGGTCTCTCAATATCAGTCTTTGAATTGAAGTGCATGGTTAAATCATATCTTCATACTTATAAAAGAGAAGTAGACTGCCTTGCTGATAACACTGTGCAACAATGAAAATGTAAATCGAATAGCCGATTCCTATCAGTTCTAATGTACTTATCGCGAATATCACAAAGACAATTCAAAATTAGCTCTAGTTTTCATTTTACACTGCTGAATTACGGTGAGATTATTATATACGGATTTTTATGTTAAATTTAAAACCAAATATTATATTGGTTTGTTAAAGTCATAATTACTAGTAACAACGCATTATATTATTGTCCCTGCCTTTACCTGTGCAATATTTTAGCTATAATTTTAATGATATTTTTGTCTCCCTCATCTTCAACTTCATAGACTTTATGAATGAATGTAATAGTTTTTCCTCATTTGTCTCCAGATTAACTACCAATTGTCAAGGTGACTGCTACTGAAGTGAACAAAAATGCCACGAGTTCGTGTTAACAGTGCTGACACATTTTGCTGTGTGTGCGGAGAAGTGACATTCGCTTTACAAAAGATAGTGAACCTCTAGTAGACCCTAAAAGATTCTGCTCCCCCCCTTGCACATCAAGATGGGTCTCATGAAAAACTTTGTTAAGGAATGAACAAAGATGATGACGCATTTAAGTACTTAAGGCAAAAATTCCCTTACTTAAGTGATGCCAAAGTAAAGAAGGCCACCTTTGTAGGCCCACAGATTCGAGAGCTTTTTGGAGACCATACTTTTGATAGAATCATACAAGGTGATGAGAAGCACGCATGGGACTGTTTTAAGGCAATCTATTAACAGTTCTTATGGAACAAACGCACAATAAATTACAACGAGATTGTAGATAACATGTTGTCATCTTATGAAAAACTTGGATCATACATGTCACTGAAAATGCATTTCTTACATAGTCATCTTGACTTCTTCCCCAAAGATTGTGGTGCAGTAAGTGATGAACATGGGGAGCGATTCCATCAAGATACTGCCACATTTGAGAAGAGGTATGCCAGAGAGTGGAGCCCTACTATTTTAGCAGATTACTGCTGGACTGTCATAAGGGATGTTCCCCAGTTTGTGTTAAAACATCAAGTCAAGCGAAAACGGTCATCTTCTGAATGTATCTCTGAACAGAATATGTAACTGTATATATTATACATGTGGACGTTTAACATTTCTAATTCCTTATATACATTTGTGGCCAGTTACTTTACATATTTTCTTTTGTGCATTACATAGCTCTGGTACAATGTACACTTATGAAGTACACTCCTGGAAATGGAAAAAAGAACACATTGACACCGGTGTGTCAGACCCACCATACTTGCTCCGGACACTGCGAGAGGGCTGTACAAGCAATGATCACACGCACGGCACAGCGGACACACCAGGAACCGCGGTGTTGGCCGTCGAATGGCGCTAGCTGCGCAGCATTTGTGCACCGCCGCCGTCAGTGTCAGCCAGTTTGCCGTGGCATACAGAGCTCCATCGCAGTCTTTAACACTGGTAGCATGCCGCGACAGCGTGGACGTGAACCGTATGTGCAGTTGACGGACTTTGAGAAAGGGCGCATAGTGGGCATGCGGGAGGCCGGGTGGACGTACCGCCGAATTGCTCAACACGTGGGGCGTGAGGTCTCCACAGTACATCGTTGTTGTCGCTAGTGGTCGGCGGAAGGTGCACGTGCCAATCGACCTGGGACCGGACCGCAGCGACGCACGGATGCACGCCAAGACCGTAGGATCCTACGCAGTGTCGTAGGGGACCGCACCGCCACTTCCCAGCAAATTAGGGACACTGTTGCTCCTGGGGTATCGGCGAGGACCATTCGCAACCGTCTCCATGAAGCTGGGCTACGGTCCCGCACACCGTTAGGCCGTCTTCCGCTCACGCCCCAACATCGTGCAGCCCACCTCCAGTGGTGTCTCGACAGGCGTGAATGGAGGGACTAATGGAGACGTGTCGTCTTCAGCGATGAGAGTCGCTTCTGCCTTGGTGCCATTGATGGTCGTATGCGTGTTTGGCGCCGTGCAGGTGAGCGCCACAATCAGGACTGCATACGACCGAGGCACACAGGACCAACATCCAGCATCATGGTGTGGGGAGCGATCTCCTACACTGGCCGTACACCACTGGTGATCGTCGAGGGGACACTGAATAGTGCACGGTACATCCAAACCGTCATCTAACCGATCGTTCCACCATTCCTAGACCGGTAAGGGAACTTGCTGTTCCAACAGGACAATGTACGTCCGCATGTATCCCGTGCCACCCAACGTGCTCTAGAAGGTGTAAGTCAACTACCCTGGCCAGCAAGATCTCCGGATCTGTCCCCCATTGAGCATGTTTGGGACTGGATGAAGCGTTGTCTCACGCGGTCTGCACGTCCAGCACGAACGCTGGTCCAACTGAGGCGCCAGGTGGAAATGGCATGGCAAGCCGTTCCACAGGACTACATCCAGCATCTCTACGATCGTCTCCATGGGAGAATAGCAGCCTGCATTGCTGCGAAAGGTGGATATACACTGTACTAGTGCCGACATTGTGCATGCTCTGTTGCCTGTGTCTATGTGCCTGTGGTTCTGTCATTGTGATCATGTGGTGTATCTGACCGCAGGGATGTGTCAATAAAGTTTCCCCTTCCTGGGACAATGAATTCACGGTGTTCTTATTTCAATTTCCAGGAGTGTATTTTCATTCATGTAATATCATCTTCATTTTTTCTTATTATTTCACTTTTGTACACCCAGAATGGCACAACACATAGCACAACACATAGCATAATTCAAGTAATTATTCAGTTAAAATTTGTTATGGTGAATCTTGGAACATGTATGCATATTTAGTTAGTGAGTTATTTATACAAAAATGTAGATTACTTTTTCTAAAACTAGAGCTAAATGTTTATGAAGATGATTCATTTGTATCATTTTATATTGAAAGAAACATAACTAACTCAAAATCATGCAACTTACACGCTTCTACTTCAAATATGTTGTTCAGTGTAATATGCTTGGGTGGGACTGGGGAAAGGCATTTTTAGAGCGACAAATTCTGAACTGTCGCACACATTTACAGTCAATATTTCAAGGAATTCTGCTAATGTAAATGGGAATGTATAACTTTTTAGGGAAATACCAATCTGACGTTGAAGGTGTCCCTGTGAAATACGTTCAGTTTTGATAAAACTAAGTTTCAAGACATACCAGCAAAAGAAAGCTCTTGTTTTGCCAGACATGTCGACGTCCTGAGAAAACCTCTCATGTTATTTGGGAATGCACAGGAGAATTCCTCCTCCCTTATCTTATTTAAACAGAAAATCCAAAATGGCCTGACTGGATTTACAGTCACCTCCTGGAATGCAAATGAACACTGCAGAGCGGCTGGCTAGAACAGAGTTATTTGAAAGTTGGTTTCAAACTCACTTCCTCCTGTTTGCTTTAAAGAGAGAAGGAAGGAGAGTAATTATTGAAGAGAATCTCTCTCGTCACATCTCAATGACAACTTCGGAGCTGTATGAGGAAAACAACATAAAGTTCATTTGCATTCCACCGAACGCTACTAGTCTTCTGCAATCTTCAGATGTTGTTTCTTTTTATTCTCTGAAGAGTTTCTCTGGTGGAGGAGGATGACTGCAAGTGAAAAGAAGAAACAGCGTTTTCTGTTGTACATTTAGTGGCGTATTGGCGAATATTCTGCATTTAGGTGAACAGACAGTTTCTACAAATTTAGTGGAACAATTGATAAATGTGGATATTGAATGCGATGCGAGTCTTATAGCACCTCCCTGTTATGCCAGAAATAAGTCTTGTGCTATGAGACGTGTGGGAACTGAATTCCACAAACGTTTGGAGACAGCGAGAAACCTGTCAGTTTTCAGTGTGAGGATTGTCAAAACGTAAATATTACCCATAGAACCAGGGATGATATGGACGTTATTTTCGGATAGGATATGCATTAAAAGAACAAACAGCTTTCATAGCCATGTTATTATTTGATTTAAAATATCTTTTATTTATCCTGCACTCTAAAGAGTGGTTTATGTTCTTTTAGCCTTCCCCTTAGTGAGGAATTAGTTTATAAGAGTAGAGAGGTCGACATACCTGCGTACAGGTGTTAATACCACGTGGGTAACCAACAAGTACTGCTGCGTGCAGTAGAATGACTACTGTAATGCCATCTGTTGGCGACGAACGGCAACAGTTGCGCGGCCCGCCCTTCGCTTTCCAGTAGCGGCCGACAGATGGCGGTCACGTTTATTTCGCTTTCTGACGTCTTGTCGGAAAGTATTTGAAGTAGACTTCACCTCAACAAAAGCATATCTCTTGTTCTTTAAAGACTTTAGTATAAGACAACATAGCTTTGCAGTAACTTATTCTAAAAATATTTAATACTCGTTCCTATATTTTTTGTCGTATGTTATATATTTTACAGCACTTTCAATGAACCGTTGTACAATATTCGTATCAGTTATAACTTTTGGCGGGAGCAGATTCGAGATGTGACCTGCCCATAACTTTTATTGAACATTGGGACATGTGGGTTGGATCTATGCATTAGTGATTCACGTCATATTTTGGAACCAGCGAAAGCCATTAGGTATAGTGATGGGCTAAACTGCGATTTTCCGATATCAGTGATTTCTGTGAATGCTACTTTTCAGTATCATATTCTTAACTGTGATTTGTCGCAGTTAAGAGTCGCAGTTAAGGTACCTAGGTCGTGTATCCCTCCGCCACTGCTAATTCTGCGATTTCTGCTACTTCTGCAATTTCTGCGACTTCTGATACTTCCGCGATTCCTGCGACTTCTGCTACTTCTGCGAGTTCTGTGATTTCTGTTACTTCTGCGACTTCTGCGACTTCTGCTACTTCTGCGATTTCTGTGAATCCTGCGATTTCTGCGACTTACCACCGTATGAAAAAGTTACATCTGTCCACACAGAAAATTGCATCTCAAGAAACCTGTCATTGGTAAGTATGTTTTACATTTGTTCTTCCGTTGGCTTTAATTTCGTATTAAAGAAACAACTGTGAAAATATTAATAGTGTAATTAATATGTAAGTAGCCATACAGTAGCGTAATAGTTCGTGTTTATAAAATGAATTCTAACATATTGTTATGTTCACAGGTACGCGAACTACATTTCAGTCACTCAGTAAAGTGATAACTGAAAATATCATTGTCAACAAATCTGGAGAAATTGCCACTGCGTCTTTAGACCGTTTTCGTCAGACGAGAGGTTAGTATCTAAGTGTTTCGATGGACTTAATTCATTCAGTGAGATCGTTCTTGCAAATGTCAAATATACCCCATTGAGTGGCTTTCATTAGAGCAAATTTTTGCAATCTACTCTGTCAATTATATTGCTTGTAATTAGTGACAGCAAAAACTGTTTAATAATCCTTGTGATTTTGCAGACACAGTTCTGACTATCATTACTGGTTGCTGTACGTATCTATCCACATCAGGGCTGTTGAGAGAGACTCGTGAAGATTCAAGATAGCCCTTAGAAGATTTTGCAGTTTAAAAATGACATAATTGTGAAATAAGTGTGCAGATGAGTGATTAAACTGTGTTTTACTGAAGTTGTGCGATTTTAAAGGAATAATAAATGTTAAATACAGTGAGTGAATAATGAAAACCTCATTTTCCATACGTTTAAGCCATCCTATACCCGTAATTTTCCGCCACTTATTTACTGGTAAACACAATGTTGGTGTGACACTGACCTGTAACATATCCCGAAGTCTAGAATATGCATTTTGAGACTGTTGATATGAAAGTGGGAAGTACAGATCTTCCAGTTAAATCAGGAATAGCTTAAGTGCATTACTTGAAAGTAACACAGGAAAAGCTTACTTTTTTAGGTGGTAGTAGTGTCGGCAAAAAGTTCTTGTGTGTGAAGTTGCCATGTAGAACAGCAGGTGTAAAACTTTTATCCTGAGTGTTGAACTGTCGGAACAAAAGTGAGGCATTCATATGACTCAATAATACTGTTTTCATTTCACTACACTTATACAGATGTCTGAGTTCTGCTGTGTTAACATTGCAAAGTCCTGTAGGCATGTGGAGTATTAAGCAAAACTGTCATATTGGAAGCAGAATCAAACACATTTGTTACGTTACTTGATATTTTCGGGTGAAAAAGGCAATGTTGCTTTTTATTAATATAATACTTTCAGAGTCACAGCTGTGTTTGACCAACCATAACTGATGCTGAATGTGCATGTCGTCATATAATGTGAAGGGCTTATTTCAATAGTGGTACAAGTCCATTACCTCCACTTTTCTGCTATAATGCTTCTGAAATTAATAATCCAAACAAACATAAATAAAGGTTCATCTCTAGCAAGAAGCCATATGCTTGAATATTTCTGGTATCTCAACTGCAGATTTTTCAGCGCTCATTTAACTTTACGGCTCTGTATCTCAAAACGAACAAAAATGGACTTGTACCACTAATGAAATAAGTCCTTTATATGCACACACAGCACACCGATCTCGTGAGGCACAAGGATCTCATAACGACGTACGTACGTCGGTCAACAGATGGTACTAGGAAAAGAATGTTAACTGCGCTTTTTAGTTGCTACTTGCGACTCTTAGTTGCGATTTCTCACAGAAATCGCAGTGTCTCGGCAGCGAATAGCGTACTATGAACTTTGCCCTACAGATGGCACTGGTAACTGCGCTTATTAGTTGCTACTTGCGACTCTTAGTTGCGAATTGTCACGGAAATTTGCAGTTAGACTCGATAGCGTGTCGCAGAGATGAGCATAGTACGAACTTTGGCCAACAGATGGCACTGTTAACTGCGCTTTTTAGTTGCTACTTGCGACTTCTAGCCGCGACTTGTCACTGAAATTGCAGAAAGCAGTACGGAATTCGGCCAACAGATGCCTCACGGTGCTGAATGTGAAATGCTACTTGCGACTGCTAGATTTTGTAAAGTTGTTATTGTGATATCTGTGACTTCTCAATCACTGTGATTTCTAACAGATACGCGATTTCCTGCCCACCAAAAATTAGGTAATTCCTTTCAAAACCCAGAAGCACTAGAACTGATGCGTTTCAAACAAGCAAAATAAATTTGCTCTGCAAGAAATAATAAAGCATCTCCGGCGGTAATTCGGTTGAATATCGCCCTTCAATTGTGCTCTTCCGGTACCAATCAAAGCATTAGGTGTTGCAGGTTCCAGCCAGCCAGCCCATCGGCGTGCAGCAGTCCAGACAGCAGCGGTCCTCGCCAGCAGCGAGCAGCAGTCCCCACCAGCAGCCAGCTGTGGTCCCCGCCAGCAGCCCGCAGCAGTCCTCGCTAGCACCGGTCCCGGCCAGCAGCCAGCAGCGTCCCTGCCAGCAGCCACCAGCGGTCGCAGCCACAAGCGGTCGCAGCTGGCAGCCAACAGTGTTCCTAGCTGCCCCCACCAGCAGTAGCAGCAGCGCCACCGCCACGAGCAGCAGAAGCAGCAGTAGCAGTAGAGGAGGCGTCCCCCGCCGTCCTGCCAGCCAGGTCGCCCACCCCGCCAGGAGCAGCAGAGTGGGGCTACGGCCCCAGTCTCCTTCATCCTTCGTCATTCTCCATCCCTTTCTACTCTGTGTCTCTCGTCGTCCTGCCCGTCTCTTGTTTGCTTCTTGTCTTGTCCTGTGTTTTTTCCCCCTTCTCATAATGTCGACCCCCACCACCTCTTCTACAGCCACCACCACTGCCATCATATACACCTCCCCCTCTGATGCTGCCACCACTATCATGTGGTGTGCCACATCACTCACCCCTCAGTCCATCCCCCCACTCCTCACTCTCCTGTCTCCCTCCCTATTTGTCGCCCCCTCCCTGGCTCCTCCCTCCCGCGCCTCCTTTGATCCCTTCCCTCCACTCCCTCCCTCTGCTCCTTCCGTTTCTGCAGCCCCTGCTCAGGTGGTCGCCGGAGGGCTACGGCCCATGCTCCACTCTCTCCTTCACCCTCATTATCTTCGTCTTCACTGTAGCCTTCGCCATCACCCTCACCATCTCCGGCGCCGCCTCCAGCACTGGGACATGCCATCCCCGCCACCTTCGCGTCACTCTCATTCCCCACACCTCCTCCGTCACCGTCAAGCGCCCCGGTGGCACCCCTGCCTCCTCTACTCCCAATTAGATCCGCCTCGTCCCCCTTCCCCCACCCATGATGCCATGGATGTCTCCCCGCCTGTCTCTGCCCCCTCCTCATCCTCCTCTACCCCCTCCTCCTACCGCTACCTCCTCTCCCATCCTGATCCCTCCCATCTTGAAGCCCAGAACCTCACCCTCTTCTTTCGCTAGAATTTTCCTGGTGCCCCCATCTCCCTCCTCACAGTGATTCAGTGCTGATCTCCTCCCCCAGCCCTACCCTCCACACACACCTCCTTCCCGCATCCCTGTCACCCGCTTTGGCCCTAATGCCTCCCTCACACCTGCTCCATCCCTGCCTCTCTCCCGCCAACCCCAACCCCTTGCGTCACCCACCGACCCTCACCGATGTGATCACTTGGCTTAATCCGGCGATCACGGAGGAGGAGGTGCTAGCGGAGCTTCAGGCACATCCCCATCTGGAGGTGCATGCGGTTCGTCGCATCCACAACACTGCCGGCCCCACCCGCCTTGTGCGGGTCTTTTCCGAGCACGCCCCCTCCATAGACCGTCTCCTGAAGAAGGGTGCCATCCTTTTTAACCAACGTTATAAAGTTGACCTCTTCCATTCCCCTCCTCAATCCCTCAGCTGCCAAAGGTGCTTGCAGCATAATGTGCACCCAACATGTGAGAGCCACGCGGCCCCCATCTGCCTGCACTGTACACAAGCCCACTTTCTACGGCAGTGTCCCAATCTCCAGTCCCCCCCCTCCTGTAATACTAGTAACCTCCTTCATCCTACCTACTCCCAGAGATGTAAGATCTGACCCCCTCTTAACACTCCTGAACTCCCCGTAACTGTTCGCCCTCTGGACGTCCCCACCCCTCCCGGCAATTCACTTCGCCCACCCCCTACCGCTGAGGACATCATCAGATTCCTCACCACCGTCCTTCAGAATGTTCATCCTTTTCAGCGCCTGCACACCCGCAAACAGATCTCCCTCGCCACCCGTTCCGTTTTCCAACTCAAAATGTACGCCACCTACTCCAACAACCAGGCCCATTTCACCTTCTCCCATCTTGACACCCTCGTTTAAATCCATGTCATGGCTCGACAGCACCATATGCTTTTCGACAACATCCACTCCCTTCCCACCAACAAGAACCTCTTCCTGCACACCCTTGCCACCCATCATGTGGATGCCTTCCTCCTCAATGAAACCACCCTCCAACCCCACCACACCGTCCACACTTCGCACTACCTCCTCCACTGCTCCGATAATCCCCTCCCAATTACGCGTGGCGGAGTTGCCATTGGTCACCACTGCCAGATCCCTGTTCAGCTCCAACCTCTCCTTCCCGATCTCACTGAATACCTGATCCTTAGTCTCTTCTTCCCCAGCCTTACCATTACCTGCGCCACCATCTATGTCCACCCTGACGCCCCTATTTCCTTCGACTTCCTCTCCCACATTGACCGTACCTTCTCCTCCTACGTGATCGCCGCCGACCTCAACATCCATAGTCGTTCTGCCGCCCAGTTACGGCGGTGGTATCGGTTCCTCTCCTCCCTTCAAGGCGACCTCATCCCCATCCCCCTTCACACCCATCCCAAATCCAACTCCACTCCCAATGCTATCATTTCCTCCTGCAACCTCCTTGGCCACATAATGGTGGATGTCCTGGAGCCTATAGGTAGCGAACATCTCCTCACCAGTCCTGGAATCTATCCTCACCCGCCGCATCCACCAGCATCTCCACCAGCACCGCCTCCTTCCCGTTACCCAGTGTGGCTTTCGGCCGTCCTTCTCTTCCGACGATCTTCTCCTTTATCTCACTCATCTCCTTTCCAACTAGCTTAATTCCCATCGCTCCGCAATCTTCCTCTCCCTGGACCTCGAATGAGTTTACGAACGCGATTGGCATTCGGGTCTCCTCCTCAAGCTCCAAACCTTCGCCCTTCCCATTAACTACATCTGTCTGATCGGCTCCTTTCTCTCCCACTGTCCTTCCTACGTCACCATCCATAACACCAACTCCTACACCTTCTTCCCCTGCGCCAGTGTGCCCCATGCCGCCGCTGTCACCCCCCGTCTACGACCTCCAGTTTGCCGATGGCACCGCCTTCCTTGCACTTGCCCCCACCCTGCAGCGCTCCCAACACTTCCTCAAATCCCATCTTGACCGGCTCACCGCTTGGTGCAACCAGTGGTTGCTCAAGGTCAATCCTTCCAAAACCCAGGCGATGATTGAAGGCAAAACCACCCCTTCCTTCCGCCTCCTTGATTTCTATATCACCATCTATGGCCATCCTATCGCCCTCACTCCCACCCTTAAGTACCTTGGGGTCACCCTCAACTGTCGCCTTTCCTGGACTCCCCATCTCCGGACAATCTGAGCCAAGGCACATTCCTGACTCCGTCTCCTCAAGCTCCTTTCCAGCCGTACGTGGGGTCTGGAACCCTCCACCATCCTCCACACCTATAAATCCCTCATCCTTCCTATCCTTTGTTATGCCCATCCGGCCTCGATCTCCGCTCCCCACTACCTTCTATAAATTCCTCCAAATCTTTGAACGCCATGCTCTCCACCTCACCTATCGCATCTGTCTCCCCTCCCCCATGCATATCCTGTATGATCTCATCCCCTTCCCCCACCTCCTTCTCTTCCTTGAAAGGGTACGGATCCTGTACACCTCCTGCAAACTCCATCCTCCTCATCCGCTTGTCTCAACCATCCTCTCCCACCCCCACCCGCTGCTGCACCTGTATTCCCACATCCCACCCGGTCTCCATCTCTCCACCTTCCTTACCCTCTCCCAAGGTGGCTTCCGCCAGCTCCCCCTCCCTGATGACGTCCTCCTCCCGTCCATATACCCCTCCTATCAACTTTGATCCTCCCCCCCACTTCCTGTGTCCTTTCCTTTATGCACCCTCCCTTCTCTTTCCTTCTCTTCCCTTCCCCTCTCTTTTACTTTTCCCATGTCCGCTCCCTCTTCCCCCGTGCTTCCCCACCCCCTTCCTCCCTCCCCCTATCTCCCGTGCCCGTGGCATTTCTGCTCTCCCCTCTCGCTCTCCCACTCCCCTTCCTCCTCCACCCCTCTTGGCAGGTCCCCACACTCGCACACGCACAGTGAACATTCGCGCGCCGGAGATCATCGCCGTCAGTGTCTTGTGTGTGTGCCTTCGTTTGTGTTTAGTGTTTGTTCGCCGTCACGCCACCACTGCTCACGTGTAACGTCGCCATCATCCATGTTATGTACGCTGTGTCAACTAGTCCAGCGTGAACGGCTCCGTGTTTTTTGTTTTTTAGTGTCTACATTTTTTGCGCGCCGTTTTGATTGTATTTTCTGTGCCACCTATATTCATTACTTATTGTAAAACTCAAGGCTGAAGAGCGGCGTACTCTGCTGCTGACAGCCCGCCTTGTGTAAGGTGATCAAAATCACAATAAAGAAAATAATAATAATAATAATAATAATAATAATAATAATAAAGGTATTATAAAACAACGATATTCAAAATTGGTGTCACTTCCCTTGTAAACTGTGACTTAATAAAACGTGTTTCAACTTTTTTCTGTTGTTTGAATATAGCTGGGGAGAGCGTGTTCGATACTGGAACATATTTCGATGAACACAGAACTTCTGCCCATTAAAAAAATTTTCGACTGAGGACAAGGCTGGAACGACATAACCAGGCAGTCCGACATCACATTCAACTGTCGACAGTCTGCCGCCCAGAAAGCTGCAGGGGGTTGAACCCACAGCGTTTGATACACAGGCCTCACGGCGCAACTGTGACGTCATCGCCGCAAGGATGTAGCTGCAAACCTCCATTATACTGCAAGAGTGAAACCTTAACGAAATCACGAGACTTACATCTCGACTATCAATCTGTACGTCATTTACAAAGAAATTGTGCCGCCCTTTATCTTTTGTAAAGAAACTAAGTGGTTCCTGTATGCTGTAGTGCAAAATGCGTGTTATGCTGGTTACAATACTCTTTGATTTCCTTCTATTGTGTTTCAGATCATTCGCAAAATTACGAGTGAAACCAACATACAACACAGCCTGTAATTTACACTACGCGAGAGAGATAGTTTTAGTAAAATTTATCAGATGGGATGAAGTAATTATTCTGGTAACAAAACGTCATGTGACTATGGCCTTCCGTAGGGTAGACCGTTCGCCGGGTGCAAGTCTTTCGAGTTGACACCACCTAAGCGACTTGCGCAGCGAATTATTCTGGTGATCGTAAGCTTAACACTTGGCCAAAAATGTAATTCAGTGAGACATAAAGATCTTATCGATATTGTCGCTGGGATCGGTTTAATACTAAATCGTCATTTTACCAAGTCCTAACCAACAAATCAAACAGAGAGATTTCATACATCTGACACCTCCATCTGTCTGTGTCGTCAGAACTGTCAAATATACACCAGAATGATGCCATTAATTAAATGAAATCTTTTTAAATAAAATGTAGGCTTAGTATTATGCTGTTTCTGTGTTAACAATACAATTAAACAGATCAAGAAAAAAAATTATGAATGAGGGGAAAAGGACAAATGTTAATGTCTATTAACCAGTCACGAAATTTATTCCAAACTGCTTTACAGTTGACATTTTTCCCTTTCTGCTGTTATCACTGTTATATCCATCGTTATTTTTTTAACATAATTATTGAGAAGTATATTACACCCTACATATTATTACACACCGAAGAAGTCTGTTATCTGTGTGATCTACCTGACTACGATAAAATTACCTTAGCAACATGTCTTCTTTTTTAATTGCATCAACAGCTAATTTTCAAAGTAAATTTCTCTGGGAAGAGCATCTAATGATGCTTTGTAGATGTTCTCCAGAGACCATGTTTTTAACATCCCAATAAGCAGAAATGACAACATTAATAACCTTATTGGCCTTCATCATTTTCTGTTGCTGACAATGTTTTATCTCGCTCTAAATATGTTTTACATGTCTTACGTGTCAGCTTTTTTCGATCCTCACTGAAATCTGTTATATTGTCAATGTCTGATCGTGGTGGTGGTAAGGTGACATCATCTACACAGTCAGCTTCCAAAGAATCTAAATCTGCTCCAACTCCTCCAAGAACAGATGATGGAATTTTCTAGGGTAGCGGGGCCTGAATTCTTAGCTTGGATTCAATTTCAATTACCTGTCCCAGAGATGCTAAATAGTGACATACTGCCATAGTTTGATATTTTACGATTTTTTTTTTCTACAGCATCTGTCTGAAACTTCCGTAGCAAAAGATATTCAAAATTTGAGTCCTTAATGCAATACTTGGTCATTTCTAGATGACCGTGAGTGGCATGAGGTATGTGCAAATGAGTGTCTTTGGATAATCCAAATGTGCGATCAGAACAACGTTTCCATAAATCCAGCCATGATAAACACTTTTCAGAATATCTGACAGTGGCTTCTGCAGTGCATTCTTGAAACAGATTACCTGTTCAGCTAATATATAAAATGTTCTACCATGTCCAAATTAATTTCGCTGAATATAGCAGTGTTGTCAAAACCTTCAGTAAGATGATGTTCCCCCAATGATAGGAAACCTTGAACAGTCCTCTCCTCGAAAATATTTAGCACAGATTTGACAGGTAGTTTTTATAATGAGACTTTAAATTAAGTTATTTTTCACAAAAATTTATTATCTGTGGACTTTCCACATCATGCAGCTTTTTAATAGGAGAGATTTTCGCCATACTTAGGTGTATACGTTCTGAAATAGTTTCAAAGTGTGGGTACTTTGTCTGATCTTGATCTTCTTTATTGATCCAATTGTATGTGAGACATTTTAATATGTGAACGGAATGTTAAACTAAAAAGAGGGTTGGGTGTCATAACAAGTGAAATTGTAAACAACTGACAGTTGAGAAAGGGAAGCAAAGAATTGCATGGTCCATCTGTTAACTAAATTTTTGTCACTAACAAGGGAACCTCCCCATCGCACCCCCCTCAGATTTAGTTATAAACTGGCTCAGTGGATAGGCCTTGAAAAACTGAACACAGATTGACCGAGAAAACAGGAAAAAGTTGTGTGGAACTATGAAATAATAAGCAAAATATACAAACTGAGTAGTGCATGCGCAAGATATGCAACATCAAGGACTGTGTGAACTCTAGAGCGCCGTGGTCACGTGGTTACCGTGGGCAACTGCGGAACGTGTGGTCCTTGGTTCAAGTGTTTCCTCGAGTAAAAAATTTAGTTTCTTTATTTTCGCGAAGTTATGATCTGTCCGTTCGATCATTGACGTCTCTGTTCACTGTAATAAGGTTAGTGTCTGTGTTTTGCAACCGCACCGCAAAACCGTGGGATTAGTAGACGAAAGGACGTGCCTCTCCAATGGGAACCGAAAATATTTGATCGCAAGGTCATCGGTCAACCGATTCCTCCATAGGGAAACACGTCTGATATATTCCATACGACACTGGTGACGGCATGTGCGTCACACGACAGGAATATGTTGTCGACCCACCTAGCTTCTACACTTGGCGAATGGGTAAAAACATTCTTGTACCTTGCCCGATTTAGGTTTTCTTGTGGATGTGATAATCACTCCCAAGAAAGTGATGAAAACGTAGGAGTTTGTCACATAAACTGAAAATAAAAAACTAAAATTTTCACTCGAGGGACCTCTCGTCCCACAGTTGCTTACGCTAACCACGGGACCACAGCGCTCGTGAGGTCGGATGGTCCATGGGTGTTAACTATGTTGCACATAAACTACTCAGTTTGTATATTTTGCTTATTATTTCATAGTTCCACACGACTTCTTCCTGTTTTCTCGATTGATCTGTGTTCAGTTTTTCAAGGCCTATCCACTGTGTCAACTTATAACTAAATCTGAGGGGGATGCAATGGGGAGGTTCCCTTGTAAGAACAGAGACTAATTAGAGAAGCAAAATGATCTGCTTCACAAAAAAAGATTGGAACTTGTGTTTTGTATAGAACATATATTTCTCATCGAGCTTCTAACCTGCTGAGTGTGTTTGAAAATGTGGACAAATCTTATGAAGTGTACTAGGATGGGGTAGCACAAGACAGTGTGTGCTCCTTATATACTGGTAAGTGTGTGGTGATATTCAAAATAAAATACTACAAAACGTAATACAATCTGGCGAGTATCTGTAATCCCTCTTTTGGACACGCATTAAATTCACTTGTTCACATGAAACATTAATGTTGCTAATTTCAGTTTTACTACTCGTGGCTCATTTTCATAATTTCCTCTGCAACGATGCACACAAAACTTCTACACCATTTCGAACGATTACACTTCACTGCCACATATATCAGCTATGAAAATAAAACAAAGTAAGTAATTGATCCTACTGTGAGAACTTCAGTTGGTTAAGACACGATCCTGCAAAACGCAAGAAAACGAAATGAAATCAGCAACGGCTAGTCCTGCCATCGAACAGTGTGCCACGCAACTAACCCCTGTTGCAGGCCGGTGCCACAAGATGGCAGCACGGTAGGCAGCCTCAGGCTTGTCGTGAGTGATCGTTACTCTGCTTGCAGTTTGTAGCGTAGAGCTCGCCGTCGTCAGGCAACGCCACCTGGAATCAAAGCCTCACAGCACAGCAAGGGTCAAGCAAATATCAGAACTTTGGCACGCCCAGCAAAACGGTCTGTCCAATTAAGTGAATGTATCATTACTTAATGCGTCTAGCATAAATGTAAATTGTCATTTCAAATAACGTGAAGTAAACATGTTCATAATTTCCTTCAGTGATGCGTATTATGACTGCAAATCTCATATTCGCAACATTTCGACTTTTTTCAGGTGCATCTTTCTAATGTTAACATAGCCCCATTCTAGAGGGTTGGATCCCCTCCTTCGAAAGCGTCAGATTGCAAAGCCTGGGCTACTCTCAGGGTGGAATCTGCGTCTTCAAAGATTGTGTCTGTCTGTCTGTCTGTCTGTCTGTCTGTCCACCCCAGCCTCCCCATCGCCTCCGCACCTACACCGCTGTGATCACCAAGCTCAGCCCGGTGATCACAGAGGATGAAGTGTTGGCAGAACTGAATTCCCACCCGGACTTGGAAATCCGCTCTGCCCGCCGTATCCACAATACCTCTGGTCCCACCTACCTCATGCGGGTGTTTTCTGAGTCCACCCCATCCATTGACCATCTCCTCACCCAGGGTGCCCTGATATAACACCGTCGCCACCCTGTCGAATCCTCCAAATCGCCTCTCCAATCCTACCGTTGCCAGCGGTGCCTGATGTACAATGACCACCTGACTCCCAACTGCAAACCCCCCCCCCCACCTGTCCCCATTGCAAGGCCTCCCACTTTCTTAAGAACTGCCCCAACCTCGCTGCTCCTCCTTCCTGCAATACCTGCAATGGCCCCCATCCCACCTACTCCCACAAGTGTAAAGCTAAATCCCCTCCAGCCACCCCTGAGCTTACAGTTCCAGTTCGTCCCATTGATCCCCCTGTCCTGCTGCACTTCAGCGTTGGCATCAGTTCCTCTCCACAATCCAAGGTGACCTTGTTCCCCTTCCCCAGCACACCCGACCCGAAAGTGATACCACCCCCAATGTTGTGATTGCCTCCGCCAACCTCCTTGGGCGTATCGCTGTCGCCGTCCTTGACCCCACTGGTAGCGATCACCTCCCTGTCCTTCTCACCATAACGTCTGCTCACCGCCCCCATCTGGCTCCGCACCCTGCACCCCCTCCCAAGGTCGTCCATGACTATCACCGTGCGAACTTGGATGCCTATCGGGACTCCATCTCCACCCAGGTCGAAAGCCACCCTCTTACCTATCGCCATCGTGACGACATCATCCACGCCTCGTCCTTCCTTCAGAAGGTAATTACTGACGCCGTGGAGGCCCATGTTCCTACTAAAACCATCCACCCACACCGTCCCACTCTCCCTCCGTGGGCTGTCCTCCTCCTCCGTGAATCCTGCCGCCTCTATCGCTCCTTCCTGCGCTTTCGTGACAGGGATACACTTCAACGCCACCGGCAAATACAGCGACACGTACGGAACCTTATTACAGCAACGAAACGCCGAGACTGGCGCCAGACCTGCACACGACTCAACACCACCCTCCCTATCAACTCCTCCAAGTACTGGGCCGCCTTCCATCGCCTTACTGGTTCCCTTTACACTCCCCACTACCCCCTTCTCCATAACGATCGCCCCCTTCCTGACAACCTCTGTAAGGCCAACCACTTTGCTTCCCACCTTTCCGAGGTCTTCTCCATCCCCGATGATCCCCACTTTGATTATTCTCTTTCCCCACCGTCATGGAACGTGCCGATACCTCGGTCGCTCCACTGGCTCCTAGTCTCCAGTTGCCCCCCTCCAACATAAACACTCCCATCACAGCACATTAAACATATCCTCCGGTCCAAACGCAACACGGCCCCTGGTCACGACTGTGTCACCTACCGTCACCTTCGAGAAAGCCCCTATTCTTACCTGACTGTCCTCACCCATCTCTATAATGTCATCCTCTCTACTGGCTTCAACCCTGACCTGTGGAAGACCTCCCGCATCCTCTTATTCCTCAAACCCTACAAACCCCCTTCTGCCACCTCTTCCTATCGTCCCATCTGCCTCACCTCCATCTTCAGTAAGGTCCTTGAATCCATCCTCTCCCACCGTATCCATCAGCACCTTGCTCAACACCACCTCCTCCCCCTAACCCAGTGTGGCTTCTGACCCTCCTTCTCTGCTGAAGACCAACTCCTCAACCTTGTTCACCTCCTGTCCCTCCAGTTCAACTCCCATCACTCCGCCATTTTTGTTTCCCTTGACCTCCAAAATGCCTATGACCATGTATGGCATCCCGGTCTCCTCTTTAAACTCCAAACCTATGCTTTGCCTATCAATTTAGTCTGTCTGGTCGCTTCCTTCCTCTCACACTGTCCTTCCTATGTCACCCTCCACAACACCAACTCCCGTACCTTTTATCCCACAGCTGGCGTCCCCCATGGTTCTGTCCTCTCCCCTCTCCTTTATCTCTTGTACACAGCTGATATGCCCAAGCCACCCCCACCAGTCCACCTTCTCCAGTATGCTGATGACACTGCCTTCCTGGCTCTCTATCCTACCCTTCAACGATCTCAACGTATCCTCCAAACCCACCTTAACCAGTTCACCACTTGGTGTAACCAGTGGTTCCTCCATCTCAACCCCTCCAAAACCCAGGCAATCATCATAGGCCGCACCACTCGCTCCTTTCGCCTCCATGATTTCTATCTCACCCTTTATGGTCGTCCTATCCAGATCACCCCCACCCTGAAATACCTTGGCCTCACCCTCGACCGACACCTCACCTGGACCCCTCATCTCCAGACCATCCAGCAGAAAGCCCATTCCCGCCTCCGCCTTCTGAAACTCCTGTCTGGCCGGACGTGGGGATTGCATCCTTCTACCATCCTCCACACCTACAAATCCCTCATCCGTCCTATCCTCTGTTATGCCAGCATTGCCTGGATTTCCGCCCCCACCCGCTTTTACAAGGCCCTCCAAATCCTTGAACACTATGCGCTCCGCCTTGCCTTCCGTATCCGCCTTCCTTCACCCACACGGCTCCTGTATGAACTGATCCCCTTCCCCCACCTCCTCCTGTTCCTCCAACATATCCGCATCCTTTACATTGTCAGCAGGCTTGATCCCCCCCACCCTCTGGTTTCCTCCTTCCTCTCCACCCCACGCCCGTTGCCACGCCTCTATCGCTGTATCCCTCCCTCTCTCCACCTCCACACTCTCCATCACCTTCATCAGGGCAATTTCCAACGCCTCCCCCTCCCGGATGAGGAACTTTGCTGTGACATCTACCCCTCCTTCCAACTATAACCTGGCCTTGTTCCCCCCCCCTCCCTAGGGCTCCCTTTTTTCCTCTCCCCTCTTTCTCCAAGAGCGGATTTTCCTCCTTCCCCCCCCCTGACACCCTGCACCCCCTACTTACCTCTTTCCTTCCCACGTTCCTCCCTATACCTGGCCCTCTTCAGCGCGCCCCCCGCTCACCTCCCCCATCTCTTCCCCTCACTCCCTTCTTCCAGTTTCCCTCCTCTCCTTGCGCCTGGCAGATCCTCTGTCTTGATCATCGTCAGTGTGCCACATCAGTGTTGTGTTTAGTGCTGTTTCTCCTGTGTGTCAAGAGGTGTGATTTTAATTGTGTACTGCCTTGAGGTTCGCCATCAGTGTTTTTTATGTGCTACACCATTTGTCAATACCTTTCATGCTCCAGTCATACTGTGCCTTGTGTTCTTTTAATTGTCACAGTGTGTGGCTTTTTGTGTGTGCTACTTTTAAACAATTTTTATCTCCATTTTACGGTCACCCCGTTTTTTGTCTATTGCCTTCCATGATGATCCCACTTTTTTGCATCTATGTTCACCATACTCTCTCCTTTGTTCTTTTTAAATGTCTTCTATTGTTTGTTCTATGTCTTTCGGCTGAAGAGCAGCGCATATGCTGCTGCCAGCCTGCCCCGATGGGGAATTGAAATACAATAAAGAAAAGCAAAACAAAAAAAAAACAATAAAGTGACAATACATAAATCGTAATTTGGACCTTATAAATATTTGATCAGAAACAAACATTAATACATTTTAATGGAAAACAAGTGCACATGTGAATCATTAATTGTAAAATATAGCAGTAGAATACCATGTTCACTTCCTGTTACTGGAAAATTACCGAACTAGCTGAAACCTAGCCACCAAAATTTAGTTTCTTACGAATAAACATTTAAAGAACCAACTCACAAATTACTGCAAATATTACGAAATTTATTGATTCATGTCATCAATGAGTAAGGAAACTATTTAAAATAACTGAGAAATTCTGTTGCAGACAGATGGGAAAAACACCACACACACAGAAAGCGAGGGGTGGGAGGAAACGGAATATAATTAATTAAAAATGTAAAAACGACTTTTTATTTCATCTCATAATACGATTTCCAAAACACTCTTGTACATGTCAATAAAAAAATTAAAGTACACTTTAGTGACATTTTTCATTCTTTTGAAAACATTTATGTTCTTCTTCATAGTTGCATCATTTCTTCTCTTAGTATGTTTATTTAATACGATATTTGCACAACAGAGCAACATGGAACACGTGATAGATTCAAGACTATGTATGTTTTTAGATTGGAATCCACTAAATAAATTACTGGGAGTATTACAGGGTGCTATCTTCAAAAGCACATACCTTTGATTTGCATACTGGAGAAAAAAAGTTTCATAATCTTTTACAATATTTTGAAAGGTAAAGTAAAGGTAAGTTACACATGCTACAATATCTTGTTTGGGGTATGCCATGCCTATTCGATCCTATGCCATTATCAGATGATAATCGTGCCTTACTTCATCTGAAATGAGAAATACTCACAGTGAGTTTTTTTCAGCACTTGGTGCGAGCAATACCCTGGTACGTAGGGCAATAATGGCTAGGCGTCCTCTACAACCCCTTCAACATCATTCTCATCTACTACTACATTTAATAAATCTTTTAACTCCTGTATTTCAAAAGTTGTTTCATAAAGATCTGACTCCTTAATAAGCTCATCTCAAACTACTTTACACTGTGCTCCCAGCCCTAAGTTTTTGCTCAGTTTCAAAAACTTTCTAAGAGAAGTATGGTAATTTCCCCGACTTAAATGGCAGTATTTACCGAACCTATCTTCCAAACTGTCAGTCTGTACTCTTCCAAGGAGCAAATAGGACCTGTTTTTGTCAGAGAGCCAATAGCTACTGAAATCAGTCAAGGCAACTGTTGTATGTTTTAGAGCAAAGTGTGATTCTTTAGAAAGTATCCTACATCATTCACCCCATGCCATAAACCGAACCAAGACACAAAGCTGTTTAAAAAATCAAATATGTCATGGGAATTAGAATTTACAGGATCCTGCAAAACATTAATTAGCCTCTGGCCCTTAAGTAATGTTTTCACATTCACAATTCACCGCCGAAGATTTATTATTTTTATAAATGTCGCAGTGCTTTCCCAGTTTTGAGTTCCTTTCTTCGAGTGTAGTCTCTGCAAAGCAACAACTGTCTTATTTAAGATACGAAGCACCAATTTAACATCTTGCCTTTCAATTGAATTTGGAAAGAGAGTTTTTAAAGTTAGAGAGTTTCCATATTGCAATAGATCATGTTTTTCAGTCATGTGTAGCTCTTTTAGTGCTGTGACTGATGCAAAACCTCCCTCCATGCTGTCACTGAAATCAGAAAAACACAGAATCTGCTCCTTTTCATTGAACCAGTTCTTACAGATACATTTTGAAATATGAACCGTATCCACAAATGAGTACAGTGGGCGATCTGCAGAAGTTTGTGCAGGGTGACAGTACTTTACCTGTACTTCTGGTTGAGTACTAAAGTTTGATATTGCTTTTCTATAAATTGAATTATTGTCTGCCACTAAGCTAACCACCTCAAATCAAGCTGGTTCTGATTTAAGAATTACTTCTTTTATGTATCACGAAAGTTCACCTTCGTAATCAAATTAGGATTTCAAATGTATTGCATCAGTTAACACAAGAAGTGCTTTGCCCTGTAAGGCTAAAGTTGCAGCTTTCTGTGAGATATGACTACTAACTGATCACTATGTTTTTCAACGACTGGACTAGTAAAAGCTTACTACAAAACCTGGACAGTGTATTTGTATTTGGCATAGAAATAATGGCAGTGCTTCTGACAAACTTATATCCACGTCAGCTAATAGTATTTAGTAATGATCACAGAATCAGTCAGTATAATAACTAAACTGAGATGAACTTCTACATTTCAGGAATGAAACCTGTAACTTAAAAATTTTTTTTTCAGTTTCCCTTTCTGCCAACTTCTCCACTAAATTCTGCAAATTATCTTCAGTGAACGACAGAACACTATCAACAGGAATCTCCTATTTATTACACACCAAATAAATTTCGTTAAGAGCTTGACAGACCTCTTGTGTGTTGCAGACTTTTGGGAAGTTTCATCTTTCCAACACATTTCAATTCCACACCATTAATAAAAACTCTGAGAAATAAATCACTGTTTATAACAGAGTAGCAATCAACTCTAGTGTAAGGATTGTGGGTAATTAACAATAAGCACACATTGTCTAATTTGTGATCTGCGATCCAGTAGCTATTCTTATTGCAGACACTTATTTTACTTTTTAGTTGGTCTATCAACTTCTCCTGCGTTTATACACTTTCTCGAATGGCGATGTGAAGGGCACTGTTTTCTAGTCGCTCCCTGCGACTTTCGGGGTCCCCTCAGGCTGATATTGGCGTACTGGACAAATATGAAAGGTATACCGGTAACTTTGAAGGTACAGCATCTCAAAGAGAAAAGGTTAACATCAAATGAGGTGCAACTATACAACCAGCTTTCCCCTTATGAGGTTGTAAATTACAAATGTAGGCCTCTGCCTAACATTTGGTTCTTTAACCTACCTTTTCTTCAGACGATCCAATGGTGCTGTTAACAGTTTGCCAGTTCTTGGGTCGTACATACTTGTACTGCTTAATATACCTTCTTCACTGAAATGTAGCTCATAGACCTTAAAAGAGGCGTACAGTTGATTGGTAAAGATGTTATGAAAATTACCGTTAAGATAGCTGAATTGTGTATTGCTTTCATTCGTAATACATTTCGGAATAAAAGTAATGCGTCACGGATTATGTAATGGTCTTATAGTACTTAAGAAAAACAACGATACTTACAACTGAATGTTTATTGGGCATCCAAATGGTTCAAATGGCTCTGAGCACTATGCGACTTAACATCTGAGGTCATCAGTCGCCTAGAACTTAGAACGAATTAAACCTAACTAACCTAAGGACATCCCACACATCCATGCCCGAGGCAGGATTCGAACCTGCGACCGGAGCGGTGGCATCCAATCTTATCTGTGAACAGCCCAGATCCATTTCAGTCTTAGAGACTCATAGATGGACTGCCGAAAAAAAAGAACGAATTGGCCCCTGCAAGATGGGGGGGGTTCGCCCCCGTATGTATCCGCCGCTGCATCTACATGGATCCTCTGCAAATCAGACTCAAGTGCCTGGCAGAGGGTTCGTCCAACCACCTTCACAACAATTCTCTATTATTTCAATCTCCGAACAGTGCGCGGAAAAAACGAACACATATATCTTTCCGTGGGAGCTCTGATTTGTCTTATCTTATTATAATGATCGTTTCTTCCTTTGTAGGTGGGCGTCAACAAAATGTTTTCGCATTTGGAGCAGAAAACTAGTGATTGAAATTTCGTGAGAAGATTACGCCTCAATCGAAAATGCCTCTATGCAAGCTGTCACGTTTCCTGTTTACTAACGATGTTTTAGTTCTTAAAGAACACGACATTCTCTAGGAAATATCTGTAGGTTACACGAAAATTTGTAAATAAAGGGTTCCATAATGTAGCAGTTTACATCTGCTATGGTTGCTAGGAAACTTAAAAAAGAAAAATGTGGTGTCTTCTTCTTGTTGTTGTTCCAATGTGCAGCGCTACATACGCTTCCGTTTGTGAAAACCATTCTACAGACCAATATAAACAATTAAGCATCAGTTTCGCTTTTAAAATATTTCACTGAACTCAACAGTGTAACTTCTTGGCCGCTTGGTGTGCTGCAACCGCTGTGGGTAACAAGAAAGAGACGGAGCGCCGTGACTGTTATGTTAAGACTGTGCCGCAGCTGTAGTCTTTCCTTGTTTTGCAGTACTTGGTTTGTTCGCATTTCGATAAATAGTTGACGTTATTTTGTGATAACCGTTTTGATTTGCTACTGCTACATACAGGGAATCTCAGGAGGAATAGTCAATATTCGGATATATGACAGAAATGACCATTCGAAACAAACATGTCTAGCAAGCATGAGCTCTAACACGCATACCTTAACAGCTGTGAGCACTTGGTCATCTTAGATGCTGTGAAACAAATCTCTTCTACTGCAGCTCTTTGTTTTCCATATTTTGGGAGGAGGTAAGGGTCAAATGAAGAATGGCATAAAACTCGTCGGCTTTGAACAATGGCCTCATATTTTAGTCGTAGATATTAATTTATTTTCGAATCATAGGTAATAAATTGGTTACCTTCTGTGGCGAAACGTAATACTCGTAACTAGAAATGAATGAATGCGTTATTAAGAAATAAATAATGTGTACGACTTTTGATGGTGGTGGTAATTTTGAATCACTTGTGTAGATCTTGTTACTTATACCTGTGTCTGATAGTGAGTCGTTCTAATTGCTGTTTCCTCTGCAGTCGATTCGTATCTTGTACTGTTTAGGTCAACTGAAGAAGTACTGGCGTAAGAAGAAGAACCGACGTACGCATAACTGGCATCACGTACCTCAGTTGAATTACGATGGTTGTATTCTGTTCTTCAGCTGACCTATACATGTATATAGGATACAAATACTTTATCGCCTTCGCTAGATCTAGTATCGTATTCTTCAACTGAACTATGTAGGTCACCTGAAGAACAGGATACAAATTTTATGTTTCTCCCTTTTTTCGCGGTCGCTAGTAGTAGTATCGTATTTTTCAGTTGACTCTAGTACCAGCGAAGGTGAAAAAACTGATAAACGTAAAATTCATATATATATTAACATAGGCACTCCATGCCAATGTCACATATATCACTTTATACTATGGTTCTCTACTGTAAGAGAAAGTGATATACGTCACGTTAAGTCCGAAATGTGGATGTACATGATACATGTCCTCCACGATCTGTTGCCTCTGCTTTTCAATCGTTTGTTTCTCGACATTCGTCTACGCTTTTAAATCTTTGCAGTGCAAGATGTGTGGTAACGTGTGCCGTCATTGATCAAAGCCTACGGGTTGTATCCCATTCTTCAATAGTCTCACCTTTTTCTTCTTCGTTACTGTGAAATGGTCTCTACAACTGAACAAGTGCTCATAGCCTTTTCAGTTAAGCATTTTAGCGCTCATGTTTACTATATTCCGTTCATCATCATAAGAATAAACCTGATGTAAACAAACACAAACACGATGACTGATCAGAAGCCGTAGCACATGTACACTGGTGGAGTTACACTCTTCGAAGTAGGCACTATTTATGTATTAGAAACATAAGATACATAAGATGTGTATTATTGCTATGTTACGTGAAAGGAAACTTAAAGATATTCAAATGTAGTAACAGCCATCAATGTTTTTCCTGATCACGCTTTAGCTACGTAGTTTTCATTTCAAAAATGGTGTGCAGTTACAGCCTCTGCATTGTTGTGCTCTGATTGTCGCGTTGTTATCGAGCAGTATGAAAATGGCTGAGGCTGCTTCCTGTTGCGCAGTGAAACACGCGTTTGGAGGACGGCTATGAAGTGAAGTGCCGAGAAATTTTTCATAAATTTACAGACAATCGGCTTCGAGGTTTTTCGATGGAGTGTATTGTACAGAGTTGAGGAACGAATGGTTAGAGGATCTGTAACGAAATCGTAAGCATGACAAAAAATCAACTGCAGTTTATGGTTAGCTGGTTCAAAACTCGTATGAGCTATTTTTTTCTCGTTCAATTTGAGATACCTACATCTCATAATTGTAAAATTCATCAGCACTTTTTGGGAATAATGCAGGTCTTCTTGTTTCTAATTATATATGGCACGCGAAATTGCTGTTTTCATATTAAATACAAATACTTAATTATCGATATTTCATGAAAGACTGTTAATAGAAGTTGCTTGAATTAAGAAAACATAACAATGTAATTTTTTAAGGTAGAAATGAAAAACCGAATACTCTTCATTTGGACTATGTCCATCGTTTTATACCACATATGTAAATAAGTATCGTAGGAACATAAAAAACAATCATTTTCGCAGCATGCAACACAACATACAAATGCTGCATTTTTACATTTGCCACTGTACCATCACAATATGAACCCAACAGAACTGACCTCGAGACAAGGTGCGGGATTTGGACCGAGAATTAACAAGACTGTTTTGCTGCCATATGTGCTGGAATTAACGCACGCAGCTTTTCCACATGTCACTGTCGAACGCTGGCGGGATACAGAACGGCACGTGATAAAAGAAGAAGAGAAAATGTGGCACCTGGTTGACTTCGTGATTCTGTTGTTGACAGGTTCGTTATTAACGTAGCAGGTGATACTTCAAAAAATGAAATTTATTTCTCGGATTCGGATGAAGAAGGAGCTAGGAGATTACCAGACGACTGACTGTAATTAATACCTACAGTGGCTTCAGTATTCAACAGTATGGTGAAATCCCTGCAGTATGCTTTTGAACCGTACACAGCTCGCTCAGAAAAATTACGCTATGTTCCCAAGTTAGAAATTTTCATCGCTCTTGTCTGTAAGTGGAATACTGTGCTAGGTGAGAACTAGAGCATTTTATGCTATCTGTATAGTCGCGTAAGACGCGCTCGGTAGTGCTGGAGTTTTTCCGAATATTATTTCATTCTCTTTTAAAAATTAAATGGCAGTCGAAGCTGTTATTTTTCTATGCTCGTCTTTTTTTTTTTACGTCTGAACTGCAACTGCTCACATCATTGCAGGTTAGTTGGCCAGTGGTGTCCAAGTTTAATGCGCCGGTAAAGCTGTTGTCCCGCATTATCTCTCCGTCTGTTTGCGTGTAACGCAGCATAAAACGTATCTTTATGATCGTACTTCACTGTACTGGTCACAGCTTGGCTTCGCTATACGTGAAATGAAATCCAATGATAGTCAAGCAAAGGTGGAAGAATACATGGCGTTAGGTCTACATCAGGTTTATTCTTATGATGAACAGAGTATAGACTCCCTTTTCTTGTTTTCGCCCATACCATCTCCTCCATAAATACCATAAGCCGAACACCTGCAGTGTAAGAGATTTGTTTCACGGCATCGAAGATGAAAAAGTGCTCATAGCTGTGAAGGTACGAATTTTGGAGCCAATGTTTACTAGACTTCTTGCCTTGGAATTATCGTTCCTGCCATATCGCCGAGTACTGACCACTCCGTCTGGGACGCCCAGTCTGTCTGTAACTACGTGTCGCGGTCTCCACTTGTGACAGACAAATTAAGTTTATTTTTCGATACTAGTGTCGATATCTTAAAGATACGTATTTAATTTTTAGTTACTACTGTGTATCCAAGTCCTCCATATAGCTGTAGATGTTTTCACGATACACGTGCCGTTAGCTTTCCAACAGGTTTTTAGGCCTATTATTTCCCGTAATAAAGTAGAAATCCAACGAGGATTGAAAGATTTTGACTCACTCAGTTTCAAGATGTATGGAAACAAAATATTAAATTGAAAGGGCAAATAAAAGAAAACTTACTCCGCCCACAATTCGTCGCTTTTCTCGAGAAGTGGCATGTGGTTCAGTAATGCAAGAAATCATCAGGATTCTCCTGTTGATTCTCTATTTTTCTGTCTCTACAGTCTCTTCTCAAAGCTCGTGCTGTAATCGGAGATCAAACCACAATTTGAACTTTACGAAAACTAGGTGCTAAAGGGTCAAAACTGAGGTGACTATTTTCCGTGTTAATGTGTCTCTTTCCATGGGCTACAAGCAGATAGGGGCATATAATGAAGGCACAGGCAGTAGATTAGTTATTTCCTATTTTCATTGTATACTTGTCGAGTTTTTAATTTATTGTTGTAACGATAATTTCCTTCCTGTTTTTCTGATTTCATTGAAATCTCTTATCTCTTAAAGCAAATGAAGCATTTGCAATCACTTTGTGTCAACGTATTTCGAGACTAAGGTTGGTGCCAATCTGCAACACGAAGAACGTCTGCCGACGACAGCGAGAGACCGCCGTACAGACGGGGTGCGGGCAGGTCTCGCGTGCTGCCCGTGCACGCCTACCTTCAGCTGCGGCGTGCGGTAACAGGGACGTTATTGCCTCAGCCGTGCTGCACCAGTTCTTATGCCATGTGTTTGTTGCTCACTTCTGTCAGCATTGTTATTAAAATATCACCGATGGCTTTCCCTGTTTTCTATTATACAGAAATACAGGGTTATTACAAATGATTGAAGCGATTTCACAGCTCTACAATAACTTTATTATTTGAGATATTTTCACAATGCTTTGCACACATACAAAAACTCAAAAAGTTTTTTTTAGACATTCACAACTGTTCGATAAGTGCCCCTTCAGTGATTCGGCAGACATGAAGCCGATAATCAAGTTCGTCCCACACTTGGCGCAGCATGTCCCCATCAATAAGTTCGAAAGCATCGTTGATGCGAGCTCGCAGTTCTGACACGTTTCTTGGTAGAGGAGGTTTAAACTCTGAATCTTTCACATAACCCCACAGAAAGAAATCGCACGAGGTTAAGTCGGGAGAGCGTGGAGGCCATGACATGAATTGCCGATCATGATCTCCACCACGACCGATCCATCGCTTTTCCAATCTCCTGTTTAAGAAATGCCGAACATCATGATGGAAGTGCGGTGGAGCACCATCCTGTTGAAAGATGAAGTCGGCGCTGTCGGTCTCCAGTTGTGGCAGGAGCCAATTTTCCGCGGGCTACGCGTAAAACTTGCCCGCACGCGTTCAACCGTTTCTTCGCTCACTGCAGGCCGACCCGTTGATTTCCCCTTACAGAGGCATCCAGAAGCTTTAAACTGCGCATACCATCGCCGAATGGAGTTAGCAGTTGGTGGATATTTGTTCAACTTCGTCCTGAAGTGTCGTTGCACTGTTATGACTGACTGATGTGAGTGCATTTCAAGCACGACATACGCTTTCTGGGCTCCTGTCGCCATTTTGTCTCACTGCGCTCTCGATTGCTCTGGCGGCAGAAACCTGAAGTGCGGCTTCAGCCGAACAAAACTTTATCAGTTTTTCTACGTATCTGTAGTGTGTCGTGACCATATGTCAATGAATGGAGCTACAGTGAATTTATGAAATCGCTTCAATCATTTGTAATAGCCCTGTATTTCAAACCAATGCAAATTTTACGAATAAAAATTACTCCTATTTTTAAAAACTGATTACTTAAAGACGAAAAGTTTTAGCAATACTGCTGCGGCTAATTGATATTTCGCGATTTCTTATTGGGTTATTAGTAAAGAACACCTGTTATAGTCGAAATGAAACAAATACCGAAAAGTACCGACCATTCGAAACTGAAACACTGGTAGCGATTTTTACCTGTCGGTTTCCTCCTTAACTAATCGCAAGCTCCCGTTAAGCAATGTTGGTAAAGTGTATTGTTCGATACAAAGCAACGATTTATTTACGGCAAATACTATGTAGAGGGCTGTGGTTGCTTCAAACACGTTTTAGACTCAGCCTATAGCCGCCCCTGGAATAGAAGTTTTACACGATGTATCAAAAAGAGTCATCCGATTATAAAAAGTTGTAACTGTTATGTTATTTGAGATACGTGAGTGAACAACGTCTAGTCGGGAAGAGCAAACTCTCGACATTTAAATGGCTCCTGCTAGGTAGCTGCAGTGTCGGCCGATTTTAGTTCTATAATTCGTTCATCATAAGAATAAACCTGATGTAAACATTGCACTATGTATTCTTCCGCTTTAGCTGGAACCCTATTGAATTTCCGTGCCACGTGGGACTGTAGCCAAGCTGTCTCGAGTACTGTCAAGTACGAAAATAAGGGTACGTTTTGTGCTGTGCGTTATGCGCTCATCGACTTCAGCGATAGTACGGGATAACAGCTTTACCGGAGCATTTAACTTGGACAGCACAGGCCGGTCACGTCGTACAGCTAGCCTGCAGTGACGTGGCCAGCTGCAGTTCACACGTAAAAGGAGACGAACACAGGAGCGTAAAACTTCGAATGTTATTTAATTTTTAAACAGAATGGAATAATACACTGTAAGTCTCCAACAATACTCTCCTTAGACGAAAACTACAATACCTTAAAGTTTTTAGTTAATGTACTATTGTAATTAAAAACAAGAATGATGAAAATTCCTGATTTAGCCACAACGTATTTTTCTGCATAAGCTGTGTGTAAGGTAAGAGAGGATTTCACAGTATAGTTCCTCATCCGAATTCGAGAAACATATTTCAGTTCTGGAAGTGTAACCTACTAGGTTGATATCAAGCCTATCAACAGAATCTACGAAGCCAACCAGGGGCAGCATTTTCTCTTCTTTTATGACGAGCCGTTCTATATCCCGCCAGCGTTCGGCAGTGGCGTGTGAAAAAGCTGCGTGCGTTAGTTTCAGTTAAGTTTGGCACCGTAAGAGTTTTGTTACTTCTCGGTCCAAATCCCGCAGGTTGGCTCGAGATCAGTTCTGCTGTAAAAATGCAGCACTTTTATGATGGCTCGATGGTGTGAGAATGAATGTTTTTCATGTTTCTACGGTACTTATCTACCTCTGGGGTATAAAATGATGGAAATAGTCCAAATGAAGAGTATTTGGTCCTTCATTTCTGCCTTCAAAATTAAACTGTTATGTTTTCTTATATCAATCAACTCTTATGAACAGTCTTTCATAAAATATCGATAATTAAGAATTTTTATTTGACATGGAAACCGGAATTTTGCGTCCAATATGCAATTGTAAATAAGAAGACGTGCATTATTCATAGAAAATTATGATGAGTTTTATAATTAAGAGAGCTAAGTATTTGAAATTGAAAGAGAAAAAAAAAGAAAAGCACAGGGATGATTTGAACTAACGCACATATAATCTCATGTGATTCATACATATTCCACTATGCTATCAAATGCACTATACGTTCAATGTTAGGATCATTGCAACTACATTTTATACAACCCCGGGAAAACTTTAAAGCCGATTACCCCCGTAAATTTATGAAAAACATTAAGAACTGCCCATTTCTTGGCACTATTTAACCATATTCCACACGCGTGTTTCACTACAGAACAGAAAGCAGCCTCAGCCATTTTCATACCGCGCGTTAACAGCGGGACAATAAGACCAGAACGCTGCAGATTCTCTGAAATAAAGTCTACGTAACTAAAACGCGATTAAGGAAAACATTGATGGCTGTTAATACATTTGAATATCCTACAGTTTCATGTTAAGTAAGTAATAAGATATCTAACAGTAAGTAGGGCCTAGTTCAAAGAGCGTAACAACACCAGTGTGCGTGTGCTACGGCTTCTGACCAATCATCGAGTTTGTCTTTGTTTACACCAGGTTTATTCTTATGTTGAACGGATTGTAGTAAAAATGGTTTGGGGACAACAGACAGCGTTTTGTGTTCTCCGTTTTGGGCATTACGGGTCAGTGGTAGCTGTCCAGCGTGACTTTGGTACTGGGTACGGTGTGGATCCTCCTACAGCACAGAGCATTAGACGACGGCACGAACAGTTCCGAGAAACGGGTCGTTTGTGTAAAGGCAGATCGCCGGACCGCCCCCCGAGTGTCTGAAACAGGCGTCGAACGCATCCGCCGTAGTTCCACGAGGACTCCGCGGAAATCCGTTCGCCGTGCAGCTCGGCAGCTCAACATGCCGTCGAGGCTTACACACGAAACCGAACAACATTCAGCTACCGCAAGCTCTTCTTTGAGGTGACAACAACGCGCGGATTCTGTAATTTCGTTATTAGCAAGTTGCAGGATGACAGTTTTCATCCACACTTAGTATTTAGTGACGAGGCAACATTCCATTAAAATGGAAAGGTAAAATGGAAATGAGCGTATGGCATTTTTGGCAGGGAGGCCCCAGCCGGGCACATTCCGCCGCCGAGTGCGAGTCTTACTGCAGTCGACGCCACACTGGGCGACTTGTGTGCCGGTGATGAGGATGAAACGATGATGAGGACAACTCTCAGTCCACGAGCGGAGGAAATCTCCAACCCAGCCAGGAATCGAACCTGGCCCCGCTTGATGGGAGGCAAGCACGTTACCACCCAGCTAAGCAGGAGGACAATGGAAAGGCGAACCGTTATTGCATGAGAATATGAATGAACTGAGACATTGCATAACAGCAGCTGTGCTAGCTGTAACTCGAGACAAGCTCGCTGCAATGTGGTAACGATCTGAATACAGCAGTGACACATGCGGTGCATCTCAAAAGGGGCATATTAAATACCTATGAAAAGTTATGAAAGGGTTTCCTGTTCACTGTTTATGTTTATTACTTTCAGAAATCTGCCAAAACGAATGATTCTTTTTGATGCACCCTCCATTTTGTTAATCTATTTTGAAACGACATCATTCATAAAAATGTGTGACGTCCATTATTTTCTGGAATTACAAAAATTACTCCAGAAAAGTGAGGCTTTTTTCCAAATTTGAAAAACTGCGTTGCGAGGTGCACGGTCATACACTTACTACCAGATTGTTTTTATTATGGAGACTCGAGTTTACGACTTTATTAGAAGCGAACCAGTAGGCCGGCCTAACGTAAAATGAGTTATGCCAATTTTTTCTTGTTATATTCCCCGTTAGGATGTATGGAAAAATTTGATTTTCAAAGATATATATTTTATTTTAGATTGTCATAAAGATTGTCTGGCACTCGACATCTTCGCTACTAACTGCTTACTGTAAAACTACACTCCTGCAAATGGAAAAAAGAACACATTGACACCGGTGTGTCAGACCCACCATACTTGCTCCGGACACTGCGAGAGGGCTGTACAAGCAATGATCACACGCACGGCACGCCGTCGAATGGCGCTAGCTGCGCAGCATTTGTGCACCGCCGCCGTCAGTGTCAGCCAGTTTGCCGTGGCATACGGAGCTCCATCGCAGTCTTTAACACTGGTAGCATGCCGCGACAGCGTGGACGTGAACCGTATGTGCAGTTGACGGACTTTGAGCGAGGGCGTATAGTGGGCATGCGGGAGGCCGGGTGGACGTACCGCCGAATTGCTGAACACGTGGGGCGTGAGGTCTCCACAGTACATCGATGTTGTCGCCAGTGGTCGGCGGAAGGTGCACGTGCCTGTCGACCTGGGACCGGACCGCAGCGACGCACGGATGCACGCCAAGACCGTAGGATCCTACGCAGTGCCGTAGGGGACCGCACCGCCACTTCCCAGCAAATTAGGGACACTGTTGCTCCTGGGGTATCGGCGAGGACCATTCGCAACCGTCTCCATGAAGCTGGGCTACGGTCCCGCACACCGTTAGGCCGTCTTCCGCTCACGCCCCAACATCGTGCAGCCCGCCTCCAGTGGTGTCGTGACAGGCGTGAATGGAGGGACGAATGGAGACGTGTCGTCTTCAGCGATGAGAGTCGCTTCTGCCTTGGTGCCAATGATGGTCGTATGCGTGTTTGGCGCCGTGCAGGTGAGCGCCACAATCAGGACTGCATACGACCGAGGCACACAGGGCCAACACCCGGCATCATGGTGTGGGGAGCGATCTCCTACACTGGCCGTACACCACTGGTGATCGTCGAGGGGACACTGAATAGTGCACGGTACATCCAAACCGTCATCGAATCCATCGTTCTACCATTCGTAGACGGGCAAGGGAACTTGCTGTTCCAACAGGACAATGCACGTCCGCATGTATCCCGTGCCACCCAACGTGCTCTAGAAGGTGTAAGTCAACTACCCTGGCCAGCAAGATCTCCGGATCTGTCCCCCATTGAGCATGTTTGGGAGTGGATGAAGCGTCGTCTCACGCGGTCTGCACGTCCAGCACGAACGCTGGTCCAACTGAGGCGCCAGGTGGAAATGGCATGGCAAGCCGTTCCATAGGACTACATCCAGCATCTCTACGATCGTCTCCATGGGAGAATAGCAGCCTGCATTGCTGCGAAAGGTGGATATACACTGTACTAGTGCCTAAATTGTGCATGCTCTGTTGCCTGTGTCTATGTGCCTGTGGTTCTGTCAGTGTGATTATGTGATGTATCTGACCCCAGGTATGTGTCAATAAAGTTCCCCCTTCCTGGGACAATGAATTCACGGTGTTCTTATTTCAATTTCCAGGAGTGTATATAACTTGAAAGATACACACATCAAACAAAATTTGGCGTCACCCTGATTCCCAAATCTCCTGAAGACAGCCGTTGACTGTGGATATTGTATCAAACACACAGTCCCTTTGACTATTCAGAGATGTCACTAAACCCACCCAATGATGTAAACAACCGTGCATGAGCAGCGCCTGATAGACGGAAGTGGTCGGACAGCCCATCAGTCCAGTCATTCCACTACGGTGGAGGTACATGTCTCGTGTTGTCGGTAGTTCAACCATACCTAGATGGTTAATGCCGCGGTTAGACTGCGTCGACATTTTTACTTTGTGACAGGAAGGGCTGCCACCAGGGGAAGTGTATAGGCATCTCGGACTGAACCAGACGATGTGGCTCTGACATGGAGGAGATGCAGAGAGACAGGAACTGTCGATGACATGCCTCGCTAAGGCCGACCGAGGGCTACTACTGCAGTGGATGCCCGCTGCGGCGGATTATGACTCGGAGGAATCCTGATAGCAACGCCAGCATGTTGAATAATGATTTTCGTTCAGCCTTCTGACGTCGTGTTACGATTCAAACTGTGCGCAATAGGCTGCATGTTCCGCTACTTCATTCCCAACGTCCATGGCGAGGTCCCTCTTTGCAACCACGACACCGTGCAGCGCGGTACAGATGGGCTCAACGACATGCCGAATGGACCGCTCGGGATTGGCATCACATTCTCTTCACCAATGAGTGTCGCACATGTCTTACAATCGTCGGAGACGTGTTTGGAGGCAACCTGGTGTTGCTAAATGCCTTAGACACACTGTACAGCGGCTGCAGCAAGGTGGAGTTTCGACGCTGTATTGGGGTGGCATTATGTGGGACGCTGTAAATTCTGTGCGGTACGTGAATGCCATCCTCCGACCGGCAGTGCAACCATTCGTCTTCATGGACGACAATTCGCTCCCCCATCGTACACATCTTGTGAATGATTTCCTTCAGAACGACGACATCGCTCGACTAGAGTGGGCAGCATGTTTTCCAGACACGAACCCAATCGCACATGCCTGGGATAGATTGAAAACGGCTGTTAATGGACGAGGTGACCCATCAACCATTCTGAGGGATCTACGCCGGATCGCCATTGAGAAGTGGGAGAATCTGGGCCAACAGTGCCTTGATGAACTTGTGGGTATTATGCCACGACAAATACAGGCATACAAGAGGACGTGCTACTGGGCATTAGAGGTACTGTTGTGTACAGCAATCTGGACCATCACTTTTGAAGGTCTCACTGTATGGTGGTACAACATGCAAGGTGTGGTTTTCATGAGTAACAGAAAGGGCGGAAATGATGTTTATAGTGACCTCTGTACCAATTTTCTGTATAGATTGCGGAAATCTCGGAACCGAGGTGATGAAAAACTCTTTTTGATGTGTGTATTTGTCCGATGTTAAAGACATTTTAATAGGTTATATTCACATATATTGGCAGTGCAAATCTCATGTTACAAATTTTTTAACCACCCAAAAAAAGTTCTTTTTTTTTCTAAAGTGACTTTTTCTGTGACCGTATGAATTTTGTAATGAGTGATATATAAGTCTGGTGCTGTTGCGTGGACCGCGGTAAATGGGAATAACAGTGGGCCCAGTGGCGGCATCAGGTGTTATGTTGTGTCACAGGGAAACTCTTTTCCAACAGCACAGGGTTCGTGGCACACGCACGCTGTTAATCGCGAGGTCCAGTACGCACAGAACTGGTCTTAAATATCACTCTTTATACCATACCTATCATACTATATAGTCGCAGTGGTTGTAGCGTCTTACAGATACCACGCTTTCTGTTGTGTTTGTCCTGGACTGAGAAAAAGTTACTTTACAAAAATCATATGAAATTTTTTTTTGAGATGCTGCAAAATTCTGTAACTTGAGATTTCCACTGCGAATATATGTGTCCATAACCTATTAAAATTTCATTAACATCAAGCATGGTGTGGGTTCCTGTAGTCATGTCCTAGTTCATGAACCACGGGCAACGTATGAGTGGCCAAGTAAGTGGTCCCGACAGTCGGGATACCAGTTACTTTGGAATAAGGCTGGGCATCTCAGACATATTCTGAGTCGTGGTCACCTTTGTGCTCATACGGCAAAGACTACCAAATCCACCGGTTAGTCCCTCAGCAGTTAGGGGTAAAACCCAATGGGACTCCGGGCAAGTAAGGCTAGCAACCTGCTTCCCTGGTACTGTAAACATGATGCTGGCAACAATCAGAGCAAAATACCTCGTACCTTTGGAGGTGACGGAGTCCCCCCTCTAACAGACAAACCAGGGACTCCTAAGAAACGACTTGGCAAACAAATGGTAATGAGATGGGGAGCTATTAATATCAATGGGGGCTACTCTGGGAAGAAGGTAGAGCTGGCAGCGGCTGCAAGTAAGATGGGGCTGGACGTTTTAGCTGTTAGTGACATTTGGATGAGGGGTGAGAAAGAAGAGAAGTGGGAGAATACAAGGTCTACCTGTCAGGAGTCAAAGTAGGAATAGCACAATGGGGTGTAGGGCTTTACATCAGGAAAGAAATGGAACCCAGCGTAGTTGCAATAAGGTATGTAAACGAACGACTGATGTGGATAGATTTGACAGTGTCTAGCAAGAAAATTAGGATTGTGTTAGTATATTGGCATTGTGGAGGGACAGATCAAGATAAGATGGATAGTTTTTATGAGGCACTCAGTGATGTAGTTGTTAGAGTAAAGGACAATGTCAGTGTTCTGCTCATGGGTGATTTTAACGCCAGGATTGGAAATCGAACAGAAGGGTATGAAAAGGTTATGGGTAAATTTGGAGAGGATATGGAGGCCAACAGGAACGGGAAACAACTCTTGGATTTCTGTGCCAGTATGGGCTTAGTAATCACAAACTCCTCACATAAGAACATTCACCGGTATACTTGGGAAGGCAGGGGAACCAAATCTGTCATTGACTATATAATAACAGATCAGGAATTCAGGAAGGCTGTGAGGGACACACGTGTATTCAGGGGATTCTTTGATGACACTGAACATTATTTAATCTGCAGTGAAATTGGGATTGTGAGGCTGAAAGTGCAGGAGATCAGGTCCATATGTAGGATGATAAGAGTGGAGAAACTTCAGGATAAGGAAATCAGGCACAAGTACATGACAGTGATCTCAGAAAGGTACCAGTTAGTTGAAGGTAGTCAATTACAGTCATTGGAAAAGGAATGGATAAGGTACAGGGACACAGTAATAGAAGTGGCTAAAGAATGTCTTGGAACAGTAGTGTGTAAAAGTAGGATGATGCAAACAGCTTGGTGGAATGATACAGCCAAGGCAGACAGTAAAAGGAAAAAGAAGGCGTATCAAAAATGGCTACATACCAGAACCCAGGTAGACAGAGAAAGTTATGTTGAAGAAAGAAACAAAGCCAAACAGATAATTGCAGCATCCAAGAAGAAATCGTGGGAAGACTTTGGAAACAGGTTGGAGACTATGGGTCAAGCTGCTGGAAAACCATTCTGGAGTGTAATTAGCAGTCTTCGAAAGGGAGGTAAGAAGGAAATGACAAGCATTTTGGACAGGTCAGGAAAACTGCTGGTGAATCCTGTGGATGCCTTGGGCAGATGGAGGGAATATTTTGAAGAGTTGCTCAATGTAGGTAAAAATACGATCAGTAATGTTTCAGATTTAGAGATAGAATGGGATAGGAATGATGATGGAAATAGGATCACATTTGAGGAAGTGGAAAAAATGGTCAATGGATTGCAGTGCAATAAAGTGGCTGGGGTGGATGAAATTAAGTCGGAACTCATCAAATACAGTGGAATGTCAGGTCTTAAATGGCTACACAGGATAATTGAAATGGCATGGGAGTTGGGACAGGTTCCACCAGACTGGACAAAAGAGGTAATCACACCAATCTTTAAACATGGAAACAGAAAAGATTGTAACAACTACAGAGGTATCTCTTTAATCAGCGTTGTGGGTAAAATCTTCTCAGGTATTGTTGAAAGGAAAGTGCAAGTATTAGTTGAGGACCAATTGGATGAAAATCAGTGTGGGTTTAGGCCTCTTAGAGGTTGTCAGGACCAGATCTTTAGCTTACGGCAAATAATGGAGAAGTGTTATGAGTGGAACAGGGAATTGTATCTATGCTTTATAGATCTAGACAAGGCATATGACCGGGTTCCTAGGAGGAAGCTATTGTCTGTTCTACAAGATTATGGAATAGGAGGCAAACTTTTGCAAGCAATTAAAGGTCTTTACATGGATAGTCAGGCAGCAGTTAGAGTTGACGGTAAATTGAGTTCATGGTTCAGAGTAGTTTCAGGGGTAAGACAAGGCTGCAACCTGTCTTCACTGTTGTTCATATTATTTATGGATCATATGTTGAAAACAATGGACTGGCTGGGTGAGATTAAGATATGTGAACACAAAATAAGCAGTCTTGCATTTGCGGATGACTTAGTTGTGATGGCAGATTCGATTGAAAGTTTGCAAAGTAATATTTCAGAGCTAGGTCAGAAATGTAAGGACTATGGTATGAAGATTATCATCTCCAAAACGAAAGTAATGTCAGTGGGAAAGAAATATAAACGGATTGAGTGCCAAATAGGAGGAACAAAGTTAGAACAGGTGGACGGTTTCAAGTACTTTGGAGGCATATTCTCACAGGATGGCAACATAGTGAAAGAACTGGAAGCAAGGTGTAGCAAAGCTAATGCAGTGAGCGCTCAGCTACGATCTACTCTCTTCTGCAAGAAGGAAGTCAGTACCAAGACTAAGTTATCTGTACACCGTTCGATCTTTCGACCAACTTTGTTGTATGGGAGCGAAAGCTGGGTGGATTCAGGTTACTTTATCAACAAGGTTGAGGTTACGGACATGAAAGTAGCTAGGATGATTGCAGGTACTAGTAGATGGGAACAATGGCAGGAGGGTGTCCACAATGACGAAATCAAAGAAAAACTGGAATGAACTCTATAGATGTAGCAGTCAAGGCGAACAGGCTTAGATGGTGGGGTCATGTTACACGCATGGGAGAAGCAAGGTTACCCAAGAGACTCATGGATTCAGCAGTAGAGGGTAGGAGGAGTCGGGGCAGACCGAGGAGAAGGTACCTGGATTCGTTTAAGAATGATTTTGAAGTAATAGGTTTAGCATCAGAAGAGGCACCAATGTTAGCACTGAATAGGTGATCATGGAGGAACTGTATAAGGAGGGCTATGCTCCAGACTGAACGCAGAAAGGCATAATCAGTCTTAAATGATGATGATAACATCAAGCAAATACATTTCAGGCGATATATAGTATTGAAGTGAGAAGTTGGTAGCGAAGACGCTGAAAGCTGGAATCTTTACTACAATTTAAAATAAAAAATATATAATGAACTTTAAAAGTAAATTGCTTCTGCACATTACCGACATCGCTCTGTCTTTAGACATCCATTTTGACCTTCACAGATTGGGACAAATTTTCTAGGATTCTCAATATCACCACCCAGCAACATCTCGACCTGACCACACCTGTCAATCTGGTTAGTGCTGTTGATTACCTAACCAGAAAAAAGGCGTTGAAGGCCTCTACTTGCATTGTCCTCAGGGCCTTAACCCCCACTAGATGAATTGCCTTCCCTATTGCCAAACAGAGGACCTGTTATTGTTCTGCATCTGCTCCTCAGCAGCAGCTACTCTTTCTACTCTCTCTAAATGTTCAATGAGGCTATTCACATTTTCTCTAGTTGTGGAAATGATTCTCTTCTGCCAGTACCAAGGCAGCTTACCTGCCAGTCTAATTATAATAATTTCCGGTTTCATCTTTTCTGTCAAATGTGACAGCCGTGAAACCCGCTTTATAGAGAACCCTTTTATGGAGTTATGACGCGGAGAAAACTTTTTACCATTCCTGAACTTTCTTAAAATATCGTTTCGTTTGTTGCTTGATCAGTACTCGTTAAGCAATGCAGTTTTAAATTCAGAAAGAGTTTTTGCATCGTGTCATTACGTGAGCCGACCACCGGAAAGCACTTCAGACAAATGACTTCCTATGAAAGAAATTTTCTCTCGTTCCGACCACGCGCTAGGCAAAACATCGGCAAAATTAGCGATAGATGCGAGCAGACCAAGGATTCAAATCAATACGAGAGATCCACGAGACAGAAAATTACATAGAAATGTACAATGCACTGGAACTGTACTTCTGATGCTATAATTCTCTACCTGAAAGATGGATCCTGGCAAAGTGACAACATAACCCAAGATGTAAAGGAGAGGACAGGGAATTAAATACCTCTCTGCCCCCATGGTGCTCTGCTCCCAGTATGCTCGCGTCGACCGCTACCAGTTACCTGTAACACAACACATCAACGGTAGACAATACTCTGAGACATAAACTACACAATCCTATCTAGAGAACAGGTGATCAGTACAACTGAATGTGAAACAAATTAGCATCGGTGAGTTACTTGGCCAGTGCCAGCCCTTAAACTTTGATTAATAAGATCGCCAAAAATCATACCCTAAAGTTAGGATGACAAGAATTATCTCGGCGCACATTTACACGCCAAACTACGAAATGAACTACGAGGCAGAGTAGAGGACGTATCGCGGCGTGTATTGAAACGCCAGAGCCGAACTTCACTCATTCCTCGTTGCACTTCTAGCTACGTCTTTAACCAGGCTTCGTGTCGGTTGGTTGGGCGTAGCCACACTTCCTCAACTGCCGTCAGGATACTTAGTCACGACACCGAGGTAAGTGATAAACAACTGAAACAATTCCAAAGGACTTTCAGTACACTGGCATATTCAATTATGCCGTATGCAACCCACAGAAGCAACTCGGCGACTCCAATTCAGTCGGCCGGCGTAGCTTACAACAGACTCGAAGGAGCTCGTCCTTCCGACCTCTAGGAAGACCAAACCACGGTGGGCGGTGGATCTGCCCTCACGACTCAACACGCCGCAGCCGCTGGCCCCGCTCCTCCGTTGTCCGACTCGTCCTCGCGCCGCCCTGCCTACGTACACAGCCCCCGACACACCTCCCCAGCAGAGCCAAAGATGAGCAGAAGACAAACAAGCACCGAAGTCGACTCAAAAACCAAACTGACGATCGATGGAAACTGGCGCCAGAAACGCACCAGTTCAGTAGCTAATGACGAAGCTCAGTGTTTTGACGATCATAAAATATTTTTTTCAAGATGGCTGCTGTCATAACGAGTAGTTCAGAACATATAGTTCGTAGATGAAAGTACATATAGACCTAGCACATCTTGGGCCAGGCTGTCTGCGGCTGAGGGTAAATGGAGCAACACCTGTGTCTCTTCTCGAAAGCAGTGTGCCGTAGTGCGATGACAAACATTCTGAAATATTCGCTTGTATTGTATATGGTTCGTTTTCTTCAATCATGGGCTGCAGTCGTGACTTTTGTGACAGTGATTAATAATTAATTCCGAGTGATAACTTATTAAAGGAACTGGGTGATTGTTGATTGCCATGAACAGTGACTGCTTAGCAGGGCAGTGTTGACGGACTTGATTACTTTTGTGCACTATCTTAATTGTTTCGTGTTCCTTAAATGCATATGAAAGCACTGTTATAGTGAATTGATACGTAAAATTTTTGTCACATGTGAATTGTTTTCAGTCGCTGGACTGTGTTGTGTGATTACTAACACTGGGACAATTTAACTATCTATGAACCTGTGCAGTGGGTAGCACTCTGCTTTCCTTTGTTTCGAACTGTATGTGAGACACAAATCTGGCCATATCGGTGAATACTTTACAGTGAGAGTAACTAAAGTGTTATAAATCTACCTCCAGTGTCGATCACAATATCGCTGTAGACTGTCAGTAGAACTAACATCTTGCAGTCAATTCTGGAGCCAGAGCACCTATCGAGAAGAACAATAGAGGCTTATGCAGAAGGAAGTAGAATTGTTATACATTCTTCCAAATTATTCCGAAAGTGCTTCAGGTGCAATTACAAATAAGCTTAAATATTCATTCTAAGCCTCCAATTAGCCCCAAATTATGTGGTCTTACCATGTTTTTCTTTTGCAGACCATGGGATGACAGAAACGTCCAACAACAGGTAGTCAGGAATATGGCGCGAAACTGGTTATTCGAATGAAATTCAAGAGGATATTAGAAGAAATTACTTCTGGACGAATTGGACACAGCGAAGGTGAAAGGAAATGTGACATTCCAAGACAAACCATTGTGAAGAAATTGAGAAACAAGAATAACTTGAAAGCTGGAACGCCCACTGTTCTTACCGAGACTGAAGAAATATGTTTTGTAAAAGACTGTATCAGTGTCAGTGACGTAGGGCTTCCAGTATCAGTCTTTGACTTCAGGTGCATGGTTAAATCGTATCTTAAGACATGAAAAACAAAAGTAGACTGCCTTGCTGATAATATGCTTGGATGGGCCTGAGGAAAATCATTTTTAGAGAGTCATATTTCTGAACTGTCTCACAAATTTACAGTGTGTATTTCAAGGAAGGGTGCTGCTGTATATGAGAATGTAATCAATATCTTTTTTAGAGAAATATGAAGCCGGGGTTGGAGGCGTTCCTGCTGAAAAGTTTACACTTTTGCTGAACATATGTTTACTGACCGACCAGCAAAAGAAAGTGCTTGTTTCGTCGGACATGTCGACATGTCGACGTCCAGAGAAAACAGGACACCTCAAGACCGTGCTTCACTCTCATGTTCTTTGGGAAAGCAGCAGGAGAATTCCTTCAGCCTTATCTTATTGATAAACGCAAACGATAATGGACTGACTGGATATACAGGCACCTCCTGGAACGCAAATAAACACAGCAGATTGGGTGGCTAGAACAGAGTTGAATGACAGTTGAATTGAAACTCACTTCCTCATGTTTGCCTCAAATAAGGAAGAAAGGAGATTAATTATTGAGATATTCACTCTTCTCAAATCTCTATGAAAACTTCAGAGTTTTGTGAGAAAAAGAACATATATTTCGTTTGCATTCCACCGAACGCTACTAGTCTTCTGCGATCTTGAGATGTTGCTTATTTTTCTCCTCTGAAGAGATTCTTTGTTAGTGGAGGAAGACAGGAAATGAAAATAAGAAACAGAGTTTTCTGAAAGGTACATTTAGTGGCGCATTGGCGAATATTTTGCGTTTAGGTGAACAGGCAGCGTCTACAAATGTAGTGAAAGGATTGAGAAATGTGAATTGAAATGCGATGGGAGTCTTATAGTATCTCCCTGATATGCTAGAAACAAAACAAGTCTTGTGTTATGAGACGTGTGGTAACTGAATTCCAGAAAAATTTAGAGACGGCGAGAAAGACGTAGTTCAATGTGAGGATCGTCAAAACGATTTCTGTGACTTCTGCGATTTCTGTGACTCCTGCGATTTCTGCGACGTACCAGGGATGATACGGACATTATTTCAGGAGAGGATATGCATTAAAAGAACAAACAACTTTCATAGCAAAGCTTTTATTTAATTTAAAATACGTTTTAATTCCCTGAACTTTAAAGAGTGGTTTATGTACCATCAGCCTGCCCCTTATTGGGGAACTAATGTATCAGTAAAGAAGTGCACATTCTTGCACACAGGTGTTAATGCCGGTCACTGTGGCCGAGTGGTTCTAGGCGCTTCCGTCCTGAACGGCACGGATGCTACAGTCGCAGGTTCGAATCCAGCCTCAGGCATGGAAGTGTGTGATGTCCTTAGGTTGGGTAGGTTTAAGTAGTTTCAAGTTCTATCGGACTGATGACCTTAGATGTTAAGTCCTATAGTGCTCAGAGCCATCTGAACCCCTTTTGAACAGATGTTAATACTACGTGGGTAACCAAAACCGACTGCCGTGAGCAAAAGACTGTCTATCGCGCTGCCATCTGTTGGCGATGCAAGGCAACAGCTGTGTGGCCCGCCGTTCGCCGTCCAGCAGCAGCCGACAGCTGGCAGTCACGTTTATTTCGCATTCTGACGTCTTGTCGGAAAGTATTTGAAGTAGAGCTCAACCCAGCAACAGCGTATGTCTTGTTCATTAAAGACTTTGACATAAGGGAACGAAGATTTGCAGTAATTATCACAAGGATATTTAATACTCGTTCTCATAGTTCGTGGCAAATGCCATATAGAGTACGGCTCTTTCGCTGCAGGCTAAGCATATTGATATGTATGGTGTTGACAGGGGTGTACCTTAGTGTGGTTAATGCCCTTCAGTGTCATAATGCAAATCGTGGTGTGTGCTTGTACGAGTTGAGCAACAGCTTTCTTATGCTGTTTCGTTTTCTACAATGCGATTTTCATCGCTAGTGATGGGCTAAACTGCGATTTTCCGATATCAGTGATTTCTGTGAATGCTACTTTTCAGTATCTGTTATTCTTAACTGTGATTTGTCGCAGTTAAGAGTCGCAGTTAGGGAACCTAAGTCGCGTATCCCTCCGCCACTGCTACTTCTGCGATTTCTGTGACTTCTGCGATTTCTGTGACTCCTGCGATTTCTGCGACGTACCACCGTATGAAAAAGTTACGTCTGTCCACACAGAAAATTGCATCTCAACAAACCTGTCATTGGTAAGTATGTTTTACGTTTATTCTTCCGTTGGCTTTAATTTTGTATTAAAGAAACAACTGTGAAAATATTAATAGTGTAATTAATATGTAAGTAGCCGCACAGTACCGTAATAGTTCGTGTTTAGAAAATGAGTTCTAACATATTTTTATGTTCATAGGTACCTGAACTACATTTCAGTCACTCAGTAAAGTGATAATTCAAATTATCATGGTCAACAGATCTGAAGAAATTGCCAGTCTTTAGACCGTTTTCGTCAGACGACCGGTTAGTTTCTAAGCGTTTTGATGGACTTAATTACTTCAGTGAGATCGTTCTTGCGAATGTGATATAGCAAATATTAGCAATCTACTCTGTCAATTATATTGCTAGTAATTAGTGACAGCAAAAATTGTTTAATAATCCTTGTGTTTTTGCAGACGCAGTTCTGACTGATTACTGGTTGCTGTACATATCTATCCACATCAAGACTGTTGAGAGAGACTCGTGAAGATTCAAGACAGCTCTTAGAGAATTTGCAGTTTAAAAGTGAAATAATTATGAAATAATTGTGTGACTGATTAAAGTGTTTTATTGAAGTTGTTGTGCGATTTTAAAGGAATAATAAATGTTAAATACATTGAGTGAATAATAAAAATCTCATTTTCCACATGTTAAGCCGTCCTATACCCGTAATTTTCCGCCACTTATTTATTGGTAAACACTTGGAGAGTAACATGCCGCCCCCACCCCCTTACTCCACAATCTTGGTGTGACACTGACCTGTAACATATCCCGAAGTCTACAATATGCATTTTGAGGCTGTTGATATGAAAGTGGGAAGTACAGATCTTCCAGTTAAATCAGGAATAGCTTAAGTGCATTACTTGAAAGTGACACAGGAAAAGCTTACTTATGTAGGTGGTAGTAGTGTCGGCAAAAAGTTCATGTGTGTGAAGTTGCCATGTAGAACACCAGGTGTAAAACTTTTCTCCCGAGTCTTGAACTGTGTCGGAACAAAAGTGAGGCATTCATATGACTGTTTTCATTTCTCTACACTTACACAGATGTCTGAGTTCTGCTGTGTTAACATTGCAAAGTCCTGTAGGCATGTGGAGTATTAACCAAAACTGTCATATTGGAAGCAGAATCAAACACATTTGTTACGTTACTTGATATTTTCAGGAGAAAAAGGCAATGTTGCTTCTTATTAATATAATACATCCAGAGTCACAGCAGTATTTGACCAACCATAACTGATGCTGAATGTGCATGTCATCATATAATATGAAGGGCTTGTTTCAATAGTGGTACAAGTCCATTACCTACACTTTTCTGTCTATAATGCTTCCGAAATTAGCGGTCCAAACAAACATAAATAAAGGTTCATCTCTAGCAAGAAGCCATATGCTTGAATATTTCTGGTATCTCAACTGCAGATTTTTCAGCACTCATTTAACTTTACGACTCTATATCTCAAAATTAACAAAAATGGACTTGTACCACTATTGAAATAAGCGCTTCATATGCACACACAGCACATCGATCTCGTGAGGCACAAGGCTCTCATAACGAAGTACATACGTCGGTCAACAGATGACACTAGGAAAAGTATGTTAACTGCGCTTTTTAGTTGCTACTTGCGACTCTTAGTTGCGATTTGTCACAGAAATCGCAGTTTGACTCGGTAGCGAATAGCGTAGTATGAACTTTGCTCAACAGATGGCAGTGCTAACTGCGCTTTTTAGTTGCTACTTGCGACTCTTAGTTGCGACTTGTCACGGAAATCGCAGTTAGACTCCATAGCGTACCGCAGAGATGGACGTAGTACGAACTTCGGCCAACAGATGCCACTGTTAACCGCGCTTTCTGGTTGCTACTTGCGACTCTTAGTTGCGACTTGTCACGGAAATCGCAGTTAGACTCCATAGTACGAACTTTGGCCAACAGATGCCACTGTTAACCGCGCTTTTTAGTTGCTACTTGCGACTCTTAGTTGCGACTTGTCACGGAAATCGCAGTTAGACGCCATAGCGTACCGCAGAGATGGACGTAGTACGAACTTCGGCCAACAGATGCCACTGTTAACCGCGCTTTTTAGTTGCTACTTGCGACTCTTAGTTGCGACTTGTCACTGAAATCGCAGAAAGCAGTGCTAAATTCGACCAATAGATGGCTCACGTCTTTCAGTGTGAAATACTACTTGCGACTGCTAACTGTGACTGAAATCGCAGTTAGATTCTGTAAAGTTGCTACTGTGATAACTGTGACTTCTCAGTCACTGTGATTTCTAACAGATACGCGATTTCCTGCCCACCACTATTCATCGCATATCGGTTCATGCGATTCGTCCACGATTCATTCCATTCTGCGATGGCACGATACTTACGACATGCAAAAAGTTCTACATCTTAGTCAAATGTGGCAGGACATGACTGAAATTGTTAATGGGGTTAGAATCGAACTGTGTCATGATAAGATATGCCAGAAATAGTTCATTTATGAGTAAACATGCATATGACGTTACAAGCGTGATTATCGATTCATACATGTAATGCCTTAATTGCTGAAATGTCGCGTTTGATTTGATTGCATGTATTGTTTTATTTCAGTATGCCAGGAAATAGGAGCCGATTTGTGCGAAAGGTGGTGCAAAATTACGTGGTATACCAGTCTGGTTGTGTGGCTTGAACGTATCTAACAACAGACGTCCGTTTTATTGCAACAAAATCTGGTAGTGAGGCAGACGTGGTTTGGCCCGTATCATCCTATGTTCTTCTGTGCTAACATGCCTTTCCAAGTTCACATCACCCTTGTAGTTCATAACGCAGCTGACAGCCCTCCCACGCATCAAATTTAGATTAACTTTCATTTCTTCTAAATACAAAGCATAGGTATTTTGCTTTTAATTTGTCTGAGAACTTGCCGCTGTCACTACTATTTACGTGAGAATACGACATACTTCTAAACAGTAGGATTCAATCGTATACAGCGACATTACTTCACTAAAATTTAATATGAATCTGAACACGATAACGTTCGAAAACTCGAACTTGAAATTATTAATTAAATCGCTTTTGTTTAAAGACGGTATTACACGGTGATCCGCCAAGAAAGGTATTGGCTAGAGGGCCTACATTCTCTCTATATAGGCTCTGTAATATTGGTCTAGTGGGACTGCCATTTAGTGGCAGCACTGGCGGAACTAACAGATTTAGCAAACTAGCAGTGAAGTAATGTCGCTGTATACAATTGTGTCCTACACTTCAGAAGTATGTCGTCTTCTCACATAAATAGTAGTGGCAGAAGCAAGTTCTCAGACAAATTAAAAGCAAAATAACTATGCTTTGTATTTCGACAAAACAAAAGTTAATCTAAATTTGCAGTGTGTGAGGGCTGACTGCTGCTTTATTATGACATATAAGGAGCTGTGGAATTTGAAAGAGCACAGAAAAACGTAGGGTGATACCAATCCGCGCGCGTGCAGTATATAGAGGTAACTCGCGCATGCGCACAAGGGGGTACTACAGTCAGTTTTCTGCTCATTTGTTTATGGTTTACTGTTGTTATTAACCTCTGTGACCAGATCCCAACTTCAAGTTTTTATATTGAAGATTTTGTCCATTCCTCAAATTTTCATAAATACAGCAACTAAACAATTCTTTTTGGCGAGGAAAGGTGTTTGTATTCCTCTCACGATCCACTGTATCGTGATAAGATACGCCACCAATTGTTTATTTCTGACTAATCATGCATATGACTTTACAAGTGTCATTTTCGATTTGTATGGGTAATGTCTTAAAATTGACGAAAGGTCACGTTTGATTTGATTGCACAGTTTGCTTTATTTTAGTACGCCAAGAAAGAGAAACTGACAGAAGTCGGTGATATGGTCCGATCAGGAAATGAATGAATAAACTGTGTGGACTTCATTGATAGCATAATATGAGCCACATCACATCTGCCTTCGTACCTTCTTTCCAGTCTTGGTTTAACCCAACAACGTCTGGCTTTCCGTTATCCTCATGCTGCCATAATCTTAAGGGTTACAGACCAGCAGCTCAAATAACAATGCGTCCTCCACGGGCGAAATGCTGTATAAATGTAAATATAGATAAATATATGCTTGTGCAACTTAAGTGCCATAAAAGAAAACGAATAGTTGAGACCATAAGTCAGAACACTAACACCGTAGCATAATTCGGTGATAGCTATATGAGAGAACAATTCCTCAATAAAAATGACAATAAAAAAGTATAACGACTACTTGACAAATATGAACTGTAAGCTCTCAGAAAACATAATTAAAATGAACGTCTTCACAATAAATGAGATGGTTCCCTAGGAGTTTCGCATGGTATTGTCATCTAGTGTGGATGCACGTGTTCGTGTGAGGACTATCACCCGAGCATCGTCTGTCTGTTCGGGCAACGTGAACCCGTCTGCAGTTCCCGATGTTTACGATTAGGGAGCTGATACGTAGGTGAGCGCGATAGGCGTATAGTGTAATACGGCCTTAAGAGCGTGGACGAGACAGTGCTACACATATTACAATATCTCGAATAGCGATATCTTAATCTCGGCTATAAATGAAAGATTTATCCAGTCATACCATTGGTAGCGAATCTCGTGAAAAACATACAGCCAAGAGTTTGCAATCTATACGTCATTTCAATTACGCTACACTTAACTTCGTTACATGATGAAATACATCTTTGTTTCCACAAAGCAGGATATTTCTAAAAAACAAAAACTCTACCGAACATTAAAAAAAGGAACAAAAAAGTCGAACATATCTGGAAAAAGCCGGACGGTTGGTAACCCTGTAAAAGCGTAATGATTTAATGGCAAGGTGTTTCAACTTTACTGAGTTCATAACAATCGACATTTATTCTAGGGTTGGATCAAATAAGTTATACATGATTATAAAAGTGTTGCAAATATTCGGAAACTACAGTAAACATACTATCATTCGTTGAAAAAGAAAATGATTGCCTAAGGACTGAGAGAAAAGGGCAGAAAACAGGAGTGTTTATATACTTTCATCTATTGAGTTACTTGCGTCGTCGTAAACATAAGTGATTGTCGTTTTCTTTGTGTATGTGCATGTTAAAGTGTTAGTGTATGTTACTAAAATGGATCGTGATAAGCGAAAAAAAGTGTTATCTGGAAATATTTTCTAGAAATTAAACCTGGTCGTACAAAATGCGAAATATTTTCTAGTATTTATTCCTTCAAAGCTGGAACGACTTCCAATTTAGCAAGACACTTAGAAACACACTGCTGTTCTCACACCCGAAGATTTTCAGTTGGTTATTGAAGACGAAGTGGAGAGTGTTACTGAAGTAAAAACATCATCGTTTTCAACGTCTGTCATAGTGCCCTCAACATCGTATTCTATACCCTCGACGTCGAGCAAGGAACCGATTCAGCCAGCAACAAGAAAACAGAGGACGGGACAGAGCACAATTAGTGATTTCGTCACGAGACCCCTACCAGTGTCGAAGGTCAAAATTTTGGATGGAATTGTTCTGAAATTAATTGTGAAGCTGTTTCACCCATTCAGAATAGTTGAACAGCCAGAATTTAGAGAACTGATACACAATCTAAATGAAAATTATGTATTACCTTCGAGAAAGACTCTCTCGAACGCACTGTTGGATTCACCGTACAATAGTATGAAAGAGAGAGTAAAAGCAAACATGTCTCAAGCTGTTGCGTGTTGTGTTACTACAGACAGTTGGACTTCGGATGCTGGCGAAAATTATGTCGCAATAACTGTGCACTATTTAGATGAAACCCCTAAGTTATGCAGCGCGTTACTTGATTGTTTTGCGTTCAATGAAAAACACAGTGCCGAAAATATCTCCCATGAAATAAGGAGGGCTTGTCAAGAGTGTGAAATTGACTATAAAATTATCGCAATTGTGATTAAAAATAAAATTGTCGCAATTTTGACTGACAATGCCGCTAATATGATTTAAGCTGCGAGATATTTGCAGTGGCAAAGTATTCCATGAAGTACAAAAACAAATGGGTCTTCCAGAGCAGAGTGTGAAACAAGACGTTCAAACAAGGTGGAATTCAACCCTGGCAATGTTTGAAAGTGTAGTGAAGAGCAGCGATGCAATTGTTGCAACTTTAGCAATAATGAATCCTGCAATAGTAATTACTGAGAAAGACTTTGAAATGCTCAAAGAAATGTGTAAAATTTTAAAGCCTTTTTTACATATCACTGAGGATATGAGTTCTGAGAAACAAGTAACTATATCTAAACTAATTCTATTTTCTCGGTGCTTGAGAAAACATTTTGAGAAATACGATACTGCCAACAAACCTAGACAGGTATTATCTGTTATTAGAAAAATCAAGGACGAACTTGACAGACGTTTCAAAGATATTGAAGATAGAGCTACGTTGGCTGAAGCTACCTTGCTTGATCCCAGATTTAAAAAGCAAGCATTTCTGTCTACAAATTCGTAAAACAAAGCAAAACAGTCTGTTATACAAAAAGCTGCAGTATTAAGAATATTCAGCGATGATGAGGCAAAACAGCCTGAAGAACAGGAACAATCAACAGACACAGAGGAAGATTTATTTTGGGAAGATTTTGACTCCAGTGTTCATCGCTTTTCGAATCAAACTATTACACCCATGACGTCTACAATAATACAATTCGACAAGTATATCGAAATTCAGCCTTTAGGAAGAAAGGCAGACCCTTTTAGATGGTGGAGTGAACATAAGATAAACTACCCGAGACTGTACCAGCTCATGTTACGCTTGTGTGTGGTGGGAAGCTCATTTCCTTGTGAGTGTGTTTTTTCAAGGGCTGGAAATACTCTCACATACTTACGACGACGTCTAACATCGAGTCAACTAAGAAAGATAATGTTTTTGAACTATAATTTATAAACTCAGTGTGAACTGATCCTGAACTGTAAATGTTTGTGACAATACTTGCTTTGAACTGTGTTTATACAAGAAACTTTGATACAGTTATGCAAGTAATCAGTAACCTAATGCCGTTATGTGCATATTACTCTTGTTATTACTATAATGTGTGGAAGACCGAGTTTAGCTCTGTTTCTTTTTGTAAAATCGTATTTTTTGGGAGAAGCTAATTATTCAAATAATATCGAAAGCAAACAGTTAACTAAATATAAATTTTCATTTGCGAGATACCAGCGATCAGAGGAAACCATGTCTAACCTAAAAGATTTCTAGGATAATTGTTACTATTGGATGTACGGTGAGCCCAATGTGTTCGTATTCGAATAATGTTATACCGCCATCTCACAAAATTTCGATGCACCTCTACTGTAACATCCAATAGTAACAAAGACTTATGAAATTGCGATATAAAATACTTATTGTGTAAAATCGATTTTTTTCAAGAAACACACGAATATAGATAAACTAAAAAATCAAAATCCGTATCTAAATATAAAATTTTATCCAAACTGTTTAAGCCGTTTCCAAGAAGCACGAAATTCTCGTTTTTATTTAAAAAAATTCTTCTGTGTAAAATCTTGTGCTCAAAGGAAAGATAAACATAAAAACCAAAACCTTAACTACATTAAATACGTACTAGCAAAGCTTTAGAAGATGGTGTTATAAAAACATGCGAAATAGCGTTTTTATAATATAAATGTCAGGTAATGAGTTGACGGTGTTTGAAGGTTTCAAAAGCCATATGATGTAGGGCAAGTTACAGCTCTTGAGTCATCAATATGGTGTTGTGAATAATGTCCTCAGTAGTTGCTGAAATGTACAATGACGAATAACACAATTATGATAAATGGTCAGTTCTTTTTCTTGTTTTAGCTAATAACACCATTGGGAAATAAAACCCAAAACACACGCTTTGGGAATTGTCGTCTACTTTTAAAATATTCGATTTATGCAACCACAGTTGCAGTTTGCTGCAAAAACATTTCCAAAAGCACTGTTTAAACATTTAATAATATTTACTGTAATGATAAGTAGGAACCAGGTACTAACACGATTGTGATTTACATTAAGAAACAAAATTTTTGAAAGTAATTGTAACCTTTAGAATGTTGTTATAGCAGTTTCTGCAGTTTCTGAGATTTTAACAACAGCATTCTGAATAATAGAAGCTGAAGAAGTGAATTAAAATTTGTGCCATGGCTGGGACTGGCACCCAGGTCTCATGCTTACTAGGCAGCTGTGCTAACCATGACACCACCATAACAGTACAGCTAATATAGATGCATGGTTATAGTCCTGGCTGTGACACAAATTTTTCTTCATTTTTTCAGCTTCTCTCATAACTGGAAAATGTAATTCAATCACATCACTTTTCTGTGTGCTTGACAGGTGAAGAATACGACTTTTATGGAAATTACAGACAGACAGAAAAATAATTGCAGCCTTAGAAATTTCTAATCTCAGGGTAGTATGGGCAGTCATGCATGTTGAAGATAATGGGAATAGTAGCTGGTCAGCTACTCTAGTCTCTACACTGTGGGTATAGTCACAGGTCCTAAAATACTGGGCTTGCTATTCAGATTGATATTAGTTTGTTTGTCTGTGGAAAGTACACATAAGTCATTCATATAACTTACGGATATTGTTGGAGCGATCTCTGCTTATATTTGTTTTTTGTGAAACCCAAGATCGCTTTATGTTAAGACCTTTATTCCAAGTACTAGTCTTGAGAGAATCGTGTTGTCATCTTCAGACTGACATTATCCTTTTTATGTATATGTTCACATACATCTCTCATTGACATTTTGTGAACAAAATGTAAATATGTTAAAAAACTGCTCATGGTTTGTCATTTATGAAACAGAATGTTCCAAGATAGGTTGTCAACTGAATAAAAGGAAAAAGTACAACGTCCCTAACACCAATAGAGTTAAAGCTACACACCATGAAAACAGCCTCACAGTGGATTAAACTGAGGTTCTTTTTAATTGAACTAAGGTAAAATAATATTAAACTGATTATACTAACTATACTAAAATAATTAAGACAACGTTATTATTGGTGGGATAGTGAGGAGATCACCTCATAGCCAGTCCTAAGGGAGGAGGACAGATAATAAGGTTTATGTTTGAGTGATACAAAGTGAGATAAAAGGTAGTATTATATATCTTTAAAGGAAAGCGATATGTAGCTAACAGCAAAGGTGCCAAGAAGTGAAGTAGGGTAGTACAGAGTAAAACCATTGACAAACATCTCTTAAGAGAAATATCAAATAGAGGAAGCATTGTGAAATAAGTATGTGATCGAAACTTGCTCAGAGCTTGTACAAAGTGATTGAAAGTGGTGGGTGAGGAGTAGACAAACAACATGCAAAACCTCATAGGGTACAGCGAACGTTTGTAGTACGCCTTTCAGATTATAGTAGTAACTCCAGTTTACAGTATGTTCCTGCACCGAGGTTATTGCTGAAATTTGAATTTAACTCTGCTGAATATTTTATATCTGATCTGATTATCTAAGTCAATGTCTAGAAGAAAAGTTCTGGAAGCACCTTAAGGTAGTATATGAGGTACTATAACATAGGAGGTAAAGTTGGAACACGAGTAGCATAATACATATTGTCAAAGATATACGTAGCTATCTCACATTTCCCAGTGCATAATAACAATAACCAATTTTGTGACACTGATAGTATACTGTGGTGTATATAATGAATCTAATTTTCAACTGAACCTATTTTCCTTTTTATTAAAAAAAACAACTAAGTTAAAAGAGTGAATCTGATACGTTAACACTGGACTCACATTCGGGAGGACGATGATTCAATCCCGCGTCCGGCTGTGATTTCCCTAAATCGCTCCAGGCAAATGCCGAGATGGTTCCTTTCAAAGGGCATGACCGACATCCTTCCCCATTCTTCCGTAATCCGATTAGGCCGATGACGTTTCTGTCTGGTCTCCTTCCACAGAAAACGCCAACCCTGATATGTTATGCTGAAACATGCTACAAAGCCTTCATCCATTATCAGAAAAAGAGGGGGTGGAAGGGCGAGAGGGGTAAAGTGGTCTGAAGTCTGGGAGGGATGGAGGTATTGAATGATGGCAGTTGGGGAAGAAAATAGGGTGATCAGGTAGAAGAAAAGAGGAGAATCTGATAGAGGACTAGATATAGGTGTCGTGAAGGAAAATAAGGGAATGCGGTAAGGGGATTCAGGTTCACAATTCACCTTGGAAAATATTAAAGAAGCTGTTGTCTCCTGCTTCCAATTGATCGTTCAAAATGCGTTATGTGTGGTGTTTCCAGGGTTTATTTATTCTTGAAATATCGTGTATGTTAAGTTGATTACATTTAGGTGCTTTATGCGGTATTCTCATACAGTGCCCCATAACATGGACTGTATTGTTGGAAAGTCACAAATGCTCACCAATGGTTGTTTTATTGTGATTACGTATATGGTCACAAAATCTTCCAAAAAAGGATGTACTGGTCTGGCCTACGTAGAAACTACCACACTCCACACAATGTAATCAGTATACCTCTGAATTGCTATGATCATCTCTGTGCAATCGAACATAATGGCGTGTGTTAAATTGTAAATTATTATTTTTGCTAAAGGTCACTTTAATATTTGTTCTTCAAAGACTTCCTTCAATCTTGTCTGAGACAGTATCTTGGTAGGAAATTGATATGATCTTGGGTTTAACCAGCAAATGTGGTTTACTTTATATCTTATTCCTTTTATATAACCTGTTATATAATTAATCTACTAAGCATTACTCATATTCATTTCTATAGGCAATCGATCTGAAAATAGTAAATTCCTTAATTTGCTTATTGTTCTAAGGAAGGATTCAAAAGCCTCTGTATCACAGAAAAGAAAAATGCTTTTTGATACCTGGATCGGTGACCTGAGTTGACATTACCACATCGGTGGTACATGGTTTCCTGATGATCTGAAACGAATGCATATCACCAGATCCGCCAATGTCAATCCAAAAATTTTTATTTATCATTATCTTCTAATTCAACAGTGAACAGCATCTTTCTGTATATACTGTTGATGTAATGTAAATAAATCTCTACATATTTCCTATCGCCTTGGATTAGAGCTATAATGTCATCAACATATCGCTTGCAATAGCCTGTTTTCCCATATACCTGGTATTTAGTAAAGATGTTTTCCTCAAGGTCGTTGAAGACGATATCTGACAAGGTTCCTACAAAACAGTTCCCCCTAACCAAACTTTCTCCTTGATAATAATACTTATCATCGAATTGGAAATAGTTGAAAGACAATTAATATTCTGAAAATTCTATTAATCCTATTGCTTCTGCAGGGTTATTCCTTTTATGCCTAATAAGGTTTGCTCTAATGGTATTAATAATTTCTGTAACATGGAGATTCGTATACAAGTTTCTTATATCAAAAGAGGCTAGAGTGAATGTATCTGGCACCATGATGGTTTTAAAAAAATTCACCAATACTACACTATTCTTTGCATTTGAAAGATTTTGAAAAAACTAACAGTTCTTTTAATAAAGAAATTAAAAGAACTCAGCTTGGCAGTGGGGAATGTCATCTGTCAACAATTGGCATCATCTGTTTTGTTATGTTTATGGGTATTAATTTGTGGGTAATTAACATGACATCATTTTAGCGAACGCTTGGCTTTCCTCCAACAAGAAGTGTGACTGATTATTTTTCTTTCCAAATTTCACAACTAAATTTGTTGATGGAGTTCTTATCTATCTACACTATGCCATTATCTTAAAAAAATTTTCAATTTTCTTAAAGTAATCGCCTTTATAAATAACAACCGCTGCAATATTCTTGTCTGCCTTAATAATTATTGCTTTATGGTCTGTCAGCTTTTCGGTGACAGTTTTGACAATTTTTGTTACATTATTGTTGTCATGCTAGGCTACAAAACTCAGTTCCAGAAACTTGAGCTATACCGACTGCCGCAGTTATATTTTCACACTTCTCGCTGGAGGAAGAGTGCAAACCAATTATCGTTTCTCTAACTATTTCATTAATCATTCGTTTATGGTCGATGGTATATTATACTGTAATCCGTTTTCTAGCAACTCAGGTTCTTGCCGTAACCTTTATATTAGTCATGTGGTCTATCCTATCAGCAAATTGAATTTATCACTCTGAACAGTTTGCACGCTATCAAAATGTTTGTTAATTTTTTCCCAAATGATAGTTTCACAAAACTGCTCTAACGATAGCATCTTCTTCAAGTCATCCTCTATGTCTATCACTTTGGCGGTCATGAGGTAATTGCGTTTATAAAAGTTCTGTATTTGTGCTATGATCACTCTCCACTTTGCTCTTTGTGTCATTTTTCGGAGAATCTGAAAGGAGTGCTTCATAGCAACCCAAACGTATTTAGGGGTACCGCGCTGTTTAAGGCACTCTTATTAATAGTTTACGTGTAGGTCACATCTAATTATCTTCTTATTAAGTTTTAACATGCTGTATACTTCACCTAACGCCTGGAGCAGCATATTACTACGTAACTTACAAATGTTTCTGGGGCGATCTCTGCTTATACATATTATTTTGTGACAGCCAAGATCGCTTGTATTTAAGACCCTTATTCCAGATATTAGTTTCGAAAGAATCATGGTATCCTCCTCACACTGATATTACACATTGCGTATATGTTCACATACATGTGCCTTCGACGTTCTGAAAACAAAGTGAAACTAGATTAAAAATCTACTAGACCGCGTAACACTGTACTGATCTGGAGCACATTCAGTCACAAATGCAGAGCCCAGTAATGCAGAAGCCGAATTTAATTTTGCGTCAGTTTGCCGTTTTCTGCGGCTGACAGAAATTTGTCGGTGCCTCAGGGAGTGATTGTTGCTGCTGGCGCTCCGAAATGTTGGCAGTTTAACTTTCTCGCGAGTAAAGGCTGTTTCATGATATAAGATTGTTCTTCTGATGACAGCAGAATCTCGCGTATCCCCTCAGTTGCGAGATGCGTGCCGATTCCTACATGTGAATCACAACTGTTAGTTGCTGGCCAACCATTTTAATGCTTCCAGACTGTGCTGTTTTCCACTCCGCACATACATAACGGTTTGGCAAGGAATCGTGTACTTTTCTGGCAATTTGGTCAGAATATGTGTACAATGTTTAATTGTCATGCAGTACATCCGTACTGTACGATTTTCATACAGAGTAAGAGGCTATGAATCCTGCTTATTCTGGTACAGACACCGCCACAGTATCGAAATATGAAGTGTGACGCATCAGAAAACGTTGCGAACGATTCTCCAGCATGACGTGTACTGGAATGAAGTTGGCCTTCTATTTATCTCACTACAGCAAAACATTTATTACACGAAAAGACTTTTTCTTTGATGACGTAACCAAGGCGCTTTTCGATTTCAATGTGTCTACTATACAGGTCATCTACACGTTGAAAACAGTTGATGGACGTCTGTCAGACCGCTTCTTACGCTCTGGGTCAGAAGCGCCGAACCTCCCGCTTTATTCTTGACTCGACAAGCTGACCACGTGACCTGTGCTACCTACATGTTGCCATTGTTGTAGCATCTTCCGTCCGAAATTCCGCTCTAGTCTGCTCCATATTCCGGCTGTATATTTAAACAAACCAGTAGTTTTCCTGTCAATTTTGAGAAACGAATAAATAATCGTCATTTTCATTTCCTGTTATAAATTACGCTTTGCGAAGTGTTGAAATCGGTGCGATTTGTATATCTAACGAATGTTTCGAATCGTTGCCCAGTGGGACAAAGGCATCTGCTTTTTACTCAAAATTGTTCTTCTGACGCTTGCATTTAGTGAGGTAGTGATGAAATGTTATTACGTTTTCTTTCCTGTTATCCAAACTGGCTACTCAGTTTGTCGGTATGATTACGAACTTAACCCACGGTAATTTTCGTCTGATAATATACAGCAGTATTCCACCGAATGCAGTTTGCCACTGCAAGGAAGGTGCCAGACTGAGGCAGTAGCTTACGAAACGCTCGTTCGACCAGTACTTGACTGCTGCTCATCGATATGGGATCCATACCAGACAGGACTGATAGAGGAAACAGAAAAGATCCAGAGAACAGCAGCACGTTTCGTCACTGATTCTTTTAGTGAGACAACTCCTGTGGCAGACGCTGCAAGAGAGGCGTTCTGACTCACGACACGGTCTAGTGTTAATCTTCCGAGAGCGTACATTACTAGAAGAGTCAATCAATGCAACCATAGAAACAGAAAACGACAAAATGTCAAATTTCTTTCAGTTCACAATTTATAGACGCAACAACCAACACCAATTCTCCATTTTCAGAAAAGTGAACACACCAGCACAGCCATTCAGAAACATTCTAATAATCCGAATGGGCACAAACTAGCCGGTTTCCAATATATGCTGCACAGCCTGAACAAAACACCACTCAGTGAAAACAACTAAAACATTGAACTACAGATAGACAAAAAGCTGTACAGAATGGATACGATACAAACACTATAGATAAACTGAACCACAAAATTAAAACACAATCAAAAAGGACACCCAACACACAAAAACAAAAGCCTCCTCACCAACTTACAAACACACAGAACACACATGTAAGCATACATGAACAAGAAACACCAACAACAGTAAACAATTGATTCACTCTCACCTACAACAACAAAGGAGACCACAGAATAGGCAACATACTCAAAAAAGGGGCTAAAAGCAGACTACAGGGCAGACAAACTGAACACAGAGAAAACTGAGGACAACCAACACAAGCCCAGACAAACACAACACATCTGGTATTTACTAACTAACATGACAGGATTGTAAATCAGTGTATATAGGACAGACAAGCAGAAACATTAATACCAGATGCACAGGAAACAGAGGAACATCAAAAAATGACAGTTGTCATTCCACATTTTCTCAATACCATATGGACAAGAAAAATAGCCCCACAGACATGAATACTGACTTGAAAATTCTCAAATGCAGCAACAGCCCCCAAAAAATTTGATAATTGAGGAAAACTATCAAATATGATAAGCCATAGTTGTAGGAAAACAAGTAATAAGTGAATACACAGTCCTCTACAATGGACCTCTGTTCTCTGCCCTCAAAGAATTATTAGAGAGCACCAACTCTTCGCACACACGAACACACACACACACACAAAATCTTCCACACAGAATTAATTAATTTCAGGCATAGCCATAACAGTTCCCAAGTAGTAGTTTTTGCTAAATAACTTGTCTACATTAAGTTCTATATGGCTGTAGATGTCAAACTTTGAAAGAAAACAGGCAATATAAATACATAATATGTGGTGTCACCGCCAGACACCACACTTGCTAGGTGGTAGCCTTTAAATCGGCGGCGGTCCGTTAGTATACGTCGGACCCGCGTGTCACCACTATCAGTGATTGCAGACCGAGCGCCGCCACACAGCAGGTCTAGTTTAGAAAGACTCCCTAGCACTCTCCCAGTTGTGCAGCCGACTTTGCTAGCGATGGTTCACTGTCTGCATACGCTCTCCTTTGCTGAGACGACAGTTTAGCATAGCCTTCAGCTAAGTGATTTGCTACGACCTAGCAAGGCGCCATATTCAGTTACTATAACTAATAACTTCAAGAATGTATTCTGAACAGACAAAATTGTGAATCATGTACTGTCAAGAGCGACGTTCATCATTAATGGATTAAAGTTAAGTATCAAACTAATTATGTCCGCTTTCTGAATTCTAATTTCTTGTCATGTTCCAGACCTCACGTCAGTATAGTTCTTCCCTCCTCACGCCAGCCTGCGTGAGCTAAAACGCGTGCATTTCGACCTCCTCTAGTAACACGGTGTTGGCTATTCTGCCAACACAACATAATACCTCAGGAATATCACACCATGTGGTAAAAATGTAGGACGACAAAACTATATGCGTTCTTCAAAAATTTGTAATTGCGATTTTAAAATCTAATATTTACATAGGTACAAACAGCATAGAACATTCTTTATGTTTAACAGCCATAAAATAAAAGCCCGCTGCTGTTGCTGCAACTGTAGTGAAATAAGTTTTGGTTGTGAAACAAAATAGTGTTTTGCTAAAGATCGATCCCATCCAAAACATTTGTATGTTCATTTTCTTAATATTCACATTTTTCTCTCTTAATCGGCAAGCGATTACATCACACACGGTGGCGAGAATGCATCACCGTCGTACCAGATTCTAAAACGCATACGGGGACATAAAAGGGTGCTTTGGGAAATTGCCGTATATTTCCGTTGATGGCTGCATGTCTGACGCGATTGAACATAATTGTGGTATTAAATCGTCCACTTAGGCGACGTATTTTGAAGCACCAAATTGACCTTCCAATGTACATCCCCGTACTACACTGCAAACAGCTGTGAGGTGCCTGGCAGAGAGTACTTGGCACGGTAACTAGTTTCCAAATTTTTTCCCGTTCCGTTCGCGTACGGAGTGTGTTAAGGGCGAGTGCTGAGACGTCTCCGTGCCGTGGCCGGCCTTACTCTGCCTTCAGCCTCCTTACGGCAGCGCCGCGTAGTGGCTGGAGAGCGCCCCTGGATACCTCGCTTAACAGCTACCTGCGAAATATTGTAAGCGGCCTCTCGTGGGGTAACTTGCGGCTCTCTTCAGGGGTCTGCCGATTGAGTTTTTTGACGCTTGCGTGACACACTCCCGCGGGTCACCCACACCTGTGACAATTTGTGCTGCCCTTCTCTGTATACGTTCAGTAGCCGCTATCGCTGTTATCTGGTACTTGAGTATCGTGCTATGACGGGACACACAAGTGCTTCACAGGAGGCAGCATTCTGGAAACTGCATTCAGTTCTAAAGATGTGGCAACTAGTGCTCAAGTTTTTATCCCTCATGTGAAGGACGTAAATGGTGAAGAACTGTTCACTCTAATTAAGAAAATAGTCTCTGGACTACATGCAATTTGTTTTAATTAGCCTGTATTGTTAGTGACAAGAATTGAATTATCAGATGGGCTACACCATGCTTTGCTTCCCTTCCTCAAATTTTTACAAACATCCCTGCGATGACACAAAACCCCTCTTCGTGTTTTATATTCTGTTCACATATTAAAATGTGTCAGAAACTACTGAATCAATAAAAAAAATTACTGATGAGACAATAAAGTACCCACTGTTTGAAACAGTTTCAGAAAGTATACAACTGCTAGTGGCCAAGTTCTCTGCTGTTAAAAAGCTGCATAACATCGAGTCTACACAGATAATAAAATCTGCCAACAAACTCAAAATCTCTTTATAAAAGCAACATTGAGTGACAAAATGTCAAACCTGTGCTTAATAATTTCAGTGGAACGACTGTTCAAGGTTTCTTAGCCATGAGGGAACATCATCTTATTAAGTTTTTAGTTTTGAGAAAACAGCTAAATTCATCAAAATTAATCTACACATGGTGGAGCATTTTAAATGTTACCTTCCCTGTTAGAGATAGCCATATTAAGGACGCACTGCAGAAATAACTTTCCAGCAGAAGAAAATATCAGATATTTAAAAAGTTTTTCATCATGGTTGGATAAATGGAAATGTTGTCCTGATCGCAGAATTTGGATTAACCAATAACACTCATTTGGCCATATCAGATACCACTCACATTGTAGAAATGATCAAGTATTCCACTGAGGCCTCGAATTTTAAATATGTTTTGCCAGGAAATGGTGGGACAGATGCTTTAGAAGCGAGATTTGGAAAATATCGAACAATGGCAGGATCTCAATGATTTGTATCTGGTATCATGAGACTGGTATTTGATATTCAATCCAAGCATAGAATTCAGACCTTGCTGTCCTTCAAAATTCCATCATTTGCTCTTGGAGAAGTTCAAATAGATTTAGATTCTTTTAAAACTGACTGTGTAAATGATGTGACATTAACTCCAACAAACATTTACGGTATAATGGATTTCAGTGAGGAAGAAATGCAGTCTGTTCAGGAATACTTGACTGTTTTCACATACTTGTCAGGGTATTATGCCAGAGCTGTTCTCAAGAAGACATCTAAAACATATTTAGAGCTAGATAAAAGACTTTTAGTAACAGAGAATCATAAACATATACGAAAGGTGGACACAAGTAGGTCGTATTGTCCTAATAATGAGGCTGTTAATGCTGTTATTTTTACTTATTTGGTTGGTAAAAACTTGGTGTCTAGAGATCATGAACACAGCTTCGTGAGATGCCCTCTCCAGAGAAATTTACTGTTGACGTAATTGAAAGAGAAGAGTGCTATCAAAGGGAGTTTTCTTGTAGTAAGGTAGATCACACAGACTACAGAATTCTTTAGTGTATAGCAAAAGTAGGGTGTAAAATGATTCTCAATTATAATGTTAATACTTAACGATAGCCGTAACGGTATTAACAGACAAAAGAGAAAATTGTCAACTGTAAAGTAGTTTGGAATAAATTTTGTGAGAGCTTAACAAACATTTACATTTGTCATTTCCCCATCAATCTTAATTTTCTCTTCTCGATATGCGTAATTACATTTTGAACACTGAATGTGCACAATATTAAGCCTACATTTTACTTACAATGTATCTGTAAGGACGTTGACATCCTTGCATACAGGTGTAATACTACATAGTTTACCAACACGTATTGCCGCGAGCATAAGAGTGAGTATCGACTTGCCATCTGTTGGCGACGCCAGGTAACAGCTGTGTGGCCCGCCATTCGCCATCCAGTAGCAGCCGACTGCTGGCAGTAACGTTTATTTCGCATTTTTACGTTTTGTCGCAAATTATTTGATGTTCAACTCAACAAGTACATATCTCTTGCCTTTTAAAGATCTTGGCATAAGTGAACGAGGCTTTGCAGTACTTATTCCAAGAATACTTAAAACTTGTTCTCGTAGTTCGTGGCAAATGCAATATGGTTTACAGCCCTTACCTGTGATAAATTTCTCCCGAATCCAACACCACTCCTGATTTGGTCGTTGCCTCTCCCAACCTCCTTGGGCGCATCACCGCAGATGTCCTTGACCTCATTGGCAGTGACCATGCTCCTGTTCTCCTCACTATCTCTAATGGTCGCCATCCCCGCAACGATCCTCGCCCTGACGTCCCTCCTGAACTTGTCCATGATTACTCCCGCGCCAACTGGGATGCCTACTGGGACTCCATTCACACCTAGGTTGACAGCCACGACCTTACCCTCCAATCTCCTGATGACATCTCTCGCACTGCTGCCTTCCTGCACCAGACCTTGTCTGACGCCACCGCTACCCATATCCCCACCAAAGCCATCCACCCTCACCGCCCCGCCCTGCCTCCACAGGCCGTCCTTCTCCTTCGAGAGTCCCGCCACCTCTACCGCTCTTTTCTCCGCACTCGTGACCGGGATACACTTACCTGCCACCGGCAATTACGACACATCCGCAACCTGCTTACTGTGAAGAAACGCCGTGCCTGGCGCCAGACATGTACACAACTCAACACCACGCTCCCCATAAACTCTTCCAAGTATTGGTCTGCTTTCCACCCCCTTACTGGGAACCGCCCCACCCCCCACTACCCTCTCCTCCTTAATGACTGTGAAACGTCCCCTTTTTTTACTATTTATGCATGACTGTGCTTAAACTGACACACAATATTTTTAGCGCAACGCAATCTGACTATCAAAGATCCCTGCAAAAGAATGGCCCTGACTAACATTAAACTATACCTCTCACAAATCACTTACCTCACAAAAATCTTCGCTGCTCAAGCTACTGCAATACAGCGAGCGCCACTACTGCCAGCTAAATAAAAGATTCAAACTATGGAAGGCACTAACTACTGATAGGGATAGTTAGCAAATGAAAGATATTAATAGAGAACAAACAATGTATTTACCTTAATATCATCACAAGTCTTAATATATATATCAGTTCATGACAAATTACAAATCTCCGCCATCTCTCTCCCCACATTCACCACTGCTGGCGGCTCACCTCCAACTGCGCAACGCTACGCGCTGTTCACATCCAGCTGCCGCTGCCCAACACTACAAATGGCGAGTATTACAACAATGTAAAGCAGCCACAGACTGCACACAGCACAGCCAGTGATTTCATTTTCACATAGAGCGCTACATAACTTTGCCAATAAGAAAATATAAACAGCCTACTTACATAGAGAAAACATAAACAGCCTACTTACATAGAGAAAACATAAACAGCCTACTTACATAGCCCCCATGCTCCCCACAAAAATTTTACAAAATTTTTTTGGGCAGTGGCCAATAATGATTTGATAAAATTTTTCATAATTACAATAACAAAGAAATCAAATGCACACACTTATTGATACAATGTTGGTCAAAAGCTAAAAATTTCTCACAGTCCATAAAGACAGTCCTAATCGTACATAACGGGAGAATAGCAGTGTTTTTCTCAAAGTCTGAGCAGTAGAAGAAAATGCACACGGAAGTAGTGGATTTCCATGCAGTCTTGAAGAAGTAGTGTTGTCCTTCCAACGGAAAGACAGTGCTGACTCTCGACATGCAGACAAGTATTGGGTCACAACAGAGCAAACCCACTGCAGAGTCAGTCGAAGTTTTGATTAATATTGGTAGGTCATCACAGAGCAGACCCACTGTAGTCCTGGTAGAGATTACGATATTGGTGGGCCACCAGAGGCGCAGACCCACTGCAGTCCTTGTAGAAATAATGGTACTGATGGATCATCAAAGATGTAGACCCACTGCAGTGCTTGTAGAGATAATGGTATTGGTGGGCCACCAGAGGTGCAGACCCACTGTAGTCCTTGTAAAGATGACCAGCAGCCATCTGTTGCGATTGTGCAGGTGCACATTCACCATCGAAGAGTCTTGCGGAGAATATAGCAAGTCCATAACCACCACTTGTGCACTCACAAAGTTTTTGGAATTGTCCTTAGAACCAGCAATGCTGTTATCCAGTCCCTTGCTGAATTATTAACACATGTGCAAACACTAACAGTCCCAACTTCTCACATATTGTCCATATACTATGACCAACAGAAACGTGTGCAGTGAAATGTAACTTACAAGTTAATAATATCATGAACTGGTGACAATTACAATTTTATAACAGAAGAATACAATAACAAAGGTACAAAATACATCATTAAAGAACATAACAATACAGATAACATTTGTAATACAGGCTTTACAAAAGAATAGAAATAAACATATACATCAGTGTTACAAAAATAGTGACATAAGTACATACATAAAATATCAGAATAACTTTTGGAACATCAACTTTATACATGAGCACTTAAACAGAATGAATAATGTCTAACATCTTTACAAAGTAAATAACATATTATTAATGCCAATTATATTTGAGGATAACAGTATTCCTCATCATAGTGAATGTAGCTTAATATTAAAAGAGGGAAAAATTCTATGAAACTACACAGAGACAGGAAGAAAACAACTACACAAGGGTACACAAACACATAGTGGGATAACACCAATAGGAAAGGACAGGGTTCGTTTTCAGTGTAACATTTGGTACTGCAGTCCAACCCAAAACTTCATTCTATAGATCTTTCGTCTTATTTCAACCTTTGCTTCCCCCAAAAAAATCTTATCCAAGCATGCTTTCTGTATTCTGTTCATATTTCTTTCAAAATAATTATTTCTGATTGTACAATACTCATTTGGGCCCAAATCCTTTTTATATAACTTCGCAATGCATTCTTTACCTATTCTCCACAGTCAGTTTCTCATATAGTCTACCCCCTCTTAAGCTAACTTAAATCTACTGAGCTCAGATGCTAAACTAAGGGACGAGGCAATGCAGCAGCACGTAAAACAATTATTATAAAACAATGCAAAAAAATGCAAATTGGCAAAGCTAGCAGCATAAATGAGCAAAAGTCAAATTCAATAACACTATGCCTGGCAAACAGCAGCAACTTATACCTAAACATGATATAGCGCAAGCAGAAAAAATATTACACTAAAATGGCCATGTCTAATACCTATGTCACATCTTAACATTAGAGTGATGCATCACAATTTATTCTACAAAAGAAATTACCAAGTACTTGAAAAGAAAATTATGTGTTACTGTTATTAGTTCCTTCTTATTGTTCTTTCCTTTCCAAGTGCTCCTTTTTTTTAAAGAATGTGGATCATAAAATAATTATTTAATAGATCTGTTGACAGAAAGTGTTCACATTAGCAAATGCATTTCATTTTATAAAAGCAATGCTGCAACACAGCTGAAAAACAGGTATCAAATGAAATAAGCAGTTACGCAAACCAAAGCATAAAAATATCATTCAATAGTCATGTGACATTTCATAAGTTAGTAGAAATTCTCTCAACTCTCGTAGAAAGACGCTTGTCGTAATCAGGTGTGCAGATGTACGAATATTTCCCATCAATTCATAAGCATTTCAGTAATTAGCACAAAGTGCGAGTAATCATACGTTTTCAAGTAACGAGGGTGTCGCATTAGCGATGAAAGGCACACCCTAATGGCTTGTTCTCCAGGTGTTTGACACGTCCCACGTCTCCTTTTTTTTTCTACCTGTGCCGCTGAAAAGGGCTCGCAATAATGGCTTTTTCTCCAGGCGTCTGACACAGCTGGGTGCCCGCGACGCATTACGTGCAGGTGGTCACTTAACTTTCTTACGGAAATATTTACCGCTACAGTGACAGCCTCACATAAAAATATTTCACAGGTCAAGAATTAGCGTTGCAAATCTGTAGAAACAAAATCCTATGAATATAACAGTGTCCAAAAAATGTTCAGTGGCATTGTGATACATTCACACATGATTCACACATGTCATAACTCTTAAAGTACGATTCTTGCTTTCCAACATCCTTTTTCACAAGTCAAGAGTCCCTACCCACTATTCATTACTCCTTACCTTATTACACATATACGTATCCATCGACACTCGTCAATATTTCGTCATTATAAATATGAAGCATAATCAAATAACTCATATAGCCTCAGCCTATTAATCGTAAACATACCTCAGCAGCATAATACACATCGTCGTCCTAAAAATAACATCATAACACCTCAGTCAAATCTCAAAATCGTCGTAGCTTCCTCCAATAATTAAAAAAATTCTCTGCTCATGTCAAAAGTGTCATCTGCCTCAAACGTACTTTAAAAATCATAATCCCTTTACCAAATACATCATTCAAAGCTCTCATAGTATCACAATGGTTCCAAAAAAATATGAAGAGTTCACACAGTACAGACAAAATACAATTTCGTAAGTGTGAAGTTATCCAACGGTGTAATTACGTAAACATGTGTCACTGATGTAGTAAAAATAAATGTTTGTCTCTCTCAGTTAAATGATCAGATAGCTGTGTAAATTGTGTGTTAGAGAAATATGGTACCGATGTGTAAAGTTGTATAAGAAAATACCATATTAGCTAGGGTTCCTTGTGGTTGCCACACACATGGTACACAAAGTAAGCATGTACCCCCCTGAGGATTAATGTAATTATACCCTCAGGTGCTACAGATTATTGCAATGGAATGAAATGTATCACGGAAAAACTTTGTATCATTGTGTTTCAAATATCTTTGAAAATAAATGTTTTTAGTACAAAATTGATCACTCAAATACGTGTCCTGTAGCGCTAAATGTGCGTCTTGTTGCAACATAATCTCTGTGGAAGTGTCGTAGTTATCGTCCTCCGAAAGCTAAGTTCTGCAGAAGTCAATGTACTGACCTCATGATAAACAAAGTGAAATGCTTTGCGTATGGATATCATACTTATTACGCTTATTGCCGTGATGAAGAAAGTACTGTGCTGTAACGTATTGTTGTGCTACAGAAAAGGCTGTCTCCTTGTAGCTATACCATAAAAGTTACTACTAAAACATGTTTTACTTTCCAGAATAATACAGAAAAACTGTGCAGATATAAAACAGAAACACCGCAAAATCAACATTGTAAATTGTCACTCATTAGTAGCGTCGTGATAAAATCGTGTAGCTGTCACATAAACTAACCATTGTCTCATCTGGTATCTCACAGAAAGTACTTTAAATCCGGAATGTATTTTCAAGTAAACCAAAATGTTGCATTAAAATCTCATTAGCAGTACTGGTAAATGTTCTAAGTATGTGAACTTTATAGTCGTTACGTAATCGTGCAACAAACAAGCAAGAATGCACACACACAATAACACTGTGTCGTCTGTCCACAATAACAATGCATTCGTAATTTCTGTTTAAATAATTTCTCTTGGTTCTTGGCTGGATATTTAACTTCAAACATTGTTGCATGGTAACAGTTTCTAAAGCATACTAGTAACGTGAAGTGAAACGCTTTATGGCAAAGACAAAGTTAAAAGACAGATTATCTGTCAATAAATGGTTTTACATGTGAAATGTGGTGTAAACCTTTACTCTTCCTAGTACGCAGAGTTTCAACTTCAACACAATTATCATGTGATATACGTCGGATTCTGTAAGGTCCATTGTAAACTAGAAAGAATTTGTGACTCAAGTGTTTCTTCTTATGTGACAATAAATGAGCTTTAATGAGAACTTTCTGACCAATATACAATTTCTTTGCATTTGCTTTACCGTGTAGTTTTCTCCTTTTGTCTGCTGCAGATTTTATATTTTTAAGAGCCAAATCAATTATGTCTTTGTGTCGAAGTTTACGTGTATTTGGGAAAGGTACAAGCTCTCTGATTCTGTTCGGTGGTTCTTCATTCTTTAGTACAAGAGTAGGTGGTAAAGCAGTGGAATCATGAGGCATTTCATTCAGCACATTTTGAAATAAGTGTAAATATCTGTCCCAATGCTGATGCTTTCTGTGACAATAAAGTCTGCAAAGCTTATTGATTTCTTTCATAATCCGTCCAGACGGGTTACAATGTGGTGAGTACAATGAAATAAAAACAGGTTTGATTTTATGGTTGCGAAGCATGCGTGACCAAACAGCAGATCTGAATTGCGGTCCGTTATCTGAAATGACTTTACTAACGTGTCCAACTTCACGTAAGAAATTTTTAACAAAGGCGTTGGATACAGACCGTCCAGTGGCTTTACGTAACGGTGTGAAAGAAACAAATTTTGAAGTAAGTTCAACAGCGACTAGAACGTACGAAAATCCATTAGATGTTCTGACAAGCGGTCCCAAGAGATCAACAGCAGCAAATTCTTTTAATTTAGAAGGAATGATAGGAAACAACGGAGCACGATGTGAGACAGTAGATGGTTTCGCCTTTTGACAAAGTTTACAAATGGACAAGACTCTTCGAATTCTTTTTTCCATATTGTTAAAATAACAAGTCGTTCGAAGAATATGATAACATTTTCGTGGACCAAAATGTGCGTAGCTGAAATGAATGTACCAAATGAGCTTATTAACAAAATCGTCAGGAATGCAAAGTACCCATAGCTTGTCATCAACAGTGCAGCGTTTGAACAGTATGTTGTTTCTCACCAGATAATAATGCCGAATCTGTGTGTGTGTCTTTTCATGCCATTTGCTCTTGATGTCTTTCCAAATCGGATCTTTATCTTGTTCATGAGCAATGTCCTTTAAAGATGTGGTGATGAAGTTTTCAAAGGCGACTTTCTGAATGTAAAGAATACTGAAATTTTTCTCGAGGTTGCCTTCTGTGTTACTTTTCTCAAGCCCAGCCGGTGCGCGTGACAGTGCGTCCGCAACAATGTTCTCCTTGCCGGGAATGTAGACTATTGTGAAGCGGAATTCTTGCAGAAACAATGCCCAACGTTTTAACCTGTCATGATTTAATTTTGAGGACATAAGAAATTGTAATGCACGATGATCACTGTATACTTTTACGTGCTTACCAGAAAGAAAGAAACGGAATTTGTTAAATGCCCAAACGATAGCTAAAGCTTCTAATTCAGTAACGGAATAATTTTTTTCAGATTTTGTTAGCACTCGGCTAGCAAAAGCAATGGTTTTCTGAACGGTAGTGTCATTTTCTATGGCTTCTTGAAATAAATGGGCACCAAGACCGACTTTAGAAGAATCCGTGCTAAGGCAGAAATCTTGTGACAGATCTGGATGAGCTAGTATTGGCGCGTGAAGTAACGCTTCTTTCAAAGAATTGAATTCCAACTGTGCTTGTTCGTCCCAGTTCCAAATAGTATTTTTTCCAGTGAGAGAACAAAGTTTTGGTGTAACAAGAATTTGCATATTCAGAAAACGACGGTAAAAATTTACGAGACCTAGAAAACTGCGGACTTGTCTTTTTGTAGATGGAACTGGAATGGCTCTGATTGCTTCTAACTTTTCAGGATCCGGCTGAATGCCTTCAGAAGAAATAATATGTCCCAAAAACTTCACTTTTGTCCTACCGAATTCAGACTTTTCCAAGTTAACTGTAATTCCAGATTCTGCAAAAATATGTAACAAACTTTTGAGAATGCGATTATGTTGTTCCCATGAAGCTTCTGCTATCAGAATATCGTCCACATATAAGGTGATGTGACGTTTTAAGAACTCAGGTAATATGGAATTTAACCCACGAATGAATGCTGCCGAAGAAATGTTCAAACCAAAGGGAAGTTTCCGAAACTGATAACAAACGCCGAAACAAAGGAAAGCTGTGTATTTTCTGCATTCTGGATGAAGTTCGATCTGATAAAAGCTGGATCTGAGATCAATGGAAGACAACACTTTTACACCATTAAAATTTTGAAGAAGTTCTTCCATCGTCTGCGGCCTGTCTGTTTCAGGAATAATGATAGTATTGATTTGTCTCGAATCTAAGACAAGTCTGATCGATCCATTTTTCTTCTCAACAACATGTAACGGATTGTTGTATGAGCTTACTGCAGGCTCAATAATGCCATCGTCAAGCATAGATTGTATTTCTGTTCTAACACGGTCCCTATAATGTGCTGGAATTACGTATGGTCTAACACAAAATTTAGTATGCTCACGAACACGAAATTGGTATTGAAATCCCTTGATTGTTCCTGTTTTGTGAGTAAAAACTGTGGAATGTGCTTGTAAAATTTCAAAAAGGTCCGGCCTATCAGTGTCATTACAATTCTCAATTGCTTGAATTTTATTCTGAATTAACTCATTAATTTCAAATATGCCGTCGATGTCATCCCTGTCAGTACTTGCAGAGTTATTGTTAGTGTCAAGTTCCGTCGAAAATTCCAAACTGTTGTCTAACAGAAGGTAAAGCCGATTAATTTCCTCGTCATGGTTTGAGAGCCAATCTTCAAATTTCAAAGCTACTGACTTACCTTCTTTTTCTAAACTTATTTCAGCATCGTGAAAGCTTAAGATTGCTTTGTATTCATTTAAAAAGTCTACTCCCAGTATAATTTCCGTCGACAATAATGGAACAATAAGAAAGTTCATAGAGAAGCTGTGGCTTTGACAAAAGAATTCTAAGTTGGTTTGTTGGCGTACATCTACACTTTTTCCAAAGATTGCACCTTGTAATTTAATCTTACGTAACGGAAGTGTGGGGCAATCGTTCGATTTGTTGCATTTGCTAAAGGCTGTTTCACTGATTACTGAAATGGGACTGCCAGAGTCAAGTACTGCCGTAAATTTTATGTCATTTACTGTAATGTGAATCACAGGATATGCAATGTTGTTATGTTTTATGTCGTGTTCCTGGAGTAAGATGTCCCTAATGTCTTCCATTTTTACGTAATTACTAGCTACGGCAGCTGCGTCGTCAGGTTCATAAGTATGTTTTGTGGCTGCCAGCGGTGTGAGTCATTGCCTATTGTATCTTTGTTGGCGCGCGTCGTTATTGGGATTTGGAGACCTAACTTCTACAAATTCACCTCCTCGAGAGGGCCCTGCTCTGTTTAAATCTCGCCAGTTCTGATGCAATTCAGGTCTGTCGTTACGATCATATCGTCTGTCGTCATGTCGGTAGATTTGATAGTATCTTTCTTGTCGGTCACGTGGTGGAGAATTTCTCCCTGAATCGTAACTGCGCGCTGGACCGTTGCGTCTGAAGTTATTCTGTCTCCCTTGATAATAATTATTTTGGTTCCCATATTGTCTGTTTCTCTGATTGTCTCTGTGATAGTCATTACTGCGGAGAGGTGATCTTTCCCTGTAATTATTACTACTCTGCCAACGGTTGTCATACGGGTGGTGTCTGTTTTGGTCACGATATGTGTTGTGAGAATAGCCTTGTCGTGTCCAGTTATTATTTCTTTCATCGTGGAATTGTGACAGATGTGACCTGTAATTGTTGTGCTCCTGTTTCCGCGTTCCCCGATTGTCAGTGTCAATTTCCAGTTCTTGTAACAGACCCTGAAATGCTTCAATGTCATCTTTGCAGCGTCCTGCTAAAATAATATGTCGTAAATGTTCAGGCAATTTGAGTAAGCAAATACGGATGAGTTCTGAGGGGCTGTATGGGTTTGATAGATATTGATTCTTATGCAACATGTCTTCAAAATATTTGACAAGACTGGAAAATTCAGATTGTTCAAAGTGTTTCATCATCATGATGCTATGTTTTACACGGTCTTGTGTAGCTTGAGACCAATGCGCTGAGAGGAAGGCATGATAAAAATCTCCTTCACTGTGACAATCGTGAATGACCGATCGCATTCTTACACCTGGTTCATTCTCTAAGTAGCCACACATAAATTCTAACCTGTGCTCCAATGACCAGTTGGGAGGGAAACAATGAGAGAATTGATGGAGCCACGCTTGTGGATGAATGTCGTTGGCAGAATTCTTAAACGTTTTGAATTTACGTGTAGTAATGAACAGCTTATAGTCAAAATCATCGTGTCTGCGAGTAGCATCTCGGTCATAGTTACGTCGTGTCGGCGGTTCCATCTCAAAATTCGGTGTACCTTGCCAATTTCTTTCATAATTACCGAAATGCCCTGTGTTATTATTTTGTGGCTTTTGCGTATTTCTAAGTTCCTCTTCCCATGTTGGAGCGCGAGTGTCCTCTGAAATACGTAATTCTTGTACTACCTGTGTCAGCTGATCTTGTACTTCCCGGATTTCTCTTTGGTGTTGCATATCAATTTGATTCAGATTTTGTTTCAGTTTCCTAATTTGTTCGCTCTGTTCTGTGTCATTAAAGACTACCGGTTTTGCGTCATTCAGATTATCATCTACCTTCGTAGATAAATTATTTAGCTGATCCGAAAGTTGAACTACTTTCTCTGATAATGAACACATTTCCTCAGTGTGTTTTTCTGAACCAAGTTTCAGAGTGTCCATTTGTGTTGAAATCGAATCTACTGTGTCCTTTAAGTTATCCTGAGTTTTTGCAAGTTGCGTAACCGAATCGGTAGATGCAACTGAGTCAAATTTAGCTTGCAAGGTCTCATGATTTTCATGAACAATAATTTGCAGTTCTTTTATGGCTGCTTCGTGATTCTGTAATGCATTTTCATGCCGCGAAAAAATAGGTTGAAAATGCTCACAAATTTGTGTTTTTACGTCATTACAGACTTTTTGACATTTCGATTCAATGTTATGTAACTCAGTAGTTAAGTCTTCACGTGTTTGTTCAAGAGTTTGTTCCAATGAGTCTAACTTTTTAAGATTTTGTTCCACTGTGTCTAACTTTTTGAGATTTTGTTCCACTGTGTCTAACTTTTTGAGATTTTGTTCCACTGTGTCTAACTTTCGAAGATTTTGTTCCATTGTGTCTAACTTTTGAAGCTTTTGCTGTGTTTGTCCCATTTGCTGTATTAATTGTAATAACAATGCACTGGTGTCTGGAACATGTTCCTCAGTGCTTTTCGGCAGTGAATTTGCACCGGCAACATTCACATTTTGACAAGCAGAAAATGTGTCTTGACTTATTTGAGAAAACGGTGAGGAACCAAAACCTGAATCTACAGTATTTGCGAGATTGTTTCCTGTCATTTCGGATTCCTGAGGCGAGCTGTTGCCGACCGATCGTTCGATAATGCGTCCCTCTTCACTAATTGTTTCACTGTCCACGCCATTGTTTCCCTATGCACAGTTACCAAATTACTACTTTGAATGTCTGTTAATTCATTACTCTGCGGCGCTAACACACTGCTTTCATCTTCACTGTCATTTCTCAGTTTACTTTGGAGCCTAGTATTACGTTTTTCACACGCCATTATTGTCACAATATTTCACACGACAACACAGAAAAGCACAATTTGAAGAGCAAAAATAAGAGAACACATTAACATAACACTGAAAAAATATCTAGTTAATTGCACGCGCTGCTGAGAAATACTTGGTGTAAAACTGCATGCATGCTACAACTGTTTTACTGTACCACAATGAAAGACTGCAACTACAAAGGAAATTCTCTCTATAATTACGCGCTAGCAATAAACAAAATCTACACTAATTGCACAAACTACAAGAAAAAAATCAGAAGATTCCAGTGAGGTATCCTAGGCTAAGGGTCGACATATGAAACGTCCCCTTTTTTTACTATTTATGCATGACTGTGCTTAAACTGACACACAATATTTTTAGCGCAACGCAATCTGACTATCAAAGATCCCTGTAAAAGAATGGCCCTGACTAACATTAAACTATACCTCTCACAAATCACTTACCTCACAAAAATCTTCGCTGCTCAAGCTACTGCAATACAGCGAGCGCCACTACTGCCAGCTAAATAAAAGATTCAAACTATGGAAGGCACTAACTACTGATAGGGATAGTTAGCAAATGAAAGATATTAATAGAGAACAAACAATGTATTTACCTTAATATCATCACAAGTCTTAATATATATATCAGTTCATGACAAATTACAAATCTCCGCCATCTCTCTCCCCACATTCACGACTGCTGGCGGCTCACCTCCAACTGCGCAACGCTACGCGCTGTTCACATCCAGCTGCCGCTGCCCAACACTACAAATGGTGAGTATTACAACAATGTAAAGCAGCCACAGACTGCACAGAGCACAGCCAGTGATTTCATTTTCACATAGAGCGCTACATAACTTTGCCAATAAGAAAATATAAACAGCCTACTTACATAGAGAAAACATAAACAGCCTACTTACATAGAGAAAACATAAACAGCCTACTTACAACTGTCCCTTTCCTGACAACCTCAGTAAGGCCAACAACTTTGCCTCCCACCTCTCTGATGTTTTTTCCATCCCAGATGATCCCCACTTTGATTATTCCCTCTTCCCTGATGTCATAGAGCGTACAAATACCTCTGTTCCTCCCCTTGCTCCTAGCTTCCAGTACTTGGGCCACACCCCACCATCTGCACTTAACACTCCCATCACAACACAGGACATCAGCCTCACACTCCGCACTAAATGCAACACTGCTCCTGGCCACGACTGCGTTACCTACCACCACCTCAAACACTGCCCTCCCTCCTTCCTTTCCCTCCTTGCCACCCTCTACAATGTCGTCCTTGCCACTGGCTTCTATCCCGACCTGTGGAAAATCTCCCGTATCCTGATGTTCTCCAAACCCAACAAGCCTCCATCTGATGCCTCTTCCTATCGTCCTATCTGTCTCACATCGGTGTTCAGCAAGCTCTTGGAATCCATCCTTTCCCAGTGCATCCATCTCCACCAAAACCACCTACTCCCATACTCCCAAACACCCAATGTGGCTTTCGACCTTCCTTCTCTGCTGATGACCAACTCTTCCACCTCACTCATCTCCTCTCCCTCTAGCTTAACTCCCGTCGCTCCGCCATTTTTGTCTCACTTGACCTCAAAAAGGCCTACGACCGTGTCTGGCATCCCGGTCTCCTGTTTAAACACCAAACCTACACCCTTCCTATCAACTACATCTGTCTGATGGCCTCCTTCCTCTCCCACCACCCCTCCTATGTTACCATCCATAATGCCAATTCCCACACCTTCTACCTCTCTGCAGGTGTGCCCCAGGGCTCTGTCCTCTCCCCTCTCCTCTACCTCCTGTACACGGCAGATATGCCCCAGCCCCCCCACCAGTACACCTCTTGCAATATGCTGATGACACCGCATTCCTCGCCCTCGCTCCTACCCTCCAACGGTCCCAACGCCTTCTCCAGAATCACCTTGACCTTTTTGCTGCATGGTGTAACCAGTGGCTCCTGAAACTCAATCCTTTCAAGACCCAGGCAATCATCGTAGGTCGTACCACTCGCTCGTTTCGGCTGCTGGATTTCTCCCTTACTGTCTGTGCACGTCCTGTCCACCTCACCCCCACCCTCACCTATCTTGGCCTCACCATTGACCGTCACCTCACCTGGCTCCCTCATCTCCGCTCCATCCAATCCAAAGCCCACAACCGCCTCCGACTCCTCAAACTCCTCTCTGGCTGGATGTGGGGGTTGCACCCCTCTACCATCCTCCACACCTACAAATCCTCAATCCGTCCCATCCTCTGTTATGCCAGTCCTGCCTGGATATGTGCCCTCCCCCCAAATTCTATAAGTCCCTCCAAATCCTTGAGCATCATGCACTCCGCTTCGCCTTCCATAGAAGCCTCCTGTCCCCCACGCGGATCCTCTATGATCTCATTCCTTTCCCCCATCTGCTCCTATTCCACGAACATATCCGCATCCTCTACACCTCCCGCCGTCTTGAACCCCCTCTTCCCCTGGTTGCTCCTCTCCTCTCCCATCCCCGCCCCCTGCCACGTCATCACCGTTGTGTCCCCCCTACCCTCCATCTCTGCACCCTACATCTCCTTTCCCGGGTGGCTTCCATCAGCTCCCCCTCCCGGATGATGCCCTCTCTCCCTCCATTTATCCTTCCTATCAACTCTGATCCTCAACCCCCCCTCCTTTCCTCTGTCCTTTCCCTGGGCTCCCTCTTCCTCCCCCCTTCCATCCTGTGTTTTCTCCCCGCCTATCATCTCCTTTCTCTCCCCCCCCCAAGTCCTTTTGTACTCCCCTCCTTTGCCTTCCCCAACCCCTGGCCCATTTGCTCAGCAACCGCCACCCCTCTTATGGATCCTCCTCTTCCATTGGCTCCTTTCCCCCCTCCCCCTTCACTTTTCCTCTCCTCCCCCCCCCTTTTTCCCGTCATCTGACCAGTTTCCCCCCACCTGCTGTCGGGTGTGGTATGTCGTATTTGTGCCAACTTTTAGCGCAATGTTTAAGTGAGTGTTCGGTGTTCTGCGTCCTTCCACAATGTTGCGAACAGAAATCATGCTGTCGCTGGGTGTGCTTTTTATATCTGTTGCGAACAGAACCCAGACTGTCGCTGTGTTTTTTTTAATTGTCTGTCTATTGTTTTTCTGCTTCCTGTGTGTTTTATTAGCTTCATTGACCCCGTGTTTTATGTTTTATGCTCCAGAATTTTCTGCTATTTTTACCTTTAAGTCACCGATTTTATCGCCAACTGTTATTATTTTTTATGATCTTCATCTTTTTAAAACAAATTCTGTAGGCTGAAGAGCGGCATAATAAGCTGCTGCCAGCCCGCCCCCTTTAGGGGGAATCGGAACCCAATAAAGGAAAAAAAAAGATAAATTTCTGATTCTTGTTTTTCACTTAAAGTAGATAATTTTTGGCAGAGGCACATCCAAGTGAGGTGTGTGCCTCTTACCGAATACTCAAACCAGTAGTGTGTGTGTCAGTTTCTAGAACAGGATGAGATGAACTAGGGGTGCTATGGAGAGGTTGTTCCTGTTTGAGAAAGCTAGTTGTTATTACGACATATCAATGAGCAATCAAAACTAGAGGATTTGTTTTAAGTTTTATTTAAAAACTAGGTAATCGTGCTTAACATCCAAAGTTTCATCTGATCCCACTTGATTCGTAGCTCTCTTTCAAGGCAGCGAAAGCTTTCTGTGGCAGTATAGCACCGGACATTCAATAAACTGCTTGACCGCACCTCTGAAGTCAGTACGACGCCCCTCATATTCTAAACGCTTCAAGGAATGTATGTCAACTAAGAAGCGTAATAATGTCAATAGGTCATTCATTTCACAATCCAGAAGCACTATAACTGATGTGTTTCGAACGAACAAGACAAAATTACTCTACAAGAAATAATACAGGCGCTATAAAATAATAACATTCAACATTGGTGATCATTTCCTTTGTATCGCGTAACTTAATAAAGCGTGCTTCAACTTCTTTCTTTTGGAGCAGAGCACTATTTTTTTTATTATTATTATTAAACGTCAGGTTAGCGAGAACGCGATCCAGACTTCCACAACTTATGCTTTCGATATTGAAACATAATTCCATGAATGGAGAATTTCAGCCCATTAAAAAATGCTGGATTCAGGCTGGAACTACATAACCAGGCAGTGCTACGTCACATTAACTCTCACAGCCAGGCGCGCAAAGGACTGCAGGGGGCTGAGCCCTCCCTCACCTTCTGATACACTGGCCTTACGGCTAACTGTGACGTCATCGCCGCTAGGCCGTCGCTGCACTACCGCAAGAGCCTGCACTTCTTTCGTGGAAGCCTAACAAAATCACCAGACTTAGTTCTCGAATATCAAACAGTGTGCCACAATTTACAATAAATTGTGCCGCCTTTTATCATTTAAAAAGAAACTATGCCGGTCCTCTCTGCTGTGTCCGAAATGCATGTTACGCTGGTTACAATGCTCTGTGATTTCCTTCTATTGTGTTTGAGATCATTTGCAAAATTTTACTGCTGGTTAAGAAAAACGTTGTGAGCGAAAGCGACTTACACCACAGCCTGTAAATTACACTATTAAAGTTATTGTCATAGAGATAGTTGTAGTAAAAGTAGCAGACAAATTGCAGTAATTATTCTGGTGATCATAATTTTAATTACTTTGACACAAACGTAGTTCAGTGAGACATAAATGACTGACCAAACATCGTATCGATATTGTCACCAGGATTAGTGTAATACTAAACCCTCACGTAAAGAAGTTGTAGCTAACAAACCCAAAATGGAGATTTCATAATCTGACACCTCCGTCTGTCGGTGTCGCCAGAACTGTCAAATATGAACCAGACTACTACCATTAATGAAATGAAGTCTTTCTAAGTAAAATATAGGCTTAGTATTATGCACTCCCAGTGCTAACTATCCAATTGCTTGTATCAAGAAGAGAAAATTAGGAATGACAGGAAAACGACAAATGTAAAAGTTTCTTAACCTGACTCAAAATTTATTTCATACTTCTTTACAGTTGACAATTTGCTCTTTTTTCTGTTATTACCGTTATGGCTATCATTAATTTTTAACATAATTATTGAGAAACATATTACACGGTACTTTTACTACTATAATATTGTGCCCTGCCCTCGACGTAATAATATAGCCTACTATTTTTTTCTATCGAAGTCTTAAGATTTAACGATATAATTTAAGCACTAAGTCAATGAACTGCACTGGAAGTCAGCGAATATGTACGCCCAGAGTAAAGTGAACGGCGTATCATTATTATCTGTGTTTTGTTCTATATAAGAATGCGCGCCCGTCTTTTCTCTCTCTTCTTCTTCTTCTCCTTCTTCTTTAATCGCGCGACTTTCCGACAGCATCTTACGCTATCAGACTCCTATTTTCTTCCATTTTGTTCAAATGAACTTAACTTGTATTCCTGTTAGGAATTTATTCAGTCATTCCATTATTATCGCCAATTGCGGCTACTGATAGAATCTTATTATGAATACTTTATCCTTTCGCTCCAGAGTTGAGCTAAAATTGTTGTAACTTCCAAGTATTTTGCCGAAATACGGCACAATTCTTTGTTATGTTAAAACTGTGGCAATTATTCACAAAATGTTGGACTTCAGTACAAAAAACTTATTTTGTTAAATAATTACTGTTTAATTTAACATTTCTAGTTTCATTTCGAAGTAGCAATCACAAATTCCCAATTTATAAATGTTATAGATTGTTTCTTTACATTTTTTCCTATGACGCCAACACGATAACCACGAGATGAAACTAAATCATTCTGAATCTCTTGTGAGGCGAGAAGCTACTTAGAAATTTCTTTGAGATCACAGAAACACAAATTAAACGCTTTTCGGCATGCTACAAGTCTACTGACCATCACTTCAAGCAATAATAGGTAAGAAAGAGTAGAATAAACTGATAAGTGAAGTGATCATCTTATGCATTAGATAGTATTGTGTGCATTGTCTGATAAAAATAATTTTTGTTCTAAGAACTAAAAAGAGGCGTGTGTGAAATACTTAATCCAATTACTTTTAGTTAATGATAAGACGTGATACCTCTAATTAATCGATGTACTAAATGTTGTGTGTGATATTTAAGTAACAAAAATAACCAATATCATGCTCATATTGAAAAATAAATAAGAATAATTGGGATACATTAAATTGAAGCAATTACGCTTAATAATCACAAAATGCTAATTTGTTCGAATTACAATAAGAACTTGTGCTTGCGTCAAACTGCTACTTCGAGACATAATTTGAAATATTTCTTCAGTTATTGAATTATTACAAATATACAAATATACTTAAGCTTATTTTACATCAATTACAATCTACGCTAGCTCTAGCATAAATTTCAATAATTACATAATCGTATCCACCCATATGCATAAACTATAGTAGTTACAGCTTTAGTATACTCTACCCACTGAAGAATTCTGTCATCTGTGTGATATATGTGACTATAAGAAGACTCCCTTAGGAAGAAGTCTTCTTTTTTAGCTACATCAACAGCTAATCTTAAAAACTAAATGCATCTGGGAAGAGCATCTAATGGAGCTGTGTTGGTGTTATCCAGATACCAAGATTTTACCAATCGAATAAGCAGAAATAACAACATAAATAACCTGATTGACCTTCATTTTTTTCTCTTGCTGATAATATTTTATCTCTCTCGAAATGTGTTTTACATGTCTCGCATGTCAGCTTCTTAACAACAGCATTTGCACAGTACCCTGACAAGTATGTGTAAAATAAGGCAAGTATTCCTGAACAGACTGAATTTGGTCCTCACTGATATCCATTATACTGTCAAAGTTGGGTCGTGCTGGAGATAAGGTGACATCATCTACACAGTCGGCTTCCAAGAATCTAAATCTGTTCCAACTTCTCCAAGAACAGATGATGGAATTTTCGAGGATAGTGGGGCTTGAATTCTTAGCTTGGATTCAATCTCAAATACCTGTCACATAGATGATAGTGACATATTGACATTGTTTGATATTTTCCATATCTGTTTTCTGCAGCATCTGTTTAAACCATTCCTGGCAAAAGATATTTAAAATTCGAGTCCTCAATGCAGTACTTGGTCATTTCTAGAAGAGCATGAGTGGTACAATATATACGCAAATGAGTGTCATTGGATAACTCAAATGTGCAATCAGGACAACGTTAACATACATCCAGCCATGACAAAAATCTTTGGAAATATCTGATACTGTGCTGGAAAGTAGTGTTTGCAGTGCATCCTTGAAATGGATATCTCTACCAAGTCAGCTAATATTTAAAATGTTCCACCATGTTCAAATTTATTTTGATGAATTTAACAGTGCTCTCAAAACTTTCAGTAAAATGATGTTCCCTCAAGGCTAACAAACCTTGAACAGTCCTGTCATGGAAAATATTAAGCACGACATTTTGTACTCCAGGTTGCTTTTATTAAAAAAAAAAACTTTCAATTAGGTTATGTGGCAAAAACTTATCATTTGTGTACACTACACGTCATATGATTTTTAACTGCAGAGATTTTCGCCATAATGAGTTGAGTACTTTCTGAAAGAGTTTCAAACTGTGAGTACTTTATTGTCTGATCTGGATGTTCTTTATTGATCTAGTTGTATGTGACACATTTTAATATAGGATCGGAATGTTAAGCTAGAAAGGGGGTTGTCTGTCATTACAAGGGAGACTGTAAGCAATTGACAGTTGAGAAGGCGAAGCAAAGGATGATGTGGCCCATCTGTTAATTGAATTTTTGTCACTAACAACACAGAGTAATCAGTGAACAACGTGAACTGATTCACAAAGAAATTGGAATTCCTGATTTGTATACAACAGTTAATAGCCCCTAGCTACTGAGTGTTTGAAAATGCACACATACATCATGCAGTGCATTAGGAAGGGGTAGTGCAAGACAATTTGTGCTCCTTATAAACTCGTAAGTGTGTAGTGATATTGAAAATAAAATACTGCAAAAAATAACACACTCTGGCGAGTATCTGTAATACTTCTTTTGGACACTTATTAAATTCACTTGCTCACATAAAAATTTAATGTTTCTAATTTCAGTTTTATCAAAAAAATTTACAATTTTTTTTCCAATAACTGGTTCTGAATAGTAATTACATTGCTACTGAAGTATTATTGTTCTTTCTGGTTACGTTTTCCAAGTTATCTATGATGTGAATTTAGTCATACAACCCTTCTTTGCATTACATATATTTTCTGTACATTCACATACCCTGGGTCCAATGAACCTGTTATGTTTAATTCGAAAATTTAAATGGAAAAAGTATTTTGTGGATATTAACATAAAGAAATGCATTGTTTTAAATCTTATCAGCATATTATAAGACAGCTATGATCATTTATAACACTTTCACTGAAACATAAACCACCAGTTGTTCTCGGATCAGTGGCTATGATATTCACAAAGAACAAATCAATAAGCAAACAAGGATGACAATAATTTTACAATTGTTACGTAGCACGCTGCTAAGGTCCTGGCACACGTTTTCTGCATTTACAGAATATTGTCTTTGTTTTTCTGTCCTTCGAAGCAGGAGATAATGAACGTCGTCTCTTCTGATGACTCACTGTGCTGTTGTTTTTACTATTGCTGTTTTGTGTTTTAGGAATAGTAATGAAATTTTCCATATCGACGTATATGGATTTCTGTAGAAGGGGATTAGGCGATCTTCTCGTCATAAACTGTTGGATCATCTCGACTGAGAGGTCTTTGACGAAATCTCCTCTTGTGCAAAATCCCTTTGTGATACATGGTGCGTTGTGTTTTGTAAAGAATAAAGGCATTTAGAGTGTGTACATCCCTTATGTTGCAACAGAGAGACATTGGCCACCGTTTAGTTTATCTTTGCATATATAATTACGCATTAGTTGATCCACAACATCCACACCATGATTTCTTTGGTTATAAAATTTCACAATCTCAGGCTTATGGTTTAGATACTGTTCTTCTATTGATTTATCATGATGTATGGAGCGTAAGAGGGCTACACACATGTTTATCTTTGATGAAAAATTAACCATCTTCATTTCTTTTGTAATTGCAAATGGACTTGAATTTACTGCTCTGCGCCAATTGTGCTTCATCTCTTTTGAAATTTCTCTTTTATTCATCCTAATTGTTCCTACAACAATCAGCGTTTTACACAACAGATGTTCTGCCAAGGTACACTTGTGAAATAATTATCTATGGTAACATTTCTATAAGTAACAGTGCTGTACCATCATTGGTGCCTGCAAGGGACTTCACTGTGGAAAAGCCCAAATTTTTCTGGCATGGCTCACCTGATTCTCTTCCTGTCTACTCAAACCTGTCAACTGCATTATCAGTTTACCTTTGGACATTCAGAATATTTTCATTCCACACATTCCAGATTTCTTTGTCATATACTGCACAAATTCACAATGACTCCTAAATTGAACTACCTGTTCATCAATCGTAACATTACTTTTAGGCGTCATTATTTTCTTACACTGTCCAGTAAATATTTTCCATACATAGGATATAGCAGCAAGTTATTGGTTTGTCACCTAGGCTCTTTGTTCATTTGTCATCAAATCTAATGAATCTTCTTATTGCCTCAAACTATCTCACAGACATTGTAGCTCTATATAATGGATTGCAATACCTTCCCAGAAAAGTTCCCTGATTGGAACATCCCACACCTTATCTGCTGCATTATGAAGTAAAATTCCCCAGTAGCCGAATATTTCTTCTCTAGCTAAATGATTCTAGGTTTATTTTTCTTGGTACACAAACTCTTCTTCCTTCTAGGTTTGTGCATCTCTCAATTCCAGCCTCAATGGCTAGAGGAATAAATAAATTCCAAGCATCTTTGGAGGTGTAAGTGATTATGCTCCTTGCTGGTCCTATAATAAATTTCACAAAATTGTGTGAAGGCATTTTATTTGGTACTGGGGGGCACTTACTCCACTGCATACCGTTTGGAGCAATATGTTTGTTAGCATTCACACTGCCTATTTCTCAGAGACGTTATTACCTACATCATTGTCGCCATCATATCATCATCATCACTAACTTCATCATCGCCGCCACCACCACAACTTTGTTCTTCACTCAGAGAGCTGCATGCCGCTGCCTAACGAACAATTTCATGTTTTTCATTTGAAGCATTACTTAAATATGAATGGAAATCATCATCTTCAGCTAGCCACTGACTAACAACTGATTCAAAATTTCGGCTTGATAAGCATATACTATCTTCTTTCCTGTCCGTTTTTTTTAGATGTACATTCTGTCATTATATCTGGAAAAAATAATGTGAAGAAATAACGCCTTTTCTTTGGTTGACTGTAGGACTCTAATTGCTGTTCATTTTATTGTTTATTGTTACAAATGGCTCTTACCTTTCTTCTGAGCTTATATCGAATATCAGACACTCCACTGCTGTGCAGGAAACTCCCACATCATTACTATATTTCTCCCCATACTCATAATAATCGACTACAATATTACGCTCTGTTACCAACACAGCAGTATGCTATCTGTTGAAAGTTGTATCAATACACTTTCTGGAGTTACAGTATGTAGGTGTACCGATAATGCATTCTCTGAATTTCAACAAAATGTAATCGATTACAACCCAGTATAATTTGATAACGCTACATCATAAACCATAGGCTTCCTAGACCCAAGTTATGTAAGTGTGTGGTATCAAGACGAAAATGAAAGTAACGCTTAAAACTAAAGACACAGATTTCTAATGGCACATTTAATGTGTTACTGAATACTGCAAGAGAGCGTACCTTGTGAGCTGGGCCCCAATTTTAAGTCTTTCATATAGTAATTAAAAGTTTGTCTGCAGGTCCATTGGACCCAGGATACGCATACCAGGGTAAAATGGTTTATAGTTAATGGGAACTTCCTTGTACCAAGTTTTGAGGTTACATTTTTACCAAGATGTAACTGCATACTTGGGCCAGTATTCACCACAGCAGAACATGGAAGAGGATCTATCGTTTCTATTAGAGCAACACCAATGACACTTTCAGACTTTATAGTACGCAATGTTTGGGCAACTTCATCCCCTCCAAGGACTAAAGAAAGCCATTCAAGTCCACTAAATGTCTTTCCTGTTCATAATGGGCATAAGTTGTTACATTGACTGCAAAAGCTAGGTCTAATTTTCTGTTTTCCTCGCACTTCCATTGAACAAGAAGCTGACGAAAATTACTCTAGACAGTTAGACAGAATCAATGGTACAGTTGCTGGTTTAAGACGAGGTTTCAGAAGAGGCACAGAATATTTCTGTCCTGTGGATCTGTTGAAATATTTACCACGTCTCAGAATGAGGTCCTCAGTGAAATGTAGTTCGTAGACCTCGAAATAATGACAAAAACATTTTTAATAGCTACACATGATATTGCCCAAGGGCTAGTTTGCCACTAATACTAACGCAAACATGTTATTAGTGTCCGTTACTTTCAGAACAAATCGATCAATGCTGACTAAGAATTTTTAGTTATAAAGCTCCATAAGTAAATTACAGTGACTTTTTATTTCACCTCATAATATGATTTCCAAAACAGTCTTGTACATGTCAATAAAAAAATCAAAGTACACTTTAGTTACATTTTTCATTCTTTTAAAAACAGTAATGTTCTTCGTAGTCTTATCATTTCTTCTCTTAGTACGATTATTTAATATGATATTCACAAAACAGAGCAGTATGGAACACCTGTTAGATTCAAAGCTATGTTGGGTTTTACACTAAACAAATCACTGAGTATATTACAGGATGCTACCTTCGAAAGCACATGCCTTTGATTTGCCTAATGGAGAAACAAAATTTCATGTTCTATTAAATTTTTTTGTAAAGTTAAATAAACTTAAGTTACACATGCCACTACACTCTCTGTGGGATTTGCCAAGCCTTCTCGATCCTTTGCCATTATCAAATGACATCCTGCTTTAAATAATCTGAACTGAGAAATACTCACAGTGCAATGCTCACAGTGACATGTTTTTCAGTACTTGTTGTGAGCAATATCCTAATATGTAGTGAAATAATGGCCATGTGTCCTCGACTATTCCTTCAACATCATTCTTATCTACCACCAGATTTAATAAATCTGGTACTGGGGTATCTTTTAACTCCTGTATTTCAAAAGTTGTTCCAAAAATCTATGACACCTAAATAACCACATCTCCAACAACTTGAGACTGTGCTCTCAACGCTAAGTTTTTGCTCAGTTTCAAAAGCCTGTCTAAGAGAAATATGGTATTTTCCCCCACTTAATGCCAAACTGTCAGTCTGTACTCTTCCAAGGAGCATATAGAACCTGTATTTGTCAGAAAGCCAATAGCTACTGAAATCAGTCAAAGCAGCTGTTGTATGTCTTAGAGCATAGTGTGTTCCTTTAGAAAGTATCCTGTATCATTCAACCCATGCCATAAACCGAACCAAGACACACAGCTCTTTAAAAAATCAAATAGGTGATGGAAATTACAAGTTACAGGTTCCTGGAAAACATTTCTTACCCTCTGACACTTAAGTAATGTTTTCACATTCACAATACACCACCAAAGATTTACTATTTTTATAAATGTTGCAGTCCTTTCGCTATTTTGAATTCCTTTCTTCGTGCCAGTCTCTGCAAAGCAACAACTGTGAAATCATTAAAGATATGAAGCACCAGTTTGACATTTTGTCTTTCAGTTCAATTTGGAAACTGAGATTTTGAAGCTAGACAGTTTCCGTATTGCAATGAATCATCTTTTTCAATGGTGTGTGGCTCTTTTAGTGCTCTGACTGATGCAAAACCTCCCTCCATGCTCTCTTTAATATCAGGGAAACACAGAATCTGCTCCTTTTAATTTAACCAGTTGTTACATATACCCTTTAAAAGATGAACTGTATCCCCGAAATAGTACAGTGGGCGATCTGGAGAAGTTTCTGCTGGGTGACAGTACTTTATCTTTACTTCTGGTGGAGTGCTAAAGTTTGATATTGCTTTTCTATAAATTTAGTTATTGTCTCCCATTAACGCAACCACCTCACACTGAGCTGCTTATAGTTTAAGAATTACTTATTATATGTATGAGAAAACTACATCAGCCTTAATTGTTTTAAGTGGGAGAATGTGTACCACATCCTTGTAAGGTGAATCTAAAATTTGTATCATTAAAACATAAGCGCTGGTTGCACACAAAAATTAGTCACTGTTGAAGGCACCACCTACGATATTCCCACCTTCTTTATCAAGCTGTGATTTCAAATGCATGTCATCAATTAACAGAATATCTGGTTTATCCTGTGAGGCTAATGTTCCAGCTTTCTGTGAGATATAACTCATAAGCTGATCAGTTTATTTTTCAATGACTGATCTAGTTAAAAGCTTACTACAAAGCCTGAACAGTGTATTTGGATTTGGAATAGAAATAATGCCAGTGCTTCTGAGAAACTTATGTCCAGGTGTACTAACAGTATTTACTAATGAGCACATAATCAGACAGTCAGCATAATATCTAAACTGAGATGAACTTTTACATTTCAGGAATGAAACCGATTCCTCTAAAAATATACTTCAGTTTTCCCTTTCTGGCAACTTCGCTACTAAATTCTGCAAATTATCTTGAATGAACGATAGAACATTATCAAGAGGAACAACTTATTTGGGAAGTTTAATCTTTCAAACACATTTCAATTCCGCGCCGTTAATAAAAACACTGTGAAATAAGTCACTGTTTATAACAGAGTAGCTAACAACTCTTGGGTAAGGATTGTGGTTAATTAATAATAAGCAGACACTGTTTACTTTGTTAACTACGATCCACTCACTATGCTCATCATAGTAGCTATTTTACTTTTCAGTTGCTCTAAATTACAGAAAGAAGTCGCTTCTATCAACTTCTTCTGCGTTCCTACACTTTCTCGAATATCAGTGTGATGGGCACTGTTTTCTAGTCGCTCCCTGCTACTTTCGGGATCCCCTTGGGCTGACGTTGGCGTATTGGACAGAATTGAAGGGCATCCCGATGACTTTGAAGGTACAGCATCTGAAAAAGGAAAGCTTAACACCAAACGAAATTGAACTAATCAAGCAGCTTCCTCCTTATCACATTGTAATTTACAAATATAGGCTTCTGCCTAACATTTGGTTCTTTAACCTACCTTTTCTTCAGCATCGACGATCCAGTGGTGCTGTTAACAGTTGGCCAGTTCTTGGGTCGTACATACTTGTACTGCTTAATGTACCTTCTTCGCTGAAATGCAGCTCACATACCTTAAAAGAAGCGGGAAGTTGATAGTTAAAGATGTTACGAAAACGACCGTTCAGATGGGCAGGACTGTGTATTGCTTTCATTCGTAATACATTTCGGAATAAAAGCTATTATGCATTACGATTTATGTAATTGTGTTATAGTAATTTAAAAAAACAACGATACTTACAATTGAATGTTTACTGGGCATCCAATCTTTTCTGTGAACAGCCAAGATCCATTTCAGTCTTAGAGATACAACAAACTGAAAATAAAACAGCGAGACTTTATGACCAATGTCGCAATTGCCTACGAAATGTCGCGCGCAACTACTCCATGTCATTCTGATCAGCGCTGTAACTTATGTAGCACAATCTGAGTTGTAAAGGTTTACTCTATCTGAAGCACAACACAGCATGTGGTACTTGCCGAAGACTGAAAGAGCTCAGTTTATTGTGTCCCCTGCTTGTGACGTCACAGCCGCCTGAGGCGTGCGCTGTGAGGCTTCGTTTGAAGGCGGCGCTGCGTCAGGTCCCAGACTCTCAGAGCTCTGGCGGCGCCGTAATTCGCACAGCGCGGAACCGCGGCGCACCCTGAACACTGCCGGTACTCCACGCAGCACCGCGACTGGCGACACAGCTCTGCAGGCTGCGTGGCTGAGCGGTTGGCAATATTTGAACGACAGACGTCTATTCCGAAGTATCGTTATCCGAGATGTCCACGACGACGTCATCCAAGATGGCTGCGATGACGTCATCCAAGATGACGGTGGTGACGTCAGTGGGAAAGTGCCATGGGCCCTACCCCAGAGAAATGGCTAATTTCAAATTCCAATATGATAATGCGTCGCACCAAGAAAAATAGAGGGGAAAAAGGTACATGTCTCTATTATTTAACCAAATTCAAGCATATGTGTTTGCCACGAGTTCTAGACGCAACTGGCTTAGTTGATATTGTCGCCACCAGACAGTTCCACTGTGACATCATCAAAGATGGTGGATTTTGGCGGGAAGTTTGAATTTTGGCGGGAAGAAGATCAATTGGGCTACCTCCACTAACCTAACCCCTCATCCCCCAGGAAACGGCTGGAAGTTCAAATTCCAACATGATGATGCGTCACACCTAGGAAAATGGCGGTAAAAATGGACTTGTATTTTTTATTTAACCCTGCTCTCAAGATACACAAATGTTGTCACCACTCCTATATCCCACCATAATCAATCGAACATTTTCTTTCTGGGGCTTTCTGTCGTTATTTTGCAAAGATTGCTAAACTGAAGTGACAGTTCCCCCAATCTATACAGCCACAATCTGTTCTTTCTTTGTACAGACGCTACACTCAGTGGTAATAAACTATTTTACACTGATCACCATTTGGCACCGACAACTAAGCATCGCAAGGTTGTCTACTGGTCATCAAATACATACGGTACTCGCAAGAATATTGGAGCGTCAAACCAATCTCCAAGCAGGAAATATATCACCGAGTACTGTCTCGATCTAGTAAACATGCAATTCATATACGCCACCATACCCAATCACCCCCTTTACATCAGCAAACCAATGTCACTCTCTGAGAACTGATGCGAAAGACAGGCTCGTTACACCGGCACAAACGCGTTACTGTTTCCGCTTTCTTGCTCGCATTTCTACAGACACCTCCAGACTCGTCGATTAAAAGAACAACCGTATTTACGCCATAATATTATACAATTTTCGCCGTACTTCTCGATATCAAGCACAAAGCAGTAGCCTCCCGATGGCTAACGCAACACAATGCACAAGATATAGACTGTAAATTATTTCTCCACAAACACCCAACTTTAGCTATGTGCAGCGTGCTGTAAACCATTGACTAACTAGAAACAAGTTGAGTAAATTGATATTGGGACTCTCGAATACCGAAGTCGGTTATGTAACAGATTCCAAATGATCAAAATTGTTTAAAAACCAACTAGGGTGTTTCTCAAGTCTAGAGAACAGGCAAACGTATGTCCAACACACCACAATCCATATCCCCTCAACTAAATAAAGACACGGAATGTGCAGAAGCAGTCGACAGAACAATTTACATGGGAGGGAATAACGGTCCATCGCAATCGCACAATCTTCCCAAAGTTGCATTTGATCACGAAAGCCACCCAGCACATTCTAAGTATTATTTCGCTATTCGGTCGTCTAGAAGATGGTTAAGTTAACTCTCATACATTCCTACACTCCAATAGGCCTCTGCATTCGGAAAATTGCTACCAATTACATGGGAACTCGAATCAGTACCACCACAGACTTTGCATACACGTACACATTCTAGAAAACCCCTCACATATATCATCTACCATTATACTTACAATTAAATCTAACTATCGGGGTCTCAACTGAATGGTATTCGGCAATGACCGAAGTATCGGAAATACACTCTGTTGACCGCTGTGGCTCTGGAAATACCTGTAACTAGACATACTCTTCCCTTCAGTATCACAGTACTCCAAGTCAAATCCATACCCTCCCTACAACAGCACACAGACATTTCCTTTACACAAACAGATATACTTTATAAACCTGATGCTCAAATGCTAACATATCACACACCCAAACACTAATACTAAGTATAATACTACCTCCTCAATAACTGTATGCATACGACACCAAATAATACTGACCGAAATTAACGATGGGTGTGCATGTCTCTTACGTTCTTCCCACAAGTCATAGCACTGTGTCATAGACGTACTCTAGCAGATGTTAAAGAAAAAATCTCGATCCCAACAACTACTGCATGTTACTCTCACATTCGCTCTTCCTTCTACAGGTGCCCCAAGTATCCATGTTCAACCCTATAACCACTTTACGAATAGAGGTACGACATTACCGCTGAATGAGGTTGTGTTTTCCGGACAAATACTGTGACGGTGATCGTAGAAATGTGTGTATTACGAGCCAACGATGCAACCTCGCGATAAACGCAATGAACTTTGAACGTGGTATGCAAGAGCTATTTGCTTCATCACACCGCTCGCAACTACATAATCCATTAGTTTTTGCAACGCATTCTGTCTCGAGACCATATCAGACGTTCCGTGATATATCCGCTGAGTTATAGGCGATGACAGACAGTAGTAGTAGATGCTGTGCTGATTGAGGTGCTAAGAAGAAAAATATACACCAACTTCTCAGATCTCTAGCCTTACGCTATATATTTAGAAATTACGTCCATTCAAACACATACTTGCATAGGCTCACACCCACAAGTCAATCATATTCCACGCACTCTCATATCTGTAAACGAGTCCCATTCCTCGAATCTGTCTTCTACAGTAAAATTACAACCTCCTTTTAATCACACTCTACACATCCTCCAGTCGTACCCATTTTTACAGCTTTCTACAAGTGGTAGTTCCAATTTAAGTTGGAGAAAGACACATCCTACACCTTCTGCAACCTGTGTAGAAACAGATCGAGCTGAGTTACTGCAGCAGGACCGTGTTTTGAGCATTTTGTGGAAATGCGCGCAATGTAGTGCGTACCCAAACTAGATACTAGTCCTACAGATCCCCAACATGCTATCTTCGTTATCCTATACCCACCCCAACATAGAAAAATTGCGAACTATAAAAGCTAGACGTCGATGCGTGCGCAATGACACAAAGCTGCGGTTATCCTCCAGCGTGAAGAAAGAGATTTCACAGTACTTCTGCAGAATAGCGTAGCGTGCAGCCATCCAGTCATTCCTAACGGTTCACCAAGACCAACACCTCAAACCACAGCTGCCTAGGTGGAGACGAACATACTAAATATACAAACACACAGAGACTCCTTTAGACTTTCATCACTTATTCTCTAAGCGAATTATCGTATGAGACGCTCCCTCGGGCCCTGATTCAAACACTGTTTCCTAACACGCTTTTGTACATTGCCAAACATTTCGTTTTCTGCCATGACTTCGAGGTCTGTGTCAGATTCTAAGCCGACATAAAGACACTCTGATGCTATACCTTTCACAGAAAACTAGACATCACACCGTGTAAATCATACTTTTATGGCGGATAGCATAACACTGGATGATTTTTAGATATGACACACTTACAATATAAGGAAACTAGAAGAGTTTGGCAGCGTTGTGGAGAGTTTCCAAAGTACCGTCCAAAAGTGATTCATGACCTCTACATTTAAACTCATGTGTCATGGTGATGGAATAGATGATGGCTCCGCATTCCATTTCGAGTTATTTCTAATTTTGCATTCATGTACATGATCGCTGTATAGTTACTAGCAACCCCCAGAAGTTGTCACCCATGCACAAAACTTGTTCCCCAACTCAAACAAGCCAGGTCACTCAATGATTATGTGGTAACCAATGCAAGGATGTGATGGAAAAGACACCATCGATGTACTGTAATATTAAGCAACAGACTTGATAGCGCGAAGAATTTTACACTAAGTTCATCACCGGCCAATGATGTGACAGCATGTTTCTTCAGTTTCAGTATCCACATTGTGATTATGACTGCGAACATCGATATATGACTGAGCCAACATTGATATATGACTGAGCCAAAATCCACTAACTCTTAATTCTTGAACACATAAATCATCAAAGTATTCGAGACAGCGCTCTACATAGTTCTATCACCTCGAGCATAGTGTTTATTAATGTACGATCTATCTCTCAGCGTATGGGAGCCACAGAGCATTTTCGTCGTCTTAGGGTGAAAGACCATCCTCACACTGTCATTGACCAACCAGCACTGCAGCACAGTTAGCGAATTAATCAGCATCCGACCATAAGAAAACCTCTACACTCCATGTCTCGTGAATGAATGAGCTTTCCGAGTCCTAACCCGTCCAAGTGCACGAGATTTCTCAAGATGCGACCATGTCGGGGAGCGTAACACCCCTTACTGATGTATAGTAACGGACTCCAAAGTGCGGTCATATAATAGGAGACAGTTAAGAAGAATAACAAAGGATTGATTTTTATACGCAATGGAGCTCCAGACGGATGGAGCTCAATACATTTTTACGTAAATCAACCAAGCTATCAACTCTAAAGTATTGTTCTAGTGTAGGATCCGCACCTGGAAGGTATTCGTAAGAGAGAGAACATAAACACACGCATTCTTAAGACTACAACGTTCTGCACTTAAAAACTGGCTATAATGTTAGATAGCATACGTTTCCGACCTATCAGAGACACATCCTTCTTCCCCATTTGTCTACGCTAAACTATCTTGTCGAACCATAAATCATTTGCGTTGCATGATACGAGCACAATATAGCTTTGCGGAGACGTATAGTGTCCACGGTCCACACCCGATCACGGTTCAGAAATTATACGATGCCTGCTTAAGGCCTACATAGAATGATAGTTACTTCCTACAAGGAAACAGTTAAACGCAAAGCAGCAGCGTGCGACATGTGAAAATTACAAGTCATTCCGTCACTAACTCTGTAAACAGAGAATCAGTCAGGCAAATGTGTACACAGGGTTGCAGCGCATCACAAGCTCTTACCGCTAAGTTAGTTATGACCCTGAAGTCTCGATTTTACATCCAAGATGCGACAGGGGGATCGCATAAAATCAAACTTCGCTTAGACGAATGTTTCAAGTTTCATCACACATGAGATGGAAGTCCTCTGATGACCGACAGGTTTACCGTTAACGATCGGAAGTTGACACTGCTTTAAACCATATACGGAACACGTGGCTGTATACGAGTAGAACGCAGGCTGTGTCACATGACTCATGCATCCTCGTGAAGGAGGAGAGAAGAGAAACTTGGTGTATGAGGAGTATCAGTATGGAAGATTTTAAAATTGAGGTTAGCTTATCACATGTAGAAGTATGAGAGAAAAATATTCGAACCTCATTTTTCATGTTATCAGAAGTCTTTCCTCAAAAGGTACAAACGGTAATGATATGAAATTTTCAGGAACTGTTTGCGACGTGTTGTTGTCTCCCTGGAAGTAAAAAAAAAACGAGATCTTCCACTTACATTCTCATTTTTAGATTGTAGCAAAAAAAGTTAATTCTGGATGTGCAACATTAAAAACACTGTTCATGATACAGTTTATACCATAAATCAATAACTGTAATTCAATGGTATGATCTTTTCAGGAGACGAGAATAAAATTTTCCGATTATTTGCATGATTGGAATTTGAGTTGTGGCTTTTTATGAAAAAGACAATAAAAAAAATAAAATTCAAATTTCTGTCAAAATATTAATTTTGTTGCAACCGGGAACGGAATTTCGGACACTCACACTCACGGTATTTCTGCTGCGTCAAATATGAGTAAAAATGGAAAATCAGGACGGAAACCTCCATCGGCTTCTGCCGCACCATCTGACTGCAATCCTACTGTCGATATCTGCGACTCTCTTTCCGCACAGTGTTACATCAGTATTTCGAATTGCAGTGCTATCTCTTAACGCTGGGACAGTTATGCCCTGACTGATATAATTATTGATGATCTTCATACGTTGACGGCCTCTCTGTTCATGAAAATGTAAAGCATGAGTGCCGACCGCTGGATGTAGTTGAAGTAAAGTAGATACCTGTGCCTAAAAGTCAACCTCGAATGTGGCTATCTTAAGTACTCAGAGGGCAGCAAGCTGACCAAACATTGACATATTATAAAGTCAGATGGTGCTATTGGTTTTGTTCTAATAGAAGCGACAGATATCCCTACACTTTTGTGTTCTGTTGTGATAAATGCTGACCAGAATATGCAGTTGGTAGAAGTGAAACCACAAAACTTGGTACAAGGAAGTTCCCATTAACAATAAACCATTTAGAGGACTTACTTGACTTTATTGATAACTTGGAAAACTTCTCCAGGAAGAACAATGATAGTTCACAACAGACCGCTTGCTACTCACAACCATTTATTTGAAAAATATGATAATTTTTTTTTTTTAAGAAACCGAAAGTAGCAACGCAAATTTTTTGTGTGAGCAAGTGAATTAAATGGGTGTGCAAAAGAAACGTTATAGATACTTGCTAGATTGTATTACGTGTAGTAGGTAGCACACTGCTTTGCTTTCGAGACACAAAAATCTGGCCATATTGGTGAATAATTTTCAGTGAGAGTGTAATTAAAGTGTTTTCAATCTACCTCTAGTGTCGACCACAATATCGCTGGTGACTATTAGTAAAACTAACATCTTTCAGTCAGTTCTGGAGCCAGCGCAGCTACCGAGAAAAACACTGTAGACTTATGCAGAAGGAAGCAGGATCGTTCTAAACTCTTGCTAATTATTTAAAAATTATTCAGAGGCATTTTTAGAGAGACATAGTTCTCAAGTGTCTCATAAATTTACAGTCATTATTTGAAGGAAGGCTGCTGCTGTAAAGCAGAATGTAATCAATAACATTTTTAGAGAAATACAAAGCCGAGTTTGAAGGTGTTCCTTTTGAAATGCTTTCAGTTTTTAAGAAACTGTGTTTTATGACATACCTGCAAAACAAAGCCCTTGTTTCGTCGGACATGTCGACGTCCTGAGAAAACTGAGGACACCTCAAAACCGTGAATCACTCTCATGTTGTTTGGCAAGGCAGCACGAGAATTCCTTCCCCCTTATCTTATTGATAAAGGTAAGCCAAAATGGGCAGACTGGATTCACAGTTCACCACCGAGTATGCAAATGAACACATTTGAGTGAGTGGCTAGAACAGAGTGTGTTTGACAGTTGGTTTCAGACTCACTTCCTCCTGTTTGCCTCAGAGAAAGGACGACGGAGAGATTAGAGATAATCCCTCTTCTCACATCTTAATGAAAACTACGGGGCTGTGTGAGGAAAACAACACAAATTTCATTTGCATTGCACTGGACAGTACTAGTCTTATGCAGTCTTTAGATGTGGCTTATTTTTCACTCTGAAGAATAACTGGAGAGAGATTCCTTGTCAATGGATGCAGATTGCAGATGGAAAGAAGAAACATCGTTTTCCGAAGGGTGTATGTAGTGGCCCACTGTCGAAGATTTCTTTAGATGAACAGACAGCTTCTACAAATTTAATGAAAGGATTGAGAAATGTCAAGTGGGCTGGAAGTGTGATAATGCTAGAAATAAGTCTTGTCTTCTGAAAAGTGTAGAAACTGAATCCCAGAAACATTTGGAGGAGGCGAGAAAGAGGGTCGTCAAAACGTATATGTTCCACATAGAGGCAGGGATGATATGGACGTTGTTTCAGGGTAGGGTATGCATTAAAAGAACAATCACCTTTCATAGCCACCTGTTTTTATGTAATTTAAAATATGTTTTAACTAGCTTAAACTTTGACAGAAGAGCGGTTTATGTGCTGTCGGCCTGCCTCTTATTGGCCAACCATAAGTATCAGCAAAGAGGTCGACATTCTTTCTTACAGGTTGTAATGGTTCATTATTTACGCGACCATTACGGCATTCCAACCCAGTTCTCGATACCAGTAATGTCGTACTACTTTTCTGCGAAATAACAGACACCTTTTTGTGACAATATTCGCATTTGGTTTTATTACTGTATAGGTACTCCGATGTATCGTTATTTTACAGCGATATGGTTCTTGTGTGCATTCATTTCTGTGAGACTGTCATAATCTTTGACTTACTTGTAACCGTTTTGGGGCGAATGCGCACAGAGCAGTCTTTGTTTCGCTTTGCAGAAGTTAAGTTGTTATTTCGCTTTGTAAAAGAGCAGTCAAGTCTTGTGTTTGGTTTGAAGTGGCAATTCAATGTATTAAGATTGATACAAAGTTGTTTTCTTGATGATGTGACAATTAAGAAGAAGTATATGTGATTATACAAGAAGTCAAATAAAGATGTGAATCGTGAACACCAAGTCAAAAATTATTTCTACCATACCATTTTCTGATCTGAGATTGTTTGATCATTAAGAATTTCCTGAAAGACGCATTTGTTAGATCTTCAAATATTGCTAAAATACAGATCTGGACTTTCTAGCAGTCAAAGTGGAATCACCCTAGAATCAACAAGATGAGCCATAACAACTTTGACGAAATCTATGTGGGAATCCATTCAAGATAAGAGCCAAAATTAATAAGTTTTTTACAGTGAGTTCATTATTTCCATTCTGCCGATAGCATCCACAGTCAATAACTTTGTTGTTGCCCAATGAAGCAAACATATGCTGCGTGAGCAACATTATTAATCTGATTTCTAACCTACTTTGCAAGTGCTGGTATTGTTAGAAGGTGTTAGTACTACTTAGTTAACCAACATGTGCTACTGTGAGCAAAGGAACAGCTACCGCTCTGCCATCTCTTGGCGCCGTCCGCCGACCAGCAGCAACAGACAGCTGGCAATCGCATTTATTTCCAATTTTGACGTCTTGTCGGATAGTATCTGAAGTAACGCTAATCTCAACAACTGTATATACTTTGTTCTGTAATGATGTTGATGTAAATGAACGAAGATTTACAATACTTCATCCAAGAACGTTTAATACCTGTTCTCATGGTTTGTGGTAAATGCTATGAACTACAACTGCCCTCGACATTCTCTGACACATTCGAGGGTTGGATTCCCTCACTTCCTCATCGAGGACTCGCACTGCCTGGGCTACTCTCAGGGTGTATCTTCGACGTGGAAGAGCCCCAACCGTGCCTGTCGCGTTGTTGCCCGTTTGCACGCCGTCACTGCTGCCCGCCGCCGCCGCCATCGTCTGTTCGCTGCCGCCCGGTGCTTGCCGCCGCCGCAGCCGCCGCCTGGTCGCCGTCTCTTGGTGCTCGCCGCTTCTTCTGCTGCCGCCGCCGCCGCCGCCGTCTCTCCGTGTTCGCTGCCGCCTGAAATCATGGACGCCCCAACTACCACCATCATCTACACCTCCCCTTCACCTGCCCCCACTGTAACACCATGGAGTGCTTGCTCTGGGATTCACCCGTCTCATGCACCTCCCCTACTCACAGTCTCCTCCTCATCTATCTCCTCTCCATCGCTGTATCCCCACCTGTACGTCACTCCTGCTCCTACCCCTGCAACAGCCCCTGCTGCTGCTCCCACTCCTGCCTCTGTCCCTGCTCCCAACTTCCCTCCCGCTCCTGTCGCCTACTGAGACGACTTTCCCCCTCTCCCCCCTGTGACTACCTCTGCTTCCCCTGCCAGAATCTCCAACCGCCGCGCCACAGTCGCCTCTCATCCGGTGCTACTGCTTCATAGGAGGGCCCTGCCTCCCACCACCTCCCCATCCATCCAGTCCCTCCTCCCAGGCAACACCCGCCAAAAAATCTTCCAAACGGCCCAGTGGCGACCTCTCCTCTACTCTCTTATCCAAAAAGCCACTGCCCGCCCCACCTCCCACTGACCCTGCTATGGATACCACCCCACCTCCCTCCTCTCCAGCCCTCTCCCTGTATACCTTTGTCCTAGCCAACCCTGATCCGAAATTCCTGGATGCCCGCACACTCACCCTTGAAATCTGGAAGTATGTCCCCAGTGCACCCATCACCCAACTTTTCCCTCGCAGAGACTCTGTTCCCATCAAGTCTCCCTCTCCGTCCTTCCATACTGATCTCCTTCGGCGCCTTCCCCACATCACCTTTGGGCCCCACACATCCCTCACCCCATTCCTTACATCCTCCTCTCCTCGTCAGCCTCAACCGCCTCGTCGTCTGCCGACCCTCACTGCCGTCATCACAAAACTCAGCCCTGTGGTCACGCAGGCTGAGGTGTTGGCGGAACTGAATGCCCACCCCTCCCTGGAAGTCCGCTCTGCCAGCCGTATTTACAACTCCTCTGGCCCTACTTTCCTCATGCATATATTTACAGAGTCCGCCTCCTCCATCGACCACCTCCTCACGCAGGGAGCCCTGAATTTCAACTGCCACCACCCTGTTGACCCGTCTCGTTCCCCTCCTCAATCCTACCACTGCCAGCATTGTCTTCTGTACAATGACCGCCTCACCCAAAACTGCAAGAACCCACCCACCTGCCCCCATTGTAAAGTCTCCCACTTCCTCCAACAGTGTCCCAACCACGCCTCCCCTCCATCCTGCAACACCTGCAATGAACCTCACCACACCTATTCCTCCAAATGCAAAGCCAAGCCCCCTCTCACCAACCCTGAACTCACTGTCCCCGTTCGCCCCATTGACCCACCCATCCACCCTAACAATTCCCTCCGCCCTCCCCCTACAGCAGAAGTCATCATCCGGTTCCTTACCATTGTCCTGTAGAACATCCACCCCTTACAGTGCCCCCACACACTCCAGCAGATTTCCCTTGTGGCCCGCTCAGTTTTCCACTTAAATACCTACGCCACATACTCCCACAACCAGGCCCACTTTACCTTCAACTGCCTAGACACCCTCGTGTAAGCCCCTCTCTCCCCTTCCTGCACCCTCCCCACCCTTAACCTCATGGCGTGTCAACAGTATTGTCTCCTCTACCTCAACATTCACTCCCTCCCTGCAAACAAATACCTCTTCATGCATTCCCTCTCCCAGCATCAGGTTGACTCCTTCATCCTTAATGAAACCTTCCTCCAACCCCACCATGTAGTCCGCATCTCCCCTTATCTCCTTCACCGCACTGACAATCCCCTTCCCCTAGCTCGAGGTGGGGTTGCTATAGGCCACCTCAGGCATCTCCCTGTCTGGCCACAACCCCTCCTCAATGACCCAACCAAACACCTTCTCCTCAGCCTAATTTTTCCCTCCCTCACCGCCACCTGTGCCACTATGTATATCCGCCCCGCAGCTCCTCTCCCATTTGACTTCATTTCCCAGGTTGACCGTACCTTCTCCACCTATGTCATCGCTGCTGACCTCAACATCCACAGCCATGACCCTGCCACCCTTTGGCGGTGGCATCAGTTCCTTGCCACCCTCCATGGTGACCTTGTTCCTCTCCCACAGCACACCGGTCCTGAAAGTAACTCCACCCCCAATGTTATCCTCGCTTCCCCCAACCTCCTTGGTCACATTGCATTGATGTCCTCGATCCCGTCGGTAGTGCATCTCCCTGTCCTCACCATCTCCTCTACCTGTCCCACCACTGCAGCCACCCGCCCAGCTGCCTCTCCAAAGTCTGTCCATGACTACCACCATGCCAATTGGGATGCCTACCGGGAATCCATTGCCTTACAGGTCGGAAGCCACCCCTCACTTTCCACCACCCTGATGACATCACCCATGCCTCTTCCTTCCTTCAGAAGACCATCACTGACGCTGTGGAGGCTCATGTCCCTACAAAACTCATCCACCCTCACCGCCCTATGCTTCCTCCACAGGCAGTCCTTCTTCTGCGTGAATCCTGCAGGCTCTACTGCTCCTTCCTCCGCACTTGTGACCGGGATACTCTCACCTGCCACTGGCAATTACAGCAACATATTGGACACCTCCTTACAGCAAAGAAACGCCGGGAATGGCGTCAGACATGCATGCGCCTCAACTCCACCCTCCCTATCAACTCCTCGAAGTACTGGTCAGCCTTACACCCCCTTACTGGTAGCCATCCCACCCCACATTACCCCATCCTCCATGACGATCGACCCTTTCCTGACAACCTCAGTAAGGCTAACCATTTTGCCTCCCACCGATCTGAGGTCTTCTCCATTCCTGACGATCCCCATTTTGATTACTCCCTCTTCCCCACTGTCCTTGACCGCACTGACACCTCTGTCCCCCCGCTCGCCCCTAGCTTCCAGTACTTGGATTGGTTAACCCCCTCAGACATCAACACTCTCATCACCATGCAAGACATCACACTCGTCCTCCGCTCCAAACGCAACACCGCCCCTGGTCATGATGGCATCACCTACCGTCACCTTGAGGAATCCCTTCCATCCTTCCTGTCTGTCCTTGCTACCCTGTACAATGTCCTCCTCTCCACTGGATTTTACCCTGACTTGTGGAAGACTTCCCGTGTCCTGCTGTCCCCTAAGCCTAACAAACCCCCCCTCTGCTACCTCTGCCCACTACCCATCTGCCTCACCTCCATGCTCAGTAAGGTCTTTGTGGCCATCCTCTCTCGCCGTATTCACCGCCACCTTAACCAGCAACGCCTCCTTCCTCTTACCCAATGTGGCTTCCGGTCTTCCTTCTCTGCCGATGACCAGCTCCTTAACCTTACCAATCTTCTTTCCCTCCAACTTAACTCCCGTCGCTCTGCTGTCTTTGTTTCCTTTGATCTCCAGAACGCCTATGCCCGTGTCTGGTATCACGGGCTCCTCTTCAAACTCTAGACCTATACTCTCCCCATCAACTTCGTCCATCTCATTGCTTCCTTCCTCTCCCATCATCCCTCCTATGTGACTATCCACAATTCCAACTCCCGTACTTTCTACCTCTGCTGGCGTGTCCCAAGGTTCTGTCCTTTCCCCTCTCCTCTATCTCCTGTACACTGCTGATATGCCCAAACCTCCCCCTCCTGTTCATCTACTCCAGTTCGCTGATGACACTGCCTTCCTAGCCCTTTATCCTACCCTTGAACGGTCCCAACGTACTCTCCAAACCCACCTTGACCAATTCACCGCTTGGTGCAACCAGTGGTTCCTCCGTGTTAATCCCTCCAAGACCCAGGCGATCATCATAGGCCACACCACCCGCTCCTTCCGCCTCCATGATTTCTACCTCACCATTTATGGCCATCCTATCCACCTCACTCCTACCCTCAAATACTTTGGCCTCACACTCGACCGCCACCTCACCTGGACTCCCCATCTCCTTACCATCCTAAACAAAGCTCACAACCGCCTCCGCCTCCTGAAACTCCAGTCCACCCTAACGTGGGGTCTGCATCCTTCCACCATCCTCCACACCTACAAATCCATGATCTGCCCTTTCCTTTGTTATGCCAGCATCGCTTGGATTTCCGCTCCTCCCCAGTTCTACAATGCCCTCCAAAGCCTCGAACGCCATGCACTCCGCCTCGCCTTCCACATACGCCTTCCGTCAACCCATGTGCATCCTCTACGACCTCACCCCCTTCCCCCACCTTCTCCTTTTCCTTGAACACATCCATACACTATATATTGTCCGCCACCTTGATCCCCCTCACCCCCTGGTGTCTCCCTTCCTCTCCACTCCCAACCAGTTGCTGCGCATTTACCGTCGTGTCCCTCCCTCTCTTCATCTCCACACCCTCAATATCCTTTCCCAACACAACTTCCACCATCTACCCCTCCCAGATGATGAGCTTCGCCCTGACATCTACCCTTCCTACCAACTCAAACCCCTCTTCCTGCATCCTCTTCAGGGCTCTCTCTCCTCCCCCTCCCTCCTCCTGTGTGGCTTTCCCCTCCTACTCCCCCTCCATCTCTTGTGCCTCCTCTCAGAGTCTCTGCACTCCCTCCTGCCCTGTCTTCCATTTTCCTCTCCCACCCCACGTGTCTCCTGCCTCTTCGTGAACCCACGGTTGCCCCTCCTCTCTTCATCCCGCCGCTTCCTCAGCTGCCCCATGCTCTCCCCTGCTTTTCCATCCTCTCTGACCTTTCCCTCGGCAGGTCCCACCTGGTAGTTTTACTCTTCGTCGTGTGTGCTCCAAGTGAGTTTTAAGTGTGTTGTTTTGGAGTGTTTTTAATACTGTGGCCAACTTTTAACCTGTGCATTCGCATTCAGTGTCTTCTCTGTGTTTCAAGAATCGCCAATTTTTTTTTTTACTTTCTGGTGACTTTTTTTAACTGTCCCCCATGAGCATCTACATGTCCATGTCTTTTTACCACCATTTTCTCCCATTGTTTTATGTTCCCCTTTTTTATCTCCTTATGTATGTATCATTTTATTCTTGTTTTAGTTGTCATGTCTCTTGGCTGAAGAGCGGCGGATTGTGCCGCTGACAGCCCTGCCCTGCCCATATGGGGCAGGGGAATGAAATCACAATAAAGAAAAAAAAAGACATTCTCTGAAATACAACTGCCCACTACAACCTCTAAACTACTACCAAATTTTGACAGGCACAGATCGAGTAATAGTTTGTGCCTCGCAATGTATATGAATGATGATCTTAATATTCAACATGTTGTTACTTCCCTCGGAAACTGTGATTTCATAAAATATGTTACAAGATCTATGTGGTTATTGAGTAAAGCTGGAGCAGAGAATGTTCGGTATTGGAACTTGGAAGGTAATTTGATGAATGAAGAACTTCGCCACATTAACATAATGTTCATTCGAGGGCGAGGCTGGAATTACACAACCAGGCAGCCCTACGTCGCCTTCAACTCAGGACAGCCAGGCTAGCAGAAGACAGCACGTGGCTCAACCCACACACTCTGATACACAGGACTCACGGCGCAACTGTGAGGTCGTTGCCCCTAGGTCGATGCTGCAAACCAGCATCGGCGCAAGAGCGTTTACTTCTTTCCCAGAAGTATAACGACTTTGTTCTTGACTATCAATAGTGGGGCCATTTACTAAGAAATGGTGCCGCTTTTTATCATTTAAACAGAAACTGTGCCATTGCCATATGCTAAGGTGCAAAACGTATGTTAAGCTAGTTACAATACACTGTGATTTGCTTCTGCTGGTAGTCATATTACAAACTTTTACTACTTGCTAAGAAAAACGTTGTGACAGAAACAGACACCATAGCATGTAAATTACACTAATAAAGTTACTGTGACAGTGATATCTACACTAAAATTTAGTAGATGAGATGTCGTAATCATTCTGGTGATCGTAAGTTTAATTACTTCGACAAAAATGTGGTTCACTGGGACATAAATTACTCATTCACACAGAGAAAGTAAAATTATGTTCTACTATAATTTCAAAAATCACCTTCAAATATTTACCAAAAATTGGGAAAAGAGATAATAATCGACAGACAAATAATAATAAATAAAATAACAAATAAAACAATAAAAATAAATAATGGAAATATAATACAAAAAAGAATATAAAATAAAAATATCTACACTCGACATAGCCGTTTTGATATAAATATATCGATATGTCGGCGTTCAATTTCATGTCACTGAAAATCGATATATTTTATAAAATATATCGATATTTAGGAACAGCCCTAGATTTTATGGCCGCACTCCCTTACCGTTCGACAGCTAGAGCGATACTAGCGCCCCAGGGGTGAGAAAGCAATGAATGGGTCTTAAGGATAATGTTTGTTTTTACTTATTTTGTACTTAATTCAGGAAACAGTTGTTACATTTTTGCGTTTTATGTATTACGAACTTATCAAGAGATGTGAAGTATCATTAAATACATATGAAAACAGCTGAACCACACTGATTCAATGATATAAACTATAACATATTTATTAAGAAATTCTTTCGAATAGGTGTATTTGTAACGTACTCCGCTGAAAGAAAGACAATGTAAACACGTATGTCATGCATAAGTAGCATATATTTCTGTTGTTATTGCCGTAGGCAATTTCCAAGACACTTAAAAAAAGCCGGCCGGTGTGGCCGTCGGGTTCTAGGCGCTTCAGTCTGGAACCGCGTGACCGCTACGGTCGCAGGTTCGAATCCTACCTCGGGCAGGGATGTGTGTGATGTCCTTAGATTAGTTAGGTTCAAGTAGTTCTTAGTTCTAGGGGACTGATGACCACAGATGTTAAGTCCCATAGTGCTCAGAGCCATTTTAGATGCTCTCCCCTGAGATATTTACTGTTGTTTTACTTTCCTGCCTTGCTTCCAGATGACATGATTTTATAATGCTCCTAATTAACTACCCTTACAATGAATCGTCTGTCCCTTCTCACCATCTGAAAACATTGTGGAGGCAGAAGATATAATCCCAGTGGCTAATGGCTCACCACTTAGTGAACTGTGCATTGGTCTTGCGAAAAGAGTAAACAAAAGAAAAGAACTGCACAGATATCTGTAAGTGAAAACTATTACGTACTAACGAAAAGAGATGGAGCACTTAAACGTCGAAAATCGAAACACTACTCAGTGAAAATAAAATTCAGTACACATTAAGGCCGTATTTTTCCACTACCCATATGCGCCGTGCCTAAGTGAGCACACACTGCCCCCCCCCCCTACCCCGCTCACCGCCTCAACCCTCCTGCAGGACTCGCGAGGCGAGAAACAGCTGGCGCAGGGTTGTGTCGCGTCGCGTCCCAATTTGCGCGGCCCCATTTGAACCTGTGAGGTTACAAACACGCGCGGTGCACTGCACCCTGCCACACGCGGTATACGTGTCTCATCAACTTGTGCCTAGCGTGACCCTACTATTTTTTTCCGTCGTTGTTCATTGCATTTTTTCGGGGTGGATGTCCCATGACACCCATTCTAGTTCATCAACTCCGTTACTACACTGCAAGCGCCAAAGAAACTGGTGTAGGCATTCGTATTCAAATACAGAGGTATGTAAACAGGCAGAATACGGCGCTGCTGTTGGCAACGCCTACGTAAGACAAGCGTCTGGCGCAGTTGTCAGATCGGATACTGCTGCTACAAAGGCAGGTTATCAATATTTATGTGAGTTTGGGACACAGCTTCTCCGAGGTAGCGAAGAAGTGGGACTTTACCTGTACGACTATTTCACGACTGTATTGTAAATATCAGGAATCCGGTAAAACATCAAATCTCCGACATCGCTGCGGTAAGGAAAAGATCCTGCGTGAAGGGGACCAACGACGACTGAAGAGAATCGTTCAACGTGATTTAAGTGCAACCCTTTTGCAAATTGCTGCAGATTTCAATGCTGGGCAATCAACAAGGGTCAGCGTGTGAAGCATTCGACGAAACATCATCGATATGGGCTTCTGGAGACGATGGTCAACTTGTGTACCCTTGATGACTGCACTACAGAAAGCTTTACGCCTCGCCTGGACCAGTCAACACTGACACAGGACTATTGATGACTGGAAACATGTTGCCTGGTCAGACTAGTCTCGTTTCAAATTGTATAGAGCGGATGGACGTGTACGGGTATGGAGACAACCACATGAACCATGGACCCTGCATGTCACCAGGGGACTGCTCAAGCTGTTGGAAGCTCTGAGATGGTGCGAACTTCTCTTCTTGTTTTGACTGTGTGACTCATTTACACGTGTAGGGAAAACCAGATATCGGTTTGGCAGGATTCATGTAGTTTTATGGTGATTTGTTCAGCAATATGTGCGGTTTATTTTATTGTGATGCTTTAAGAAATAACATCCTTGACGTACAATTATGAAATCTGCTTCATCCGATACGGGTACCGTCACAGTATCGAGATATGAGGCGTGATGTAACAGAGAACGTTACGATCCATTCTGCACCCTGATGTACACCCAAATGAGCTTGGACTTTTATTTCTCTCACTAACGTAACCCATTTAGTACTCAGAAAGATTCATCCTTTTACGACAAAGCCAAGTTGTTTTTCCATGTCAGTGTGTGTACGCTATGTTGTAACATAGTTGAAATCTGACAGGATGCCCCACTGTGCTTGCGTGCGTGATGCAGCCGACACACACAGTTTGCCTTTATTATCAGAAAAATAAATAAAAATACGTAAATATCTTAATATAAAACGTTCTTAATACGGACTAAAAGGTATACAATAATTTCCCATAGCCAAAAACAGATCCTAAATATCCTGAAAATTTATGCGTGTGAATTCTTCGAGATGTAAAATTTAAAACGAAAAGTGTGGGGCGAACAATACCCCATGATTGAATAGTTTACTTAAATCACTAACAATTTTATTGGCGTTGCAAATGATGTGTATGAACTGCAAATGGTTGTTCTTCTTTCACAATAGTATGTGAGTGATATGTATACCAAGTTTGCTTCAAATTGCTGCAGTGTTTTAGGAGATGTGGAACATTATTAGAACATGTATTTATATGTATAACATTTATAATGACCATTTCATAACATGTATTGATTAATTAATAATTTATGCCCATTAATAACTTATGAGGGTCAAATGAAATCTCTTCTTTACAAAACATAATTTCTGCGCCGTCTATGTGTGTATCTGTATGGACGAAGGTATGAAGCGTGGGGTGTATCGAAAGCTTTACACAGGCCACGAGCAGCTACAACGCAGTCAGGCACCGTAAACCAAAGCTCGTTCTTGTGACCGGCTCTTCCCAGCATCACGATAAAAGAATGTGGATGACACAAATTTTTGTTTTAATTTTGTACCACCTAAGTGGAGTTTATGTGAAGGTCCTGGTTAGAACCTTTTGTATCTGTTGCCAGTTATTAATCGAATCTGTCGAAACAGAGAAATGCCGCCCGTTGTGGCCAAGCGGTTCTAGGCGCTTCAGTCCGGAACCGTGCTGCTGCTACGGTCGCAGGTTCGAGTCCTGCCTCGAGCATGCATGTGTGTGATGTCCTTGGATTAGTTAGGTTCAAGTGGTTCTAAGTCTAGGGGACTGATGGCCTTAGATGTTACGTCCAATAGTGCTCAGAGCCATTTCAACAATCTCAAACAGAAAAACAACAGCTGGACGCATTGCTTCGAAATGAAACAGTTTCTCACAGTGCATTTAAACTCCGCATCGATAAAAACGGATGATGGCGTTAGCTTTTTTATTACATCTTCACAGTCGATGGCTGGTGACAAACTATGCGCTAATTCTACATACGTGGTTCAGATTTATCCCTGTCTCGAGAGGACTCTTTCCAGCCGTTACTAGTCCTCATAATCTTGGAGTATAAGTAGTTACACCTCTTACTGGACAACGTGTGTGATCCAGTTGCACATAGTCGAACAATATCATATACGTTAATTGGCTGGAATAAAAATGTTTTGACGGTATCTTTTGATGATTTCTATTCTGGAAGATCTTAGCACCCAATATCCTCCCCCTCAGGAGTTTAGATTGACATCAACTGGAGCCATCTGAGGCTGAAGGCCACCACTGAAGGTGCGGGTCAAAAGAGCACTGTCCGGATGCATTAAAATAGTACAACTGGCCAGCAACTAGCAAGTGTGATTCACATGTCGGAATGGATACGCATCTCGCAACTGGTGGGATACGCGGTGTCCTGCTGTGGGTAGATTGTACAAAATTTTCCCATTTACGTCAGAAGACCGCCATTACTTGCGAGTGAGTTTAATTGTCAATGTTCCGGAGAGCCAGCAGCAACATAACTTTATTGTCTTCGTGTGGTGGGGAACCGACGGAAAAGTAAATTCAGCCTCTGCAATACTGTGATCTGCATTTGTGACTGAATGCACTCCAAACCAGTATAATCATCCGAATGTGACACAGGTTTCGTGACTTTGTGTGGCTCGTGCTGGCGTTGCAGTGACGTGGGGAACATAGGCGGACGGCCCGACTGGGAGAAAAGGCTTAACGTCAGCAGGGCTCGTTGGGCGAGGTTTTGTCCTCCAGCAGCGTTGTATACGACTGACGTGGCGTGAGAGAGTGATGATCGCATTCTCAGGTGTCCAATACTTATTCTTTGGTAAAATGTGCTAAAAGGGGCATAATTATGGAATACGATGTTGGTGAGTTAGAACATTAAAGTCTAGTAGACAGTAGGAAATGCGATAGATGTAACAAAGGTGCTACAAAGTAAGATATATGTACCTTGATTACAATATTTGTCTACTGCAGTAGGAAATGTAAAAACACCGAGACAAGAATGTGTGTCATGCTGTTACAGGGCATCATAAGCAACCCTACACAATCGTTATTAATGAAAGGAGAGACTACATACCGTTCATCAATTGCTAAATAACTGAAATTGGAACAAAGCTTTTAACTTCGTCGGTCACATTACTGCCCTCATCGTGAGCAAAGACCAAATAGTTTTATAGCGTTTTTAATTTAGAAGTGATGACTCAGTGACTGTTAAATACGGTATTATTGACTCCTCTTGCATGTACCTACGAAGCAAAGAAAATGATTTATGGAAACAAGTAGCCCTCGTTTTTTTTTTCCTGACCAGAGGCAGACAGTGTTCCAATTATTAACCGTTTTGACTACACCAAAAGCTATTAAATTTTGCCTCATGGTCTCCATCAAGATGGGCTATCAGAACTTAATATTTGCTGCAAAGTTTCGATGTATTTACTGACAACACAGTGTTAACAGTACGACGGATACGACGTTTACATTCGACACAACACTCAGATTAACAAAAATTTCGGAAACCATTTTTCTCTAGTCGTATTTACATGTTGAATCTTAATCGGCGTTCTAGTCCTAACAAGTCGTTGTTTGTCCGCCTTTTAATACATGGTTGCGGGACTCGGCTGTTCGATAATGGATGTCAAACTAAACACCTTTCAGCCGTCAAATTTCCAACCTTATTTTATTTGGCAACCAGTTTCAGCATTTTACTACGTCATCTTCAGGCCCCTGACCGACGTATAGGAGAAATCTACCTGGGTTGTGATCTACTCGTACCAATATTCCTACCCCTGTTTTGATCACAACCAACGCAGGTTCTTCCTACACGTCGGTCAGGGGCCTGAAGATAGTGTAGTAAAATGCTGAAACTGGTTGCCAAATAAAATAAGGTTGGAAATTTGACGTCTGAAAGGTGTTTAGTTTGACATCCTTTGACAGTCCTAACAAGCTTCCATGTTGAGAGCTTCAGAATTTTTTCACGTACGGTCTCTGTGGTGCAACTGTCTTTGGTGCAGCGCACTGATAAGTGTTTTCCTAATATGAAGGGGAGACATTAACGATTAATGGAGGGGATGGATTTCTTACAGACGTGAGGAGGAGAAGGAGGAGGAGCAGGAGGAGGAAGAGGAAGAGGAGGAGACTGCACACAAAGGGACGTTCAAAACTGCTATCCATGTCTGTTACAGGGTTCGGAGGTGCTTTATTGGGTGACCAAAATTACACTTGTTGTGGAACAAGTGCGAGGTGGTCATTGGTGTAAGAGTATTCCACCCAAAATTTCAGGCGTTTAGGGATGTCCAGAAATACTTGTAATCGAGTAACAACACATTCATACCCCCTATCTTTTGCCACCAGCCACTGGTAGTGTGCGGCAGCCTTTGCCACTGAGTGAGTTGGTGGCCGTCGTTTAGGCTCTCAGTTTTCTGCACTGTATATCACACAGCGACATATCTACATTACGCACCACCATGTTACACGCTACAATTCGGAGCCGTCAAGCAGCAGAGGGCTGCAAGTATGTAGCTCAGAAAAATAAAGACGTAGACTGATAAAATTTATTTGCAAATCTTTAACGGTTTTCACATAAAAATTTCGGAGGCATAACTTTTCAGTACGCCCTCGTTCATGAATCTGAGTCAGAGTGACAAATACAGAGATGGGAAATCCTCTTGGTATCTTCTTAAATAAGTGTGGCACAAGCATAATAATAAATGCGTGAATAAATAGGTGTCATGTTTCTCTCCTGGATGGAGCTTAACACTTACTGTTTTGACTATACTGCTGCCAGTGCTCCATATAGGTGAACTGCCAGAATTTGATAGGCTAGCTGCTGCAAGATTCGATGTTTATATTCAGACATCAGTGGTACGTCGTTTCCTGATCATCTGAAACGAATGCGTACCACCAGATCTGTCAATGTCAAAGCCAAAACTCTTAATTTATCATTATCTTCTAATTCAACAGTGGACAGCAGCTTTTTGTGCATACTGTTGATGTATTGTAAATAAATCTCTACATATTACTTATCACCTTGGATTCGAGCTACAATGTCGTCAACATATCGCTTAAAATAGACTGTGTTTTCCCTTATACTTGGTATTTAGTAAAGATTTTTTCTCAAGGTCGTTGAAGAAAATATCTGACAAGGTTCTAGCAAGATAATACCCCCTAACCAAAGCTTGTTCTTGCTAGTAATACTTATCATTGAATTGGAAATAGTTGAAAGACAACGATAATTCTAAAAGTTTTATTGACTCTATTGCTTCTGCAGACGCAATTCTTTTATGCCTAATAAAGTTTTCTCTGTTGATATTAATAGTTTATGCAACAGCGATATTCGTATACAAGTTTCTTATATGAGAAGAGACAATAGTGGACATATCTGGCACCATGATGGTTTTTTCCTGAAGCATACATTTAGCGAGGTAGTGATGAAATGTTATTACGTTTTGCTTTCCAGTTATCCACACTGGCTACTCAGTTTCTCGGTATTATTACAAACTTCAACCACGGTAATTTTCGGCTGATAATACTCAGCATTATTCTCGCAAATGCAGTTTGCCACTTTACTCACTCGACGCCTCTCGTATTCCGCCAATTCACGCATTTCCTTAGATTCACGATTAAGATGTGGTCAGCATGTGCATATCTATGTTTTGAACATTGAAGTTACTCCCGTTAAACGACGCACGAACGACAAAATGAAAGCTATGCAAATAAGTAACAGAGGGACAGGAAAGCAACTGAAATCGCTTTTACATGGGGAATGCCACTTGACGTGACGGTACACCAGTTCGATTCTACACAGAATTCGTGAAACTTGTCCCTATTCTAGCAGCAGTGCGCCATAAGTTTTTCGAGGAGGTCGATGAAAAGACGCACAAAACTATAGGCCCGTATCCCAGATGCGAGTCTCTTGTAGAAGTTTGGAGCACGCGTCATGCCCTCGGACTACGACGTTTCTGGGGACTGGAAGTCTCCCGTGTAGCGACCGAGGTGGGCCCAGGAGACGACGGCCGTGTGGAGCCCAGCTCGCTCCGTTCGTCCACGAGGCGCAGAGAGCAGCAGACGCGGACGCCCAGGTAGGGGCAGCTGTGGGGCGGCGGATAACTTGTAAAAATAAATTGCTGTATAAATGCTTGCATATTGAATCAGTTTCTGGCTTTTAGAATGTTGTTAAAGCTGTCTTTCGCCGTTCTCAACACTTGCTCTCTATTTCCTTTTTAGCACCCAGAAAGTGATTTAAGAAAACGTGGAGCCACTAATTAGAGATCCTAGTGCCCACTTTATTTGAGATAACATTATATCTGCAGCTTATAGCTCTGAGGAATTAGGAGATTGTCCGGGAATTCTAATCAAAACGGTTTTCCAAAATAGTCGAGTATATTCTGAAATTCACTGATAAAAAACACAAGTATCCCTACAACCTAACTAACAGAGCAGTTCAGAGTCTAATGCGCTGATGCAACTATAAATGTCCGAATTAAATGTTAAAAAGAATGCTCGCCATAATTTGATGAAAATATTTCATCAAACGCCATGCTAAATATTTGGTAGAATGTCTGTCCCGCGACGGCACGTGAAAATACGACAATACGCAAACTGAAGCTATATAATGAAAATCATCCCAGAATTAACACTTCACATGAAATGTTTTCATGGTTCCGCGTATCTCTAGTAACTTAATACGGCACCCGAGGCTGTTTGTAGCAGTGACACTGAGGCGACGCGACTCCCGACACAGATGGCGTGTCACTCAGCGTCTGGAGAGAACTGGGGCCTTCCTTCCTCGCACAGCGTTCTTATATATAAAGCCGCGGTGCGGACGGCTAAGGGAACGCCTGATCTTTTCGGCTCTCCCGACTAGCCGCTGGGCTAGTAACGCACCACTTCAAGTTACATAATAATTTATAGCTTCTTTTGCTGATGGCCGATGAAGCTCTTAATTTAAACGTGCATTCAGCACGCAGGTAAGTATTGATAATAAAATTCTGACGTGGCTAAGTTAAATATTTTGGGCGAGAGAATTAATTTAATCACACTGCACGCAGTAGATGAACTCTGAACTGGCCTTTTGAGATCCGCTATCGCTATAATTTCATAGGTATTCAAAAGAAACTTTTCACATTTTCATAGTCATAGCGGACCTCAAACCTATTTAAATCTAAACATCCTAGCCTTATTTATTAACCTACTTAATCTATCTTGCTTCCTTCAGTTTTGAGACGAAAACCAGAAAATCATGAATTTCCACTAAAGTCTTAATTTGTGAAATCCAAAGTACTGTTTTTATTAAATCATAATGAAAGATGAATCTAAATACAAATTTTGAAGTCTCTAGCTCTTTTCTGATGCGCCAATGATTTTTTTAGAAAAACGTCCAAATTTCGAAAATGGATGAAGTTATCGAAATCATATTTAACACACATTAATTTAGTATTATTCCTGACATGCTAGAAAAGTTTTAGGTCATTTGCTTGATTTTTAAGGTATTGCACAACATTTATGACGTCAGAGCTACTTACAGCAGACTGGCTGGCACACAATGGAAACTGATGTGAATTTACTACAGCGTGAGTAGGCTGCTTCCCTACATCACCCTCTACTTAAATTTTTTGTTTATTAATGTTAATGAATGAAAAAAAAAATTAATTACAAAAAGGGAAGCAAGAGTACAGTTTAACTCCCTATGAAAAATCGAAATTGAAATATAAACCTGTAGAAATATTAAAGAAAACTGATTACCTATATTAATTATTTAAATTGTAGGCATGTTCACTGCCTTTTAAACAATGTCATTACTCAAAATTTTAAGCAAAGTCGATGAAATATTTTGGCATACATATTACCTTAGACAAACAAACACATACAAATTGAAAAATTATGAAAATCTTAGATCCATTAAATACATTTTTACATACACAAATTCAAAGAAAATAACATGATACATAAACAGATGACTATCTCTTAGCAGTCTTTTCTAAACGTGAAAGAAAAGTTCACAAATAATTTTTACTCACGTGGTTGTAGCCGCTTTGGCTGGCGTCCTACACTACCATTCACAAGTGTAGAGGAGGGGAAGTTGCTATGGTGTGCGTCCTTCACGTTCTCTCTAAATTACATGGGGGAAAGGGGAGGGGTCACTGTGAGTTGTGTCCAAGTCACTCCACACTTTCACGCAGCTACCAGGCTGCCATTATCTCGTTTGTCCTGTAGAACAAACAAAAAGAGTGCCTCAGACTCTGTTCACTTAATATCTATGGGTGGGTCACAATGAAATGGGGATATATACATTTTATCCTTCAATATTTTGCTGGAACAAAGTTAACAGACCTTTTTCAATTTTACTCCCACGGTTACTTAATTGTCATAAAATGGTTAAACAAATGGCTCAAAACGCCTTTATTCATGTACTAGAGAAAATTTATGCTCCTAAGGCATACAATCATAAATCATATTTAATCTGAATTTATTATTTCTGGGCCAGAACACTGAACCAATGCTCGGTACATTTCTGATACATTTGTATTTTAAGCACTTAACTGACTCATCTTTGATTACCTTATTCTTAGAGATAGTATGAGTATGATTAGTGGTTGTTTTCTCAGCTTCTTTGTACATGTGAGTAACTTTTGGTAATAGTACAGTTGTGAGTGTTCAAAACACACTACGTTTAGTTGACTACTAAATCCACTTATTGGTCCTCTGCTGTTGTCAGTTCCACATCTGCAATTAGGTACTTACTTACTTTGAAGTGTATTTATGCTGAGCTAAAATAATGTTTCACGTCTGTCAGTATGTTATTTATTTATTTTGCTAGTGTATGTACTTATTTAACACTCCCTCTATTAATATTTAAAGCATAGGATAGCACATTTACTTCATATTCATAGTGTATTGCAGTTGATTAGTTTGCTCACGTGGGAATCCATTTCCACTCGATCGGACGCTGAAACCTCAGGTAGTCCCTCTCAGACCTACCACTAAAGTGCATCAAGTAATTATGGACGAGTGTAATGCTAAATTCCTTAAACCTATAGGACACCATGAGCTGCCCTGTCTCATCTAACATAAGGGTACCTATGGTCGCATTCACGCCTCCAACTCATAACCTCAATACGTGTAGGTGTATCCTGTCACACACTACACCCAAAATAATGGCCAGCTCCAACCTTATAAATACTTCAGGGACGTGTCCTTCACGTCTCAACCACAAACACTGGTCAATTTTATTACACTGCCTTTCCTTGCTACACCATGTGAGTTTAATCTTACAACTTATCTGCATATTTTTCATGACACTAAGCACTCTTTCTTACTATTAATTAGGTAGCTCTAATGCATACACTAGGTTTCACTACCACTTCAGATCCTGCTTGAACACGAATTTGTACATCTTTTAAAATATTATTGTGGGACCATTTCCAATAAAACAAAACTTTGTACTTACTATATTACCAGGGTACTATACATAATTGTTACTCAAATACATTTGTATCTTCATTACGTCATACTTCTCTATTGTTTGTCACTATTAGGTTTGTCACATTAGGTATTTTTCTTCACTAATCGGTAGATACAATGGTTACATAACTCATGGCTTGATAGCCACGACAGAAAATTTTCATGTCTGGAAAGAAGAGGTCGAAATTTTTGAGGACAGGAAAGAGGAAGAATGAGTGAGACCTGAAAGGGAAAGAAGATCTCACACAGCTGGGACTGCACAGCTGCCACACTGTGTAGAGGTTACAGAACAACCTCCTCCCTACAGCATTCATTAGCTTAATGCTGGCTTCATAGTCATAACGGAAAATTTTAGTATGAAAGAAGAGGTCGAAATTTTTGTGCATAGGAAAGATAAAGAATGAGTGAGACCTGAAATGGAAAGAAGATCTCACACAGCTGGGACTGCACAGCTGCCACACGGTGTATAGGTTACAGAACAACCTCCTCCCTACAGCATTCATTGGTTTATTGTTGGCTTGGTAACCATAACGGAAAATTTTATGTGTTGGAAGATGTCGAAATTTTTGTAGATAGGAAAGATGAAGAGTGAGTGAGACCTGACACAGCTGGGACTGCACAGCTGCCACACTGTGTAGAGGTTACAGAACAACCTCCTCCCTACAGCATTCATTCATAACCTTTGACCACGCCACGTCGATCTGAAAATACTTTATGATGCCTTTTTAGAACCTGTCTCAGTTCTTCCTTCTGATTGGCCGAAATCTTATCGATTTCCTGCAATTTAGCTTCTATTTTGTCTAAAATAATTGCTTCTTCTTCAACTTCTATGTTCAGCTTACTGTTACTAAGATTAACACCTTCGTCCCAATACCTCCTATTTTTCAGAACTCGTATAGGCAGCTCCCAAGTTTCATGATCAGTTACTACATGTTTATCACTAAAAGGTACTATAATTACTCTGGTTATTGGCAAGACCATTTTCAACTGGCTTCTTTCAAAGTCAACAACACTATGATATTTTGACAAGAAATCGATGCCAATTAAAACCTCAATACTGAGATTATTTACAATTAAACATGGATGATCAATTAAATTACCACTTACGTTAAAAGGTAGCAAAGCTTCTTGCTTTACTGTTTTTGACACCTTGCCAGTAGCACCAATTATTCTTAGTCCTGATACCCTCATTACTGTAAGCTTGTCCTTACCAGGTAATGCGTCAAAGAAGGACTGAGATATTGCACTCACCTCACTTCCACTGTCTAAGAGACAACGTACATTGATACCCAACATATTCACTATTATTATAGGGTGGCTTATTCTAGGTTGTACAGGTGGTTCCTCAAATTCATCTAACAGTTCCTTTTGGATTTGTCTCCAACTAAAGTGATCGACATCTGTCTTCATTACATTTAGGTCACAGTGTGTAGGGGTTTCCTGAATTACATTTTCAGCTGCCTTTTCCAGTCGGTCTATTAATTTTAAATCGAAACACCGCACGACTTCATTACATTTAGTCACCTGAACATGACCCAAATTACTGTAGTCTGAGCGATTCTGCGCCTCCAGACCGGGCATAATACTAGTTACAGCTAAACCACTTTCTCTATTATCGTCGGTTTCTTTCTCAAGTGACAACTGGTCACAGCTACTGGGTTCATCGACCCTCAACAGCCTACCCTCTACATTCTCACTTACCTCCTGTCCTCAATCAATTAGTACATTATCAACATCCTGCACAGGCACTTTAGACAAGAGCACATCATTCTCATCGTAAATATAAGCATGAATTTCTTCTGCTTCTTCACCTGACAATTCAGTATTTTGTAGCTCGTCCCTATCGTTACACAGCTGCGCCTTCTCTTTCTCTTCCCACTTAGAAAGCGTCTCTAACACGGTATCTATCAAATACTGTGAGTGATCTAATATTTCTGTTGTATCCTTAGATGCTACCGACACTTCATCCATCTGTTCAGTTTGAGTATTCTGATTTGTCTTACCAATTCCCGTAACTACTGGCTTAGGAAAAGTAACCGCCAGTGTCCTCATAGACGGGAACTAGTTTCCCTGCCTCGGTCTACTACTGTTTCCTTTAGTTTCATTATAGTTAGCTGGCATAGCATTACTTTCTGTACTGTTGTTTACATGCATATTTCTGTTTGGAACAAAATTATTATCCCTTGGACGCCATTGTTGGTTCTGATAATTATTTCCCCAATTCCTACCTCTCTTAGGATTACGAACACCTACTGTTCTGATGTTTACATTGCCATGTTGCTCGTTCCTAAAATTACTACTATTGTTATTAGCATTTCTGTTATTACGTGCTAGCTCCTCATTGGCAGCAACACGTTCTACAGGTTCTAAATATTCAATGAAACGATCAAGATTGTCTCTAGGGGCAGATATAATTCTAGTTTACCAGTACCATGGCAGTTTGGCTTCAAGACCTAGTATAATCATTTCTGGTTTTAGCTTTTCCGCCAAATGTGACAACCGTGAAATCCATGACCTAGCAAACTCTTTAATTGATTCCTTGCCTGCATTGAAGCGTTTCCCACTCCAAAATTCTCTCAACACTTCATTTTGCTTATTGCTAGACCAATACTCATTAATAAAAGCTGTTTTAAATTCCGCTAATGTTTTACACTTCAACATAACATCAGCTGACCAACGCATGGCGTCACCTGCTAAATGGCTTTTAATAAATGAGATTTTCTCTCGTTCAGACCAAGTTGGTGGAATAACATCTTCAAAATCGTTCCAGAAATCTAGCGGGTGGATATTTTTATCTGGAACGAACCGCAAGAACTGCCGACACCCGATAAAAGCGGCGTTTGCAGCTACAACTTGTTGTATATTACCGTTACCAGAAGTTACTGAAGCTACTTTACTCTCAATGTTAGCAATGTTAGTACTAATATTTTCTACTTTCATTTCAACATTATCTACTCTTTGCACAATATGAGTAGTATCACTTTTGATTGCATCTACGTCTGCTTGACATATGTTTGCTTTTACATTAATATCTTTAAATCTATCTGAGCACAGTTCAGATTCCGCCTCGATCTTTTCTGTTAACTTGTGTTCCAGTTTCGCTTCTTCCATTTGGAAGTCTTTGCGAACCTCAGCAACTTCGGATTTTACTGTTTTATACATTTCAGAAAACTGTTGAGCAACCTTTTTCTTAATATCTTCATGATTGTAATCAATTTTACAATACAAACTGTCTAGATCCTCTTTCAACTTATTGCAACCAGCCTTGAAGGTATCGTCCATTACCTCCAATCGTTTATTAAAATTCATTTGGCTGGCCACAATTTCATTCTTTAATTCAGCATTCATTCTAGCTGACATTTGTGCATGACTGCTTTTGACCTCAGTTATTTCACTTTAATTCAGCTGTCATTTGTGCATTACTGGCAGCTATTGCTTGTAATATAACATTTAAATCAACAGCCCCAGCATCTTTGGGTTGCTCACGAGCTGGCTTTTTATCACACTCAGGTGACAAAAAACTAGCACCAATACCAGAATCATCAAAACTAAATGAAACTTCTGATTGATTAGTCATATCTAACTTCTCCTTCTTAAACTCTACCATCTCTGATGACTGTTTCATTTTTAATTCATCAGAGAAACTGTCATCCAATAAATTTACAATTTCTAATTTCTGCTTTACTACAGGGGTTTCTATTATTGAATCATTGCCCCATTTTACACTGCGGTCAGGAGACAATACTTTATGTTTCACCTTAACCTTACTACTTTCATGCATATTTACACTTGAACCGTTGTCTGGATTTACAGTTCCCTCAACAGACATAGGTTCTGATATAAGTTTAACCTCAGTTTCTTTTGGTGGTTCCATCGCCGACAGTCTTTTAGTGCAGGTTAGTAAAATTTTTAACAGCTTTTCACTTAACTTAGTTCCTTCTGCACGACGTATGGCGTTGTCGGCGCGGCGTACCAGGATTCCTGATGCGACGTGGCACGTTGAACTGCAGACGGCTCTCCGACGGCTGTTGTGTGTTTGCGTGGCCCGCAATTGCAGGCGCTGCGCCGGCTGCTCCAGCGGACGACTGCGGTGCGGCGAGACTGGCTTCTCGCGATGCCGGCAGCACCGCTAGACTCAGTGCCAGCTCCGTCAATCCAGATGTGTTGTTAATCCAATTGCGTCGTCCACATGCACACGTAACACTTTCACTGTTCTATACTCAGTTGCGTGTCGCATTTCACTCGCGAATCCGAATAGTTAAAAAAAAATCACTTTCACTTAGTTGATTTCCCGGCTGATGCACCATATGTGGGGCGGCGGATAAGTTTTGTAAAAATAATAGACTGTAGAAACACTTCCCGTCCGATGCACCATATGTGGGGCGGCGGATAAGTTTGCAAAATAAATCTAATTGCTGGATATATGCTTGCATGTTGAATCAGTTTCTGGCTTTTAGAATGTTGTTTTTCGCCGTTCTCAACACTTGCTCTCTATTTACTTTTTAGCACCCAGAAAGTGATTTAAGAAAACGTGGAGCCACTAATTACAGATCCTAGTGCCCACTTTATTTGAGATAACATTATATCTGCAGCTTATAGCTCTGAGGAATTAGGAGATTGTCCGGGATTTCTAATCAAAACGGTTTCCCAAAATAGTCGAGTATATTCTGAAATTCACTGATAAAAAACACAAGTATCCCTACAACCTAACTAACAGAGCAGTTCAGAGTCTAATGCGCTGATGCAACTATAAATGTCCGAATTAAATGTTAAAAAGAATGCTCGCCATAATTTGATGAAAATATTTCATCAAACGCCACGCTAAATATTTGGTAGAATGTCTGTCCCGCGACGGCACGTGAAAATACGACAATACGCAAACTGAAGCTATATAATGAAAATCATCCCAGAATTAACACTTCACATGAAATGTTTTCATGGTTCTGCGTATCTCTAGTAACTTAATACGGCACCCGAGGCTGTTTGTAGCAGTGACACTGAGGCGACGCGACTCCCGACACAGATGGCGTGTCACTCAGCGTCTGGAGAGAACTGGGGCCTTCCTTCCTCGCGCAGCGTTCTTATATATAAAGCCGCGGTGTGGACGGCTAAGGGAACACCTGATCTTTTCGGCTCTCCCGACTAGCCGCTGGGCTAGTAACGCACCACTTCAAGTTACATAATAATTTATAGCTTCTTTTGCTGATGGCCGATGAAGCTCTTAATTTAAACGTGCATTCAGCACGCAGGTAAGTATTGATAATAAAATTCTGACGTGGCTAAGTTAAATATTTTGGGCGAGAGAATTAATTTAATCACACTGCACGCAGTAGATGAACTCTGAACTGGCCTTTTGAGATCCGCTATCGCTATAATTTCATAGGTATTCAAAAGAAACTTTTCACATTTTCATAGTCATAGCGGACCTCCAACCTATTTAAATCTAAACATCCTAGTCTTATTTATTAACCTACTTAATCTATCTTCCTTCCTTCAGTTTTGAGACGAAAACCAGAAAATCATGAATTTCCACTAAAGTCTTAATTTGTGAAATCCAAAGTACTGTTTTTATTAAATCATTATGAAAGATGAATCTAAATATAAATTTTGAAGTCTCTAGCTCTTTTCTGTTGCGCCAATGATTTTTTTAGAAAAACGTCCAAATTTCGAAAATGGATGAAGTTATCGAAATGACATTTAACACACATTAATTTAGTATTATTCCTGACATGCTAGAAAAGTTTTAGGTCATTTGCTTGATTTTTAAGGTATTGTGCAACATTTATGACGTCAGAGCTAGTTACAGCAGACTGGCTGGCACACAATGGAAACTGATGTGAATTTACTACAGCGTGAGTAGGCTGCTTCCCTACACAGCCACGTTCCTTCACTTCTCTACGGCATTCTACACAGTTCCCCTCGGCTGGATAATCAATGGAATACTATAGTACAGAATATGATACCAACTGTGTGGCTGGATTGGAGAGTTTCCAGCAAACGGAACTCAGCGTTCGAGTCAGACATACGTGTAACTTCGTCTGTGCTCCTAGGGACTGTCGTAGGACTGTTACTTTTCACGATATATATGGAGAACCTAGTAGATATCGTCAGACGTTCCATGAGGCTTTAGTTGTGTAATGCCGTTGTATGCAGAGAAGTCACGACGGTAGAGGACTGTAGCGAAAGGCAGCGAGACCTGCATTGGGTCGACGCAGGAAGCAACAAAGGAGCCTCAGCACAAACAGATGTAGCGTATTGCGAATACACTGAAGCCCCAATGAACCTGGTATAGGCATGCGTATCCAATACAGAGATACCTAAACAGGCAGAATACGGCGCAGCGGTCGGCATCACCTATATAAGACAACTAGTGTCTGGTGCGTTGTTATGATGTTACAGTCGGCACACGAGCGAAGGGATGCGGCATCTCCGAGGTAGCGACGCAGTGGGCATATACCCCAGCGACCATTTTACGAGTGTATCGTGATTATCAGGAATCCGGTGAAAAATCAAATCTCCGACATCGCTTCGGCTGGAAAATAATTGTACAAGAATGGGACGAACGACAAGTGAAGAGAACCGTTCAACCCGACAGAAGTGCAGCTTTGCAAATTGCGGCAGATTCCAATGCTGGGGCACCAACAAGTTTCAGCAGGGGAACCACACAACCAGACATCATCGATATTGTTTTTCTGATGGCCCAATCGTGCAGCTTTGATGATCACGGAACAAAAAGCCTTACACATAGCCATTAGCCTGTCAACACTGACATTGGACTTTTGATGACAGGATACATATTGTTTGGTCGGACGAGTCTCATTTCACATTGCAGTTCTGCTCATACACGTACAGGTATGAAAACGACCTCATGAATCCATGTGTAGAAGGGTAACATTCATACCACCCCACTCTCCATTGTTGTCAAATGTGTTCAAGATGGCGGCGATGACGTCATCCAAGATGGCGGCCTGTAGACTTGGCAACAGAGCATGACATCATCCATGATTGCGGCCGTCACGTCATCTGATGACATGAGTACCAATATCATAGATGGCGGCTTTTGGCAGGGAAGTACCACGGCAGCCTTCTGCCATGCCACCATCTTTGGAAGATTAGATTTTTTCGGGTAATTGAATTACGTGCTTCTATGAGTCCCCACCCCTCCCGACTTTGTTGCATAATGGTGTGTCATCCTCTTGGGAAATGGGTGGGGATTTCGAATTTTGGAGGGAATTTTGCTCCAAGAACTTACTCATGCAGCTGAAGGGGGGATAAGATGGTGTTGCCCCCACTAGAGTCTGCTCATGTTGTTCAATTTGTATAAATTTGTATAAGTTTGAAATGTCCTTACAGATTAAAACTGTGTGCCAGACCAAGACTCTAAATGAGGAACTCAGTCTGGCACACGGTTTTAATCTGCCAGAATGTTTCATATCAGTGCACACTCTCATTCTTGTTTAAATTTGTTCGAATTTGTATAAATCTGTCGAAATTTGTTTAAATTAGTTATTCACCTCCAGCATTAGTGGCTTAGTGTAGTGCTATGACCACAAGAGGCTGAGATATCAGCGCTTGTTGACCTATAGGTGTGGAATTAGCGTGTGTTCAACTAGCGAGATTTTGATGCCAGACAGGGGGAGTTGCAATAGCTGTCTTACATGCACTCATCCAGCCAAGGACTGCATCCACAGCTCAATGCATGAAGAATGGAAGCGGGCATTAATGCATGAAAATATGAAGAGGAAGAAGAATAAGGTCCTGCAAATAAATGCTTTGCATTACACAATGCGTGGAAACATCTGTCTCTGCTGGAATTGTCTGTCATTTCTAAAACCTATGAATAAGCCCCCACTACACAAGAGACAACTCCCTCCAATCCCCCAGACCAGAGAACTGAGCTAGTTGTCGAGTTCACTGCTAGAGGGCACCGCTATGGGCCACATGATCATGCAGTTCAGTCCATAGGAGCACAGTATCATAATGACGTAACGTTTTTTTCTTGGCTGCACTTGTGCCCCAGCCTACTCATCGCCCCAGAGGTCTGGAGGGGAAAATTGCGGGATAAGGAATCAGCCTGTTTTGGTCTGCTGGTGGGAGGAAGGAGTGCACTTTATTTTTTGAAAAATTTATTTAGAGACGGATTACATGTAGTTTATTTATTACATTGATACAAAACAGTAACCCTGACATGCTTTGGGTCAAAATATACAATTTACAGACCAGGAAACTACTCGTAAATAATGCAGTACTCTGATCTGCAGAGACACAAAACTTGTAAATAACCGTAATAATCCAGTACACAGCATACAGACATGCAAACTGCTCACAGATCACCGAAATAATGCATGTGTAACGCTATCCAAAAACCCTCAAAATTCCTAAACACCCAAAAACAATGCAGTGCACAAACACTGAGTCCACATAAAAAACGTAACTTGGAGGACGGCCTCTCCATTCGGAGGGCTCCTACCGTCAGTGGAAGACGTGGATCATTCCCACTACAGGCCACAGCCACCGCCGCGCCGAGCACACACAGACAGAAACATCCTACGAAATCGGACACATATATGTTTCGTCACCGTACTTACAAACAAACATTAGGATCGCGGTCTCAATTGGATGACATGCGACAATGGGCAAAGTATCAGAAATACACCCCGCTGACGGCTGTGGCTCTGGAAATTGAAATATCTGTACCATTATTATGACTTAACATACTCTTTGCTTTACTATCACAGTATTCCACGTCAAATCCATACCTTCCTTACGACTGGACACAGTCATTTCCTTTGCACATGTCAGAGCACAAACACATGCTTTATAAGCCTGGTGCTCAAGGGGAACTTATCACACATCCCCTACTACTAAGTATAATGTTTCATAAATAACTGATTGCTGGCGATAAGAAATAATACTGACCGGGAATCAATGATGGACGGACATGTCTCATAAATTTTTATTGCGAATGGTACAGCTGTCATAGAAAGAGAGGCACAATCGTCTTCTAAACCGTCAGACGTTGTTATTAACATGTTCTAGCTGCAAGAAACGTCATCAGCACCACTAGAGCTCTGGATTAATATTTAAGCAGTAAATATAGGTGATAAAAGATTCGCTTCTTGGAGCAAAATCTTCCTACATCGTGCATTAAAACATAGCAACAAAAATGTAATAAACGCCGGCAGGGATGTGACATGACCGTCACACGAAGCATCGTTCTAAAACATTTACATACTGTGTAAGGTAAAGCCCTATGACACATCCCTGTGGTACTGCAGAAGTGACAATTACATCTGTCTATTTCGTTCCGTTAAGAGCGACGTGTTGAGTTCTGTCGGTAAGGAAGTCTCGTAGCCAGTTGCAAATCTATTGCGATACATGCTAAGCTCGCATTTCTTAACTAAATGGCAGTGTGGGGCGGTGTCAAATGCCTTCCTGCTGTCAACAAACACGGAATGAACCTGAGCAACGATGCCTTGTTGAGGAATAGAGCGAGCTGAATTTCGCAAACTCCTTGTTTGCAGAATCCGCATGCGTTTTTATAGAAGATATTTTCGTTTCCCAAGAACGTCAAAACAGTGCGCGCTGAACATGTCGCGCTGAACATGTCCCATAATTTTTAAACAGATTTACGTAAAAGATAAAAGTCTGTAGTTATGTACATCTGTCGTACGACCCTGCGCTTTCCTCCTGTCGCTAAATGCCCTTCGTTGCTCCAGCGATCTGCAAAGATAAACTGCTTGTAGAAATGAGAAAACGCAGATGCCAGACTGAGATTCATTGGAAGAATCCACCGGAAATATAATCCATCAAAAAGGTAGTAGCATAAAACACAATCGTTCTACCAATACTTGAATACTGCTGATCAATATGGAATCCGTACCACGTAGGGCTGATAGAGGAAACAGATTATCCAGAGAAGAGCAGCACGTTTCGCGACAGGATCGTTTAGTGAGCGCGAAAGCATCTCGGTGATCCTCACCCAATTCCTGTGGCAGATGCTGAAAGAGAAGCGTTCTGCGTCACATCACGGTTTATTGTTAATGTTCCGAGAGCGTACATTGCTAGAAGAGTCAATCAATACACTGACACCTCCCACGTATATCTCGCGAAAAGACCACGAAGATATAAAACTAGAGACGTTCACCACAGAAACAGAAATCGACAAAATGTTAAGTTTCCTTGATTTCACAATATATAGACGCAACAACCAACACCAATTCTCCATTTTCAGGAATGTGAACTCCACCAGCACAGCCATTCACAAACGTTCTAATAAACCCATTGCGCACAAACTAGCCAGTTTCCAATGCAAGCTCCACAGCCTGAACAAAACCCCATTCACTGAAAACAACTATAACAATGAATTACCGACGATCAGACAAATAGCTGTACAGAATGGATACGATACAAATGCTATAGATCAATTGAATCACAAAATTAAAACACAATCAAGAAGGACACCCAACACATAAAAACAAAAGCCTTCTCAGCAACTTACAAACAGAACATACATATGAGCACACATGAACAAGAAACACCCACAAAAATAAACAGCTGGTTCACTTTCACCTACAACAACAAGGTAGCCCACAGAATAGGCAACGTACTCAAAAAACAATGGTTAAAATTAGCCTACAGGACAGACAACTCATCACAGAGAAAGCCAAGAACAACCAGCAAAAGACAGATAAACGCAACAGATGTGGTATTTACCAACTAACATGTCAGGATAGCAAATCAGTTTATACAGGACAGAGAAGCAGAAACTCTAATACTAGATACACAGAACGCAGAAGAGCATTAAAAAATAACTAATGTCATTCCACATTTGCTGAACACATGTACAAGATAAATAACCCAATAGATATCAAGACTGCCTTGAAAATTCTCAAGTGCGGCAACAGCACCCCACATAAAGCAATAATTGAAGAAAAGTATCAAATACAAAAAGCCATAGTTGAAGGAAAAAAGGTAATAAATGAATATACAGTTCTCTGCAATGGAACTCTGTCCTCCTCCCTCAAAGAACTATTAGGTAACTCCAACCTATAAAAGCCCTCCCCCACATTATCCTTCACACACACACACACACACACACAGAAATAATTAATTTCAGGCACAGCAATAACAGTTTCCAAATCGTACTTTTTGCTAAACAACTTGTCTACATTAAGTTCTATATGGTTGCAGATGACAAACTGTGAAAGAAAACAAGTACTATAAAGACATAACATCTCAGGAAAACTACAACATGTGGTAAAAAGGTATGAATACATAAGAAACGTCCTTCAAAAATATGTAATTGCGATTTCAAAAAATAATATTTACGTGTGTAGAAACAACAAAGAACATTACGTATGTTTAACAGCCATAAAATAAAAGCCCACTGATATTGCAGCAACTGCAGTGAAATATGTTTGGGTTGTGAAACAAAATAGTGTTTTGTTAAAGGCGGACCCCAGCAAAAAATATTTGTATGTTCAGTTACTTAATATTTTCTCCATGAATCGGCAAGCGATTACATCACTCACGGTGGCGAGAATACATCACCGCCGTACCAGATTCTAAAACGCATATAGAGACGTAAAAGTGTACTTTTGAAAAGTACCGTATATTTCCGTTGATGGCTGCATTTCTCGCTCGATTGTACACAATTTTGCCATTAAATCGTCCACTTACGCGACGTATTTACAAGCACCAAGTTGACCGTCACATTTACATCCCCGGACTACACTGCAAACCACTCTGAAGTACATGGCAGAGAGTACTTGGAACAGTAACAAGTTTCGATACTTTTTCCCGTTCCTTTCGCGTACGGAGTGCGTTAAGGGCGAGTGCTGAGACGTCTCCGTGCTGTGGCCGGCCTGACTCTGCCTTCAGCCTCCTTACGGCAGCGACGCGTAGTGGCTGGAGAGCGCCTCTGGACTCCTCGCTTGCGAAATGTCGTAAGTGGCCTCTGGTGGGGTAACTTGTGGATCTCTTAAAGCGTCTGCCGAATGAGTTGTTTCAACACTTGCGTGACACTCTCCCGTGGGTCAGCTACACGTGTGACAATTTGTGCTGCCCATCTCTGTATACGTTCCGTAGCCGCTATCAGTGCTGTCTGGTATGAGACCCACACGCTATTGTGCTATGACAGGACACACAAGTGTTTCCTAACCAATATCGACTGCACATGGCTCCACTGTCTGAGTATCCTGCCAGAGGTCTGAAGTCATCGTCACTAAATGTCCAACCAGCTCACTAGTTTTCAGTTCGTCAGGATGAGATAACGCAGCAACTAAGATGACATGAGACATAAAAGAATGCCCCCAAAACAGCTCTGTGTGAAATTCTTGTAACAACTGGGAACGGAACTTCGGACGCTCACGCTCCCTGTATGTCTGCTGTGTCAAATTTGTATAAACATGCAAGATCAGGACGGAAACCGCCATCGGCTTCTGCCCCTCCATCTAACTGCAGTCCTACTGTCGATGTCTGCGACTATCTTTCCGCACAGTTAGACTTATATGTTTCGAATTCCTGTGTAGTCTCTTAACGCTGAGACAGTACCCGCGCTGACAGTTAAAATTATTGCTGATCATCATACGATGACGGCCTCTCTGTTGATGGAAATGTAATACATGAGTGCTGGCCGCTGGATCAAGTTAAAGTAATGTAAATAACTGTGCCTAAAACTCAACAGCGGATATGAATACCGTTCTTAGGTTCTCAGAGGGTAACAAACTGCACAAGAATCGGCATATTATAAAGTCAGATGGTGCCTTTAGTTTTGTTCTAACAAAAGCGACAGATATTTCTACACTTTTGTGTTTCGTTGTGATAAATACTGCCCAGAGTATATATTTGGTAAAAGTGAAAACACCAAACTTGGTACAAGGAATTTCCCATTAACTATAACCCGTTTAAAAGACTTATTGGACGTTATTGATAATTAGGAAAATTTCCCCAGAAAGAACAATAATAGTTCACACCAGACTACTTGCTATTCATAACCAATGATTTGAAAAATATGGTAAATGTTTTTGGAGAAACTGAAAGCAGCAACGTTAATTGTTTACGTGAGAATGTGAATTTAATGGGTGTGCAAAGGTATCATTACAAATACTCGCTAAATTATATTATGTTTTGTAGTATTTGATTTTCAATATCACCACATACTTACGAGTTTATAAGGAGCACACACTGTCTTGCGCTATCCCATCCTAATACACTACATAAGATTTCTCCACATTTTGAAACACACTGAGCAGGTGAGCAGATAGGTGGCAGTTTTCTGTCGTATACAACACAGAAAATCCAGTTCCTTTGTGAATCAGATTAGGTTGTTTCACTAATAGTTGACAAAATTCAATTGAGGCTTTGTTTGGACTTCACATTAGATAATATTTTGGAATCTGCAGCCAGTTCTAAAAATCTGGCAACTAGAGCTCAGGTTTTTATCCCTCCAGTTAGCAACATGAATGGGGAAGAACCGTTCACTCTAATTAAGAAAATAGTTTTTAGACTACATGCCACTGGTTTTAATTAGCCTGTGTTGTTAGTGAGAATAATTCAGTTAACAGATGGGCCACATCATGATTTGCTTCCCCTCCTCAACTATCAATTGTTTACAAACATCCTTTTGATGACACACAATCTCTCTTTATGTTTTATGTTATCCTCACATATTAAAATAAGTCACAAACAACTGTAACGATAAGAAGATAGTGATGAGGAAATGAAGTACCCACTGTTTGAATAAGTTTCAGAAAGTATACAACTGCTTGTGGCCAAGTTCTCTGCAGCTAAAAAGCTACATAACCTTGAGTGTACACAGATAACAAAATCTGCCAAAAAATCTAATTCAAAGTCTGTTTATAAAACCAACATTAAGTGACAAAATTTCAAATCGGTGCTTAATAGTTCCACTGGGATGGTTGTTCAAGATTTCTTAACCTTGAGGGAAAATCATCTTACTAATTATTGAGAGCACTCCTAAATTCATCAAAATTAATTTAAACATGGTGGAACTTTTTAAATGTTACCTTACCTGGTAGATATAGCCATTTCAAGAATACTCTGTAAAAACCGCTTTCCAGCTCAAGTGACGAAATTATCAGATATTTCGAAAGATTTTTTGTCATGGTTCGATATATGGAAATGTTTCCCTGATTACACATATGGATTATCCAATAACATACATTCAGCCATATCAGATACCACTCACATTCTTGAAATGACAGTATTGCCGTGAGGGCACCAATTTTAAATATGTTCTGCCACGAAATGTGCAGACAGATGCTCTAGAAGCGAGATTTGGAAAACAGGGAACAATGGAAGATCCCAATAATTGGTATCTTTGGTATTTTGAGAAAGGTATGTGGCATTCAATTCAAGCTAAGAATTCAGACCTTGCTGCCCTGGAAAATTCCATCATCTGCTCTTCGAGTCGTTGGAATAGATTCACATTCTTTTAAAACTGCCGGCCGCAGTGGTCTAGCGGTTCTAGGCGGTCAGTCCGGAACCGCTTGACTGCTACGGTCGCAGGTTCGAATCCTGCCTCGGGCATGGATATGTGTGATGTCCTTAGGTTAGTTAGGTTTAAGTAGTTCTAAGTTCTAGGGGACTGATGACCACAGATGTTAAGTCCCATAGTGCTCAGAGCCATTTAAACCATTTTTAAAACTGACTGAGTAGATGATGTGAACTTACCTCCATCACCACCAACAAACATTTACAGTATAATGGATTTCAGTGAGGAACGAGTTCAGTCTGTTCAGGATGACTTGCCTGTTTTCACATACTTGTCAGGGTATTATGCCAGAGCTTTTCTTAAGAAGTTGAGATGTGAGAGATCTAAAACATATTTAGAGCTAAATACAAGACTTTTAGTATTAGAAAATGATGAAAATATAAGAAAGATGGACAGAAGTATGTCATAATGACCTAATAATGAGTTTATTAATACTGTTATTTTCATTTATTTGGTTGCCAAAAACTTGGTGTCTAGAGAACATAAACAGAGCTTCATGAGATGCTCTTTCCAGAGAAATTTACTGTTGATGTAATTAAAAGAGAGGACTTCTTCCTAAGGGAGTTTTCTTGTAGTAAGGTGGATCACACAGATCACAGCTTTCTTCAGTGTGTAGTAAAAGTGGGTGTAATATGTTTCTCAATAATTATGTTAAGAAAATTAACGTTGCCATAACTGTAGAAACAGCTAAGAGAGAACATTGTCAACTGTAAAGTAGTTTGGAATAAATTTTTTGACACGTAAACCAACATTTACATTTGTCATTTTCCCCTCTATCCAAATTTTCTCTTACCAAAATGCGTAATTGCATTTTTAACACTGAATGTGCATAATAATACTAAGCCTATATTTTACTTAGAAAGATTGCGTTTCATTAGCAGCAGTATTCTGGTACATATGACACAGACATAAGGACGTATCAGATTTATGAAATCTCTCTTTTGGTTTTGTTGATTAAAACTTGGTTACATGAGGGACTAAACTATCCGAGCGACAATATCGATACGATCTATAGTGAGTCATTTATGTCTCCGTGAATTACAATTTTGTCAAAGTAATTAAACTCGTGATCACCAGAATAATTACTGCATCCTGTCTGCTAACTTTTACTAAAACTATATCACACTAACTGCTATAGCATACTTTAAAGGCTATGGTGTATGTCGGTTTCACTAGCAATGTTTTTCTTAAGAAGCAGTAAAATTTTGTATTTGATCTCATACCCAATAGAAGGAAATCACAGAGAATAGCAGCCAGTGTGTCATGTATTTGGCTCTATAGCCTACAAGAATGGCACAGTTTCTTTGTAAATGGCACACAGACTGACAGTCGAGAACTAAGTCTGTTACGCTCTCACGGAAGAAGTACACGTTCTTGCGCTGATGCTGGTTTGCAGCGACAGCCTAGTGGCGGTGACGTCACAGTTGTGATTTGTTTCTTGTGTCTTCGTTATCATATTCTCTCATGAAGAGTCCAACGGTTGATACGTTATTAACTGACTTTATAAATGGTAACGTCTCTGCGATAAGTTATCAGCGCCTTGTAACCATGAAACGGCATACTGCGGATTATAAAATAAGCTGTTTCATGTTTAAATTGTCAATTATTTACGATAACAACTCATTCCTAAGAACACTCTTATACGAAGAGATTAACCGTCGATAAATCATTATGTGACTTTTATTATATCAATGATTATAATAAATCATTCCAAAAACGACGTTTTCTGTAAACATACCGTACGCGAAGGTAAAGTCCTGTGAGAGGCCCATACTGAACGCAAACGAAATTCGATAGCCATGGTCGATTTTTGCGTATGACGTCAAAATTACGTCACGTGTGCAAGAAGTAAAGTGAAACGAGTGTTACCTCATTTGTTGTGAAGAAAGAAATACAGGCAGAGATTTCAATACCATGACCTCCTTCATAATGTTTCATTTTCAAACAGTCAAATAATTCTTTCTGTCTACAGTGGTGAAATGTTATTTCAAGCGATTAGTTACTGTGTCGAAATAAACACTGTGACACATCTAATTGCAAGTTCATGTCATTTGTTAATTAAGTAGCTAATTCGGAAGCTAGTGTTTTGAGGATAATAAAGTATTTCATGCAAAATGACTGCTATCAATAATAGTGTTCCAAGGCGAACGTACGTATGGACCTAGCACAGCTGAGATCAGGCAGTCTGCGGCTGAGGGTAAGTGGAGCAACACGTGTGTCTCTTGTCGTGAGCTGTGTGCCATAGTACCATAACAAAGATTCTGAAATATTCGCGCTATTTGTGTACGGTTCGTTTTCTTCAACTATGGCCTTCATTTGTGACTTTTTTGACAGTAATCAATAATTAACGCCGACTGAAAACTTATTAGAGGAACATCCGTGATTATTGACTCTCATGAACAATGACCGCTTAGCAGAGCAGTGTTGACGGACTTGATTATTTTTGTGCACTATCAGAATTGTTTCGAGTTCTCTAAATGTGTATGAGGGCAGTGATATGGTGAACTAATAGGTTAAATGTTTGTCACAGGTGAATTTTTTTTTCAGCTACTGGACTGTGTCGTGTGGTTACTAACACTAGGACAATTTAACAATCCATGAACCTGTGTAGTAGGTAGTACTCTGCATTCTTTGATTCGAACTATACGTGAGACACAAATCTGGCCATATCGGTGAACACTTTACACTGAGAGTGTAATTAAAGATTAAAGTGTTTTAAGTCTACGTCTAGTGTCGACCACAATATCGCTATTGACTATTAGTAGAAGTAACATCTTTCAGGAAATTTTGGAGCCAGTGCAGCTATCGAGAAGAACAATAGAGGCTTATGCAGAAGGAAGTAGAATTGTTCTACACTCTTCCAAATTATTCAAAGATTACTGTAGGTGCAACTATAAATAAGCTTAAATATTCATTCTAAGCTTCCAATAAGCCACGAATTATAACAGTACTGTTGGCTTACTATGTTTTTCTTTTACAGACTGCAGAATGACAGAAACGTCCAAAACCAGGTTCTCAGGAATATGGCACGAAACCGGTCATTCGAATGAAAATCAGAAGATATTAGAAGAAATTACTTCTCGACTAAATGGACACAGGAAAGCCGCAAGGAAGTATTACATTCCAAGACAAACCATTGTGAATAATTTGAGAAACAAGAATGACGGAAAAGCTGGAAGGCCCACTGTTCTTACCCAGACTGAAGAGAGATGTTTTGTCAAAGACTGTATCAGTGTCAGTGACACGGTTCTTCCAATATCAGTATCTGACTTCAGGTGCATGGTTAAATCATGTCACCTGAAAAAGAACAGTGGACTGCCTTGCCGATAATATGCTTGAATTGGCCTGGGGAAAGGCATTTTTAGAGAGACATAGTTCTGAACTGTCACACAAATTTACAGTCAATATTTAAACGAAGGGTGCTGCTGTAAATGAGAATGTAATCAATATCTTTTTTAGAGAAATACAAAGCTGAGGTTAAAGGCGGTCCTGCTGAAAAGTTTACAGTTTTGATGAAAATGTGTTTCATGACATACCAGCAAACGAAAGCTCTTATTTCGTTGGATATGTCGACGTCCTGAGAAAACTGAGGACACCTCAAGACCGTGCTTCACTCTTATGTTGTTGGGGAATGCAGCAGGAGAATTCCTTCCGCCTTATCTTATTGATAAACGTAAACCAAAATGGACTGACTGGATATACAGTCACCTCCTGGAATGCAAATAAACACAGCAGAGTGGGTGGCTAGAACAGAGTTGATTGACGATTGAATTCAAACTCACTTCCTCATGTTTGCCTCAAATAAGGAATGAAGGAGATTAATATTTGAAATATTCTCTCTTCTCAAATCTGAATGAAAACTTCAGAGCTTTGTGAGAAAAAGAACATATAGTTCATTTGCATTCCACCGAACGCTACTAGTCTTCTGCGATCTTCAGATCTTGTTTATTTTTCTCCTCTGAAGAGATTCTTTGATATAGCGTTTTCTGAAGGGTACATTTAGCGGCGCATTGGCGAATATTTTGCGTTTAGGTGAACAGACAACTACTACAAATTTAGTGAAATGATTGTGAAATGTGGATATTAAATGCGATGGGAAACTTAGAGTATCTCCCTGTTGCGCTAGAAATAAGTTTTGTGTTATGATACATGTGGGAACTGAATTCCAGAAACGTTCGGAGACGGCGAGAAAGACAGTCAGACTCTAATGTGAGGATCGCCAAAACGTTTATGTTCCCCATAGAACCAGGGATGATATGGACATTGTTTCGGGAGAGGATGTGCATGAAAAAGAAAATAACATATTTCATAGCCATGTTCTTATTTAGTTTGAAACGATGTTTAATTCGCCTAAACTTTGAAGAGTGGTTTATATTTCATCAGTCTGACCATTAGTGGGGAAGTAATGTATCAGTAAAGAAGTCGATGTTCTTGCATACAGGTGTTAATACTACATAGTTAACCAACACGTAGTGCCGTGAGCAAAAGACCAACTACCGCCCTGCCATCTGTTGGCAACGCCAGGCAACAGTTGTGTGGCCCGCCTTTCGCCGACCAGTAGCAGCCGACAGCTGGAAGTCACATTTATTTCGCATTTTGACGTCTTGTCAGATAGTATTTGAAGTAGAGTTCAACTCCACAATAATATATCTCTTTTTCTTTAAAGACTTGGATGTAAGGGCTCGAATATTTGCAGTACTTATCACAAAAATATTTAATACTCGTTATGGTAGTTTGTGGCAAATGTTATACAGTTCGCAGCTATTGCATATCCATGCACGACTCGAGGGTTGGATTCCCTCACTTCTTCGTCGAAGAGTTTCACTGCCTGGGCTACTCTCAGGGTGCACCCTCGACGTGGAAGATCCCCACCCTTGCCTTGCCGTCTGCTCGTCGTCAGTACTGCTCGCCGCCGCCGCCGCCGCCGCCGCCGCCTGGTCGCCGCCTGCCGGTGCTCGCACCTGGTCGCCGCCGCCGCCGCCGCCGCCGCCGCCGTTTGGTTGCCGCCTGCCGGTCCTCACCGCCGCCGCCGTTTGGTCGCCGCCGCCGCCTGGTCGGCCTGCCGGTCCTCACCGCCGCCGCCGTTTGGTCGCCGCCGCCGCCTGGTCGCCGCCTGCCGGTGCTCGCCGCCTGCCGCCGCCGCCGCCGCAGCCGCCGCCGCCGCCTGGTCACCGCCGCCGCCGTCTGGTCGCCGCCGCCGCCGCCGCCGTCTGGTCGCCGCCGCCGCCGCCCTTCTCGCGCGCCGCCACCATGTCCCAACCCACCACCACTATCATTTTCACCTCTCCCTCCGCTGCTCCAACCACCATCACATGGAGCTCATCCTCCGCCCCACTTCCCGTCCTTCCTTCTCTCCCTGTCCACCCCACCCCTGCGCCACTTTCGGCTGTACCCACCCCCAACTCCTCTTCCCCTATCACTGTCGCCCCATCGACAGCTACTGACTTTCCGCCGCTCCCCACACCGCCTCCGACAGGCTCCAAGCCAGCACGGATCTCTGCTCGACGTTCCACAGTCTCAGTGACACCCATGCCCCCACCGTCTGCTTCTTCCGCTGCTCAGGGTGGTCCTGCCCCCCGCCATCTCCCCCTGCAACCCGTCCCCCTGCCCCCTCCCCACCCAGTGGTGTCCACGAAACCTTCCAAGCGCCCGAATGCTGACCCTTCCCCCGAAGTCTCCTACAAAAAACCCCCAATCCCCGTGACCCACCCACTCCCATGGACGCGGCCCCGACCCCCACCCCCGCCACGCCTGCCACCCACACCTTTGTCCTCTCCAATCCTGACCCTCAATTCCTTGATGCCCGCTCCCTCACTCTCGCCATCCGGAAATACTGCCCCAATGCTCCCATCTCCCAACTGATTCCTCGCAAGGACTCGGTCCTCATAAAATCCCCCAATGCTTCCTTCCACACCGACCTCCTCTCCCGCATCCCTCGTATCCAATTTGGCCAACGTGCAACCCTCACCCCCTACCACACCCCGTCCTCTCCCCGTCAGCCTCAACCTCCCCGACGTCCGCCGACCTTCACCGCTGTGATCACGAAGCTTAGCCCCGTGATCACGGAGGCTGAGGTGTTGGCGGAACTCAACTCCCGGCCCGACATCGAAATCCGCTCGGCCCGTCGCATCTTCAATGATGCCGGGCCGACTTTTCTCATGCGGATATTCACTGAATCCTCCTCCTCCATTGACCGCCTCCTCACCGAGGGAGCCCTCATCTACAATCAGCGCCATAAGGTGGACCCCTCCCGTTCCCCTGTCCAATCCTACCGCTGCCAATGCTGTCTCACCTACAATGACCACGTTACCTCTGCCTGCAAGAACCCCCCTACTTGTCCCCACTGCAAAGCCTCCCACTTCCTCAAGCATTGCCCCAACCTCACCTCTCCCCCCTCCTGCAACACTTGTAATGAACCACATCCTACCTACTCCTCGAAGTGTAAAGCGGAACCTCCACCAGTAACCCCTGAGCTCACCGTCCCTGTCCGTCCTGTTGATGACCCCATCCACCCCAACAACTCGCTCCGCCCTCCCCCTACTGCTGAGGACATCATCCGTTTCACCACCATTGTGCTCCAAAACATCCACCCCTTCCAGCGCTCCCACACTCTTTCCCAAATCGCCCTCGCTGCCCGTTCCATCTTCCATCTTACCACCTATGCCACTTACTCCCACAACCAGGCCCACTTCACCTTCACCCCCCTCACCACCCTCGTCTAACTCTCCACTCCCATGGTACAACAACCGTACCGTATCCTGTACCACAACATTCGCTCCCTGCCCACCCACAAACTCCTCTTCCTCCACACCCTACGTCAGCACCGCGTGGATGCCTTCGTCCTCAATGAAACCTTCCTTCAGCCCCGTATCTCCGTCTCCACTGCCCCTTACACCCTACATCATACCGATAACCCGTACCCTCTGGCACGTGGCGGAGTTGCTATAGGCCACCTCAAGCACCTCCCTGTCCGGCCCCAACCTCTCCTTAACAATCCTGCCGAGCATCTCACCCTCAGCCTCTTCTTCCCCGCCCTTACCATCACCTGTGCCACCATTCATGTCCGCCCTCGCACCCCCATCCCGTATGATTTCCTGGCCCACATTGACCGCACCTTCTCCACCTACGTGATTGCCGCCGACCTCAATATCCACAGCCGCGATCCTGCCGACCTCCGGCGGTGGCATCAGTTTCTCACCACTCTCCAGGGAGACCTGGTTCCCCTGCCCCAGCACACCCGGCCCGAATCCAACACCACTCCTGATGTAGTCCTTGCCTCTCCCAACCTCCTTGGGCGCATCACCGCGGATGTCCTTGACCTCATTGGCAGTGACCATGCTCCTGTCCTCCTCACTATCTCTAACGGTCGCCATCCCCGCCACGCTCCTCGCCCTGACGTCCCTCCTAAACTTGTCCATGATTACTCCCGTGCCAACTGGGATGCCTACCGGGATTCCATTCACACCCAGGTTGACAGCCACGTCCTTACCCTCCAGTCTCCTGATGACATCTCTCGCACTGCTGCCTTCCTGCACCAGACCTTGTCTGACGCCGTCGCCACCCATATCCCCACCAAAGCCGTCCACCCTCACCGCCCCGCCCTGCCTCCACAGGCCGTCCTTCTCCTTCGGGAGTCCCGCCGCCTCTACCGCTCTTTTCTCCGCACTCGTGACCGGGATACACTTACCCGCCACCGGCAATTACAGCGACACATCCGCAACCTGCTTGTTGCGAAGAAACGCCGAGCCTGGCGCCAGACATGTACCCACCTCAACACCACGCTCCCCATCAACTCTTCCAAGTATTGGTCTGCTTTCCACCGCCTTACTGGGAACCGCCCCACCCCCCAGTACCCTCTCCTCCTTAATGACCGTCCCTTTCCTGACAACCTCAGTAAGGCCAACCACTTTGCCTCCCACCTCTCTGATGTTTTTTCCATCCCAGATGATCCCCACTTTGATTATTCCCTCTTCCCTGATGTCATGGACCGTACGAATACCTCTGTTCCTCCCCTTGCTCCTAGCTTCCAGTACTTGGGCCACACCCCACCATCTGCACTTAACACTCCCATCACTACACAGGACATCAGCCTCACACTCCGCGCTAAACGCAACACTGCTCCCGGCCACGACTGCGTTACCTACCGCCACCTCCAACACTGCCCTCCCTCCTTCCTTTCCCTCCTTGCCGCCCTCTACAATGTCATCCTTGCCACTGGCTTCTATCCCGACCTGTGGAAAACCTCCCGTATCCTGATGTTCTCCAAACCCAATAAGCCTCCATCTGATGCCTCTTGCTATCGTCCTATCTGTCTCACGTCGGTGTTCAGCAAGCTCTTGGAATCCATCCTTTCCCGGCGCATCCATCTCCACCTCCACCAAAACCACCTCCTCCCAAACACCCAATGTGGCTTTCGACCTTCCTTCTCTGCTGATGACCAACTCCTCCGCCTCACTCATCTCCTCTCCCTCCAGCTTAACTCCCGTCGCTCCGCCATTTTTGTCTCATTTGACCTTGAAAAGGCCTACGACCGTGTCTGGCATCCCGGTCTCCTGTTTAAACTCCAAACCTACGCCCTTCCTATCAACTACATCCGTCTGGTGGCCTCCTTCCTCTCCCGCCGCCCCTCCTACGTTACCATCCATAATGCCAATTCCCGCACCTTCTACCCCTCTGCCGGTGTGCCCCAGGGCTCTGTCCTCTCCCCTCTCCTCTACCTCCTGTACACGGCAGATATGCCCCAACCCCCCCTCCAGTGCACCTCTTGCAATATGCTGATGACACCGCATTCCTCGCCCTCGCTCCTACCCTCCAACGGTCCCAACGCCTTCTCCAGAATCACCTTGACCTTTTTGCTGCATGGTGTAACCAATGGCTCCTGAAACTAAATCCTTCCAAGACCCAGGCAATCATCGTAGGTCGTACCACTCACTCCTTCCGGCTCCTGGATTTCTCCCTTACTGTCTGTGCACGTCCTGTCCGTCTAACCCCCACCCTCACCTACCTTGGCCTCACCATTGACCGTCACCTCACCTGGATCCCTCATCTCCGATCCATCCAATCCAAAGCCCACAACCGCCTCCGCCTCCTCAAACTCCTCTCTGGCCGGACATGGGGGTTGCACCCCTCTACCATCCTCCACACCTACAAATCCTTAATCCGTCCCATCCTCTGTTATGCCAGTCCTGCCTGGATATCTGCCCCCCCCCAAATTCTATCAGTCCCTCCAGATCCTTGAGCGTCATGCACTCCGCCTCGCCTTCCGTATCCGCCTCCCGTCCCCCACGCGGCTCCTCTATGATCTCATTCCTTTCCCCCATCTGCTCCTCTTCCTCGAACATATCCGCATCCTCTACACCTCCCGCCGTCTTGAACCCCCTCACCCCCTGGTTGCTCCTCTCCTCTCCCATCCTCGCCCCCTGCCCCGTCTTCACCGTTGTGTCCCCCCTACCCTCCATCTCTACACCCTCCATCTCCTTTCCCAAGGTGGCTTCCGTCAACTCCCCCTCCCGGATGATGCCCTCTCTCCCTCCATTTATCCTTCCTATCAACTCTGATCCTCCCTCCCCCTCCTTTCCTCTGTCCTTTCCCTGGGCTCCCTCTTCCCCCCCTTCCGTCCTGTTTCCTCCCCACTACACCTCTCCCTACCTCCCTTCTCCCCCCCAGTCCTTTTGTATTCCCCTCCTCTGCCTACCCCCCTCCCTGTCGCGTCTGCCCCCACCCCTCTTATGGGTCCTCATCCTCTATCAGCTCCTTTCCCGGTTCCCCCCCCTTCGCTTTTACTCTCCTTTCCCCCCCTTTTTGTTTTCCCATCTCCTGTTCAGTTTCCCCCCACCTGCTCTCGACTGTAGTGTCACCTTTGCCGACTTTTTCGTGCTGTGTTCTAGTGACTATTCAGTGTTGTGTTGCGAACAGAAACCATGCTGTCGCTGGGTGTGCGTTTTATATACTTTGCGAACAGAATCCAGACTGTCGCCGTGTTTTTTTAATTGTCTATTGTTTCCCCTGTCTGCTCCGTATGTATTTTTTTTTTATTCGCTTCATCATCCCTCTGTTGTTTGTTTTCATTTCCCCATTTTCTTTTCACCTTGTTACTCAATGAGTCCCCGATTTTATCGCCTGTTTTTTTTTTATTATTATTTATTCTCCTGCTCTTTGTCAGAAAACCTGTAGGCTGCAGAGCGGCGTCCTAAGCTGCTGCCAGCCCGCCCCCTTCGGGGGGAATTGAAATTCAATAAAGGAAAAAAAAAAAAAAAAATATCCATGCTGGAAACATTGTATATTAAATCCATTTCCGTTCATTATAATTTTTGAAGAGGTACGTTTTAAAATGGTTTGTACCTTGTAACGTGGGTCAAGCATTTGCGGTGTATGTGTTATATTGTTAACATGGATCTACAGAGTAGTCTGTCTTGCTTATGAGATGGTTCATATTATGTCGGATGAATGAGGACACTTGAGGATTTGAATGCCATGTTGTGAACATTATTTAAAATTAGGTAATCGTGTTCAACATACAGAGTTTCATTGAAATATCAATATGTTAATCCGTTCACAATCCAGAAGCACTATAACTGACGCGTTTCGAACGAGCAAGACAATTATTCTGCAAGAAAAAAAGAAAGGCGCTATAAAATGTTCTACAATGGTGATCATTTCCCTTGTAACGTGTAACATAATAAAACGTGCTTCAACTTCTTTCTGTTGCATCAGAGCACTTTCGATACTGGAATAGAATTCGATGAATGGAGAACTTAAGCCCATTAAAAATGTTTGATAGAAGGCGAGACGAACGACATAACCAGGCAGTCCGACGTCACATTCAGCTCTCGATAGCCAGGCGTGCAGAAGACTTCAGGGGGTTGAGCCCACAGCTTCTGATACACAGGTCTCACGGTCAACTGTGACGTCATTGCTGATAGACCGTCGCTGATTGCCGCAAAAGCCTGCAGTTCTTTCGTGAAAGTGTAAAAAAATCACGAGACTTAGTTCTCGACTATCAATCTGTGTGCCACTTACAATGAAACTGTGTCGCTCTTTTTTCGGTTAGAAAGACACTATGCCTTTCCTGTATGCTGTTGTGCAAAATGCATGTTACGCTGGTTGCAATGCTCTGTGAGTTCCTTCTATTGTGTTTGAGATGATTTGCAGAATTTTACCGTCTGTTAACAAAAACGTTGGGAGTGAAACCACCACAGCCTGTAAATTATTCTACGTGATGGAGATAGTTTTAGTAAAACTTATCAGATAGGATGGAGTAATTATTCTGGTGACCATAAGCTTAATTACTTCGACAAAAATATAATTCACTGAGACATAAATGACTCACCAAAGATAGTATCGATGTTGTCGTCAGGATCAGTTTAATTGTAGACCCTCATGTAACCAAGATTTAACCAAAAAAGCAAAAAGAAAGATTTCATAAATCTGACATGTCCCTCTGTCTGTGTCATCAGAACTGTCAAATATGTACCAGCATACTGCCGTTAATGAAATGAAATGTTTATAAGTAAAATATAGTCTTAGTATTATGCACTTTCAGTGTTAACAACGCAATTACACGTATTGAGAAGAGAAAATTAGGAATGAGAGGAAAATGACAAATGTAAATGATTGTTAACCTGATTCAAAATTTATTTCAAGCTACTTTACATTTGAAAATTTTCCCTTTTTGCTGTTATTCCGTTACTGCTAATTATTGAGAAACATATTACACGATACTTTTACCACCCACTGAAGAATTCTGTCGTCTATGTGATCTACCTGACTATAAGAAAACTCCCTTCCGAAAAAGTCTTTTTTTTTTTAATTTCATCAGCGTCTAGAATGAAAAAGTAAATTTCCCTGGGAAGGGCATCTAATGAAGCTGTGTTGAAGTTCTCGGGAGACCAAGCTATTACCAACCGAATAAGCAGAAATAACAACATTAATAACCTCATTACCCTGCATTGTTTTCTAATGCCGATAATATATAATCTCTCTCTAAATATGTTTTACATGTGTCGTGTCTCAGATTCTTAAGAACACCATTTGCACAGTGCCCTGACAAGTATGTGTAAGAAAAGGCAAATATTTCTGAACAGACTGAATTTGATCCTCTCTGAAATCGATTATACTGTCAAAGTTTGGTGGTGGGGCCGTGAGTCGTGCTTGGGTAACTCAGTTGGTAGAGCACTTGCCAGCGAAAGGTAAAGGTCCCGAGTTCGAATCTCGGCCCGGCACACAGTTATAATCTGCAAGGAAGTTTCAATATTAAAAATGTTCCACCATGCACAAATTAATTTTGATGAATTTAGCAGCGCTCTCGAAACTTTCAGTAAGATGATGTTCCCCCAAGGCTACCAAACCTTGAACAGTCCTCTCATTGAAAATATCAAGCACAACTTTGAAATTTTCTCACTCCAGGTTGTTTTTAGGCAGATACTTTAATTTTTTTGGTAAAAATTTGTTATCTGTTTGTACTCCACGTCATGCAGAGAATTTCGCCATAAGGAGTTCTTTGCTTTGTGAAACAGTTTCAAACTGTGGGCACTTTATTATCTGAGCTGGATCTTCTTTATAGATCCAATGCTATGTGACACATTTTAATATGTGAACGAAATGTTAAACTAAAAAAGGGGTTGTATTTCATTACAAAGAAGATTGTAAACAATTGACAGTTGAGAAGGGGAAGCAAAGAATGACGTGACCCATGTGTTAACTGAACTTTTGTCACTAACATCACAGACTAATCAGTGAACAACAAAGACTGATTCACAAATAAATACAAGCTTGTGTTTTGAAGACAACAGTTATTGCCCCCTAGCTGCTCAACTGCTGAATGTGTTTGAAAATGCAGACAAATCCTATGCTGTATATTAGGATGGGGTAGCGCAAGACAATTTGCGCTCCTTATAAACTCGTAAGTGTGTGGTGATATTGAAAATAAAATTCTACAAGACATAATGCAATCTGGCGAGTATCTGTAACCCTTCTTTTGGACACCCATTCATTTCACTTGCTAACAAATAATTTAATATTCCTACTTTCAGTTTTATCAAAAAAATTTAACTTTTTTTCAAATAATTGGTTATGAATAGTAAGTAGTCTGTTTCTGAAGTGTCTTTGTTCTCTCTGACGGTTTTCCAAGTTATCTATAACGTCAATTAAGTCATTTAATCCTACTTTGCATGACCTATATTTTCTGCACATTTACATACCCTGGGTCCAATGGACCCATAATGTATAAATCGAGAATTTAAATAGAAAAAGTATTCTGTGGACATTAACATGCAGAAATATTTTGTTTTAAAGCTTATCAGTATAATAGAAGACAGCTGCGATTGTTTTTAACAGTTATATTGAAAAACAAGCCACCAGTATTATCACAGACTGTTCTCGGATCAGTCACGAGGAACAAATCAATAAGGAAACAAGGATAATAATTTTCACAGTTGTTTCACACCACACTGCTATGGTCTTGCCACACGTTTTGTGCATTTAAAGAACACTGTCCTTTGGAGCAGGACACAATAAACAGCGACTCTTCTGATGACTGACAGTGCTGCTATTGTTACTACTGCTGTTTTGTGTTGTAGGAATAGTAATAAACTTCTCCATATCCAGGTATATGGATTTCTGTTGAAGGGGGTTAGACGATCTTCTGTTCATAAACAGTTGGATCAACTCCACTGAAAGGTCCTTGATGAAAAGTCTCCTCCTGCGTAAAGTCGCTTTGTGATACGTGGAGTGTTGTGTTTTGTAATGAATAAAGGCATTTCGAATGTGTGCATCCCTTATGTTGCACCAGAGAGCCCTTGGCCTCCGTTTGGTTCCTCTTTGCATGTATAATCCATAATATTCACACCATCCTTCGTTCGGTTATAAGATTTCACAATCTCAGGGGTCAGGTTTGGATACTGTTCATCTATAGATTTATCATGATGCATGGTACATAGGACTACACACTTGTTTCTCGTTCGTGATAATCGAACCTTCGTCATTTCTTTTGTAAATGCAAATAGACTTGAATTTTCTGCTCTGCTCCAAGTAGGCTTAATCTCTTTTGGAATTTCTGTTTTATTCATCCTCATTGTTCCCACAACAATAAGGTTTTGTCACAACAGATTTTCTGCCAATTTTATACTTGTAAAATAATTATCTACAGTATCATTTCTGGCTGTACCAGCAATATTGCCTGTAAGCATCTTCACTGTGGTAAGGCCCACATTTTTCTGGGGTGACTAATCTAGTTCTCTTCCTGTGTACACAGTCCTGTCAATGGCATAACCAGCTTAGCTTCACACATCCAGAATATTTTCATTCCATACTTTCCAGGCTTGTTTGGCATATACTGCACAAATTCACAATGGCTCCTAAATGCAACTAGGTGTTCATCCACAGCGACATTACTTTTAGGTATCATTATTTTCTTGCACTGTCTGGTAAATATTTTCCATACATAGTATATAGCAGCAAGCTTATCGGTTTGTAACCTAGCCTCTTTCTTCTTTTGTCATCAAATCTAATGAATCTTCTTATTGCCTCAAACCGATTCACAGACATTGTAGCACTGTATAACAGATTGGAAAAGTTGCATGAAAAAATTCCCTAATTGGAACATCCCAAACCTTATCTGCGCCATTATGAAATAAAATTACCCAGCAGGCGAACATTTCGTCTGTAGCTTCATCATTCCAGTTTATTTTTTTGGTATACAAAGTCTTCTTGCTTCTAGCTTTGTGCATCTCACGATTTCATCCGCAATAGTTAGAGGAGTAAATAAATCCTAAGCATCTTTGGGAGTGTAAGCGATTACGCCCCTTGCTGGTCTTGGAATATTTATTCACCAAATTATGTGCAGGCATTTTATTTGGCACTGGGGGTACTAAACCTACTGCATACCATTTGGGGCAATATATATGGTAGCACTTTCACTGCTTATTTGTCCTGAGGCATTATTACCTACGTCATCGTCATCATCATCACGATCATCATCGTCACTAACATCATCATCACCACCACCACTACGTTGTCCTTCACTCAGAGAGCTGCATGCCGTTGCCTAAGGAACAATTTCACGGTTTTATTCTGAAAGGAAATCATCATCTTCAGCTCCCCACTGACTAACAGCTGATTCAAAATTTGGCTTGATAAGCGTATGCTATCTCCTTTCCTGCTCGTATTTATAGATGTGGATTCTGATATTATATCTGAAAAAAGTGAAGAAATAACCTCTCTTCTTCTGTCGACTGTAGGACTGTAACTCATTTTATTGTTTAGTGTTACAAATGACACTTACCTTTCTTCCGAGTTCCTATGGAATATCAAACACACCACTGCTGTGCAGCAGACTCCCACAACATTATACTCGTAATAATACACTGCAGTATTTCGCGCTATTACACCACCATCTGTTGCTAGCTGTAACAATATATTTCCTGCAATGAAAACAATGTGTAGGTGTACTAATAATGTATTCTCTGTATTTCAACAAAACGTAATCGATTACAGCCCAGTCTAATTTGATAACGGTGCAACATAAACCATAGCTATATGTATATAACAGGTTATATAAGTATGTGGTATAAAGATGACAATGTATGTAACACTTAAAACTGATGACACGGATTTCTAATTGTACATTTAATGTGTTACTGAATACTGCAAGACAGCATACCCGATGAGTTGGGCCACAATTTTAAGTCTTTGATATTGTAATTAAAAATTTCTACTGTCTGCAGGTCTGTTGGACTCAGGGTATGCATACCAGGTTCAAATGGTTTATTGTTAATGGGAACTTCCTTGTACCAGGTTTTGTGGTTACACATTACCAAGATGTAACTGCATACTTGGGCCAGTATTCACCACAACAGAACATTAAAGTGTAAGAATAACTGTTGTTTCTATTAGAGCAAAACTAATGACACTATCTGACTTTATAGTATGCCACTCTTTGAGCAGCTTGATCCCCTCCAAGCACTAAAGAAAAACATTCAAGTCTACGAAATGTCTTTCCTGTTCATACTGGGCATAAATTACATTGGCTACAATAGCTAGAACTTAGTGTCTGTTTTCCAGGCTCTTCCAATGAAAAAGGAGGTGATGAAAGGTACTCCAGAGAGTTAGGTAGAATCCATGGTACAGTTGCTGGTCTAAGGCGAGGTTTCAGAAGAGCCACAGAATATTTCTTTACTGTGGATGTGTAGAAATATTCACCACGTCTCTGAATGAGGTCATCAGCGAAATGGAGCTTGCAGTCCTTGAAATTTTACAAAAACATTTTATTAGCTACAAGTGATAATGCCCAAGGGCAAGGTTGCCACTAACGCACAGATGCTATGTGTCATTTACTTTCAGAACAAATAGTTCAATACTGACTCAGTATTTTGAGTTATAAAGCTGCATAAGTAAATCACAGTCCGCTAGTGATTCGGTACTTTATACAGTGAAACAGCTCTGCTATACATTGGCATCAGGTCAATTGAAATCACGTTGTTCCTGAACAACTGGACATCATGCTAACACGAACACACGACAAGTTGTTCTTGCTCTCTGTATTAAAGCCCTCATACCATGGCACAATCTAAGTGACTCGTAAAGACGCTGAGCTTACCTTTGAATTCTGGGTAACATGGAAATTTTCATGATGTATTGCAGTGAGCTATCCAGTTCTGCTGGAGTTCTGACATTTTAGGAGAAAAAAACACCGCTGCTCATGGCTCATTTCCATAATTTCGTCTGCAGCGAGGTACGCAACATTTCTACACCATTTCGAATCATTGCATTTAACTGTCGCATATATCAACAGTGTAAATAAATCAAAGTAAGAAATGCATGCAACTGTGAAAAATTCAATTGGTTAAGACCCGTTCCTGCAAAACGCAAGAAAACGGAATGAAATCAGCCACGGCTGGTCCTGCCATCGAGCGGTACGCCACGTAACTACACCCTGTTGCAAGTCGGCGCAACAAGATGGCAGCACGATAAGTAGCCTCATGTTTGTCCTGAACGATCGTTACTCGACGTGCAGTTTTTAGCGTATAGCTTGCCACGTGGAAACAAAGCCTCACAGCATGCTTTGTGACGTCACAACAGGAGTCAAACAATATCTGCACTTTGGGATGCCCTGCAACATGGATTGTCCATTTAAGTGAATGTATCATTACTTCCTGCGTCTTGCATAAACGTAAATTATCATTTAAAGCAACGTAAAATAAATATGGTCATAATTTCTTTCACTGATTCCTACTATCACTGCAAATCTCATGTTTGCAACATTTCGACTTTTTTAAGTGCAGCTTTTTAATTTTAACATAGGCTCGTAGATTGACAAAACATAAATCGTAATTTGCACCATTTTGTGTTACAATTAGCGGTCCACGTATACGCATTTTTATGTTAAAACGTATATGTTTCATCAGAATATAAAACATTAACATCTCTTAATGGGAAACAGGTGCAGATGTGATTCACTAATTGCAAAATATAGAGGCAGCATACCATGTTCATTTTCTATTAATGGAAAATTACCGAATTAGCTGAAACCTAGCCACCAAAATTTTCTTTCATACAAATAAACATCTAAAGAGCGGCACACAAATTAATGCAAATATTTTGGAATCTATTGATTCATGTAATGTCATCAATGAGTAAGGAATGCTCTAATGATGTTTTTACTTCTTTTAAAAAACTTTTAAATTTTTCTTCATAGCTGCATAATTTCTTCTCTTAATATGATTATTTAATATGATATTTACACAACAAAGCAGTATGGAACACCTGATAGATTCAAGGCTATGTTCGTTTTTTACATTGAAATCCACCAAACAAATCACTGGGAATATTACAGGATGCTACTTTCAGAAGCACACACCTTTGATTTCCCTATTGGAGAAACAAAATTTGATGTTCTTTTACATTTTTTGAAAAGTTAAATAAACATATGTTACACATGATACATCTTCTTTGGGATATGCCAAGCCTCCTCGATCCTTTGCCGATATCATATGATCATCTTGCTTTACATCATCTGAAATAAGAAATACTCACAGTGCAATACTCACAGTGAGGTTTTTTTCAGCACTTGGTGTGAGCAGTATCCTGATATGTAGTGAAATAACAGCCATTTGTCCTCCACTATCCCTTCAACATCATTCTCATCTACCACCAAACTTAATAAATCTGGTACTGGGATATCATTTAACCCCTGGATTTCAAAAGTTGTTTCAAAACTATATGACACGTAAATAACCACATCTCCAACTACCATAGACTGTGCTCTCAGCACTAGGTTTTTGCTCAGTTTCAAAAGCCTGTCTAAGAGAAATATGGTATTTTCCCCCACTTAATTCCAAACAGTCAGTCTATACTCTTCCAAGGAGCCAATAGGACCTGTTTTTGTCAGACAGCTAGTAGCTACTGAAATCAGTCAAAGCAGCTGTTGTATGTCTTAAAGCAAAGTGTGTTTCTTTAGAAAGTTTCCTGTTATCATTCAAGCCATGCCATAAACCTAACCAAGACACAAAGCTCTTTAAAAAATCAAATATGTGATATGAATTAGAAGTTGCAGTTTCCTGAAAAACATTTTTAGCCTCTGACCCTTAAGTAATGTTTTCGCATTCGCAGTATACCACTGAAGTTTTATTATTCTTATAAATGTTACAGCACTTTAAAAATTTTGTATTCCTATCTTCGAGCCCAGTTTCTGCAAAGCAACAACTGTCATATCATTAAAAAGCACACGTTTAGCATCTTGCCTTTCAATTGAATTTGGAAACAGAGATTTTAAAGCTAGAGAGTTTCTCTGTTGTAACAAATTATTCTTTTCAATCACATGTAGCTCTTTTAGTGCTGTGACCGATACAAAACCTCCCTCCATGCTCCCACTGAAATCAGGAAAACACAGAATCTGCTCCTTTTCATTGTACCAATTATTACAAATACACTTTAAAAGATGAACTGCATCCCCAAAATAGTACAGTGGGCGATCTGCAGAAGTCCTTGCAGGGTGACAGCACTTTACCTTTACTTCTGGCGGAGTACTAAAGTTAGATATTGCTTTTCTATAAATTCAGTTATTGTCTTCCACTAACCCAACTACTTCACATCAAGCTCCTTCTAATGTAAGAATTACTTCTTTTATGTATGAGAAAACTACATTAGCGTGAATTGTTTCAGGTGGGAGAAACTACACCACATCCTTGTAAGGTGAATCTAAACCTTATATCCTAAAAACATAAACACTGGTTGCACACAAAAAGTTGTCCCTGTTGAACGCACCACCTGCAATATTCTCACCTTAGTTGTCAAGTTTTTGATGAAAGTAATAAATACTCCTTGCAAAAATAGAATTGTAACTTAAATATACTCTGTTAGTGATGTACGACGCCGCTTTTTCATTTTCTGTTGAAATATTTTATTATACAGTAGATAATCGACGGTCGCAATTTGCAGACGATATCTACAATGTATTTACCATAAATGAGGTCCTCTGATTTAAGTTAAATTAGTGGTTTTTGTTGCTAATTTCAATAGGCACTGTCTAACTTTTTTTTGTATAACGTTATTTTTTGTTTTATCACGATTTTTCTTTATATCGTTACGCTACGTTTAGCCTAGACGTTTACTGAAGAATACAGAAATTATAGCGTCGCAGATGTGTTTGACGTCAGTATATGCCTTTCAGATGGCGATGAGTTTTCGTCGCTGCTTATGGTGCAATTGCTCGCCGACACTCACAAGCACGTGTGAAAATAGTGGAAACATCGCGTTACCCCGATATGTGTAGCTCTAGTTATGAGAAAGAATAGTTAGTAATGATTGTAAACATGCGCTGTTAAGTTTTAGCCACAATTATTCACATTACTTCAAATCCAACTGTCGGCGCTCATATTTTACATTTCCGTCAACGGAGGCCGTCAGGGTATGAAACTGAACAATAACAGTAACTGTCACGGCGGATATTGTCTTAGGGTTAAGAGACTAGACAGGAATTTACAGAATTATTTACGTCTCGTTGTGCAGAAATAGAGTCCTAGCAGGATTCCAGTCAGTTGTTGTGGCAAAAGCCGATGGTGGTTATCTCGTAATCTTGCATTTTTGTTGAAATTTGACGCAACAGAAATACAGTGAACGTCCGAAATTCCGTCTCCGACTGTAAAAAAGTTTTCGACCTAGAGCTGTTTTGGGGGCACTTTTTTTTGTTACATGTCATCTTAGTTGTTGCTTTACCAGATCCTTACGGACTGAAAACTAGTGAGGTGATCTGAAATGTAGTGACGATCACTTTTGACCTCCGATATCGGTTACCAAACATCTGTGGGTCCCGTCATAGCATGATGCTCACCACACAGAACCGACAGCGGCCAATGAACGTCTACAGAGAAGGGCAGCAGAAATCGTGAAAGGTCTGTTTGACCCACAGGATAGTGTCACGCAATTGTTGAAACAACTCAATGATGAGAGACGCAAGCTGTCCCACGAGAGGCCGCTTACGAAATGTCGCAAGCGAGGCGTCCAGAGGCGCTCTCCAGCCACTACTCTTCGCTGCCGTAAGGAGGCGTCTCAGCACTCGCCCTTAACGCACTGCGTTCGCGGACGGAACGGGAAAAAAATTCAAGATTTTTTACCGTGCCAAGTACCCAATGCCATGCACTTCACAGTGGCTTGCAGTGTACGTACAGGGATGTAGATGTAGACGTGATGGTGAATATTTGGTGCTCGTAAATACGTCGCGATATAGATACTTCCAAAACAGCAACATGTGAACTAGTGTGTGCAGCTCCACATAAAGACACATTTAATTGATAGATTTGTCCGTGGGTTCTCATGCTGATTCTTGGATCGTTGAAGCATTTTTGAGGTGTTAGAGGTGCTCGGGAACTAACGATTAATGACCGGGAATCTTGTCACGGATACTAACGATAGAGTAGAGTAATATTACGGTAGGTCAAATAAAGTTGGAAATTTAGTTGGAATCCTATCATTTTAAGGTTCTTATTATGCTTAGCATTCAGACTACCCAACCGTCAAAGTATTATGCACTGTTTACGGCTCAAACGTTTGAGCTCTCGACCGGTGGAGGAGAAACCTACTGGGGCAACTCTTACGAGAACAGAGGTAAGAAAGTCGACTACAAATCAGTTACGAGAAGTGTGGGGAGGACGCACTGGACTTCGATACGTGAATCACAAATAGCGGCACTGTGCACCCCCGTCTACGTATTGTGGCAAACGATATTTCAAACATTCATTCCGCTGTCTGTTGTGATAGAATTACGCTTTGCATCCCTGTGCGTGGATGTGTCACTAAAGTGTCAAACTATATACTGAACAAGAGCTTTTGTAGCCCTCTTGTGGTAGTGTTATTGTTGGAAGCTTTACGACACTGTTTGCGGACGATACGGCGGTCTATAAGAGAGTGGCGACGCCACAAGACAGTATCGATTTGCTTAATGACCTGTAGAGGACTGATGAATGCTGCAGCCTCTGTGAGTTGACCCAGAACGTCAATGAATGTAACATATTGCGCATAGATAGGAAAAGAAATCCACTGCTGCCCAACTACACTATTTATAAATGGTTCAAATGGCTCTGAGCACTACCGGACGTAGCTGCTGTGATCATCAGTCCCCTGGAACTTAGAACTACTTGAACCTAACTAACCTAAGGACATCACACACATCCATGACCGTAGCGGTCGCGCGGTTCCAAACTGTAGCACCTAGAACCGCTCGGCCACTGCGGCCGGCTACTATTGATTACAAATTGATGGAAGCAGTATCTACCTTGAAATATCTAGGAGTAACTATCTAGAGCGACCCTATGAGGTATGACCATGTAAACCAATGAGTAGTCTCATAACGAGAAGGATTAGGAAATGCAACGCATCCACGAAACACGTGGCTTACGAGATGCTTGTACGATCGATTCTTGGGTACTGTTCAACAGTCTGGGACGCTTACCGGGTAGGGCTGATAGGAGAGACAGAGGAGATCCAACGAAGAGCGGCGCGTTTCGTCTCGTCATCGTTTGATAGGCGCGAGAGCGTCCCAGGGGTGCCCAACAAACTCCAGCGGCACACGCTACAAGAGAGGCGCTGTGTACCACGGAGAGTTTTGATGCTGAAATTTCGAGAAGGGATGAGTCAGACGGCTCGTTACTTCCTCCCTCAAACATTTCGCGAAATGACTACAACGAAAAAATTGGAGAAATTAGAGCTAACGCTACCGACAATCATTTTTAACATTCGTCATTCGCGACAGGTATGGGGAGGGTTGGGATCAGTTGGCTACACGCTCCCGTGCTTCAGTGTCACACTTGGGCCGTTCCTCTAAATGCATTATTTTTTCCTCTCTTTCAATTTGAAATACTTAGGTCTCGTAATTATAAAACTTATCATCATTTTCTATGAATAATGCATGACTTCTTGTTTCTAATTACATATTGGACGCGAAATTCCTGTTTCCGTTTCAAATACAAACTCCTAACAATCGATGTTTTATGAAAGACAATTCATAAAAGTTGATTGATGTAAGAAAACATAACAACTTAATTTTTAACGCAAAAATGAAGAACCAAATACTCTTTATTTGGACTATTTCCATCGTTTTATACCCCAGAGGTAGACAAGTACCGTAGAAACATGAAAAACTATCATTTTCACAGCATCGAGCACATCATACAAATGCTGCATTTCTACAGGAGAACTGACAAACATAAAATTTGTATCCTGTACTTCAGGTGACCTACATAGTCCAGTGGAAGAATACGATACTAGTACCAGCGAAGGCGATAAAGTACTGCCGGCCGAAGTGGCCGTGCGGTTAAAGGCGCTGCAGTCTGGAACCGCAAGACCGCTACGGTCGCAGGTTCGAATCCTGCCTCGGCCATGGATGTTTGTGATGTCCTTACGTTAGTTAGGTTTAACTAGTTCTAAGTTCTAGGGGACTAATGACCTCAGCAGTTCAGTCCCATAGTGCTCAGAGCCATTTGATACAGTACTTGTATCCTATATACATGTATAGGTCAGCTGAAGAACAGGATACAACCATCGTAATTCAACTGAGGTCCGTGATGCCAGTTATGCGTACGTCGCTTCTTCTTCTTTCGCCAATACTTCTTGAGCTGACCTACATAGTACAAGATACGAATCGAGTGCAGAGGAAACAGCAACGACTGACTATCAGACACAGGTATAATTCGCAAGACCTACGCAAGTGATTCAAAATTACCACCAGCATCAAAAATCGTACACATTATTTATTTCTTAATAAAACATTCATTTACTCCTAGTTACGATTATTAGCACAGAAAGTAACCGATATATTACCTATGATTCGAAAATAAATTAATATCTATGACTAATATATGACGTCATTAGTCAAAGCTGACGAGTTTTATCCCATTCTTCGTTTGACCCTGAACACCTCCCAAAATATGGAAAACAAAGAGCTGCAATAGAAGAGATCGGTTTAACAGCATCTGAGATGACGAAGTGCTCGTAGCTGTTAAGCTATGCATGTTAGAGCTCATGTTTAATAGACATTTTTGCTTCGAATGATCATTCCTGTCATATCTCTGAATACTGACCGTTGCTCCTGGGACAGCAGCAAATCGGAACGGTTATCACAAAAGAACTTTAACTATTTATCGAAATGGGAACGAACCAAGTACCGCAAAACAAGGAAAGACTACAGCTGCGCCACAGTCTTTAACGTAAGTCACGGCGCTCCGTCTCTTTCTTGTTACCCACAGCGATTGCAGCACATCAAGCGGCCAGGAAGTTACACTGTTGAGTTCGGTGAGCTCTTTTGAAAGCGAAAGCAATGCGTAATTGTATATCTTGATGTGTAGAATGGTTTTTACAAACGGAAGCGTATGTAGCGCTGAACATTGGAACAACAACAAGAAGAAAACATCATATTTTTCTTTTCTTGGTTTCCTAACAACCCTAGCAGGTGTGAACGGCTACATTATGGAATAGTTTATTTACGATTTTCTTGTAACCTACAGATATTTACTACAGAATGTCGTGTTCTATAGGAACAAAAAAATCGCTAGTAAACAGCAGGAGACCTGACCGTTTGCAGAAAGGCGTTTTCGGTTGCGGCGGAATCTTCACATGAAATTTCAATCGCTAGCTTTCTCCTCCAAATGCGAAAATATTTTGTTGAAGCCGACCTATGTAGCGATAAACCATCATTATAGTAAGATAAGGGAAATCAGAGTTCGCACAAAAGATAAAGGTGTTCGTTTTTACCGCGCTCTGTTCGGAGATTGAAATAATAGAGAATTATTGTGGAGGTGGTTGGACGAACCCTCTGCCAGGCACTTGAGTCTGATTTGCAGAGGATCCATGTAGATGTAGTGGAGGATACATACGGGGGCGACACCCCCCCCCCCCCCCCCCTGCGGAGCCGATTCGTTTGTTTCTCTCGGCATTCGACTCAACTGAATCGAGATATGGAGTAGTTGTACTAAAAATAAAATAATTGTGCTTGCATAAGGCTGATTTCCAAAATAACCCAGTTTTAGTTGTACTTTCCTATGTAGCACGCGCGTCCGCGTTATCGTATTTTATACGTTTTTGTCTGGGACATAAATAGCTAACACACACCTACGAGTAAAGTCGCGACCATTCTAGTAACCTCGATTCGTTATCCTGTCTGGTATTTGTTCAAGAAAGTCGCGAATATTCTACTGTTTCCTTGTACAGAGAACCTTCGATACGTAGCGTTATAAATACGGACTATGCGCCGAATAGGAAGCTAGTTTACATTCAGAAGCAGAAATATGAATACTGAAGAATGAATAAGTAAAAAGTCCTAGTTGTTGCAAGTGCAAGTGTGAAGGCCAGTCAAGAGTGAGAGTGATCAACTGATTGTGAAGTATTAATAATAGTAATTCGTAGTAATCTCTCAGTAAAAATATTGTTATGAGACTCGTAAGAACATTTTTACCAATAACGTAACAGTAGTTTCCCTTGCCTAACTTGTAATCTACGGTAATAATGATTTTCGAGAAAATGCCTAAAAACGCATTTTTATTACAGTAAAAGTAAAGGTAGCACAAGATATCTATAGCGCCCCATCCTTGAGGTTCTTCTGTATCCGCCACTGTGTAGGTGTAGATATATATCTACTCAAAAACGTAAAGTTTTCTTCACTGCACTTCCAGTCAAATCAGTACACGTGGAATATAGGAAACGTGTAATCAATGCAATACCTACGTTATTTAGAGTAGCAGATAAACTACCACCACTGTAGTTCAAGGAAAAACCCGACTGGAGTCACAATGAAAGAATAAAAGCAATAAAACTGTTTCTCAATACAGATGAAACCAACTCCGTAATTGTTGCTGCGTCTGATTCACAAACAGTTAGAATCTTCAACACATTCGATTTTGAAACAAAAGTAATTATATTTACAAAAATATTTATGTATTAGAAAGCCAAGTGACGTGTAAGACTATGTGAAACATTAGGCTGCTTACGAAGTTGTTATGCGTCAAGGAAGGCGTCTGTTGTAATTAGAATACACAACAAAACAAATATATTCTGCTCATGCATGAAATATACGTTTATATTCTCTTGTTTTCAGCAGTGTAAGCTACAATTATACGCATATTCGAAAGTATTACTTTATCATTCGGCTATACCTTATGTCATTGAACCGGGTTCAAATGGCTCTGAGCACTATGGGACTTAACTTCTGAGGTCATCAGTCCCCTAGAACTTAGAACTACTTAAACCTAACTAACCTTAGGACATCATACACATCCATGCCCGAGGCAGGATTCGAGCCTACGACCGTAGCGGTCGCGCGGTTCCAGACTGTAGCGCCTAGAACCGCTCGGCCACTCAGGGAGGCATTGAACCAGGAAAATTCGGTTGTTCCTACATGTGTTTCACGGTCATTCATGTCTCTTGCCAACTTACTAATGCTTCGAACGCAAAAATGTAACAATTATTTCGCTAATCGACTAGAAAAACAGTTAAAAACCAACTTTACTTTTGCGGTCGCTTTCTCGTCGCTTTGGACGCTAGTATCACACCAGCTGTCAAGACGGTAAAAATTTCCACAGTAATGAATGTCGCAATTGTATTAGACTGTAGTTGTAATGACATCACGACAAACGGTACGAATAAAAGAAAAAACTTATTCTGTAATACAAATCGCCAAAGTACGCTAAGTCTCGATGGATGTCGACATAATCAGTCACTCCATTGAGAAACGACTTGATTTCTTATTATAATTTGTAGATCTTGATAAATTCCGTGCGAAATCTCAGACTCAGTATTGCAGTATATCTTCGTCACAGTTCCACGATCTTAAACCTGAATTTCACGTTTACGCATATACGTTTCAGGTGTTTGGATACGTAAGACGAAACAGTTACGTTGACAATCGAACTTTGAGAAAGCGCAATGTACTTACCACCTCCTTTCCTCCCTTAAGACTCGCAACATGCAACGCATTGTGACAAAGCAGAAGAAGCCACACGTAGAGTAGGTGGACTTTACATGGCGAGACCATTGCGTTCGCGTCTAGAAGACTCCTCTCAGATTTAGACGCAGACCAGGCATGCAAAACATTTGCTGATATCATTAGAACTTCTATTCCTTCCCAACGACAATCGAAACAGATGAGCGACAGTGACAGGCTACCAGTGAGATCAATAGAACGAAGCTCACTGAAAGCTACAGCGCTATCTTTGGCGAAATGGATATTGTGTACGCTCTTTTCATCGTCTTCAACTTGTTAAAACTTAGGTTTTTTTTTCCTTTCAAAACTGAAATCCCGATTATTTACAGTATATTTATATTTAGAGTACATTTGACATTTGCATAAAAGTCGATACATTTTTATTTATATCTTTAATAATTGAACCAATAATCTATGGACAATGAAAGCTCTAACTACTTGTAACTACACTGAAGAGCCAAAGAAACTGGTACACCTGTCTAATATCGTGTAGGGCCCCCGCGAGCACGTAGAAGAAGTGCCGCACACGACGTGGTATGGACTCGACTAATGTCTGAAGTAGTGCTGGAGGGAACTGACACCATGAATCCTGCAGGGCTGTCCATAAAACCTGAAGAGCACGAGGGGCTGGAGAACTCTTCTGAACAGCACGTTGCAAGGTATCCCAGATATGCGAAACAATGTTGACGTCTGGGTAGTTTGGTTGGCAGCGGTAGTGTTTAAACTCAGAAGAGTGTTCCTGAACCCACTCTGTTTGGGTGTCGCATTGTCCTGTTCTAATTACCGAAGTCCGTCGGAATGCACAATGGACATGAATGGATGCAGGCGATCAGACGGGATGCTTACGTACGTGTCACCTGTCAGAGTCGTATCTAGATCACATATCACTCCAACTGCACTCGCCCCATACCATTCCAGAGCCTCCACCTGCTTGAGCAGTCCCCTGCTGACATGCAGGGTCCATGGATTCATGACGTTGTCTCCATACCCACACACGTCCATCCACTCGATACAATTTGAAAGGAGTCTCATCACGACCAGCGACGTGTTTCCAGTCATCAACAGTCCAGGCGAGGAATAAAGCTTCGTGTTGTGCCGTCATCAAGGGTACGCAAGCTGGCCTTCGTCTCCGAAAGCGCATATCGGTGACGTTTCGTAGAATGGTTTACACGCTGAACCTTGTTGACGGGCCAGCACTGAAATCTGCAGCAATTCGGCGAAGGGTAGCACATTTGTCATGTTGAACGATTCTCTTCTGTCGTCCCTTTCTCGCAGGATTTGTTTCCGGCCTCAGCGATGCTGGAGGTTTGATGTTTTACCGGATTCCTGGCATTCTTGGTACACTTGTGAAATGGTCGTACCGGAAAATCTCCACTTCATCGCTACCTCGGAGATGCTCTGTGTCCCATTGCTCGTGCGCCGACTGTAACACCACGTTCAAACTCACTTAAATCTTTCCATTGCCACTGCAGCAGCAGTAACCGATCTAACTACATCGCCAGACGCTTGTCTTACATATGCGTTGCCAACCGTATTGCCATATTTTGCCTGTTCACATATCCCTGTATTTGAATACTCATGCCTATACCAGTTTCTTTAGTGCTTGTAGTGCAGCAACGGCGTTGTGGTCAAGGGCTGGCTGGCATGGTAGCTTAGCATGTTTGGGGAGAGGGTTAAGTGCCCTCTGTGATACAACTAGAACGGGTGTCATGGGACATCCGCCCCGAAAAAATGCAATGAACAATAACGTAAAACAAATAGTAGCATCACGGTGATGGACCGCCACGTGGGAGTGTGGTGTTCAAACCCACCTCAGGCCAACTTGTTTTTTCTTTGTTCGCTATATTCAAATTTGTGTCTGTGTCGTGGTGTAATATCCGTTTGCAACAACAGGGTGTAAGAATGGGACCTACATTGACAGTTGATTCTGCGCAACTACTCTATTAGAAGTGGAAAGGAATTGTCTTTCAAATGGAAACCGCAAACGTTTGAGGACAAGGTGACAAGTCAACCGAATCCTCCATCAGAAAACACGTCTGATGTGTCATACACGGCATTAGTGACAGTAGGTGTGGCATGTGGTAAGAACCTCTTACCGACGTACCTAATTTGTATGCCTGATGAGTGAGTGAGATATGCCTCCTTGCCCGGTATAGGTGTTCGTATGAATATCACCAGTTCCAAGGAAATGCTGAAAATACAGGATGTTACAAAAAGTTATGGCCAAACTTTCAGGAAACATTCCTCACACACAAAGAAAGAAAATATGTTATGTGGACATGTGTCCGGAAACGCTTACTTTCCATGTTAGAGCTCATTTTATTACTTCTCTTCAAATCACATTAATCATGGAATGGAAACACACAGCAACAGAACGTACCAGCGTGACTTCAAACACTTTGTTACAGGAAATGTTCAAAGTGTCCTCCGTTAGCAAGGATATGTGCATCCACCCTCCGTCGCATGGAATCCCTGATGCGCTGATGCGGCCCTGGAGAATGGCGTATTGTATCACAGCCGTCCACAATACGAGCACGAAGAGTCTCTACATTTGGTACCGGGGTTGCGTAGACAGGAGCTTTCAAATGCCCCCATAAATGAAAGTCGAGAGGGTTGAGGTCAGGAGAGCGAGGAGGCCACGGAATTGGTCCGCCTCTACCAATCCATCGGTCACCGAATCTGTTGTTGAGAAGCGTACGAACACTTCGACTGAAATGTGCAGGAGCTCCATCGTGCATGAACCACATGTTGTGTCGTACTTGTAAAGGCACATGTTCTAGCAGCACAGGTAGAGTATCCCGTATGAAATCGTGATAGCGTCCTCCATTGAGCGTGGGTGGAAGAACGCGAGGCCCAATTGAGACATCCCTAACAATGCCTGTCCAAACGTTCACAGAAAATCTTTGTTGATGACGTGATCGCACAATTGCGTGCGGATTCTCGTCAGCCCACACGTGTCGATTGTGAAAATTTACAATTTGATCACGTTGGAATGAAGCCTCATCCGTAAAGAGAACATTTGCACTGAAATGAGGATTGACACATTGGCGGATGAACCATTCGCAGAAGTGTACCCGTGGAGGCCAATCAGCTGCTGATAGTGCCTGCACACGCTGTACATGGTACGGAAACAACTGGTTCTCGCGTATCACTCTCCATACAGTGACGTGGTCAACGTTTCCTGGTACAGCAGCAACTTCTCTGACGCTGACATTAGGGTTATCGTCAACTGCACGAAGAAATGCCTCGTCCATTGCAGGTGTCCTCGTCGTTCTAGGTCTTCCCCAGTCTCGAGTCGTAGGCTGGAATGTTTCGTGCTCCCTAAGACGCCGATTAATTGCTTCGAACGTCTTCCTGCCGGGACATCTTTGTTCTGGAAATCTGTCTCGATACAAACGTACCGCGCCACAGCTATTGCCCCGTGCTAATCCATACATCAAATGGGCATCTGCCAACTTCGCATTTGTAAACATTGCACTGACTGCAAAACCACGTTCGTGATGAACACTAACCTGTTGATGCTACGTACTGGTGAGTTCGATGTTAGTACTGTAGAGAAATGAGTCGCATGTCAACACAAGCACCGAAGTCAACATTACCTTCCTTCAATTCGGCCAACTGGCGATGAATCGAGGAAGTACAGTACATACTGACGAAACTAAAATGAGCTCTAACATGGAAATTAAGCGCTTCCGGACACATGTCCACATAACATCTTTTCTTTATTCGTGTGTGAGGAATGTTTCCTGAAAGTTTGGCCGTACCTTTTTGTAACACCCTGTATAACAATTTGTCACATAAGCTGCAACAAATGAACGCAACAGTTTCACAGTCACTCAGTTTCTCTGTGCTCTGTCAAAACATACGTTTTAACGTCTTTTTAAGTTGCGTTCCATGTAGGAAGTTTTCACTCCTTTGTCGTAATATAATTCACGCCCGTTTATTAGTTGTTTTCATTTCTGTGAGACGTGTGTGTGGTATCTCAACTGCTCCCACTATTCATCACGTTTACTTGCGACGGTAACGTATTCTTACCACATGACTCATATTCTGTAATCAACGTATAGTATGACAACTGCTTAGCCAACAGAAAGAGAAGAAACATTGACGAGACGGACAGTTCATGATATTGTGAAAAAAAGAAACAAAAGTAAATGGCACGAGAGAGTTTTGAACATGCCCCTTTTACTTGATAGTCCAACACCATGACCACTTAACCACAACACCGTGGCTATTCAGGTCAATCACTTGTCCGTTCACTATTCGTATTTTTTTCTTTTTCCACAGTTCAGAACACTCTCTTCCTGTTTCCATGCTTGATCTGTGTTCATTTTTAGACGGGCTATCCACTGAGCCACCAATTCTGATGGGGCTGCCATTGGGAGTTTCTGTTGTAAGCACCCTCGGCGGTATGAAGCGCTACATTACAGGGCAGTTTATTTACGATTCTCCTGCAACAAGAAAGTCCTAGTAAACTCCTGAAGACCTGACCTTCTGCAGAGATACGTCTTATATCTACCCAACAAAGCAGAGTTTTATTCGCTACGTTTTCAGCCACATCAGAAAATGTGGAACGTAGCAGACCTATATGGAAAGTAATACCTAAGTTATTTAACGTAACAAATGAGCCCCCACAACTGTAGCTTATGGGAAAACGTCAGAAGTAATAAAACTGTTTCTCGACACGGAAAAATTCATTTCAAAAATGATTTGCTAAACCTGGGCCGCGTACGGCTAGAATCTTCAACACGTACAGTTTTGAAGCAAAAGTAATTACATTTACAAGAATAATTGTGTATTAGGAAGTCGAGTGATGTGTTAGAAAGGGGCAAATCACGAGACACCATAAAATTTTTTTAAGTGGTTCGGAAAGTGCCCACGGCAATAACAACAGAAACATGTGCTACTCGTGCATGACATATGCGTTTACATTCTCTTTCTTTCAGCGCAGTACGCTGCAAATACACGTATTCCAAAGAATTTCTTAATGAATTAGTTACAGCTTACATCATTCAACCAGTGAGGTTGGGCTGTTTTCACATGTATTTGATGATACTTCACGTCTCTTGATAACTTCCTAATACATGGAACGCAAAAATGTAACAGCTGTTTCCTGAATTAAGTAGAAAATAACTAAAAACAAAACACTATAATTAATACGCATGTGACTGTTTTCTCACCCCTCGGGCGCTAGTATCGCTCTAGCTGTCGAACGTTAAGGGAGTGCGGCCATAAAATCTTGAGCTGTTCCTAAAATATCGATATCCTTTCCAAAATATATCGATGTTCAACGACGTGAAATTCAACGCCGACATATTTATATCGAAACGCCTATATCGAGTGCCGATATTTTTATTTTATATTCTTTTCTCCTATTGAATCTCTATTATTTATTTTATGTTATTACATTTTATTTATTATTATTTGTATGTCTATTATATTCTTTTTCGCAATTTTCGGTAAATATTTGAAGCTTTTTTTTAAAAATAATAGAAGAACATAATTTTACTGTCTCTGTGTGAATGAGTCATTTATGTCTCAGTGAATCAAATTTTTGTCGAAGTAATTAAACTTGCGATTACCAGAATAATTATGACATCTTATCTACTAAATTTTAATGTAGATATCACTGCCACAGTAACTCTGTTAGTGTAATTTGCACGCTATGGTGTCTGTTTCTGTCGCCACGTTTTTCTTCGCACGTAGTAAGGGTTTGCATACGACCTCCAGCGGAGCAGAAGGAAGCCACAGTGTATTGTAACTAGCTTAACATGATCTAGCTTAACATGCCTTTTGCACCTTAGCATACGGCAACGACACAGTTTCCTTGTAAATGATAAGGGGTGGCACCACTTCTTCGTATATGACGCGCCGTTGCGATTTGGGGAAGGGGGGTGGGCGCTCATGTGAGGGGTCACCCGGCCACTATTCAGGTGCAATATGAGGCACAGGCCCTTACCGTGGTCTGTGCCTGCCAAAAATTAAACAATTCCGGGCTTTTGATGAATACATGCATTTTGCACCTTAGCATACGGCAACGACACAGTTTCCTTGTAAATGATAAGGGGCGGCACCATTTCTTCGTATATGACGCGCCGTTGCCCTTTGGGGAAGTGGGGTGGGCGCTCATGTGAGGGGTCACCCGGCCACTATTCAGGTGCAATATGAGGCACGGGCCCTTACCGTGGTCTGTGCCTGCCAAAAATTAAACAATTCCGGGCTTTTGATGAATACATGCATTTTGCACCTTAGCATACGGCAACGACACAGTTTCCTTGTAAATGATAAGGGGCGGCACCATTTCTTCGTATACGACGCGCCGTTGCGCTTTGGGGAAGGGGGGTGGACGCTCATGTGAGGGGTCACCCGGCCACTATTCAGGTACAATATGAGGCACACGCCCTTACCGTGGTCTGTGCCTGCCAAAAATTAAACAATTACAGACTTTTGATGAATCAGTGAAGAGCTGGCAATCGCACTATATTTTTTTTTTTTTCTTTATTGTTATTTTCAAACCCGTACAAACAGGCAGGCTGTCAGCAGCATGGTACGCCGCTCTTCAGCCGTAGAGGAGATAAAGAAAGAACAGAAAGAATACACAAATGTGACAGAACGGTGGGTAATAAAACAGTAGACACATAAAGACAAACACGGAGCCGTTCACACTCGACGATAATTCACTACAAACTGGTGTCACGACGCACTAACACTGAAGATGGCGATGGCACAGGTGAACGATGGAGTATGATGGGAACACTGAACACGAAACACGACGGCACTCACGAGACACTGATGGCGATGATCTCCGGCGCGCGAATGTCCACTCAGCATGTACGAGTCCGGGGACCTGCCAAGAGTGGAGGTGGAGGAGGAGGAAGGGGAAATGGGAGAGGGGAGAGCAGAGATGCCATGGGCAAAGGAGAGAGGGGGAGGGAGGAAGGGGGAGGGAAGCCCGGAGGAGAGGGTAGGAGGGAGGGGGGAAAGGAAAGAGAAGGGAAGGGAAAGTGGGGGAGGGAGGGTGCCTGAAGGAAAGGACACAGGAGGGGGGGGAGGATCAAAGTTGATAGGAGGGGTAGATGCAGGGGAGGAGGACATCATCAGGGAGGGGGAGCTGGCGGAAGCCACCGTGGGAGAGGGTAAGGAGGGTGGAGAGATGGAGACCGGGTGGGACATGGGAGTACAGGCGCGGCAGTGGGCGGGGGTGGGAGAGGATCGGGGAGACGAGCGGGTGAGGAGGATCGAGTTTACGGGAGGTGTATAGGATTCGTATCCTTTCGAGGAAGAGGAGGAGGTGGGGGAAGGGGATAAGGTCATACAGGATCCGCGTGGGGGAAGGGAGACGGATGCGATAGGCAAGGCGGAGAGCATGGCGTTCAAGGATTTGGAGGGATTTATAAAAGGAAGGGGGGGCGGAGATCCAGGCTGGATGGGCGTAACAGAGGATAGGGCGGATGAGGGACTTATAGGTGTGGAGGATGGTGGAGGGGTCCAGACCCCACGTTCGGCCGGAAAGGAGCTTGAGGAGACGGAGTCGGGAACGTGCCTTGGCTTGGATTGTCTGGAGATGGGGAGTCCAGGAGAGGCGACGGTCGAGGGTGACGCCAAGGTACTTAAGGGTGGGGGTGAGAGCGATGGGACGGCCATAAACGGTGAGATAGAAATCAAGGAGGCGGAAGGAGGGAGTGGTTTTGCCTACAATGATCGCCTGGGTTTTGGAACGATTAACCCTGAGCAACCACTGGTTGCACCAAGCGGTGAACCGGTCAAGATGGGATTGGAGAAGGTGTTGGGAGCGTCGCAGGGTGGGGGCAAGGGCAAGGAAGGCGGTGTCATCGGCAAACTGGAGAAGGTGGACGGGGGGTGACGGCGGCGGCATGTCCGCCGTGTACAACAAGTACAGAAGGGGGGAGAGGACGGAGCCTTGGGGCACACCGGCGGAGGGGAAAAAGGTGTAGGAATCGGTGTTATGGATGGTGACATGGGAATGACGGCGGGAGAGAAAGGAACCGATCAGACGAACGTAGTTAATGGGAAGGGCGAAGGTTTGGAGCTTGAAGTGGAGACCGGAATGCCATACGCGGTCATATGCGCGTTCGAGGTCAAGAGAGAGGAAGATTGCGGAGCGACGGGAATTGAGCTGTTCGGAAAGGAGATGAGTGAGGTGAAGGAGAAGATCATCGGAAGAGAAGGACGGCCGAAAGCCACACTGGGTAACGGGGAGGAGGCGGTGCTGGCGGAGATGCTGGTGGATGCGGCGGGTGAGGATAGATTCCAGGACCTTGCTGAAGACCGAGGTAAGGCTGATGGGACGGTAGGAGGAGACGGCGGACGGCGGTTTGCCAGGTTTGAGGGACATGAGGATACGGGAGGTTTTCCACAGGTCGGGGTAGTAACCGGTGGACAGGACTACATTGTAGAGCCTGGCCAGGGTGGAGAGAAAAGAGACAGGAGCTTCATGAAGGTGACGGTAGGTGACACGATCGTGACCAGGAGCGGTGTTGCGTTTGGTGCGGAGTGTATTGATGAGATCCTGTGTGGTGATGGGGGCATTAAGGTCCGTGTGTGGAATGTTGTCCAAGTACTGGAAACCAGGAGCGAGGGGAGGGACAGAGGTGTCAGTTCGATCGCGGATATCTGGGAAGAGGGAGTAATCGAACTGGGGATCATCAGGGATGGAAAACACATCAGACAGGTAGGAGGCAAAGTGATTGGCCTTACTAAGGGCGTCAGGGAAGGGGTGATCATCGTGGAGAAGAGGATAGTAGGGGGAGGGTTTAGTTCCGGTAAGGCGACGGAAGGCGGTCCAGAACTTGGACGAGTTTATAGGGAGGGTAGCATTTAAATGGGTGCATGTCTGTCGCCAGTCCCGGCGTTTCTTGGCCGCGAACAAATTTCGAATGTGTCGCTGTAGTTGCCGGTGGCGTCGGAGGGTGTCCGGGTCACGCGTGCGGAGGAAGGCACGGTAGAGACGACGGGATTCACGGAGGAGGAGGACGGCCTGTGGTGGTAAGGTAGGACGGTGGGGGTGGATGACAACAGTAGGGACGTGGGCCTCCACGGCCTCAGACAAGGTCTGCCGGAGAAAGGAGGCGGCATGGGTGACATCATCGGGATGGCGGTAGGCGAGAGGGTGGCTATCGACCTGAGTGGAGAGGGTATCCCGGTAGGCATTCCAGTTGGCACGGGAATAGTCATGGATGTACTTAGGGGGAGGGTCATGACGAGGGTCGGGGCGGGGGCGACGGCCGTCTGAAACGGTGAGGAGGACAGGGAGATGGTCGCTGCCAATAGGCTCCAGGACATCCACCGTAATGCGACCAAGGAGGTTGGGGGAGGAGAGGATAACATCGGGAGTGGAGTTGGATTCGGGACGAGTGTGCTGGGGGATGGGGATGAGGTCGCCTTGAAGGGAGGAGAGGAACCGATGCCACCGCCATAACTGGGCAGCGGAGCGACTATGGATGTTGAGGTCGGCGGCGATCACATAGGAGGAGAAGGTACGGTCGATGTGGGAGAGGAAGTCGAAAGGAAGAGGGGCGTTGGGGCGGACATAGATGGTGGCACAGGTAATGGTAAGGCCGGGGAAGAAGTGACTAAGGATCAGGTGTTCGGTGGGGTCGGGAAGGAGAGGCTGGAGCCGAACGGGGACCTGGCGGTGGTGGCCAATGGCAACTCCGCCACGCGCAACTGGGAGGGGATTATCGGAGCGGTGGAGGAGATAGGGGGAGGTGTGGATGGAGTGGTGGGGTTGGAGGAAGGTTTCATTGAGGAGGAAGGCATCCACACGGTGGGTAGCAAGGGTGTGCAGGAAGAGGTTCTTGTTGGCGGGAAGGGAGCGGATATTGTTGAAAAGGATACGATGCTGTCGCGCCATGATAAGGACTTATACGAGGGTGTCAAGGCGGGAGAAGGTGAAATGGGCCTGGTTATTGGAAAAGGTGGCGTACATTTTAAGGTGGAAAATGGAACGGGCGGCGAGGGAGATCTGTTGTAAGGTGTGGGGGCGCTGAAAGGGATGGACGTTTTGGAGGACAATGGTGAGGAACCTGATGATGTCCTCAGCAGTGGGGGGGGACGAAGGGAATTGCCAGGAGGGGTGGGGGCGTCCAGGGGACGAACAGGTACGGTGAGTTCAGGAGTGGTGGGAGGGGGTCGGGCTTTACACTTTTGGGAGTAGGTGGGGTGGGGGAGGCTGCAGGTATTACAGGAGGGAGGGGATTGGAGGTTGGGGCACTGCCGGAGGAAGTGCGCTTGCCGACAATGCGGGCAGGTGGGGGCCTCATGGCACTCTGCTGTTGGATGTGCATTGTAGTGCAGACATCTCTGGCAGCGCAGGGATTGAGGGGGGGAACGGGAGGGGTCGACCTTGTACCGCTGATTGAAGAGGAGGGCACCCTCCTTCAGGAGACGGTCAATGGAGGGGGCGTCCTCAGAGTAAACAGGCATAAGGCGGGTGGGGCTGGTCGCATTGAAAATGCGGCGGACTGCCCGCACCTCCAGGGTGGGATGGGCCTTCAGCTCCGCCAGCACCTCCTCCTCCGTGATCGACGGGCTAAGCCGAGTGATCACGGCGGTGAGGGTCGGCGGGCGACGCGGGGGTTGGGGTTGGCGGGTAGGAGATGGGGAGGGAGCAGGGGTGAGGGTGGCGTGAGGACCAAAACGGGTGATGGGGAGGCGGGAGAGGATGTCAGTATGGAGGGTTGGGCTGGGGGAGGAGATAAGAACTGAATCCCGTCTGGGAGTAAGGAGAGAGATGGGGGCGCCAGGGAAATGTTGGCGGAGGAGGAGGGAGAGATTCCGGGCCTCGAGGAAGGAAGGATCGGGACGGGACAGGAGATATTTGTAGAGACCGGGTGGGGAGGAGGAGGAGGAGGGAGCAGGGCCTGGTGGGGAGACGTCCATGGCATTAGGGGGTGGGGATGGGGGGCGGGGTGGAGCCTTTTTAGGAGCAGAGGAAGTGGAGGCGCCACTAGGGGGTTTGACAGCGGCAGATGGGCGGGTGGTGACAAGAGGGACGGGAACGATGGGGAGGTGGTGGGAAGGGACAGGTCCCGGCACGGACGCAGCAGTCGGCGCCGGAGATAGTGACTGTGACGGTGCAGGCGAATGTGGCAGTGATGGTGATGGTGACGATGATGACGGTGGTGGCAGTGGCGGCGGTGATGGCGATGGCGACGGGGAGAGCTGGGCGTGGGCAGTGGCCCGGCGGGCCACCACCCTAGCCGGAGCTGCAGTGACAGGCTGGGGGAGTGGGGGGAAAGGATCAGAACGAGAGGAAGATGCGGGAGAGGGGGCGACAAAGAGCGAGGGCGAAGGGATAGAGAGGAGGGGAGGGATGGGAGGAGGGGGGTGGGACTGGGCACACCAAGTGATAGTGGTGGAGGCGGCGGAAGGGGACGTATACACGATGGCGGTGGTGGTAGTAGTGACGGTGGTGGTGGGGGCGGACATGATGACAAGAAGAACAAAGAAAAAACACAGCACTAAAAGGACAGGACACACACTGAGAGACGACGGACGGCGACGGCGACGGCGGCGGCGACGGCGACGGCGACGGCGACGGCGACGGCGACGGCGACGGCGAGAGGCAGGGACGCTGCTGCCGCAGACAGGGCCGGGGGGGCGGCGGCGGCGGCGGCGGCGGCGGCGGCTGCTGCTGCTGCTGCTGCTGCTGGCTGGACTACTGCTGGCTGGACTGCTGCTGGCGGGACTGCTGCTGGCGGGACTGCTGCTGCCACCGGAGGGCTGGCTGGCTGGCTGGCTGGCTGGCTGGCTGGCTGGCTGGCTGGCAGACCACCGCTGCAGGCCGGGACCGGGAACTGCTGGCTGGCTGGCTGGCTGGCTGGCTGGCACCTGGAACCCCTAGCACTTCGATTAGCGCGAAAACTGCACTATCGAAGGGCGACAACCTTTCGGTGTACCGCCGGAGATGTTGCACTATTTGTTTTTTTCTTCTTTATTGTTATTTTCAAACCCGTACAAACAGGCAGGCTGTCAGCAGCATGGTACGCCGCTCTTCAGCCGTAGAGGAGATAAAGATAGAACAGAAAGAATACACAAATGTGACGTAACGGTGGGTAATAAAACAGTAGACACATAAAGACAAACACGGAGCCGTTCACACTTGACGAAAATTCACTACAAACTGTTGTCACGACGCACTAACACTGAAGATGGCGATGGCACAGGTGAACGATGGAGTATGACGGGAACACTGAACACGAAACACGACGGCACTCACGAGACACTGATGGCGATGATCTCCGGCGGGCGAATGTCCACTCAGCGTGTACGAGTCCGGGGACCTGCCAAGAGAGGAGGTGGAGGAGGAGGAAGGGGAAATGGGAGAGGGGAGAGCAGAGATGCCATGGGCAAAGGAGAGAGGGGGAGGGAGGAAGGGGGAGTGAAGCCCGGAGGAGAGGGTAGGAGGGAGGGGGGAAAGGAAAGAGAAGGGAAGGGAAAAGGGGGGGGAGGGAGGGTGCCTGAAGGAAAGGACACAGGAGGGGGGGGAGGATCAAAGTTGATAGGAGGGGTAGATGCAGGGGAGGAGGACATCATCAGGGAGGGGGAGCTGGCGGAAGCCACCTTGGGAGAGGGTAAGGAGGGTGGAGAGATGGAGACCGGGTGGGACATGGGAGTACAGGGGCGGCAGCGGGCGGGGGTGGGAGAGGACCGGGGAGACGAGTGGGTGAGGTGGATCGAGTTTACGGGAGGTGTATAGGATTCGTATCCTTTCGAGGAAGAGGAGGAGGTGGGGGAAGGGGATAAGGTCATACAGGATCCGCGTGGGGGAAGGGAGACGGATGCGATAGGCAAGGCGGAGAGCATGACGTTCAAGGATTTGGAGGGATTTATAAAAGGAAGGGGGGGCGGAGATCCAGGCTGGATGGGCGTAACAGAGGATAGGGCGGAGAAGGGACTTATAGGTGTGGAGGATGGTGGAGGGGTCCAGACCCCACGTTCGGCCGGAAAGGAGTTTGAGGAGACGGAGTCGGGAACGTGCCTTGGCTTGGATTGTCTGGAGATGGGGAGTCCAGGAGAGGCGACGGTCGAGGGTGACGCCAAGGTACTTAAGGGTGGGGGTGAGAGCGATGGGACGGCCATAAACGGTGAGATAGAAATCAAGGAGGCGGAAGGAGGGAGTGGTTTTGCCTACAATGATCGCCTGGGTTTTGGAAGGATTGACCTTGAGCAACCACTGGTTGCACCAAGCAGTGAACCGGTCAAGATGGGATTGGAGAAGGCATTGAGAGCTTTGCAGGGTGGGGGCAAGGGCAAGGAAGGCGGTGTCATCGGCAAACTGGAGAAGGTGGACGGGGGGTGACGGCGGCGGCATATCCGCCGTGTACAAAAGGTACAGAAGGGGGGAGAGGACGGAGCCTTGGGGCACACCGGCGGAGGGGAAAAAGGTGTAGGAATCGGTATTATGGATGGTGACATGGGAAGGACGGCGGGAGAGAAAGGAACCGATCAGACGAACGTAGTTAATGGGGAGGGCGAAGGTTTGGAGCTTGAAGAGGAGACCAGAATGCCATACGCGGTCATATGCGCGTTCGAGGTCAAGAGAGAGGAAGATTGCGGAGCGACGGGAATTGAGCTGTTCGGAAAGGAGATGAGTGAGGTGAAGGAGAAGATCGTCGGAAGAGAAGGACGGCCGAAAGCCACACTGGGTAACGGGGAGGAGGCGGTGCTGGCGGAGATGCTGGTGGATGCGGCGGGTGAGGATAGATTCCAGGACCTTGCTGAAGACCGAGGTAAGGCTGATGGGACGGTAGGAGGAGACGGCGGACGGCGGTTTGCCAGGTTTGAGGAACATGAGGATACGGGAGGTTTTCCACAGGTCGGGGTAGTAACCGGTGGACAGGACTACATTGTAGAGCCCGGCCAGGGTGGAGAGAAAAGAGACAGGAGCTTCACGAAGGTGACGGTAGGTAACACGATCGTGACCAGGAGCGGTGTTGCGTTTGGTGCGGAGTGTATTGATGAGATCCTGTGTGGTGATGGGGGCATTAAGGTCCGTGTGTGGAATGTTGTCCAAGTACTGGAAACCAGGAGCGAGGGGAGGGACAGAGGTATCAGTTCGATCGCGGATATCTGGGAAGAGGGAGTAATCGAACTGGGGATCATCAGGGATGGAAAACACATCGGACAGGTAGGAGGCAAAGTGATTGGCCTTACTAAGGGCGTCAGGGAAGGGGTGATCATCGTGGAGAAGAGGATAGTAGGGGGAGGGTTTAGTTCCGGTAAGGCGACGGAAGGCGGTCCAGAACTTGGACGAGTTTATAGGGAGGGTAGCATTTAAATGGGTGCATGTCTGTCGCCAGTCCCGGCGTTTCTTGGCCGCGAGCAAATTTCGAATGTGTCGCTGTAGTTGCCGGTGGCGTCGGAGGGTGTCCGGGTCACGCGTGCGGAGGAAGGCACGGTAGAGACGACGGGATTCACGGAGGAGGAGGACGGCCTGTGGTGGTAAGGTAGGACGGTGGGGGTGGATGGCAACAGTAGGGACGTGGGCCTCCACGGCCTCAGACAAGGTCTGCTGGAGAAAGGAGGCGGCATGGGTGACATCATCGGGACGGCAGTAGGCGAGAGGGTGGCTATCGACCTGAGTGGGGAGGGTTTCCCGGTAGGCATTCCAGTTGGCACGGGAATAGTCATGGATGTACTTAGGGGGAGGGTCATGACGAGGGTCGGGGCGGGGGCGACGGCCGTCTGAAACGGTGAGGAGGACAGGGAGATGGTCGCTACCAATAGGCTCCAGGACATCCACCGTAATGCGACCAAGGAGGTTGGGGGAGGAGAGGATAACATCGGGAGTGGAGTTGGATTCGGGACGGGTGTGCTGGGGGATGGGGATGAGGTCGCCCTGAAGGGAGGAGAGGAACCGATGCCACCGCCGTAACTGGGCAGCGGAGCGACTATGGATGTTGAGGTCGGCAGCGATCACATAGGAGGAGAAGGTACGGTCGATGTGGGAGAGGAAGTCGAAAGGAAGAGGGGCGTTGGGGCGGACATAGATGGTGGCACAGGTAATGGTAAGGCCGGGGAAGAAGAGACTAAGGATCAGGTGTTCGGTGGGGTCGGGAAGGAGAGGCTGGAGCCGAACGGGGATCTGGCGGTGGTGGCCAATGGCAACTCCGCCACGCGCAACTGGGAGGGGATTATCGGAGCGGTGGAGGAGATAGGGGGAGGTGTGGATGGAGTGGTGGGGTTGGAGGAAGGTTTCATTGAGGAGGAAGGCATCCACACGGTGGGTAGCAAGGGTGTGCAGGAAGAGGTTCTTGTTGGCGGGAAGGGAGCGGATATTGTTGAAAAGGATACGATGCTGTCGCGCCATGATAAGGACTTATACGAGGGTGTCAAGGCGGGAGAAGGTGAAATGGGCCTGGTTATTGGAAAAGGTGGCGTACATTTTAAGGTGGAATATGGAACGGGCGGCGAGGGAGATCTGTTGTAAGGTGTGGGGGCGCTGAAAGGGATGGACGTTTTGGAGGACAATGGTGAGGAACCTGATGATGTCCTCAGCAGTGGGAGGGGGACGAAGGGAAATGCCAGGAGGGGTGGGGGCGTCCAGGGGACGGACAGGTACGGTGAGTTCAGGAGTAGTGGGAGGGGTCGGGCTTTACACTTTTGGGAGTAGGAGGGGTGGGGGAGGCTGCAGGTATTACAGGAGGGAGGGGATTGGAGGTTGGGGCACTGCCGGAGGAAGTGCGCTTGCCGACAATGCGGGCAGGTGGGGGCCTCGCGGCACTCTGCTGTTGGATGTGCATTGTAGCGCAGACATCTCTGGCAGCGCAGGGATTGAGGGGGGGAACGGGAGGGGTCGACCTTGAACCGCTGATTCAAGAGGAGGTCACCCTCCTTCAGGAGACGGTCAATGGAGGGGGCGTCCTCAGAGAAAACAGGCATAAGGCGGGTGGGGCTGGTCGCATTGAAAATGCGGCGGACTGCCCGCACCTCCAGGGTGGGATGGGCCTTCAGCACCGCCAGCACCTCCTCCTCCGTGATCGACGGGCTAAGCCGAGTGATCACGGCGGTGAGGGTCGGCGGGCGACGTGAGGGTTGGGGTTGGCGGGTAGGAGATGGGGAGGGAGCAGGGGTGAGGGTGGCGTGAGGACCAAAACAGGTGATGGGGAGGCGGGAGAGGATGTCAGTATGGAGGGTTGGGCTGGGGGAGGAGATAAGAACAGAATCCCGTCTGGGAGTAAGGAGAGAGATGGGGGCGCCAGGGAAATGTTGGCAGAGGAGGAGGGAGAGATTCCGGGCCTCGAGGAAGGAAGGATCGGGACGGGACAGGAGATATTTGTAGAGACCGGGTGGGGAGGAGGAGGAGGAGGGAGCGGGGCCTGGTGGGGAGACGTCCATGGCATTTTGGGGTGGGGATGGGGGGCGGGGTGGAGCCTTTTTAGGAGCAGAGGAAGTGGAGGCGCCACTAGGGCGTTTGACAGCGGCAGATGGGCGGGTGGTGACAAGAGGGACGGGAACGATGGGGAGGTGGCGGGAAGGGACAGGTCCCGGCACGGACGCAGCAGTCGGCGCCGGAGATAGGGACTGTGACGGTGCAGGCGAATGTGGCAGTGATGGTGATGGTGACGATGATGACGGTGGTGGCGGTGATGGCGATGGCGATGGCGACGGGGAGAGCTGGGCGTGGGCAGTGGCCCGACGGGCCACCACCCTAGCCGGAGCTGCAGTGACAGGCTGGGGGAGTGGGGGGAAAGGATCAGAACGAGAGGAAGAGGCGGGAGAGGGGGCGACAAAGAGCGAGGGCGAAGGGATAGAGAGGAGGGGAGGGATGGAAGGAGGGGGGTGGGACTGGGCACACCAAGTGATAGTGGTGGAGGCGGCGGAAGGGGACGTATACCCGCGGACGGGGCCGGGGCGGCGGCGGCGGCTGCTGCTGCTGCTGCTGCTGGCTGGACTGCTGCTGGCTGGACTGCTGCTGCCACCGGAGATGTCGAAGGGCGGTAACCTTGCGGTGTACCGCCGGAGATGTCGCACTATTTGAAGTTTCTGAACACTATATAGCATTCGCCACAAAGCGTGAGAACGAGTATTAAACATTCTTCGAAGAAGTATTGTAAATCTTCATTCATTTACATCAACGTCATTACAGAACAAAGTATATACAGTTGTTGAGATTAGCGTTACTTCAGATACTATCCGACAAGACGTCAAAATTGGAAATAAATGCGATTGCCAGCTGTCTGTTGCTACTGGTCGGGGACGGCGGGCCACAAAGCTGTTGCGGGGCGTCGCCATGAGATGGCAGAGCGGTAGCCGCTCCTTTGCTCACAGCAGTACGTGTAGTAGTAGTACTAGTAGTAGTACTAACACCTGTATGCAAGAATGACGACCTCTTTGCTAATACTTTGGTTGGCCAATAAGAGGCAGGCCGACGACACATAAACAGCTCTTCTGTCAAATCTCAAGCTAATTAAAAAGTATTTTGAATTACATAAAAACAGATGGCTATGAAAGATGATTGTTCTTTTAATGCATACCCTTCCCCGAAACAACGTCCATATCATCCCTGGCTCTATGGGGAACAAATACGTTTTGACGATCCTCACACTGAATTCTGTCTTTCTGGCCTTCTCCAAATGTTTCTGGAATTCAGTTTAGACACTTCTCATAACACAAGCCTTATTACTGGCATTATCACACTTCCAGAGCATTTGACATTTCTCAATCCTCCACTAAATTTCTAGAAGCTGTCTGTTCATCTAAAAATCTTCCACAGTCGGCCACTAAATACACCCTTTGGGAAACGATGTTTCTTTTTGCATTTGCAGTCTACCTCCATTGACAAAGAATCTCTCTCCAGTCATTCTTCAGAGAAGAAAAATAAGCCACATCTAAAGACTGCATAAGACTAGTACAGTTCGGTGGAATGCAAATGAAATTTGTGTTGTTTTCCTCACACAGCCCCGTAGTTTTCATTCAAATGTGAGAAGAGGGATTATCTCTGATAATTACTCTCCGCCGTCCTTTCTCTGAGCAAACAGGAGGAAGTGAGTCCGAAACCAACTGTCAAACACACTCTGTTCTAGCCACTCACTCTAATGTGTTCATTTGCACTCCAGAAGGTGAACTGTAAATCCAGTCTGTCCATTTTGGCTTACCTTTATCAATACGATAAGGGGGAAGGAATTCTCGTGCTGCCTTCCCAAACAATATGAGACTGAGGCACGGTTTTGAGGTGTCCTCAGTTTTCTCAGGACGTCGACATGTCCGACGAAACAAGGGCTTTATTTCGCAAGTATGTGATGAAACCCAGTTTCATCAAAACTGAAAACATTTCAAAAGGAACGCCTTCAACCTCGGCTTTGTATTTCTCTAAAAAGACATTGATTCTGCTTAGGACACAGGATCAGCCCCGCACCGCTCTGTGGGACGGTTTAGGAGGGAATTGGAGGCGAGGACAGTGGGTGCTGTTGGATGGTGACGAGGTGTGCGTTCCACATTAGTAATGCGTCGAGAGCTAGTCCTAAACATTTCACTGTCAGAAACAGTGCAACACTGTCGGCTGCAGATGGGGAGTCGGAAACCCGGGCGACGGAGGCGCCGGCCGCTCAGCCACGCAGCCTGCAGAGTTGTGTCGCCAGTCGCGGTGCTGCGCGGAGTACCGGCAGTGTTCAGGGAGCGCCGCGGTTCCGCGCTGTGCGAATTACGGCGCCGTCAGAGCTCTGAGAGTCTGGGACCTGACGCAGCGCCGCCTTCAAACGAAGCCTCACAGCGCACGCCTCAGGCAGCTGTGACGTCACACGCAGGGGTCATAACAAACCGAGGTCTTTGAGACTTTGGCAAGTACCACATGGTGTTTTGTGCTTCGGATCGAGTGACTGTTTACATTTTAGATTGTGCTAAATAAATTACGGCGTTTATCAGAATGCCACGGAGGTGTTGCTTGCCAAATTGCAGAGGCAATTACGGCAATGGGCCTAAAGTTTCTGTATTTTATTTTCCATATATGAGTTTCTAAGATTGAAATGGATCTGGGCTGTTCACAGACAAGATTGGATGCCCAGCAAACATTCAGTTGTAAGTATCGTAGTTTTTCTTAACTACTAAATCGTAACACATAACTTTTATTGCGAAATGTATTACGAATGAAAGCAATACACAGTCCCACCCATCTTAACGGTCATTTTCATAACATCTTTATCAATCTACTGTACGCTTCACATAAGGTATGTGAGCTGCATTTCAACGAAGAAGGTATATTAAGTATGTACCACCGAAGAACTGGCAAGCTGTTAACAGCACCATTGGATCGTCGATGTTTGAGAAAAGGTAAGTTAAACAACGAAATGTTAGGCAGAGGTCTACATTTGTAAATTACAATGTCTTAAGTGGGAAGCTGGTTGTATAGTTGCATCTCATTTTATGTTAAACTTTTCTTTTTCAGATGCAGTACCTTCAAAGTTACTGGGATGCCCTTAATATTTGTCCAATACGCCGACATCAGCCTGAGGGGACCCCGAAAGTCGCAGGGAGCGACTAGAATACAGTGCCCTTCACATCGCCATTCGAGAAAGCGTATAAACGCAGGAGAAGTTGATAGGAGCGGCTTCTTTCTGTAGTTTAGAGCAACTAAAAAGTAAAATAAGTGACTGCGATAAGCATAGTGACTGGATCGTAGATCACAAATTAGACAGTGTGTGCTTATTGTTAATTACCCACAATCCTTACCCTAGAGTCGATTGCTACTCTGTTATAAACAGTGATTTATTTCTCAGAGTTTTTATTAATGGTGTGGAGTTGAAATGTGTTCGAAAGATGAAACTTCCGAAAAGTCTGCAACACACAAGAGGTGTGTCAAGCTCTTAACGAAATTTATTTATTGTGTAATAAAGATGAGATTCCTGTTGATAGTGTTCTGTTGTTCACTGAAGATAATTTGCAGAATTTAGTGGAGAAGTTGCCAGAAAGGGAAACTGAAATTTTTTTTTAAAATTCCAGGTTTCATTCCTGAAATGTAGAAGTTCATCTCAGTTTAGATATTATACTGACTGGTGCTGTGATCATTACTAAATACTATTAGCTGACGTGGATGTACGTTTGTCAGAAGCACTGCCATTATTTCTATGCCAAATACAAATGCACTGTCCAGGCTTTGTAGTAGGCTTTTAACTAGTCCATCATTGAAAAACATGGTGATCAGTTAGTAGTCATATCTCTCAGAAATCTGGAAGTTTAGCCTCACAGGGTAAAGCACTTCTTGTGTCGACTGATGCAATAGATTTGAAATCCTAGCTTGATTACGAAGGTGAACTTTCCTGATACATAAAAGAAGTAATTCTTAACTCAGAAGCAGCTTGCTTTGAGGTGGTTAGGTTAGTGGCAGACAATAATTAAATTTATAGAAAAGCAATATCAAACTTTATTACTCCACCAGAAGTAAAGATAAAGTACTGTCACCCTGCACAAACTTCTGCAGATCGCCCACTGTACTCTTTTGTGGATACAGTTCATCTCTTAAAGTGTATCTGTAAAAACATGATCTATTGCAATATGGAGACTTTCTCGCTTTAAAAACTCTTTTTCCAAATTCAATTGAAAGGCAAGATGTTAAATTGGTGCTTCGTATCTTAAATAATAAGACAGTTGTAGCTTTGCAGAGACTAGACTCGAAGAAAGGAATTCAAAACTGGGAAAGCACTGCGACATTTATAAAAATAATAAATCTTCGCTGGTGAACTGTGAATGTGAAAACATTATTTAAGGGCCAGAGGCTAATAAATGTTTTGCAGGAAACTGTAACTTCTAATTCCCATGAGATATTTGATTTTTTGAAGAGCTTTGTGTCTTGGTTAGGTTTATGGCATGGGTTGAATGATGCAGGATACTTTATAAAGAGACACACTTTGCTCTAAAACATACAACAGCTTCTTTAACTGATTTCAGTAGTAATTAGCTCTCTGACAAAAACAGGTCCTGTTTGCTCCTTGGAAGAGTACAGACTGACAGTTTGGAAGAAAGGTTGGGTAAATACTGCCATTTACCTTGGGGAAATTACCACATTTCTCTTAGACAGGTTTTGAAACTGAGCAAAAACTTAGGGCTTAGAGCACAATGTAAAGTAGTTCGAGATGTGCTTATTAAGATGTCGGATACTTTTGAAACAACTATTGAAATCCAGGAGTTAAAAGATTTATTAAATGTAGCAGTAGATGAGAATGATGTTTAACGCACAGTACAGGACACTTAGCCATTATTGCCCCACATACCAGGATATTGCTCACACCAAGTCCTGAAAAAACTCACTGTGAGTATTGGACTGTGAGTATTTCTCATTTCGGGTGAAGTAAAGCACGATGATCATTTGATAGTGGCATAGGATTGAAGAGGCTTGGTATACCCCAAACAAGATATAGTGGCATGTGTAACTTACATTTACTTTCCTTTCAAAAAATTGTAAAAGAAAATGAAACTTTGTTTCTCCAATTGGCAAATCAAAGGCGTGTGCTTTTGAAGATAGCATCCTGTAATAATATTCCCAGTGATATGTTTAGTGGTTTCCAATGTAAAACTAGACATAGTCTTGAATCTATCTGCTGTTCCATACTGCTCTGTTGTGTAAATATCGTATTAAATATACTAGGGGAAGAAATGATGCAACTACGAAGAAGAACATAAATGTTTTTAAAAGAATGAAAAATGTAATTAAAGTGTACTTTAATTTATTATTGACGTGTACAAGAGTGTTTTAGAAATCATATTACGAGGTGAAATAAAAAGTCACTCTTATATTTTTATTTAATTAGATTTGTGTTGTGTTTTTTTCCCATCTGTCTGTAACAGAATTTCTCAATTATGTTAAATAGTTTCCTTACTCATTGATGACATTGCATGAATGAATAGATTCCATAATGTTTGCAATAATTTGTGTGTATTCGTATAAAACAAAATTTTGGTGGCTAGATTTAAGGTAGTTCGGTAATTTTCCAGCAACAGAAAATGAACATGATATTCACCTGCTAAATTTTACAGTTAGAGTGCGCTTGTTTTCCATTAAAAAGGTATTAAGATGCAAATTGCGATTTATGTATCGTCACTCTATGGGGCCATGCTAAAATTACAAATATGCACCTGAAAAAAAAATCGAAATGTTGCGAATATGAGATTTGCAGTCATAATACGCATCAGTGAAGGAAATTGTGAACATGTTTACTTTACGTTATTTGAAATGACAATTTACATTTATGCAAGACGCATTAAGTAATGATACATTCACTTAATTGGACAGACCGTTTTGCTGGGCGTGCCAAAGTTCCGATATTTGCTTGACCCCTGCTGTGACAACACGACGCCGGCTGTGAGGCTTTGATTCCAGGTGGCGTTGCCTGACGACGGCGAGCTCTACGCTACAAACTGCAAGCAGAGAGACGTCGCTCACGACAAGCGTGAGGCTGCCTACCGTGCTGCCATCTTGTGGCACCGGCCTGCAACATGGGTTAGTTGCGTGGCGCACCGTTCGATGGCAGGACTAGCCGTCGTTGATTTCATTTCGTTTTCTTGCGTTTTGCAGGAACGTGTCTGAACCAGCGGAAGTTCTCGCAGTAGCATCAATTACTTACTTTGTTTTATTTTACAAAGCTGATATATGTGGCAGTGAAATGTAATCGTTCGGAATGGTGTAGAAGTGTTGTGTGCCTCGTTGCAGAGGAAATTATGAAAATGAGCCACGAGTAGTAAAACTGAACATCTCCGGCGGTACACCGCAAGGTTACCGCCCTTCGATAGTGCCATTTTCGCGCTAATCGAAGTGCTAGGGGTTCCAGGTGCCAGACAGCCAGCCAGCCAGCCAGCAGCAGCAGCAGCAGCAGCAGCTCCCGGTCCCGGCCTGCAGCAGTGGTCCCGCAGCCAGCCAGCCAGCCAGCCAGCCAGCCAGCCAGCCCTCCGGTGGCAGCAGCAGTCCAGCCAGCAGCAGCAGCAGCAGCCGCCGCCGCCGCCGCCGCCGCCGCCGCCCCGTCCGCGGCAGCAGCGTCCCTGCCTGTCGCCGTCGCCGTCGCCGTCGCCGTCCGTCGTCTCCCAGTGTGTGTCCTGTCCTTTTAGTGCTGTGTTTTTTTCTTTCTTCTTCTTGTCGTCATGTCCGCCCCCACCACCACCGTCACTACCACCACCACCGCCATCGTGTATACGTCCCCTTCCGCCGCCTCCGCCACCAAATCTAACTCACCTCCACCACCACAGTGCATATTCTGCCTGTGTAATTAGGTCTAATCTGTCAAAGAAAACAAGACTTGATACTATTCAACTGAGCCATGTGGTCCAGCATGTAGAATGCTTCCCATTCTGTGGTGCAACAACAAGTAAGATAAGTAGAGTCTAAACTGGCCACAGAATCAGATCGATCTTTTGGCCAACCAGGAAAATTAGAGAGACACGATCTGTCAAAAATACTCTTAGCCTCAGAGTACTGAGGATTTATAAAATTACCTGTAATTGTGGTATCTGTTATGAAAGGCACTCCATACAGACTGTTGCTAATTGTTGTGTTGAACATTGCCACCTTAAGTACAGGAACACTAAAAGCAGCAGTTTCCTATAACAGCCTAATGAATAAACAGGCTGTCTGTACAAGCGAGGATTCAGACTCATGACTCCAACTGTGATTAGGGAAGCAGTAGAAATTAGACTGTATTGTCACAGCTTCAAGAGACACTGGTAACACACCTAGCTATTTATTTATTTGTTTACTTGTTCTTGGTTTTAGTTTTAGCTAGATACTAGAACAGATCAAATCTCAACACAAGTTAATATATCTGAATATAAAACTTAATATTTTAAAACAGTTTCAAATTAGCTAGTATAACTAAATCAATACATGGAAACGTGCACTTGAGAAAGAAAAATTGCAGAGGAGAACTTTACATAGTTTTACGTCTACACACATACTCTGCAAGCCACCATGTGGAGTGTGACAGGGGGTATCTTGTACCGCTACTGGTCATTTTCTTGCCTCAGAGTTTTCAAATTGACGTGGCTTGGAAACCGATGATATTGTATTCATTTCCTTTCCTGTTCCATTCACAAATAGAGAGAGGGGTATATGACTGTCTACATGCCTCTGTAAGAGCCCCAATTTCTCTCATCTGATCTTAGTGGTGAAATGTACATTAGTCGCAGTAAAATCTTTCTGCAGTCAGCTTCAAGTGTCGTTTCTCCAAATTTTCTCAAAACTTATTCCTCAAAAAGAACATTGCTTTCCCTCCACGGATTCCCATTTGAGTTCCCAAAGCATTTCCATAATACTTGCATATTGTTCATAACAAATCTGCAGCTCACCTTTCCTTTAATGCTGGTGGGGATCCCAGACACTCCAGCAGTACTCAAGTACATGTCGCACTAGTGCCCTATGCGCAGAGACCATTACAGATGAACTACACTTTTCCAAAAATCTCCTAATAAACCAAAGTCTACCATTAATACCTTACCCTAACATGCCTGTTCCATTTCATATCACTTTGCTACATTATGCTGAATTATTTAAAAAATTTAACTTTAATGCAGTATTTTGAACATTACACAACAGTTTCTCCTACTCATCTGCATTATATACGTTTTTCTACATTAGAGCTAGCTGCCATTCATCACACCAACTGGAAACTTTGTCTAAGCTATCTTGTATCCTCCTAAGGTCACTCAATGAAGAAATCTTCACATACACCACAACATCATCAACAAACAACTTCAGATTGCTGCACACCCTGTCTGCCAAATCACTTACATATACAGAAAATAATAGCAGTCCTATCACACTTCCCTGTGGCACTCCTGATGGAAGTCCTGTCTCTGATGAATACTCACCATCATTGACAATGTACTGGATTCTATTACATAAGAAGTTTTCAAACCACTCATATATCTGGGTACCTATACTGTATGATAGTCATCATCCGATATGAGTGATGGCACTGCAAGCCATGCTGGACAGCAACACTAATATAGCCTATGAATGCAGAGGTTGTCATCTTAGCATATGCCATCTCCATGTTGTCATCATGATGTAATTTAGCCAATCATGTGCCATCCACTGGGCGTAAAACTGTGAACCTCACCAGTTTTATGACAGCCAGACTTAGTCCATTCTGAAGGTGATTGAGGCTATCTGAAAATCTTGGGATTTTTTACAAATTTGATGTGGAAGTTTAACATAACATTTTAGCCACATGAGTAAAATTATTGTGTAAAACTGATAGCTCAGCGCCTTACAAAACTCTCTTCAGTGTCCTTGGGAGTCCTACACTTACATGTTAATATATTTACTCACTAATAGTACTTGTTGTTAATAACAGGGTTAGTTTTACTATGTTCAGTGAAATGAACTTGCAAAATGCTGGAAGTAAAAATATTGCTCATGTAGACTACACATCCCTGTCTATGATTCAGGATAGAATTTTATATTCTAATACAACAGTCAAACAGGTTGCTGCTAGGTAGCAGGCAGAAAACTGGAAATTCTAAGATATTAAAAAAATACAAAGTGAAAAACTATTTTATTAGCCTCTCCTTCTATAATTAATTATAATTAAACATAATGCTTGGACTCTAGGATGCATATGCTGTTCAACACTATGGTTCATATTAAACAGGATTTTAATGTTACTGCTATATGTGAGGCTGACAATACTCATAGTAAAATTATGAAATGCTTTGTGTGAAGTGTGAGATAAGAACAGCACTACAATAAAATAACATTTCTAATTTTCAGGTCCATTAGTTCCTTCCTCTGGGAAGATGGATATGTTTTGCAAGATTGGGAATGAGGGGAAGACCACTTAGACCACCCATGTAGAACACTTGTGTGACCCTTTCATGAGTACTTCCCTAATGATATCCACCAGGTCTGATTAAAGCAACACATTGAAGTGACTCAAAGGTGGGCTTCTAGATAGGTTACCAATATTCTTCTTGATGCAATAATTTACCAACAGCCGTATGCATTGTAGAAATTTATTTTATTTTATGAATTTCTATGTGCTACTCACTTTCGGCATTACATTGATGCCATCTTCAGGCCCCACTCACCATAGTCGTGAAATCTGTATACACGGAAGGAGCCATATAACTGGATCTGTGAATCAATCGTTCTGCAACAGCTCTTGGTGGCCAAGTGACACAGACTCAGGAGTTAAGCTGTTGTAGGACGATTGATTCATGGATCAAGTTATATGGCTCCTTCCGTGTATACCAATTTTACGAGTATGACGAATGGGGCCTGAAGATGGCATCAATGTAATGCCGAAATTGGGTAGCACATATTGTTGTTGTTGTTGTGGTCTTCAGTCCTGAGATTGGTTTGATGCAGCTCTCTACAGTAAAGCTGCATACCCTCGGGAAAAATTACGACTGTAGTTTCCTCTTGCTTTCAGCCGTTCGCAGTACCAGAACAGCAGGGCCATTTTGGTTAGTGTTACAAGGCCAGATCAGTCAATCATCCAGACTGTTGCCCCTGCAACAGGGGAGGGGGGGGGCTGTTGGTAAATTTGCATAACGGATCGACGAAGATTACTGATAGGTTCAAATAATGTGCAAGTATTATAAAGATGCTTGACAAACTAATTTGAGAATGGTGGGAAGACAGAGTTATTTTTCTACAACACTACTGAGAAAATTTAGAATATATGAGAAATCAGGGCTCGTATGGAAGCATATAGATAGCCTTTCTTCCCTCACTCTACTTGTAAGTGGAACAGAAAAGAAAATGATTTCTAGTGGTACAAGGTACCCTATACCATGTATCATTTGGTTGTTTGTGTAGTATGTATATATATCGAAATACGGAAGAAAATTGTGACTGTCTACTACATAAAAAATATTAGTTGAAACTGACCGAAAGCTTCATGATTTATTTAAAATGTTTTGTTTCACATTTATCTCTACCTGATACACTCTGACAATCAGTGACTTGAAACTATAACAATCATACAATTTGGAGATCTCAGTATTGCTTAGATACTATTAAAAATCCCTCATTCATCTCTTTTTGACAAAAGATCACAAAAAAATAAACTGGATTTGAAGAAAACATGATTGACATATAGGTGTTTGTTTACAGATCAACAATGATCTAAATTTAAGCATATTGGTAACACAGATTGGGTAAGAGCACATATCTGAGCTAGAGTACTATATTGGATGTCATGCCCCCTTGCCCCCCTTTTCCTTGAATGCTTGGCTGGAGCAACAAGTTTAATTGTAATATAGCCTGAGGTCTACATTAGGTTGAAAAGTGATAACTGGAATTGTGGAACTCAGAGGATGAGAAATAAAGGTTATGATAACAGACAGATATCTGGGTTTGCCTAATACTTTGTTTGCGCCATATTTAAATGCACTTTCCCATAACTAACACATTTTCATAATAAAAAATAAAGCTACTAGGTGAAGCCCAAAAACATATATTAGAAAATAAGCAAGCATCCAACGTGTGTTTTGATGCATATTAAGTACAGATATCCTACACAAACTGGAAAAATGTAAGAGGCATTTCACTACATATCCCTTACATTTCATCCATTTTCCCACATTTGCTACTGCTTGCATGGGTGCAAAGACAAATTCTTACTGTAAATCTCTTAGTAAGCGGCACTTAATAAATAAAACATTGTCCTGAATGCATAATATTTGTTATACTATAAAACTCTCTGCCATTCAACCAATAATTCGTAATCATCTGGCTTCAGTGAATCACGTAAGACTATTATGTAACTCCAACGATATTGCGGATTAGTATGTCACCTTAATCGTGATTATTCAAATTCAAAGATTGTTTCTACATTTAATTCGTTTTATGGAAGCCTCTTTCAAACAATCTGGAGTGGCTTGACGTTCCAAAACGACAACTGAAACAAGTCTGTATAAAGGCTGTGGCCAACAGGTGATGATGTCAGTTATGTCAACAGAGCTGCTTACAGGTCTAGATACCAGGCAACACTGTCACGCTTTCTGCCTTTCTGACGACACGACGAAGCTATTCCTGCAGGCTCGCGAGACGCACTTCTTACACGTTTGTGCTTTACTGGATGTCTCACGATATACAGCATATGCTTCAGTGTCCCCTGCCAAATGCCTACTATCAACATACAGTGTTCTTTTGACTGACTACCTGTGCACTCTCACAGCATCCCTAATGTCCTATTAAAAACCATCACATCCTCCATTGCCTTGTCTGAGAAGCAACAAATTACTGCGAACACTGCCAGGTCATACGGAGCAGAAGGCACTGTCAACCCATACTTACTTTCGGCTGATTCCAACTATGCTGAACCTGACACTTCCCCAGTGTGTACTCACCATTAAGTTCGAACTTTCTCTGCCTCTCGTTCTAAAATTCATGTTTTAACACGAGTAGTCACTGTATTACAGCAGCAACTGCATCCACACTAATAGTAGCTAGTGTTTCCACCATTTGCATACTCTTACTTCTACCGCAATTCAAGTGAAGGGGCATGCTCGGAAAACATCTGCATTAGGCGAGTGGGGTTGGCAGAGTTGTGAATGCGATGGGTGGCACAGATCTCTAGGTATGGATGCTCCTGGAGTTCCGCCAACACCTCCTCCTCCGAGATCATCAGGCTAAGCAATGTGATCACAGCGGTGATGGACGGCGTTTGGCCCCCATAATACGAGATATGTGGCACCCTGTTATGGACAACATTGCTCTTCAAGTGTGCGGTGTGTGTGTGATGTACCCCGTGAATTTGGCAGCAGGTATATGGGACAGACTATCTGCACGGTTGCGGAGCATTGTGCTGAACACAAGAGCCGTATAAGACAAAGGGAGCTTGACAAGTCGGCTATAGCGGAGCATTGCCAGAAAACGGACATAAAATACAGTTCGAAAATACAAAAAGTGTTTCCTATGCATTTATATATTGGGACTCTGTTATAAAGCAAGTGGCCGAGATTCGTATAAACAACAACAAATTCAACAGAGACCGGGGATGCACACTCAGCAGGGCCTGGGGGTGTGCGTTGTACATCAAAAGAGGGCAAATACAGATGCGCAATGTGGGAGCGGCAGTTTCAAACGTGGCGCCTGCCCCTGGTGCCACCTGACGTCAGTGGTGCTGCCACAGGCAATAGCTCCACTAGCTGCTTGGATCCTCTTACACACACATGCGCCACATTGAGTGTATCTGATTGGCTGCTGATGATGTTATCATGCCTATATAAGTGAGAAATTGTAGTAGCTCCAGACCTATGGAAGACTTCCCACATCCTCTTGTTCCTCAAACCCTACAAACCCCTTGCAGTGCTTCATCATATCGTCACATCTGCCTCACTTTCGTCTTCAGTAAGGTCATTGAATCCATCCTCTCCTGTTGTATCTATCAACACCTTAATCAACACCACCTCCTCCCCCTTACCCATTGTGGCTTCCGACATTCCTCTGCCACAGACCAACTCCTTAACCTAGTTCACCTTCTCTCCCTCCAGCTTACCTCCTGTCGCTCAGCCATTTTTGTTTTCCTCGGTCTCCAAAATGCCTATGACTGTCTATGGCATCCGGGTCTCCTCTTTAAACTCTAATCCTACGCACTGCCTTTCAAATTTGTCCATCTGGCGCTTCCTTCCTCTCATTCCCTCCTTATGTCACCCACCACAACATCAGTCCCATATCTTTTATCCCACTGCTGATGTTCCCTAGAGCTCCATCCTCTCCCCTATTTTCTATCTCCTGTACACCATTGAATGCCCAAGTCACCCAAAACTGTCCACATTCTCAAATATGCTGATGACACCACCTTCTTGTCTCTCTATCCTACCATTCAGTGGTCCCAATGCACCTTCCAAACCCAACTTGACCAGTTCACCACTTGGTGTAACCAGTGGTTACTTTGTCTCATCATCTCCAAAACCCAGGCAATCGTCATAGGTACTAAAATGTAGACTTTCACAGCTGGGAATGTCATGTATATTATAACTATCCGGGCTGTTATGTCATGGTCGGTTGATGAATTCTGTGTCAATTCCCAATGTTTCATCCCCGTCTGCAGAGGACATCTTCAAGGGGGTCTGTAGCTCAATGGAAGGTCCAGCACACCCAGTGGCTCACTACTGACAGTCAGTAGCGAGCCAGTGGGTGTGTTGGACCTTCCATCGAGCTACAGACCCCCTTGTCCTCTGCAGATGGGGACGAAACGTTGGGAATTGACACAGAATTCATCAACTGACCACAGCATAACAGCCCGGATAAGTATAATGGACAATCGTCATAGGCCGCACCACCCACTGCTTCCACCTCCATGACTTCTACCTCACCCTTTATGGTCGTCCCATCCTGCTCACCCCTACCATGAGATACCTTGGCCTCACCATTTATTGTCACCTCAAATGGCCCCCTCAACTCCTGACCATCCAGCAGAAATCCCATTCCTGCCTCCTGTCTGGTTTATATGGGGATTACATATTTCCACCATCCTCCACATCGACAAATCCCTCATCCATCCTATCCTCTGCTATGCCAGCACTGCCTGGATCTCTGCATCCACCTGTCTTTACATGGCCCTCCAAATCCTCGAACGCCATGCAGTCTGGCTTGCCTTCTGTATCCGCCTTCCTTCCACCACGTAGCTCCTGATTGACCTCATCCCCTTCCCTCACCTACTCTTTTCCTCCAACATCTCTGCATCCATTACACTGTGTGTAGGTTTGATCCCCCCCTGGTTTCCTCCTTCCTCTCAACCTCCCGCCAATTGCCAAGCCTCTATCGCTGTATTGCAGGAACATGTCTCAACCAACTGAAGTTCTCAGTTTCATCCATGCTTATTTCGTTTTATTTACACACCTGATACATGTGAAAGTGAAGAGTAATCATTCGAAATGGTGTAGAAGTGTTGTGTATCTTGTTGCAGAGGAAATTATGAAAATGTGCCATGAGTAGCGGTGATTTCTGTTCCTAGCCCTACTTCTGTGTCACTGCACATCCTCCTGTGCCCACCAGCTTTCACAAGGCCCTCCAAATCCTTGAACGCCATGCCCTCCACCTTGCCTTCCATATCCACCTTCCCCCACACGGCTCTGTATGAACTCATCCCTTTCCCCCACCTCCTCCTGTTCCTCCAACATCTTCGCATCTTTTACATTGTCTGCAGGCTTGATCACCCCCACCCCCTAGTTTCCTCCTTCCTCTGCACCCCCTGCAGATTGCTGTGCCTGTATTGCTGTATCCCTCCCTCTCTCCACCACCACACCCCCCGTCTCCTTCATGAAGGCAATTTCCAGTACCTGCCCATCATGGATGTTGAACTTCGCTGTGACATCTACCCTTCCTTCCAACTGTAACCTGGCCTTGTTCTCTCCACTCCCCAGGCTCCCCGTTTCCTCTCCCCTCCTTCTCCCCAAGCGGATTTTCCTCCTTTCCAACCCTGAGTCCCTGCACCCTCTCCTCAACTGTGTCTCTCCTAGTCCTTCCCTCCAGTCCCTTTCGACACGTCCCTGCCTGTCTCCCCCTCTACCCTCCTCCTTCCCTCCCTCCCACCTTATCTTCTTCCCTTCTCCCTCCTCTCCATGCACCTGACAGATCCTGTGTTTTGTTCATTGTCATCAGTGTGTGACGTCGGTGATGTGTTGTGTTTGGTTCTGTTCTCCTGTCCATCAAGTGCTGTGATTTAAATTGTGTGCTGGGCTTGTACATAGTATTACTGTCAGTGATCTTCATATGCTATACCATCCATTGATACTTTTATGCTGCAGCCACACTTCGCCTTGTGTTCTTTTAATTGTACCAGTGTGAGGTTTTTTGTGCACAACACTTTTAAGGTTTTTATCTCCATTTTACAGTCGCCCCGTTTTTGCCTGTTCTCTTCCTTTGTGTTCCCCCTTTTTCTATATTTCTGTCTGACATGTTTTCTCCTTTGTAATTTTAAATCTCTTCTGTTGTATCATAACTGTCTTATGGCTGAAGACCAGCACATATGATGCTGCCAGCCCTCCCCTGATTGGGAATTGCAAATACAATAAAGGAGAAAAAAAAACAGCCCTGACAGTCAGTGAACTCCTGACGACAATGGTGGAGATGGTCTTAGAAAGTTCGAGGATTTTATTCGAATTGATGCAGCTTGAAAACTGAGAACGGTTTATTCATGTGGTAGTCATATTGGAGCAGAGGGAGTTAGTTGAATTTGTATTGGGATAGGCTATGGAGTGTATGTAGGTGTAGCGATGGAGGGATGTGTTTGTGAAGAAGCAACAGCATGGTAGTGCTTTTGATCAAAGGGGATACAATGGGGTTATTGGAATCTAGTTTGTAGATAGTACAGTAGATGTGGAGATGTTCAGTATGATTTAGGATTTGTGGGGATTTGACAAAATGTTGGAGGATCCATGTGGGAAAAGATAAATGGATGCAGAAAGCATGGCATTTGAGGATTTAGAGGAACTTTGGTTGGGTTGAGATCCATGCAATATTTGCTTAGCAGAGGATGGGATTTTGTATGTGTGGAGAATAGTAGAGGTGTGTAATAATCAAGTTCAGCCTGTTAGTAGTTGAATTCTTTTATATCTGGTTCAACTTAAAAAGTAATATTTAATATTCGTAAGCAGGTTTTAACACTACTTTGATGCTTGTAGGTCAACTTTAGCTTAATACTTAACCAGGGAGTTCGATGAAAAATGACGTGATACGTTATTCTGACACTGCATACAACTGCCACACCCGAAGCCCATCTATTGGGGGCTTTCTGTTTAATGGTTAGTAGGTGAGGTTCCACGTGACTTGTCATTCTATGGTTAGGCCAAGATATTTTAATGTGTTAGTTAACTGAATGGGGTGGTCGTATGTGGTAGGCTAGAGGTCATGGAGATGGATAATTTGTGTGGTTTGTCCACCAATTATTGCCTGGGTTTTGGTGGGGTTGGTCTTGAGGAACCCTTGGTTGCATCAGGAAGTAAACCTACAAAGGTGGTTTTGGAGGGGCCATTGGGATGGCCATTGGGATTTGTCAAATGTAGGATTACTGCTAGGAAACTACTATCATGAGTATTCTGGAAGAGAGGCCTGGGGGAGGGGAGGGGGGGTGGATGTTTGGGGATATCAGCCATGTAGGGAACTGGTAATGTTAATGCTGACAAAGGATGGGCAATTAGAGAGGAACGATGCCACAAGGTGGACATAGTTAACTGTGAGTGGGTATATATGGTCTTTGAAAAGGAGACTAGTGTACCATATACGGTTTTGGGCTTCCTCTAGCGCGAGGGCACTAAAATTACAGATTTATGGAAGTTGAGTTGATGGGATAGAAGATGGGTGAGGTGCAGAAGAGAAATTGGGAAGGAAGATATGCTGGTTCACTGGCAGATAGTGTTGTTAGTTCAGATGTTGATAGATGCATCAGGAAAGGATGGATTGGAAGACACTGTCAAACACTGAGGTGTGGCAGATGAGGCGGTATCAGGTGGTATAAGTAGAGGTTTTGTGCAGTTTGAGGAAAAGCACGGTTTCACAGATTTTCCATAGTTGAGGGTAGTAAACAATGCAGTGGATAGTGGTGTGAAGAATTGCAAGGGTGACTAGAAAGGGGACACAACATTCTTTGACATGAAGGTAGGTAATGCAGTAGTGACCAGAGGAAGTACCTGAAGTAGAGCTCACCTCAAGATTTGTATATTCTTTGTTCTTTAAAGACCTTGACGTAAGCGCATGAGGATTTGCTATACTTATTCCGAGAATCTTTAACACTCGTTTTAATAGTTTGTGACCAATGCTATGTAATCTATGGCTACATAGAAACGTATGAAACTTTTGATTGTCAAATTTTACAGACAGGTTTTGAGTGGTTTCGTACGCAACCAAGCGTTCTGCGCCATCCATATAAAAGTATAAGAAGGATCGATCGGACTGTAACATTATTGCTGTTAGCACACTGTTTGCCATGAAGTGTGTTTGGAGCAGCGACTTCGTTCCCTACATCTGGCTCACTCAATAATTCTTCATCATTCATACTTCCACACTAATACTATAAACGCGAAAGTAACTGATTACATTTTACGACAAAATGGCTGAACATATCTTGGTGAAATTTGGTGTGCAAAATGGCATCATGCATTGAAAGGACTTCAGTTACTTTCGAAAGTTGTGTTTATACATTTGAAGAATATTACACGAATTGGGAAGAAATACTTACTCTCCAAAAAAAGTAGTTTACTCTTTGACTGTTAATCTTTATCCTGTTTGATTCTCCCATTTAAAAAACCATTAAATATATTTTTTCCGATATTTATTTTTCATATGTCGAAAACGCGCGCCTCAGGCTGCACAGTTAAGAGCATAATACAAGTGCCATTGGCTGGTATTTCTGTTCTAAAAGTTACCCTGAAGTTTGTCTCAAGTTCCAGACTCCGTTATGTCCATGATCGCTGCAGTTTCACTAGACGTTAAATCCCGACAACACAGGTCCTAAGACCGTTATATTCAATGCATATTTCATGCTCTGAAAAACATACATTTCCAAAACTAATTATTACAGCACACTTGTCAAATCACATTTAGAATACATTTTAAACATTACATTAACATCTCTTGTGAGGTAAATGAGACTTTATTCTTTTTAGCTTTCTGTATTTTACATTTTCATGTTGGTATACCTGTCGAGTTGAACATAGCGCAAAAATATTACTGAGTAACAGTGGCTTGCCCAGACTGCTGCACTACCTTGAATCCCAGCGATTATTATGACATCATCGGAGACTCTGGGTCTATCTACAAACCTGGATCAGAAGTACATGTTGCTGACTGGATGACATCTCTTAAATATGCCTTGAAACCTCCCTCTCATGATACATTCGGATCAAACCTTTAAACAGGATATTAATTAAAAACAAAGATTAGAGGACTATTACTATACAAGGGGAACAAAGCTAGAACACTATGGTAGGATGTGGTAATAGTATCTGCAATAAGAGTAAATGCTTGAGGGGAGTAAAACCAGCAGAGATACTTGAAGTTGTTATGAGAGAACCATTTTAAAAGGAAAGAGAACCGCTATGAGGCATCCTGGATGGACATTAATGAACTTTTATTCTACAAGGATATCTTTAAATACCAGTTTGGAGCTGAACTCGATGTCTGAGAGCTGAATGATGAGGCTGACGAACAGATCACTAACTGATGTATATAAGTAGTGATCTCATAACGGTGTGCTATTTTAATTTAAAGATGGCCATTCTTCAAAAAAATTAATTTTACACTGTTATTCTTTCCACTGGTAACTAATACTTTTGCAACAGGAACAAATGTTATGAAATATGTACGTTATTTTTCATTTGTATCCATCATTAAAGAAAACGTTCCAGGAAACCATTATGAGCAGATTACAGTTCCAAAAGTCTTTGTATTCGAAGTAAAATTTAGTTATAAATAAAAATATTGTGGCGTCATTTCTGGGAAATATAAATGTAAATCCAGAATATAAAAGGGAATTGCAACGAATACTGTATAACAATAAAAACCAAGTGACAACTGAGAGACGGCTTTTTCTCGTTTCTGAAAATTTTTGTTACATGGAGATAACGGACTCTGGAAACAGTCTATTCAGTTTTGTGAAAATATTTTTGGTTGCTGAGTTCTACATAATAGTATTCAAGGTAATTAATACAGTGTTTATAAAATCGTCAACATGTTTAATCCATCCCATAATATAATAATTGCGAAAATAATATTTTCTGTTACGTTTTCACGACTAACTGAACGGATTTCGGTGAAATTTTGTATGGAGATTGCTAGAAACCTGTGGGAAGATGGGGCTTCCTTAAAAAGTTTTAAAAAATATCGACAGCTTAAAGGGCACAGCAGAGAATGAAAACGCACAGAGTAGAAGACACTATGTTTTTGTGACTTCTGAGAGACACAAATTCACTCATACAAGTGGACGTTCTTGCAACAGTGTGTTAATGGTTAAGTGGTTAACAGATCTGTATTTGCAGTAAGAGTAACACTGACTACCGCGATGCCATCTGTTGGTAACAACTGGTAACAGCTGTGTGGCCCACCGACTGTCGGCCAGAAATTGCTGAAAGTCTCGTTTATTTTACGTTTTGACGTCTCGTCGACAATATTTGAAGTGGGGCTTATCTCAACTACTAAATATTCATTGTGCTTCAATATCATTGATATAAGCGAACGAGGATTACATTAATGAGTGTGAAACTATTTATCACTTGGTCTTACGGCTACAGGCTGTTAAGCTTTTAGCATTTGTAAGATTGAGAATGCCAACACACTCCATCCACTGTTATCCCAGTCCCACCTGGATATTGGCCCCCCTACATTCTATAAGTCCCTCCAGATCTTCAAGCGCAATGCGCTGCAACTCCCCTTCCATATACGCCTCCCATCCCCCATGCGCATCCCCTACGACCTGATTCCTTTCCCCCATTTGTTCCTTTTCCTCCAATATGTCCACATCCTCTACACTTCCTGTTGCCTTGATCCCCCTCATCCCCTGGTTGCTCCTCTCCTCCTCCCCCCCTCCCCACCCTCTGCAGTGCCTTCACTGTTGTGTCCCCCCTATCCTCTACCTCTACACTCTTCATCTCCTTTCAGAAAGTGGCTTCCATCGATTCCCCCACCCGAATGATGCCCTCTCTCCCTCCATTTATTCCTCCCATCAACTCTGACCCTCACCTCCCCCTCCCTTCCTCAGTCCTTTTCTCAGGCTCCCTCTCACCCCCTCCCCTCTTTTCCCCACCTACCCTCTCTCTGCCTCCCATCTCTCCCACAAGCCTTTTGCCCTCCCCTCCACTGCCTTTCCCACTCCTCCTCATGTTGGCCCACCACCCTTTTTTTCTATGTCCCCTCCCTCTATCGGCTCCCCCATTTTCCTTTCCCTCTCCTTCCCCCCATTTCGTCCCTCATTGGTCTGGATATTCCCCCACCATATGGCGCTTTGTCACCTCTACAGTGCTGTTTTACATTAGGGTTCAGCATTGTACATCTCCTGTCAGTGTTGCAAACAGCCACCATACTGTCACTAGTTGTGTTTTTATCTTGTGAAGAAAGAAACCAGACTGTCGCCATATTTTTTAATTGTGCATGTCTCCTTCCTGTGTGTCTTCATCTGCATCGTCAACACCGTGTTTTTGTATTTTAAATTCTGCAACTTACCATCATTTTACTGTTATTAACTAAGTTATATATTGCTTTTTCTCTCACCATTGTTTTGTTTAACTTTCTCTCAGCTGTAGAGCAGCGTATTAAGCTGCTGTCAGCCTGCTCCTCCCCAGGTGCGCGGCGGGGGGGGGGGGGGGGGGGGGGGGGGGAGCGGCAGGGAATCGAAATTCAATAAAGGAAAAAAAACACTGCAACACCAGTGGCAACTCCAGAAACACATTCGGAATTTGCTCGCAGCCAAAGAAAGCTGGGACTAGTGGCAGACCTGCACCTGCCTAAATGCTACCCTACCTATAAACTCATCTAAGTACTTGTCAGGCTTCCACTGCCTTACTGGCTCTAAAACCTCCTCACAGTATCCTTTCCTTCATGATGACCAACCTTTTCCCAACAACCTCAGTAAGACCAACCATTTCGTTTCCTACCTCTCTGATATCCTTACTATCCCTGACAATCCCCTGTTCGATTAGTCCCTCTTCCCTGATGTCTGTGATCAGACTGACACCTCTGCCTTCCACTTGCTCCTAGCTTCCAGTACTTGGACAACATCACACACACAGATCTCAACATGACCACCACCATTCAAGACATCATAGCCACACTTCACACAAAATGCAACACCACTCACTGTCACAACTGTGTCACCTACTGCCTTGTCCATGGGACTCCCATTTCCTTCCTTACTGTTCTGCCCAGACTTTATAATGTGGTCCTCTCTACTGGTTTCTACCCAGACATGTGGGAAATCTCTTGGATCCTGATGTTCCCCAAACATGACGAACCACCTTCTCACCTCAATCTTCAACAAGGTCTGGGAGTCCATCCACACTCAACAAACACACCAACACCTCCAACTGCACCGCCTTCTTTCCATTACCAATGTGGCTTCCGATCCTCCTCCTCTGCTGATGACCTTCTCCTGCATCTCACATACCTCCTCTCTTACCAACTCAATTCCCGTCGATCCATCATCTTCGTCTCCCTCGACCTAGAACATGCCTATGACCATGTCTGGCATTCCGGTCTCCTATTCAAGCTTCAAACCTTCGTCCTTCCCATTAATTACGTCCGCTTCAGCGTCTCTTTCCTCTCTCATCGTCCTTAATATGCTACCCTAACACAATATAGACTCCCATACCTTCTACCCCTCCACTGGCATGCCCTAAGGCTCTGTCTTCTCCCCTCTTCTCCACCTTCTCTATGTGGCGAACACACTGTCACCCCAACCCCAATCCACCTCCTCCAATATCCGATGCCTTCCTTGATTCACCCCCACCCTCCAACGCTGCGAACGCTTTCTCCAATCCCATCTTGGCTAATTCACTGCTTGGTGCAAACAGAGGCTGCTGAAGGTCAATCCTTCCAAAGCCCAGGCAAACGTAGGCAACACTGTCCCTTCCTTCCCTGGATTTTTACCACACCATATATGGCCACACCCTGAAGTACCTTGGTGTCACCCTCTACCACCACCTTTCCAGGATCCTCCCATCTTCAGACAGTCCAAGCTAAGGCATGTACCCAACTCTGCCTCCTGAAACTCCGGTCTGGCCGTACATGGGATCTGGACCACTTCACCATCCTCCACACTTATAAATCCTTTGCTACGACAACCCCACCTGGATTTTCGCCCCTCTAAATCCTTGAATGCCATGTGCTCCACTTCATCTGTCGCATTTATCTCCCATCCTCCAAGCAGATCCTATACGACTTGATTCCCTTCCCACATCTCCTCCTTTTCCTAGAATGGATACTTCTCCTTTACATCTCCTGCAAGCTTGATCCTCCCCACCTGCTTGTCTCTACCATCCTCTCCCACTCCACCCTGCTGCCACGTCTGTACCATTTCATCCTCCCTGCTCTCTATCTTCACACTCTCCATAGCCTTGCCCTAGGTGGCTTCCACCATGCCTTCCATGCCGACGTCCTCATTACTTCCATATACCACTCCTGTCAGATCAAATCCTCCCCATTCCTCTCCCCCTTCCCTCTTTCCTCCAGCACTCCCTGTCTCCCCTATCTCACAATTCTTCCTCACCCTTCCCCTCCCCCATTTTTTCCACTTCCTCTAACCCTCCCAGGGCTTCCACTCCTAACCCTACCCTCTGCCCTCCCCTCTCCCTTCTTTTCTCCCACTGGCTTCTTCCCCCTCCTTCCTCCCCTGCCTGTCTCCTACACCCAGTGGCAGCCCCCCATCTCATCATGTGTGTTCAGTGTTTTCTGTGACAAAGATTGCCACCAGTGTTTAGTGCAAATGTGTTTTCTTCGTTTCTGTGCATCAGTGTTATCTTCAGTGTACTCTTTTGTTCGAGTGTTAACACTGATTATCTTCGTTTGTGTGCACTATGGACCTTATTTATGAAACCAGTGCCTTCTAAAAAACGCTGTCGTTACTATTATTATGTGTGTCTCCTATTTTAACATATATATATTTCTATTTCTATGTCTCCATGCTCACTACATTTTTTTTCTGTTGGCCAAAGAAAGGCACTAAAGAAAAATAAGGACAGTGCAATGCTATCTAACCGCAAGCATATCCCCGTCTCGCTAGAAACCATGCCCAATGACCTGACCAAACACTTTATTCTCAGAGCTTTTTTCCATCCCACACCACCACCTGTGCCACTATCTATGTTTGTCCCGCAGCTATTCTCTCCCACAACTTCATCTCCCATGTTGACTGCACCCTCTCCATCAATGCAATTGCCACAAACCTCAACATACACAGCAATGAGCCTGCCTCCCTTCAGCACTGGCATGAGTTCCTCGCTGGCTTCCAGGGTAACCTTGTTCTCCTATCACAGCCCACTCATTTCGATAGTAACTCGACCCTGGATGTTGTTCTTGCTTCCCCCAACCTTTATGGTCGTATTGCCATGAATGTCCTCAACCCCATTGGTCATGACTACCTCCCAGTCCTTCTTACCATCTCCTCACCCATAGTCCCCCCTTGCCACCATCCTGATGTCCCCCTGAGGACAGTCCATGACTACCACCATGCCAACTAGGATGCCTACCAGGAATCCATTTGATTCATAGATCGAAAGCCACCCCACTTACCTTTCGCTACCCTTCTTACATTATCAATGTTTCATCCTTCCTCCATCACTGACGCTGTGGGGGAACCCAAGTTCCTAACAAACTCATTCACCCTCACTGCCCTACTCTCCCTCCATAGTCCATCCTTCTTCTCTGTGAATCCTGCAGGCTCTACCGCTCCTTCATCCACACCTGTGACCAGAACACATTCCTTCACCACTAGCAACTAGAACTACACATCTGAAACTTCCCAACAACAAGGAAATGCCGGGACAGGCACCAGACATGTACACACCTCAACTCCACCAATTACTGGGCTGTCTTCCACCACCTTATTGGTAGCCATCCCATTACGCATTATCCACTCCTCTATGACGTCCGCTCCTTCTCTGACAACCTCAGTAAGGCTAACCATTTTCCTTCCAATTGCCCAAAGGACTTCTCCATTCCCAATGATGCTCACTTTCATTACTCCTTCTTCCACATAGTCCTTGGACGCTCCAACACACCTGTCCCACCACTCGCCATCAGTTTCCAGTACTTAGATCAGTTACCCCCATCAGACATAAACACTCCCATTATCACACATGACATCCACTCCAAATGCAACACCACCCCTGGTCATGATGGTGTCACCTACTGCCACCTCAAGGAATCCCCCTGGCTGTCCTTACTACCCTGTATAACATCTTCCTCTCCACTGGCCTTTACCTTGAATGGTGGGACACTTCCCACACTCTGCTGTTCCCAAAACCCAACAGACAACCCTTGAAATTTCTTTCTATCGTTCCATCTGCCTCACTGTCATGTTCAGTAAGATCTATAAGTCCATCCTCTCCTGCCTTGTTGATCACGACCTTAATCAGCACCACCTCCTTTCCCTTACCCTGTGTAGCTTCTGGCCTTCCTTCTCAGCCAATGACCAGTTCATTAACCTTATTAATCTCCTTTCCCTCCATCATCACTTCCATCACTCCTATGACAGTGTCCTATATCTCTGGCTACCCTTTAAACTCTAGATCCATACCCTTCCTATGAACTATGTCTGTTTGATTCCATCCTTCCCCTCCCACCATCCCTCCTATGTCACCATCCATAACACCAATTCCTGCACCTCCTACTCCTCTGTGGGTGTGCCCTAGGTCTCTAGCTCTACCTCCCGTTCACAGCAGATACGCACCAACACCCCCCCCCCCTCGAAGTCCACCTCCTGCAGTATACCAATGACACCATCTTCCTTGCCCTTGGTCCTACCCTTCAGCGGTACCAACGGCTTCTCCAGAATCACCTCGACCATTTTGCCACATGGTGTAAACAGTGGCTCCTAAAAATAAATCCTTTCAAGACCCAGGCAATCATCGTAGGTCACACCACTCGCTCCTTCTGGCTACTTGATTTTTCCCTCACCATCTGTGCCTGTCCAGTCTGCCTTTCCTGCAATCTCACCTACCTTGGGCTCACCATTGACCATCACCTCATCTGGATTCCTCATCTGCGATCTATCTAGTCCAAATCCCATAACCACCTCTATCTCCTTAAACTCCTCTTTGGCATAACATGGGTGCTGAACCCATCCACCGTCATCCACACCTACAAATCCTTAATCCATCCCATCCTGTTACACCAGTCCCAACTAGATATCTGCCCTCCCCACCCGAATTCTATAATTCCCTCTTGATCCTCAAGCATCCTGCACTCCGCCTTGCCTTCCAAATACACCTCTCATCCCCCACACGGGTCCTCTATGAAGTGATTCCTTTCACCCATCTGCTACTTTTCCTTGAGCATATCTGAGTCCTCTACACCTCCAGGCCACTTGATGCCCCATATCCGCTGGCTGCTCCTCTCCTCTCCAACCCTGCACATTGCCATGCCTACACCATTGTGTCCCCCCTAACCTCCACATCTACACCATCTCTTTTCCCAAGGTAGATTCTATCAACTCCCCTTCCCGAATGATGGCCTCTTTCCCTCCATTTAACACTCTTGCCAACTCTGATCCTCACCTCCACCTCCTTTTCCCGGGCTCTCTCCGCCCATCCACCCTGTTTTTCCCACCTACCCTCCATATGACTCCATTCTCTCCCCCGAATCCTTTCCTTTTCCCCTCCTCTGCTTCTCTGCTCCCTCTTGTGTCCGCCCTGCCCCCCCTTTTTGTGTGTCCTCTCCCTCCATTGTCTCCCCCCTTTTTGCTTTTCTTCTCCTCCCCCCTTTTTCCACCTTATCTCTCTGGGTCCTCCCTCCACATCTGCCTTAGGCTGTGATGTGTCACCTTCATGTCTACTCTATAGTGTAGTGTTTAAGTGAATGTTCAGTGTTGTGCATCAACATTCAGTATTGCAAACAGACACCAAACTGTCACTAGGTGTGTTTTTTAACTCTTGCAGACAGAAACCAGATGGTCGCCATGTGTCGCCATGTGTTTTAATCAGCAGTCACTGAGACTGTGTAAAACTATAACATAGCGAAAAGTTTCGGAAGTGAAAATATAAAAACAAACATTTGGTGATGCTGAGAAACTGCATATGGCATTAAGGGATTGGGGTAGGTCGATAACTGTATTTAGCATAGCAGCATGTGGAGCTGACACCTGTTGGCAACGCCAAGCAACAATGCTGCACATATGAGATGTGTATTTTGTTTCACACTAAGATGTTGTAACCTCCCAACAGAAAAATAATATAAATAATTATATCGTCCACTTTTTAGTGTAACCTCCTCACAATAATATAATATTAAATAATATTCACATTTAGTGTAACCTCCCCACAGTAAAATATAATAACCTCCCAACAGTAAAAAATATAACTATAACACTGAAATTTAGCGTAACCTCCCAATAAATAAATTGCATAAGCTATTAATAACAAAATGTGACTAATCTCTCAATAAAAAATTGTGGCTCACTTATAACCTTTCAATAATTGACTGTGAATTTAAACTGGTAAATTTTGGACGTCAGCAGTGCTGTGTCATGGCTCTGAAACATCATTCTGAATAAATAGAAAATTCTTACCTCAATAAGGTCGTTGGATAACGCGTATATATATATGCTCCTATAAGAAATTTTTCTGGCACAGCTCAGTGCAATGCTGGCTGATAGATTTGTCACGTATAAAGAGAAACAACTGATTTTTCTTTACAATAATCAGGATGACCAAGGATTGGAGAAATTAGTAACATCTTTAAATTGAGTTGAATGATTGTCAAAAGTCAATTTTTATAAGAAAGATTATTATTAAGAGATTTCTTTTTAAAAGCATTTACATGGGACTTGATATAGCTATACTACATACGTGCGAGGCTGCTTTTACCTTACACAACACCACTCAAGCACCGCCATCGCTCCAACGACCGGCCCAGCCAACTCCACACTCACGACTGCTTGCTAGCAACAACTACTACAACTATTACATAGTTCCTACTGCAGTCAACACTGCTCTCTGGTCTGAGATTCTGTAAGTAGGCTGTTTATGTTTTCTTTATGTAAGTAGGCTGTTTATATTTTCTTATTGGCAACGTTACGTAGCGCTCTATATGAAAATCACTGGCTGTGCTGTGTGCAGTCTGTGGCTAGTTTGCATTGTTGTCTGCCATTGTAGTGTTGGGCAGCGGCAGCTGGATGTGAACAGCGTGTAGGTTGCGCAGTTAGAGGTGAGCCGCCAGCAGTGGTGGATGTGAGGAGAGAGATGGCCGAGTTTTGAAATTACATATATTATGACTTGTGATGATATTAAGGTAAATACAGTGTTTGTTCTCTATTAAAATCTTTCATTTGCTAACTATCCCTATCAGTAGTTAGTGACTTCCGTAGTTTGAATCTTTTATTTAGCTGGCAGTAGTGGCGCTCGCTGTATTGCAGTAGTTCGAGTAATGAAGATTTTTGTGAGGTAAGTTATTTGTGAAAGGTATAGTTTAATGTTACTCAGGGCCATTCTTTCGCAGGGATCTTTGATAGACAGATTGCGTTGCGCTAAAAATATTGTGTGTCAGTTTAAGCATAGTCTTGTAAAATTGTTCTAAGGGGACGTTTCATATGGCGACCCTGCCAGGGTACCTCACTGGAATCTTCTGGTTTTTTCTTGTAGTTTGTGTAATTAGTGTAGATTCTGTTTATTGCTAGCATGTAATTGTAGAGAGTATCTCCTTTGTAGTTGCAGCCTTTCATTGTTGTACAGTAAAACAGTTGTGGCATGCATGTAGATTTGCACCAAGTATTTCGCAGCTGCAATTAACTAGATATTATTTTCAGTACTATGTTAATGTGTTCTCTTATTTTTGCTCTTCAAATTGTGCTTTTCTGTATTATCGTGTGAAATATTGTGACAATAATAACGTGTGAAAAACGTAGCACTAGGCTTCAAAGTAAACTGAGAAATAATAGTGACGACGAGTGTAGCTTATCAGCACCACTGGGTAGTGAATTAACAGACATTCGAAGTAGTAATTTGGTAATTGTGCATAGGGAGATGGAGCAGGCGGTAAATAATGGTGTAGTCAGTCAAACAGGTAGTGAACAGGGAAGCATTATCGATCGATCAGTCGGCAACAGCTCGCCTCAGGAATCCGAAATGATAGGACACAATTTTGCAAATACTGTAGATTCAGGTTTTGGGTCCTCACCGTTTTCTCAAATGAGTCAAGACACATTTTCTGCTTGTCAGAATGTGAATGTTTCCGGTGAAAATGCACTGCCAAAAAGCATAGAGAAACAGATTCCAGACACTAATACATTATTATTGCAATTAATGCAACAAATGGAACAATATCAGAGACAACTGGGACAGAATCTTCTAAAGTTAGACACAATGGAAAAAATCAGAGACAAACACAGCAAAAGCTTCAAAAGTTAGACACAATGGAACAACACCAGAGACAAACACAGCAACAGTTACACACAATGGAACAAAATCAGAGACAAACACAGCAAAAGCTTGAAAAGTTAGACTCATTGGAACAAAATCTCGAACAAACACGTGAAGATTTAACTGCTGAGTTACATAACATTGAATTGAAATGTCAGAAAGTGTGTAATGACGTAAAAACACAAATTTGTGAGCATTTTCAACCTATTTTTTCGCGTCATGAAAATGCATTACCGAATCACGAAGCAGCCATAAAAGAACTGCAAACCATTGTTCATGAAAAATCATGAGACCTTGTGGGCTAAAATTGACTCAGTTGCATCTATCGATTCGGTTACGCAACTTGCAAAAACTCAGGAAAACTTAAAGGACACAGTAGATTCGATTTCAACACAAATGGACACTCTGAAGCTTGGTTGAGAAAAACACACTGAGGAAATGTGATCATTATCAGAGAAAGTAGTTGAACTTTCGAATCAGCTAAATAATTTATCTACGAAGGTAGATGATAATCTGAATGACGCAAAACCGGTAGTCTTTAATGACACAGAAGAGAGCGAACAAATTAGGAAACTCAAACAAAATCTGAATCAAATTGATACGCAACATCAAACAGAAATCCGGGAAGTACAAGATCAGCTGACACAGGTAATACAAGAATTACGTATTTTAGAGGACACTCGCACTCCAATACAGGAAGAGGGACATGGAAATACGGAACAGCCACAAATTAATAACACACGGCACTTCGGAAATTATGAAAGAAATTGGCAAGGTACACCGAATTTTGAGATGGAACCGCCGAAACGACGTAACAATGACCGACATGCGACTCGCCGACATGATGATTTTGATTATAAGCTGTTCATTACTACACGTAAATTCAAAACGTTTAAGAACACTGCCAACGACATTCATCCACAAGCGTGGCTCCATCAATTCTCTCATTGTTTTCCTCCCAACTGGTCATTGGAGCACAGATCAGAATTAATGTGTGGCTACTTGGAGAATGAACCAGCTGTAAGAATGTGATCGGTCATTCACGATTGTCACAGTGAAGGAGAATTTTATCATGCCTTCCTCTCAGCGTATTGGTCTCAAGCTACACAAGACCGAGTAAAACATAGCATTATAATGATGAAACGTTTCGAACAATCTGAATTTTCCAGTCTTATGAAATATTTTGAAGACATGTTGCATAAGAATCAGTATCTTTCAAACCCATACAGCCCCTCAGAACTCATCCGCATTTGCTTAATCAAACTACCTGAACATTTACGGCATATTATTTTAGCACGACGTTGCAAAGACGACATTGAAGCTTTTCAGGGACTGTTTCAAGAACTAGAAATTGACACTGACAGTCGCGGGATGCGAAAACAGGAAAACAATTACTACAGGTCACATCCGTCACAATTCCGTGACGACAGAAACAATAACTGGACACGACAATTCTATTCTTACAACGTAAATCATGACCAAAACAGATACCACACGTATGACAACCATTGGCAGAGTAGTAATAATTACAGGGAAAGATCACCTCTCTGCGGTAATGACTATCACAGAGACAATCAGAGAAACAGACAATATGGGAACCAAAACAATTATTATCAAGGGAGACAGAATAATTTCAGACGCAACAGTTCAGCGCGCAGTTGCGATTCAGGGAGAAATTCTCCACCACGTGACCGACACGAAAGAAACTGTGTAAACTACTGACAAAACGACAGACCTGAATTCCATCAGAACTGGTGAGCTTTAAACAGAGCTGGGCCCTCTCGGCAAGGCGAATTTGTGGAAGTTAGGCCTCCTAATCCCAGTAACGACGCGCGGCAACAAAGAGACAGACAATGACTCGCACCGCAGGCATACACGTGCGCCGGGTGGCTCCGAGAAAAATAACGTTATATCTGGTACTGCTAATGAGATTCTAATGCAATATTTTGGTTTACTTGAAAATAGGTTCTGGATTTAAAGTACTTTCTGTGAGATACCAGATGACACAGTGGTTAGTTTATTTGACAGCTACACGATTATATCAGGACGCTACTAATGAGTGACAATTTACAATGTTGCTTTTGCAGTGTATCTGTTTTATATCTGCACAGTTTTTCTGAATTCTTCTGGAAAGCAAAACATGTTTTATCAGTAACTTTTGTGGTATAGCTACAAGGAGACAGCCTTTTCCATAGCACAACAATACGTTACAGCACAGTACTTTCATCATCACAACAATAAGCATAATAATTAAGATATCTCTACACCAAGCATTTCACTTTTGTTTATAATGAGGTAAGTACATTGGCTTCTGCAGAACTTAGCTTTTGGAAGAAAATAACTACGATACTTCCACAGAGATTATCTTACAACAAGATGCACCTTTAGCGCTACAGGACACGCATTTCAGTGATTAATTTTGTACTTAAAACATTTATTTTTAAAGATTTTTGAATTACAAAGAAAGTTTTCCGTAATTTATCTCATTCCATTGCTGTAATCTGTAACACCTGAGGGTATAATTACATTAATCCTCAGGGGGGTACACACCTACTTTGTGTACCATGTGTTTGGCAAGCACAAGGAACCCTAGCTAATATGGTATCTGCTTATACAACTTTACACATCGGTACCATATTTCTCTAACACAAATTACACAGCTATCTGATCATTTAACTGAGAGAGACAAACTTTTTTATTACGTCAGTGACAGATGTTTACGTAATTACACCGTTGTATAACTTCACACTTACGAAATTGTATTTTGTCTGTACTGTGTGAACTGTTCATATTTTTTCAGAACCATTGTGATACTATGAGAGCTTTGAATGATGTATTTGGTAAGGGAGCATGATTTTAAAGTACGTTTGAGGCAGATGACACTTTTGATATGAGCAGAGAATTTTGTTAGGTTTTGAAATTATTGGAGGAAGCTACGACGATTTTGAGATTTGACTGAGGTGTTATGATGTTATTATTATGATGACGATGTGTATTATGCTGCTGAGGTATGTTTATGATTAATAGGCTGATGCTATATGAGTTATTTGATTATGCTACTTATCTGTTATGATGCAATATTGAAGAAGTGTCGACGAATAAGGTAAGGAGTAATGAATAGTGGTTAGGGACTCTTGACTGGTGAAAAAGGATGTTGGAAACCAAGAATCGTACTTTAAGAGCTATGAAATGTGTGTAAATGCGTGAATGTATCACAATGCTGGCGAAAATTTTTTGGACAATGTTATATTCATAGGATTATGTTTCTACACATTTGCAACGCAAATTCTTGACCTGTGAAATATTTTTATACGAGACTGTCACTGTAGCGGAAACTGCTGTCGTAAATATTTCCGTAAGAAAGTTAAGTGACCACCTGCACATAATGTGTCGTGGGCACCCAGGTGCGTCAGACGCCTGGAGAACAAGCCATTAGTGTGAGTGCCTCCTCAAAAACACAGGTAAAAAAAAAAGAAAGGGGAGGCCATCGTCCTCGCTATTGACATTTCCTTGTTGAAAGCATACTGTGGAGCTCTTGATTTATGATATTTACTGAAATGCCTAATGAAATGATGAGAAACATTTCACGGCTATTGTCTTGCTAGTTGAGAAAAATGCCATATGGTTTGCTTTATGTATTTATTTACACATTTTGTTTAATATCAAGTTTCTAGCTGCACTGCAGCATTGGTTAAAATAAAATTTAATATATGTACTAATATAGTTATTTTATGCCTACAGATCCAGTCAATAAGAAATTTATGATTTACTTCCAAGAAAACGAGGGCACATAAATAGACATATCCCTTCACAGGAATTGCATAAATAATTTCTTTACGATTTGGTAACTTATCTGCTAGTGTAAGTTCTCGTGATGCATCACTCTAGTGTTAAGATGTGACATAGGTATTAAACATGGCCATTTTTACTGTAATATTTTCTCTGCTTGAGGTTTGTCATGTATAGATATAAGTTTTATATTTTTTATATTTGCTGCTGCTGTTTGCCAGGAATAGTGTTACTGAATTTGACTTTGTGTTACTCTTCTAAGTTAGTTTTACTACTGTTTTGTTTTTCTTGTTTGCTGCACAGTGCCTTATATTAGTTGTAGTACTGCAATTGCTTTGCCTATTTAAAATTTTTGTCCTTGATGTTTGTGTTAATTGTTTTATGCTGCTGCATTGCCTCGTCCGTTAGTTTAGCATCTGAGCTCAGTAGATTTAAGTTAGCTTAAGAGGGGGTAGACTATATAAGAGAATGAGTTGCAATGAATTGGAAGAAATGCATTGAGAAGTTATACGAAAAAAAGCACAGAAAACAGGTTTAGGTAGGATTTTCTTGGAAATAAATGATGAGGTAAGAAATGTGTGAACATATAAATACAGAAAGCATGCTTAGATAGAATTTTTTGGTAAAAAAACAAAGGATGAAATAAGAGGAAAGATATATGGAATGAAGTTTTGGGGTGGACTGCAGTACCAAATGTTACACTGAAAACAAACCCTGTAATTTCCTTTTGTGTTATCCCACTATGTGTTTGTGTACCCTTGTGTAGTTGTTTTCTTCCTGTCTCTGTGTAGTTTCATAGAATTTTTTCTTCTTCTAATACTAAGCTATATTCACTATGATGAGGAATACTGTTATCCTCAAATATAATTGGCATTAATAATATGTTACTTACCTTGTAAAGATGCTTAGACATTATTTATTCTGTTTTGTTTTAATGCTCATGTGTAAAGTTGATGTTTCAAAAGTTATTCTGATCGTTTATGTATTTACTTATGTCATAATTCCTGTACACTGATGTATATGTTTATTTCTATTCTGTTGTAAAGCCTGTACTACAAATGTTATCAGTATTGTTATGTTCTTTAATGATGTATTTTGTACCTTTGTAATTGTATTCTCATGTTATAAAATGGTAATTGACACCAGTTCATCATATTAGTAACTTGTAAGTTACATTTCACTGCACACGTTTCCGTTGGTCATAGTATATAGACAATATGTGAGAAGTAGGGACTGTTAGTGTTTCCGCGTGTGTTGATAATTCAGCAAGGGACAGGATAACAGCATTGCTGGTTCTAAGGACTATTCCAAAAACTTTGTGAGTGCATAAGTGGTGGTTATGGACTTGCTATATTATCTGCAACACTCTTCAATGGTGATTGTGCACCTGCACAGTCACAACAGATGGCTGCTGGCCATCTCTACAAGGACTACAGTGGGTCTGCATCTTTGATGGCCCACCAATACCATTATTTCTACAAGGACTGCAGTGGGTCTGCGCCTCTGGTGGCCCACCAATACCATATTCTCTACCAGGACTACAGTGGGTCTGCTCTGTGACGACCTACCTAACAATCTTCTTCAAAACGTCGAATGAATCTGCTGTGGGTTTGCTCTGTTCTGGCCCATTACCTGTCAGCATGTCGAGAGTCAGCACTGTCTTTCAATTGGAAGGACAACACTACTTCTTCAAGACTGCATGGAAATCCACTACTTCCGTGTGCATTGTCTTTTACTGCTCAGACTTTGAGAAAAGAAACGGCAGTTTTACTGTGATGAACAATCTGGACTGTCTTTATGGACTGTGAGAAAATTTAGCTTTTGACCAACATTGTATAAATAAGTGTGTGCATTTGATGTCTTGGTTATTGTAATTATGAAAAAAATTTTCAAATCATTATTTGCCACTGCCCAAAAATATTTTGTAAAATTTTTTGTGGGGAGCATGGGGGCTATGTAAGTAGGCTGTTTATGTTTTCTTTATGTAAGTAGGCTGTTTATATTTTCTTATTGGCAACGTTACGTAGCGCTCTATATGAAAATCACTGGCTGTGCTGTGTGCAGTCTGTGGCTAGTTTGCATTGTTGTCTGCCATTGTAGTGTTGGGCAGCGGCAGCTGGATGTGAACAGCGTGTAGCGTTGCGCAGTTAGAGGTGAGCCGCCAGCAGTGGTGGATGTGAGGAGAGAGATGGCCGAGTTTTGAAATTACATATTAGACTTGTGATGATATTAAGGTAAATACAGTGTTTGTTCTCTATTAAAATCTTTCATTTGCTAACTATCCCTATCAGTAGTTAGTGACTTCCGTAGTTTGAATCTTTTATTTAGCTGGCAGTAGTGGCGCTCGCTGTATTGCAGTAGTTCGAGTAATGAAGATTTTTGTGAGGTAAGTTATTTGTGAAAGGTATAGTTTAATGTTACTCAGGGCCATTCTTTTGCAGGGATCTTTGATAGTCAGATTGCGTTGCGCTAAAAATATTGTGTGTCAGTTTAAGCATAGTCTTGTAAAATTGTTCTAAGGGGACGTTTCAATTCTCTTATACCTTACATATCGCAGGCAGCGCATGAGCAATCCATCGAAATTACATCTGCTCGAGTGCACAAGCAACAAAGTCCTTAATCATGGACCTCTTGCATAATCCTCCACTGGGGGGGGCAAAAATTTGGCAGCAATGAAGAGTCAGTTGGACTTGCCATTAACAACAAATTTTTCTATAATCTATTTAGCTTACTAAGTCTACAGTCACGGAGTATATACATACATATAACGTTATTGATAAATAATATAAGTACAGAATTTATTAAGAAATGAAATTGAGTGCACACGCACTGAGTACAGAACATGTTAACGAATGACAAAGTGTATACGCAATGAGTACAAAATACAGGGTGAGTCACCTAACATTACCGCTGGATATATTTCGTAAACAACATCAAATACTGACGAATCGATTCCACAGACTGAACGTGAGGAGAGGGGCTAGCGTAATTGGTTAATACAAACCATAAAAAAAAATGCACGGAAGTATGTTTTTTAACGCAAACCTACGTTTTTTTAAATGGAACCCCGTAGTTTTGTTAGCACACCTGAACATATAAACAAATACGTAATCAGTACCGTTTGTTGCATTGTAAAATGTTAATTACATCCGGAGATATTGTAATCTAAAGTTGACGCTTGAGTACCACTCTTCCACTGTTCGATCGTGTGTATTGGAGAGCACCGAATTACGTTGGGATCCGAAAGGAATGGTGATGGACCTTAGGTAGAGAAGAGACCGGAACAGCACATTACGTCCACATGCTAACACCTTTTTATTGGTCTTTTTCACTGACGCACATGTACATTACCATGAGGGGTGAGGTACACGTTCGAGGGGCGTTTCATAGGACGTAGAGGACGCATACATTGGCCAGCCCGTTCTCCTGATCTTACACCTCTGGACTTCTTTCTGTGGGGTACGTTAAAGGAGATTGTGTACCATGATGTGCCTACAACCCCAGAGGATATGAAACAACGTATTGTGGCAGCCTGCGGCGACATTACACCAGATGTACTGCGGCGTGTACGACATTCATTACGCCAGAGATTGCAATTGTGTGCAGCAAATGATGGCCACCACATTGAACATCTATTGGCCTGACATGTCCGGACACACTCTATTCCACTCCGTAATTGAAAATGGAAACCACGTGTGTACGTGTACCTCACCCCTCATGGTAATGTATATGAGCGTCAGTAAGAAGACCAAAAAAAAGGTGTTAGCATGTGGACGTAATGTGTTGTTCCAGTCTGTTCTGTACCTAAGGTCCGTCACCGTTCCCTTTGGATCCCTACGTAATTCGGTGCTCTCCGATACATACAATCGAACAGCGGAGGAGTGGTACTCAAGCGTCAACTTTAGGTTACAATTTCTCCGGATGTAATTAACATTTTACAATGCAACAAAGGGTACTGATTACGTATTTGTTTATATGTTGAGATGTGCTAACAAAACTAACGGGGTTCCATTTAAAAAACGTAGATTTGTGTTAAAAAACATACTTCCGTGCATTTTTTTTTATGGTTTGTATTAACCAATTACGCTAGCCCCTCTCCTCACGTTCGGTCTGTGGAATCAATTCGTCAGTATTTGATGTGGTTTACGAAATATATCCAGCGGTAACGTTAGGTGACTCACCCTGTATATTAACAAATGACATAAAGTGTGCGCACACTGTATAAGTCTTTACCATTTTACAAGAATTTAAACATATTGAGAAATGAAATAAAGTGCACACACACTGAATAAGTATTTACCATTTTACAAGAATTTAAACATACTGAGAAATGAAATAAAGTGCACACGCACCGAATAAGTCTTTAACATTTTTACATGAACTGATCACATTAAAAGATGAAATGAAGTGCACACACGCTGTATAAGTCGCTAACATTTTTTACAAGAACTGAATACATTAAAACATGAAATAAAGTGCACGCACACTGTGAAAGTTTCTAGCATTTTGTACAAGAACTAAATACATTAAGAAATAAATTAAAGTGCACACGCAATGTACAAGTCTTTAGCATTTTTACAAGAACTAGGAAAGGAATGGGAAGAATAGCATCATGGTTGTAGCACAGTAGGTTGCACATAGCTGCACTGAAAGTCCATATCTTTTTACAGAAGCACAACACCAAGTGAAACAATCTGAAGTTCTCTTCCTGAAGTATTTATCATTGTACCCAAGACACTGAAATGTTGCATTAATATTGTATGTTATCATTTTGGTAGTACATTAGGTACACCAATGAGTAGGACCATAATAACATCTCCATCGTTCAAGGTGGTGGACAGCTTGGTATATCAACACCACATTCTTGTAGAATCTATACTCTTACATCAACGTAGAATTAGTGCAAAAAGCAAATATATTGCTCCATGATCATGAGGATGGACAGGACATACGGATATTGCAGTAATTGCTGGTAATTAGGTCAGAAGGTGAAGGATACATTAAGTATTATTCTAGTCATCATTCAGAGTTACACTATTGTATCAACCGATCTGAATAATAATTGGCACTCATTGGCTAGTTACTAAACATTTCTTTAATATGTATGGAGTATTACAGAACATTATTCATAAGTCATCTCATTATAGTAATTATTGGCGTAGCATTTATGTGTAAGCATCTCATTACAGTAATCATTATCACTCATTTATGCATAATTCATCTCATTACAGTAATCATTATCATCATAAGACATGTCATTACAGTAATTATTGGCATTCATTGGCCTGTTACAAAACATCATTCATAAGTCATCTCATTACAGTAATCATTGGCATAGCATTTATGCGTAAGTCATCTCATTACAGTAATTATTGGCATAGCATTTATGCATAACTCATCTCATTACAGTAATTATTGGCATTCATTTATGCAGTGTTACAAAACATCATTCAAAAGTCATCTCATTACAGTAATCATTGGCATAACATTTATCCATAAGTCATCATATTACAGTAATCATTGGCATCATAAGACATCTCATTACAGTAATAATTGGCATCATAAGGCATCTCATTGCAGTAATTATTGACATCATCTCATTTCATTACAGTAATCATTGGCATTCTGTTATGCGTAAGTCATCTCATTACAGTGATCATTGGCATAGTATTTATGCATAAGTCATCTCATTACAGTAGTCATTGGTATAGCATTTCTGCATAAGTCACCTCATTACAGTAATTATTACAGAACATTATTAATAAGCCATCTAATTACAGTAATTATTGGCATCAAAAGTCTTCTTATTACAGTAATTATTGGCATAGCATTTATGCATTATTACAAAACATCATTCAGTATTACTCAGAAGTCATCATTCAAAAGAAGAGTTATTGCATGTAGCATCAAGCTATTAGTGTTTATATATGATATCATGAAAGTGACATAGACATATTTAAAGTGTAACACATTGTAACTATTACTCAAGGTCTGTAGTCCAATAATACATAGATATAATGGATTCAATACATCAGAGAAATTTGCTTTATATTTAGGACTACAAATATATCTTAAACTGGTAGCATTATTTAGTTGTATACCGCTAATAGTTGGGACTGGTAATAAATTTTTTTGTGCTAGCAATGCATTGCGTTGGGATCGATAATTAATTGCTGGGGCATAAAAATATTTGCTTTTGACTTATTGCAGGAAATAAGGATTAATAACGTCATTCGTCATGAGTCAGCTGTAGCAAGGTTATGAAACAAGTATATGTGATCACATTCATAAATGATAGACACAACTGGGTAAAAAAAAATGCAAGCACTAGAAGAGGTTTAATAACTAACTGCTTATAGCATATTAATATCATGAAAAGCTTCTCCTGGAAAAATTACAAAATGGGTTACTGAGCTGAAAGAAAAAATGTACGAGGGCCGTTCAGAAAGTAACCTCCAGTTGATTTAAAAAAATACACCAAGTTAAATAAAAATATTTTAATATATACATCTTACAACTACATCTTTGCACTATTTTTCTACATAGTCTCCACAGCGATTGAGGCACTTATCGTATCTCGTCACAAGCTTTGAAATTCCTTCTGCATAAAAATCACCCGCTTGTGCCTGGAGCCAGCCTGTGACTGCATCTTTGAGCTCTTCGTCGTCATCAAACCGCTGTGACCCGAGCCATTTCTTCAAATGCATGAAGAGGTGATAATCACTTGGGGCCAGGTCTGGGCTGTAAGGTGGATGGTTGATAACGTCCCACTTGAAGGACTCAAGAAGGGCCGTTGTTCTGCGAGCAGAGTGAGGACGGGCGTTATCGTGCAAAAAAACGATACCGGAAGTCAGCATACCACGGAGTTTGTTCTGTATAGCCCGTCGTAACTTTTTTATTGTTTCACAGTACACGTCTTGATTAATGGTCGTCCCACGTTCCATTAATTCAACCAACAACACCCCTTTGGCATCCCAAAACACCGTTGCCATCAGTTTTCTGGCAGAAAAATCTTGCGAGGCTTTTCTCGGTTTGGTAGGCGAATTTGAATGTGCCCACATCTTTGATTGTTCTTTTGTCTCAGGGTTCACGTACTTAATCCAGGTTTCGTCACCGGTCACGATTCTGTTTAACAATGGTTCTCCTTCGTCCTCATAACGTGACAGAAAGTCTAATGCAGAGGCCATTCTTTGAGTTTTGTGGTGGTCGGTAAGAATTTTGGGCACCCATCGTGCACAGAACTTACGGTAACCCAATGTTGCTGTCACTATCTCGTGCAAGAGAGTCTTAGAAATCTGTGGAAAACCAGTAGACAACTCCGACATTGAGAAACGTCGATTTTCACGAACTTTTGCGTCAACTGTCTGAACGAGTTCGTCAGTCACCAATGATGGTCTACCACTCCTCTCTTCATCATGAACGTTTTCTCGTCCACTTTTAAATAAACGTACCCATTCACGGACAACTCCTTCACTCAGAACTCTTGGGCCGTACACGGCACAAAGCTCACGATGAATAGCTGCTGCAGAATATCCTTTGGCTGTAAAAAACCTTATGACAGCACGCACTTCACATTTGGCGGGGTTTTCTATTGCAGCACACATTTCAAACTGCCACAAAAACTAAACTAGCGCCGGTACGACGTTCACTCGACCACGGCTTGATGCCGACTGACCTGTTGAGTGCGTGAATGCACAGATGGAGTCGCTACTCCTCCCACAACCCGCACTGTGACCGATCGGAGGTTACTTTCTGAACCGCCCTCGTATATTATGCTGAAAAGTAGTGAACTTCAAATTAACAGGTAATGAAACGTGTACTCAATATGTATATACTCTAGCTGTCTTTCTGAAAACATTCACTCATTATACTATGCAACATAAGACATACTGTCAAAAGGAACTGCAACAAATACTTAAATAACTACATAGCATTTCTTAACTAACAGAAAATATATAAACTTCATCCTTATCATCATCTGCAAAGAGAAACTTCATTATTCATATTACCATGTACTTCATATAACTATTCATCATCATTTATTCTCATCTGTAAAAAATAGACACTTCATTATTCATATTAATATTACCATTTACTTCATATCGCTATTTATTATCATTCATTACTTCATATAGTATAGAGTTTCTTACTTCTAGCATATTTCATCACTAAAATTAACATGTGTAGTTCTGTCTGACAGCCTGCATCAATCGCCACGTATTCTGAAAGAAAAATAATTAGTTAAGACTGCTATTATACAGTGTGTATAGTATATTCTTGTTAATGCTTGTTAATTCTGATTCATTTACTCTTCATGACAAGGTATTGCATTTTCTTTCGTTCATTCCGATGGTGACATTTCCATTTCACAGTATACCACTGTGGTTTGTTTAATTTATCTTTTTTACATGTTATTGCTTTCTGATAATGATGAATATGGATTAATATCTTGCATTTAAATTATGTACCCATTAAATAAAAACTTGTTTCTAGTGATATAACTAAGCATACAACATAGCATAACAGAAAACGTATTAGGTCAAAACCATAGACAGTTTTCAAGTGCAAAAATTTACACACATTGTCGTAATGTAGTAGCAAAAAATGTAGAATAGTCGAGATATTGAGATATCATAAAGCAAAAATGTTAAAGTCAACTGGTGTTTGTTACATCTTAAAAATTTCATAGTGCATACAAAGAAAAATTCTACTTTCGATAGGAAAACAATCATACATACACCAAAAAAATGGAAAATATACACAGTCTGTCATCTAACGATACGAAAAGCGACCTGCTAACCTTATCTTGCCGGGCACTTGCCAAGAAAAATATATAATCATCATCAGTAAGTGGTCATATAAGTATCTGGAAATGGCATTACAGTGTGATAATCATAAAGTATGTTCATTCAATAAAGGGTTTGATATTGGAGACATGGTGACTGCCTTTGCTTTTCCTGGTTCTCAAAGTTTCGATATGTACTACATTGGGGTGAGGAATGCTGCGAATTCTATATGGACCTGCGTATAGAAGCTCAAATTTACTGCATCTACTCTTTCCTCTGTTGGATAAATAGTGTGTGCGTACTAATATCTTCTGTCCAATGTGAAAGTCACAGAGTGTACAAGCCTGTTTTTGCTGTCTTCTCCGGCGTTTGATGTTGTTGAGCGCAATGTCAATTATTTCATGGTGGCGTAGTCGACGAGATGTAGGAAAAGATACTAATTCTTTAATTTTGTTGGGCGGTTCAACATTTTTCAGTATAACAGTCGGAGATAGCATAGTAGATTCATTTGGTATGGAGTTAATCACATCCTGGAATGAGAGTATGTGTGTATCCCAATCCATATGTCTTTTATGGCAGTATATTCTACACAGCTTACCAATTTCCTTCATCAATCGTTCAGAAGGGTTCGAAGAAGCGTGATACCTGGATATATATGTCGGAGAAATGTTTCTAGCTCGTAACATACGTGTCCATATCACAGATCGAAATTGTGGTCCGTTGTCAGGAATTACTTTTAATACATGTCCTACATGGAATAAAAAATGTTTTACAAATGCATTCGAAATAGATTTAGCACTAGCTTTGCGTAACGAAATGAAGATAACAAATTTCGAAGTGAGTTCAACAGCGACAAAGATGTAGCAAAAACCTCTATTAGTTATGGGAATCGGTCCAAAAATGTCTACAGCGGCCATGTGTCTCAATTTAACGGGTACAATGGGCTGTAACGGAGGAATATGTGAAGTCGTGTCTGATTTAGCTTTCTGGCATATTTTACATGACACTAAAACTCGTCGAATACGTTTCTCCATGTTGGCAAAATAACAGTTCTGTCTCAGTATCAGAAAACATTTTCTGGCTCCATAAGGTGCATAACTTAAGTGAGTATACCAAATTAATTTGTTAACAAGTTCGTCAGGAATACATAATAACCAGTTATTGCTGTCCGGGTGAGAGCGGCGAAACAGAATATTATTGCGTACAGTATAATAGTTTCTAATGGTAACCAATGTCAAAGATGTTTAATATCTTTCCATATGTTGTCTTTGCTTTGCTCTTGTGCTATATCTCGTAATGATGACGAAACAAAATTTTCGAATGCAACTTGTTGAATATACATGACGCTAAAATTTGCTTGGCAGAAGTTGGTTGCGATGTCTTGCTGATTGTTGCTGAGAGAACTGGATAGTGCGTCTGCTACAACATTTTGTGTACCGGGAATGTAAACAATAGTAAAATAAAATTCCTGTAAATAACATTCCCATCTGCTTAATCTGTCATGTGTAAATTTAGCGGAAAGTAAAAACTGTATAGCTCTATGGTCTGTGTAAACGGTAGTATGTCTTCCATAAAGAAAATGATCTGGTAAATGCCCATACAACACATAATCTTTCAAGTTCTATAACAGAATAATTGCGTTCAGCAGGTGACTGAATGCGACTTGCAAAGGCGATGTTTTTAATTACTGTAATACCGTCTTCTTCAATTTCCTGAAAAATGTGTATGCCAAAAGCTGTGTTAGAACTGTCGGTGGCAATGGAAAAATTTCTGGTAAGATCATGGTGTGATAAAAGTGGTGCGTTCAACAAAGCTTGTTTTAGATTGACAAATTCAGACCGTGCTTGGCTATCCAACGACCAAACTGGGATAATCTAGGGGTGTCGAAAGCAGAGTAATGAATAAATTTACGGAAAAAGTTAATTAAACCCAAAAAGCTACGTAGTTGTTTCTTCGTCGTTGGAACAGTTAAGTCACGTAAAGCTTGAAGTTTTTCTGGGTCAGGCGCAATGCTTTCTGCTGAAATTTTATAGAAGTCTTGCCGAAGTGTGATTTGCTAAGATTAACTGTGAGTCCTTGTGCACGAAAAGTTTGCAATAGCTGTTCAAGAACCAAATTGTGTTCAGACCAGTTAGCTTCTGCAATAAGGATATCGTCTACATATGTTGTGATTCTGTCTTTCAGTTCTGTCGGAAGTATAGTATTCAAACCGCGAATAAAAGCTGCTGAAGAAATTGTTAAACCGAACGGTAATTTTTAAAATTGATAACAATCACCAAAACAGAGAAATGCTGTGTACTTCCTGCAGTTCGGATGCAGCTGAATTTGCCGAAATCCCGATTTTAAATCTAATGTGGATTAAATAGCAGTACCATGAAATTTCTGTAAAAGTTCTTCTAGTGTCTGTGGGCGATCTGTTTCATTAATAATAATGTCACTGGTGTGACGCGAATCAAGTACGAGACGAAGTGAACCATCCTTTTTCTTAACAATATGGAGCAGATTTATGTACGGACTATCTGCCAGTTCAATAACACCTTGCTCAAGCATAGCTTGCAATTCTTTCTTAACTTGTTCTCTGCGATAATATGGAATGGGATAATGTTTGGCTTTAAACCTGTCGTGCTGTTTAACTCGAAATTCATACATGAAACCGGACATAGTAACAGGGATGTTGTCAAAAACTGGAGCTTGCTGTAAAAGAATATTGCGTAGTTGAGTACGTTCAACGTCTGTATTTGCACTGCTTTGTTTTATTTTATCACAAATCATCTGCATAACGTCATAGTCAGCTTCGTCTGGTGTATTATAATTGTGTACGTACGTATCGGTGAACAATGTCGAATGACAGTCTATGTTACGCGATCTAGAAGTGACCTCTGTTGGATTAATTGCCTGTTCGTCTGCAGATAAACCGTGCTGAAATTCTAATGCCAGTTGTACATTTTCATCCTTTAACATCAAATAGGAATTTTGAAAGTCAATAATTGCGTCGTGTTGTACCAAAAAACTCGTACCTAAAATAACGTCTGTCGTCAATAAGGGAACAATCCAAAAATTTGGGTGGAACGTATGACCTGCAATACTAAATGATAAGTGTGCCTGTAATTTTACATCTACTCCCTTACCAGATACTGCTCCTTTTACTTTAGTTTTGCCTAATGGTAACGTAGAATAAATATTCTCTTTGTTACATTCATTGAAGGTTTCTTCATTTATGACTGACATAGGTGATCCAGAATCGATTACTGCTCAAAATATAGATAATCCAATCTTTACTTCAATGACAGGGTGGGAAATGATTTTTTGAATCAATGGTTTTTCATGCAAAAGAGTGTCTCGGTTGTCGTCAAAAGTAATAACATTTTCGTGGACAAGTTTCTCTGGAAGGTTCAATCTGTACTGTATCTAGTCAAATTCTGTCTGACGTGCTGTTATTTGCGGGAGGTTGCTGTGGCATTTCCACTATTTGTACTGTTCTGTTATTTCTTCCTGACGTATTGGGTTCGGGGTAATACCTACTGTCTGGTTCATTCATGATAATTGTTGTTGCGGATGATTCTGCTGCTGGTAAGACCGACTGTTACGCTGAAAACTGTGCTCATTACTTTTACGTCTGTCATGATAATCATTGCTATACGGCGCGTTGCGATAGGAATTGAAATGATGTGTCTTCTGTACATAATGATTTCCTTGTTGCTGTGCGTTACTATTTGGCGGAGCCGACGCTATATGTGCAGGCGGCGAAACATTAAAGCTTGGTTGACCTTGCAGACTTCATTGTTGGTTAGGTATGCTAACCGATTGGTTTTGTTGATGTTATGGGGAAAAGCCTGTATTGTTGCCAAACTATAACTATGAGGATACTGATAATTAAAATTTTGTCTGTTATTAAAGTTTTGGTGGTTGTCATTCCTGGACCGTCTATCACATTTGCTATTAAAATAGCGTGGCTGATCGTAATTGCCGTATGCTTGTGGGCCTTGGCTATGATGTGAAAAATTTTTGTTTATGAAAGAATAGTCTGATTGCTGAACTTCCAAAAACTGTTACAGAGCTCTAAATGCCGATATATTTTCTTTCTGCTGTCCTGTTAAAAGAGATACTCTTAACGATCGTGGTAATTTAGAAATACACAATTGGATAAGTGCTGATTCACTGAATGGCTCACTTAAGTATTGGTTTTGTTGGACCATGTGTTCTAAAAATTGCGTGACGGTGGGAAAATTGGAGTTCTCATAATTCGGTAAGCTAATTAATTGATCCTTGATTCCGCGCTGTGTCGTCTTCGACCAATACGCTGACAGAAAAGCATTCTGAAATTCTTCTACCGAATAGCATTGTTTCACGATCGGTCTCATACGAGTTGACGGTTCGCCTTCCAAAAAACTGCAGATAAATTCAAGTTTGTGTGTTACGGGCCAAGTTGGTGGAAAAGCAAAGCTAAATTGTTGTATCCAGTCCAAAGGGTGAATCTGTGTTCTGTCATTTTTAAATACCTTAAATTTCCTAATGGATAGAAAGTGCTTGTAATCAAAATTATCGTCTCTGAATGTCTGAGCAGGCTCAGGATTGTATGATAATCTGTATGTCTGTGGCTGTTCGGAATCTAAGTCACGTACTCTCTGTAAATTACCAACATTATAGTGGCTGTGAGAGTGTGATGCTGTGTATGCTGGTGTATGCTGTGACGTATTAAAGGCTTAAACATTTTTCATATCAGTCATTTCTTGCTGTAAAGATGACAATTTTCTACGTAATGTATTATTGAACGAACCTATCTCACTGATTGTCTGCTGTAAGTTTTGGAATTCGGGTGTTTGATTTAACGAAATTGGTGACGTATCGTCTGATTTGGTGTCATTGTTATTTTCGATAACATCAATACGACTAGCCAATTCAACGATTTTTTTGAGTCAGTGCTTTTACCTGATCGTCATTTTTAGTGTCACAAACATTAACTTGTTTTTGGATTTTATAAGTGGTTTTGTTCAATTTCTTAACGTCTGCTTTAATGGCATCGGGATCCTGTATTAATTCCAATTGTTTAAGTCTCCTGGTCATTGTCTGAAAGTCTACTGTGTGTGTGTCTGTTTTTGTTTTAAGAACGAAGATTTCATGATGCAATTCAGTGTTCAACTGTTTGATACTATTAATTTCGTCTGATACTGTAGCAATGTTGTTGTCTACGTATGTTTTTGTTGTGTTTCATGGAGCCCTCCCGTGTGTGTTTGTTTGTTTGTTTTCCGCAGCTGTCTCGTTAATTTGATGGAAGTTTTGGATGGAGATGTTATTGTCTTATTTATACATATTTTTATGTTTGTTGCCATGTGTATGTAGTAACATCACAGGTGCCATATTGGAGATGCTTAGAATAGCCATTTCTGCCATATTGATGATGTCATGGGTCAAAGCAGACAGCTGGAATCTGACACTTCTGTAATCCCGGGATCATGACGTCATCTCTCCCGCTAGTCAATATCGCTGGCAGTTTTCAAACCACGGATTTCTTTGAACCTAGCCATCCTTTGCAGGAGCAGCTCGCAGGCCCTCAGGAATCATGACATTATATCATGACATGAGGTCATCTCTCATGCTAGCCAGTATCGCTGGTAGTTTTTGAACCCCAAATATTCTTTGAGCCAAGCCATTCTTTGTGATGTTGTGTGGGTGTATGTACAATGCCAGATTTTGTGTTGCATGTGCGATAAAGCATTTCAATTACGGAAAACTTTGTATCCTTCATTTTCCTTGTGTGTGCATATAGAGCCAAATATGGAAGTTACTGTGAAGCGCCTGCAGGATGACTGCAATTTTTTTTCAACGTCTTGGCAAATTTGAGAACACATGCTGCAAAAGCATATGCTTGCAGAGGAGAAAGGAAAGTTTATATTCCAGACAATGGATGATAAGTAACTTCGTATAATAATTTTATGATGTGCAAGAAAAGTAAAGTGTCTGGTAAATCTACAGAATTTCCTTCTTTGTGCCTATAGTATTCTGATGCACTGTGTTACCCTGTAAAGTTTCTTTCAGTACAACTATGAGGATTATTTGTGGTAACAGCATATTATCATAAGAAATGGCTTCGGTATTTAAGTTGCAATCTTTGTAACTTTTGTTGGTCAGAATTTGTGTAGTAACTGTATTCTAACTTCAGTATCACTCTAATATTTTGTTTCAGTAACATGTTCCTTCACACTTGAAAATTTCTGAATGTTCAAAATGACATCAGTGACCATAGTCAGTATTTTTACAGTAAAATTGCTATGAATTGCAATGACAGAATCCAGATTTGTGAGTGGTGTTACCTATTTTTGTAATGGATGTTTCAGAGTTTCTGAAGTGAAAGTCCAAAGAAGAGAAGACAGCAAGAAGTAGCTATTTGTGTTTTTCATGGTTTATAGGCCTACTGGGGAAACTTGCCATGTAAAAAAAATGAGTAACGCATCAAGCTTGGTACCTGTATGGTGATGTGGAAATCCGAGCATTGTTAATAAAGAAATTAATTTTGTGTTTTTTTCGTTTGATTCCTTTATTGTGTTGCCTATAGTTCACAAAATTTAATTGAAATGCCAAGTTGATAATTTCAACATAAATTGGACTCTGCACATAGCTGTCTCTAATGGCTTTGCTGCTTTTCACAGGTAAAGTATGATTATTCACTAGTCCTTCAGTTTGCATGTTTCTTAATCAATTGTGGCAAAAGAAATCACTGACTCAAAGCATAATTTGCTTGGTACACATAATTGGAAATTGCTTATTTAGTTGTAATTTTACATTTTTAAGCATAATTTGCTTGGTACACATAATTGGAAATTGCTTATTTAGTTGTAATTTTACATTTTTAGAATATAGTATTCTCTGAGAGTTTATCTTGCTGCCTTTCTTGGGTGTGGTTTTTCTATATTTAACAAGTTTACTGATATGGTTAATGACATGTTTCACCACCAGGTAAGGTATACAGCATTAAGCGTGCTGTGCTGTTGTCGCTGGTGGCAGCAGCATGGTAGTCAATGTGTTAAGGGGGCACTTAGGAACCTAATAGTCTTGGCTAAAAACATACAGCTAGAATGCTAATTACTGTTTGAGCAATTATCCTTTAGACAGTTAATATCTTATGCTAAATATGTATTAAAACTGAATTTGTAAACAACTTTCTAGTCATTTTGCCGTTTGGCTTTGTAGAAATTGAAATAAAAATACTGCAGACCCAATAATCGCCTGGAAATGGTAAGGAATATCAGATACAAGTAAATATTTTTGCTCAGTAAGAATAAAGTATAAAAATGCTGCTATCTGGTTATTACCATGAGACCACTGCACACAAAACAGGGCAGTGTAAGACTTTGTTCCCTAGTTCTCATTGGCTGAAGCAACTAAAATTAAATTTCTGAGAAATGCGGAAACTTTGTTATCCGTATATCCCCAGAATGATTTAAAATTTTTGCAGTGAAATGGCACTGATAGTGCATAACATATTTTGCAACTGAGACTAAGTACTTAATAATTGATGTGGGGTATGTATTTCAAGACACACTTGAGAACCAAACCTGACATTTGTATTGACACACAAGTAAACACATCTGAAAGACACATTGGGTTACACAAGCATTAGCTGTAGGTATGGAATGGGTAATTTACTCAGAAAACTTGCTGTATGAATTTTATATGTAAAGCACACTAAAGTTAAGGGAAAGATGCAGTGCACGGATGAGATACACTTGGATGGGCATGAATTGGTTTTGCTTAGATATATGGAAAATTAACTGTAGTATTATATTGACATATTTGGTGCAGTTTCCTGTGATAGCAACATGTGTGAGGTGCAAATTTGTGGACAGGAGAGTTACATTGAACCTGTCGTCCATGGTGCACTTTTAGTTGCAGTGCAAGGATGATGACATCCAGATTTGAAAATTTGGGGCCTAGAAATGAAACTCTCATCAGTTTTAATATTTAAAAATAAACATGCATGAAAATGGAAGCTTAATTAGGACTTTCAATTAAATTGCAAAAATTTTCTTGTTTTGCACATTAAGTGCAGCTGACACTTACAAGCACAGGGTTAGTGGCTTATGTTGACATTTATAAGTGTTGGCCACAGCTAACATATTGAAGATTTTAAAGTAACAAAGTAGTTGTTGACATTCTGATATTAATGGATAACAGTAAGAACCACAGCAATGAAATGATGTAAATTACTTAAACCAGGAGTTAAACAAATGTACATAGTCATCACACCCACTTCGTAGTCACTGCATATTTGTGTGCTGTAGCTAAGACAGTAACCTTTTGTTTTCTCTTCTGATCTGGGACACATGTCAGACCTTACTTGTTTTGCTAGATCAACTCCAGGTTTACAAGTTTCACATTTCAGAATTTTGGTAATTTGTAGTCCTACCTCCTGTGGAAAGTGGGGTTCATAGCTGTCTTTTCAGATATGGTCTCATCAATTGCCATTTAAGGAACTTTAAGCAAAAATGTGATTATTCAATTTTCTGTCAGTGTAGAATATACCACTAATGTATTTACCAGAGAAATATTCATGATGGCACAGAACAGTGAGAGTCCATCTTCTGGAGCACCTGCTGTGTGGAGTAAATTGTGCACTTCACATCCAGTGGTGCATCAATTTCTTCTTAGGTAGTATCACAGTACTCTACTATCTCAGGCTGTTTATTGTGATGCTCAGTGGAGCTGCATTATGCCTTGAAGATACTAAACTAACAGCTTTCTTAAGCTTTTGGATGTAATATATCCAAAAATAAACGACTTTTACATTTAGCTGTCAGGAAGTCCTTTGGAATCTTTCTTTTTATTATTATTGTGTGTGGCCGTTTTGTGTCCTTTTCCCAGTTTGACATGTACATCTGATAAGCTCAATGAGGATATTTATGGCTACAAACAAAAAATAAAAAATTAAAAAATGTGGTGACTATGCAAATTTAGATAACACACAAGTTGGAATTAAATCTGCAGATATGATCCACCAATCCCAATACAGTTTCAAGATTATCCTCCAAAACTTTACAAGCTGAGGATGTAAGCACAAAGATTTGGACATCATAGCATGTGTAAATAAACCAGATGTTTCAGGTATTACAGAGCACAGGTATACCAAAAAAAAACCTTGTGATGCACCCATTAACAAAGCATTTCTGCGCATCATTTAACAGGGAGATCAAGCCTTAAGGTGATCTTGCAAAAGTGGCAAAAATAAGGGCCCCAAAGATGTAAGTTCTTCAAGTGTTGAAGGTGACACTGAACTTTATGCAATTAACTGTAGTTGTGGAAGAACACACAATTTTGGATATAGAGAGACCTCCATCTGCAAGTACAGATATTGTTTTAGCTAATCTCCATCAGTTGCTTATAGAGAGAGATAGTAAACACTCAGGGAAAATTCCTGGGTAATTATGCTGATAATTGTTCAGTCTTGTTGTTGTTGTTGTTGTTGTTGTTGTTGTGGTCTTCAGTCCTGAGACTGGTTTGATGCAGCTCTCCATGCTACTCTATCCTGTGCTAGCTTCATCACCTCCCAGTACCTACTGCAACCTACATCTTTCTGAATCTGTTTAGTGTATTCATTTCTTGGTCTCCCTCTACGATTTTTACCCTCCATGCTGCCCTCCAATACTAAACTGATGATCCCTTGATGCCTCAGAATATACCCCACCAACTGATCCCTTCTCCTAGTCAAGTTGTACCACAAATTTCTCTTCTCTCCAATTCTATTCGATACCTCCTCATTAGTTATGTGATCTACCCATCTAATCTTCAGCATTCTTCTGTAGCACCACATTTCGAAAGCTTCTATCTCTTCTTGTCCAAACTATTTACTGTCCACGTTTCACTTCCATACATGGCTACATTCCATACAAATACTTTCAGAAACGACTTCCTGACATTTAAATCTATACTGGATGTTAACAAATTTCTCTTCTTCAGAAACGCTTTCCCTGCCATTGCCAGTCTATATTTTATATCCCTTTTTAGTCTTAGATAATCTGATCTCACAAAAATCAGTTTTCACTCTTAAGAATGATGAGTGGCACACACAGATCTGTGTGCATTGATATGTAATACAGGGTACCCTCGGCTTTGTACTTTGCTGCCTTCGTTTGTTGATTTTTTTTAATGTAAATGACAAAACACTGCTCCCCAAATTCAAAACTAGTTCTGTATACTGATGCTACATCCATTGTGTGCAGGCATAAAGATCACTATGAAAATGTATTACAAATTATATAGTTCAGTATTTAAATGAAAGTACTCTCATTGTCAACACAAGATAACAGCAGTAATGGATTTTAATCCCACAAGACATACACTCTTGGAAATGGAAAAAAGAACACATTGACACCAGTGTGTCAGACCCACCATACTTGCTCCAGACACTGTGAGAGGGCTGTACAAGCAATGATCACACGCACGGCACAGCGGACACACCAGGAACCGCAGTGTTGGCCGTCGAATGGCGCTAGCTGCGCAGCATTTGTGCACCGCCGCCGTCAGTGTCAGTCAGTTTGCCCTGGCATACGGAGCTCCATCGCAGTCTTTAACACTGGTAGCATCCCACGACAGCGTGGATGTGAACCGTATGTGCAGTTGACGGACTTTGAGCGAGGGCGTATAGTGGGCATGCAGGAGGCCGGGTGGACGTACCGCCGAATTGCTCAACACGTGGGGCGTGAGGTCTCCACAGTACATCGATGTTGTCGCCAGTGGTCAGCGGAAGGTGCACATGCCCGTCGACCTGGGACCGGACCGCAGCGACGCACGGATGCACGCCAAGACCGTAGGATCCTACGCAGTGCCATAGGGGACCGCACAGCCACTTCCCAGCAAATTAGGGACACTGTTGCTCCTGGGGTATCGGCGAGGACCATTCACAACCGTCTCCATGAAGCTGGGCTACGGTCCCACACACCGTTAGGCCGTCTTCCGCTCACGCCCCAACATTGTGCAACCCGCCTCCAGTGGTGCCGCGACAGGCGTGAATGGAGGGACGAATGGAGACGTGTCGTCTTCAGCGATGAGAGTCGCTTCTGCCTTAATGCCAATGATGGTTGTATGCGTGTTTGGCGCCGTGCAGGTGAGCGCCACAATCAGGACTGCATACGACCGAAGCACACAGGGCCAACACCCGGCATCATGGTGTGGGGAGCGATCTCCTACACTGGCCGTACACCACTGGTGATCGTCGAGGGGACACTGAATAGTGCACGGTACATCCAAACCGTCATCGAACCCATCGTTCTACCATTCCTAGACCGGCAAGGGAACTTGCTGTTCCAACAGGACCATGCACGTCCGCATGTATCCCGTGCCAACCAACGTGCTCTAGAAGGTGTAAGTCAACTACCCTGGCCAGCAAGATCTCCGGATCTGTCCCCCATTGAGCATGTTTGGGACTGGATGAAGCGTCGTCACACGCGGTCTGCACGTCCAGCACGAACACTGGTCCAACTGAGGCGCCAGGTGGAAATGGCATGGCAAGCCGTTCCACAGGACTACATCCAGCATCTCTACGATCGTCTCCATGGGAGAATAGCAGCCTGCATTGCTGCGAAAGGTGGATATACACTGTACTAGTGCCGACATTGTGCATGCTCTGTTGCCTGTGTACCTCTCGTTCTATCAGTGTGATCATGTGATGTATCTGACCCCAGGAATGTGTCAATAAAGTTTCCCCTTCCTGGGACCATGAATTCACGGTGTTCTTATTTCAATTTCCAGGAGTGTATTATGAAATTCGGCTGTGCTGTGGAACTGATATTGCGATCAAAGCAATATATATCTAAATCATGGGAGTAACAACACTGGGATACATATGTTCACTCACTGGGAAGTAAACTGGCTTAAAATGTATTTGCGATAAATATGTAGAGCAAATACCGAAACAATACCCGCGTATTGTCTGCTAATCATATGTCAATGTATTCTAGTATAAAGTATCGATTAGAAGTATGGGATACCAAACACGAGCAAATCTTCTTAAGCTTTTAAAGTTGGAATAGAAGGCTGTAAGAATAATTTGTGGTGCAGAACTAAGAGACTCGTGCTGTGTTCAATTCCCTAAAGCTGGGATATTAACTGTTATAAATTTGTACACTGATCAGCCAGAACTTTGTAGCCACCTACCTAATACCCTGTACGATCAGCTGGGGCACGGATAACAACAGTGACGCATCACAGCACGGAAGCAGTGCGGCATTGGTAGGTCGATGAAGGGAGCTGACAACCCATATGGACACACAGGTCACCTAATTCCTGTAAATTCTGGGGAGAAGTGCAATGAGCTCTGATGCCACTTCCAATCACTTCCCAGATGTGTTCAATCGAGTTCAGGTTTGGCTATTTAGGGAGCCAGCATACCAATTGGAACTGGCCACTGTGTTCCTTGAACCACGCCATCACACTCCTGGTGTTGTAACATGGCACATTATCTTGTTGAAATATGGCTCTTCTAACAACCCTACCACAACAAAGATCAAAATTTAATAATGATTGTGGTGTTGCTCACGCTGCTAAATACTGCATTTTCGGGCAACAAGAAAGTTATTATGTGGCATGTGTCATTGGAGCACAGTTAATAAAGTCATTTCATGTAATAACGAATAAACTAGGCACTTATCTTTTCATATTTCCCACACTGGTCTCATTGTAAAATCGTGGCTCAATTGTCGAAAATCTAGGTGGTGGTGATTCCAAGCTCGGATGCAAAGAGGCCTAGGTTTTATTCTGCAATATTCAAAAGTTTTATAGATGTGTTTCACAATCCATTCTTTGAAAATTAAACCTTTGAAAGTTAGCACAATGATGATGTAAAAAATAATCAGCACTCTGAATTTAAGTTACACTTCTGTTTTATTGCTTTTGTTGCAATATATCTAACACACAAAACATCACTTCACAATACAAAACATACTTGAAAACATCTTCCTCACTGTTCACATTTTATAAGCTGACTATAATATACGTCTTTTCAACATGACGTCCAAGATTTGACTTTCTCAAGGTCCGACTCTCTAACTGATAATCGCTTAGGCGCCCAAAATTCAAGAGTTACAAGTACGTCAAAGATCATAGTGACAAAAGAAAGAATACACATAAGAATTATATCATTGCAACATGAACATATCAATGTATCAAAGTACCTCTACATTAATGAAATCGGATCTGAATGTTGTCTCAGAACCATGTTAACTACTTTACAGAAACACAGTAGAATCTACATCTACATACATACTCCGCAATCCACCATACGGTGCGTGGCGGAGCGTACCTCGTACCACAACTAGCATCTTCTCTCCCTGTTCCACTCCCAAACAGAACGAGGGAAAAATGACTGCCTATATGCCTCTGTACGAGCCCTAATCTCTCTTATCTTATCTTTGTGGTCTTTCCGTGATATACACTCCTGGAAATGGAAAAAAGAACACATTGACACCGGTGTGTCAGACCCACCATACTTGCTCCGGACACTGCGAGAGGGCTGTACAAGCAATGATCACATGCACGGCACAGCGGACACACCAGGAACCGCGGTGTTGGCCGTCGAATGGCGCTAGCTGCGCAGCATTTGTGCACCGCCGCCGTCAGTGTCAGCCAGTTTGCCGTGGCATACGGAGCTCCATCGCAGTCTTTAACACTGGTAGCATGCCGCGACAGCGTGGACGTGAACCGCATGTGCAGTTGACGGACTTTGAGCGAGGGCGTATAGTGGGCATGCGGGAGGCCGGGTGGACGTACCGCCGAATTGCTCAACACGTGGGGCGTGAGGTCTCCACAGTACATCGATGTTGTCGCCAGTGGTCGGCGGAAGGTGCACGTGCCCGTCGACCTGGGACCGGACCGCAGCGACGCACGGATGCACGCCAAGACCGTAGGATCCTACGCAGTGCCGTAGGGGACCGCACTGCCACTTTCCAGCAAATTAGGGACACTGTTGCTCCTGGGGTATCGGCGAGGACCATTCGCAACCGTCTCCATGAAGCTGGGCTACGGTCCCACACACTGTTAGGCCGTCTTCCGCTCACGCCCCAACATCGTGCAGCCCGCCTCCAGTGGTGTCGCGACAGGCGTGAATGGAGGGACGAATGGGGACGTGTCGTCTTCAGCAATGAGAGTCGCTTCTGCCTTGGTGCCAATGATGGTCGTATGCGTGTTTGGCGCCGTGCACGTGTGCGCCACAATCAGGACTGCATACGACCGAGGCACACAGGGCCAACACCCGGCATCATGGTGTGGGGAGCGATCTCCTACACTGGCCGTACACCACTGGTGATCGTCGAGGGGACACTGAATAATGCACGGTACATCCAAACCGTCATCGAACCCATCGTTCTACCATTCCTAGACCGGCAAGGGAACTTGCTGTTCCAACAGGACAATGCACGTCCGCATGTATCCCGTGCCACCCAACGTGCTCTAGAAGGTGTAAGTCAACTACCTTGGCCAGGAAGATCTCCGGATCTGTCCCCCATTGAGCATGTTTGGGACTGGATGAAGCGTCGTCTCACGCGGTCTGCACGTCCAGCACGAACGCTGGTCCAACTGAGGCGCCAGGTGGAAATGGCATGGCAAGCCGTTCCACAGGACTACATCCAGCATCTCTACGATCGTGTCCATGGGAGAATAGCAGCCTGCATTGCTGCGAAAGGTGGATATACACTGTACTAGTGCCGACATTGTGCATGCTCTGTTGCCTGTGTCTATGTGCCTGTGGTTCTGTCAGTGTGATCATGTGATGTATCTGACCCCAGGAATGTGTCAATAAAGTTTCCCCTTCCTGGGACAATGAATTCACGGTGTTCTTATTTCAATTTCCAGGAGTGTATAAGTTGGTGGCAGTAAAATTTTACTGCAGTCAGCCTCAAATGCTTGTTCTCTAAATTTCCTCAGTAGCGATTCACGAAAAGAATGCCTCCTTTCCTCCAGAGACTCCCACCCGAGTTCCAGAAGCATTTCCGCAACACTCGCGTGATGATCAAAGCTACCAGTAACAAATCTAGCAGCCCGCCTCTGAACTGCTTCTATGTCCTCCCCAGATTAATGCTGGTATCGAGAGGGTCAGGTGAGCTGCCGTAATGGTTACATAATTCAAGTACCATTACACTCTGCATGATTGTCCTGAAGGAGTGCACATGTGCAACCAGTGTACGACACTCCTCGGCCATTGTGGTGCCTCGCACGAGCTCCACTGGACCTGTGGATGCCCATAGCATAATGGAGATGCAGCCAACTTGTTGGATCCTGCGGTACAGGTATCGAGGAGCTGTTCCCCTGGAGGACAACAGATTCGCGCCCATTGCAGTCACACTTGCCAATGTCGTGGTGTCAAGATTGGCATATGCCCGGATTGTCAGCTGCTGCATCCCATCATTCACACACACACACACACACACACACACACACACACACACACACACACACACACACACAGCCCAGCATTAAATTCCGATGTTCATTTCGCCACAGTCTGCCCAGCCTACACTGTCCGAGATCTCTACTGAGGGGTGATCATCCAATCCCGTGATGCCTGTAGTTAGTTTCACCACCTGTTGAAGACACTCACCACAGCAGTGCTTAAGCACCCAACAAGTGGTGCCGTTTCTGAAATGCTTATGTTGAGCCTGCAGGCCATCACAATTTGCCCTTGGCGAAATTCAGAAAAGTCATGGGTCTTCCCCATTCTATACACGGACAGCATATTCACTGATACTACAATGCACCATGCGTGTGTCTGACCAGCAGTCATTCCTCACAAGGTGACGCTGCTATTGCCTGGATGGGTTTATACTGATAGTAGGTTCAGGATCATAATATTCTTGCTGGTTAGTATATACTTTTAAACCGATTATGTTACCCCAAGCTCTTAGTCTAAATGTAAACACTGACCTGAACAAGCATAATACCAGAAACATACATCAGTTTCATCTTATAAGCCACCAAAACTGCACTTTATCAGAGAAACCTACTATATGCAGGATTGATGCTTGTCAATTCAGTCAGATCACTCTCCACTGCAAAATTTAAAGCCAAACTAGAAAGAATATTTATTGCCAACTGACATTAGCCACTGGATGAGTATCTCGGTTTTGCACTAAATAAAGGCATTTTCGTATAGGCCTCATTATGTACTGTTAGCATCATTTAATAGAAACGCTTTATTATCCAGTATTAGTTTTAAGTTATTTCTTAAATAACTAATGTTATAAATTAGATCTCAGTTGAAATCAAACAGTGGAAACTTCAGGCTGGAATAACAATAATATGAGGAAAAGGTAGATTCCTTCTCACTGTAAAGAAGACATGTTGAGTTGTCAACAGGCACAACAAAATGACGTGAAGCATTACCTTTCTGCCAAAGCTTTATTCAGAAAATTAAACACACATACACAGTCATTCATTCACTGTGTGTGTGTGTGTGGGGGGGGGGGGGTGTTTTTGTCCTCCTTTTTTTAAAACAAAGAAGGCTTTGGTTTAAAGTGACTTTTTATTATGCCTCTCCTGTCTTTAACTCAATGTGTTGTATTTTTAGTGACTAGTAATCTGTATTTTCCTTATATTGTTGATACACATCTTAGCTGTTAAGGTGAAAGGCTCTCTTCTTTCAAATGAAGGCTCACCTGCAAGTAAATTACTTTTAGAACTGTGTCTTATTGTATCAAAGTGTGTTGTAAAAAACGTCCATATGTGTAGCCCTTTGTTATGAACTCATGAATTAAGCAAAATTATCCTTGTATCATAAGATGATGAATAAAGTTCTTGTCATTATAATTACTATTATTATTATTTCTTTTCTTTCTCAGACGCTATGTCTAGTTAAAAATGGAAGGTGACACGGATCTTGATCAAGCGTGACTTCCTTTTAACTGTACAGTATATGTTACATTGCATTTAGGAACTTCCGGGTAATTGAACAGGTATCAATAATTACAGATTTCTGTAGTTGTATATATAAGTTTGGATGCAGCTGTATTGCGTTGATGTACTGGTGGATATTGTGTGGTATGACTCCTGTAGTTGATAGTATAATCAGTATAATGTCAACTTTATCCTGATTCCACATGTCCTTGACTTCCTCAGCCAGTTGGATGTATTTTTCAATTTTTTCTCCTGTATATTTGTTGTATTGGGTATGGATATTTCGATTAGTTGTGTTAATTTCTTCTTTTTGTTTGTGAGTATGATGTGAGGTTTGTTATGTGGTGTTGTTTTATCTGTTATAATGGTTCTGTTCAAGTATAATTTGTATTCACCATTCTCCAGTACATTTTGTGGTGCATACTTGTATGTGGGAACGTGTTGTTTTATTAGTTTTTGTTGTATGGCAAGTTGTTGATGTATTATTTTTGCTACATTGTCATGTCTTCTGGGGTATTCTGTATTTACTAGTATTGTACATCCGCTTGTGATGTGACCTTCTGTTTCTATTTGTTGTTTGCAAAACTACATTGATCTGTTGTGGTATTGGGGTCTTTAATAATATGCTTGCTGTAATATCTGGTGTTTATTGTTTGATCCTGTATTGCAATCATGAATCCGTCTGTCTCACTGTATATATTGCCTTTTCTTAGCCATGTGTTGGATGCGTCTTGATCTATGTGTGGCTGTGTTAGATGATACGGGTGCTTGCCATGAAGTGTTTTCTTTTTCCAATTTACTTTCTTCATATCTATTGATGTTATGTGATCTAAAGGGTTGTAGAGGTGGTTATAAAATTGTAGTGGTGTAGCCGATGTATTTATATGAGTGATTGTTTTGTGTATTTTGCTAGTTTCTGCTCGTTGTATAAAGAATTTTCTTAAATTGTCTACCTGTCAATAATGTAGGTTTTTTATGTCGATAAATCCCCTTCCTCGTTCCTTTCTGCTTAATGTGAATCTTTCTGTTGCTGAATGTATGTGATGTATTCTATATTTGTGGCATTGTGATTGTGTAAGTGTATTGAGTGCTTCTAGGTCTGTGTTACTCCACTTCACTACTACAAATGAGTAGGTCAATATTGGTATGGCATAGGTATTTATAGCTTTTGTCTTGTTTCTTGCTGTCAATTCTGTTTTCAGTATTTTTGTTAGTCTTTGTCTATATTTTTCTTTTAGTTCTTCTTTAATATTTGTATTATCTATTCCTATTTTTTGTCTGTATCCTAGATATATATAGGCATCTGTTTTTTCCACCGCTTCTATGCAGTCGCTGTGGTTATCCAATATGTAATCTTCTTGTTTAGTGTGTTTTCCCTTGACTATGCTATTGTTCTTACATTTGTCTGTTCCAAAAGCCATATTTATATCATTGCTGAATACTTCTGTTATCTTTAGTAATTGGTTGAGTTGTTGATTTGTTGCTGCCAGTAGTTTTAGATCATCCATGTATAGCAAATGTCTGATTTTGTGTGGGTATGTTCCAGTAATATTGTATCCATAATTTGTATTATTTAGCATGTTGGATAGTGGGTTCAGAGCAAGGCAGAACCAGAAAGGACTTAATGAGTCTCCATGGTATACTCCACGCTTAATCTGTATTGGCTGTGATGTGATATTATTTGAATTTGTTTGGATATTAAGTGTGGTTTTCCAATTTTTCATTACTATGTTTAGGAACTGTATCAATTTAGGATCTACTTTGTATATTTCCAATACTTGTAGTAACCATGAGTGGGGTACACTATAAAAAGCTTTTTGGTAATCAATGTATGCATAGTGTAGCGACCTTTGTTTAGTTTTAGCTTGATATGTCACCTCTGCATCTATTATCAGTTGCTGTTTACATCCTCGTGCTCCTTTGCCACAGCCCTTTTGTTCTTCATTTATAATTTTGTTCTGTGTTGTATGTGTCATTAACTTCTGTGTAATGACTGAAGTTAATATTTTGTATATTGTTGGTAGGCATGTTATGGGGCGATATTTAGCTGGGTTTGCTGTGTCTGCTTGATCTATAGGTTTCAGATAAGTTATTCCATGTGTAAGTGTATCAGGGAATGTGTATGGGTCTGCAATGTAACTGTTAAATAATTTAGTTAGATGTGAATGTGTTGAGGTGAACTTCTTTAGCTGGAAATTTGCTATTTTATCTTTTCCAGGGGCTTTCCAATTGTGAGTAGAATTAATTGCTTGGGTGACTTAATGTTGCAAAAATATCACTTCAGGCATTTGTGGTATCATCTTGTATGTGTCTGTTTCTGCTTGTATCCACCGTGCATGCCTGTTATGCTGTACCGGGTTTGACCACATGTTGCTCCAGAAGTGTTCCATGTCTGTTATGTTTGGTGGATTGTCTATTTTAATGTGTGTGTTATCTATTGTCTGGTAAAATTTCTTTTGGTTTGTGTTGAATGTTTGGTTTTGTTTCCTTCTATTTTCACTTTTTTTGTATCTTCTAAGTCATTTGGCCAATGCTTGTAATTTCTGCTTCTTTTCAACTAATTGCTCTATCGCTTCTTGTGAGATTTTGCCTAACCTTTTTCGTTTTTTGTCTGATATTTCATTTCTTATAAATTATATTAGCTGTCCGAAGTCTTTTCTCAGTTTTTCTATTCTGATCTGTAGCCTGTGTTGCCATGCTGGTTTTGTGGGTTTCTTCTGTGTGTTGGTTTGTTTTGATCTCTGCCTAGTGTGTATATTTAGTGTAGTGAGTGCTACTATATAAACCAGTAGTTGTAACTCTTCCATAGTTGTATTTTCATTTATTTTGTTATGTATGATTGTGTTGATAGTTGTTATTGTTGTTTCGACTTGTGGGTTATTTGGTGATCTATGCAAGAATGGTCTAATGTCTGTATTTGTGTCTTTGTATTCTATATATGTCAGCTGAAATTTTTCTTCTATATCTAACATGTGCATCACTTCGTGATCTATTTGTGCTTATTCTGGTGGCTGTCTTAAGATTTCATTTTCCTTTGATTGTTTAATTGATGCATGTTGTTCTTTGTTTGTTTGCTCTGGGATGTTTGAGTCCATTACTGTATTTTCTTCTTCTTCTTCCGATTGCACATTATTTTGTTCCAGTATTTGTTGTACTTTTTGTTTGATGTTTTCTAATTCTGACTGGGGTATCCTGTTATTTTTGATTATTACACGGATCCGATCAGCTAGTCGCTGTTCTGTTAAAAATTTTAATTCTGGGTATCTGGTAATAAATTTTGTGTATACTTGTGATCTGTAACCAGTTGTGTTGGTTCCTAAGTTTGTTGCTTGGTAATAACAGAACGTGAGGTGTCGGTTAACTTCATCTGACCGTCTCATCCTCTGTCTTTGTTTTCCTTCTAGGGTGGTTGCAGGAAGCATATCCTGCAAAACACCTCTATTTGGATTTAAATCGTTTTCCGTGTGGCTAGCAGTGTTGTTACCATTGTGGACAGGCATAGGGTTCAAGCGTCATCCCCGACCATGACAGTGCTTGTCCGAGGCTTCATTAGTTCTGTCCTGAACCAACCAATCACATTAAAAGGGGGGGGTTAGCCCTATTAGTGGTATGTTCATTTCGTCGCCTTTTACGACTGGCAGAACATACTGGAGGCCTATCCTTTTCCCGGACCTCCACGGGGGTTATTATTATTATTATCTGTCACAATTATTATTATTATTATTATTGAAGAGAACCATTTATCTGTCACATTTCTAAACGACGAAACCATTTCAAAAAACCACTGTAGGCTGTCTGTGTTATTGTGCAAGATGCCTTCATTGCATTACTGGCCAGTTTTGGTCTTTGGCCAGTTCCAAATGTTGGTGATGTGTGTGTCACAATCTGTAACCAGTTTCATGCTATGTGGACACACGTATACAACAGCTTTTGTACATAGAAACACAACCAACAGCAAGCTTCCTGGTCCTCATAAATTCATGTTACACCTCAACATTAACATATCTGTTCACTTACTTTCATTTCACTATGAGAATGTAACACCACTTTTGTCTGGGAGAGCAATCTTTCAAGCAGTAGGATGGTGTCAGTCTCACCACACTAAAACAAAAAATGGTGTAGTCACAAACTTCCTTGCTGTAAACACGGCCAATCTGGTGGTACTAGTTACAGGTTAAATATGTTAGGCCTGATGAGTTGGCAGGCATTTGTCAAAACAATAAAATACAAGGAAGTGAATTGATGAAGTGAAATAAAAGAACCAAGTGAAAGTAAAGAGTACGGATAATTGAATTAAGATGCACTTTAAAAACCAAATACAGGGAGTAAATTTTGTCTAATAATTGGAATATATTTTCAAATCTCATGTATTAAAAAAACCACTAAACTTTCATGTTAAGTCAATAATATATTTGCCTAAATAAACACTGGCATCTCACCAAATACAGTGGTAAACTGCAACATGAGACTTTAAATGATTGTTTAGAGAGTTCTCTGTAAAGTGATCTTAACCACAGTATCAACTCATTCTATAGAATTTCTGGGAATGCTGTGATTAAACTCATCTTGGTATTTCAGTAGCGTGTATGAATCACCTGCTATATATTCTTAAATACACTAAAGATAGCAAAAAATTGTAAAATGATTGAATTTTAAAAAAGGTAGAAACAAACAATGGCAGGATCATGAAATAGAACAAATAAAGGTGGGTTTTCTAACAACGAAGTACTATTATATCTAAGTTGTGAGTTTTTTTCAATTATTTCCTTTTTTTAATAAATGCACGAGGAAATGAGGTGGAATGTAAAATTTTAATCACCAGATAGTTGACTAAATGTTAAACAAGCAATAACAGGTAAGTGACAGCTAAATATTGTAACTGGAACACAGAAGCTGTTTTGAGATGCAAGATATGTAATTGTAGTGATAATTTATTGCAGTTTCCAATTAAATTTTCAAACTGAAGTCACTCAAGAGGCCCATGACGATTATATGAGTAACTGAGCTTGTATCTATTACCGTATTGGGTCACTAACAAGAAGAGCCCAATTGTAATTTAAATTTTCTTATTAATGCATTTTAGGCAATGCCCATCTTTAGACTGTCAAAAAACATCACAGCTGCCATACGTGCACAAATTCTGTATGACACATTAAGAGCAAAGATGTGGGTTCAACAACAAACTAGTTAACATACCACAGAAAAACCTAATTTCAGAATATCATGTCAAGAATTGAAACTTCCTGGCATATTAAAACTGTGTTCCGGACCGAGGCTCTAACTCGGGACCTTTGCCTTTCGCGGGCAAGGGCTCTACCAGCTGAGCTACCCAAGCATGACTCACGCCCCGTTCTCACAGCTTTCCTTCTGTCAGTACCTCATCTCCTAGTGGAAGAAAAGCTGTGAGGACGGAGCGTGAGTCATGCATAGGTAGCTCAGTTGGTAGAGCACTTGCCAACAAAAGGCAAAGGTCCCATGTTCGAGTCTCGGTCCGGCACACAAATTTGCCAGGAAGTTTTATATCACCGCACACTCCACTGCAGAGTGAAAATCTCATTATGTCAAGTATTATCTGTTGTAACATTGGTGCCCAACTGACAGTGCTATGCCATTACAAAATTAGCAATCATAACATATAACTAGGTAGCATGATTGTAGGGGTGCTAGGATCTAGTGTCAAATTTTGATGGACAGTTAACAAAATCAACTGTAGCACCATAAAATAAATGTTAAGGGTTTATTCCTTCATGATAACTAAGAATCATAAAGGCACAAAAGATCACATCCCAACAAAAGTTCATCATTAATACGTGTGGTATGAGTAAGGGAGGATGGTTTGAAAGTGAAGGGAAGGCAGAAGGACAAGACAACACAGTGGGAGGAGTACAAAATAATCTCAGCTTATACATCGTGTACAAATTTGCTTAAACCGTTTCCCGATAGGTGGCGACAACGCTAAGTAGCTATACCGTATATGGGCAGGGAAGGGGGGAAGGTTGTTACATATGCCTCGTGACGACAGTGTGCAGGAGGTCGTGTGGACGGGACTTGAGAGTGAGCATCCAGGGCTGCTGTTAAATGACAGAACAGGAAAGATAATATATTTCAGCATATGGCGTACAAGGGGTGTGCCTACGGTCAGAAGTTAGCAGGTTTATGGCCAGTCTAGGAGGTCAAACAATTAATTGATATGGGCAATGGAAGGGGAAGCGGTTCATGTTAACTTACATTGGTGGCTGGTCATGAAAAGCAGAGCCAGAGCCTCTGCCTTCCAAAAAGACGTCTGTTCTGCTCGAGGTCTGGATTGCAACAGAGTGAGGCAACTGTGTTCCACACCGCAGAACACTCTAGCATCCACACGCGTGACCTGTATCCCACACACACTATTGGCTAAAACCAATGGCGTGAATACATTTCAGCAGAGGTCTCAGGGGGTCTCTTGTCAGCAGCTTTAACTCGACAGAACTGCCTCAGTTTTGAAAGACAGGTGACTTGTGTCACGTAGGCACAGCATAAGTTAATCTAAGAGTAAACTTCTAAAGATTTGACTGCGCCTTTGAAATACATTTTTTAAACCAATTTCCTTGACTGGCTGCCACCATGTACATAGTGGTCGAAGGAAACAGATCGCAGATGTCAGGCAGTTAGCTTGGACCTCGGTCAGCGTAACCTCATTCAATCATTACTCTATTTGTGTATGCATCATAAAGTTGTTCTTGATTTAAAATGTCAGTGTACGAGCCTAATTCTCGTCATTTGTGGGAGGTGTTACCGTTTTGCTCGAACAGTACACCCGCGGACTGTTCAAGCAAGAAATACACCAGGTGAAACTGAAGAATCATATGTTACTGTTTTGTTTCAATATGAAGAAAACAGCGGCTGAGTCTCTTCAAATGCTCTCAAGTATGTATGGTAAGGATGCTATTAGTGAAAGATTGTGTTGCGAGTGGTTTCAATGCTTCAAGAACGGTGATTTTAACATCGCAGACCGGCATAGTGGTGAAAGAGAGAATGTTTTTGAACATGCAGAATTGGAGACATTGCTGAGTGAAGACTTGCTTCAAACTCAAGAAGAATTGGCACGATTAGTGGGAGTGACACAGCAAACCATTTCAAAATGTCTCAAGGCTATGGGCATGGTTCAAAAAGAAGGAACTTGGGTCCCCTGTGAGCTGAAACCAAGAGACGGTGAACAGCATTTGTGTGTTTGTGAACAGTTGCATCAGAGGCAAAAATGGAAGGGATTTCTGCATCACATTGTAACTGGGGACAAAAATGGGTTCATTACGATAACCCTAAACAATGGGGATATCCCGGCCATGCTTCCACGTCGACGGCCAAACCGAACATTCACGGCTCCAAGATCATGCTCTGCATTTAGTGGTACCAGTTCGGCATCTTGTACTATGAGGTGTTAAAACCAAGTGAAACAATGATGGGCGCATTGAAAGACAAACGGCTGCAACACAGTGAGAGGCACAATAAAGAGATTTTGCAGCATGACCCCACATTGCAAAAGAAGTCAAAATGTACTTCTAAACATTAAAATGGGAAGCCCTACCTGACTCCCATGTTCTCCAGACATTGCTCCCTCTGACTACCATCTGTTTAGATCTATGGCACATGGCCTGGCTGACCAACACTTCCGATCTCATGAAGAAGCTACAAATTGGATCAATTCGTGGATTGCTTCAAAAGATGAACAATTTTTTTCGATGCAGGATTCGTACATTGCCCAAAAGATGGGAGAAAGTAGTGGCCAGCGATGGAAAATACAGTGAATGATACATGTGTAACCAATTTGTTTCATTAAAGCCTCAATATTGGGGAAAAACGGCAGAAGCAAAGTTTCACACCTTGTATAAATGACAGCTAGCAATCTGTAGCATTGCCAAACTTAAAATAAGGGAGGGAGACCTACTGTAAGTCTATCAGGTGTTGCAAAAACACATAATAAGGCGAAAGTGAAATTTCATAGTGCATTAACATGTTATTAAATTATCGCAAATGTATATAGGTATGTATTACACATAATATTATTTACAATCGATGAGTGAGTCGGGATAGGAAGAAGCATGGATAAATATGCACCGGAATAGGTAGGAGGATTGTGGAGAAGCATTGGGCCCTTGTCAAATTTATCTTTATTGACTTATAATGCCACTGCACTATAGAAGTCACATTACAATAAAGTGTCTTAAAATTTACAAACACCAAAAATGCAATGAAGAGAAGCAATAGTTTAAGAGATCATGTACTCCAACATTATATATAAGAAAATGATATGCATTTGAATACACAATGAATAGCATTAAAATTCCAGTACTGTTTTTCATATCTGATAAGATGTCATCTATTCTATCTGTTAAACACAAATCACTCATCCTGGTTAAAAGAAACACATCAATTTATTTTTACAATGATTACTGGTGGGATGTGCAAGTGAGGGTAGGGGAGCAAGAAAAAAAGGTGGAGTTGATTGTGGGTGATTAAATGGAAAATGATCATGCATGATCAAAGGAAGACGTAAACAGAAAGTTCCTGGTACTGGTGACTGCATATGCCAACACTAACAGGTAAATGTAGAGGTCATCTTATAATGACTGGCATTGACAGACATTAGGTGCTGGGTGCAGTTATACAGTCTTTGTGAAACTGGTCTGGCCTGTGGTTTTGCAGACGGGTGAAGGCTTTCTTTCTTCTCCCCGTGTTTGGATATTGTCTACTGTTTTCTATTTTTAATGACTTTTTTTATCTTCATGAGTAGTATTGAAATAATGTTTGTGTTTGCGTGTTCATCCAAGCATTAGATTGTTTGCATTTGTTGAGATGTTGTGTAATATAGGTATTGGCTATCTAACAAATTATGTGATGAAAGTGGGGCTGTTATTAATTCGTATAGTACAGTGCTATAAAAATTTCAGTTATGCATTAGGATGTGCATTCCACAGTCTTATCTTAATGTTGTGATATAATCTCTTATGGCTTTGAACATCTCATCACCTCAAGCCCTCACCCTCACCCCTTTATTTCCTATTTAGCTTAGTTCGTCCCTTGCCCACGCCTGTTCACCTTTCCATTACGCATGCAAAATCTAACCCACCTCCACCACCGCAGTGCATATTCTGCCTGTGTAATTAGGTCAAATCTGTCAAAGAAAACAAGGCTTGATACCATTCAACTGAGCCATGTGGTCCAGCATGTAGATTGCTTCCCATTCTCTGGTGCAACAACAAGTAATATAAGTAGAGTCTAAACTGGCGACAGAATCAGGTCGATCTTTTGGCCAACCAGGAAAATTAGAGAGACACGATCTGTCAAAAATACTCTTAGCCTCAGAGTACTGAGGATTTATAAAATTACTTGTAATTGCGGTATCTGTTATGAAGGGCACTCTATACAGACTGTTGCTAATTTTTGTGTTGAACATTGCCACCTTAAGTACAGGAACACTAAAAGCAGCAGTTTCCAAGAACAGCCTAATGAATAAACAGGCTGTTTGTACAGACGAGGATTCAGGCCCATGACTCCAACTGTGTCTGTGATTAGGGAAGCAGTAGAAATTAGACTGTATGGTCACAGCTTCAAGAGACACTGGTAACACACCTAGCTATTTATTTATTTGTTTACTTGTTCTTGGTTTTAGTTTTAGCTAGATACAAGAACAGATCAAATCTCACACACAAGTTAATACATCTGAATATAAAACTTAATATTTTAAAACAGTTTCAAATTAGCTAGTATAACTAAATCAATACATGGAAACATGCACTTGAGAAAGAAAAATTGCAGATGAGAACTTTACATAGTTTTACATCTACACACATACTCTGCAAGCTACCATGCGGAGTGTGACAGGGGGTATCTTGTACCAATACTGGTCATTTTCTTGCCTCAGAGTTTTCAAATTGACGTGGCTTGGAAACCGATGATATTTTATTCATTTCCTTTCCTGTTCCACTCACAAATAGAGAGAGGGGTATATGACTGTCTACATGCCTCTGTAAGAGCCCCAATTTCTCTCATCTGATCTTAGTGGTGAAATGTACATTAGTGGCAGTAAAATCTTTCTGCAGTCAGCTTCAAGTGTCGGTTCTCCAAATTTTCTCAAAACTATTCCTCAAAAAGAACATTGCTTTCCCTCCACAGATTCCCATTTGAGTTCCCAAAGCATTTCCATAATACTTGCATATTGTTCATAAAAAATCTGCAGCCCACCTTTCCTTTAATCCTGGTGGGGATCCCAGACACTCCAGCAGTACTCAAGTACATGTCGCACTAGTGCCCTATGCGCAGAGACCATTACAGATGAACTACACTTTTCCAAAAATCTCCTAATAAACCAAAGTCTACCATTAATACCTTACTCTAACATGCCTGTTCCATTTCATATCACTTTGCTACATTATGCTGAATTATTTAAAAAACTTAACTTTAATGCAGTATTTCGAACATTCCACAACAGTTTCTCCTACTCATCTGCGTTATATACGTTTTTTCTACATTAGAGCTAGCTGCCATTCATCACACCAACTGGAAACTTTGTCTAAGTTATCTTGTATCCTCCTAAGGTCACTCAATGAAGACATCTTCACATATACCACAACATCATCAACAAACAACTGCAGATTGCTGCACACCCTGTCTGCCAAATCACTTACATATACAGAAAATAATAGCAGTCCTATCACACTTCCCTGTGGCACTCCTGATGGAACTCCTGTTTCATCGTTGACAATGTACTGGATTCTACTACATAAGAAGTCTTCAAACCACTCGTATATCTGGGTACCTATACTGTATGATAGTCATAATCCGATATGAGTGATGGCACTGCAAGCCATGCTGGACAGCAACACTAATATAGCCTATGAATGCAGAGATTGTCATCTTAGCATATGCCATCTCCATGTTGTCATCATGATGTAATTTAGCCAATCATGTGCCATCCACTGGGCGTAAAACTGTGAACCCCACCAGTTTTATGACAGTCAGACTTAGTCCATGCTGACGGTGATTGAGGCTATCTGAAAATCTTGGGATTTTATACAAATTTGATGTGGAAGTTTAATGTATCTTTTTAGCCACATGAGTCAGATTATTGTGTAAAACTGATAGCTCAGCACCTTACAAAACTCTCTTCAGTGTCCTTGGGAGTCTCACCTACATGTTAATATATTTACTCACTAATAGTATTTGTTGTTAATAACAGGGGTAGTTTTGCTATGTTCAGTGAAATGAACTTGCAAAATGCTGGAAGTAAAAATATTGTTCATGTAGACTGCACATCCCTGTCTATGATTCAGGATAGAATTTTATATTCTAATACACCAGTCAAACAGGTTGCTGCTAGGTACCAGGCAGAAAACTGGAAATTCTAAGATATTAAAAAAATACAAAGTGAAAAACTACTTTATTAGCCTCTCCTTCTATAATTAATTATAATTAAAAATAATGCTTGGACTCAAGGATGCAAATGCTGTTTAACACTATGGTTCATATTAAACAGGATTTTAATGTTACTGCTATATGTGAGGCTGACAATACTCATTGTAAAATTATGAAATGCTTTGTGTGAAGTATGAGATAAGAACAGCACTAGAATAAAATAACATTTCTAATTTTCAGGTCCATTAGTTCCTTCCTCTGGGAAGATGGATATGTCTTGCAAGATTGGGAATGAGGGGAAGACCACCCATGTAGAGCACTTGTGTGACCCATTCATGAGTACTTACCTAATGTTTGGATATCCACCAGGTCAGATTAAAGCAACACATTGAAGTGACTCGAAGATGGGCTTCTAGATAGGTTACCAATATTCTTCTTGATGCAATAATTTACCAACAGCCGTATGCATTGTAGAAATTTATTTTACTTTATTAATTTCTATGTGCTACTCACTTTCGGCATTACATTGATGCCATCTTCAGGCCCCACTCACCATAGTCGTGAAATCTGTATACACAGAAGGAGATATATAATAGGATCCGTGAATCAATCGTCCTGCAACAGCTTTTGGTGGCTAGGCGACACAGACTCAGGGGTTAAGCTGTTGTAGGACGATTGATTCACGGATCAAGTTATATGGCACCTTCCGTGTATACCAATTTTACGAGTATGACGAATGGGGCCTGAAGATGGCATCAATGTAATGCCGAAATTGGGTAGCACATGTTGTTGTTGTTGTTGTTGTTGTTGTTGTGGTCTTCAGTTCTGAGACTGGTTTGATGCAGCTCTCTACAGTAAATCTGCATGCCCTCGGAAAAAAATTACGGCTGTAGTTTCCCCTTGCTTTCAGCCATTCGCAGTACCAGAACAGCAAGGCCATTTTGGTTAGTGTTACAAGGCCAGATCAGTCAATCATCCAGACTGTTGCCCCTGCAACTACTGAAAAGGCTGCTGCCCCTCTTCAGGAACCACACGTTTGTCTGGCCTCTCAACAGATACCCCTCCGTTGTGGTTGCACCTACAGTACGGCCATCTGTATCATTGAGGCACGCAAGCCTCCCCACCAACAGCAAGGTCCATGGTTCATGGGGGGGGGTTAGCACATAGAAGTTCATAAAATAAAATAAATTTCTACAATACATACGTCTGTTGGTAAATTTCCATTATGGATCGACGAAGGTTACCGATAGGTTCAAATAATGTGCGAGTATTATAAAGATGCTTGACAAACTAATATGAGAATGGAGGGAAGACAGAGTTCTTTTTCTACAACATTACTGAGAAAATTTAGAATATATGAGAAATCAGGGCTCGTATGGAAGCATATAGATAGCCTTTCTTCCCTCACTCTACTTATAAGTGGAACAGGAAAGAAAATGATTTGTAGTGGTACAAGGTACCCTATACCATGTATCATTTGGTTGTTTGTGTAGTATGTATATATATCGAAATACGGAAGAAAATTGTGACTGTCTATTAGTTGAAACTGACCGAAAGCTTCATGATTTATTTAAAATGTTTTGTTTCACATTTATCTCTACCTAACACACTGACAATCAGTAACATGCAACTATAACAATCATAGAATTTGGAGATCTCAGTATTGCTTAGATACTATTAAAAATCCCTCATTCATCTCTTTTTGTCAAAACATCACATAAAAATAAACTGGATTTGAAGAAAACATGATTGACATATAGCTGTTTGTTTACAGATCAACAACGATCTAAATTTAAGCATATCGGTAACACAGATTGGGTAAGAGCACATATCTGAGCTAGAGTACTATATTGGATATCATGCCAGCCTGCCCCCTTTTCCCTTGAATGCTTGGCTGGAGTAACAAGTTTAATTGTAATATAGCCTGAGGCCTACATTAGGTTGAAAAGTGATAACTGGAATTGTGGAACTCAGTGGATGAGAAATAAAGGTTGTGATAACAGACAGATATCTGTGTTTGCCTAATATTTTGTTTGCGCCATATTTAAATGCACTTGCCCATAATTAACACATTTTCATAATAAAAAATAAAGCCACTAGGTCAAGCCCAAAATCATATATTAGAAAATAAGCAAGCATCCGACGTGTGTTGTGATGCATATTAAGTACAGATATCATACACAAACTGGAAAAATGTAAGAGGCATTTCACTACATATCCCTTACATTTCATCCATTTTCCCACATTTGCTACTGCTTGTATGGGTGCAAAGACAAATTCTTACTGTAAGTGTCTTAGTAAGCTGCACTTAATAAATAAAACATTGTCCTGAATGCATAATATTTGTTATGCTATAAAACTCTCTGCCATTCAACCAATAATTTGTAATCATTTGGCTTCAGTCAATCACGTAAGACTATTATGTAACTCCAATGATATTGCGGATTAGTATGTCACCTTAATCGAGATTATTCACATTCAAAGATTGTTTCTACATTTAATTCTTTTTATGGAAGCCTCGTTCAAACAATTTGGAGTGGCTTGACATTCCAAAACGACAACTGAAACAAGTCTGTATAAAGGCTGTGGCCAACAGGTGATGATGTCAGTTATGTCAACAGAGCTGCTTACAGGTCTAGATACCAGGCAACACTGTCACGCTTTCTGACGACACCACGAAGCGATTCCTGCAGGCTCGCGAGACGCAGTTCTTACACGTTTGTGCTTTACTGGATGTCTCACGATATACAGCATATGCCTCAGTGTCCCCTGCCAAATGCCTACTATCAACATACAGTGTCCTTTTGTCTGACTACCTGTGCACTTCCACAGCATCCCTAATGTCCTATTAAAAACCATCACATCCTCCATTGCCTCATCTGAGAAGCAACAAATTACTGCGAACAGTGCCAGGTCATACGGAGCCGAAGGCACTGTCAACCCAGACTTACTTTCGGCTGATTCCAACTATGCTGAACCTGACACTTCCCCAGTGTCTACTCACGATTAAGTTCGAACTTTCTCTGCCTCTCGTTCTCAAATTCATGTTTTAACACGAGTAGTCACTGTATTACAGCAGCAACTGCATCCACACTAGTAGTAGCCAGTGTTTCCACCATTTGCATACTCTTACTTCTACCGCAATTCAATTGCCAACTGCTATGAAAAGAAAACTTCCCATTTAACCCTTCTCCACACACACTAAAGTCTAACCACTAATTAATTCTTCTGGTGAATCAGTGCTCATCTAGAATCTAGACTGAGTACAGCTACTAGCCAGATGTTCAGTTTGCTTACACACAGAACAAGTAGCTACTACAGGTCTGCCGAACTGGAAATTGTGCCCGGACAAATTACAAAATGTACAGCTCACTGGCACGGGGCATGCAGAGGTATACAGAGAAGTTTGGCATCGATTTACATTCTGCTGAAGAATACACAGTGCCTCTGTCGGTCCCTACGACGATGGTGCAGTACGTGTACATGTGTCGGCACAAACACCAGTGCTGGCTCTGCTGCTACAGCACCTGGCTACTCCATCCTTGTCATGAAATGACTACTGTCCTGGACTGGGTGGCACGACCAGCAGCACGTGTTGGCTCTCTGGAGTTCGGCTGGTTATTCCCTCGAGCATTCCTTGCGTTCACCGCATATAGCACCGAAGTATAACAGCCGGCATCCGTCACTGTAGTAAAGCCTCAGCAGCTCCAGTCGCCCACTCAGGGCAGCTTTTTCAGTGACAGGACAGCCTCAAATCGGGGAGGCCACGATATCACATCCCAGCTCCGCCTGTGCAGACAGTGGTTCGCAGTCTGTCGGACGGTATCGCCCAGAGAGCAAAGGACGGCTGACCCCTGCTGCCCACACCTCTGCAGTACGAAGTTTGGGATCTGCCTCGCCACGACTGTGGCACATCTCTACAGCAGAGCTGACGGTTCGTTCAGAGGACCAGTTGCTGAAATTCATCAGCAGACGGTTGTTGCGGTTGGCCTGCAACAATCGTTACTCTCTCTGGTTCCAGACACAAAGTTTGGTGACATGACTCCTTGCTTTGAGCCTCTGGGCTCCCTTATTTATACTCCTTTCCTTACACCTCTGGCATAGTCTCTCTGGAGGACACGAGTGGTACGTTCCTTAATAATTATGCAGTTGTAACTGCAACATATGGGTTTTCATGCCATGTCAATGCCCTTTATTCCACCTTATCACTCCACATCTGTATCCAGATTTGTTTATAGTGCCTGTCAGGCTATGCATCCTCACCTGTGAGCAGTGTTGTAATCATGCCTTGCAGAACTGCTTTTTTAGTAACAACATCGCTAGTGTTTGCTACCGGGCGTGTCCATCAGTATGTTAACTTCTACTTTCTGGCCACAGTTGTGTAAAATTTTCAAGTATTTCCCAGATCAATGCCTATACTTTTTTTTTTTAAGCAGCAATTCTTTCTCCTGCCCATTATGGTTTCCAAGAAAATAAAACAGCTACTGATACAAAATTTGAATTTCTTGATACTGCTCTACATATTTTTGATGAAAAATTCCCAGCTGTAGGTGTCTTTTTTGACCTTACAGTGGCCTTTCATGCAGTAAACCACAACATACTCTTACAAAATGTGGATTTGCATGGGTAAGGGGCACTGCCCATGGCTGTCTCAGCAGTTATATTGAAGACTGAATACAATACGTCCACATAAATAAAATCAATCACGACTCCTAGAAGCAGTCACTTTGAGACAAGTCATTAAACATGATGTGCCATGAGGATCAGTTTTTAGTACCTCATTACCTCTACTTGCCCCCACATACCCACTAGTAAAGCGTTTCCATTTGCTGACTATACTGATGTCCTTACATCAAATACAGATGAATGTATCCAGTCAGCAGTAAAAAGGAATACAATCCAACTAGACTCATGGCTTGAAGCGAATGGACTGGACTTCAGTGGAAAACAGACAGTATGCCTAACCTTCCACACCATTCAGAACAGAACTCTCCAGGCTCCAACAGTAACACTAAGTGACAGTAACGTCGAATTCTTGAATTCACCACACCAAATTCTTAGGCATCCACATGACTGACACACACACACACACACACACACACACACACACACACACATGGAAAAACGACATCAACGCAGTGTGCGATTTGTGCTTTTACCAGTGGAGGGGATGTCTTAGGTGGTTAGTATAATTACATGTGTTACTAGCTTGGACCGTGGCGTTACCCATGGTTAAACAGTTATTTATAAATAGATGTTAGTGCCGAAACTCACTACTCACGTGTATGCATTATCAGAAAAGCCATCCCTTGTTATATCTTTAAAAGTACATTATAGGTAAAACTTATTTACAAAATTCTTCTACACACAGGTATACTACGGGAATTCAAAAAGTAAAGCTGTGAACACCGGGCGTGAGTCGTGCTTTGGTAGCTCAGATGGTAGAGCACTTGCCCGCGAAAGGCAAAGGTCCCGAGTTCGAGTCTCGGTCGGGCACACAGTTTTAATCTGCCAGGAAGTTTCATACCTTGAATCTCAACTCCTTTATTGCGTCGGCTGTCCGTTTGGCAGAATGTGGGCGAGCGTTATGTTGCTGCAGGATGACACCTCTTCACAGTTCTCCTCGACGTTTGAATCTGATTGTAGGTTATAGTTTCGTACGCAACACCTCACATCCATCATACAATACAGACCTGGCTCTAAAGCCTCATTTACGTTGGGGCGACGTCTTGTAGCATGCTACAACAGGCAATATCTTGCGACGTATGTTGCATGCGGCAGGTTAATTTATACCAAAGCAACATAATTTGTGCCACACGTGTGTCGGTCTCGCAGTATAAAGGATGATACAGTATCGCAGCGTCGGCCTACTTGGTGCTTGCACATGCAGCTAACAACGGAAATGAAAACCAAAGAAAAAGAAAACGATGGTGGAAGAGAAGAGTACTTAAAGAAGATCCACGAAATAGTATCCCAGGAACTAGATGCAGACGATGGTGCGGTATTCAGTAATGTGTTCTCTCGTCCCAGGCGCATTAGTCCGTGTCATACCGTTGCCAAAATCTGGCCTAACGGTAAATGTTCGCACAGGTACCGGGACGGTCACCACCCTGTGTCAGGGCCTGCGGTGGGACTTTCAGCCCCCAGCTCACCCAACTCTGCGGTACGACTGCTGCGGTATGACTGCCACACTACTTCCCTCGCATGCTCGCAAGTAAACGGATGACGCACATTAGACGAAAGCAACAATGACGACATGGGAATGATGATTTAGTTCTAAATGTTTTGAAATGGTTAACTACTACGTAACACTTTTTCAAAATTAATAAGGAAACACATTAATAGTATTAATAGTAAGACTGTATTAAAAACTTTCAGTGTTCAGCTCCACAAATTTAAATTACATGTAAAGTTTTACTCCAGTGCGTGGGAAATGAACATCCCAGGTTGGGATGCATAAATTACAGCCAGAAGAGGGGATGGTCTGATACAGAGGGGATGAAATCCCCCCAATTCCCCCCCCCTGCAAATCGCACACTGCCTCCTGGAATGCAAATGAACACATTTGAGTGATTGGCTAGAACAGAGTGTGTTTGACAGTTGGTTACAGACTCACTTCCTCCTGTTTGCCTCAGAGAAAGGACGACGGAGAGTAATTATTAGAGATAATCCCTCTTCTCACATCTTAATGAAAACTACGGGGCTGTGTGAGGAAAACAACACAAATTTCATTTGCATTCCACCGAACTGTACTAGTCTTATGCAGTCTTTAGATGTGGCTTATTTTTCTTCTCCGAAGAATGACTGGAGAGAAATTCTTTGTCAATGGAGGTAGACTGCAAATGGAAAAAAGAAACATCGTTTTGCGAAGGGTGTATTTAGTGGCCCACTGTCGAAGATTTTTTAGATGAACAGACAGCTACAAATTTAGTGAAAGGATTGAGAAATGTCAAATGCGCTGGAAGTGTGATAATGCCAGAAATAAGCCGTGTGTTATGAGAAGTGTCTAAACTGAATTCCAGAAACAATTGGAGAAGGCGAGAAAGACAGTCAGAATTCATTGTGAGGATCGTCAAAACGTATTTGTTCCGCATAGAGCCAGGGATGATATGGACGTTGTTTCTGGGTATTTTATGCATTAGAAGAACAATCATACAGGGTGTTTCAAAAATGACTGGTACATTTGAAACGGCAATAAAAACTAAACGAGCAGCGATAGAAATACACCGTTTGTTTCAATATGCTTGGGACAGCAGTACATTTTCAGGCAGACAAACTTTCGAAATTACAGTAGTTACAATTTTCAACAACAGATGGCGCTGTGGTCTGGGAAACTCTATAGTACGATATTTTCCACATATCCACCATGCGTAGCAATAATATGGCGTAGTCTCTGAATGAAATTACCCGAAACCTTTGACAACGTGTCTGGCTGAATGGCTTCACATGCAAATGAGATGTACTGCTTCAGCTGTTAAATTGTTTCTGGATTCTGGCGGTACACCTGGTCTTTCAAGTGTCCCCACAGAAAGAAGTCACAGGGGCTCATGTCTGGTGAATAGGGAGGCCAATCCACGCCGCCTCCTGTATCTTTCGGATAGCCCAAAGCAATCACACGATCATCGAAATATTCATTCAGGAAATTAAAGATGTCGGCCATGCGATGTGGCCGAGCACCATCTTGCATAAACCACAAGGTGTTCGCAGTGTCGTCTAAGGCAGTTTGTACCGCCACAAATTCACGAAGAATGTCCAGATAGCGTGATGCAGTAATCGTTTCGGATCTGGAAAATGGGCCAATGATTCCTTTGGAAGAAATGGTGGCCCAGACCAGTACTTTTTGAGGATGCAGGGACGATGGGACTGCAACATGGGGCTTTTCGGTTCCCCATATGCGCCAGTTCTGTTTATTGACGAAGCCGTCCAGGTAAAAATAAGCTTCGTCAGTAAACCAAATGCTGCCCACATGCATATCGCCGTCATCAATCCTGTGCACTATATCGTTAGCGAATGTCTCTCGTGCAGCAATGGTAGCGGCGCTGAGGGGTTGCCGCGTTTGAATTTTGTATGGATAGAGGTGTAAAGTCTGGCGCATGAGACGATACGTGGACGTTGGCATCATTTGGACCGCAGCTGCAACACGGCGAACGGAAACCCGAGGCCGCTGTTGGATCACCTGCTGCACTAGCTGCGCGTTGCCCTCTGTGGTTGCCGTACGCAGTCGCCCTACCTTTCCAGCACGTTCATCCGTCACGTTCCCAGTCCATTGAAATTTTTCAAACAGATCCTTTATTGTATCGCTTTTTGGTCCTTTGGTTACATTAAACCTCTGTTGCAAACTTTGTCTTGTTGCAACAACACTGTGTTCTAGTCGGTGCAATTCCAACACCAGAAAAATCCTCTGTTCTAAGGAATAAACCATGTTGTCTACAGCACACTTGCACGTTGTGAACAGTACACGCTTACAGCAGAAAGACGACGTACAGAATGGCGCACCCACAGACTGCGTTGTCTTCTATATCTTTCACATCACTTGCAGCACCATCTGTTGTTGAAAATTGTAACTACTGTAATTTCGAAAGTTTGTCCGCCTGAAAATGTACTGTTGTCCCAAGCATATTGCAACAAACGGTGTATTTCTATCGCTGCTCGTTTAGTTTTTTTTTTTTTTTTTTTTTTTTTTTTTTTTACTTTATTGTTATTTTAAAGCCTGTACAGCAGGCAGGCTGTCAGCAGCATACGACGCTGCTCTTCAGCCATAGAAGGTACAATCAGCAAAAACACGAGAAAAACATAAAAGTTACAAAATGGTGGGCAATAAAACAGGAGACACAGAGAAACAAACACGGAGCCGTTCACACTCGACGATAAGCCACAATGCAAACTGTTGAGACGACGCACAAACACTGAAGGAGACGATGGCGCTGGTGAACGATGGAGTGTGACGGTAAACACTGAACACTAAACATGACGGCACACACGATACACTGATGGCGGTGATCTCCGGCGCGCGAATGTCCACTGAGCGTGTGCGAGTCCGGGGACCTGCCAAGAGGGCAACAGGGATGAGGAGGGGGAGAGGGGAGGAAAAGAGGATACCATGGCTTAGGAGACGGGGACAGGAGGATAGGGACAGGGGAGGGGGGGCCCGGGGGACGAGGGACGAGAAAAGGAGGAGGGAGGGAAAAGGGAGAGAAGGGAGGGAGGGTGCCCTGAGGAGCAAGCACAGGAGGAGGGCGGGAGGATCAAAGTTGGTAGGAGGGGTAGATGGAGGGGAGGAGGGCATCATCAGGGAGGGGGAGCTGGCGGAAGCCACCTTGGGAGAGGGTAAGGAGGGTGGAGAGATGGAGACCGGGTGGGACATGGGAGTACAGGCGCGGCAGCGGGCGGGGGTGGGAGAGGATCGGGGAGACGAGCGGGTGAGGAGGATCGAGTTTACGGGAGGTGTATAGGATTCGTATCCTTTCGAGGAAGAGGAGGAGGTGGGGGAAGGGGATAAGGTCATACAGGATCCGCGTGGGGGAAGGGAGACGGATGCGATAGGCAAGGCGGAGAACATGGCGTTCAAGGATTTGGAGGGATTTATAAAAGGAAGGGGGGGCGGAGATCCAGGCTGGATGGGCGTAACAGAGGATAGGGCGGATAAGGGACTTATAGGTGTGGAGGATGGTGGAGGGGTCCAGACCCCACGTTCGGCCGGAAAGGAGCTTGAGGAGACGGAGTCGGGAACGTGCCTTGGCTTGGATTGTCTGGAGATGGGGAGTCCAGGAGAGGCGACGGTCGAGGGTGACGCCAAGGTACTTAAGGGTGGGGGTGAGAGCGATGGGACGGCCATAAACAGTGAGATAGAAATCAAGGAGGCGGAAGGAGGGAGTGGTTTTGCCTACAATGATCGCCTGGGTTTTGGAAGGATTGACCTTGAGCAACCACTGGTTGCACCAAGCAGTGAACCGGTCAAGATGGGATTGGAGAAGGTGTTGGGAGCGTCGCAGGGTGGGGGCAAGGGCAAGGAAGGCGGTGTCATCGGCAAACTGGAGAAGGTGGACGGGGGGTGACGGCGGCGGCATGTCCGCCGTGTACAACAAGTACAGAAGGGGGGAGAGGACGGAGCCTTGGGGCACACCGGCGGAGGGGAAAAAGGTGTAGGAATCGGTGTTATGGATGGTGACATGGGAAGGACGGCGGGAGAGAAAGGAACCGATCAGACGAACCTAGTTAATGGGAAGGGCGAAGGTTTGGAGCTCGAAGAGGAGACCGGAATGCCATACGCGGTCATATGCGCGTTCGAGGTCAAGAGAGAGGAAGATTGCGGAGCGATGGGAATTGAGCTGTTCGGAAAGGAGATGAGTGAGGTGAAGGAGAAGATCATTGGAAGAGAAGGATGGCCGAAAGGCACACTGGGTAACGGGGAGGAGGCGGTGCTGGCGGAGATGCTGGTGGATGCGGCGGGTGAGGATTGATTCCAGGACCTTGCTGAAGACCGAGGTAAGGCTGATGGGATGGTAGGAGGAGACGGCGGACGGCGGTTTGCCAGGTTTGAGGAACATGAGGATACGGGAGGTTTTCCACAGGTCGGGGTAGTAACCGGTGGACAAGACTACATTGTAGAGCCTGGCCAGGGTGGAGAGAAAAGAGACAGGAGCTTCACGAAGGTGACGGTAGGTGACACGATCGTGACCAGGAGCGGTGTTGCGTTTGGTGCGGAGTGTATTGATGAGATCCTGTGTGGTGATGGGGGCATTAAGGTCCGTGTGTGGAATGTTGTCCAAGTACTGGAAACCAGGAGCGAGGGGAGGGACAGAGGTGTCAGTTCGATCGCGGATATCTGGGAAGAGGGGGTAATCGAACTGGGGATCATCAGGGATGGAAAACACATCGGAGAGGTAGGAGGCAAAGTGATTGGCCTTACTAAGGGCGTCAGGGAAGGGGTGATCATCGTGGAGAAGAGGATAGTAGGGGGAGGGTTTAGTTCCGGTAAGGCGACGGAAGACGGTCCAGAACTTGGACGAGTTTATAGGGAGGGTAGCATTTAAATGGGTGCATGTCTGTCGCCAGTCCCAGCGTTTCTTGGCCGCGAGCAAATTTCGAATGTGTCGCTGTAGTTGCCGGTGGCGTCGTAGGGTGTCTGGGTCACGCGTGCGGTGGAAGGCACGGTAGAGACGACGGGATTCACGGAGGAGGAGGACGGCCTGTGGTGGTAAGGTAGGACAGTGGGGGTGGATGGCAACAGTAGGGACGTGGGCCTCCACGGCCTCAGACAAGGTCTGCTGGAGAAAGGAGGCGGCATGGGTGACATCATCGGGATGGCGGTAGGCGAGAGGGTGGCTATCGACCTGAGTGGAGAGGGTATCCCGGTAGGCATTCCAGTTGGCACGGGAATAGTCATGGATGTACTTAGGGGGAGGGTCATGACGAGGGTCGGGGCGGGGGCGACGGTCGTCTGAAACGGTGAGGAGGACAGGGAGATGGTCGCTACCAATAGGCTCCAGGACATCCACCATAATGCGACCAAGGAGGTTGGGGGAGGAGAGGATAACATCGGGAGTGGAGTTGGATTCAGGACGAGTGTGCTGGGGGATGGGGATGAGGTCGCCTTGAAGGGAGGAGAGGAACCGATGCCACCGCCGTAACTGGGCAGCGGAGCGACTATGGATGTTGAGGTCGGCGGCGATCACATAGGAGGAGAAGGTACGGTCGATGTGGGAGAGGAAGTCGAAAGGAAGAGGGGCGTTGGGGCGGACATAGATGGTGGCACAGGTAATGGTAAGGCCGGGGAAGAAGAGACTAAGGATCAGGTGTTCGGTGGGGTCGGGAAGGAGAGGCTGGAGCCGAACGGGGATCTGGCAGTGGTGGCCAATGGCAACTCCGCCACGCGCAACTGGGAGGGGATTATCGGAGCGGTGGAGGAGATAGGGGGAGGTGTGGATGGAGTGGTGGGGTTGGAGGAAGGTTTCATTGAGGAAGAAGGCATCCACACGGTGGGTAGCAAGGGTGTGCAGGAAGAGGTTCTTGTTGGCGGGAAATGAGCGGATATTGTTGAAAAGGATACGATGCTGTCGCGCCATGATAAGGACTTATACGAGGGTGTCAAGGCGGGAGAAGGTGAAATGGGCCTGGTTATTGGAAAAGGTGGCGTACATTTTAAGGTGGAATATGGAACGGGCGGCGAGGGAGATCTGTTGTAAGGTGTGGGGGCGCTGAAAGGGATGGACGTTTTGGAGGACAATGGTGAGGAACCTGATGATGTCCTCAGCAGTGGGGGGGGGACGAAGGGAATTGCCAGGAGGGGTGGGGGCGTCCAGGGGACGGACAGGTACGGTGAGTTCAGGAGTGGTGGGAGGGGGTCGGGCTTTACACTTTTGGGAGTAGGTGGGGTGGGGGAGGCTGCAGGTATTACAGGAGGGAGGGGATTGGAGGTTGGGGCACTGCCGGAGGAAGTGCGCTTGCCGACAATGCGGGCAGGTGGGGGCCTCGCGGCACTCTGCTGTTGGATGTGCATTGTAGCGCAGACATCTCTGGCAGCGCAGGGATGGAGGGGGGGAACGGGAGGGGTCGACCTTGTACCGCTGATTGAAGAGGAGGGCACCCTCCTTCAGGAGACGGTCAATGGAGGGGGCGTCCTCAGAGAAAACCCGCATAAGGTGGGTGGGGCCGGTCGCGTTGAAAATGCGGCGGACTGCCCGCACCTCCAGGGTGGGATGGGCCTTCAGCTCCGCCAGCACCTCCTCCTCCATGATCGACGGGCTAAGCCGAGTGATCACGGCGGTGAGGGTCGGCGGGCGACGTGGGGGTTGGGGTTGGCGGGTAGGAGATGGGGAGGGAGCAGGGGTGAGGGAGGCGTGAGGACCAAAACGGGTGATGGGGAGGCGGGAGAGGATGTCAGTATGGAGGGTTGGGCTGGGGGAGGAGATAAGAACAGAATCCCGTCTGAGAGTATGGAGAGAGATGGGGGCGCCAGGGAAATGTTGGCGGAGGAGGAGGGAGAGATTCCGGGCCTCGAGGAAGGAAGGATCGGGACGGGACAGGAGATATTTGTAGAGACCGGGTGGGGAGGAGGAGGAGGAGGGAGCGGGGCCTGGTGGGGAGACGTCCATGGCATTTTGGGGTGGGGATGGGGGGCGGGGTGGAGCCTTTTTAGGAGCAGAGGAAGCGGAGGCGCCACTAGGGCGTTTGACAGCGGCAGATGGGCGGGTGATGACAGGAGGGACGGGAACGATGGGGAGGTGGTGGGAAGGGACAGGTCCCGGCACGGACGCAGCAGTCGGCGCCAGAGATAGTGACTGTGACGGTGCAGGCGAATGTGGCAGTGATGGTGATGGTGACGATGAAGACGGTGGTGGCGGTGGCGGCGGTGATGGCGATGGCGACGGGGAGAGCTGGGCGTGGGCAGTGGCCCGGCGGGCCACCACCCTAGCCGGAGCTGCAGTGACAGGCTGGGGGAGTGGGGGGAAAGGATCAGAACGAGAGGAAGACGCGGGAGAGGGGGCGACAAAGAGCGAGGGCGAAGGGATAGAGAGGAGGGGAGGGATGGAAGGAGGGGGGTGGGACTGGGCACACCAAGTGATAGTGGTGGAGGCGGCGGAAGGGGACGTATACACGATGGCGGTGGTGGTAGTAGTGACGGTGGTGGTGGGGGGCGGACATGATGACAAGAAGAAGAAAGAAAAAACACAGCACTAAAAGGACAAGACACACACTGGGAGACGACGGACGGCGACGGCGAGAGGCAGGGACGCTGCTGCCGCGGACGGGGCCGGGGCGGCGGCTGCTGCTGCTGCTGCTGCTGCTGCAGCTGGCTGGACTGCTGCTGCCACCGGAGGGCTGGCTGGCTGGCTGGCTGGCTGCGGGACCACTGCTGCAGGCCGGGACCGGGAACTGCTGGCTGGGTGGCTGGCTGGCTGGCTGGCTGGAACCCCTCGCACTTCGATTAGCGCGAAAATGGCACTATCGAAGGGCGGTAACCTTGTGATGTACCGCCAGAGATGCATTTACGCGCCATAGCTGCGAACTATATAGCATTTGCCACGAACTACCATAACGAGTATTAAATATTTTTGTGATAAGTACTGCAAATATTCGAGCCCTTACATCAAAGTCTTTAAAGAACAAGAGATATATCATTGTGGAGTTGAACTCTACTTCAAATACTATCTGACAAGACGTCAAAATGCGAAATAAATGTGACTTCCAGCTGTCGGCTGCTACTGGTCGGCGAAAGGCGGGCCACACAACTGTTGCCTGGCGTTGCCAACAGATGGCAGGGCGGTAGTTAGTCTTTTGCTCATGGCACTACATGTTGGTTAACTATGTACTATTAACACCTGTATGCAAGAACATCGACTTCTTTACTGATACATTAGTTCCCCACAAAGTGTCAGACTGATGAAATATAAACCACTCTTCAAAGTTTAGGCGAATTAAACAGCATTTCAAACTAAATAAGAACATGGCTATGAAATATGTTTTTTTCTTTTTCATGCACATCCTCTCCCGAAACAATGTCCATATCATCCCTGGTTCTATGGGGAACATATACGTTTTGGCGATCCTCACATTAGAGTCTGACTGTCTTTCTCGCCGTCTCCGAACGTTTCTTGAATTCAGTTCCCACATGTATCATAACACAAAACTTCTTTCTAGCGCAACAGGGAGATACTCTAAGTTTCCCATCGCATTTAATATCCACATTTCTCAATCCTTTCACTAAATTTGTAGTAGTTGTCTGTTCACCTAAACGCAAAATATTCGCCAATGCGCCGCTAAATGTACCCTTCAGAAAACGCTGTAACAAAGAATCTCTTCAGAGGAGAAAAATGAACAAGATCTGAAGATCGCAGAAGACTAGTAGCGTTCGGTGGAATGCAAATGAACTATATGTTCTTTTTCTCACAAAGCTCTGAAGATTTCATTGAGATTTGAGAAGAGAGAATATTTCAAATATTAATCTCCTTCACTCCTTATTTGAGGCAAACATGAGGAAGTGAGTTTGAATTCAATTGTCAATCAACTCTGTTCTAGCCACCCACTCTGCTGTGTTTATTTGCGTTCCAGGAGGTGGCTGTATATCCAGTCAGTCCATTTTCGTTTACGTTTATCAATAAGATAAGGCGGAAGGAATTCTTCTGCTGCATTCCCCAACAACATAAGAGTGAAGCACGGTCTTGAGGTGTCCTCAGTTTTCTCAGGACGTCGACATGTCCAACGAAATAAGAGCTTTCTTTTGCTGGTATGTCATGAAACACATTTTCATCAAAACTGTAAACTTTTCAGCAGGACCGCCTTTAACCTCAGCTTGGTATTTCTCTAAAACAGATATTGATTACATTCTCATTTACAGCAGCACCCTTCGTTTAAATATTGACTGTAAATTTGTGAGACAGTTCAGAACTATGTCTCTCTAAAAATGCCTTTCCCAAGGCCAATTCAAGCATATTATCAGCAAGGCAGTCTACTGTTCTTTTTCAGGTGACATGATTTAACCATGCACTTGAAGTCAGATATTGATATTGGAAGAACCGTATCACTGACACTGATACAGTCTTTTACAAAACGTCTCTCTTCAGTCTGGGTAAGAACAGTGGGCCTTGCAGCTTTTCCGTCATTCTTGTTTCTCAAATTGTTCACAATGGTTTGTCTTGGAATGTAATACTTCCTTGCAGCTTTCCTGTGTCCATTTAGTCGAGAAGTAATTTCTTCTAATATCTTCTTGATTTTCATTCGAATGACCGGTTTCGTGCCATATTCCTGAGAACCTGGTTTTGGACGTTTCTGTCATTCTGCAGTCTGTAAAAGAAAAACATAGTAAGCCTACAGTACTGTTTTAATTCGTGGCTAATTGGAGGCTTAGAATGAATATTTATGCTTATTTATAATTGCACCTACAGTACTTTTCGAATAATTTGGAAGAGTGTAGAACAATTCTACTTCCTTCTGCATAATCCTCTATTGTTCTTCTCGATAGCTGAACTGACTCCAAAATTTCCTGAAAGATGTTACTTCTACTAATAGTCGATAGCGATATTGTGGTCGACACTAGAGGTAGACTTAAAACACTTTAATCTTTAATTACACTCTCAGCGTAAAGTGTTCACCGATATGGCCAGATTTGTGTCTCACATATAGTTCGAATCAAAGGAATGCAGAGTAGTACCTACTACACAGGTTCATAGATTGTCACATTGTCCTAGCGTTAGTAAGGACACGACACAGTCCAGTAGCTGAAAAAAGTTCACCTGTGACAAACATTTAACCTATTAGTTCACCATATCACTGCCCTCATACACAGTTAGAGAACTCGAAACACTTAAGATAGTGCACAAAAATAATCAAGTCCGTCAACACTGCTCTGCTAAGCGGTCATTGTTCATGAGAGTCAATAATCACGGATGTTCCTCTAATAAGTTTTCACTCAGAGTTAATTATTGATTACTGTCAAAAAAGTCACAAATGAAGCCCAGAGTTGAAGAAAACGAACCGTACACAAATAGCGCGAATATTTCAGAATGTTTGTTATCGTACTACGGCACACAGCTTACGACATGAGACACAGGTGTTGCTCCACTTACCCTCAGCCACAGACTGCCTGACCTCAGCTGTGCTAGGTCCGTACATACATTCGCCTAGGAACACTATTATTGATAGCAATCATTTTGCATGAAATATTTTATTATCCTCAAAACACTAGCTTCCGAATTAGCTACTTAATTAACAAATGCTGCAAATCAAGGGGAACAAAAAAAATCATTAACATAATTATAATGCCCCAATTCAGAATAATCAATGTACTAGAAAAGTGGTAATTTTTTGCTGGCGCAATGTTACTCTAAAATGACATGAACTTGCAATTAGATGTGTCACAGTGTTTATTTCGACACAGTAACTAATCGCTTGAAATAACATTTCATCACTGTAAACAGAAGGAATTATTTGACTGTTTGAAAATGAAACATTATGAAGGAGGTCATGGTATTGAAATCTCTGCTTGTATTTCTTTTTTCACAACAAATGAGGTAACACTCGTTTCACTTTACTTCTTGCACACGTGACGTAATTTTGACGTCATACGCAAAAATCGAACACGGCTATCGAATTTCGTTTGCGTTCAATATGGGCCTCTCACAGGACTTTATCTTCGCGTACGGGATGTTTACAGAAAACGTCGTTCTTGGAATGATTTATTATAATCGTTGCTAAATAAAAGTCACATAATGATTTATCGACGGTTAATGTCTTCTTATAAGAGTGTTCTTAGGAATGAGTTGTTATCGTCAATAATTGACAATTTAAACATGAAACAGCTTATTTTATAATCCGCAGTATGCCGTTTCATGGTTACGAGGCGCTGATAACATATCGCAGAGACGTTAGCATCTATAAAGTCAGTTAATAACGTATCAACCGTTGAACCCTTCAAGAGAGAATATGATAACGAAGACGCAAGAAACAAATCACAACTGTGACGTCACCGCCACTAGGCTGTTGCTGCAAACCAGCATCAGTGCAAGAACGTGTACTTCTTCCATGAGAGCGTAACAGACTTAGTTCTCGACTGTCAGTCTGTGTGCCATTCCTGTAGGCTATAGTGCCAAATGCATGACACGCTGGCTGCAACTCTCTGTGATTTCCTTCTATTGGGTATGAGATCAAATACAAAATTTTACTGCTTCTTAAGAAAAACATTGCTAGTGTAACCGACATACACCATAGCCTTTAAAGTATGCTATAGCAGTTAGTGAGATATAGTTTTAGTAAAAGCAGACAGGATGCAGTAATTATTCTGGTGATCACGATTTTAATCACTTTGACAAAATTGTAATTCACGGAGACATAAATGACTCACTAGAGAAAGTTCGATATTGTCGCTCAGATAGTTTAGTCCCTCATGTAACCAAGTTTTAATCAACAAAGCCAAAAGAGAGATTTCATAAATCTGATACGTCCTTATGTCCCTGTCATATGTACCAGAATACTGCTGTTAATGAAACGAAATCTTTGTAAGTAAAATATAGGCTTAGTATGATTATGCACATTCAGTGTTAAAAATGCAATTACGCATATTGATAAGAGAAAATTTGGATAGAGGGGAAAATGACAAATATAATGTTGGTTTACGTGTCACAAACTTTATTCCAAACTACTTTGCAGTTGACAATCTTCTCTCTTAGCTGTTTCTACAGTTATGGCAACGTTAATTTTCTTAACATAATTATTGAGAAACATATTACACCCAATTTCACTACACACTGAAGAAAGCTATGATCTGTGTGATCTACCTTGAAAGGTGGCTACACTGAGCCACAGCGCTAGAGATTGCGCCAAAGAGTTTTATTCGGCCGCCTCCACTGGCAGTGCTTGTCGAGATGTGGCAGTAGTCAGTGCTTGTGGAGTGGTGGTAGCGAGTCGGTGTTGAGTTGTTGTAGTAGGGAGTGCTTGTTCCATGTTTTATGCAGTTTGTTTGATGGGCTAGACAGCAGATGTTGTTCGAATGGAGACATTGTAATGATCAGAGTGCTTTTAGTCAATATATATGAAGGTAAAAAAATTCCCTTTTCTTTTATTATTTCAGTGTCTTAAATAATGCGTCATTACTGGTTCAGTCAACAAAGCATCTGGCTTGTGTTCTTGTATTAGAGTGTAATTCTGGTTTCCTTACGCAATTACAGTATTTCTGTTTATTTTTTTTTAATTACTTCAGTATAAATGGTATTTAAAATATCTGGTCTTATTGAGGAAGAACCATGCCAGATGTGTACGTTGAATCACACTTCCACACACAGAACAGGTACACTTGTGCCTTGTTGTTTCGTAGCTTTCATAGTTGCTGGGGACTTAATTAATTAATTGTGTTAACGGAAATTTCATTTCATTCTTTGTTGTTGTTCTATGCAGCCAGATTGCGTACAAATACTAGTCAGGACCAACCGGTTACGAGACAGCGGACAGACAGCGACTGAAAATTAAAATTCTTTGCATTCTTTTTAATAATTCAGCCCCCATGCACGAAGAAATTTAGAATCACAGATAGCAGAAGGGTTTGAAGAAAGTAATTTGTTTCATTTACGGGATGCAACAAGAGAGTGCCAGGCGCGCGAACTTGACAATAATCGCCATTGTGACTGGGACAGATGCGGTAGGTCTTTGTCGCCACGAGGCGAAAACTTTGACTATAAACACTTTTTGACTGTTCGGAAATTTAAGATCTTTCGCAATTCCAAGAATGACATACATCCATGTTCATGGTTAGATCAATTTATGTACGCACTTCCACCAAATTGGTCACTAAGTCACAAACTGGAATTTATGTGTGGATATTTAGAAAACGAATCGGCGACGCGCATGCGCGCACTTATTAGAGATTGTAATAATTTAAATGATTTTTATCATGCATTTCTATCGGCATATTGGTCCGAAAACACACAAGACAGAGTCAAACATAGTCTTATTATGCAGCGTAATTTTAAACAGTCTGAGTTCCGCACGCCAGCAGAATAATTTGAAGACATGATTCGAAAGAATCAGTTCCTTTCCAGCCCTTATAGCCCGACTGAATTAATTCGCATTTGTTTAACTAAGCTGCCACAATCCATAAGACAAATTGCTTTAGCTGGAAGATGTAAAGACGACATTGAGACTTTTAAGACTTTGCTACAAGAACTCGAGTATGACAACGACGACCTGACTTCCTGTAATTTTTTCAGTAACAGTAATTACAATAGATTTTCAGAGAAAAGGGATAGTGATCGGAATGGGCGTTATATGGGTAATTTTGAGAATGACAGACGTAACAGACAGGACAATAGATACCAGCCTTATGACAATAACAGACGTTCTAACAGAAATTACACAGACAATTATAATAACGGTAATTCGCACCGGAATGATCAATCATACGGAAACAGTAATCGGTATCATCAAGACAGAAATTATTCATACAGTAATAGAAATTCTTACTACAGAAATAACCAGGGTAGTAGGTCTAACAGTAATTTCTGAAGTGATAGTCGAAATTACACAAGAAGTAGTCATGCAGACAGACAGGAAAATAGAAATTTTAATAACAGACACAACCAAGAATTTGTATCTAACAGACAGAAGGGACGTAATCGGCATCCCCCACGTGACAGAACTTCAGAGAGACAAGTGCAAATCGTAGAAATTGATCCAGGAAATGACGCGAATAATCAAAGACGTGACGTAAGCAATCGACAGTGACATGTAGCTTCGGCTTCTGGCAGCAATATAGAGGGTTCAGAAAGTAATGACACTACGACTTTACACTACGTACGCCTGGAAGACATGAGAGAAATTTTGCTAGACGAAAAGGAAAATAATGTAGACGCATTTTTACATCTTGTTGTTGAAGTATGTGTGGGTAAGAATAAGTTCACTGCGGTTTTAGATTCTGGGAGCCCATTCAATGTCATTAGTGAATCAGTTTTTCGTATATGTGTAAGAACCATTGCTTGTCCTGTGTTACCTGTTTCTAAAACTACAATTCGAGGCGCTATTTCTGGAAAAAGTGTGGAAGTTAAACAACAGACCAACCTAAAATTTATTTGTCAAGGATACGAATTTTCTGTTAATTTTATTATTGTTCCATTACTCAGTACACAAATTATATTAGGTATGGAGTTTCTTAACACACATAAGGCAATTTTGAACTTTAAAGAAGGAAGTGTGAATTTGACTGTTGCCGGAATGCCGAAATGTTTGAAATTTTTCGAGTGTTTAGCAAGATCTGAATCAGATACAAAATGTTTAAGGTTTCTTGCTTCTGATGTTTTCGTTGAGCATTATGACGACAATGTGTTCATTCATGACAACGACAATAGATACAGAGACGCGATGGATGATATAATTAATAGCGAAAAATTAATTAATGAAAAGGTTAATAAAGCTGAATTGCCAGATGACATTGCAAGAGAAGAACTGCACCAAATTTTGACTTCACATGCTACAGTATTTAGTCATGACACAGGAACTTTACAAGGCTTACAATATTTATTTAAAGTAAAAGAACACACACCATTTCGGGGGAAAACGTACGCTATTCCTTTGGCTTACAGAGACAGGGTTAAGAGTGAACTTCAATACATGTTAGATCAAGGCATTATTGAGCCAGCAGTTAGTCCTTATACCAGCCCATTACATGTCGTTCTTAAAAAGGATGGGTCAATTCGTTTGGTTCTGGATTCCAGACAGATAAATGATATCATCATTCCTGAAACTGACCGTCCACAAAATTTAGATGAACTTCTTCAACATTTCCATGGAATTAAAGTTTCATCAACGTTTGATATGCGCGCAAGTTTTTGGCAAATAGAACTCCACACTGATTGTAGAAAATACACTGCCTTTTTAGCTTTTGGTAACTGTTACCAGTTTCGGAAATTACCGTTTGGACTTACTGTATCTTCAGCAGCATTCATTCGTAGTTTAAACGAAATTTTACCTGTTTATCTTCGTGACAATATTACTTCATATGTTGATGATATTCTTATTGCTAAACATTCTTGGAGTGAGCATAACAAAATTTTGAATTCATTATTACGTATCTTTGCAAGAGTTGGCATTACAGTGAACTTGGAAAAATCTGAATTTGGTCGTTCTCAGGTGAAATTTCTTGGTCACATTATTTCTACAGAAGGTATTCTTCCTGATCCAGAGAAACTAGACGCTGTTCATAATTATGCTGTGATGTTCGTAGTTTCCTTGGTGTCTGTAATTTTCTTAGACGCTTTGTTAGATTGGACAATTTGGCCACACCTCGTTTATGTGAACTATCTGGAAAGAATTCTAATTGGTGTTGGGATGAGGAAGCTCACTCAGAATTTGAACAACTTCGTGATGCTTTAGTTGCTGCTCCACTTCTTTCACATCCGGATTTATCTAAAGATTTTTGTTTGGCGACGGACTCATCATACAAAGGCCAAGGTGCACATTTATTTCAAGAGATAGAAGAAAACGGCGTTGTAGTACAGAAGACTATTGCATTTGGAAGTCGTGTTCTCTCTAAATCCGAAAAGAATTATTCGATTACGGAACTTGAAGCTTTGGCTGTTGTTTGGGCTTTTACAAGATTTCAGACATTTTTGTTTGGCAGATATACTAGGGTTTACACCGATCATCGAGCTCTGGAATTTCTTATGTCAACAAAATTAACTCATGGAAGATTGTCACAATGGGCGCTGTACCTACAGGAATTTGATTTTAGTATTGTTTACATACAGGGATCTTCAAATATTGTTGCTGATGCTTTATCACGTGCACCTATGGGTTTGAAACAAAGTGCTGAAGAGGACTGCAAGGAAAACAATTATTGTTTGATGTATATTCAAGGTGTTGCGTTTGAGAATTTTATTTTGTCTTCGCTCCAGGACATCGCTAAGGAGCAAAATAAGGATCCAATCTGGAAGGACATTAAGGAGAAGTGGAGGAGAAAGGAAAGCGTAGCGATCAGACAGTATTATTTAGTTCGTAATGACATTCTTTTTAAACGAAAATCGGTGACAACTCTGTTTGGTTAGTTTGTATTCCTGATGAGTGGGTTAATAAACTGATTTGGTACACACATTTCAGTTATGCACACTTTGGTCCCAGAAAATGCTTTCATAAATTAAGAGAAAATTGCTACTTCAGTAATATGGAAAAACGTATTCGATCTGTTGTTGCCAAATGTAAATTATGTCAAAAGGCTAAGCCGCCAACTATTTCTCATAGAGCACCGTTGTTTCCTATCATTTCAGCGAAATTAAAGGACATAGCTGCAGTCGATTTGTTTGGTCCAGTGGTTCATTCTACTAGTGGTTTTGCGTACATTTTCGTAGCAGTGGAATTGACATCAAAATATGTGTGTTTTACACCTTTACGCAAAGCAACAGCTCGTTCAGTATCTAACGCTTTCATCAACCATTTTCTTAAAGAAGTGGGTCATGTTGATAAGGTTATATCAAATAATGGATCACAGTTTCGCTCTAAAATTTGGCTTCGTACTCTACGGCGTCGTAAGATTAAACCAATTTTCATTTCACTTTTTCACCCTCAATCTAACGCTTCAGAGAGATGGATGAAGGAAATCAATAAATTGTGTCGACTGTATTGTCATCAGAATCACAGAACGTGGGATCAGTATCTTCATATTTTTCAAAACATTCTGAATGAACTCCCTAATGATTCAACTTCTTTACCGCCTATATTGATATTAAAAAATAAAGCACCGACAAATCGCATTTCTGAAATCGTTCCTTTTCCGCCTACACGGAAACTGCGGCATTCTGAAGTTGTCAACCTGGCTCTACAAAATATTGCGTCTGCGGCTGATAGAAGAGAGAAATCAGCTAAACGTCCTGGTCGTTTAAAAAATCTTGTCAGTTGGTCAAAAGGTGTTAATTAAGTCTCATCGTTTGTCTCACAAAGGAAAAGGCTTGTGTCGCAAATTTTTTCTGCTTTATAACGGTCCATATAGAGTTCGCAAAATTATTCATGATAACACTGTTGAAGTAGAAACTCTTAAATCTCGACGCTCTAAGGGAGTACATCATATATCGAACATTAAAATTTTTTTGGAATGACATTCTTTCGAGAAACTAACAGTTATACGTAAACACATGGAGAGTACAAGGATACCGCGCCGTGTTCCGGCGGCGGCACATACTCAAAGCAACAATGAAGTCTGCGCGCCGCACAAGGCAGTCGCTGACCGCAAACAATTACTTCCTTCGTCACGCGCCTACAGCTGATCGAGCGCTCAGTGCGAATACACTGACAGCCGTAAACAAATACACAGTCTAATTTCTCCGATTAAATTCAGTATAAAGCTATAGTGACTTGATAAATTATGTTATTAACGTTCAGTATTTTTCAGGATACGCTTGTATAAAATATTTAAGACCTTCAGGTAAATTCTGTGTGTGTCCGACGTTAAGAGGACTTGCTATCGAGAAAATTTCAGGAAGAATGTAATTTCGAAGATGAAACTAATAAACTAAAAAGGTAACGATTAATTGAGTTTATTTTTCAGGTAACATATTTCCACTTAGGTAAGTATTTTAGACGTAATTTGCTGCTTGCGATTACGTGACTCATACTTTGTGCTAAATTTCATGTTCTATGAATTTACTTGTGAAGCGACGTGCTTGCGTACATTAACTGATTTTGACAATGATTGATTAATGAACAGGGTTGTTACTTATGTATATTATGCATCGCTTGGCTGCTATGCTTTTTCACTGATGTCACATTTTTTTCTATTATGTGCCTGCTGTGCTTATTTATTTGAATTATAATTGTCACCTGATTAATTGTGCTGATATGGTTATGTATGTAAGTTATACTTTGTGATTTATCTGCTTGCGCCATCATGTTTACTTATTAAGATTATGTATGAACATTTATTTGCTTATGCTGATATGATGATAATGACCTGTTTATTATGTAAGATAACATATTTGCTGCTTTGCGTATGGATTGCATATTTATACATTTCTGTTTGTTGTCATAACTACTCTTTAATTTGGTATATAGAAATGCCGATATGAGGTGTACGAACATAGAGTTTAGGTCACACTATGGTATTAATTACAGATTGTTCGCTTGGCAGAGCCTCATTGTAGGAATTGTGCTGCATCCACTTGTTGACATTCTGTTCTCTACTGGTATATTTACTCGCTATTGCATGTTTTGCTTACGCTCAGTGCCTTATAAGATAAGAAAATGAACTGCTATAATGCTACGAACGACATTAGTACAAGAAACTTCATGGAAGTCACATGAGCTGGAGGTTTTATGGAAGCTGTATAAATTTATGCTAATAGGAAGGAAGCTAACGACATGACATACCAACACTAGGTTTAGACCATTGACAGTTATTACACTGCATTCTTCGTGAGCAATTGAAATAGCAAGTGATACTTGACACAAGAAATACTCCACATGTTTGCTTCTGTTTGCCATAATTCTTGAAGTGGTGTACACATTGAAATATCAAGATTATTCACACTTCATAATCGTACTTACTTACTGAAAGTTCTTCGAACTAAAGGCTGTTAGAGGTCATGTATGCATTTCTTTTGTTTAATGATGGACAAGGTAACCAAAATGTATCTTATAATTCATAAAGAGCTGAAGATTTGGATCGCATGGATTACACAGAGGTTGTGTGTGGACATTGTGTCTTCGGATTGTATGGGATGATGAACTGAAGTTTGCACTAGGATTTTATCTGTACTTGTTCAAGGAGACTGACTAGAGGAAAGAGTTGTTATGGAAGTGAAATGATATTATGTTAAGGTTTATATGTATCGATGTATTGAAGAGGTATTATTGAGGTACTGAGATTATGTGAAGTTGATGATTATTGGAGTTTTGGTGGACAAGAGGTAAGGTAAATGGTATTGATGATAAGGTTTATATGTATCGATGTAAGAGGTATTATTGAAGTATTAAGTTTATGTGATGATGATTATTGGAGTTTTGGTGGATAAGAGGTAAAGAAAGTGAGGAGAATATTTTTTTTTTGTTGGTTTATATGGAACAAGGAGGATGAAGATGGCAGACTAGAACACTCAAGTAGAAGGTAGATTGTCTACATACACACTTTGTTAAATCAGTAAGAAGTATATACTTTTTTTTGGAGAGAGGAAGTATTTGCATATCTTGGCACACTGACAGTTGTTCAGCAACCGTATATTGATTTGGCTTGGCAAACATTGGTCTTGACATGATGACTATGACGTTGACTAACTATTATTGTCTGTTATACACCGTGCCACTACTACTTGATACACAAGTTGAACATCAAATTTCGACAGAATTGCATTTACACAGTTAATACTATTCAACTACACAGTAGCACTTAATGTGGATGAAAGATGAGTGAGTGTGTTTTGTGTGTTTTCCTTTCCTAATCCCAAATAATTGGCACCGACCTATCTCCTAAATATTATTTTACTTGTTTGTTGTGGCTTGCACTGACACCTATAAATATTATAGGTTTACTGGTATTTGTGTACTTGTAATAGTTAATATGACAAATATCTGATATCATTTGTGTGTTTATTATAATTTGTATGTTTAGAGTAAGAGCATTGATGATAATTTTGTAAAAGCAATTGTGTGTGCATTCATACTGTTGTTCTTGCCTGCACCTGTTCAACATAATGGGTGCCACATAGGAATGTTTAATTTCTGCTGATGACTGCTGATGAACTGTCTGATTAGTGATAGTGAGTATTATGGACTATTACCTGCACTTATTCAACATGGTGGATGCCACCTGGAAATATTTAATTACCGCTGATGAACTGTCTAATTATTGATAGTGAATATTATGGACTGTTACTTGCACTTTTTCTACATGATTGGTGCCACTAGGACATGTTTAATATTTGCTGATGACTGCTGATGAACTGTCTAATTAGTGATAGTGAATATCATGGACTGTTACTTGCACCTGCTCAACATTACTGGGTGCCATTGATGGAACTGTTTCTGCTGAATGATGTCACTTGTTGGTGTCTGCACCTGTTCAACATTGCTGGGTGTCACTGATGGAATTGCTTCTACTGAACTGATGTCACTTGTTGCTGTCTGCACCTGTTCAACATTGGTGGGTGCCACTGATGGAACTGCTTCTACTGAAAAGATGTCACATGTTGTTGTCTGCACCTGCTCAACATTGCTGGGTGCCACTAATGGAACTGTTTTTACTGAAATGATGTCACTTGTTGCTGTCTGCACCTGCTCAACATTGCTGGGTGCCACTGATGGAACTGCTTCTACTGAAAATGTCACTTGTTGCTGTCTGCACCTGTCAACATTGCTGGGTGCCACTGGTGGAACTGCTTCTACTGAAGAAGTCACTTGTTGGTGTCTGCACCTGTTCAACATTGCTGGGTGCAACTGATGGAACTGCTTCTATTGAAATGATGTCACTTGTTGGTGTCTGCACCTGTTCAACATTGCTGGGTGCCACTGAAACTGCTTCTACTGAATTGAAGTCACTTGTTGCTGTCTGCACCTGTTCAACATTGCTGGGTGCCACTGATGGAACTGCTTCTACTGACATAATGTCACTTGTTGCTGTCTGCACCTGTTCAACATTGTTGGGTGCCACTAATGGAACTGCTTCTGCTGACTGATGTCACTTGTTGGTGTCTGCACCTGTTCAACATTGCTGGATGCCACTGAAACTGCTTCTACTGAAATGAAGTCACTTGTTGCGGTCTGCACCTGTTCAACATTGCTGGGTGCCACTGATGTAACTGCTTCTATTGAAATGATGTCACTTGTTGGTGTCTGCACCTGTTTAACATTGCTGGGTGCCACTGATGGAACTGCTTCTACTGACATAATGTCGCTTGTTGGTGTCTGCACCTGTTCAGCATTGTTGGGTGCCACTAATGGAACTGCTTCTACTGACATAATGTCACTTGTTGATGTCTGCACCTGCTCAACATTGCTGGGTGCTACTGATGGAACTGCTTCTACTGAGAAGATGTCACTTGTTGGTGTCTGCACCGGCTCAACATTGCTGGGTGTCACTGACTGAACTGCTTCTACGGAAATGATGTCACTTGTTGCTGTCTGCTGTAGTGTTACCTTTTATTATCTTCTCCTCATTAGCTATTGAAACAACATCGCTTTGTTATGTAATTTTAATTTTCACCAAAAGCACATTCAACACATCACGGAAAAAATACACGTCTTTCGTATCAAGACAAGAGAGAGAGTTCTTAAAAAAACGAAAAAACTACGCAAAAGTAAAAAAAAAATTACAAAATTATTTACAAATCGGTCGCTGGCGCAGCGCTCTTCTGCGTGCGCGATCGTAAATTGTAACTTTGCGGAAGTCAAAGTACCATTACAATGCCTCCTCTACTGACACGCTCCGGAAGCGAGCGTGGCAGTATAGAAAATTTACATAGATACATACATATATGAGAAAATAAGAAATTTACATATTACAAAAAATATTTCTGAGCATAATCAGGGATATCAGTCTTTGTATACAGTCTTTCTGGTGTGTATCTTCTTTAGCAGTCGTAACATCAATGTCTTTGAATTGCAGCGTATTATCGTTGCTTAGCACAGCGTTTGAATTCAGTTCACATGATTCGTGTTAACAATGGAATTAATTCGAACAATAAATGTTTCTATTATATTGCTCCAATGTCTTTAAACGTAGTATCGGTTTCTGAGTGTGTGTGTGTACTGCCTGGATCTCGTGCGTGTGACTTGAAGAAAATCCGAAGTTTGTTCAATGTGTCAACACGAAATTGTGATCTCCAGCAGTCGAATTTTGGTGGCGTCTACCGGGGTATAAATGGTCAATGAGGACACAGGAAACACCTCACTGCCTACGACAGGTGATGACCTTGTCTTTTACACCAACCTGAAGATCTGCCGGTTTCCACAACACCATACACTTCAAAGCATATTGACACTACGTAAATATTGCTTGACCAGTGTTCCATCACGTTGGTTTCATCTTTGCATTTTCAGTTGCATTTATATGAATCATGTGCTACATGCACAAGTCCTTTGCAGCTCGTTAACATCTCCTTAAAATACATTTCTTGATATAGTAAGTACGTAAATATACAAATATTTACAATTAATCATTATATGAGATAGTTACATTGTTGTCATATACTACATATACAGAATTAAATGAAAAATATAGTACATTTTTTACGTTACATTTAATATCATTGTGCTGACATGTGAATTAAATTACATTCAGATTGAAATATACATTCTATTTATTTTATTTGTTAGCTCTCTCTCTCTCTTTTTTTTATTTATTTATTTATTTACCCATTACACTTGCAACATTTGAAGATAATTGTGGAAACTCGCTAGAATATTCAACTTAAAATTCATCTTACACCCTGGAATAAAATTTACACATATTTCAAGCTTCAAGACAGCCCTCTGTAGGAGGATAGGTTCATGGGATGGTTGCTAACTACTTCATAAATACTAGTAAAGTCATCCCCTACAGTGGACTACACAAAATAAAATATGATAAATAAAATACATGTTAACTTAATATAACGTAAAAGTTCCTATACCTAATACCATTTCTAAGTGTGGTGTCCCCACTATTGCTGTTTCTAAGAGTGGTACCCCTCTATTACCGTTTCTAAGAGTGGTGCCCCTCTAAATATCTTAGGATCCTACAAGTATGTACATCAGTGTGGTAAGTACATATATATAGTTCAAGTCAATCATGTTCTTATAAAGTTTGTATAGTTTATCTCCTTTTCATGAGTATCAAGCAATATAAATAAATGTTTTACTTAATATATAAATAAATAAATAAATCTTCTTAGATAATTGCTGCTGCGTTCCATGCTGTATATCCATTCTGTATTTACCTTGTGGTACCTGTAAAATTCTATTCATAAATAAATATGTGTGTATGTCTCTCCATACTGTCAGATAATCATGAATTATATGATGTCAAATACTTCATCAACATGTATAAATTTTTTTAAGGAAGGGATGAGAGTATGAACCGCAACAGAGGACTGACGTTTTGTTTTCTCCCTATTCTCCTTTCTATTTAATGGTGCATTAGTTCAGTACAGTAGATGAGCTTTAATTATGTCATTAGATGACTGCTAAATATGTTCTCTTAAATAATTCTTCCAATCTGAAGTGTCAAGCCTACATAACTCCAAAAATTTCATTAAAAGTTCCCATTAGATTAGTGTTAAAGTGTTATATATTTAAATCTTCTGGTATATTTCCAACAGTGGCTGCTGTAAATAATCCTTTCCACATATATCTATACTTTCACCTTTAGTTATAAGAATATATGATACCACATAAGTTATTATCTCAGGCATACCAATCTTTCAATAAATAATATTCTTTCCACTACTTTAATTCTGTATTCCATGAGTACATGTGATATAGCGTTCAAATCTAGTTCTCTCCTCTCAACATATTCTCAGTTACTCATAACATTCTCACCTATCCATTATTCATTCTTCACAAAATAACATATACTTATTCCTCAGCATTATATATATATTTTCCTCTTATTCATCACCACTTACTTTTTACTTCAACAACAACAATAATAATAATAATAATAATATTAATACCATTTTCTCATCTTATATACCATTTACCTCTCTCCGTATGACTATTTGTCCTCTTATTAAACTAAAATTACATTCACTCATCTCATTCAGTCACTCACATCACTCATATCAACATTACTATTATCACATGCCTCCTAAAGAAAATAATTCTGTTTAATTCTCTGCCTCCTCTAATGTGTATATGCCTCCTCTAATGTGTATATGCCTCAACAGCAACTCCTCTTATAACCAAATATCTTATTAGCTATTGGATGGTTCACATTGCTTAGTAGACTTACCTGCATTCATTAGATTGTAAGTATCTGTATAACTTAAATGTAGGCTCATCATAACTGTATATCATATTAATTATCTTCTCCTCAGTAGCTAACATTTTACTGTGTGTATTTTTTCAAATGTCTGTGTGGATGTAGACCTCTGGGTTTATGTGTTAATTGATATTCTAAAGAATAACAGCCAGGGTGTGGAATATTTGCAATTCGGTATGGTCCAGAGTATACGATCTGCCATTTCCTGTTTAAATGTTTCAGTTTTGTGGGTTTAGGATGTGTTCTTAGTAAAACTAACTCATCAACTTGAAATGTTTGGGCTTTCCTGACACCTCTGTCATATTTCTGCTTTCTTTCCTTAGCTTTGTCACATAATGTTGTGTAAGCTTGTCTTACCTTTTCTTCTAAACTAACATGATTTGTTGTTGCTGTAAATTTAGGTAGAGGGTCTGTCCATTCATTTCTTTCTGTTTTATCCACAATTAATTCAGTTGGTGTGTATCCAGTAGAAATGTGAGTTAAATTTATGAAACGTCCCCTTTGAACATTTTTACATGACTGTGCTTAAACTGACACACAATATTTTGTTAGCGCAACGCAATCTGACTTTCGAAATTCCCTACAAAAGAATGGCCCTGACTAACATTAAACTATACCTTTCACAAATCACTTACCTCACAAAAATCTTCGCTGCTCAAGCTACTGCAATACAGGAGCGCCACTACTGCCAGCTAAATAAAAGATACAAACTACGGAAGGCACTAACTACTGATAGGGATAGTTAGCAAATGAAAGATATTAATAGAGAACAAACAATGTATTTACCTTGATATCATCATATATAAATATAGCAGTTCATGACAAATTTCAAAACTCTCTCTCCCCACATCCACCACTGCTGGCAGCTCACCTCCAACTGCTCAACGCTACGCGCTGTTCACATCCAGCTGCCCCTCTACAATGGCAGACAACAATGCAAACTAGCCACAGGCTGCACACAGCACAGCCAGTGATTTTCATATTCATGCAGAGGTGGCGTTACCAATAAGAAAACATAAACAGCCTACTTACATAGAGAAAACATAAACAGCCTACTTACATAGCCCCCATGCTCCCCACAAAAAATTTTTACAAATGGTGTTGGGCACTGGCCAATACAGATTTGACAAAAATTTTTCACAATTACACTAACAAAGATATAAAATGCACACACTTATTGATACAACGTTGGTCAAAAGCTAAAATTTTCTCACAGTCCACAAAGACAGTCCTGATCATTCATCATAACAGTAATTACAGTTTCTCATTAGTAAAAGAAATTGCACACAGAAGTAGTGGATTTCCATACAGTCTTGAAGAAGTAGTGCTGTCCTTCCAACGGAAAGACAGTGCTGACTCTTGACATGCTGACAAGTAATGGGCCACAACAGAGCAAACCCACAGCAGAGTCATTCGAAGATGATGAATGTAGGTAGGTAGGTCATCACAGAGCAGACCCACTGCAGTCCTGGTAGAAATTGTGGACAGGCCCACTGTAGTCCTGGTAGAGAGTATGGTATTGGTGGGCCACCAGAGGTGCAGACCCACTGTAGTCCTTGTAGAGATGGCCAGCACCCATCTGTTGTGACTGTGCAGGTGCACAATCACCATCAAAGAGTCTTCTGGATAATAGAGCAAGTCCATAACCACCACTTGTGCACTCACAAAGTTTTTGGAATAGTCCTTAGAACCAGCAATGCCGTTATCCAGTCCCTTGCTGAATTATCAACACATGTGCAAACACTAACAGTCCCTACTTCTCACATATTGTCCATATACTATGACCAACAGAAACGTGTGCAGTGAAATGGAACTGACAAGTTACTTAATTTGATGAACTGGTGTCAATTACAATATTATAACATAAGAATACAATTACAAAGGTACACAATACATCATTAAAGAACGTAGCAATATAGATAACATTTGTAGTACAGGCTTTACAAAAGAATCGAACTAACATATACATCAGTGGAATTATGACATTAGTACATACATAAAAGATCGGAATAACTTTCGAAACATCAACTTCACACATGAGCATTAACACAAAACAGAATAAATAATGTCTAACATCTTTACAAAGTAAATAACATATTATTAATGCCAATTATATTTGAGGATAACAGTATTCCTCATCATAGTGAATGTAGCTTAATATTAAAAGAAGAAAAAATTCTATGAAACTACACAGAGACAGGAAGAAAACAAATACACAAGGTTACACAAACATACAGTGGGATAACACAATGGAAAGGACAGGGTTCGTTTTCAGTGTAACTTTTGGTACTGCAGTATTTTGCGAGCAAAACCTTTTTTGTTCTTGGAGATCTCCCTTCGTTCATCATTATTCCCAAAAAGTCCTATCTGTACCTCTTTTCTGTATTCTAACCATATTTCTTTCAAAAGAAATATGGCTCATTGTACAATACTCATTTAGGCCCAAATCGTTTTCATTTAACTTTCAAAGCATTCTTTCCCTATTCCCCATAGTTAGGTTCTTATATAGTCTACCCCCTCTTAAGCTAACTTAAATCTACTGAGCTCAGATGCTAAACTAAGGGACCAGGCAATGCAGCATCACATAAAACAATTAATATAAACAGCAATGAAAAAAAACGCAGATTTGCGAAGCAAGCAGTATTAAGAAATTAGCAAAGCAATTGTAATATTACAACTAATCTAAGGCAATGTGCAGCAAACAATGAAAATAAGTCATTAGTAAAACTGGCTTAACAGAATAATGTAAAGTCAAATTCAATAACACTATGCCTGGCAAGCAGCAGCAACTTATACCTAAACATGACATAGCTCAAGCAGAAAAAATATTACAGTAAAAACAACAATGCAGATAAGGGAAATGTGTAATCACATCTTAATGTCTAAGTAATTAAAGTGGTGCACCACAACAACTTATTGTAAAAGAAATATTACCATGTACTTGAAAAGAATATTATGTATGCAGTTACTGTTACTAGTCCCTTCTTATTGTTCTTTCCTTTCCAAGTGCTCCTTTTTTTTATAAAGAATGTGGATTACAAAATTATCATTTAATAGATCTGTTGACAGAAAGTGTTCACATTAGCAAATGCATCTAAGTTTATTTTATAAAACTAATGCTGTAACACAGCTGGAAAACAGGTATCAAATGAAATAAGCAATTACGCAAACCAAAGCATGCAAATATCATGCAATAGTCATGTGACATTTCATAAGTTAGTAGAAAAATTTCTCAACTAGAGAGACAGTAGTCATAATCAGGTGTATAGACATAAAAATATTTCTCGTCATTTCATTAGGCATCCAGTGTAATCATATGTTTTCAAGTTCGACCGTGTCGTTTTTGCGATGCTTTCTACAAAGGAATGTCAGAAGCGAGGTTAATGGCATCTTTTTTTTATTTTTTTTCCACCTGTGCCACTGAAAGGCTAATGGCTTTTTTTTGGGGGGGGCTGTCGCCCAGGTGGGTGCCCGCGATGCATTACGTGCAGGTGGTCACTTAACTTTCTTACGGAAATATTTACGACACCAGTTTCCGCTACAGTGACAGTCTCACATAAAAATATTTCACAGGTCAAGAATTAGCGTTGCAAATCTGTAGAAAGAAAATCCTATAAATATAAGTGTCCAAATAAAATATTCGTCAGCATTGTGATACAGTCACGCATTTACGCACATTTCATAACTCTTAAAGTACGAATCTTGGTTTCCAACAACCTTTTTCACAAACCAGAGTCCCTAAACACTTCTCATTATTCCTTACCATATTCGTCGACACTTCTTCAATATTTCATCATAACAGTTACGTGGCTTAATCAAATAACTCATATAGCATCAGCCTATTAATCATAAACATACCTCAGCAGCATAATACACATCGTCGTCGTGAAAATAACATCATAACACCTCAGTCAAATCTCAAAATCGTCGTAGCTTCCTCCAATAATTAAAAAAATTCTCTGCTCATGTCAAAAGTGTCATCTGCCTCAAACGTACTTTAAAAATCATGAATCCATACCAAATACATCATTCAAAGCTCTCATAGTATCACAATGGTTCCAAAAACATAAGAACAGTTTACAAAGTACAGACAAAATACAATTTCATAAGTGTGAAGTTATCCAACTGTGTAATTGCGTAAACATCTGTCACTGATGTAGCAAAAAAAATGTTTATCTCTCAGTTAAATGATCAGATAGCTGTGTAATTTGTGTGTTAGAGAAATATGGTACCGATGTGTAAAGTTGTATAAGCAAATACCATATTAGCTAGGGTTCCTTGTGGTTGCCAAACACATGGTACACAAAGTAAGTGTGTAACCCCCTGAGGATTAATGTAATTATACCCTCAGGTGTTACAGATTAGAACAATGGAATGAAATGTATCACTGAAAACCTTTGTATCAATGTACTTCAAATATCTTTAAAAAATAAATGTTTTAAGTACAAAATTAATCACTCAAATGCGTGTCCTGCAGCGCTAAATGTGCGTCTCGCTGTAAGATAATTCTGTGGAAGTGTCGTACTTATCGTCCTCCGAAAGCTAAGTTCTGCGGAAGTCAATGTACTTACCTCATGATAAACAAAAGTGAAATGCTTTGCGTATAAATGTCTTAGTTATTACGCTTATTGCCGTGATGAAGAAAGTACTGTACTGTAACGTATTGTTGTGCTACAGAAAAGGCAGTCTCATTGTAGCTATACTACAAAAGTTACTACTAAAACCTGTTTTACTTTCCAGAATAAAACAGAAAACTGTGCAGATATAAAACAGAAACACCGCAAAAGCAACATTGTAAATTTTCACTCATTAGTAGCGTCGTGATAAAACCGTGTAGTTGTCACATAAACTAACCACTGTGTCGTCTGGTATCTCACAGTAAGTACTTTAAACCCAGAATGTATTTTCAGGTAAACCAAAATGTTGCATTAATTGTAATAACAATGCACTGGTGTCTGAAACATGTTCCTCAGTGCTTTTCGGCAGTGAAGTTGCACCGGCAACACTCACATTTTGACAAGCGGAAAATGTGTCTTGACTCATTTGAGAAAACGGTGAGAACCCAAAACCTGAGTCTACAGTATTTGCAATATTGTGTTCTGTCATTCCTGATTCCTGAGGCGAGCTGTTGCCGACCAATCGATCGATAACGCTTCCCTGTTCACTACCTGTTTCACTGTCTACACCATTGTTTGCCGCCCGCTCCATTTCCCTATGCGCAGTTACCAAATTACTACTTTGAACATTAGTTAATTCATTACTCTGCGGCGCTAACACACTGCTTTCGTCTTCACTGTCATTTCTCAGTTTACTTTGGAGCCTAGTATTACGTTTTTCACACGCCATAATTGTAACAATATTTCACACGACAACACAGAAAAACACAATTTGAAGATCAAAAATAAGAGAACACATTAACATAGCACTGAAAATAATATCTAGTTAATTGCAGCTGCGAAATACTTGGTGCAAATCTGCATGCATACCACAACTGTTTTACTGTACAACAATGAAAGACTGCAACTACAAAGGAGATTTTCTCTACAATTACACGCTAGCAATAAACAAAATCTACACTAATTACACAAACTACAACAAAAAAAATCAGAAGATTCCAGTGAGGTATCCTCGGCTAAGGGTCGACATATGAAACGTCCCCTTTGAACATTTTTACGTGACTGTGCTTAAACTGACACACAATATTTTGTTAGCGCAACGCAATCTGACTTTCAAAATTCCCTACAAAAGAATGGCCCTGACTAACATTAAACTATACCTTTCACAAATCACTTACCTCACAAAAATCTTCGCTGCTCAAGCTACTGCAATACAGGAGCGCCACTACTGCCAGCTAAATAAAAGATTCAAACTACGGAAGGCACTAACTACTGATAGGGATAGTTAGCAAATGAAAGATATTAATAGAGAACAAACAATGTATTTACCTTGATATCATCATATATAAATATAGCAGTTCATGACAAATTTCAAAACTCCGCCATCTCTCTCCCCACATCCACCACTGCTGGCGGCTCACCTCCAACTGCTCAACGCTATGCGCTGTTCACATCCAGCTGCCCCTCTACAATGGCAGACAACAACGCAAACTAGCCACAGGCTGCACACAGCACAGCCAGTGATTTTCATATTCATACAGAGGTGCCGTTACCAATAAGAAAACATAAACAGCCTACTTACATAGAGAAAACATAAACAGCCTACTTACAAATTGTTCACTATTTGTTCAAATGGTGCTAGGTATTCTACCCATTTTGTGTGTTTCTCTGGTGTGTGTGTTCTCATAAACTGTCCAAATTCTCGAAATGTTCTTTCTACTGGGTTTCCTGCTGCGTGAAATCTTGAAATTAAAATATGTTTAACATTCTGTTCTTCAATAAATGTCTTCCATTTCAAACTGGTAAAATATGCTGCATTATCTGTGATCATAACTTCAGGTTTTCCTATTCTTACAAAATAATCTGTTAATAGACGTCTGGTAATAGCAGTGGTAGAAACTGAACGTAAAGCATATAATTTTAAATACTTTGTGAAAACATCTAACACAGCAAGGATGTATTTCATTCCTCCACGTGCTTGTGGATAGGGTCCTGCAATATCTAAAGAAATTAGCTGTAATGGTCTCTTAGGTATGATTGGGTGCAATTCATTCATGCTTGTGCGATTAGAATATTTGGCTTTCTGACATATGATGCATTTCCTAATATTACTCAATACTCTTCGCCTTAAATTTGGAAAATAGCAATATTGTATAATCTTATCTGTACATTTGGTTACACCATAGTGTCCCCACGTTCTGTGTGTAAATAAAATAAAATCATCAACATGAGCTTCAGGTAAGCAAACACACCAATGCTGTGATTCACGATTTCGTCGGCGAAATAATACTTCTTTGTGTAACGTGTAATATTTTTCAAGATGTGGGTCTGTTCCTGCACGTAATTTATTCTTTATCTGGATCCACCTGGGATCATTGTCCTGCAATTTGGCTAACTTCCTGCACATGTTTTTGTAGTAAGGTGCAAATGTACCGTCATACATGAGTAAAATTTTAAAATCTGATGTTTGTTCTGTCACATCTGAAAATTCTTGTAGGCCTTGTGGCAAACGAGATAGAGCATTGGCTATAATGTTGGATTCTCCTTTTATATATATAATATCAAAATCATATTCTTGTAGTGATGCACACCAGCGTGCAAGACGTGGATGTAATAACTTGCATGATAGCAGGAAAGAAAGAGCTTGATGATCAGTATAAAGCTTAGTACATTTTCCCCATAGAAAGTAGCGAAATTTGCGAAACTCCCATACTATGGCAAGTGTTTCGCGCTTGGTCACTGAATATGACATTTCGAATTCAGTGAGCGTGCGGCTAGCAGAACTTATAGGTTTGATGACTGTTTGTTCATCTACATGAATTTGGAATAAAAATGCTCTGAGCCCATAGGAACTTGCATCTGTTACTAGGCAAAAGTCTGACGTCATTTCAGGATGACATAACAACGGTGCATTAACTAAAGCATTCTTAATCGCTTCAAAATCTGACAGAACTCTGTCCATTTCCAAATATTATTTCTTTTGAGTAAAGATAGAAGATGTGGACTGTTAAGAAGGTGGTAGGGTACAAATTTCCTGAAGAATGAAGATAGACCAAGAAAGGCTTTGAGTTGTTTACGATTCTGTGGGGATGGAAAATTCTTTATTGCATCAATTTTTCTTGAGTCTGGATAAATGCCTTCAGTTGATATGATGTGACCAAGGAATTTGATTTCTCTCCTCCCTAATTTCGTCTTTGATAAATTGATAGTGACACCTGCGTCACAAAATTTAGTCAAAAGTTGCTTCAAAAGATTTACGTGTTCTTCCCAAGTAGTGGTTGCAATGACAATGTCATCAACATAAACTGTGATTTGCGATAACAATTGTGGTCCAAGAACAGCATCTAAGGCTTCAATAAATACTCCAGCACTCACACGTAGACCAAAGGGTAGAACACAAAATTGATAACTGCGTCCCTCACATAGAGATGCAGTGTATTTACGACTGTTTTTATGGAGGTTCACCTGCCAAAATGATGAGCGGAAGTCGATATTGGTTAAATACTGTACATTATGAAATTTTAAAAGTTGTTCTTCCAAATTAATAGGTCGTGTGTTGATTGGAATTATAACTTTGTTAATTTCTCGTGCGTCCAGCACTAACCTTACACTACCATCCTCTTTATTAACTGCTAGTATCGGACTGCAATATGGTGAATGTGACCTTTCAATGATATCCCAAGCTTGCATTTTTTCAATCTCTTTCAAAACTGCGGGTTTCTTTGACCAAGGAATATTATAATATGTTCTACAGTATGTTTTGTGTGGTTTAAAATCCATCTCATAAGTATAGCCTCTAATAATTCCAGGTTTTTCCACAAATACCTCAGCAAATTGCTGCAAAACTTCAAGTAATTCAAGTTGTTCCTTCGTCAGATATTCAGATTCTGTGCATTTCTCATATAAATCATTAGGTTTAATTCCCTGAGATACAGCTTCATTAAAAGTTAAATCACATATGTTTATTGCTGGTGGATACACAAAATGTAACTGTTCAAATTTACCTTGTTTACTGTTTAAGTTTTTACCCTGTGTTAACTCTATTGTCAGTTGTTGTTGGTTTATGGTTAAATGACATTTCCCTTTTCCTAAATCTATGATTGCTTGATATTCATTCAAAAAGTCAATTCCTAATATGCAATGCATAACTAATTTGTCTACTACCAGAAAACTGTAATTGAGTGGTATATTTGAAAATCTGAAGTTAATTAGCACTTGAAATTTCACATTCTTTTATTTGTTACCGGTGGCACTTATAATGTGACAATTCTGTACTGGCAATGTTTGTATGTTCATTATTTGTTTGAGTTCATTATATAAGGACATTGAAATGACACTTGCTGCTGCTCCTGTATCTAACATTACTTCCACTTCATAACTACCAATCATAACTCGTGTTATAGCCTGAATAATCTTCTTTGTTTTACTGGTACTATTAAAATCTACATCCTGATATAATTCCTTTTCTATTTTCTTACTGTCATCATATCGGAGAAAACAAATCGTCGGTTCCGTTGCGCTCTGCTCCCTATTGACCGTAACTCGGGCGCCTAGCTCGGTCGTCGTTCGTTTTCCGGCAAATTCGGTTGTTGCTGCGGGTTGGATTCATTGCCCAACTCAATAATATTTACATTTCTGTCGCGCGTCACCCAAGTATCAGCTGTTTGGTTGTTGACATTACCCCACGTCGCATCGGGAGTTCCGTTAGATACAAATTGAGGGTTGCTGTATTGCATGTGTCGTGGCAGTTGTCCATTGTGATTTCCCCATACATTATTTCGCCCATGACTGTAACTGGTATTGTCATTACTGTTATTCCTGCAATACATGGTTGGATGTTGTTTCTCTGAAAATATCCTGGATGGTACCTGTTATCCTCTCTTCTTTGATCTCTATAATTTCGGTTCCTTCTACTGTTGTTATTTTGAATATAACTGTTCTGATTGTAATTACTGTTCAGATAACCATTATAGTACTAATTACTGTTTCCTTGCCAATGCTGCAAGTTGTTTCTCCTAATATTGAATGGATTTGTCCCACTGTAGTGTGAATTGTTTCTTTGAGTGTTTTGTTGTGGTGTCGGAGGCGGATTCCAATAGCCTCTGTCATTTCTGTTGTGTGTACGCGAATTGCTTGGATGGATTGGATACAATTGATTGAAATTCCTGATCTCATCTCTGTAAACAACATCTATCTCATCAACATAACTGAAAAAATTCTTTATATTGTCCTCGGACACTCCTATTAATTTATCATGGTAAGGAAATGGTAAGTGGCTTTTAAGTGTTCTAATTACATCTGGTAAATCTGCTGGTTTTGTCCAATATAATGTTTTGTCTAGATAGCGTTCAAAGTATTGTCGTAAAGTCTCTTTCTTTGGGTTGTAAATTTCTGGATTGTATACTTCTCGTTTTAAACTTTGCTGTTCTGTGATCGACCAGATTTCCTCAAGAAATGCTTGTTCAAACTGTTCAAATGTTAAACATCGTCTTTTAATTGCTGCTCCCCACTTAGCTGCTCTTCCATGTAACAAATTTGTAACGTATCGAATTTTATCGGCTTCTAACCAATGTCTTGGGAAAATACCATCAAAAGAGCGGATGAAAACAATCGGATGCACTTTGTCTTTCTCATCACATGAAAATGTCTGAAAGTATCCATGTCGTACTAATGTTTCATCAGCTACTCCCGATGGTATTATGGGTCCTGTATTTTGTGTCAAACTGTGCATAGTATGTGGTGATGTCTGATAGTAATTTTGATCTTGTGGTAGCATTGAAAATGGTTCATTGGGATTTGTGTCACTCATTGGTAATTCTATTTTCGGCTGTGTGCTGGGTCTAGCATTATTATGATTCTCATTTATGTTTTGGTTGTCTGTTATGGGTTTTGGTATCACTGACGAACTTGGTATTACATTCTCTTTAAGTTTACGTACCTCTTTCTGAGTATTATCTGTTTCTCCCTTTACTTGTTCCTTTGTCTTATCTAAAATGATCTGTGTCATTGTCTCAAACTTCTCATCTAAATAATCATCACATAATTTGCATTCATGTACAAGTTTTTCTGCTAGAGTTGTGTCATTCTTTAAAGATGCTACATCTGCTCTGTCTTCAAGCTTTTCTAACTTTTCCTGTAAGGATTTCTGCTCCAATGTTACATCATTTAATCTGTCTGAAAGGTCTGTAATCGTCAGGTCTAAGTGTTCTTGGTTTGTTTTTACGGAATTGTGCGATTGTCGTAATTCGTCGACTTGGGTACTGGTTTTCTGTTGTTCAAAAACTACTGTTAACAATTTCTCATTACATCGTTGTAAGTCAGTTTTTGTCTCGTCACTGAATTCCACAAATACCTTTTCTTGTCTCGTAACCTTGTCTGATAAGTCAGTAAATTTCCTTCCAAGACTACTGGTGGTTTCTGTCAAGTCGGCAATTTGTCTCTATTGTTTTTCAAAATTTTGTTTTATGTCCCATGTCAGTTCATCAAATTTAGTGTCAAATTTCCCAATGTCACGTTTTAAATTTTCATTTTTCTCGTCTAAAGCGTCAAATCTTTTGTCAAATTTTCTGTTTTGGTCACCAAGTAACTTCAGAATCTGGTTGAGCATGTCAGAGTCCTGTGTCTTAGTTTCATCATTTTTTCATGTCTGATTGATGTCTGGTTCTGAAGTTGACGTTGTCAATGTCACGTTTTGTCACATAGTCCTCACTCTCCATTCGCCTGTATATCTGTTTAAATACAGGGGTTGTTGTCTTAATCGATCCAGTAAAATTATGTATTGAACATCCTCCCTATTAAGTTCAATATTCATTTGACTGTCGGACATGTTTTGCAACGTGTCACTTTCACTAAGCTCGTCCGCGGAAACAATTTCTACGCGTCTAGCGTCCATCTTGCGATTTTCATAATTAATTGCAAATAAAATTTTCCAATGGTAAAAATTTTTTTTTTAAAATATGATATGTTGAAATCTGAAATTTCTCTTATGGAAATGGATATTTCTATATGATTTCTAATTAGAAATTGAATTATTAAACTGGTACTGAAATTTCCCTCTCACAAATAAATGACTGAATATGCTCTTCACTTACCATTTCCAATAATAGCAGTAAATCAATTTTAACTACAATTTGAAAAAATAATTTCGAAATAAATGGATCGGAATAAAGGAAATACAGATGGCTGTCTGAAACTGGAAAAAAATGTAAATTTCTGTACTCACCAATTTTTTCAGTCTTATGTTGCAAATGTAGCGTCAAATATATAGTTTTCAATCCAAAATTTTTCTTTCGCATCCGTGCAAATTATTTTATGGAACGTTATCCTTTTCCCTGTTTTTACCAAATTAATTTCCTCAGCATGAAAATGAAAATTAACACAAATTAATAACAGGGAAAACAATATTGTTGTAAATTTCATGCACGTAACATTACAATTGAAATGAATGAGACTTAGTCCAAATTCATTTTCTGATGCTATTAAGTGGTTAAAATTAGATAAAATGTCCAAAATTTATAATAACTGCACTTGTATCAATCCAAACTGCACTTGTATCAAATCCGAACTGCACTTGTATCAAATCCGAAGATTGCAAGTCCTGTCACGGTCGCCAATTGTAGTGTTACCTTTTATTATCTTCTCATTAGCTATTTAAACAACATCGCTTTGTTATGTAATTTTAATGTTCACCAAAAGCACATTCAACACATCACAGAAAAAATACACGTCTTTCGTATCAAGACAAGAGAGAGAGACATCCATTAGTTCTTAAAAAACTACGCAAAAGTAAAAAAGAACAAAATTATTTATAAAATCGGTCGCTGGCGCAGCGCTCTTCTGCGTGCGCGATCGTAAATTATAACTTTGCGGAAGTCAAAGTACCATTACACTGCAGCTGCTCAACATTGCTGGGTGCCACTGTTGGAGGTGTTTAATTACTGCTGATGAAATATTATGAGACTGCTATTTGCACCTGTTGACCATTGCTGGGTGCTACTGCTGGAACTGTCAACTGCTTGTTTATTGAATGATGGAAAGCATATACATGAATATTTGTATAAACTGATTTTTTGTGTATTTACTGTTTATGAAAGTTATGAGACTCTTACCTGCACATATTCGTCATTGCTGATGGTATTGATCGAATTGTTTAACCACATAAAACTTGTGTAAACTATTATATAAAATCACATGTATGAAAGATTTTGTATTCCTTACTGTATTTTATATATTAGGTTATTGAAAGGTCAGTGCAAAGCCAAAATTTATTTAATTACGTGATATTTACTTATTAATATTATCTTTTATTTTTGTCTATTTTTTTTGACGAATTTGGTGGTATTTTCACCACCAATGCTGGCAAAAATACCATCAAATTGTGGCCCGTGGAGGAAGGGCATATGAAAGGTGGCTACACTGAGCCACAACGCCAGAGATTGCGCCAAAGAGTTTTATTCGGCCGCCTCCACTGGTAGTGCTTGTCGAGATGTGGCAGTAGTCAGTGCTTGTGGAGTGGTGGTAGCAAGTCGGTGTCGAGATGATGTAGTAGGGAGTGCTTGTTCCATGTTTTATGCAGTTTGTTTGATGGGCTAGACAGCAGATGTTCGAATGGAGATATTGTAATGATCAGAGTGTTTTTAGTCAATATATATGAAGGTTAAAAAATTCCCTTTTCTTTTATTATTTCAGTGTCTTAAATAATGCGTCATTACAGGTTCAGTCAACAAAGCATCTGACTTGTGTTCTTGTATTAGAGTGTAATTCTGGTTTCCTTACGCAATTACAGCATTTCTGTTCATTTTTAATTACTTCAGTATAAATGGTGTTTAAAATATCTGGTCTTATTGAGGAAGAACCATGCCAGATGTGTACACTGAATCACACTTCCACACAGAACAGCTACACTTGTGCCTTGTTGTTTCGCCACGAGCATGGGGGCTTAATTATAAAAAAGAATGCAAATAATTTTAATTTTCAGTCGCTGTCTGTCCGGTTACGAAGTCTCGTATCCGGTTGGCCCTGACTAGTATTTGTATGCAATCTGACTGCATAGAACAACAAAGAATGAAATGAAATTTCCATTAACACAATTAATTAATTAAGTCCCCAGCAACTATGAAAGCTACACATATCTGTGCAGTTCTTTTATTTTGTTTATTCTTTTCGCTAGAACAATGCACAGTTCACTCAGTGGTGAGCCATCAGCCACTGGGATTATATCTTCTGCCTCCACAATGTTTTCAGATGGTGAGAAGGGACTGATTCATTGTGAGAGTAGTTAATTACGAAGTAAGGAGCATCATAAATTATTGTGATCTGGAAGCAAGGCAGGAAAGTAAAACAAGGTTATGTACTTGTTGCCTGTGCTGACGTATCTCCACGACCTGTTACAAAAAAGTCGAAGAGGCGCAATTTCCACAGATATCATCCCTTTGTGCTCCTGGCGACAATCGTCCGAGATTGACTAAGTTCCACTATCATTATCTGGATACGGCTGTAGTAAGAGACATACTATTTGCATGTGGACGTAACGTTTACACTGCAAGCTAGAAACAGCCGAGAAATGCTCACGAATAACAACGTTTTAATCCGTTCGTCGTGACGAGAAAAAGCATTTCAGTGGTTGTATACACACTATCAGCATAAATAAATTATACAACAGGCTATACAAATGGAGTAGTGATCCGTATTATTCCGGAAGTATGAGTATCCTGAAAGTGTGTGGTGATTTGATACATTTAATTTGTCGAAATGTATCGCTGACAAAGGCAGATATACTTACACGAACGACGTGAACCCTTCCTCTCACAAAGCACACTTGGCCAACTTCCGCATTCTGTCGCGCGCGCTATTCTCGGCTGCTGAACGATACACGGACCATTGTGTTGTGCCACGTAGCAAAATGGCTCTGAGCACTATGGGACTTCTCATGTCATCAGTCTCCTGCCACATAGCAATTGTTTACCTTTCTACTACCGTATTCGCGAATCACACATTGTCAGTTTAGCAAGGCATAGGTGAGTAACCAGCATCTGGCACGTGCCTATCATTCCGCCTGAAGGATAAGTTCCTCAGTATTTTAATACTGCTCAGATGAACAAAATGAATAAAATCCTTTCGTAAGTTTCCATTCAGGGTTAAAAATACGATTGGTTATGGGGATTCAACCAAAATTGCAGCAGAATGGACAGTTTATTTTTGTGCCAATTGTTAACGTTTTCTCATTCGAAGAAGCATCAGCATTTATGAGTAATGGTCACATTTCTCTTATTGACAGGTTTAACTGTACTCCCTTTGCCAAAATACAGCGTAATTTGCACAAACTCATCCCAAAGCAGGTATTGCGACAGAATTCTGAAACAGAGTGACTCATTATACAAGTAACTAGCAATCAGAGAGCTCAACAGCTAACAACAAACTTCGTAGCGTCGGTTTGCAGTAACATTAGAGATTTCATGTTTATTTTCATACACAGAAACTCATGTTTCAGTATCTGTCGATAACTCTTAAAAAATTTCACTGGAGTGAAAAAAATAAGAAAGGGAGTGTAACTACTGATATATCACCACATACAAGAATGTTCCGTGTGTTTTCTAACTGGCGAGACACTCTCCCGTTCGTGTGCCATCATTCGCAAAACTCTCGTTTCGATGTCTCGAGCGTTTAGGAGATAACAGGGATGTTTCGAATATTTCATTCTCGCGGGCGTGAGTGCGCTATACAGAATGCATTTTCTCGAGATCGGAGGCAGATAGAGACCTTCTCCCAAGTCTAAGGAAAAATTCAGCATGTTAGCTAAATTTCATACGCAGCAACATATGGTGTACTACGCACCGAACGCAAAATCCTAGCGACCCGTAATTTTCATTGCAAGCTTTTCGAATTTTGCGTAGCCTCTTACTATAATGTGTATACCACAATAAATGTGAACATTAGCGAGATGATGTGCACTTCGCCACGAAGCTGACAAATAACACTACGAATAGTTTCTGTAAAATCGTTCGTGGAACAATACAGTGTGCGCGCGCTTCGTTTCTGTCAGCGCAGAGCGTCGCCAACCAGCGCGTGCAAAGTATTTAAACGCGTCTCAGTATGCGTAGGATCCGCGTGACACACGCGGAACGTGCGCGTCGCGCTGTAGTGTCGTGTGACGCCACACGTGCTGTACGGGTCAGTTTGTGCTCACCGTCACGGCGGGCGAGTCGTGTTCAAACCTACCTCGGGATACTTATAATTTTTTTTCCGCTGTTCGCTACATTCAAATTTGAGTCCGTGTTATGGTGTAACGACCGTTTGCAACAACAGGGTGCAAGAAAGGGACAGTTGATTCCGCACAAGTACTCTATTAGAGGCAGAAAGGAATTGGCTTTCGAATGGGAACTGGTAACGTTTGAGGACAAGGCGACAAGTCAACCGAATCCTCCATAGGAAAACACGTCTGGTGTGTCACCCACGGCGTTAGTGACAGTACGTGTGTGTGGTAAGTACCTCTTACCGAATGACCTAATTTGTATGCCTGATGAGTGACAGATATGCCTCCTTGCGCGGTATAGGTGTTCATATGAATGTAATCACTTCCAAGGAAATGCTGAAAATACAATAATTTGTCACATAAACTACAACAAATGAACGCAACAGTTGTTACACAGTTTCACTGTGCTCTGTCAAAACATACGTTTTCAACGGTTTTTTAAGTTGCGTTTCATGTTGGAAGTTTTGACTCTTGAATTCCCAAGTTGTAATATAGTTCACACCCGTTTATTTGTTGTTTTCATTTCTGTGAGACGTGTGTGTGGTATCTCAACTGCTCTCACTATTCATCATGTTTACTCGCAACGGTAACGTATTCTTACCACATGACTCATATTCTATAACCAACGTATAGTATGACAACTGCTTTTTTTTTGTGGTTTTAGGGCACACAACTTCAATGGTCATTAGCGCCCTGACTACTCTAAGAATGCACCGCGAGGCACAAGTTGACCACAACAACTAAAAGGGAAAACACGATAAAAGACAGACTGACAGGCATAGGATTAAAAAACAGCATCATCAAATGTCCTTAGCGAGGTTTGTCAAATTGATAAAACGAAGAACACGAGCAGCTGCTCGTGGGTCATACGCTAAAATGGCATCGAAAGTATTTGGCAGGTTAAGATCGAGGCGCAGTGTGTTAAGATCTGGACAGGACATTAAAATGTGTCTAACCGTCAGCAAGTGCCCACTTGGGCAGAACGGCGCCGGCGCAGCCGTCAGCAGATGGCGATGGCTGAACCAGCAGTGTCCAATTCTTAACCGGGCTAAAACGACCTCCTCCCGCCGAGAAGGGCGTGAGGAGGACGTCCAAGCCACGGGAAGAGGTTGTAAGGCCCGAAGCTTGTTGTCGGTAAGTGCAGCCCAATCGGCATGCCACAGCGATAAGATGCGCCGACAAATGACCCTGCTAAAATCGGACGAAGGGACACAACAAGAAGCTGTCCGAGGCTGGAGGACCGCAGCCTTGGCCGCGGCATCTGCAGCTTCGTTCCCAGGGATACCGACATGGCCAGGAACCCACATAAAGCTAACTGGAGAACCGACGTCCACAAGCTGCTGAAGAGAGCGTTGGATCCGGTGTACGAAAGGGTGAACCGGGTACGGATCACTGAGGCTCTGGATGGCGCTCAGGGAATCTGAGCAGATGACATAAGCAGAATGTCGGTGGCGGCAGATGTAAAGAACAGCCTGGCAGAGGGCAAAGAGCTCAGCTGTGAAGACCGAACAATGGCCATGGAGCCGGTATTTGAAACTTTGTGCCTCAACAATAAAGGAACACCCGACCCCGTCATTGGTCTTAGAGCCATCTGTATAAATGAAAGTCATGTTGATGAACTTCAAACGAAGTTCCAAAAAACGGGAGTGGTAGACCGAACCGGTTGTGACCTCTTTTGGGAGCGAGCTGAGGTCAAGGTGAACGCGGACCTGAGCCTGGAGCCAAGGTGGCGTGCGGCTCTCGCCCACTCGAAAGGTTGCAGGGAGTGAAAAATTAAGGCGTTGAAGGAGGCGACGAAAGCGAACTCCAGGGGGTAGCAGGGCAGAGACATACAACCTGTATTGACGGTCAAGGGAGTCGTCAAAAAAGGAACGATAAGATGGATGGTCGGGCATTGACAGTAGCCGACAGGCATACCGACAAAGCAGTATATCGCGCCGGTAGGTGAGTGGCAATTCGCCAGCGTCAGCATGAAGACTCTCTACGGGACTGGTATAAAATGCTCCGATCGCAAGTCGTAAACCCCGATGTTGTATGGAGTTGAGGTGGCATAAGATGGATGGCCGTGCAGAGGAGTATACGAAGCTCCCATAATCCAGCTTGGAGCGGACGATCGACCGATATAGACGAAGTAGGACGGTTCGATCCGCTCCCCACGACATACCACTGAGAACACGGAGGACATTTAAAGAACGGGTACAACGGGCGGCCAAATATGACACATGTGGAGACCAGCTAAGTTTCCTGTCAAATTTAAGGCCTAAAAATTTGGTTGTCTCCACGATTGGGAGAGCAACGGGACCGAGTCGTAAGGACGGTGGGAGAAACTCGTTGTAGCGCCAGAAGTTAATACAGACCGTCTTCTCGGCAGAAAAACGGAAGCCATTGGCGACACTCCAGGAGTAAAGACGGTCAAGAGAACGCTGAAGACAGCGCTCCAGGACACGTGTACACTGCGCGCTGCAATAGATGGTAAAATCGATCACGAAAAGGGAGCCTGATACATCAGCTGGGAGGCAATCCATTATTGGATTGATCGCGATGGCGAAGAGCGACGCTCAAAACTGAGCCCTGTGGCACCCCATTCTCCTGGCGAAAGGTGTCGGACAGGACAGAACCCACACGTACCCTGAACTGTCGATCCATTAAAAAGGAACGAATAAAAAGAGGGAGGCGACCGCGAAGGCCCCATGTATGCATGGTGCGGAGAACGCCCGCCCTCCAACAGGTGTCGTAAGCCTTCTCCAAATCAAAGAACACAGCCGCGGTCGGGCGCTTCCGCAAGAAGTTATTCATAATGAAGGTCGACAAGGTAACCAGATGGTTAACAGCAGAGCGGCGCCTACGAAATCCACATTGTACATTGGTAAGTAGGCGTCGAGACTCGAGCAGCCAAACCAATCGAGAGTTAACCATTCGCTCCATCACTTTACAGACACAGCTGGTAAGCGAGATAGGTCGATAACTAGAAGGCAAGTGTTTGTCCTTCCCTGGCTTAGGAATCGGGACAACAATAGACTCGCGCCAGCATGCGGGAACATGTCCCTCAATCCAGATGCGATTGTATGTACGAAGAAGAAAACCTTTACCCGCAGGAGAAAGGTTCTTCAGCATCTGAATATGAATAGAATCTGGCCCTGGAGCGGAGGACCGTGATCGGCCAAGTGCGTTTTCGAGTTCCCGCGAGGAGCGGAAGTTAGGTGGCCCAGCCTCCTCTGCCTGTTTGCGGGGGAGGAAGGCAGGGTGGTAATGAGCGGAGCTCGAAACCTCTGCGAAAAAGCGGCCGAAGGCATTGGAGACAGCCTCAGGGGCCACAAGGACGTCATTCGCGACCTTCAAGCCAGAAACTGGTGAGTGGACCTTAGTGCCAGATAGCCTGCGCAGGCTACCCCAGACAACAGAAGAAGGAGTAAAACTGTTGAAGGTGCTTGTGAAAGCAGCCCAGCTGGCTTTCTTGCTTTCTTTGATAATACGACGACACTGAGCACGTAATCGTTTATAATTGATACAATTCGCCACTGTTGGGTGGCGTTTAAATGTGCGTAAAGCACGTCGACGAGCACGTAAAGCGTCTCTACATGCTGCGGTCCACCAGGGGACCGGTACGCGACGTGGAGAAGGAGGGTGAGGGATGTAATATTCAGCAGCAGCGAGAATGACTTCCGTGAGGTGTGCGACCTGACGATCGCAGCTTGTAAAGGTTTGATCCTGAAAGGTCGCCCTGGAAGAGAAGAGCCCCCAGTCTGCCTTTGAGATGGTCCAATTAGAGAAGCACGGAGAGGGGGTATGCTGCAGGAGATGGATAACACACGGGAAGTGGTCGCTCGAATATGTATCAGAAAGTGCATACCACTCAAACCGGCGTGCAAGTTGGGGAGTACATATAGAGAGGTCTAAATGGGAATAGGTGTGAGATGTGTCCGAAAGAAAAGTAGGGGCGCCAGTATTGAGGCAGACAAGATCGAGCTGGTTGAAAAGGTCTGCTAACAAGGAGCCCCTCAGGCAGGATGCTGGAGAGCCCCAAAGTGGATGGTGGGCATTGAAGTCTCCAGTTAACAAAAATGGTGCAGGTAGCAGAGCAATAAGTTGCATCACGTCTGCCCTGGTAACGGCAGATGATGGAGTGTAAACGGTACAAAAGGAAAACGTAAAAGTGGGGAGAGTAATGCGGATGGCAACTGCCTGCAGGCCAGTGTGCAACGTGATGGGATCGTAGTAAATATCATCCCGGACCAGCAACATAACCCCTCCATGAGCTGGGATACCTACCACAGGGGGTAGGTCAAAACGCACAGAGGTGTAGTGTGCCAAGGCAATTTGATCGCATGGGCGTAGCTTCGTTTCCTGGAGGGCTACGACGAGCGGACGGTGCAAGCGGAGCAGCAACTTCAAGTCCTCTCGGTTGGAGCGAATGCTGCGAATATTCCAGTGAATAAGTGCCATCGTAAGAAAAGGAAGATGAGAGAAGTGGTCACCTCGAAGGCCGCTTAGGGCCTGGCTTCGAGTGAGCACTGCCGCCGCTATCAGTAGGCGGACAGTCATCGTCCATTGGGTCTACAGGGTCATCGGCCATCTCGGGAGGATGGCCGGGAGGGGGAGCTTCCTCCGCCGGTGAACGGCCAGATGTACGGCTACCAGCGGTGCGGCCAGGCGAAACGGATGACGGCCTGGGGCGGCAACCGCTGGGTGGCGCAGGAGAAGAAATGCGCCATGGCGGAGAAGGAGAACTGTGCTTCCTATGCGCCTTTTTGGAAGGACGTTGAGTGGAAGTACCGGTCGAAGGCTGGGAGGTCGAGGTACGGAGGAAGTCTGCACGGGATGGTTCCTTCTTGAAGGCCCGTGCATCTGACTTCGATGTCTTCGTCTTAGCAGAAGCTGAGGAAGAGGCTGGTGTCTGTGGGGTGATGGGAGGAAGAGGAGACGTCGACCGCGCGATCTTAGCACTGGCCGAACAGACGACTGTGGTGCTGAAGGTCAGATCGCATGTCTGGGTTGCTACCTCCCGGGTAGTCCGAGGAGAGGCGAGGACAGTACTGTATTTCCCCGTTGGGAGCAGCGTGGGCTTCCTACTAGCCAATAGCTTGCGAGCAGCCGAGGTGGACACTTTCTCTTTGACCCGAATTTCTTGGATACAGCGTTCTTCCTTATAGACAGGACAGTCGCGGGAGGATGCGGCATGGTCACCCTGACAGTTCACACAACGAGGAGACGGAGGTGGACAGTCACCCTCATGGGCATCCCTGCCACAAGTGACACATTTAGCCGCATTGGAACAAGACTGTCTAGTGTGATTGAAACGCTGACACTGGTAGCAGCGCGTAGGTGTCGGGACATAGGGGCGAACAGAAATAACCTCGTAGCCCGCCTTGATGCGCGATGGCAGCTTAACACTATCGAAGGTCAAGAAAAGTGTCCGGGTCGGTACAAGGTCATTGTTGACCTTTTTCATGACCCTATGGACAGCCGTCACGCCCTGCTCAGCGAGGAAAGATTGAAGCTCCTCGTCAGTCAATCCGTCGAGGGAGCTAGTATAGACTACACCACGAGACGAATTCAAAGTTCGGTGGGCCTCCACCCGGACAGGGAACGTGTACAGGAGGGTGGCCCGAAGCAGTTTTTGTGCCTGAAAGGCACTCTCAGTTTCTAGTAATAAGGTGCCGTTACGCAACCTGGTACAAGATTTGACAGATCCGGCTATGGCATCTACGCCCTTCTGAATAACGAAAGGGTTGACAGAGGAAAAATCCTTTCCGTCCTCAGATCGAGAAACTACGAGGAACTGTGGGGCAGGCGGTAGTACTTTTGTCACTGTTGGCTGGTCACGTTTCCGTTTTTGGGTCGAAGTCGAGAGAGATGGAGTAGAATCCATTGCGGAGGAATCCCCCACGATTGCCAGCGTCTCCGATGGCGCGCTCCTTCCTTGTGGGGACCCTCTCAGAGGGCACTCCTGCCTTAGGTGAATGTTTACACCTCAGGTCACACCTCCCGAGAAACAGACGGAGGGACCAATCGGCATGGTCAGAAGGTATCAGCTCAGGCAATCACCCCTCCCCGGGCCTGGCCTTTACCAGGGGGTACGCGTGTGCCTTACATGTCTACCCAGGGCGGGGACTTACGCGTTACCCCGTCACCGGCTACGCGTGCGAACGCGTGGGTCGGCCTTCAGGCACGCACAGGGAGGAAGGAAGAAGAGGAAAAAGAAGAGAGAGAGGGAGAAAGAGGACAGACTGTCCCAAACGCCGAGGCGGAGACCAGAGAAAGCAAGGAGAAGAAGGCAATGAGAAGGCAAGGAGAAAAAGGCAATGAGAAGGCAAGGAGAAAAAGGCAATGAGAAGGCAAGGAGAAAAAGGCAATGAGAAGACAAGGAGAAAAAGGCAATGAGAAGGCAAGGAGAAAAAGGCAATGAGAAGGCAAGGAGAAAAAGGCAATGAGAAGGCAAGGAGAAAAAGGCAATGAGAAGGCAAGGAGAAAAAGGCAATGAGAAGGCAAGGAGAAAAAGGCAATGAGAAGGCAAGGAGAAAAAGGCAATGAGAAGGCAAGGAGAGGTCAAGGGAAAGAGTAAGGAAGGCAATGAGAAGGCAAGGAGAGGTCAAGGGAAAGAGTAAGGAAGACAGTGAGGTGGAGAAGAGCAAAGAAAGGAACCAACAAAAGGAAGGAAGAAACGAGAAGTGAAAAACCAAAAAGACCACGATTATAGGTCGTGGAACCGTCCGTCTCCGGACGCAGGCGCTAACTACCCCCGTGAGGGGGATGGACTCCTTTTAGTCGCCTCTTACGACAGGCAGGAATACCGCGGGCCTATTCTAATCCCCGGACCCGCAGGGGGGATGACAACTGCTTAGCAAACAGAAAGAGGAGAAAAATTGACGGGACGTACAGTTCATAATGTGAAAAAAAGAAAACTAAAGTAAATGGCACGAGGTACTTTTCAACGTGACCCATTTACTTGATAGTCCAACACCATGACCACTTAACCACGACACCGTGGCTATTCAGATCAATATTGCACTTGTCCGTTCACTGTTTGTATTTTTTAATTTATTTTTTTTTTTTTACAGTTCAGAACACTTTCTTACTGTTTCCATGCTTGATCTGTGTTCATTTTTAGATGGGATATCCACTGTGCCACCAAATCTAATGGGGGTGCTTTCTTCTTTGGAATTTCTGTAATTTATTTTTACTATTTTATTTTATATTCCTTTATTTCATTTATTATTATTTAAAATGTCTATTATATTCTTTTTTCGAAATTGTCGGTAAATATTTGAAGCTGTTTTCTTTTTAAATTGTACTACAACATAATTTTACTCTCACCGAGTGAATGAGTCATTTATGTCCCAGTCAGTCACATTTTTGACGAAGTAATTAAACTTACGATGATCAGAATAATTACGACATATTATCTACTAAATTTTAGTGTAGATACCACTGTCACAGTAAATCTGTTAGTGTAATTTACAGGCTATGGTGTCTGTTTCTGTCGCAACGTTTTTCTTAGCAAGTAGTAAAAGTTTGCATATGACCCCCCAGCAGAACAGAAGAAAATCACAGTGTATTGTAACTAGCTTACTGCATTTTTGCAACGTAGCATACGGCAACGGTACAGTTTCTTTGTAAATGATAAACATCGGCTCCATTTCTTCATAAATGACGCACCGATTGACAGTCGAGAACAAAGTCGTTATACTTTCGGGAAAGAAGTGAGCGCTCTTGCGCTGCTGCTTGTTTGCAGCAGTGACCTAGCGGCAATGACCTCACAGTTGCGCCGTGAGTCCTGTGTATCAGAGGGTGTGGGTTGAGCCCCCTGCTGTCTTCTGCAGGCCTGGCTGTCCAGAGTTGAAGGCGACATCGGGCTGCCTGGTTTGGTGGTTCCAGCATCGCCCTGAAATGAACATTATGTTAATGGGCCGAAGTTCTTCATTCATCAAATTATATTCGAATACCGAACATTCTCTGCCTCAGATACATTCAAGAAACAAAAAAATTCTGAATCTCATTTTGTAAATTCACAGTTTTTGATGGACGTGACCTTCTGCCGAATTTAAATACCATCTACCTCATACATTGCGCGGCACAGAATTTTGCTCTATCTGTGTCGTTCAAAAATTAGTGGTGTTTAGGGGTTAAGCAATTATGACTCACATTGTTTTTTTTTTGTTTTTTTTACTTTATTGTTATTTTAAAACCTGTACAACAGGCAGGCTGTCAGCAGCACACTACACTGCTCTTCAGCCATAGAAGACACAAGCAGCAAAAACAGTGAGAAGACACATAAGTCACAGAGCGGTGGGCAATAAAACAGGAGACACATAGAGACAATCACGGAGCCGTTCACACTCGTCGATAATCCACACTGCTAGCTGATGACACGACGCACAACCACTGAAGATGATGATGGCACTGGTGAACGATGGAGGGGACGGAGAACACTAAACACTAAACACTAAACACACAAAACACTGATGGCGGCGACCTCCGGCGCGCGAATGTCCACGTAACGTGTGCGAGTCCGGGGACCTGCCAAGAGGGGTAGAAGGGGGAGGTGGGGGAGAAGGGAGTAAACGATGCCAATGGCTGAGGAGTCGGGGGCAGGAGGAGAGGAACAGGGGAGGGGAGGCCCGGGGGAGGAGGGGGGGAGAAAAGGAGGAGGGAGGGAAAAGGGAGAGGAGGGAGGGAGGGTGCCCAGAGGAGTAAGTACAGGAGGAGGGCGGGAGGATCAAAGTTGGTAGGAGGGGTAGATGGAAGGGAGGAGGGCATCATCAGGGAGGGGGAGCTGGCGGAAGCCACCTTGGGAGAGGGAAAGGAGGGTGGAGAGGTGGAGACCGGGTGGGACGTGCGAATACAGGCGCGGCAGCAGGCGGGGGTGGGAGAGGATCGGGGAGACGAGCGGGTGAGGAGGATCGAGTTTGCGGGAGGTGTACAGGATCCGTATCCTTTCAAGGAAAAGGAGGAGGTGGGGGAAGGGGATGAGATCGTAGAGGATCCGCGTGGGGGAGGGGAGACGGATGCGATAGGCGAGGCGGAGAGCATGGCGTTCAAGGATTTGGAGGGATGTATAAAAGATAGGGGGAGCGGAGATCCATGCTGGATGGGCATAACGAAGGATAGGGCGGATGAGTGATTTATAGGTGTGGAGGATGGTGGAGGGGTCCAGACCCCACGTACAGCCGGAAAGGAGCTTGAGGAGACGGAGGCGGGAATGTGCCTTGGCTTGGATTGTCTGGAGATGGGGAGTCCAGGAGAGGCGACGATCGAGGGTGACGCCAAGGTACTTAAGGGTGGGAGTGAGGGCGATGGGACGGCCATAGACGGTGAGATAGAAATCAAGGAGGCGGAAGGAAGGGGTGGTTTTGCCTACAATGATCGCCTGGGTTTTGGAAGGATTGACCTTGAGCAACCACTGGTTGCACCAAGCAGTGAACCGGTCAAGATGGGATTGGAGAAGGTGTTGGGAGCGTTGCAGGGTGGGGGCAAGGGCAAGGAAGGCGGTGTCATCGGCAAACTGGAGAAGGTGGAGGGGGGTGACGGCGGCGGCATGTCCGCCGTGTACAACAGGTACAGAAGGGGGGAGAGGACGGAGCCTTGGGGCACACCGGCGGAGGGGAAAAAGGTGTAGGAATCGGTGTTATGGATGGTGACATAGGAAGGACGGCGGGAGAGAAAGGAGCCGATCAGACGGACGTAGTTAATGGGAAGGGCGAAGGTTTGGAGCTTGAAGAGGAGACCGGAATGCCATACGCGGACATATGCACGTTCGAGGTCCAGGGAGAGGAAGATTGCGGAGCGGCGGGAATTAAGCTGTTCGGAAAGGAGATGATTGAGGTGAAGGAGAAGGTCATCAGAAGAGAAGGACAGCCGAAAGCCACACTGGGTGACGGGAAGGAGGCGGTGCTGGCGGAGATGCTGGTGGATGCGACGGGTGAGGATAGATTCCAGGACCTTGCTGAAGACCGAGGTAAGGCTGATGGGACAGTAGGAGGAGACGGTTTGACGGCGGTTTGCCAGGTTTAAGGAACATGAGGATACGGGAGGCTTTCCACAGGTCGGGGTAGTAACCGGTGGACAGGACTACATTGTAGAGCCTGGCCAGGGTGGAGAGGAAAGAGACTGGAGCTTCACGAAGGTGACGGTAGGTGACACGATCGTGACCAGGAGCGGTGTTGCGTTTGGTGTGGAGTGTAACAATGAGATCCTGTGTAGTGATAGGGGCATTGAGTTCCATGTGTGTAATGTTGTCCAAGTACTGGAAACCAGGAGCGAGGGGAGGGACAGATGTGTCAGTTCGACCGCGGATATCCGGGAAGAGGGAGTAATCGAACTGGGGATCGTCGGGGATGGAGAAGACATCGGAGAGGTAGGAGGCAAAGTGATTGGCCTTACTAAGGGTGTCAGGGAAGGGGTGATCATCGTGGAGAAGAGGATAGTAGGGGGAGGGTTTAGTTCCGGTAAGGCGACGGAAGGCCATCCAGAACTTGGACGAGTTGATTGGTAGGGTTGCATTTAAACGGGTGCATGTCTGTCGCCAGTCCCGGCGTTTCTTAGCCGCGAGCAAATTACGAACGTGTCGCTGGAGTTGCCGGTGGCGTCGTAGTGTGTCCGGGTCACGCGTGCGGAGGAAGGCACGGTAGAGACGACGGGATTCACGCAGGAGGAGAACGGCCTGTGGGGGTAAGGTAGGACGGTGGGGGTGGATGGCGACAGTAGGAACGTGGGCCTCCATGGCCTCAGACAAGGTCTGCTGGAGAAAGGAGGCGGCATGGGTGACATCGTCAGGGCGGTGGTAGGTGAGAGGGTGGCTATCGACCTGGGTGGAAAGGGTATCCCGGTAGGCATTCCAGTCGGCTCGGGAATAGTCGTGGACATACTTAGGGGGAGGGTCAGTACGAGGGTCGGGGCGAGGGCGACGACCGTCTGAAACGGTGAGGAGGACAGGGAGATGGTCGCTACCAATAGGCTCCAGGACATCCACCGTTATGCGACCAAGAAGGTTGGGGGAGGAGAGGATAACATCAGGAGTGGAGTTGGATTCAGGACGGGTATGCCGGGGGATGGGGACGAGGTCACCTTAAAGGATGGAGAGGAACCGATGCCATCGCCGTAACTGGGCAGCGGAACGACTATGGATGTTGAGGTCGGCGGCGATCACGTAGGAGGAAAAGGTACGATCGACGTGGGAGAGGAAGTCGAAGGGAATAGGAGCGTTGGGGCGGACATAGATGGTGGCGCAGGTAACGGTAAGGCCGGGGAAGAAGAGACTAAGGATCAGGTGTTCGGTGGTGTCGGGAAGGAGAGGTTGGAGCCGAACGGGGATCTGGCGGTGGTGACCAATGGCAACTCCGCCACGCGCAATTGGGAGGGGATTATCGGAGCGGTGGAGGAGGTAGGGCGAAGTGTGAATGGTGTGGTGGGGTTGGAGGAAGGTTTCATTAAGGAGGAAGGCATCCACGCGGTGGGTGGCATGGGTGTGCAGGAAGAGGTTCCTGTTGGCGGATAGGGAGCGGATGTTGTTGAAAAGGATACGTTGCTGTCACGCCATGATAGGGATTTAGAGGAGGGTGTCGAGGCGGGAGAAGGTGAAATGGGCCTTGTTGTTGGAGTAGGTGGCGTACATCTTGTGCTGGAATATGGAACGGGTGGCGAGGGAGATCTGTTGGAGAGTGTGTGGGCGCTGAAAGGGATGAACATTCTGGAGGACGATGGTAAGGAACCTGATGATGTCCTCAGCGGTGGGGGGGGGACGAAGGGAATTGCCAGGAGGGGTGGGGCGTCCAGGGGACGGACAGGGACGGTGAGTTCAGGAGTGGTTGGAGGGGGTCGGGCTTTACACTTTTGGGAGTAGGTGGGGTGGGGGAGATTGCAGGTATTGCAGGAAGGAGGGGATTGGAGGTTAGGGCACTGCCTGAGGAAGTGCGCTTGCCGACAATGCGGGCAGGTGGGGGCCTCGCGGCACTCAGCTGTGGGGTGCGCGTTATAGCGCAGACACCTCTGGCAGCGCAGGGATTGAGGAGGGGAACGGGAGGGGTCGACCTTGTACCGCTGGTTAAAAAGGAGGGCACCCTCCTTCAAGAGACGGTCAATGGAGGGGGCGTGCTCAGAAAAAACCCCCATAAGGCGGGTGGGGCCAGCAGCGTTATGTATGCGGCGAACCGCACGCACCTCCAAATGGGGATGCGCCTGGAGCTCCGCCAACACCTCCTCCGCCGTGATCACTGGACTAAGCCAAGTGATCACGGCGGTGAGAGTTGGCGGGCGACGCGGAGGTTGGGGTTGGTGGGAGGGAGGTGGTGAAGGAGCTGGGGTGAGAGAGGCATGAGGGCCAAAGTGGGTGACAGGGATGCGGGAAAGGAGGTAGGTGTGGAGGGTTGGGCTGGGGGAGGAGATGAGGACCGAATCGCGGCGAGGAGTGAGCAGGGAGATGGGGGCACCAGGACAATGCTGGCGAAGGAAGAGGGTGAGGTTCCGGGCTTCAAGGAGAGAGGGATCAGGACGGGAGAGGAGGTAGCGGTAGGAGGAAGGGAGAGAGGAGGAGGATGAGGGGGCAGGGACAGGCGGGGAGACTTCCATGGCATCATGGGTGGGGGAAGGAGGACGAGGCGCAGCCTTTTTGGAAGCAGAGGAAGCAGGAGTGCCACAGGGGCGCTTGACGGCGGAGGAGGAGGTGTGGGGGACGGGAACAACGGGAATGTGGCGGGGAGGGGCAGGTCCCGGGGCCGGAGTCGGCGCCGGAGATGGTGACGGTGACGGTGAAGGTGAAGGCGACGGCGGCGATGACGATGATGGTGGCAGTGGCGGCGGTGATGGCGAAGGTGACGGGGAAAGCTGGGTGTGGCAGTGGCCCGACGGGCCACCACCCGAGCCGGAGCTGCAGTGACAGGCTGGGGGAGTGGGGGGAAGGGATCAGAACGAGAGGAGCGGGAGGAAGAAGCGGGAGAGGGGGCGACAAAGATAGAGGGTGAAGGGAGTGTGAGGAGAGGCGGAATGGAAGGAGGGGGGTGGGACTGGGCACACCAAGTTATAGTGGTGGAGGCGGCGGAAGGGGAGGTATAGACAATGGCGGTGGTGGTAGTAGTGACAGTGGTGGTGGGGGTGGACATGACGGGAGAGAGAAACAAGAACGAACAGAACGAAGAGGAAAGGACAGAAATTGGGGACAGACAAAGACGAAGAGGGATGAAGACGAAGACGGCCGTAGACCAGGGTCAGGACGGCGGCGATGGCGGCGACCAGGCGGCACCGGCTGGCAGCGGCGGCGGCGGCGAGCCCCGGCAGGCGGCGACGGCGGCGGCGGCGAGCACCGGCAGGCGGCGAGGCGGCGACCAGGCGGGGGCGGCGAGCCCCGGCAGGTAGTATGGACGGCAAGCAGACGACACGGCAGGGAAACGGCGGGGATCTTCCACGTCGAAGGTGCACCCTGAGAGTAGCCCAGGCAGTGAAACTCTTCGATGAAGAAGAGAGGGAATCCAACCCTCGAATCGCTGCATGCTTTTTTTTTTCTTTTCTTTATTGTAATTTTGAAACCTGAACAACCAGGTAGGCTGGCAGCAGCACAATACGCCGCTCTTCAGCCGAAGAGAGTACATGGAGATAAAACAAAGAAGAGACATTACATAGAAAAACGGCGGGAAAAAACAGGAGACACAAGAATATAAAAGCACAAGAAGCCGTTCACACTTGAGGACAATCCACACTATGAACTGGAGACCCGACGCACAAACACTGAAGAAGACGATGTCACTGGTGAACAATGGAGCGTGACGGCGAAACTGAACACTAAACATGACGGCACACACGATACACTGATGGCGGTGATCTCCGGCGCGCGAATGTCCACTGAGCGTGTGCGAGTCCGGGGACCTGCCAAGAGGGCAACAGGGATGAGGAGGGGGAGAGGGGAGGAAAAGAGGATGCCATGGCTTAGGAGATGGGGACAGGAGGATAGGGACAGGGGAGGGGGGGCCCGGGGGACGAGGGACGAGAAAAGGGGGAGGGAGGGAAAAGGGAGAGAAGGGAGGGAGGGTGCCCTGAGGAGCAAGCACAGGAGGAGGGCGGGAGGATCAAAAGTTGGTAGGAGGGGTAGATGGAGGGGAGGAGGGCATCATCAGGGAGGGGGAGCTGGCGGAAGCCACCTTGGGAGAGGGTAAGGAGGGTGGAGAGATGGAGACTGGGTGGGACATGGGAGTACAGGCGCGGCAGCGGGCGGGGGTGGGAGAGGATCGGGGAGACGAGCGGGTGAGGAGGATCGAGTTTACGGGAGGTGTATAGGATTCGTATCCTTTCGAGGAAGAGGAGGAGGTGGGGGAAGGGGATAAGGTCATACAGGATCCGCGTGGGGGAAGGGAGACGGATGCGATAGGCAAGGCGGAGAGCATGGCGTTCAAGGATTTGGAGGGATTTATAAAAGGAAGGGGGGGCGGAGATCCAGGCTGGATGGGCGTAACAGAGGATAGGGCGGATGAGGGACTTATAGGTGTGGAGGATGGTGGAGGGGTCCAGACCCCACGTTCGGCCGGAAAGGAGCTTGAGGAGACGGAGTCGGGAACGTGCCTTGGCTTGGATTGTCTGGAGATGGGGAGTCCAGGAGAGGCGACGGTCGAGGGTGACGCCAAGGTACTTAAGGGTGGGGGTGAGAGCGATGGGACGGCCATAAACGGTGAGATAGAAATCAAGGAGGCGGAAGGAGGGGGTGGTTTTGCCTACAATGATCGCCTCGCTGCATGGACTCACATTGAAGTTACTGTAAACTGTATAGCATTTGCCACAGACTAGAAGAACGAGTATTAAACATTCTTGGAAGAAGTGTTGTAAACCTTCGTTCACTTACATCAACGTCATTACAGAACAAAGTATATACAGTTGTTGAGATTGGCGTTACTTCAAATGCTATTCGACAAGACGTCAAAATTCGAAGTAAATGCGATTGCCATCTGTCTGTTGCTACTGGTCGGCGGACTGCGCCCCACACAGCTGTTGCCGGGCGTTGCCAAGAGATGGCAGAGCGGTAGCCGGTCCTTTGCTCACAGCAGTACGTGTTGATATCCGACCATAAAAACGGTAGACTGGCCCTGACGTCATTTTCGTGCCTCCAACATCCCTGGGCTGAAGTCACGTGAATGTTGGCAAAACAGTTGTTTCGTGTTGCGCTTGTGTCTGTACTCAGCGTTTTGTCGGGGGAAATGGCATTACATGTCAGGTGTATCAGGTGTAAGTGTTTCTAGGATAGTGCAGATCCGTTTATTGAAATCTGCTGAAGTGACTTTTATATGGTTTTTACACTTGAAATAGAGTATCACGTAAATTAAAGTGTAGAAAGTGATGCCTGTAGAGTCAGACTCATATCACATTTTGGAAAGTATCCGTGATAATTCGGTTACAGAAGTAAGGTAACTGTTTCTCGTTCCTACTCATAGGTTCGCTAAGGATGAAAACCGAAGGCAGCTTTGGATACAGGCCCTGAAACGGAAAAAACTAAGCCGTCTGCACACACGCGCCTTTGGTCGAAGCACGTCGAGGAGAAGTGTTTTGATAGGTTAGTTATTATTTACAATGTATATTTATAATTTATATTTACAGTGTGTCATTTTTAAACCTGATGTTTTTATCGGACTAAAACTGGCGGGAACTGGCTAAGTAGTGATGCTATCCCTTTTTGATTTTCCGGAGCATATGAAATCGAAGAGGCCTAAGCACCGTGAATTACACACTAGAAGGCGTTCGTCAGATGATGCCTGGTCTTCTGAAATCTGTGCTTCTAATGCCTGTACGTCTGAATGTTGTTAGAATGTCTGTGATAACTGGGAGTTACTAAAATATTGTATTAGAATAGAACTGTAACATGTTACATTATGTGTCACTTCGGACATGGTTCCCCTACAAATTATACCTCAAAACATGCATTTTTCTTTTGTTTACAGTGACGTTATGCGATATGGAAACGAAGCCGCGAAAAACAAAAGTTCCAGGTATATTGGGGACTTTTCGAATAGCGATTTGTGTACTCCTGGCATAGCAGAAAATGTGGTAGGTGTGGCAACACGGCAGATTAGCATCAAAGCCAGAAAGTTAAAGAACTTGCAGCGGTCATCTCGTGGGATGAAGAAGGAAGTCTTGTCTTTGAAATATTTGATAAATAATCTTGAAAATAATCGTGTTATAAATGAATCCCTGGGTAATTTACTAAAGGCAAGTATATTTAGAATGCCTGTCGTTATTAAAATGTATGACTGATTGCAGGTTGAAATACTTATGCTTAAATGATTGTGGCTTTTCGCTATCAGATGCTGCCACCTGGTACTTCAGAGTTGCTCCAACGTGCCAGTAAAGGTAAAGAAGCAAATAAGTATTCAGCAGCTCTTCGGACATTTGCTCTAACACAAAATTTTCACAGTAGCAAGGCATATAGCTATGTAAGGAAAAATTTTAAAACATCACTGCCTGTCCACGAACTTTAAGAAAGTGGTACAGTGTTGTTGATGGGGGTCCTGGTTTCAGTACAGAAGCAGCAATAGCGCTTAGAATAAAGAGTCAGGAACTCATTAGTAAAGTACCCTGTCATTTGATGAGATTGCCATAAGGAAGCATGTTGAAATTCGTGGAAATAAGTTTATTGGTTACATAGATTATGGTACAGATATTGACAATGACAAACTGCCTGTTGCAAATGAGGCATTAACGTTCATTTTCACTGCTGTTAATGGTTCATGGAACATTCCAATTGTATATACTTTAGTCAATGGCCTATGTGCTGTTGAAAAATCGAACCTACTTAAGGAGGCATTGAAATTTACATATGATGCTGGAGTAGAAGTAATTTCTGTTACTTTTGATGGTGCTCACGTAAACACTGCAATCGTAGACAAGCTAGGGACCAGTCTTTCAACGTGCAGAATGAAATCTTTTTTAAACACCCTCTATGTAAGGATGATGTTTGCATATTCCTTTACCCATGTCACATGTTCAAGTTAATACGCAATACATTAGCTGGTAAAGGTGTCATTTTTTATGTAAATAGAAATACAATAAAATGGGATTATGTATTAAAATTACATGAGCTGCAAAAAATGGAGAAACTTCTGACTGCTACAAAAGTAAGAACAAAACACGTTCAGTGGTATCGTCATAAAACGAATGTAAGGTTTGCTGTGCAAACATTTAGTGGTAGTGTAGATAATTCCCTAGAATCCCTTGACAAAGATTTGCAGCTAGCTGACTTTAAAGGCTGTTAACATACAGTTAAATTTATAAGGACAGTGAACACCCTTTCTGATTGTTTCAGTAGTAGGAATCTCCTGTCCAACAGGTATAAATCACCTCTGTCAATGCAGACAGCTCGCCATATTTTACCATTTCTTGATGAAGTGGAAAAATATATTCAGGAGCTGAGACTCGAGGCTAATGGGCTATCTATTTTATATACTAACAGAAAGACTGGTTTCCTTGGCTTTCTTGTATGTATACAGAGCCTAAGAAAATTATATTTTTCTGTCATAAACAGCTCAACCAAGACTAAGTTTCTTGCTTACATATCAATTGCTACAGGACCACATAGACACATTTTTCAGCTCAATCAGAAGATTGTGATGGTAACAACAACCCGACAGCAGCTCAATTCAAAGCAGCCTACAAACTATTGCTTATCCATCAGCAGGTAAGAGGGTCAGAATTTGGATCTACTTTGGATACTGCAGATTGTCCCATTCTCAGTGCATCTTCCGGACTGGATGTGACGCAATCTAACCCATTTACATCAGTTATCAATTGTAATTCAGAAAAGTTAGGCCTAGATGTTGCATCAGTCTCTCATGGTCACTCATACAGCATTCCTGCTGTCTCATTTGAACAGCTGTCAAATTATGTACGGAATGTTGTTGCATACATAGAAGGATTCACTGTGCGTAAGTTGACTAAGTCAGTACATTGTGTAGAATGTGCAAATTCCTTATGTGGGGCAGTGGACAGTGACATTGGAGTAATCAGAAGAAAGAATGTGGGAGGTTTGGCTACGACTTCTGCTGACGTTATTAAAAATTGTAAAGCAGCAGAGCAAGCTCATCGGTTGCAACGGGCGAAGGGAATGTTGCAAAAGAAAAATGTTATGCTTGTTCTTGTTTCATGTGCTATGGAAGATGTTGATTGTAGCGTTTTTCAATCCATCGACGAACATATTATGGCCTTTGAGTCCACAGAAAATCACAGAAGTGCTGTAATAAATCAATTTTATTTGAGTGTTTTAAAATTAGAAATCACCATTTTGGAAAGACTGACAAACATTCCAGAAAGGTTGTGTGAGGAGTTTATACACAAAAACTGTGTTGTTTAAGGGACATTAAATATTCTATGCCTGATCCCTATTACATTAGAGTTAATAATTGCGAAGGTGGTGATTATTATTATTAATGTTTGAACCTTGATGTCTACACAAAGTACAGACAGAGGTACCTGGAGTTCTTAGCCTTTCTAAGTGCCCATATTGCATCCACAAAGCCTTTTTCAGTATATGTTTGGAGTTCTGTTTTCATAACAATTGGATTCATTTCTTTTATGTAAACCCAGATATACTTTTTCTCTTAACAGAATATATATTTATGTACTTTTTATTTTTTGTTTCTTCTAGATCTGTATGTTGTGTTAATTTGTTTGAGCCCTTATATTTTTACTAGATTTACTCTCTTGTCAGTGTCTTCTATATCTTTTTATCTTGTCTATTATAATTATACGGGCTGTTATGCCGTGGTCGGTTGATGAATTCTGTGGTGATTCCAAACGTTTCTTCTCCGACTGCGGGAGACATCTTCAAGGGGGTCCGTAGCTCAATGGAAGGTCCAACACACCCGCTGGCTCGCTACTGACTGCCGCTAAATTCCGTGTCCGCGCGCTCCCACGCCGCGGCGTGACGTCACGTGTTTTGAAAACGTCAGTGCAATTGGCCGCTGTCCGTCGCCGTCGATCGCCGTTGCCATCACCCAGTAGTGGGCGGGTGGTACACATCTTCTTTAACACCGGCATCCATATGCCGTTTAATTTCACACCCTCCTCCTCACGGTTGAAATTATTTGGGTGTTTAGCGATTTCGATTGCCTCCGTGTAGAGCCTTTCGTAAAATCCGCTTGTGGCCGCTAGTACTTGCGTCTCCTCGAAACGAATATTGTGGTTCCCTGGCTGGAAAGCATGCTCCGCAACAGCTGATCTATCCGTTTCTCCTCTTCTGCAGTTTCCCTTATGATCTTCCAAACGTTTAGAAACAGTTCTTTTAGTGGTACCCACATAAACATCACCACAGCTGCATGGGATCCTATACACTCCAGCTTTTGCCAGTGGTTTGCGAGCGTCCTTGGCAGGCTTAAGGTATTCCTGTATCTTCCTGGTGGGCTTGTAAATTACGGTGATATTCCGCTTCGTCAAGATCCTCCCTAATATTTCCGTTACATTTTTAACAAACGGCGGAAACCCTTAGATTTTGCAGTAGCCTGTACGTCAGTATGATTTCTGCGTGGCTGCCTCAACGCACGTTTTATTTCGGCGGACGAATATCCGTTCCATCTCAGCGTCGAGCAACTCAGGTTCACAAATATTTCTAGCTCTGTCCGCTAACGTCTTGATAACATCCCGGTTCCTTTTGTGGGTGGTGGTTCGAATCCCAGTGCAAATAACGTTCCGTGTGCGTGGGTTTGCGGTACACTGAGTGGCCCAAACTACCATTTTCGTTTCTGAAAACAAGCACATCGAGGAAATGTAACTTGCCGTCTACCTCCTCCTCCACTGTAAACTGAATTCTCGAGTTTATACTGTTCAGATGTTCGTGGAACCGGCATAGTTCCTCTCTACCATGTCTCCACAGCACAAACCTGTCATCCACGTATCGGAACCATACATTTGGTTTTTTGCTGGCAGTACCGAAGACCTGTTCTTCGAATTTCTCCATAAAGAAATTTGCAATTACGGGACTTAGGGGGCTTCCCATAGCCACGCCATCCGTTTGCACATAAAACTGTGCATTCCACTTGAAGTATGTGGTCGTCAAACAACACTTAAACAGTTCTGAAATATCAGCAGGAAAAATTCGATCCAGCTGTTCCAATACACCATTACGTGGAACCATGGTAAACAGCGATACCACATCGAAGCTGACCAATGTGTCCTATAGCTGGACCACTATGCCATTCAATCTGCTGTTGAAATGTGTCGAATTCTTTATATAAGAGTCGGAACGGCCCACGTGTGGTTTCAGCAGCGTAGTCAAAAACTTGGCTAACGAGTAGGTGGGCGAGCCAATGGCACTTAGTATCGGTCTTAACGGTACATTTTCTTTATGAATTTTGGGCAATCCATAAAGCCTCGGTGGTAGCGCAACCGAATTGCAGAGACCTTTCTGTACACTCTCTTCAATGGAGGACTTTTTCATTAACCGCGACACAGTTCTGAGAACGCTGTTAGTGGGGTCCTTATTCAGCTTCCTATTTGCTTGCGAATCCAGTAGATCAGTAATTTTACTCCGATAGTCGGCCACATCCATAATCACTGTTGCGCTTCCTTTGTCAGCTGGGAGAACCAAAATACTATCGTCGTCATTCAGGAGTTTTAAAGCTCTTCTCTCACCCACAGTTGTATTACTTTTCGGCGGTTTTGCATTAGCTAATATTCTTACTGTTTCTATACGGATTTCTTCAGCTGTTACAGAAGCCACACTGCGAATTCCTGCTTCTACACTGGCTATAATTTCTTCTGTGGGCCCAAAACGCGGACTAACAGCAAAATTTCCTCCCTTGGCAAGCACAGATGTCTCATCGTCAGATAACGGACGTTTGGACAAATTGATAACGGTCCAGGAAACTTCTAAATGCCGAACAGTCTGATTAGGTAGCAAATTATCAAACTTCTTCTGTCTACTAGACGTTGTCAACATACGCTTCCCCATGGTATCATGCAGTAGTCTATTTTATCCCAGTCACCGCTGCACAGTTTATTACTGATCGTAATATGGAGAGACATTGACTTACAGTTTGTGCTTGCCAAGTCCCGTCGGGTCTGCTAAATGCGCTCTCGTAGTAAGGCCGCCTCAGTCCGTTTGAAAATGCGTTGTGCCTTTCCCGAATAGAACAGTCGCTTTATCTTCAGAAACTTCGGTATAACGCCGACGGCTCTGCAACAAGTAGGAATGTGAGGGAACACAAAAGATGCACTCTCTTCTTCTGGAGTCCTTCCAGGCGTCGCACTTCTCTAGACATCTCCTCCGCTACGGCGATCGACGGCGACGGACAGCGGCCAATTGCACTGACTTTTTCAAAACACGTGACGTCACGCCGCGGCGTGGGAGTGCGATGACACGGAATTTAGCGGCAGTCAGTAGCGAGCCAGCGGGTGTGTTGGACCTTCCATTGAGCTACGGACCCCCTTGAAGATGTCTCCCGCAGTCGGAGACGAAACGTCTGGAATCACCACAGAATTCATCAACCGACCACGGCATAACAGCCCGTATAATTATAATGGACATGATATTTCCGACCGTGAAAGTCTACATTTTAGTATCTTTTTATCTCTTAAACATTGTTCTGCCCTCTTAGAATATGGGCTTAAGAAATAAATCTGTTGGAAAATATTGTGTTGTAAGAAAGAAAATGTGAAATAAAATTTTGTAAGAAATAAAATAATGTTGTGAAATAAAGTATTGTTTCTGCATATCTATTTTTTCCCAAGAGATGTTAGCTTTCTTAGAATACTTGCAGCAACTGGGAAAAATGTGTAATAAATTTAAAATGAGAAAAGCACTTGGAAGAATCAACATGTACTTTTCTTGTTATCCATAGAAATTCAAACCCCCAATAGTTGTTTCACTTAAAAGTTTAAACCAGTTTCTTGATTCTTAGGCAACTGTAGTTGGTGCAATGGATAGTGTTCACTTCGATAAAATGTGTCTGCTATAGACACATAATAGCCACCAGGTAGTAAGGATTTGACAGATGAGATTGTAATACAAAATTCAGTAGGCTCTGAGTGAAGCATGTAGAGGTACATGTATTTCATTCATATGCAACAGCTTTCAAAATTTGCTATGGAACTTAGTGAAAACATGGCATTGTGCATGGTGTTGGCAGTGCGTGCTTGTAAATATCATTGGAGTGTCAAGCACAAAAGTATTTCTATTATCTCAGTTGTCACTGCAATGGATAGTGTTCACCTCTGGCAAAATACGTCCACTACAGACACCAGGTATTAAGGATTTCTCGCATGAGCTTGCAATAAAAAATTCAGAATGGTGTTTGAGTGAAGCAAGTACAGGTCTGTGTATTTCATTCATATGCAACAGTTTCCAAAATTTGGTACTAAACTTCATGAAAATGTGAAATTGTGCATGGCATTGGTAGTTTATGAAATCTGCAGAAAACACCCTTTTCAGTGTAAGAACAACTTTTCCTATCTTTTAAGGTTACTCCTAAGGTAAGCCTAAAATTTCTGTTAAAAAGTAAGTTTTTAAGCTCTAGGTTGACTAATTGTCTTCTACTGGATTTGTAGAAAGCTATTCAAACTGTTCACAAACTGCAATGATAAATATCAATATGTAATTAAAGGGGAGTTTTATTTAGTTTATGCTCACATGATTATTATGCAGAGGCAAGGAAAAATGTTCTCATGATCCCACACAGTGTCAGAATAAAATCAGATCACTATACAGGCATTTTTCTAAAATAAGAGCCCCTATTCTTATTGTACTGAGAGACTGTCAAATGTAAGCAGACCGTTTTTGTTTCGGCAGATGAGCTCTAACGTGTTTGTACCCTGGAAAATAGCTCTTAATCTGGATGAGTGTCAGTACAGTTTTGCAATATTCGGAGTGGAAAGTATCCCTTAGATAGTTTTCTTAAAAAATTATATACTGTTACAGTTCATTGTGGGAATTATTTTGCAGTTTCCCCACAGAATGACTATCTTAAGACAGAAATTGACAAAAGTGTTTTAACCTTGAAAAGAGCTTTTCTTGAGATTGTTCTCATCAAGTGTGAAGAAATACCTGTAAAAAATTAAAATCATTGCATAGTCTCTTGGAACTTTTAATTTATGGCCTGCCCTGGTTAAATTGAGAGCTGTAACGACTGTTGCAGTTGAAAGTTTATAGGTGTTTCTTGAGTCATAATTGACAGCTTTTACTACGGTGCACAGTATTCACTTTGGTATATTCATTATTCATTTTGAGGCACTTAATATCCCACAGATACCAAGGATTTGTATATACAAGAGAGGTTATAATAAGGTAAGGGCACCTATAGCCGACACATGAAGAGAATTTTTTCTACCTTCTAATACTATTAAATAAATGTAGGCTCCAAAATTATTTTCTGAAACTTCAAAGTCTCACCTTTCATCTAAAATATAATTTTTTAAGCTGATAGTTTAAACTTTTGTAAAAATAGTGGGAACTGAACCTTTGAAGTCCACCTAAAAATGATACTCTAAAATGGACCTGCTCCTAAAGTCGACAATTTTGCCACCTATAGTTGCCATAATTCCTATATCCCATTTTCTTTTATAAGTAACTAGAGCTCAAAATGCGGAGAATCCAATGTTTAAAGTTTTGACATCAGCCCCTTCTTACTGTTTAAAGGAATTTTAATGACGTTTTACTTTAACTGATTGTTTATAGTAGTTTCGTCCCACTGCCCGCCAGAGAGGCGTTCGATGTATTTGTTAGATTTTATAAATGGTACTGTGAACAAATCCAGGTCAAATATAGCTCTGGCACAATTTTTCGCAAATAAAAATGTAATTTTTGTTGGAAGCGTGTGGCAGTAAATTGAGAAATGTGGGGAAAATATGATACAAACATACGAAAGGAGACCGCTGTTTTGAAATCCTGCCACGTTTTGCCAACAGTCACGTGGTTTATGTTGGAGCCACACCTTCCATATAGCTTCTGCACAGCAAGGCCAGTCTTCTGTGTTCGAAATACACAGGCAGTTTGTAGACATCGAAACTAAATCCCGAAGGCCAGAGCAGGGCCGACGGTGTGTGACATCAGAGAGGGTGGGGGAGGGTGGGGCAGGAGACAGAGGGCGGGGCAGGAGACAGAGGGCGGGGCAGGAGACAGAGGGCGGGGCAGGAGACAGAGGGTGGGGCAGGAGACAGACGGCGGGGCAGGAGACAGACGGCGGGGCAGGAGACAGAGGGCGGGGCAGGAGACAGAGGGCGGGGCAGGAGACAGAGGGCAGGGCAGGAGACAGAGGGCGGGGCAGGAGACAGAGGGCGGGGCAGGAGACAGAGGGCGGGGCAGGAGACAGAGGGCGGGGCAACAGACAGAGGGCGGGGCAGGAGACAGAGAGAGGGGGGAGAGGACCGTCAGAGGGAGAGAACTCTAAGCATCAGTAAACTACGAAGGCCTTACGAAAATCGGGGACAGGAAGAACAGGTGAGTTCACCAGAGCAGCCTTGATTGCCTCAAATGCTGACTGCTGGGACTCACCCCACTGAAATGCTCGATTTTTCTTGCGCAGGAGATTAAGGGCGCAGCCAACTGAGCGAACTGGGGTACAAACTTCCTAAAGAAGTTCGCCATTCCAATAAAGCGAGCAATTGCCCGTCTATCCTTTGGAGAAGGAAGTTTTTGAAGATCCTTAGTCCTGTTCTGATCAATACGGACTCCACCGGCCAACACCAAGTGCCCGAGGAATGAAATCTCCTTGGATGCTAACTTAATCTTAGATGGTTTGACGATAAGGCCCGCACTACACCATGGAAGGACCTGTTCGAGGTGTCGAAGATGCTCCTCAAAACTAAATATTACCACGTCGTCAAGATAATTGTAAACAAATTTATACTGAACATCGCCTAAAACATTATCCAACAACCTAGAAAGGACGGCAGCACTGGTAGACAAACCAAAAGGGACTCTATTGAACTCTAATAATTTCCAGTCAGTGCAAAAAGTAGTGACTGGTTTAGACTGCTCAGCAAGAGGAATCTGGTAGTATGCCTGGTTCAAGTCGAGTACAGTGAAGATCGTAGCCCCCACAAACCAAGTAAAGCAGTGATGTAGGTCTGGTAATGGCACCGATTCCGAAACTACCTTCTGATGAAACTGCCTATAATCAACAACTGGCCTGTAGCCTGAATCCCCCTTGGGGACCAGGAACATGGGCGACGAATTGGCAGAAGTGGATGGTCTAATTTCCCCATTCTAACATTTTATCTATAATACGGCGCAAAGCATCCATCTAAGGAGGTGACAGACGATAAGGCGGCAGCCTAACAGGAACATCAGTTAATTGTATCTTGTAACATATACGGTCAGTCACCCCTAACTCATCAGTTAACACATCAGGGAACTGGCGCAAGAGCCCCAAAATGCTTTCTCGCTCCCCATTCTCCAGATGACCGACACCAAAGCCGGAATCAGTCACCAAAACCTTGTTAACACCCGATACCCTCTGGCAAGAGCACAACGAAAACTCCCTATTAGGACAAAAATTAAAGAAAAACTTCTTAGCAGTGTAATTCAAAATCATGCCGGTACGCTGGATCCAATCACATCCGAGCAACAGACGAACAGCAAGATTCTTAGCCACCAACAATTCGACAGGCCAGGAAAAATCACCTACAGACACACTCCCCCTACAGCAGCCTACTAGAGGTAACATCTGTCCATTGACAGCACGACATCCCTGTAGGGCAAATGGCAAGGACGGTGAGCGACACTTGTTTATTATCCAGATACCACTGGTAATCCATCAAAGAAACACTACTTCCTGAATCCAACAAGGCGCAGACTGGTTCGTGGTTAAGGGAGGTACAGATCAACGGCAAGGGCTGACCGAACACGGCCCTTATCCGTTTGCAAGACCTCAAAGGTGGCTTCTCGCGTCCAGTACCTCCCAAAACTTGGCGTCAGCTGCTCTGCTTGGACGCGGCTTCTTCTGCTCAGGACATTCACGCACCAAATGATTCAAAGCACCACAACGGAAACAAGCGCCTTTTGTACCTGCCATCCCCGATCCCCCACCTCTGTTAAGCTGACGGTTACATAAATTGGCCACAGGGTTCCCGGAACTTACATTTCGACTCCCGACATATTCTCCTACACAGGTCTGCGCCCCCGCGTGACTTGCCCCACCACGCCTACTGTCAGCATAACGTAATCCTTCAATGGCCAACACGAGGCTATCTAGATCCCACAAGGACGTGGGCTTATTGGCAAACATTATTCGTGACCTATCCTTGGGCCTAATACCTTCCAAAATCATGTCTATCTCTCCTTCAACAAGATCTAGATTCAGAGCTCGAATGGCAGCCTTAACATCCTCAATATACTGCTGGAGTGTGTCAGTCGACCTCTGAACCCGGCGGTAGTACTGGTTAACTAAATCTGCTCTCATGCGTTCGGTCAAGCGACTATCAATAATCCTCCTACGCAAGTCCGACGAGCCCTCTCCATGCTCCAAGACTTGACCAATGATAGAACTCAACACTCCTTCATACAAGGGATAAAGAAACTGCAAAATAGTACGATGTGTCACCTCTAATACATCAGCTTTAATTTCCAAACGTACTAATAACCATAGAACTTCGACAACTCCAGGCAGCTCATCCAAGGTCAGTTTATTTATTCCGTGCACTAATACGAGCATAGGGTTAGGTAGCTTAGCAAAGGGCTCAGGAGGACAAGGACTAGTCCTAACGCCACCACCTGCTAGATCAGTCATCCCCCTGCAGTAAACTAACTGTTCAACATGCCCTACACCTTCTTCAAGGCAACCTACCGCATTGAGTTGAGCCTGCAACTGCATTACCTTCCTGACTAAATGTCCAATAGTAGTACTTTGCTGCGGAGTAACAGGTACTCGTTCTAAATCCTGCAGTCTACCCGCCCAGTGATTGAGATGGGCTTGAATACGACCGATCTGTTTGCGAGGATTACTACCACCCATAAACTACAAATCATCTTGCCCACTTGAAAGAGACGTGCTACACAACGCAAGCGCGGCACCTACCTCACCGACGCGCATACCGGCTGGTCCAAGACGCCCCGAAACCGCGCGCTCAACTCGGCCACGGTACCATCGAAAGGAGCCCCACGAACTTCCAACTCATAAGGTAGCTGCTCTCTGCGCAAATAATCGATACCAGGGCTACTCCTCAGCTGCGAGTGGCTCGTCTGCTCAGGCTGAAACATTTTTACAACAGAAAGTATGCGCTCCAAACAAATTTCAAACTTAATGCTACCTAAGCTCGCAATTGTGAATAGTGCTGCTAGCACACGTACCCCCAAACAACCACACTCTGCTACCATTTGTACTGGTAGATAGGACAGCTTGGCTGTGAAAGTGGAAGGGTAGCCCACAACATAAACAGTATTCACAATTACAAGCACCCAAGCTTTAATGATCTTCCAGCAATAAAGGCTCTTAACAAATCTCAATTAAGTAAGGACATAAACTTGGTTACAAACGTATGTTAACCTTCAACCAGTGAATAACCCCAATAAAGAATTACCAATCAATAAAACGTAGATAAAGGACTGCTTTACAAGAATTAAGTAAAATCATGAAAGCTAAGTTACAAATTTTATGTTAAGCTTCAACAGGTGAATAACCCCAATAAGGAATTCTCATTTAAATAAAACATAGATAGGAAAATGCCTTACCAAATGGCTTAAATTGTGTAAAATCATGAAAAGCTGAGTTACAACTTTTCTCACAAACTACTTAGGAATTTACAGCAAATAAACAAGTTTAATCTTTAACCAGAAGGTAACTGCCAAGTCCAAGCGACCGAAGCCATTCAGAGCGGACGACCGCCCCAACGCTGGTCATCAACCGACATCGTCACGGCCCAGTGGCCACCCTGCTAAAACAGACTAACGTTTCGGTAAGCGACCGACAGCAACACAGGAGTAACAGTGACAAAGTCGGGGTGCGCCTTACGAAACACGGCACACCCTGATGCGGGAGCGGGCACAGCTGACTACCGGCCATACAACCGCGAGAAAACAAATCTCACACCACCCGTACTAACGCAGGAAATGATAGCGAGCGACAAGACGCCACGCGCAAAGCAGCAACCGTGCCTACCCCTCGACCACAGAATGTGCCCTGTCTCCTTGTCTATGGTAATAGAATTTACAGCACACAAGAAACGATTTAATAATGGCATTAGTTCAACGCAAGATTAGTTAAGTTAGGTCCAGTAAAGATTTACCAACGGATTTACCTGCAAACCAACTTCCAGACCACCGATAAACAAGGAAGCAAATTAAACAGTTGCCAAACGATACGCAAGCCCTACAAGACCTTGCTATCTTACAGTTATTATTAACGGCGAAACATACACAAATCAATGACAAGAAATTCACCATTGAAAGCAAAAAACACCACAAAGGTTAAATTAATTAATTTGCAGACGAGCCAGTCACTGAAAGCTCAGATCCACAAGATTAGGACTAACCTCACTCGGCAGCAATACATTTGTGTGCGTGATAACTAGGTTGCCCAAACAGGACTCCAAAGACCAAAACAACAGGTCACACGTTAGCTGTCTTGTTCTAAGGTACTAGGGACCACCGGGCTAAGACAATCGCGACGAAAAAAAATCTCTGAAGTTACAGCTGCCTGCAGCAAAACAAATGAGTCAGGGTGCATGAACGTAAAGCACAAGCCACTGTTCCAGCCGGAGCGTAACCTTTTCAATGCACATACGGACAGAACACCACACGTGGGCATAAAGGGAGCAGCAGATGCGTACCAAGCAAACTATACTGCGCCAAAGTACGACCCACGTCACGTCCACAAACCGGAGCACTGCTCCCGGATCTGGTGTCTGCTCACTGCACTGCCGCAACTCTCTGTCCCCTGGAAAGCGATGCGGACTGCCGCCTTGCTCAACGCTCCCTTCTCGACTGTGCACAACTCTTCTCTTGCCGCCTCAGAGTGCGGCCGCCATGTCCGTCCTCCCCTGCTGTGCGCCCCAGACTCTCGTTACTCGCACTCACTCCCCGTCAGGCCCCACTCGTGCTCGAGATCGCACACAGTGCCAACCTCAACCAGAGGAGTCATCGATAGCGTCTTGTGCCAGAGAGCCGTGCCACGGCTAAGTAAGGCTACCGCACTATTTAAATTCCTGACTAATTGGAGGCTTAGAATGAATATTTCAGCTTATTTATAATTGAACATACAGTGCTTTTCGATTAATTTGGAGGAGTATAGATTGTGTGAAACGTTTTTGTTGTAAACTACCAGTATCTAAACCAATTATCCTCAGTAATTCAATTCTGCAATTATTTCCGTTATTACAACATAAAACTCCATCATAGACACCTATTTTAGGTACTTCATGTCCACAGAATGTTCTTTTTGAGTATCCAATCTTAATTAAATTATTGATGCTCTCATTTCCATTTTGTGTCTTTCGATGAAGACATTTCCTCAATAAATGAGGGTTTGCAAGAAAGCTGACTGTGGGCTTAATTGCATTCATAACAGGTTCAGGTAGTGAGTGTTTATGTGAATGCGTCTCGTTTCTGTTGATGAACTTACATCAATCGTCTTTCAGACCCAGATTGTGCATTTCTGTTTGGTCAGTGGAAAGTTTTGGGGGGTGGGGGAACTGCCCACACAGCACGCCTCATTGCTTCTAATTTTTGTGTGTCTTTCCTGAAAGCTCTCCCATAAAATAAGAGAATCAATTTCTTTCAGAGTAAGCCTGCCTTTTCCTCCTAGTGGTTTTCCATCCTTAATTACTTTACCTTTTCTTTCTTTCAGCAAGCGACGAACTCTACCACCAAGCCTCTTTTGGATGTGTTCATCGCATTCCAACTTTTCTATTGCTGTATTTTTGGAGATTTTTATCTGTTACAGCCTTGAACGAAGAGGAGTCCCCATCAGCAATGCATTTAGTATATCTAACACCATACTGGTCCTCAGATCTGGAGGACATCCTCACAACTGCAGCAGCCTCCATACCCCCACTTGAGCCACTATAATTTGTAGAGCATGCTACTGCATGCTTGTCATGGCACAGCTTCTCACTTTCATATTTGGACATTTTCTTTGTAGCACACTGGTGGCAGTATTTAGACATAATTTCTACATCTAAAACTTTACCTGAGTCAATAGCAAGAACAGATACAACTGCATAGGAGATATGTGCATCCAGGTTCCATCTACAAACACAAACTGGTCATTATATTTGAAGGAGATTCACTGTCATGATTATCTACTACAGGATCTCTTTGGGTTATTTCCACCAGGGCCTGCACTGCTCTCTTTATAGAAACTGTATCAGTATCGCATACAGCATCAGAAATTCCTTTATTTATTTTTTCACACCTTGCACAAGGTGGAGGCATGTTCAGAAAACAGCACAATAAATTTCCTCCTTCCCTGCACTGTCCTACGCATCTCAGAGCATATGCTAACCTGAAATTGCTTTCATAGGTACCAGTGTCAGGTTTTTTGAAGGAGGAAATTGAGAATCATTGCCACACGAATTACAAATTAATTTAAAATCACAAGCTATTCCCACTCTTCTTTCTTCAACAACAATCATGCACTTCGCATTTTTACAGCAAACACACGAACATGATAACCTTATAGCCTGGCATAGAACTCTAAATCAGTAAGTCTGAATCCAGTGGAATCCATATCAACATCCTTCATGCACCTGTACAAATCTCCTGTCCTTGAAGCTACGTTCTTCATTTCGAGCTGCTTCCTCTTTTTTGTTGGTAAACCAATTTTCATTAAATTTCCGCCACCCAAACACAGTTTTTCCACCACCGTTATGCATAAATCTTCCACGTAAGGATTGCCGAATTCAATCTTCCACCTACTCATATGTGTTGGTATTTCAAAACGAATATAAGTCACATGCAAGAATGTTTTCAGGCAAAGATCTAGATGTCAGCCAGAGATATAAATGTCTACCAAAAATAACGAAAGAAAATAGCCTTCACATTGACAAGAATTCCACTGAAGTAAGTAGTTTCTCAAATGTCAGGAAAGGTGGGAGTGGCTGCCAGTGTAGAATTAATCAGTTTAACAATTTAAAGGCATTTTTAAAGCTGCTAGCGTGATAAAATTCACACACAACATAGATTAACTGCATATATATCAAGAAAATAATATTTTTCAAAAATCGATTTTTTGACCCAAAGTCCGTTACATTTCCTTGAAACGAGGAGTCCAGGGGCGCTCTCCAGCCACTACCCGTCGCTGCCGTAAGGAGGCTGAAGGCAGAGTCAGGCCGGCCACAGCACGGAGACGTCTCAGCACTCGCCCTTTTCGCACTCCGTACGCGAAGGGAACGGGGAAAAAAATTCGAAACTTGTTGCTCTTCCAAGTACTCTCTGCCATGCACTTAACAGTGGTTTGCAGTGTAGTCCGCGGATGTAAATGTGACAGTGAAGTTGGTGTTTGTAAATACGTAGCGTAAGTGGACGATTTAATGGCAAAATTGTGTACAATCGCGTGAGAAATGCAGCCATCAACGGAAATTGTACTTTTCCAAAGTACAATTTTACATCACCGTGTGCGTTTTAGAATCTGGAACGACGGTGATGTATTCTCGCCACCGGGAGTGATGTAATCGCTTGCCGATTCATGGAGAAAATGTAAATATTAAGAAACTGAACATACAAAATATTTTTCGCTGGGGTCTGCCTTCAACAAAACACTATTTTGTTTCACAACCTAAACATGTTGCAACAATATCAGTGGGCTTTTATTTTATGGCTGTTAAACATAAAGAATGTTCTTTGCTCTATGTACACACGTAAATATTATTTTTTGAAATCGCAATTACAATTTTTTGTAGAACTCTTCGTTATGTATTCATACCTTTTTATGTTTTTATAGTACATGTTTTCTTTCACAATTTGTCATCGGCAGCCATATAGAGTTTAATGTAGACAAGTTGTTTAGCAAAAAGTACTATTTGAAAACTGCTATGGCTATGCCTGAAATTATTTAATTGTATGTGGAAGGTTGTGTGTGTGTGTGTGTGTGTGTGTGTGTGTGTGTGAAGGGTAATGGAGGGGGGGAGGGGGTTCTGTACGTTGGTGTTATCTAATAATTCTTTGAGGGCAGAGAACATAGTTCTAGGTCAGTATTGATATCTGTTGGGCTATTTTTCTTGTCCATAAAGTGTTCAGTACCTGCCATTTTTAGCGCTCTTCTGTGTTCTGTGTATCTGGTATTAAAGTTTCTGCTTGTCTGTCGAATGTAAATTGATCTGCAATGCTGACATGTTAGTTGGTAAATACGAGATGTGTTATGATTGTCTGTCTTATGTTGGTTGTTCCTGGTTTTCTCTATGTTGAGTTATCTGTCCTGTAGGCTATTTTTAACACTTGTTTTTGAGTATGTTGCCTGTTCTATGGGCTGCCTTGTTGTTGCAAGTGAGAGTGAACCAGTTGTTTATTGTTGTGGGTGTTTCTTGTTCATCTGTGCTCATATGTGTGTTCTGTTTGATTGTAAGTTGGTGAGAAGACTTGTTTTTATGTGTTGGGTGTCTTTTTTGATCGTATTTTAATTTCGTGATTCAATTTATCTATAGTATTTGTATAGTATCCACTCTGTACAGCGATTTGTCTGTTTATCTGTGATTCATTGTTATAGCTGTTTTCAGTGAGTGGGGTTTTGTTCAGGCTGTGCATAATATATTGGAAACTGGCTAGTTTGTGCGCAATGGGTTTATTAGAACGTTTGTGAATGGCTGTGCTGGTGGAGTTCACATTCCTGAAAATGTAGAATTGGAGTTGGTTGATGCGTCTATATATTATGAAGTCAAGGAAACTTAACGTTTTGTCGTTTTCTGTTTCTATGGTGAATGTCTCTCATTTCATCTTCGTGGTCTTTTGGCGAGATGCACATAGGGGGCGGCAGTGTATTGATTGACTCTTCTAGCAATGTACGCTCTCGGAACATTAACACTAGACCGTGACGTGACTGAGAACGCCTCTCTTGCAGCACCTACTACAGGAGTTGGTTGAGGATCTCCGAGACGCTTTCGCGCTCACTAAACGATCCTGTGACGAAACGTGCTGCTCTTCTCTGGATAATCTGTTTCCTCTATCAGCCCTATGTGGTACGGATTCCATATTGATCAGCAGTATTCAAGTATTGGTAGAACGATTGTGTTGTATGCTACTACCTTTGTGATGGATTACATTTCCGTTGGATTCTTCCAATGAATCTCAGTCTGGCACCTGCGTTTCCTCCTTTCTTCAAGCAGTTTATCTTTGCAGATCGCTGGAGCAACGAAGGGCATTTAGCGACAGGAGGAAAGCGCAGGTCATTCCAGTTCCAGGAAGGGCCTTCGACAGATGCACATAATTACAGACTTATATCGTTTATGGAAATCTGTTGAAAAATTATGGGACATGTTCAGCGCGCATTGTTTTGACGTTCTTGGGTAACGAAAATATCTTCTATAAAAATACACGCGGATTCTGCAAACAAGGAGGTTGCGAAACTCAGTTCGCTCTGTTCCTCAACAAGGCATCGTTGCTCAGGTTCATGCCGTGTTTGTTGACAGCAGGAAGGCATTTGACACCGTCCCACGCTGCCATTTAGTTAAGAAATGCGAGCTTAGCAGGTATCGCAATAGATTTGCCACTGGCTACAAGACTGCCTTATGGACAGAACTCAACACGTCGCTCTTTACGGGACGAAATAGACAGATGTAACGGTTATTTTTGGAGTGCCACAGGGTTGTGTCATAGGCCTTAACTTTATACAGTATGTAAATGGTGTAGGTGGATGCTTCGTGTGACGTTCATGTCACATCCCTGCTGGCGTTTATCACATTTTTGTTGCTATGTTTTAGTGCACGACGTAGGAAGATTTTGCTCCAAGAAGAGAAACTTTTATCACCTATATTTACTGCTTAAATATTAATCCACCGCTCTAGCGGTGCTGATGACGTTATTTGCAGCTAGAACATGTTAATAACAACGTCTGACGGTTTATAAGACGATTTCTCTTTCAATGACAGCTGTACCACGCGCAAGAAAAAGTTATGAGACATGTCCATCCATTATTGATTTTCGGTCAGTATTGTTTCTTATCGGCAGCAATCATTTATGAAACATTATGCTTAGTAGTAGGGGATGTGTGATTAGTTCCCCTTGAGCACCAGGATTATAAAGTATGTGTCTCTGCTCTGACATGTACAAAGGAAATGACTGTGTCCAGTCTTAAGGAAGGTATGGATTTGTCGTGGAATACTGTGATAGTAAAGCAAAGAGTATGTCAAGTCATAATAATGGAACAGATATTTCAATTTCCAGAGCCACAGCCGTCATCGGGGTGTATTTCCGATACTTTGCTCATTATCTACATCTCCATTTATACACCGCAAGCCACCCAACGGTGTGTGGCGGAGGGCACTTTACGTGCCACTGTCATTACCTCCCTTTCCTGTTCCAGTCGCGTATGGTTCGCGGGAAGAACGACTGTCTGAAAGCCTCCGTGAGCGCTCTAATCTCTCTGATTTTACATTCGTGATCTCCTCGGGAGGTATAAGTAGGGGGAAGCAATATATTCGATACCTCAGCCAGAAACGCACCCTCTCGAAACCTGGCGAGCAAGCTACACCGGGATGCAGGGCGCCTCTCTTGCAGAGTCTGCCATTTGAGTTTGTTGAACATCTCCGTAACGCTATCACGGTTACCAAATAACCCTGTGACGAAACGCGCCGCTCTTCTTTGGATCTTCTCTATCTCCTCCGTCAACCCGATCTGGTACGGATCCCACACTGATGAGCAATACTCAAGCATAGGTCGAACGAGTGTTTTATAAGCCACCTCCTTTGTTGATGGACTACATTTTCTAAGGACTCTCCCAATGAATCTCAACCTGGTACCCGCCTTACCAACAATTAATTTTATATGATCATTCCACTTCAAATCGTTCCGCACGCATACTCTCAGATATTTTACAGAAGTAACCGCTACCAGTGTTTGTTCCGCTATCATATAATCATACAGTAAAGGATCCTTCTTTCTACATATTCGCAATACATTACATTTGTCTATGTTAAGGGTCAGTTGCCACTCCCTGCACCAAGTGCCTCTCCGCTGCAGATCTTCCTGCATTTCGCTACAATTTTCTAATGCTGCAACTTCTCTGTATACTACAGCATCATCCGCGAAAAGCGGCATGGAACTTCCGACACTATCTACTAGGTTATTTATATATATTGTGAAAAGCAATGGCCCCATAACACTCCCCTGTGGCACGCCAGAGGTTACTTTAACGTCTGTAGATGTCTCTTCATTGATAACAACATGCTGTGTTCTGTTTGCTAAAAACTCTTCAATCCAGCCACACAGCTGGTCTGATATTCCGTAGGCTCTTACTTTGTTTATCAGGCGACAGAGCGGAACTGTATCGAACGCCTTCCAGAAGTCAAGAAAAATAACATCTACCTGGGAGCCTGTATCTAATATTTTCTGGGTCTCATGAACAAATAAAGCGAGTTGGGTCTCACACGATCGCTGTTTCCGGAATCCATGTTGATTCCTACATAGTAGATTCTGGGTTTCCAGAAACGACATGATACTCGAGCGAAAAACATGTTCTAAAATTCTCCAACAGATCGACGTCAGAGATATAGGTCTATAGTTTTGCGCAACTGCTCGACGACCCTTCTTGAAGACTGGGACTACCTGTGCTCTTTTCCAATCATTTGGAACCCTCCGTTCCTCTAGAGACTTGCGGTACACGGCTGTTAGATGGGGGGCAAATTCTTTCGCGTACTCTGTGTAGAATCGAATTGGTATCCCGTCAGGTCCAGTGGACTTTCCTCTGTTGAGTGATTCCAGTTGCTTTTCTATTCCTTGGACACTTATTTCGATGTCAGCCATTTTTTCGTTTGTGCGAGGATTTAGAGAAGGAACTGCAGTGCGGTCTTCCTCTGTGAAACAGCTTTTGAAAAAGGTGTTTAGTATTTCAGCTTTGCGCGTGTCATCCTCTGTTTCAATGCCATCATCATCCCGGAGTGTCTGGATATGCTGTTTCGAGCCACTTACTGATTTAACGTACGACCAGAACTTCCTAGGATTTTCTGTTAACTCGTTACATAGAATTTTACTTTCGAATTCACTGAACGCTTCACGCATAGCCCTCCTTACGCTAACTTTGACATCGTTTAGCTTCTGTTTGTCTGAGAGGTTTTGGCTGCGTTTAAACTTAGAGTGAAGCTCTCTTTGCTTTCGCAGTAGTTTCCTAACTATGTTGTTGAACCACGGTAGGTTTTTCCCGTCCCTCATAGTTTTACTCGGCACGTGCCTGTCTAAAACGCATTTTACGATTGCCTTAAACTTTTTCCATAAACACTCAACACTGTCAGTGTCGGAACAGAAAATTTCGTTTTGATCCATTAGGTAGTCTGAAATCTGCCTTCTATTACTCTTGCTAAACAGATAAACCGTCCTCCCTCTTTTATATTCCTATTAACTTCCATATTCAGGGATGCTGCAACGGCCTTATGATCACTGATTCCCTGTTCCGCACTTACAGAGTCGAAAAGTTCGGGTCTGTTTGTTATCAGTAGGTCCAAGATGTTATCTCCACGAGTCGGTTCTCTGCTTCATTGCTCGAGGTAATTTTCGGATAGTGCACTCAGGATAATGTCACTCGATGCTCTCATCCCTACCACCTGTCCTAAACATCTGAGTGTCCCAGTCTATATCTGGTAAATTGAAATCTCCACCTAAGACTATAACATGCTGAGAAAATTTATGTGAAATGTATTCCAAATTTTCTCTCAGTTGCTCTGCCACTAATGCTGCTGAGTCGGGAGGTCGGTAAAAGGAGCCAATTATTAACCTAGCTCGGTTGTTGAGTGTAACCCCCACCCATAATAATTCACAGGAACTATCCACTTCTACTTCACTACAGGATAAACTACTTGCATGCAATCTATCCTTTCTAAACACCGTCTGTGCCTTTGTAAAAATTTCGGCAGAATTTATCTCTGGCTTGAGCCAGCTTTCTGTACCTATAACGATTTCAGCTTCGGTGCTTTCTATCAGCGCTTGAAGTTCTGGTACTTTACCAATGCAGCTTCGACAGTTTACAATTACAATACCGATTGCTGCTTGGTCCCCGCATGTCCTTACTTTGCCCTGCACCGTTTGAGGCTGTTGCCCTTTCTGTACTTGCCCGAGGCCATCTAACCTAAAAGACCGCCCAGTCCACGCCACACAACCCCTGCTACCCACGTAGCAGCTTGCTGCGTGTAGTGGACTCCTGACCTTTCCAGCGGAACCCAAAACCCCACCACTCTATGGCGCAAGTCGAGGAATCTGCAGCCCACACGGTCACAGAACCGTCTCAGCCTCTGATTCAGACCCTCCACTCGGCTCTATACCAAAGGTCCGCAGTCAGTCCTGTCGACAATGCTGCAGATGGTGAGCTCTGCCTTTATCCCACTAGCGAGACTGGCAGTCTTCACCAAATCAGATAGCCAGAGAGGATTTACTCCAATCCATAGTGACACACATCATTGGTGCCGACATGAGCGACCACCTGCAGATGGGTGCACCCTGTACCCTTCATGGCATCTGGAAGGACCCTTTCCACATCTGGAATGACTCTGCCTGGTATGCACACGGAGTGCACATTGGTTTTCTTCCCCTCTCTTGCTACCATATCCCTAAGGGGCGCCATTACGCGACTGACGTTGGAGCTCCCAACTACCAGTAAGCCCACCCTCTGCGACCGCCCGGATCTTGCAGACTGAGGGGCAACCTCTGGAACAGGACAAGCAGCCATGTCAGGCCGAAGATCAGTATCAGCCTGAGACAGAGGCTAAAACCTGTTCGTCAGACAAACTGGAGAGGCCTTCCGTTCAGCTCTCCAGAATGTCTTTCGCCCCCTGCCACACGTCAAGACGACCTCCCACTCTACCACAGGTGAGGGGTCAGCCTCAATGCGGGCAGTATCCCGGGCAGCCACAGTCGTAGTCCGATCGGGGGATGCGTGGGACGAGCTGGACGTCCCCGACAAACCTCCATCCGGACCCCCACAGTGATGCCCATTGGCAACAGCCTCAAGCTGTGTGACTGAAGCCAACACTGCCTGAAGCTGGGAGCGAAGGGATGCCAACTCAGCCTGCATCCGAACACAGCAGTTGCAGTTCCTATCCATGCTAAAAACTGTTGTGCAAAGAACGTCTAAACTAATGTACAGAGAGCACAAACAAATCGACACAAAATTTAAACGATTATTAAAATACAAGATTGTCTAGTAAATGCAGTAATGCTGCTACTTGCGCACTGCTGACACACTGCTCGGCGGCGGAAGGAGGCTACGTGATTTTACACTATTCAGGTACTAAAACGCGATGCTACAACTCTCAAATACTATAATACGCCCGAAATTTATGAATTAAACAATGTAAGTACCAAAAATACCCAAAGAAACTAAGAATTAAACTATGTAACAAATAAGTGAGCCAGGAGTATACGACTTTCTGCTGGCAGCTGCTTATCCGATGGCGGCAGGGAGCACAGTGCTGACAGTTTCTTTGTTTTTCTTCGCGTGTGAACGGCTTTTTTTTAATTACTGTGTCTACTGTTTTTTGTCCACCATTATGTTTCGTTACTTCTGTGTCTTCATTGTTTTTCTCTCTTTGAACTGGCTGTGGCTGAAGAGCGGCGTAAAGTTGCCGCTGCCAGCCCACCTTGTGTAAGGTGTAAAATGACAATAAAGAAAGAAAAAGGATAATGGACTTGTACCACTATTGAAATAAGTCTTTCATATTATATGACTACATGCACATTCAGCATCAGTTATGGTTGGTCAAACACAGCTGTGACTCTGAATGTATTATATTAATAAGAAGCAACATTGCCTTTTTCTTCTGAAAATATCAAGTAACGTAACAAATGTGTTACATTCTGCTTCCAATATGACAGTTTTGGTTAATACTCCACATGTCTACAGGGCTTTGCAGTGTTAACACAGCAGAATAGACATTTGTATAAGTGTAATGAAATGAAAACAGTAGTACTGAGTCATATGAATGCCTCACTTTTGTTCCGACACAGTTCAAGACTCTGGAGACATGTTTTACACCTGGTGTTCTACATGGCAACTTCACACACAAGAACTTTTTGCCGACACTACTACCACCTACAAAGTAAGCTTTTCCTGTGTTACTTTCAAGTAATGCACTTAAACTATTCCTGATTTAACTGGAAGATCTGTACTTCACGCTTTCATATCAACAGCCTCAAAATGCATATTCTAGACATCGGGATATGTTACAGGTTTGTGTCACACCAAAATTGTGGAAAAAGAGGGGGGGGATAGGGGGGCATCTCACTCTCCAACAGGTGTTTACCAATAAATAAGTGGCGGAAAATTTACGGTATAAGACGGCTTAACACGTGGAAAATGAGATTTTCATTATTCACTCGCACTATTTAACATTTATTATTCCTTTAAAATCGTATAACAACTTCAATAAAACACAGCTTAATTACTCATCTGCACACTTATTTCATAATTATGGAACTTTTAAACTGCAAATCCTCTAGGAGCTGTCTTAAACCTTCACGAGTCTCTCTCAACAGCCTTGATGTTGATAGATATGCACAGCAACCAGTAATCAGAGCCGGAACTGCAAAATCACAAGGATTATTAAACATTTTCGCTGTCATTAATTACAGGCAATATAATTGATGGAGTAGATTGCTAATATTTGCTGTAATGAAAGCCACTCAATGGGGTGAAACTATCCTCTCGTCTGATGAAGACAGTCTAAAGACGCAGTGGCAATTTCTCCAGAACTGTTGACAATGATATTTTGAGTTATCACTTTACTGAGTGACTGAAATGTAGTTCTGGTTCCTGTGAACATAACAATATGTTAGAATTCATTTTCTAAACACGAACTATTACGCTACTGTATGGATACTTACATATTAATTACACTAATAATATTTTCACAGTTGTTCCTTTAATAGAAAATTAAAGCCAATGGAAGAACAAACATAAAACATACTAATGACAGGTTTGTTGAGATGCAGTTTTCTGTGTGGACAGATGCAACTTTTTCACACGGTGGTAAGTCGCAGTAATCGCAGGAGTCTCAGTGGTGGAGTGCGGAGGGAGACACGACCTGCCTTCCTTAACTGCAACATAACACAGTTAAGTGAAAGAGATACAGAAAAGTATCATTCACAGACACCGTAAAATAGCAGTTTTGCCCATCACTTAGCATTAGCACACCCTCCCCATTCTTGATAGTGGCAATAATACACATATCCAATTACTTTTATGCATATATTGAAGGGCACTAACCATAATTAAATATGCCCTCGCCAAAATTTAGAAGTAAAAACCAACACAACGCAGTATGATTTAGCCTGCAATGTTTTTTTTTCTTTCTTTATTGTGATTTTTATCACCTTACACAAGGCAGGCTGTCAGCAGCTGAGTACGCCGCTCTTCAGCCTTGAGATTGACAGTAAGTAATAAAGAGAGGGGACACAGAGAATACAAACAAACTGGCGGGCAAAACAATATAGACACCAAAAAACAAAAAACACGCAGCTGTTCATGCCTGACGAGAAAACATCACTGACACCAGTTGACACGGCGCACAAAACAGGGATGATGGAGATGGTACACGTGAACAGTGGCGGCGTGCCGGCGAACAACACTACACACAAACGAAGGCACACACACGAAACACTGACGGCGATGATCTCCGGCGCGCGAATGTTCACTGAGCGTGTACGAGTCCGGGGACCTGCCAAGGGAGGAGGTGGAGGAGGAGGAAGGGGAAATAGGAGAGGGGAGAGCAGAGATGCCATGGGCAAAGGAGAGAGGGAGAGGGAGGAAGGGGGAGGGGAAGCCCGGGGGAGAGGGGAGGAGCGAGGGGGGAAAGGAAAGAGAAGGGAAGGGAAAGGAGGGAGGGAGGGTGCCTAAAGGAAAGGACACAGGAGGTAGGGGGGAGGATCAAAGTTGATAGGAGGGGTAGATGGAGGAGAGGAGGACATCGTCAGGGAGGGGGAGCTGGCGGAAGCCACCTTGGGAGAGGGTAAGGAGAGATGGAGACCAGGTGGGACGTGGACATTCAGGCGCGGCAGCGGGCGGGGGTGGGAGAGGATCAGGGAGACGAGCCGGTGAGGAGGATCGAGTTTACGGGAGGTGTACAGGATCCGTATCCTTTCAAGGAAAAGAAGGAGGTGGGGGAAGGGGATGAGATCGTACAGGATCCGCATAGGGGATGGGAGATGGATGCGATAGGCGAGGCGGAGAGCATGGCGTTCAAGGATTTGGAGGGATTTATAAAAGGAAGGGGGGACAGAGATCCAAGCCGGATGGGCATAACAAAGGATAGGGCGGATGAGGGATTTATAAGTGTGGAGGATGGTGGAGGGTTCCAGACCCCACGTGCGGCCGGAGAGGAGCTTGAGGAGACTGAGTCGGGAGCGTGCCTTGGCTTCGATTGTCCGGAGGTGGGGAGTCCAGGAGAGGCGACGGTCGAGGGTGACGCCAAGGTACTTAAGGGTGGGAGTGAGGGCGATAGGACAGCCATAGATGGTGATGTAGATTTCAAGGAGGCGGAAGGAAGGGGTGGTTTTGTCTACAATGATCGCCTGTGTTTTGGAGGGATTGACCTTGAGCAACCACTGGTTGCACCAAGCGGTGAACCGGTCAAGATGGGATTGGAGAAGATGTTGGGAGCGTTGCAGGGTGGGGGCAAGGGCAAGGAAGGCGGTGTTATCGGCAAACTGGAGAAGGCGGACGGGGGGTGACGGCGGCGGCATGTCCGCCGTGCACAAAAGGTACAGAAGAGGGGAAAGGACGGAGCCTTGGGGCACACCGGCGGAGGGGAAAAAGGTGTAGGAATCTGTGTTATGGATGGTGACATAGGAAGGACGGCGGGAGAGAAAGGAGCCGATCAGACGGACGTAGTTAATGGGAAGGGCGAAGGTTTGGAGCTTGAAGAGGAGACCGGAATGCCATACGCGGTCATATGCACGTTCGAGGTCCAGGGAGAGGAAGATTGCGGAGCGACGGGAATTAAGCTGTTCGGAAAGGAGATGAGTGAGGTGAAGGAGAAGGTCGTCGGAAGAGAAAGACGGCCGAAAGCCACACTGGGTAACGGGAAGGAGGCGGTGCTGGTGGAGATGCTGGTGGATGCGGCGGGTGAGGATAGATTCCAGGACCTTGCTGAAGACCGAGGTAAGGCTGCTGGGGCGGTAGGAGGAGACGGCGGACGGCGGTTTGCCGGGTTTAAGGAACATGAGGATACGGGAGGTTTTCCACAGGTCGAGGTAGTAACCGGTGGACAGGACTACATTGTAGAGCCTGGCCAGGGTGGAGAGGAAAGAGACAGGAACTTCACGAAGGTGACGGTAGGTGACACGATCGTGGCCAGGAGTGGTGTTGCATTTTGTGCGGAGTGTAGCAATGAGATCCTGTGTAGTGATAGGGGCATTGAGTTCTGTGTGTGCAATGTTGTCCAAGTACTGGAAACCAGGAGCAAGGGGAGGGACAGAGGTGTCAGTTCTATCGCGGATATCTGGGAAGATGGAGTAATCAAACTGGGGATCATCGGGGATGGAAAATACATCGGAGAGGTAGGAGGCAAAGTGATTGGCCTTACTAAGGGTGTCAGGGAAAGGGTGATCATCATGGAGGGTTTAGTTCCGGTAAGGCGACGGAAGGCCGACCAGAACTTGGACGAGTTGATTGGTAGGGTAGCATTTTAACGGGTGCATGTCTGTCGCCAGTCCCGGCGTTTCTTAGCCGTGAGCAAATTACGAATTTGTCGTTGTTGTTGCCGGTGGCGTCGTAGTGTGTCCGGGTCACGCGTATGGAGGAAGGCATGGTAGAGACGACGGGATTCACGGAGGAGGAGGACGGCCTGTGGGGGTAAGGTAGGACGGTGAGAGGGGACGGCGACAGTAGGGACGTGGGCCTCCACGGCCTCAGACAAGGTCTGCTGGAGAAAGGAGGTGGCATGGGTGATATCATCAGGGTGGTGCTAGGTGAGGGGGCGGCTATCGACCTGGGCAGAGAGGGTATCCCAGTAGGCATTCCAGTTGGCAAGGGAATAATCATGGACATACTTGGGGGGAGGGTCATGGCGGGGGTCGTGGCGGGGGCGACGGCCATCTGAAATGGTGAGGAGGACAGGGAGATGGTCGCTACCAATAGGCTCCAGAACATCCACTGTTATGCGGCCATGGAGGTTGGGGGAGGAGAGGATAACATCAGGAGTGGAGTTGGATTCGGGACGGGTGTGCTGGGGGATGGGAATGAGGTCACATAGGAGGAGAAGGTACTATCGACGTGGGAGAGGACGTCGAAGGGAATAGGGGCGTTGGGGCGGACATAGATGGTGGCGCAGGTAACGGTAAGGCCAGGGAAGAAGAGACTAAGGATCAGGTGTTCGGTGGGGTCGGGAAGGAGAGGTTGGAGCCGAACAGGGATCTGGCGATGGTGCCCAATGGCAACTCCGCCACGCGCAATTGGGAGGGGATTATCGGAGCGGTGGAGGAGGTAGGGCGAAGTGTGGACGGTGTGGTGGGGTTGGAGGAAGGTTTCATTAAGGAGGAAGGCGTCCACGCGGTTGGTGGCAAGGGTATGGAGAAAGAGGTTCTTGTTGGCGGGAAGGGAGCGGATGTTGTTGAAAAGGATACGTTGCTGTCGCACCATGACAGGGATTTAAACGTGGGTGTCAAGACGGGAGAAGTTGAAATGGGCCTGGTTGTTAGAGTAGGTGGCGTACATTTTGAGGTGGAAAACGGATCGGTCGGCGAGGGAGATCTGTTGGAGGGTGTGTGGGCGCTGAAAGGGATGTACATTCCGCAGGACAATGGTGAGGAATCGGATGATGTCCTCAGCGGTAGGGGGTGGGCGAAGGGAGTTGCCGGGAGGGGTGGGGGCGTCCAGAGGGCGGACAGGAATGGTGACTTCAGGAGTGGTAGGAGGGGGTCGGGCCTTACACTTCTGGGAGTAGGTGGGATGAGGGAGATTACAGGTATTACAGGAGGGGGGACTGGAGATTGGGGCACTGCCGTAAAAAGTGGGCTTGCCCACAGTGCGGGCAGGTGGGGCCTCGCAGCACTCAGATGTTGGGTGCACATTATATCGCAAGCACCTTTGGCGGCGGAGGGTTTGAGGAGGGGAACGGGAGGGGTCAACTTTATAACGCTGGTTGAAAAGGAGGGCACCCTCCTTCAGGAGACCGTCTATGGAGGGGGCGTGCTCAGAAAAAACGCGCATCAGGCGGGTGGGGCCAGCAGCGTTATGGATCTGGCGAACCGCACGCACCTCCAGATGGGGATGGGCCTGAAGCTCCGCCAACACCTCGTCCTCCGTGATCACTGGACTGAGCTGAGTGATCACGGCGGTGAGGGTCGGCGGGCGACGCGGAGGTTGCGGTTAGCGGGAGGGAGGTGACAAGTGAGCAGGGGTGAGAGAGGCATGAGGGCCAAAGCGGGTGATAGGGATGCGGGAAAGGAGGTCCGTGTGGAGGGTAGGGCTGGGGGAGGAGATGAGAACCGAATCACGGCGAGGAGTGAGGAGGGAGATGGGGGCACCAGGACAATTCTGCCGAAGGAAGAGGATGAGGTTCCGGGCTTCAAGGAGGGAGGGATCTGGACGGGAGAGGAGGTAGCAGTAGGTGGAGGGAGTAGAGGAGGGGGCCGGGGGATGGGCGGGGAGACATCCATGGCATCAGGGGTGGGGGAAGGGGGACGAGGCGGAGCCTTTTTTGGAGCAGACGAGGCAGGGGTGCCACTGGGGCGCTTGACGGCGGCGGAGGAGGTGTGGGGGATGGGAACAACTGGAATGTGGCGGGGAGTGGCAGCTCCCAGGGCTGGAGTCGGCGCCGGAGATGGTGACGGTGACGGTGAAGGCGAAGGCGACGGCGACGATGACGATGACGGTGGCAGTGGCGGCGGTGATGGCGAAGGTGACGAGGAGAGCTGGGCGTCGACAGTGGCCCGACGGGCCACCACCTGAGCCGGAGCTGCAGTGACAGGCTGGGGGAGTGGAGGAAAGGATCAGAACGAGAGGAAGAAGCGGGAGAGGGGGCGACAAAGATAGAGGGTGAAGGGAGAATGAGGAGAGGTGGGATGGGAGGAGGGGGGTGGGACTGGGCACACCAAGTTATAGTGGTGGAGGCGGCGGAAGGGGATGTATAGACGATGACGGTGGTGGTAGTAGTGATGGTGGTGGTGGGAGCGGACATGACGACAGGAAGAAAAAACGCACAGCACGAAAAGGAAAGGACACAAACTGGGAACAGGCGAAGACGCAGACGGACGAAGACCAGGGTCGGACGACCAGGGCGGACGGCGACGGCGGCGGCGAGCACCGGCTGGCGGTGGCGGCGGCGGCGGCGGCGGCGGCGAACAGACGGACGGACAGCAGGCGGCGTCGGCGGCGAACAGACGGACGGACGGACAGCAGGCAGCAGTGGTGACGGACAGCGAGCAGGCAGGCGGACGGACGGACGGACGAACAGCTACAACAGTAAGCGGCGGGCAGACAAACAGACAGACGAACACAATCTTCAAAAGCGGAGATTCCAACCAGAGAGTAGCCCAGGCTTCGGAATCTGGCGCCTTCGAATGAGAGGATCCGACCCTCTGATGTGTGCCTGCAATGTTTTTTTATTTTTTTTACTTTATTGTTATTTTAACACCTGAACAATCAGGTAGGCTGGCAGCAGCACAATACGCCGCTCTTCAGCCGAGGAGACCACAATGAGATAAACAGAGAAGAGACATCACATAGAAGACGACGGGAAAAAACAGTAGACACATGAACATAAAAACACAAGAAGCCGTTCACACTCGATGACAATCCACATGACGAACTGTTGACACGATGCACAAACACTGAAGAAGACGATGGCACTGGTGAAACACTGAACACAAAACATGACGGCACACACGATACACTGACGGCGGCGATCTCCGGCGCGCGAATGTCCACTGAGCGTGTGCGAGTCCGGGGACCGGCCAATAGAGGGGGAGGAGGAGGAAGGGGAGTGGGAGAGCGAGATGGGATAGCAGAGATGCCACGGGCAGGGGAGAAAGGGGGGAGGGAGGAAGGGGGAAAGGAAGCCCGGGGGAAGAGGGGTGGAGGGAGGGGATGGGGGAAAGAAGTGAGAAGGGAAGGGAAGAGAAGGGAGGGAGGGTGCCTAAGGGAAAGGACACCAGAAATGGGGGGGCGGGGTCAAAGTTGATAAGAGGGGTAGACAGAGGGGACGAGGACATCATCAGGGAGGGGGAGCTGGCGGAAGCCACCTTGGGAGAGAGTAAGGAGGGTGGAGAGATGGAGACCGGGCGGGACGTGGGAAGACAGGCGCGGCAGGGGGCGGGGATGGGAGAGGATTGGGGAGACGAGTGGGTGATGAGGATCGAGTTTACGGGAGGTGTACAGGATCCGTATCCTTTCAAGGAAAAGGAGGAGGTGGGGGAAGGGGATGAGATCATACAGGATCCGTGTGGGGGAGGGGAGACGGATGCGATAGGCGAGGCGGAGAGCATGGCGTTGAAGGATTTGGAGGGATTTATAAAAGGTAAGGGGGGCGGAGATCCAGGCTGGATGGGCATAACAAAGGATAGGGCGGATGAGGGATTTATAGGTGTGGAGGATTGTGTAAGGGTCCACACCCCACGTACGGCCGGAAAGGAGCTTGAGGAGACGGAGTTGGGAACGTGCCTTGGCTTGGATTGTATGGAGATGGGGAGTCCAGGAGAGGCGACGGTCGAGGGTGACGCCAAGGTACTTAAGGGTGGGAGTGAGGGCGATGGGACGGCCATAGACGGTGAGATAGAAATCAAGGAGGCGGAAGGAAGGGGTGGTTTTGCCTACAATGATCGCCTGGGTTTTCGAAGGATTGACCTTGAGCAACCACTGGTTACACCAAGCGGTGAATCGGTCAAGATGGGATTGGAGAAGGCGTTGGGAGCGTTGCAGGGTGGGGGCAAGGGCGAGGAAGGCGGTGTCATCGGCAAACTGGAGGAGGTGGATGGGGGGCGACGGCGGCGGCATGTCCGCCGTGTACAAAAGGTACAGAAGGGGGGAGAGGACGGAGCCTAGGGGCACACCGGCGGAGGGGAAAAAGGTGTAGGAATCTGTGTTATGGATGGTGACATAGGAAGGATGGCGGGAGAGAAAGGAACCGATCAGACGGACGTAGTTAATGGGAAGGGCAAAGGTTTGGAGCTTGAAGAGGAGACCGGAATGCCAGACGCGGTCATAAGCGCGTTCGAGGTCAAGGGAGAGGAAGATCGCGGAGCGACGGGAATTAAGCTGTTCGGAAAGGAGATGAGTGAGGTGAAGGAGAAGATCGTCGGAAGAGAAGGATGGCCGAAAGCCACACTGGGTGACGGGAAGGAGGCGGTGCTGGCGGAGATGCTGGTGGATGCGGCGGGTGAGGATAGATTCCAGGACTTTGCTGAAGACCGAGGTAAGGCTGATGGGACGGTAGGAGGAGACGGCGGACGGCGGTTTGCCAGGTTTAAGGAACATGAGGATACGGGAGGTTTTCCACAGGTCGGGGTAGTAACTGGTGGACAGGACTACATTTTAGAGCCTGGCCAGGGTGGAGAGGAAAGAGACAGGAGCTTCACGAAGGTGACGGTAGGTGGCACGATTGTGACCAGGAGCGGTGTTGCACTTTGTGCTTAGTGTATCAATGAGATCCTGTGTAGTGATAGGGGCATTGAGTTCCGTGTGTGTAATGTTGTCCAGTTACTGGAAACCAGGAGCGAGGGGAGGGACAGAGGTGTCAGTTCGATCGCGGATATCTGGGAAGAGGGAGTAATCGAACTGGCGATCGTCGGGGATGGAGAAGACATCGGAGAGGTAGGAGGCAAAGTGATTGGCCTTACTAAGGGTGTCAGGGAAGGGGTGATCATCGTGGAGAAGAGGATAGTAGGGGGAGGGTTTAGTTCCGGTAAGGCGATGGAAGGCCAACCAGAACTTGGACGAGTTCATTGGTAGGGTTGCATTTAAACGGGTGCATGTCTGTCGCCAGTCCTGGCGTTTCTTAGCCGCGAGCAAATTACGAACGTGTCGCTGGAGTTGCCGGTGGCGTCGTTGTGTGTCCGGGTCACGCGTGCGGAGGAAGGCACGGTAGAGACGACGGGATTCACGGAGGAGGAGAACGGCCTGTGGGGGTAAGGTAGTACGGTGGAGGTGGATGGCGACAATAGGGACGTGGGCCTCCACGGCCTCAGACAAGGTCTGCTGGAGAAAGGAGGCGGCATGGGTGACATCGTCAGGGTGGTGCTAGGTGAGAGGGTGGCTATCGACCTGGGTGGAAAGGGTATCCCGGTAGGCATTCCAGTCGGCTCGGGAATAGTCGTGGACATACTTAGGGGGAGGGTCAGTACGAGGGTCGGGGCGAGGGCGACGACCGTCTGAAACAGTGAGGAGGACAGGGAGATGGTCGCTACCAATAGGCTCCAGGACATCCACCGTTATGCGGCCAAGGAGGTTGGGGGAGGAGAGGATAAGATCAGGAGTGGAGTTGGATTCGGGACAGGTATGCTGGGGGATGGGGACGAGGTCGCCTTGAAGGGTGGAGAGGAACCGATGCCATCGCCGTAACTGGGCAGTGGAACGACTATGGATGTTGAGGTCGGCGGCGATCACATAGGAGGAAAAGGTTCGATCGACGTGGGAGAGGAAGTCGAAGGGAATAGGAGCGTTGGGGCGGACATAGATGGTGGCGCAGGTAACGGTAAGGCCGGGGAAGAAGAGACTAAGGATCAGGTGTTCGGTGGTGTCGGGAAGGAGAGGTTGGAGCCGAACGGGGATCTGGCGGTGGTGACCAATGGCAACTCCGCCACGCGCAATTGCGAGGGGATTACCGGAGCGGTGGAGGAGGTAGGGCGAAGTGTGAATGGTGTGGTGGGGTTGGAGGAAGGTTTCATTAAGGAGGAAGGCATCCACGCGGTGGGTGGCAAGGGTGTGCAGGAAGAGGTTCCTGTTGGCGGGTAGGGAGCGGATGTTGTTGAAAAGGATACGTTGCTGTCGCGCCATGATAGGGATTTAGACGAGGCTGTCGAGGCGGGAGAAGGTGAAATGGGCCTGGTTGTTGGAGTAGGTGGCGTACATCTTGAGTTGGAAAATGGAACGGGCGGCGAGGGAGATCTGTTGGAGGGTATGTGGGCGCTGAAAGGGATGAACATTTTGGAGGACGATGGTAAGGAACCTGATGATATCCTCAGCGGGGGGGGGGGGGACGAAGGGAATAGCCAGGAGGGGTGGGGGCGTCCAGTGGACGGACAGGTACGGTGAGTTCAGGAGTGGTTGGAGGGGGTCGGGCTTTACACTTTTGGAAGTAGGTGGGATGAGGGAGATTGCAGGTATTACAGGAGGGAGGGGATTGGAGGTTTGGGCACTGCCGGAGGAAGTGCGCTTGCCGACAATGCGGGCAGGTGGGGGCCTCGCGGCACTCAGCTGTGGGGTGCGCATTATAGCGCAGACACCTCTGGCAGCGCAGGGATTGAGGAGGGGAACGGGAAGGGTCGACCTTGTACCGCCGGTAGAAGAGGAGGGCACCCTCCTTCAGGAGACGGTCAATGGAGGGAGCGTCATCAGAGAAAACCCGCATAAGGCGGGTGGGGCCGGCCGAGTTGAAAATGCGGCGGACCGCCCGCACCTCCAGTGTGGGATGGGCCTTGAGCTCCGCCAACACCTCCTCCTCCGTGATCGACGGACTGAGCCGCGTGATCACGGCGGTGAGGGTCGGCGGGCGATGCGGGGGTTGGGGTTGGCGGATAGGAGATGGAGAAGGAGCAGGGGTAAGGGAGGCGTTGGGACCAAAACGGGTGACGAGGAGACGGTAGAGGATGTCAGTATGGAGGGTTGGGCTGGGGGAGGAGATGAGAACAGAATCCCGTCTGGGAGTAAGGAGAGAGATGGGGGCACCAGGGAAATGTTGGCGGAGGAGGAGGGAGAGGTTCCGGGCCTCGAGAAAGGAAGGATCGGGACGGGACAGGAGATATTTGTATAAACTGGGGGGGGAGGAGGAGGAGGAGGAGGAGGAGGAGGAGGAGGTGGGAGCAGGGCCAGGCGGGGAGACATCCATGGCACTCTGGGGGGGGATGGAGGTCGGGGCGGGGCCTTTTTGGGAGCGGAGGAGGTGGAAGTGCCACTAGGGCGTTTGACGGCGGCAGAAGAGCGGGTGGTGACATTAGGGACGGGAGCGATGGGGAGGTGGTGGGAAGGGACAGGTCCCGGCGTGGACGCAGCAGTCGGCGCCGGAGACGGTGACGGTGAAGGCGATGGTGACGGCGACGATGATGACGGTGGTGGCGGTGATGGCGATGGTGACGGGAAGAGCTGGGCGTGGACAGTGGCCCGACGGGCCACCACCCTAGCCGGAGCTGCTGTGACAGGCTGGGGGAGTGGGGGGAAAGGGTCAGAACGAGATGAGCGAGAGGAAGACAGGGGAGAGGGGGCGACAAACAGCGAGGGCGAAGGGAGAGTGAGGAGAGGGGGATGGAAGGAGGGGGGTGGGACTGGGCACACCAAGTTATAGTAGTGGAGGCGGCGGAAGGTGAGGTATAAACGATGGCGGTGGTGGTAGGGGTGGCGTTGGTGGTGGGAGCGGACATGACGACAGGAAGGAAAAACGCACAGCACGAAAAGGAAAGGACACAAACTGGGAACAGTCGAAGACGCAGACGGACGAAGACCAGGGTCGGACGACCAGGACGGACGGCGACGGCGGCGGCGAGCACCGGCTGGCGGCGGCGGCGGCGGCGGCGGCGGCGAACAGACGGACGGACAGCAGGCGGCGTCGGAGACGGACAGCGAGCAGGCAGGCGGACGGACGGACGGACGAACAGCTACAACAGTAAGCGGCGGGCAGACAAACAGACAGACGAACACAATCTTCGAAAGCGGAGATTCCAACCAGAGAGTAGCCCAGGCTTCGGAATCTGGCGCCTTCGAATGAGAGGATCCGACCCTCTGATGTGTGCCTGCAATGCAAGAGCTGTACGCTATATGGCATTTGCCACGAATTAAGAGAACGATAAGTACTGTAAATCCTCATTCCCTTAGATCAAAGTCTTTAATTAACAAGAGATATGCTGTTGCTGAGTTGAGCTCTACTTCAAATACTTCCCGACAAGACGTCAAAATGCGAAATAAACGTAACTGCCAGCTGTCGTCTGCTGCTGGACGGCGAACGGCGGGCCACACAGCTGTTGCCTGGTGTCGCCAACAGATGGCAGCGCGGTAGTCAGTACGGCAGTCCGTGTTAGTTAACTATGTAGTGCTATCACCTGTTCAAAAATGATTCAAATAGCTCTGAGCACTATGGGACTTAACATCTAAGGTCATCAGTTCCACAGAATTAGGACTACTTAAACCTAACCAACCAAAGAACATCACACATAGGCATGCCTGAGGCAGGATTCGAACCTGCGACCGTAGCAGTCGTGCAGTTCAGGAATGAAGCGCCTAGAGCTGCTCGGCCACAGTGGCCGGCATTAACACCTGTATGCAAGAATGTCCACTTCTTTACTGATACATTAGTTCCCCACTAAGGGGCAGGCTGACAGCACATAAACCACTCTTTAAAGTTCAGGGGAAATAAAACGTACTGTAAATTAAATAAAACCATGGGTGTGAAAGCTGTTTCTTCTTTTAATGCATATCTTTTCTACATCTACATCTACATCCATACTCCGCAAGCCACCTGACGGTGTGTGGCGGAGGGTACCTTGAGTACCTCTATCGGTTCTCCCTTCTATTCCAGTCTCGTATTGTTCGTGGAAAAAAAAGATTGTCGGTATGCCTCTGTGTGGGCTCTAATCTTTCTGATTTTATCCTAATGATCTCTTCGCGAGATATACCTAGGAGGGAGCAATATACTGCTTGACTCCTCGGTGAAGGTATGTTCTCGAAACTTCAACAACAGCCTGTACCGAGCTACTGAGCGTCTCTCCTGCAAAGTCTTCCACTATTATCTCCGTAACACTTTCGCGTTTACTAAATGATCCTGTAACGAAGCACGCTGCTCTCCGTTGGATCTTCTCTATCTCTTCTATCAACCCTATCTGGTACGGATCCCACACTGCTGAGCAGTATTCAAGCAGTGGGCGAACAAGCGTACTGTACCCTACTTCCTTTGTTTTCGGATTGCATTTCCTTAGGATTCTTCCAATGAACCTCAGTCTGGCATCTGCTTTACCGACGATCAACTTTATATGATCATTCCATTTTAAATCACTCCTAATGCGCACTCCCCGATAGTTTATGGAATTAACTGCTTCTAGTTGCTGACCTGCTATATTGTAGCTAAATGATAAGGGATCTTTCTTTCTATGTATTCGCAGCACATTACACTTGTCTACATTGAGATTTAATTTTTCATTCCGTGCACCATGTGTCAATTCGCTGCAGATCCTCCTGCATTTCAGTACAATTTTCCATCGTTACAACCTCTCGATATACCACAGCATCATCCGCAAAAAGCCTCAGTGAACTTCCAATGTCATCCACAAGGTCATTTGTTTGTGAATAGACAGATGTAACGGTTATTTCTGCAGTACCACAGGGGTGTGTCATATTCCTTTACCTTACACACTATGTAAATGGTGTAGGTCGATGCTTCGTGTGACGTTCATGTCACATCCCTGCCGGCGTTTATTACATTTTTGTTGCTATGTTTTAATGCACGATGTAGGAAGATTTTGCTCCAAGAAGAGAATCTTTTATCACCTGTATTTATTGCTTACATATTAATCCACAGCTCTAGCGGTGCTGATGACGTTTCTTGCAGCTAGAACATGTTAATAACAACATCTGACAGTTTATAAGACGATTGTGCCTCTCTCTCTATGACAGCTGTACCACTCGCAAGATAACTTTATGGGACATGTCCGTCCAATATTGGTTTGCGGTCAGTATTATTTCTTATTGCCAGCAATCAGTTATTTACGAAAGATTATACCTAGTAGTAGGGGATTTGTGATAAGTTCCCCTTGGGCACCAGGCTTGTAAAGTATATGTTTGTGCTCTGACATGTGCAAAGGAAATGACTGTGTCCAGTCGTAAGGAAGGTATGGATTTGACGTGGAATACTGTGATAGCAAAGCAAAGAGTATGTCAAGTCATAATAATGGTACAGATATTTCAATTTCCAGAGCCACAGCTGTCAACGGGGTGTATTTCTGATACTTTGCTCATTGTCGAATGTCAGCCAATTGAGGCCGGGATCGTAATATTTGTTTGTAAGTAAAGTGACGAAACATATATGTGTCCGATTTCGTAGGATGTTTCTGTCTGTGTGTGCTCGGCGCGGCGGTGGCTGTGGCCTGTAGTGGGAATGACCCACGTCTGCCACTGACGGCAGGAGCCCTCCGAATGGAGAGGCCTGTCGCGATGCGGGAATGTAGTTGTCTTAACCGTGTCGTCCTCCAGATAGTCAAATACAGGACTAAAACTTAGTATGTGTTGGACAGCTTTTGTGATTGTGTGGAAGTTTGAGAAGATTCAATAAGGACATGAGTTTGCACTGGACAGTTATTCCATCCTGTGTAAACTGTCCGATTGACTGCTTCTTCACATTTCCCGCCTTTATCTGGTTGAGAGAAGATCGATTGAGGTGTGTGTTGAGCGCACCTAGCAGGTGAAAGGCGGGTGGAGGACACGTTTGCTGGTTCTGTAGGCATGAGACACACCTTAGTTGACTTTGTAATTTATATGGATGATTTGGAATGTTATACCAGAGACATCGGTTTTCGAGAGGTTCGCAGATGGTATAAGTTTCTCAGTCGAATGTAAAAAAAAAAAAAGAAAAAGAAAAAAAAGAAAGGAAGAAGAACTATAACGATTTTGCTCATGCAACTATATGAAAATGGACTTTGTCTATTTTCGTCGAAAGAGGACGTTTATTATTGTCGATGACGTTTTTTTTCTTTTTTTAGTTGTTGCGCTATTATAGGAGTCGAGTTGATCTTATTTAGTCCAGTGCAGAGCGGTGGGTGAGTTCTCTACGAGACCGCGGCTCCCCTCGTTCCCAGCTTGAGCGTCATGCGCGACATTAAACAACAGTGCTTTCCATCCTACAGAGAGAGCCCTGTTGGAGGCTTTGGGGACCTGTGTACTCTGTGATAGCTTGTCGCTGCAACAGCGCCCCAAAACAATAACAGCCAGCTGCGACACCAAGATGCATTTGGGAAAGCTGCCATTTAACTCCTATTGTTTAGTTAAGTAGACCTGCTTATGTACTGGCGAAGGACCATCATCTCAAGGCGGATGGCACATGTCCGGTGCAGTAGCCTCCTCGGTCCTTCCAGCCCACAGGCGGGTTTTCGGCAGTTTGTGGTTGTACATTGAGGAGATCACAAGTTCAACTACCGCCTCATATGTAGTCTTTTAGGACGACGATTTTCCCCAGTACACATGATGCATTATGACCTGTTGAGCACGAGTGCTGGTTTGTTTCGCGACAATTTCGAAGTGTAATTAGAGTTGTGGAGCATTTTTTCCATCAGCTGTGATAGCGTGTATTGGCTTCGACTACCTGGGCTCTAGGGTGGTTTTTAGTAGGTGTGTGTAGTGAACTCTTATGTCAAACAGCGATATATGCTAGGTGCTTTTTTGATTTCCTCTCTGTCAAACACCAGCATCTAGTCAGTTGAACGTGTTTCCCACCAAAAAGAATTAATACAGTACCTCCCACTCCAGACTTTTCCCTCCTAATTTGTAGGTGAAGGGTAGAGTTTGAGTGTTTCCGTCACTGGTTTCGAGTGGTATTGCGAAATTTTTTCCAACCAGGATAAGACGAGTTGTATGGTATATTTACTTTATGAGCTGGATTGCAATTTTAAGCCATCCTTGTGCAGCACTATGGATATAGCTGTGTAATTAGGACCAACCATTGTCATTAATTACGTAATGAGAGTCGATATATCAGTCAGTTTCCCGACCAAAATAAATGAAGTACACTAACCTAACATTCTTCTCCCGCATCTGGACAGTTTCCATGTGTTGGGGGGTGCACTTATGCTTTCCATCCAGTAGAATCAGGTTTCGAGTCCCTGATAGGTTACGTTTTTTACGTGCACTGAGCGTCGGTGCTCTGCATTGTTTTATGGTGTTTAAGCATTGTGAGCGTGTTTGGATAGCATTACACATTCATTATTTCGTTGATCTACGAGCAGTTTGCATGTCTGTATGCTGTGTGCTGGATTATTACGGTTGTTTACGAGTTTTGCGTCTCTGCAGATCAGAGTACTGCATTATTTACGAGTAGTTTCCTGGTCTGTAAATTGTAAATTTTGAACCAAAGCATGTCAGGGTTACTGTTTTGTATCAATGTAATAAATAAACTACATGTAGTCCGCCTCTAAATAAATTTATCAAAAAATAAAGTGCCTCCTTCCTCTCACCAGCAGACCAAAACAGGCTGATTCCTTATCCCGCAAATTTTCCCCTCCAGACCGCTGGGGCGATGAGGAGGCTGGGTCACAAGTGCAGCCAAGAAAAACACGTTACGTCATCATGATACTGTGCTCCTACGGACTGAACTGCATGATCATGTGACCTATAGCGGTGCCCTCTAGCAGTGAACTCGCCAATTAGCTCAGTTGTCTGCTCTGGGGGATTGGAAGGAGTTGTCTCTTGTGTAGTGGAGGGTTTTCAAATGTTTTCGAAATGTCAGACAATTCAAGCAGAGACAGATGTTTCCATGCATTGTGTTATGCAAAGCATTTATTTGCAGGACCTTATTCTTCTTCCTCTTCATATTTTCATGCATTAATGCCCGCTTCCATTCTTCATGCATTGAGCTGTGGATGCAGTCCTTGGCTGGATGAGTGCATGTAACACAGCTATTACAACTCCCCCTGTCTGGCATCAAAATCTCGCTAGTTGAACACACGCTAATTCCACACCTGTAAGTCAACAAGCACTGATATCTCAGCCTCTTGTGGTCATAGCACTACACTAAGCCACTAATGCTGGAGGTGAATAACTAATTTAAACAAATTTCGACAGATTTATACAAATTCGAACAAATTTAAACAAGAATGAGAATGTGCGCTGATATGAAACATTCTGGCAGATTAAAACCGTGTGCCAGACTGAGTTCCTCATTTAGAGTCTTGGTCTGGCACACATTTTTAATCTGTCAGGACATTTCAAACTTATACAAATAGAATGACATGAACAGACTCTAGTGGAGGCAACAGCATCTTATCCCCCCCTTATCCATGAGTAAGTTCTTAGAGCATAATTCCCTCCAAATTTCTAAATCCCCACCCATTTTCCAACAGGATGACACACCATTATGCAACAAAGACGGAAAGGGGGCGGGTGGCGACCCATAGAAGCACATAATTCAATTACCTGAAAAAATCTAATTTCCCAAAGATGGCGGAATGGCAGGGGTGGGGGGGGGGGTGCCGTGGTACTTCCCTGCCAAAAGCCGCCATCTATGATATTGGTACTCATGTCATCAGATGACGTCATTGCCGTAATCTTGGATGATGTCATGCTCTGTTGCCAAGTTTACAGGCCGCCATCTTGGATGACTTTATCGCCGCCATCTTGAGTACATTTGACAACAATGGAGAGTGGGGTGGTATGAATGTTACCCTTCTACACATGGATTCATGGGGTTGTTTCCATACCTGTACGTGTATGAGCAGAACTGCAACGTGAAATGAGACTTGTCCAACCAAACAACGTGTATCCTGTCATCAAAAGTCCAATGTCAGTGCTGACAGGCTAATGGCGATGTGTAAGGCTTTTTGTTCTGTGGTCATCAAAGCTGCACGATTGGGCCATCGGCTCAGAAAAACAATATCGATGATGTTTGGTTGAGTGGTTCGCATGCTGAAACTTGTTGGTGCCCCAGCATTGGAATCTGCAGCAATTTGCAAAGTTGCACTTCTGTCGAGTTGAACGGTTCTCTTCACTCGTCGTTGGTCCCGTTCTTGTAGAATTTTTTTTTTTTTTTTTTTTCCAGCTGCAGCGATTTCGGAGATTTGATTTTTCACCGGATTTCTGATAATCACGATACACTCGTAAAATGGTCGCTGGGGTAAATGCCCACTGCGTCGCTACCTCGGAGATGCCGCATCCCATCGCTCGTTTGCCGACTGTAACATCATAACAACGCGCCAGGCACTTGTTGTCTTATATAGGCGATGCCGACCGCAGCGCCGTATTCTACTTGTTTAGGTATCTCTGAATTGGATACGCATGCCTATACCAGGTTCATTGGGGCTTCAGTGTATTCGCAATACGCTACATCTGTGCTGAGGCTCATTTGTTGCTTCCTGCGTCGACCCAATGCAGGTCTCGCTGCCTTTCGCTACAGTCCTCTACCGCCGCGACTTCTCTGCATACAACGGCATTACACGAGTAAAGCCTCATGGAACGTCTGACGATATCTACTAGGTTCTCCATATATATCGTGAAAAGTAGCAGTCCTACGACACTCCCTAGGGGCACAGACAAAGTTACACGTATGTCTGACTGGAACACTGAGTTCTGTTTGCTGGAAACTCTCCAATCCAGCCACACAGTTGGCATCATATTCTGTACTATAGTATTTCGTTGACTATCCGGCCGTGGGGAACTGTGTCGAATGCCGTAGAGAAGTGAAGGAACGTGGCTGCCCCTACCTGGGCGTCCGCATCTGCTGCTCTCTGCGCCTCGTGGACGAACGGGGCGAGCTGGGCTCCACACGGCCGTCGTCTCCTGGGCCCACCTCGGTCGCTACACGGGAGACTTCCAGTCCCCAGAAACAGTCCGCGAGCATGACGCGTGCTCCAAACTTCTACAAGAGACTCGCATCAGCGAGACGGGCCTATAGTTTTGTGCGTCTTTTCATCGACCTCCTCGAAAGACTTATGGCGCACTGCTGCTAGAATAGGGACAAGTTTCACGAATTCTGTGTAGAATCGAACTGGTGTACCGTCACGTCAAGTGGCATTCCCCATGTAAGAGCGATTTCAGTTGCTGTGCTGTTCCTCTGTTACTTGTTTGCATAGCTTTCATTTTGTCGTTCGTGCGTCGCTTAACGGGAGTAACTGCAATGTGATGTTTCCTCTTCAAAACATAGATATGCACATGCTGACCACATCTTAATCGTGAATCCGAGGAAATGCGTGAATTGGCGGAATACGAGAGCCGTCGAGTGAGTAAAGTGGCAAACTGCATTTGCGTGAGTAATGCTGAGTATTATCAGACGAAAATTACCGTGGTTCAAGTTCGTAATAATACCGAGAAACTGAGTAGCCAGTGTGGATAACTGGAAAGCAAAACGTAATAACATTTCATCACTCGCTCGCTAAATGTATGCTTCAGGAAAAACCCATCATGTCCACTATTGTCTCTTCTGATATAAGAAAACTGTATACGAATCTCACTTTTGCAGAAACTATTAACATCAACAGACAAAACCTTATTAGGCATAAAAGAATTGCATCTGCAGAAGCAATACAGCTAATACAACTTTTAGAATTATCATTGTCTTTCAACTATTTCCAATTCAATGATAAGTATCACTATCAAGAACAAGTTTTGGTTAGGAACCTTGACAGATATTTTCTTCAACAACCTTGAGAAAAAATCTTTACTAAATACCAAGTATATGGGAAAACACAGTCTATTTTAAGCGATACGTTGATGACACTGTAGATCCTCACCCAACTCCTGCGGCAGGTGTTGCAAGAGAGGCAGTCTGGGTCACGTCACAGTCTAGTCTTAATGTTCCGAGAGTGTACACTGCTAGAAGAGTCAATCAATACACTGCCGCCCCCTACGTTTATCTCGTGAAAAGACCATGAAGGTAAAACTAGAGACATTCACCACAGAAACAGAAAACGACAAAATGTTAAGTTTCCTTGATTTCACAATATATAGACGCAACAACCAACACCAATTCTCCATTTTCAGGAATGTGAACTCCACCAGCACAGCCATTCACAAACGTTCTAATAAACTCATTGCTCACAAACTAGCCAGTTTCCAATACAAGCTGCACAGCCTGAACAAAACCCCACTCACTGAAAACAACTATAACAATGAATTACAGACGATGAGAAAAATAGCTGTACAGAATGGATACGGTACAAATGCTATAGGTAAATTGAATCACAAAATTGAAAGACAATCAGAAAGGACACCCAACACATAAAAACAAAAGCCTTCTCACCAACTTACAAACAAACAGAACACACATATGAGCACAGATGAACAATAAACACCCACAACAATAAACAATTGGTTCACTCTCATGTACAACAACAAGGCAACATACAAAAAAACGAGGGTTAAAACCAGCCTACAGGACAGACAACTCAACACAGAGAAAGCCAAGAACAACCAACAAAAGACAGACAATCACAACCCATCTGCTATTTACCAACTAACATGTCAGGATTGCGAAACAGTTTATATAGGACAGACAAGCAGAAACTTTAATACCAGATACACAGAATGCGGAAGAGCATTAAAAAATAACTGCTGTCATTCCACATTTGCTGAACACATTATGTACAAGATAAATAACCCAACAGACAACAACACTGTCTTGAAAATTCTCTAATGCAGCAACAGAACCCAAAAAACATAATAATAATAACTGAAGAAAAGTGTCTAATACAAAAAGCCGTATTTGAAGGAAAATAAGCAATAAATGAATATACAGTTTTCTGCAATGGAACTCTGTTCTCTACCCTCAAAGAATTATTAGATAACACCAACCTGTAGAAACCCCCCTCCCCCATTACCCTTCACACAAACACACACACACACACACACACACACACACACACACACACACACACACACGCGCGCAACCTTCCACATAGAATTAAATAATCTCAGGCATAGCCATAACAGTTTCCAAATCGTACTTTTTGCTATACAACTTGTCTACATTGAGTTCTATATGGTTGCAGATGACAAACTGTGAAACAAAACAAGGACTGTAAAGACATAATACCTCATGAAAACTACAACACGTGGTAAAAAGTAATGAATACATAATGAAATGTCCTTCAAAAATTTGTAATTGCGATTTCAAAAAATAATATGTGGAACGTCCCCTTAGAAGAATTTGTACAAGACTGTGCTTAAACTGACACACAATATTTTTTAGCGCAACGCAATCTGACTTTCAAAAATCTCTACAAAAAAATGGCCCTGACTAACATTAACCTATACCTTTCACAAATCACTTACCTCACCAAAAATCGTCGTTACTCGCACTACTGCAATACAGCGATCGCCACTACTGCCAGCTAAATAAACGATTCAAACTACTGAAGGCACTAACTACTAATAGGCATAGTTAGCAAATGCAAGATTTTGATAGAGAACAAACAATGTATTTACCTCAATAGTGTTCAAAAGTCATAATATACATAGCAGTTCATGACATCCAGTCTTACAAATTTCAAAACTCCGCCATCTCTCTCCCACATCCACCACTGCTGGCGGCTCACCTCCAACTGCGCAACGCTACGCGCTGTTCACATCCAGCTGCCCAACACTACAAATGGCGAGTATTACAACAATGCCAACCAGCCACAGACTGCACACAGCACAGCCAGTGATTTTCATACAGAGCGCTAAGAAAACCTAAACAGCCTACTTACATATTTACGTGTGTACAAACAGCAAAGAACATTCTTGACGTCTAACAGCCATAAAATAAAAGCCCACTGATGTTGCTGCAACTGTAGTGAAATATGTTTGGGTTGTGAAACAAAATAGTGTTTTGTTAAAGGCGGACCCCAGCAAAAATATTTGTATGTTCAGTTACTTAATATTCACATTTTCTCCATGAATCGGCAAGCGATTACATCACTCACGGTGGTGAGAATACATCACCGTCATACCAGATTCTAAAACGCATGCGGAGACGGAAAAGTTTTCTTTTGAAAAGTGCCGTATATTTCCGTTGATGGCTGCGTTTCTCGCGCAATTGTACACAATTTTGCCATTAAATCGTCCACTTACGCGACGTATTTACAAGCACCAAATTGACCGTCACATTTACATCCTCGGACTACACTGCAAACCACTGTGAAGTGCAAGGCAGAGAGTACTTGGAACAGCAACAAGTTTCGAATTTTTTTCCCGTTCCGTTCGCGTACGGAGTGCGTGTTGTGGCCGGCCTGACTCTGCCTTCAGCCTCCTTACAGCAGCGACGAGTAGTGGCTGGAAAGCGCCTCTGGACTCTTCGCTTAGCAGTCACCTGCAAAATGTCGTAAGTGGCCTCTGGTGCGGTAACTTGTGGATCTCTTAAAGCGTCTGCCGACTGAGTTGTTTCAACACTTGCGTGCCACTCTCCCATGGGTCAGCCAGACCTGTCACAATTTGTGCTGTCCTTCTCTGTATACCTTCAGTAGCCGCTATCGGTGCTATCTGGTATGAGACCCACACACTAGAGTATTGTCCTATGACAGCACACGCAAGTGTTTCCTAACCAATATCGACTGCACATGGCTCCACTGTCTGAGTACCCTGCCAGAGGTCTGAAGTCATCGTCACTAAATGTCCACCCAGCTCACTAGTTTTCAGTTCGTCAGGATGAGATAACGCAGCAACTAAGATGACACGTAACACAAAAGAGTGCCCCCAAAACAGCTCTGTGTGAAATTCTTGTAATAACTGGGAACGGAACTTCAGACGCTCACGCTCCCCGTATGTCTGCTGTGACAGATTTGTATAAACATGCAAGATCAGGACGGAAACCGCCATCGGCTTCAGCCCCTCCATCTAACTGCAGTCCTACTGTCGATGTCTGCGACTATCTTTCCGCACAGCTAGACTTAAATGTTTCGATTTCCTGTGTAGTCTCTTAAGGCTGAGACAGTACCCGCGCTGACAGTTAAAATTATTGCTGATCATCATACGATGACGGCCTCTCTGTTGATGGAAATGTAAAACATGAGTGCAGGCTGCTGGATCAAGTTAAAGTAATGTAAATAACTGTGCCTAAAACTCAACAGCGGATATGAATACCTTTCTTAAGTTCTCAGAGGGTATCAAACTGCACAAAAATTGGCATATTATAAAGTCAGATGGTGCCTTTAGTTTTGTTCTAGCAGAAGCGACAGATATTTCTACACTTTTGCGTTTTGTTGTGATAAATACTGCCCAGAGTACATATTTGGTAAAAGTCAAAACACCAAACTTGGTACAAAGAGTTTCCCATTAACTTTAACCCATTTAAATGACTTATTTGACGTTATTGATGATTAGGAACATTTCCCCAGAAAGAACAATAATAGTTCACAGCAAACTACTTGCTATTCATAACCAATGATTTGAAAAATATGGTAAATTTTTTGAAGAAACTGAAAGCAGCAACATTAATTGTTTATGTGAGCATGTGAATTTAATGAGTATGCAAAGGAATCATTACAGATACTCGCTAAATTATATTATGTTTTGTAGTATTTGATTTTCAATATCACCACATGCTTACAAGTTTATAAGGAGCACACACTGTCTTGTGCTATCCCATCCTAATACACTACATAAGATTTCTCCACATTTTGAAACACACTGAGCAGGTGAGCAGCTAGGTGGCAGTTTTCTGTAGTACACAACACAGAAAATTCAGTTCCTTTGTGAATCAGATCAAGTTGTTTCACTAATAGTTGACAAAATTCAAATGAGGCTTTATTTGGACTTCACATTAGATAATATTTTGGAATCTGCAGCCAGTTCTAAAAATGTGGCAACTAGAGCTCAGGTTTTTATCCCTCCAGTTAGCAACATGAATGGTGAAGAACAGTTCACTCTAATTAAGAAAATAGTTTTTAGACTACATGCCACTGGTTTTAATTTGCCTGTGTTGTTAGTGAGAATAATTCAATTGTCAAATGGGCCACATCATGATTTGCTTCCCCTGCTCAACTAGCAATTGTTTACAAACACCCTTTTGATGACACACAATCTTTCTTTATGTTTTATATTCTCCTCACATATTAAAATAAGTCACAAACAACTGAAACGATAAAAAGATAGTGATGAGGAAATGAAGTACCCACAGTTTGAATAAGTTTGAGAAAGTATACAACTGCTTGTGGCCAAGTTCTCTGCAGTTAAAAAGCTACATAACGTTGAGTGTACACAGATAACAAAATCTGTCAAAAAATCTAATTCAAAGTCTGTTTATAAAAGCAACATTGAGTGACAAAATTACAAATCGGTGCTTAGTAGCTCGAATGGGATTGTTGTTCATTATTTCTTAACCTTGAGGGAACATCATCTTACTAAGTTTTGAGAGCACTCCTAAATTCATGAAAAATTATTTAAACATGGTGGAACTTTTTGAATGTTACCTTACCTGGTAGATACAGACATTTCAAGAATGTTCTGCAAAAACCACTTTCCAACACAAGTGTTGATGGTATCAGATATTTTGAAAGATTTCTTATCGTGGTTGGATATATGGAAATGTTTCCCTGAGTGCACATATGGATTATGCAATAACACATATTCAGTCACATCAGATATCATTCACATTCTAGAAATGACCAAGTATTGCAGTGAGGGCTCCAAGTTTAACGATGTTCTGCCACTAAATGTTCAGATGATCTAGAAGCGAGATTTGGAAACCAGCTTACAATGGAAGAATCCCAATAATAGGTATCATTGGTATTTTCAGAAAGCTATTTGACATTCAATTCAAGCTACGAATTCAGACCTTACTGCCCTGGAAAATTCCATCATCTGCTCTTGGAGAAGTTGGAATAGATTCAGATTCTTTTAAAACTGACTGTAGATGATGTGACCTTACCTCCATCACCACCAACAAACATTTAGACTATAATCGATTACAGTGAGGAACAAATTTAGTCTGTTCAGGAATACTTGCCTGTTTTCACATACTTGTCAGGGTATTATGCCAGAGCTGTTCTTAAGAAGCTGAGATGTGAGAAATCTAAAACATATTTGATGAACATATAAGAAAGGTGGACAGAAGTAGGTCGTATTATCCTAATAATGAGGTAGTTACTGCTATACGTTTTGCTTATTTGGCTGCTATAAACTTGGTGTCTAGAGAACATGGACACAGCTTCATGATATGCTCTTCACAAAGAAATTTACTGTTGATGTAATTAAAAGAGAAGACTTCTTCCTAAGGCAGTTGGCAGTTTTCTTGTAGTTGGCAGTTGGCAGTTTTCTTCTAGATCACGCAGATCAGAGCTTTCTTTAGTGTGTAGTAAAATTGGATGTAATATGCTTCTCAATAATTATGCTAAAAAAATTTACATAGCCATAACTGTTTTAACAGCTAAGAGAGAACATTGTCGACTGTAAAGCAATTTGGAATAAATTTTGTGACACGTAAACCAACATTTACATTAGTCATTTTCTCCTCTATCCAAATTTTCTCTTACCGATATGCGTAATTGCATTTTGAACACTGAATGTCCATAATAATAAGCCTATATTTTACTTTCAATGATTTCGTTGCATTAGCAGCAGTATTCTGGTACATATGACACAGACATATGGACGTATCAGATTTATGAAATCTCGCTTTTGGCTTTGTTGATTAAATGTTGGTTACATGAGGGACTAAACTATCCCAGCGACAATATCGATACGATCTCTAGTGAGTCATTTATGTCTCCGTGAATTACATTTTTGTCAAAGTAATTAAACTCGTGGTCGCCAGAACAATTATGGCATGGCACAGTTTCTTTGTAAATGGCACACAGGCTGACAGTCGAGAACTAAGTCTGTTACGCTCTCACGGAAGAAGTACACGTTCTTGCGCTGATGCTGGTTTGCAGCGACAGCCTAGTGGCGGTGACGTCACAGTTGTGATTTGTTTCTTGCGTCTTCGTTATCATATTCTCTCTTGAAGGGTGCTAATGGTAACGTCTTTGCGATAAATTTTCAGCGCCTCGTAACCATGAAACGGCATACCGCGGATTATAAAATATGCTGTTTCATCTTTAAATTGGAAATTATTGACGATAACAACTCACTCCCGAGAACACTCTTATACGAAGACATTAACCGTCGATAAATCATTATGTGACTTTTATTATAGCAATGATTATAATAAATCATTCCAAGAACGACGTTTTTTGTAAACATCGCGTACGCGAAGATAAAGTCCTGTGGAAATGAAATGAAATGAAGTCCCATGCTTCCTTACAGAGCGTGGGGGAACGATGCGGGAGACCCGCACCGCCTTACTAGGCTAGGTCCTAATGGAGGTGGTTTGCCGTTGCCTTCCTCCAACCGTAATGGGGATGAATGATGATGATGAAGACGACACAACAACACCCAGTCATCTCGAGGCAGGAAAAATCCCTGACCCCGCCGGGAATCGAACCCGGGACCCCGTGCTCGGGAAGCGAGAACGCTACCGCGAGACCATGAGGGGCGGACAAAGTCCTGTGAGAGGCCCATATTGAACGCAAACGAAATTCGATAGCCGATCACGCGGTGGTCGATTTTTGCGTACGACGCCAAAATGACGTCACGTTTCAAGAAGTAATGTGAAACAACTGTTACCGCATTTGTTGTGAAGAAAGCAATATAGGCAGAGATTTAAATACCATGACCTCCTTCATAATGTTTCATTTTGAAGCAGTCAAATAATTCACAGCTCTACAGAATGAAACTGTTTTTTCGTTACCAGGGAAGTTTGAACGAAAATGGGATATTGTTATGATACTCATTCCGAGTATATTTGTACTTTTGCCAAATTGGCTCTGGTTTTTGAGATATAGGTTATTTGTGGAAATGAGAGTTTCATGTGGATAATATCGACTGCAGGGTCCATATATGGTGTAATGTATTTGCTATCTGTTTTGAATTAGTGATATTGTACTATCTTTATTAAACAATTGTGCTCATGGAGTGCATCTGTGTGGTTGAGGATTACATCATGCAAACATCACACTGTCAGCATGTGTTCAGTCCTGTTGTGCGGTGCGTGTGTTGAAGATATTGAGGGTTGTGCAGATTTGAATTCGGCGGTACTCGACATTCATTTGTTGACCGAGGTAATCCCCGCAACAGCCGATAGGTAGCGTTCAGTGTAAACAAGAAAAATGGCGATGGTCGAAAGTCACACACATGTGCAGTGCAGCGTCAAGGAGATAGAACCTTTTCATCGTGACGTAGTAAATAAGAGGTGAGTATTCATTTCACACAAAACAATTAATGATGTTTGTTGGATGCGATTGACATGCAAATACAAGAAAGTTCTGCATAATATGTAGTATTTGTGGAATTTTGTTTTAGGAAAACATGAGTTATTCACACCGTCTTTGCGTGAACCATCCAGATGAGTTCTGTTACATTTGTGGTGAATACGTTCTTCAAAAGAACAGGAAGAATATCACTCCTTTTGTGAAGGAAGCGTATCTGGCATATTTCGGAATTAAACTTGGAGATCAAGACAAGGCGTGGGCACCCCATAAAGTTTGTAAATGCTGTGTGGCGTGCTTACGGCAGTGGACAAAACGAAAAAGGAAAAGCTTAAACTTCGGAGTGCCTATGGTATGGCGAGAGCAGAAGAACCATACAGATGATTGCTATTTTTGCATTGTTAATGTGAAAGGTTTTAATAGGTTCAAAAAACGAAAGTGGAAATATCCTGATTTGGAGTCAGCAAGAAGACCGGTGGTGCACAGCAACGATGTTCCTGTACCAACCTTCACAACATTACCCACGCTAACATCATAAGATGACGATGTGCACGGCGAGGAATGTACAAGTAGTGGTTCGGAATACGAAGGACGTGAGACACAACCCCAGCAGTTCGACCAGAAGGAGCTCAGTGACTTGATACGAGAACTCAATCTATCAAAGCAAGCATCAGAACTCTTAGCATCCAGGCTTAAGGAAAAGAACTGTCTTCATGCAAGTGTTAAAATAACAGCTTACCGGACGAGAGAAGAAAACCTTCTTCCATACTTCAACCAAGAAGAGGTTATAGTGTATTGCAGCAATATACCTGGACTTTTACTTGAATTGGGGCTGCCGGAATATAGACCAGAGGACTGGCGTCTCTTCATAGACAGTTCCACTAGAAGATAAAATGTGTTCTCCTACACAATGGCAATCGTTACGCATCTATTCCAATTGCCCACTCAATAAAACTTTGTGAAGCATATGCTAACATCCAGATGGTTCTGCAGAAAATTCAGTATATGCAGCACCAGTGGTTGATTTGTGTTGATTTTAAAATGGTGAACTTCTTGCTTGGACAACAAAGTGGATACACGAAGCACCCATGTTTTATCTGCATGTGGGATAGTAGGGCAAAGCACGAACATTGGAAGCAGAAAACATGGCCTCCAAGGGAACATATGGCTGTTCGTGAAGCAAACATCATTAATGAACCTCTGGTTAGTAGGGACAAGATTGTTCTTCCACCATTACATATTAAGTTAGGACTAATGAAGCAATTCACCAAAGCTTTAGACAGAAATGGTAATTGCTTCACATACATCTTCAATACGTTCACTGGACTCAGTAGTGAAAAACTTAAGGCAGGAATATTTGATGGTCCTCAAATTCGCAGGCTCATCAACGATACCAATTTTACAAGTGTCATGACTGTCACTGAAGCATCGGCCTGGAACAGTTTTGTCGCTGTTGTAAAATGTTTTTTGGGCAATCATAAAGCTCCCAATTACGAGGAACTGGTCAAAAACATGCTCACTAACTTTCAAAACTTAGGAGCTAACATCAGCATAAAATTGCACTTCCTTCACAGCCACTTGGATCGATTTCCTCGTAATCTAGGTGATTTCAGTGAGGAACAAGGAGAGCGGTTCCATCAAGATATGAAAGGAATAGAGGAAAGATATAAAGGAAGATGGGACAGGCATATGATGGCAGATTATTGCTGGAATCTGCAACGTGACTGTTCTGAAGAGACCTATAAAAGGAAAGCGTGCAGGAAGCCGTTCGTCATGGACGGAAATTGATATACTTATAGAGAAACTTTTCAATTATGTTTTATACGTGGACAAATGCCTATCAGGTTTTCATAGAAGCTATTTATAAAGATTATTTTCTTTTTTCATTGTGGTTTGTAGCGCTCGAGTTCAGTATTAGCAATTTTTTCTAATTTTTTTAATAAATCATGCATCATCTCAAAAACTAGAGCCAAACTGCATAAATGGTTGCTATATTCGTCCTCAGCACCACTAACCCATCCTAAAGCCACTCAAATATCCTTGGCAAGAAAATGAGTGTTGACCAGTGATAATTCTTTCTGTTTACAGTGGTGAAATGTTATTTCAAGCGATTAGTTACTGTGTCGAAATAAACACTGTGACACAGCTAGTTGCAAGTTCATGCCAATTTTGGAGTAACATTGCACCAGCAAAAAATTACCACTATTATAGTACAACGATTATTCTGAATTGGGGCATTATAATTATTTTAATGATTTTTTTATGTTCCCCTTGATTTACAGCATTTGTTAATTAAGTAGCTAATTCGGAAGCCAGTGTTCTGAGGATCATAAAATATTTTACACAAAATGACTGCCATCAATAACATTGTTCCTAGGCGAATGTACGTATAGACCTAGCACAGCTGAGGTCAGGCAGTCTCCGGCTGGGGGTAAATGGAGCAACACGTGTGTCTATTGTCACGAGCTGTGTGCCGTAGTACGATAACAAACATTCTGAAATATTCGCGCTATTTGTGTACGGTTGGTTTTCTTCAACTCTGGGCTTCATTTGTGACTTTTGTGACAGTAATTAATAATTAACTCCAAGTGGAAAATTCGTGTTTAATGACTCCCATGAACAGTGACCGCTTAGCAGGGCAGTGTTGATGGACATGATTATTTTTGTGCGCTATCTTAATTGTTTCGTGTTCTCTAAATGTGTATGAGGGCAGTGATATGGTGAACTAATAGGTTAAAATTTTGTCACATATGAATTTTTTTCAGCTGCTGGACTGTGTTGTGTGATTACTAACTCTGGGACAATTAACAATTTATGAACCTGTGTAGTAGGTAGTACTCTGCATTCCTTTGATTCGAACTATATGTGAGACACAAATCTGGCCATATCGGTGAACACTTTACACTGAGAGTGTAATTAAAGATTAAAGTGTTTTAAGTCTACGTCTAGTGTCGACCACAATATCGCTATTGACTATTAGTAGAAGTAACATCTTTCAGGAAATTCTGGAGTCAGTGCAGCTATCGAGAAGAACAATAGAGGCTTATGCAGAAGGAAGTAGAATAGTTCTACACTCTTCCAGATTATTCGAAGAGTACTGTAGGTGCAATTATAAATAAGCTTAAATATTCATTCTAAGCCTCCAATAAACTGCGAATTAAAACAGCACTGTAGGCTTACTATGTTTTTCTTTTACAGACTACAGAATGACAGAAACGTGTAAAACCAGGTTGTCAGGAATATGGCATGAAACCAGTCATTCGAATGGAAATCAGAAGATATTAGAAGAAATTACTTCTGGACGAAATGGACACAGGGTAGCTGCAAGGAAATATTACATTCCAAGACAAACCATTGTGAACAATTTGAGAAACAAGAATAACGGAAAAGCTAGATGCCCCACTGTTCTTACCAAGACTGAAGAGAGATGTTTTGTAGGAGATTGTATCAGTGTCAGTGACACGGTTCTTCCAATATCAGTATCTGACTTCACGTGCATGGTTAAGTCATATCTTGTTACCAGAAAAGGAACAGTGGACTGCCTTGCAGATAATATGCTTGGATGGGCCTGGGGAAAGGCATTGTTAGAGAGACATAGTTCTGAACTATCTCACAAATTTACAGTCAATATTTTAACGAAGGGGCTGCTGTAATTGAGAATGTAATCGATATCTTTTTTAGAGAAACAAAAAGCTGAGTTTGAAGGCGGTCCTGCTGAAAAGTTTACAGTTTTGATGAAAATGTGTTTCATGACATACCAGCAAAAGAAAACTCTTGTTTCGTTGGACATGTCGACGTCCAGAGAAAAACTGAGGACACCTCAAAATCGTGCTTCACGCTCATGTTGTTTTGGTATTCGGCAGGAGAATTCCTTCCCCTTTATCTTATTGACAAAGGTAAGCCAAAAATGGACTGACTGGATCTACAGTCATCTCCTGCAATGCAAATGAACACAGCAGAGTGGGTGGCTAGAACAGATTTGTTTCACGATTTGTTTCAAAATCACTTCCTCATGTTTGCCCCAAAGAAGGACTGAGGGAGAGTAACTATCGAAGACAAAAATTCAAATGGCTCTGAGCACTATGGGACTTAACATCTATGGTCATCAGTCCCCTAGATCTTAGAACTACTTAAACCTAACTAAGCTAAGGACATCACAGAACACCCAGTCATTACGTATCGAAGACATTCTCTCTTCTCACACCTCAACGAAAACTTGGGAGCTGTGTGAGAAAAAGAACATAAAGTACAAATGAATTCCACCGAACGCTCTTATGTTTTGCAAGCTTCAGATGTTGTTTATTTTTCTTCTTGGAAGAGATTCTTTGTTAGTGGAGGAAGAAACAGCGTTTTCTGAAGGGTACATTTAGCGGCACATTGGCAAATATTTTGTGTTTAGGTGAACAGACAGCTACTACAAATTTAGTGAAACGATTGAGGAATTTGGGCATTACATGCGATGGGAGACTTAGTGTATCTCCCTGTTATGCTAGAAAGAAACGGCGAGAAAAGCAGTCAGACTTCAATGTGAGGATCGTCAAAACGTATATGTTCCCCATAGAACCAGGTATGATATGGACATTGTTTCGGGAGAGGATGTGCATCAAAACTAAACAACGTATTTCAGCCATTTTTTATTTAATTTAAAATACTTTGGAATTCGCCTAAACTTTGAAGAGTGGTGTACATGCCATCAGGCTACCCCTTAGTGGGGAACTAATGTATCAGTAAAGAAGTCGATATTCTTCCATACAGGTGTCAATACTACATAGTTAACCAACACGTACTACCGTGAGCAAAAGACTGACTACCGCTCTGCCATCTGTTGGCGACGCCAGGCAACAGTTGTGTGGCTCGCCTTTCGCCGACCAGTAGCAGCCGACGGCTGGCAGTCACGTTTATTTCGCATTCTGACGCCTTGTCGGAAAGTATTTGAAGTAGAGCTCAACTCAGCAATGATATATCTTTTGTCCTTTATAGACTTTGAGATAAGGGTACGAAGATTTACAGTACTTATCACAAGAATATTTAATACCAGTTATGGTAATTCGTGGCAAATGCTATATAGTTCGCAGCTGTGGCAATGAATTGTAATTTATAACTTTTCTTTTGAAATAATTTTTGAAGAGAGCAACCAATTGTGGTTTGTATCTCGTATCGTGAGGTAAGCATATGTCCTGTGTATTCAATGTTGATAATGTAGAGCAATGGAATAGTGATGGATAAACTGAAACACGTAACTGTTTCGAAACAAATGAAACAATACAATGTAATGTTTCGATATGCTGTTTCGATGCAGTTTTTGTTTTGTAATCTAATAAACCTACACATTTTATCATCTTGACTGTCTACTCTGTACGTATGTATGTCCATATAAACACAAATGAAGTGCGAGAGCGCTAGTGATGTCTCAGAAAGCATGAAACGATCACTTAGGCGTCTCGGTAGTTTCGTATTTCCTGCAGCAAATGCGCTGCTTTCGTGTCGTGTGACTTTCATACTTTTCAATTGGCTGAGGACAGCCATAGCTGAAGACGGAAGAGTCACCACGAACGGAACTGAAGGTGGGAGCAAACTGCAGAAACAACGGATATGCTACTGGGATTCCCATATTCTAATAGTATGGGTAATATACCCATCCTGCTAATTTCCATTCACACAAAGGGAATCACAGTGACTATAGACTCACAAATAATTCGAATAAATAACAAAATATAACAGAAAAAAATTTTGTCTTTCAAGGTGTTTCGAACCGTTACTATAAATTCGCCATGCTTCCCAGCCCTTCCCGTTCACCATTACACTATCAGTGATACGTCAAACAGATTGCTTGCAATTATACCTACATCAAATTTATGTATATGTCTAATACCTGTCACTCTACGGCTTTTTTTATTCAAAATATTGTAGGCTTACTTGCGTTCTTAATGTGATTACTGTATGTGAACAGAGAAGCGTATGTTATAAAAAAGTATAATTTAACTGAATGATTTTCACATTTTTATTATTTTGAATGTGAATAGTATGCGTTGTTTTATTGTTTTGTTAGTGTTTATAAAGTAGATGTTACGCCATTTCGTAATAGGACAGCCAGGACAGAATTTAAACGGAGTGTGAGAAAGTGTTTTATTTCGTAGCACTGCGTCCAGCTGTTGTTCCTCTGTTTCGATAGATTCGATTCGTAACTGGCAACAGATATAAAAGGATATATGCAGAACATTCACACACACTGCATATCTGAGAGCAATGATCACACTCACTGAAAAGGCGGTACAAAATTAAAAGAGAAAACTTGTATCATTCATATTCTTTCGTCGTGATGGTGGGAAGAGCGGGTCTCGAGAACGAAATCCACCAGAGATCTAGTTTACGGTGCCTGACTGCGTTATAGCTGCTCGTTGGCCTGTGTAACGTTGGCCTCTGTAAAACGTGGGACACACACCTCGCTTCATACCTACGACCATACAGATACACATATTGACGGCGCAGGTATGATGTATTACACAGAAGAGATTTCATTTGACCCTCATAAATTATGAATGGGCATAAATTATTAATTAACCAAAACACGTTATAAAATACAAGTGATAAATGTTGTACGTTATAAATACATGTTATAAAATATAAAATGTTATAATTATTAATTAATTAATTAATTAACCAAAACACGTTATAAAATACAAGTGATAAATGTTGCACGTTATAAATACATGTTATAAAATATAAAATGTTATAATTATGTTCCACATGTCCTAAACCACTGGAGCAACTTGCAGTACACTTGGCACATATATTACTCACATATTGGCCCGAAAAAAGAAAAATCATGTATAGTCCATACACATCATTTGCAGTGCCAATGAAATTTTTAGTGGTTTAGGTAAACTATTCACGCTTGAGTTACTGCATTCGCTTTTTTTTTTTGTTGATTGTGATTTTAAACACCTTAGACAAAGGCGGGCTGTCAGCAGCACAATGCGCCTCTCTTCAGCCTAGAGTTTGACAAGTAGTACATAAAGGTGGCACAGAGTAGACAGTAAAAACGGTGGGCAAAAAATGTAGACACTAAAAATCGAAAAACATGGAGCCGTTCACGCTGGACGAGACTGCATTCGCTCCACAACTTTCGTTTTAAATTTTACATGTCGAAGTTACTAAAAATTCACACTCATAAATTTTCAGGAAATTTAGGAATCTGTTTGCGTCTGTGGGAAATTATTGTATACTTTTTAGTCTGTTTTAAGAACGTTTTATATTAACGCTATTTATTTATATTTTTTAAATTTTTCTGATAAGAAAAGCACGCAACGTTTGTCCTTTGCGTCCCGTTTAGTTGTAACAGGAGCTGCAAGGGGTAATTGCCGAGAATCCACGTAGTGTACGAAACGACGCGAGATGGCAGCAGCCTGACGAACGTAGTACGCAGCGTCACCGACAGGTGGCAGGCGCGAGCAGCAGGACGGACTCTTCCCCACCTCCTGCAACTTTCTTGGACCTGGCCCTCCAGGGCAAAAAGCGACGTCACCGACAAGCCTGGAGAGGGGACGAGGAGGTTCTTTCTTGCTGGAGACTGAAATTCTTTTCTTCATGGTGAAAAAAGGAGAATAAAAGAAACGCTGTTGCAATTTACAGGAGTCCAACCCACACACACACACACACACACACACACACACACACCATGGTTTTTTTATTGTAACAGCAACAAATTTTGATGTATTTCAATCAGGTTGTGTTAATCTTGTCCGCTACCATAAGCCACAGCAGCCTTGCGTTGGCTCCGCCAACCCGACCTCGTCTTGTGTTACTGCCTGATTAAGAAATATTTCAATTGTTAGTTGTGCATTGCTGTAAATTTTAAAATCGCTGTTAACTTCTGTTCCAAAGCGCGATCCAAGTCTTTGTTGCTGTCCCACATGTGCAAATTTTAAAATATTGTCAGAGGCTGAACTTGTAAAACTTTGAATATCGTTACTTTTCTTTTTGAAAAGTTGCTAATTTCTGTTTGAGAAGTTGCTAAACTGCTACCTCAAAACGCGCCCTCAAGTTATTTTAACAGTCATCCTGAACGTGTAAAAATTTCTCTAAATCAGGGCGACGTTTCTTGTTTAAGGTTTGCTATCTAAGGAGTGATTTTCAAATTGTTATAGTAATTCTCTGTCTGTAATAGTAGTGCAGACAGATTCCCCAGTTGAAATCTTACATATACCTAAAAAGCCTCTGAACTTTATTTTTATGAATGTTAGTTCACCTTGTTATTTTAGAAAGGTATTAATTGTCCAAAAAGTCTTGTTGTAGTTAGACCCTTTTAGTTCGACTTCCTAAAATCTACTTCACAGTAACTTTTGACTTTTATCTCACTGATGTTTTTAGGTACATCTTATTAAATAAAGGATTACCGACAATTTTGAAGCAACAGATGGCCTTCTATAAACTCAACCTGGGACGTCCCCTGAGAATTCAACTATGTAACAACAAAGGGTGGACACACTGACATTGAAAAACAACTTGGCTTCGTCGTAAAAGGCTGAATCTTTCAGAGGACTATATATGTTACTTTAGTGAGAGAAACAGAAGTGCAAGCTCATTTGGGTGTACATCAGGCTGCAAAATCTCTGGTAACGTTTTCTGGTACATCACGTCTCATATTTCGATAGTGTGCCAATATCTCTATCACACGAAGCAGATTTTATAATAATACATTAAGAGTGTTATTTCTCAAAGCATCACAATAGAACAAATCACACGTATTGCTGAGCAAATCACCAGAAAACTACATGAATCCTGCCAAACCTATATCTGGTCTTCTCCTCACGTGGAAGCGTTAAACTAAATGAGTCACACAGAAGGGGAGTTCATCGAATAACCGTCATTCTGTCTTTTGTGGAAATAAAAATTCGTGAGCACAGAGTGCGACATGTTTGCTGTCGTTCCACGGGGACAGACGTATGAAGGATAGCCTTCGCATTAGCATTGCGAGTTGTGGAGAAATTAAGTTAACTCGGTTACTACACGTGTAACTTAATACAACAAAGGGGTATCAGCTGTTGAAATCAGTGCATGATTCCAGCTACAGATGAGATACAATTGTAAGCGTCTAATTGACCTTTACTGGCAGGGATATCTGCATTAACGATGGACATAGATTTTTTGTTTCACTTTCATTTGTTTAATTATACAATTAGTTTTTTCTTTCCTCTCTTGATACATAATTTTTCACTATATCGCTTATGTAAGTAATATTTTTCAATAATGATGCTTTTTTTTATTAAACCTACCATACAACTTTCAAAGTTCCATAAATACATCCATTTGTGAGAAGTTAGTTTCCAGCGGAGGAGGGTGGGGGCGGCAAAGTTTTTGCTTCTCTGCTGAGGACACAGGATCAGCCCCGCACTGCTCTGTGTGACGGTTTAGGAGGGAATCGGAGGCGAGGGCAGTGGGTGCTGTTGGATGGTGACGAGGTGTGCATTCCGCATTAGTAATGTGTCGAGTTAGTCCTAAGCATTTCACCGTCAGAAACAGTGCAACACTGTCGGTTGCAGGTGGAGAGTGGGAAACCCGGGCGACGGAGGCGCCGACCGCTCAGCCACGCAGCCTGCAGAGCTGTGTCGCCAGTCGCGGTGCTGCGTGGAGTACCGGCAGTGTTCAGGGTGCGCCGCGGTTCCGCGCTGTGCGAATTACGGCGCCGTCAGAGCTCTGAGAGTCTGGGACCTGACGCAGCGCCACCTTCAAACGAAGCCTCACAGCGCACGCCTCAGGCAGCTGTGACGTCACATGCAGGGGTCATAACAAACCGAACCCTTTTAGTCTTTTTCAAGTCCCACATGGTGTGTTGTGCTTCAGATCGAGTGACATTTTAGATTGTGACATTTTAGATTGTGCTAAGTAAGTTACAGCGTTTATCAGAATGCCACAGAGGTGTTACTTGCCAAATTGCAGAGGCAATTACAAAAATGGTTCAAATGGCTCTGAGCACTATGCGAATTAACTTCTGTGGTCATCAGTCCCCTAGAACTTAGAACTACTTAAACCTAACTAACCTAAGGACATCACACATCACCCAGTCATCACGAGGCAGAGAAAATCTCCGACCCCGCCGGGAATCGAACCCGGAAACCCGGGCAGGGGAACTGAGAGGCAATTACAGCAACGGGCTAAAGTTTCTGTATTATATTTTCCGTCTGATGAATCTCTTGGACTGAAATTAATCTCGGCTGTTCACAGAAAACATTGGATGCCTAGTAAACATTCAGTTGTAACCATCGTTGCTTTTTTTAACTACTACAACATCATTACATAAATCGTAACGCATAATAGATTTTATCCCGAAATGTATTACGAATTAAAGCAATACATAATCCCACCCATCTTAACGATCATTTTCATAACATCTCTAACAATCAACTATACGCTTCTTTTAAGGTCTGTGAGCTGCATTTCAACAAAGAAAGTATATTAAGTAGTACAAGTATGTGCCACCAAAGAAATTGCAAACTGTTAAGAACATCATTGGACCGTCGACACTTAAGAAAAGTTAGATTAAAGAAAGAAATGTTAGGCAGGGGCCTGCATTTGTAAATTACAGTGTCATAAGGAGGAAGCTGCTTGTTTAGTTGCATCTCATTCTATATTATGCTTTTCTTTTTCAGATGCTATACCTTCAAAGTTACGGGGATGGCCTTCATATTTTTCCAATACGCCAACATCAGCCCAAGGGGACCCCATAAGTCGCAGGCAGTGATGCTCTTGAAGGAAATTTATTTGGTGTCTAGTAAAGATGAGGTTCCTGTTGATAGTGTTCTGTCGTTCAGTGAGGATAATTTGCAGAATTTAGTCGAGAAGTTGCCAGAAACGGAAACTGAAATGTTGTTGTTGTTGTGGTCTTCAGTCCTGAGACTGGTTTGATGCAGCTCTCCATGCTACTCTATCCTGTGCAAGCTTTTTCATCTCCCAGTACCTACTGCAACCTACATCCTTCTGAATCTGCTTAGTGTATTCATCTCTTGGTCTCCCTCTACGATTTTTACCCTCCACACTGCCCTCCAATACTAAATTGGTGATCCCTTGATGCCTCAGAACATGTCCTACCAACCGATCCCTTCTTCTGGTCAAGTTGTGCCACAAACTTCTCTTCTCCCCAATCCTATTCAATACTTCCTCATTAGTTATGTGATCTACCCATCTAATCTTCAGCATTCTTCTGTAGCACCACATTTCGAAAGCTTCTATTCTCTTCTTGTCCAAACTATTTATCGTCCATGTTTCACTTCCATACATGGCTACACTCCATACGAATACTTTCAGAAATGACTTCCTGACACTTAAATCAACACTGGATGTTAACAAATTCCTCTTCTTCAGAAACGCTTTCCTTGCCATTGCCAGCCTACATTTTATATCCTCTCTACTTCGACCATCATCAGTTATTTTGCTCCCCAAATACCAAAACTCCTTTACTACTTTAAGTGCCTCATTTCCTAATCTAATTCCCTCAGCATCACCCGACTTAATTAGACTACATTCCATTATCCTTGTTTTGCTTTTGTTGATGTTCATCTTATATCCTCCTTTCAAGACACTGTCCATTCCATTCAACTGCTCTTCCAAGTCCTTTGCTGTCTCTGACAGAATTACAATGTCATCGGCGAACCTCAAAGTTTTTATTTCTTCTCCCTGAATTTTAATACCTACTCCGAATTTTTCTTTTGTTTCCTTTACTGCTTGCTCAATATACAGATTGAACAACATCGGGGAGAGGCTACAACCCTGTCTTACTCCCTTCCCAACCACTGCTTCCCTTTCATGTCCCTCGACTCTTATAACTGCCATCTGGTTTCTGTACAAATTGTAAATAGCCTTTCGCTCCCTGTATTTTACCCCTGCCACCTTTAGAATTTGAAAGAGAGTATTCCAGTCAACATTGTCAAAAGCTTTCTCTAAGTCTACAAATGCTAGAAACGTAGGTTTGCCTTTCCTTAATCTTTCTTCTAAGATAAGTCGTAAGGTCAGTATTGCCTCACGTGTTCCAGTGTTTCTACGGAATCCAAACTGATCTTCCTCGAGGTTGGCTTCTACTAGTTTTTCCATTCGTCTGTAAAGAATTCGTGTTAGTATTTTGCAGCTGTGACTTATTAAGCTGATAGTTCGGTAATTTTCACATCTGTCAACACCTGCTTTCTTTGGGATTGGAATTATTATATTCTTCTTGAAGTCTGAGGGTATTTCGCCTGTTTCATACATCTTGCTCACCAGATGGTAGAGTTTTGTCAGGACTGGCTCTCCCACGGCCGTCAGTAGTTCCAATGGAATATTGTCTACTCCGGGGGCCTTGTTTCGACTCAGGTCTTTCAGTGCTCTGTCAAACTCTTCACGCAGTATCATATCTCCCATTTCATCTTCATCTACATCCTCTTCCATTTCCATAATATTGTCCTCAAGTACATCGCCCTTGTATAGACCCTCTATATACTCCTTCCACCTTTCTGCTTTCCCTTCTTTGCTTAGAACTGGGTTTCCATCTGAGCTCTTGATATTCATACAAGTCGTTCTCTTATCTCCAAAGGTCTCTTTAATTTTCCTGTAGGCGGTATCTATCTTACCCCTAGTGAGATAGGCCTCTACATCCTTACATTTGTCCTCTAGCCATCCCTGCTTAGCCATTTTGCACTTCCTGTCGATCTCATTTTTGAGACGTTTGTATTCCTTTTTGCCTGTTTCACTTACTGCATTTTTATATTTTCTCCTTTCATCAATTAAATTCAATATTTCTTCTGTTACCCAAGGATTTCTACTAGCCCTCGTCTTTTTACCTACTTGACCCTCTGCTGCCTTCACTACTTCATCCCTCAAAGCTATCCATTCTTCTTCTACTGTATTTATTTCCCCCATTCCTGTCAATTGCTCCCTTATGCTCTCCCTGAATCTCTGTACAACCTCTGGTTCTTTCAGTTTATCCAGGTCCCATCTCCTTAAATTCCCACCTTTTTGCAGTTTCTTCAGTTTTAATCTACAGGTCATAACCAATAGATTGTGGTCAGAGTCCATATCTGCCCCTGGAAATGTCTTACAATTTAATACCTGGTTCCTAAATCTCTGTCTTACCATTATATAATCTATCTGATACCTTTTAGTATCTCCAGGGTTCTTCCATGTATACAACCTTCTTTCATGATTCTTAAACCAAGTGTTAGTTATGATTATGTTGTGCTCTGTGCAAAATTCTACCAGGCGGCTTCCTCTTTCATTTCTGTCCCCCAATCCATATTCACCTACTATGTTTCCTTCTCTCCCTTTTCCTACACTCGAATTCCAGTCACCCATGACTATTAAATTTTCGTCTCCCTTCACAATCTGAATAATTTCTTTTATTTCATCATACATTTCTTCAATTTCTTCATCATCTGCAGAGCTAGTTGGCATATAAACTTGTACTACTGTAGTAGGTGTGGGCTTCGTATCTATCTTGGCCACAATAATGCGTTCACTATGCTGTTTGTAGTAGCTTACCCGCATTCCTATTTTCCTATTCATTATTAAACCTACTCCTGCATTACCCCTATTTGATTTTGTGTTTATAACCCTGTAGTCACCTGACCAGAAGTCTTGTTCCTCCTGCCACCGAACTTCACTAATTCCCACTATATCTAACTTCAACCTATCCATTTCCCTTTTTAAATTTTCTAACCTACCTGCCCGATTAAGTGATCTGACATTCCACGCTCCGATCCGTAGAACGCCAGTTTTCTTTCTCCTGATAAGGACATCCTCTTGAGTAGTCCCCGCCCGGAGATCCGAATGGGGGACTATTTTACCTCCGGAATATTTTACCCAAGAGGACGCCATCATCATGTAATCATACAGTAAAGCTGCATGCCCTCGGGAAAAATTACGGCTGTAGTTTCCCCTTGCTTTCAGCCGTTCGCAGTACCAGCACAGCAAGGCCGTTTTGGTTATTGTTACAAGGCCAGATCAGTCAATCATCCAGACTGTTGCCCTTGCAACTACTGAAAAGGCTGCTGCCCCTCTTCAGGAACCACACGTTTGTCTGGCCTCTCAACAGATACCCCTCCGTTGTGGTTGCACCTACGGTGGAAACTGAAATATATTTCTTAAAAGGACAGGTTTCACTCCTGAAATGTAAAAGTTCGTCTCAGCTTAGATATTATGCGACTCTGTTTATGTGGTCATTAGTAAATATTACTAGCCCACGTACATGTAAGTTTCTCAGAAGCGCTGGCAATATTTCCGTCCCAAATCCAATTACACTGCCTAGGCTTTGTAGTAAGTTTTTAACTAGTCTGGTCATTGAGAAACAAAGTGATCAGCTTACGAAGTATATCTCACAGGAAGCTGGAACTTTAGCCTCACAGGATAAAACAGTTCTTCTGTTAATTGATGAAATGCATTTGAAATCCCAGCTTCATTACGAAAGTGTAAATATTGTAGGTCGTGCCTTCAACAGTGACAAATGTTTCTGTTTAACCAGTGCTTATGTTTTTATGACAAAAATTTTAGATTCATCTTACATGGATGTGGTATACATTCTCCTGCCTAAAACAATGGAGGCTGATGTACTTTTCTTATACATAAAAGAAGTCATTCTTCAATTAGAAGCAGCTTGATTTGATGTGGTTGGTTTAGTGGCAGACAATAATTCAATTAATAGAAACCAATATCTAACTGTAGTACTCCACCACAAGTAAAGGTAGAATATTGTCACTCTGCACAAACTTCTCTAGATCGCCAACTGTACTATTTTGTGGATACAATTCATCTTTTAAACTGTATCTGTAACAACTGCTGAAATGAAAAGGAGCAGATTCTGTGTTTTCCTGATTTCAGTGAGAGCACGGAGGGAGGTTTTGCATTAGTCACAACACTAAAAGTGCTTCACATGATTGAAAAAGATGATTTATTACAATGCAGAAACTCTCTAACTTTAAAATCTCTGTTTACAGGTTCAATTGAAGAGCAAAATGTTAAATTAGTGCTTTTGTACCTTTAATGATATAACTGTAGTTGCACTGCAGAGACGGCTACGTGGGGTTTCCAATCGTGGGGTTTCCTACAAGGGTGCAGCAGGTAGCGAAGCTGTCCCTAGCAACCGGTTCCCTAACGAGGTGTTTGCGAACTGAGCCTCCCCCACTGCTTGCCTACCCCAGTCGCTCATCCTCAGTGCAGGTGTTGTCACCGTTTCTCAGACAGTGTCGTCGTCGATAACTTTCGTTCCGTACGTTTTCCTATACGACATCTGTCCTATGCAGTGTACACGATGGAAGTGATAACAACAACGAAAGGGAGGCCGTGTATTATCAAGGATGGTCATCGCAACAGTATTTATAGGAAAAATGAAGAATATAGGACCTAAATGTGTGTCAATTATGAACGGAGTAGGTGCAAAGGCCGTTTAAATATTGCAAATATTGGAATCGTTGCTCAACAGCAACATTCTTGTCCCTCTGACAAAACGGATGTGGAGATATAGAAAAGACTACATAACTGCAGAAAAAGAGTTCGTGAAGAAAAGACACTGCCTGTAGCCCAAGTGTTTAAGTAGGAATTTCAAGATTTGAAAGATAAGACATTAGAATTCGTGGCATGTATTCCGAACTGTGACAGCTCCAAGACTCAATTGTGTAAGGCGAGAAGAGGAGCTATTGGGACGACCGAGAACCCTGGCTCTAGTTCGGAAATTCATCTTAGCTGAGACCTTTTGAAATTAACGGAAGGTAATAGTTTTTTGAAGATTTATGATGATGGCTCTGTTCCAGGCAAGAGACTTGTAGTATTTTCTCGTGAAGAAGCAGAGGAAATTCTGTGTGAAAATGAACTGTGCTTATGGATGGGACATTTGACAGCTGTTCGAAACAGTTCTAACAATTGTACACAATCCATGTCGACATCGGAAGTATAGTAGCTTTGCTGCCAGACAAAAGTCAGAATTCATAGGACAGACTTTTTTCTGGCTTGAAATCTAAGATGCCTGGGTGGTCACCAAAAACTGTAGTGTTAGATTTTGAAATGGCTAAAATTAAAGCAGTGAATTCAGTGTTCCCTGAAACACAACTTTCCTGTTGTAATTTTCTCTTTAACCAGTGTCTGTGGAAGAAGATACAGGAACTGGGATTAACGGAGGACTACGGGGATAGGGAGGAAGTCCGACTGTTTTGTCGCATGGGTGCTGCGGTGGCACACCTTCTACTTAACACTGTCGATGGAGCGTGGATTTTAATAATGGAACAAATGCCCACCGGAGTGATCACACCATTTGCAGACTATACTTATTTATTTAACCTGGTCAGATTACGGCCTTCAGGCCCTCTCTTACATCAGAACAGTGTTTCACACATGCAGCATTTCACACATCACAGTTACATCATGACAATAGCTTAAATAATGCTATATGACTGCTGGTTGGCTGTATGTTGGTTCTTTACATATATATATATATATAATTTTTTTATATTGACTCTGTGTGGCCATCTCCTCGCATTACCACATAGAATTGTACTCGACTTGGCGTCCTGGCTGCTAATATACAAGGCCCATAAGAAATGGTATCTATATTTTAACCCTTATTTGATTAACTTGGTAACCAAATTAATTATTTTTGAAATGTGCGCAACGCAAACTGTTACGAGTTTCTCTAAGATAACACGTTCTGGGGTGGTTTAACTCAAAGCCATCACTATAGCAGCTGGGAGCCTATCTAAATTCACATTGCAGATTATTTCTGTCTTTGATTAACTTTAGAAAATCGAACTGAATAAAATACATCCTACCCATTTCATGTGTCAGGTGACTGGGGGAATATTTCTTAACTGAAATGCTGACTCTCATTTAATAGATTTATTTTCTACTTTGATGAAAACTTTAGAAGCCGACACATTACAATTTTTCTTTAGTTACAAAACTTACGTCTGAATCAGCGTTACCTCTCATGGGTAGGACAATGATAAAACGAAAACACTACACGAATAATTTCATATATGACACATAATTTCATAATAACACAAAAAATACATAAGAGGGCCACACCGTCTTTAGCGGGAAAATCGTCATTCATTATTTAAGACTCACTTATCGTCATGCATGAATTGCACTACTAGAAATGTAAGGTAGGCCACTGCTGAAGGTAGATAACCTCTATCAGAGAAAAGATTCTAAGCAAAAATGATGTACTATTGGCGCCGAAATGAAGTGCGAACTGAACTCACAAAGAAAGTACCAAAAATAATTAAATTTCGCGACAGAAATTTCTCGATCTACCATCCGATACGCACTCTGCACTCATTGAGCTAAAAGTGAAGCTTATAACTAGGGAAATAGCTACAAACTGATGGTTCCTGTTGCATGCTCACTACCACAAAGCAAAATTTCACAAACACATTTCAGAGAAAACTATTGCAAATAAAATTAAAACCGTAACCTGTACCGATGAAGGTTTGTTGAATGCGTGCTATGAGCATACCCTGTCGTGAAGTTTTAGCCATATTACGTCATTTCTATCTCACCAAATCTGCGACGTACTGTGCTCCCGCGTACGGTCCGTCTCATGGCTGACCCCACAGTGCTCTCCACGCGCCGAAATCCGACCAGCGTTCCTATTCAGACGCGGTGGTCGCGAGACTCACCTCACCCCCGCACCAACTTTGTAACCTACCCCCGTGCCTGTTTTCATCTTTGCTTGCTGCTCTGGCCTACCTGCCGTTGTTCTTGTAATGTTGGCAATGACTGCTATTCCCTTAAACTGTTCCCTTTGGTCCATGCCCTTGCTACGCTTGACTTCCATTTATACCCATGCACACTCATACAGGGTGGAACAAGGAGTATACATATTAACGGCGTGTGACCTCTTTGTGAAATGATGACAATAAATAAACAAATGCTCCAAATATTCCTTTCACCCAGCAAAGTATTGAAGCTGCTGACAATGAAAGAAAAACTTATATCTCGATGTATAAAACATAATTAATTCCTACTGTAACCTGAGGCAAAACGAAAGTAACGCCTCAATAAGAATATTAGATTACTCTAGTGACAATACGAATAAAGAGTATTGATGAAGACCTAATAAAGTAAATTCTGGCAGTATTTTTACAACAGGTGCTATACTTACAAATTGTGATAAAAGCAATAGTTATAACAGTAAAAAATATCAAATAATAATATAAACATGAGAAAAATTGGCAATAGTAATGAAGATTTGTGCAGATGTACATTAATATTGTTATATCCTAGCCAGTAATGCCAACCGAGCCCGCTGCCAAAAGGTTGGCAGCATCAAAGTCCGGACGCCGTCCGCATAAGCAGCGCCAGCGATACAGGAAATCGCAGCAAGTCTGCGCGCGCCACCGCTGGCTTCTGGCTTCTTAAGCGCTGGAGTCGCGAGCGCTAGGACAGTTCTGTATTCGCCGCTCAGTTGTATACTCGCCACCGATTTGTGTACTTGCTAGTCAGTTGTGTGTTCATCGCAGCAGAGTTGTTGTTTGTCGTCAGCCGACGCTGACCTAGCCGCTCCGACTCGAACTAGACAGATTTCTGTAGACACCGAGTTCACTACTGTGTTTCTGTATCTTCAGTAATAAAGATAAGTACCGACTTTTATTTAATATGAGAGGTTGGACTTTCATCTTTCTGTTCACTGTTCCAGCGGACCGGGCAGCCCGCCATTAAAAGTGTGGCGGTGACTTCGTAAGCCATTTCTACAGCCAAGTGTTTGTCGCTACGAACACTGCCACAAAAAATATGTTGGTGTAGATGTTTACTAGTATAGCGAGTTCTGGGAAGGGAGATTTCAGGAGGGGGAAAGAGGGTAGTAATGAGGTGAAGTGCTTTCATGTACAGAGGAAGGCATTACTGTTGCTTAAGAAGATACGTCATTAACTGTTTTTTGAAGCTGGACATGTTTTTAAGTTCTCTAACATAACGAGGGAGGTTATTCCACAGTTGGGTTCCCGCTACTGTAAAGGACTTGGAGAAGGTGACTGAGCGATGCAGTGGAACAGAGAGGATTTTGTTATGACGGGAACGTGTGTTTCTGTCATGTTGTTCCGACATAAGCGTTAAGGACAAGGAGAGATATGAGGGACTGTGTGCATTTATAAGGCAGTAGGTGAGACAGAGTGTATGGAAATCTCTGCGTTTGTCTGCACGCAGCCAGGACAATTTTGCATATGCTAGTGAAATGTGATCAAAAAGTCGAACGTCACAGATACATCGGACGCAGGCATTTGTGACCAGTTCCAGACGTCGCGAATTTTCCTGAGAGAGGCCTTGTAGGATAATATCGCTGTAGTCAATGATTGGGAGTATAAACGTTTGTACTAATTTCTTTTTTAGATCGAAAGGGAAGAGTTTTTTATATTTTTGTAGAACATGAAGGGATGCTGTTGCTTTTTTTGCACACTGCAGTTACGTGCTCTGTCCAATTTATATTTTCGTCTATTATTACTCCCAAACTCTTTGCTGAGGGAGAGAAGTTAATATTTGTTCCATTTAGGATAAGAGATGGTACAGATTCCCGATGTTTTGGGCTAATGGGCTTAGAGAGACCAACAAGTACCGCTTGGGTTTTAGATGGGTTTAGTTCGAGTCCTATGTCCTGTGCCCATTTTGATAGTGCATCGAGGTCAGTATTGAAATTTTCAATAGCTTTCTTAAGATTGCTTGGTTTCGCACTTAGATACAACTGAAGGTCATTAGCATACATATGATATTGGCAATAGGTCAGAACCGAGGACACATCATTGACATACAGAGAGAAGAGTATAGGACCTAATACTGAGCATTGGGGAACGCCTGACCCTACCTGCCGCCATTGTGATTTTATATTCCCAGACAGGACGCGTTGCTGACGAGACGTCAAGTAGGAGCGAAACCATTGCACTGTACTTGGTAAGAAATTTAGACCGCTAAGTTTGTCTAGTAAGATGTAGAAGGCGACAGTATCAAATGCTTTTCTGAAATCTAAGAAGCAAATGATAGTCGCTTGTTGTCTGTCCATGGCAAGTTTCAGGTCATCTGTCACCATTATCAGTGTGGATGTTGTGCTTCGATGTTAACGTAAACCTGATTTGTATTCGTCTAGTAGGTTGTTAGTAGTTAAGTAGTTGGTGAGCTGGTCATGGACTATATATTCTAAGGCCTTTGATAGTGCAGCAAGAGTGCAGATGGGGCGGTAGTCAGAGGGTGCTGTGGCGATGTCCTTTTTAGGCAGTGACTTAAACTGTCCCAGTTTGCAGGCCTCAGGGAAAACACTTGTGATTAATGAATCGTTTAAAATGTCTGTTATAGAGGGCAGTAGTTGATCAATAATAAGTTTTACCATCTGGATAGTGATGCCATCATGTCCAGTAGATCCAGACCTAATACACATTATCGCTTTCTTGACAGTATTGCAAGTGACGTGCTGTAGATAGAATTTTTCTTTGCTACAGTCGTTCATCCCCACGAAGTAATCAATGATCCTCTGTCTTTTATTTTCACTTCAGTTGTGGTTGTAGGTAATATGAAGAATCGGTTTAGTTCTTCAGCTGGGACCATGGGATTTTCTGCAACGTTTATTTTGCCTAAACCGAGACTACAGAGATTTTTCCGCAGGATAGCTGGTCTACATCTATAGTCAGCTAATGTACGGGCATGCCTGAGCTTAACGTTTGTCACCACTTGACTGACTATGTTTCATTCCGGCTTGAATACAGTATGATTTTCAGGTGTAGGGTGCATCTTGTATGCTCGATGTGCAGCGTCTATGAGATTTGAGCTGTTTTAGTTCATCAGTCAGCCAAGGTACAGGTTTCCTTTCTACTTTTCTGGTCTTTATTGGAGCGTATTTGTCATATAGTTGAGTAATTTTGTTAGTGAAATCCTGGAATTTTGTCTTTTATGTCCATGAGGGGAGTAGAGGTCATCCCCCAAACCATTTCTTGTGTCTCAGTTTCGAGCTTAGGCAAATTTATGCGTTTGAAGTCTCGGTGTGTAGACAGTTGTGGTTTCTTTCTAGGACATTCTAGTGAATACGTCATGAAAATGATGTCATGGGCACACATGCCAGGGGCAGATATTTGAGAGGTGCAGATTATTCTGTTTGGAGATATGGTTGCAAATATATCTATGAAAGTATGACTGGTAGTCGTGTGTTGAGTAGGTGCCAGCTGAAGTAACGTCATATTTGAAGAAGAAAGCATTCTCTTAAATTTCCCAGTGGAAGTACTATTACGCATAAAATTAATGTTAGTGTCACTTGCTATAACTACATGTTGGTATGAGGATTAGAGAGGGCAGTTTCGAAGCAGGTGAAGCCGCCTGCTTCAGGAGATTTGTAAAGGACACATATTAAGCACTTTCTGTTAATTGATTTGATCTCTATGAACATATATTCCTCTTGTTTATCTACATTATTGTCGGATGTACCTAGTACAGTAGGTGACAAATCAGAGCATATGTACGCCCCTGCTCCGCCCCCTCGTCTGTTGCATCTGGCATGCCTGAGAAAGATATAGCCATCTAGGTTTACGGAAGTTATAGGAATACTTGGTTTGAGCCAAATCTCTGACAAACGTATTACGTGTATGTCAGTAGTTTGAAATATATATTTGAACTCGTCGAAGTGAGCTGGCAGAGACTGGAAATTTGCATGTGCTATATGCAGCTTGGTGCGTTCGGGTGTTGATTGCCCGAGGAGGCTGCCGGCCGATGTTTGCGGGTCGTGGTTAGTGGTGACAAGACGGTCTGGCATGAGGGATGCAGAAGGTGTGTAAAGGAGGGGGGGTGAGGGAGTGTCCCCCCAGTTCTGTGCAGTGAAATCGGCTAGGAGGGGGAGGGGGTGCGTCCCAAGGGAGGCAACGGGATCTGCGACCAAGGTCAACGAGGTCTGCAACGGTTCTGGCAGTAGCCATAGGCCGGCAGGAAAAGGAATTTCGCTAAACACAACGGGAGTAACCTGCACGTAATGGTAGAGTGTTATATTAATTGCACTTACGAGGATAACAACTAAAGTATGATGGTTGGTTGCTAATTAGAGATGGAAGTGAGACTACCTTATGTAATAATTAACAAAATTACATGAGAAAAACAATTAGAGATGAAAATAGTTATGTGGAGGAACGAAAAGTTGATAATACAAATAATAACAAAATTACATGAGAAAACCATTAGGGATAAAGTATAGTTATGTGGAGAATCGAAAAATTTGATAATACATTAGTTAAGTTATGGTTGACAATGTAAACAATATAAACATACAGGTTAGTGGCAGCAAGATTAGACATGATTTAACTTCTAAAGCACAGGCTTTCGAGTTCATTAACACTGGAAATTGTTTTCTTTCCGTTTTCGGTCTTAACCATTATCCTGCTGTCATTTGTCCATAAGTTCTGTAGCCCAAATTTCGAAATCGCGCTCTTCAAAATGTTTAGTCTTTCAGAGGTCAGAACCTCACAGGCTGTCAGACCAGACTTCGCAAGATTCTTCTTCATACTCACAAGGTAATAAGTGCTATCGACAGGGAATGCTAAGTTGATCCCATATATTTAGATTTCCAGAAGGCTTTCGACACAGTTCCTCACAAGCGTCTAATAATCAAACTGCATGCTTACAGACTATCACCTCAGTTGTGCGACTGGAATCGTGATTTCCTGCCAGAAAGGTTATCGAGTATCCGGCGTTCCCCAAGGAAGTGTTATAGGCCCTCTATTGTTACTCACGCGTGTTTCACTACGGAACAGGAAGCAGCCTCAGCCATTTTCCTACTGCTCATTAACAACATGACAATCAGAGCACAACACTGCAGAGGCTGTAACTGTACACGGTTTTTGAAATGAAAACTACATAGCTAAAGCGTGATTAAGAAAAACCTTGATGGCTGTTAATAGATTTGAATATCTTAAAGTTTCATTTAACGTAACTTGGCAATAATACATATCCTATGTATCTAATAGATAAGTAGGACCTATTTCCAAGAGCGTAACAACACCAGTGTACGTGTGCTACAGTAAGCTTATGTTTCTAGCATCTGTAGACTTAGAGAAGGCTTCTGACAATGTTGACTGGAATAGTCTCTTTCAAATTCTGAAGGTGCCAGGGGCCAAATGGCTATTTACAATTTTCACAGAAACCAGACGGCAGTTATACGAGTCAAGGAACATGAAAGAGAAGCAGTGGTTGGAAAGGGAGTGAGACAGGGTTGTAGCCTATCCTAAATGTTATTCAGTCTGTATACTGAGCAAGCAGTAAAGGAAACAAAAGAAAAATTTGGAGAAGGAATTAAAATCCACGGAGAAGAAATAAAAACTTTGAGGTTTACCGATGACATACTAGTTCTGTCAGAGACAGCAAAGGACCTGGAAGAGAAGTTGAATTGAATAAACAGTGTCTTGAAAGGGGGATGTAAGATGAACATTAACAAAAGCAAAACAAGAGGATAATGGAATGTAGTCGAATTAAATCAGGTGATGCTGAGAGAATTAGATTAGGAAATGAGACACTTAAAGTAGTAAAGGGGTCTAACTATTTGGGGATAAAAATATCTGATGATGGTCGGGGCTATAAAATGTAGACTGGCAATGGTAAGGAAAGTGTTTCTGAAGCAGAGAACTTTGTTAACACTGAGTATAAATTTAAGGGTCAGAAAGTCTTTTCTGAAAGTATTCATATGGAGTGTAGCCATGTATGGAAGTGAAACAAGTACTATAATTAGTTTAGACAAGAAGAGAATGGAAGTTTTCGAAATGTGGTGCTACAGAAGAATGCTGAAGATCAGATGGGTAAATCATGTAACTAATGAGGAGGTACTGAGTAGAATTGAGGAGAAGAGGAATTTGTGGCACAACTTGACAAGAAGAAGGGATCGGTTGGTAGGACATGTTCTGAGGCATCAACGGATCACCAATTTAATATTGGAGGGCAGTGTGGAGGGTAAAAATCGTAGAGGGAGACCAAGAGATGAATACACTAAGCAGATTCAGAAGGATGTAAGTTGCAGTAGTTACTTGGAGATGAAGAAGCTTGCGCAGGATAGAGTAACATGGAGGGCTGCATCAAACCAGTCTCTGTACCGAAGATCACAACAACAGTAGACAAGTAGCATTACACACTAGTCAGTTTGCTGATGTAAGACACTGTTGGGTGGGGCCAACAAAACATTCTCAAAACTAACAAAGGCACCTCCCGACATGATAAACATCGCACACGTGGTCACACTACTCAGTGAGAATATAAACTCAAGTGGTTCAACAAAAGCGGTCCATCAGCATGGAGTTTCAAGGTTTCGTTCGTGAGTTTGATGATAAGTTCTTCAGCACTGGTGGGGAAATGTTATTTTGTTAATTAAGTGAAGTCAAAGTTAGGGCAGAAAAGCACTTTAATGTGCAACAGCACTGTAATACCACCAAATACAGCAGCTGTGTGAAGAGAAATGCTGAAAATGGCAGCAGACAAATGCTGTTATTTGAGCAGACAGGTTCATCTTCAATTGTACAGACATTTAAAGACAGGTGAAATGATGGTGTCTTGCAACATCCCATCTGAGAAGCTGAAGAATCCACATTTCAGACAGTTCTTGAGAATTACACAAAACATCCTGTTCCAGGTTAATCTATATTGAGAAAGAACTATTTATCAGTGTGCTATGAAGAGAAGCTCAAAAAAAAATGAACTAGTGTTGCTGAACTAAAGATCAACGTCCCTATACAAAGGTATCAATGTGGGCGGACATTATGTTGCATATGTTATGGGGTGTTCTGAAAGTTGACAGGCCTGGAAAAATGTTCCTCCTAATGCGTGAAGCTCTTGAGAGAGAGTACAAAATTCAACAGTTGCCATTTTGTTTCACAACTCTGTGAAGCTACTGTGACAAGATGTTGTGAGCAGAGAAAATGTTTTGCTTCTGGCAACAAATGGTGCTCCATACATGGCTAAAGTAGCTGAGGGCTTCAAATTCTCTACCGCAGTGTGGTTTATGTCATTTGACTCGTGCATGCGTTACGCAGAGTTGCAGAAGAGGTGTGATCAAATTGCTCTGATGTAGGAAAATTAATTACTTGTGGCACGACAATTAATGTGAACGTCCCGCTACAGGTGCAGAAATCCAAGGACGAGCACCTTCACTGCCCCTTCTTCCCCCACCTTGTGCTTAGATGATTGGATTCCTGGCTTAGTGCTGCTGAATATTACTGGATGATCCACACTAAAAGAAAGGTAATCTTTTGTGAGCTCAATAGCTATGAATCAAGTGCTACCAAAACTGTGAAAGAGGTCTTTACACACACACACACACACACACACACACACACACACACACACACACACACCTTGTCTGGAAACTTGGCATCACCAATGCCAACTTTCCAGTGGTAACAAAAGCCATCACAAGACTGGCAGCTGCTGGTATTCAACTGAATTTTGGAAAATGATGTCAACAATGAAACAGGTCAGCAGTTATTGACCTCTCCTATCACCTTACTTCAAGAGGAGTTTAACAATGGTGTATTTCAGTTTCTCTGGAAAAATGTCTTGAATCAGTTGATGCATTACATATTTCCAATAATACCAGGCTTATTTTATGAGAATAAATCTTTAGTACTCTACTGCAACACCATCAAAACCAGATAAGTTTTTATTGATGAATAAGTTCAAAATGGAATGAAATTTTAATCACGAAATAACTGTTACATGATAAACATCACCGTGAAGGTTGACAAGTATCAGACTGGTGCTTCACGATATGACACTTGCTGTTTCTGTGAGCGCATTTAGTTGATTACACTGTCAGTTTTAAAAGAAAACAGCTGCAGATCCTAAGAACAAAATCTGTAACTGTGCGCTACCGGCCGTTCTGCCAGGTTGTCACTTACATTTTATGCACAATATTTCGACATCTCACGCAGCCATCTTCCACGGATGCTATGAGTTTTGCTGTTACTCACTTCCCAGACTCTAACCAGACTGTGTGGAGTGGAGTCCACCCAGCAAGTGCACAAAACAGTAAAACTCACAGCACCTAAAGAAGAAGGCTCGTCCAGTTGTTGAAATATTGTGCACGAGATGGAAACGACAACTCAGCAAAACACCAGAGTGTACACCTTTGATCAGTCACCCTGAGATAACCAGAGAGGTCACAACAGTGCTGCTTAAAACACAAAATTGTTTGTCATGCAGCATTCCATACTCCTAGATTTCTGTAAAGCATCTGACACGGCACCACACTGCCGACTGTTAATGAAGGTACGAGCATACGGAATAGGTCCCCAGATTTTGCGAGTGGTTCAAAGACTTCTTGAGTAACAGAACCCAGTACATTGTGCCTGATGGTGTGTGTTCATCAGAGACAGGAGTGCCCCGGGAAAGTGTGACAGGAAAGTTGTTGTTTTCCTACATATGTAAATGATTTGGTGGACAGTAGTCTGCGGTTGTTAGCTAATGTTGCTGTGGTGTACAGTAACGTGCCATCGTTGAGTGACTGTAGGAGGATAGTTGATGACTCAGACAAAATTTCTAGTTGGTGTGGTGAATGGCTGCTACCTCTAAATGTAGAAAAATGTAAGTTAATGCAGATGAGTAGAAAAAGCAAACCCACAGTTTACAAATAATGAGATGCTTGACACACTCATGTCAGTTAAATATCTAGGTGTAATGCAAAGCGATATGAAATTGAATGAGCATATAAGGACTGCAGTGGGGAAGGTGAATGGTCCACTTTGGTTTATTGGGAGAATTTTAGGAAAGTGAGGTTCATCTGTAAAGGAGACCACATGTAGGACACTAGTGCAACCTCTTCTCGAGCTCTGCTCTAATGTTTGGGATCCGTACTAGGTCGGACTAAACGAAGATATCGAAGGAATTCAGAAGCAGGCTGCTAGATTTGTTACTAATATGTTTCAACAATAATAAAGTATTATGGAGATGCATCAAGAACTCAAATGGAGTCACCGGACGGAAGACAGCGTTCTTTTCGAGGAGCAATATCCAGAAAATTTAGAGAGCCATCATTTGTGGCTGACCGCAGAGCGATTCTACTGCCGCCAATGTACAGTTCTTGTAACGACCACGAAGATAAGCTCAGAGAGATTAGGGGCCACATGGAGGCATATAGACAGTTTTTTTTCCCTCGCTCTATTTGCAGCTAGAACAGGAAAGGAAATGACTAGTAGTAGTAGAGCATGCCTTCCAACATGCACCATACAGTGGCTTGCGGAATCTGGATGTAGATGTAGATTCCTATGAACATTGTAATTTGTCATGTAGCTAATATGAATTTTCAATTCTTAAATCTACAGATTGAGATAATTTTAGAAGGAATGGCCAACAAGGAATGTTTTCCATTTTCTTATCAACTGCCAAATGTTCCTGCGCAAATATCTTTGCTTTCTGTTTGCAGTATATGTTTAAATCCTTTGCACCAGAGTACGTAACTTAACTCCGAATACTAGACCCAAAGGAACCTGTGCAAATCACTTTTCAGTTGAATGAAACTTTTATTATAAGCAACAAAAATTGTTGTGACATAAATGTACCAGGAAGTGAGTGTAAGAATTTCGAGATCCGTAAAGCAGCCTCTGCAAGGGGCACCACCATCTATCTACTTTACACAATATTCTTGCTGCTCATTTCTCCTGAATAAAAACATTATTTATTTTAACAATATTGTGAAAAGCCATACAGAGGACTAGAGGATGGACGGACTCTCTCTCTCTCTCTCTCTCTCTCTATCTCTCTCTCTCTCTCTGCCACCTGTGGCCACTGTGGCTGAGCTGAGTCGTATATGCACCCGACAGGAGCAGCTATCCAGTTGTGATGGTAAGGAGGCGGCATGGGGTACAGAGTGGGGTGGGGGAAGGTGTCGTGCTGCTTGTTGGAGGTTGCAAGGGGGCAGTGGGGATAGCGTAGGGCATTTAGGTGCAGTTGGGAGGTTTGTATGTGTGGAGAGTGGCGGGGGGGGGGGGGAGGAGGATGGGAGGGGAGGCGATTGGGAAAGGAGGAGAGAAGAAGAGATGAGGAAAAAGACTAGTGACTAATGGGTGTGTTAGTGGAATAGAAGACCGTGTATTGCTGGAGTGAGAACAGGGAAGGGGATAGGTAAGTGGAGGACAGGGACTAATGAAGGCTGAGGCCAGGCGGGTTACGGTAATAGGATATATTGCAGGCAGAGTTCCCACCTGCACAGTTCAGAAAAACTGCTTCCACAGGTAGTACTGCCTCCGATGGGGTAGAAGATGCCTGACTGGAGTATGTGGTTGGGAGAATGTACGAGATAGGTCTTACCTCTATGTCTGTTTCAGGGCACAGCGAGAGGTAGTCCAAACCGTTTCTCCAGTCGTACGTGGTGCCGAGGCATAAGATGAATGCTGCTCTGCAGCCAGATGGTGAGTAAGTAGGAGGTGGTATGTGGCTGGAGAGACAAGGTATGCGAGATCTGCTTCTGTAAAAGGTTGGGAGGGTAATTTCGGTCTGCAAAGGTCTCTGTGGGATACTCGGTATATTTGCTCTGGCACTGCTCATCCCTGCAGATGGAATGACCACGTCTGTACGCAAGCAATTTCTCGGTACGGAATGGGTGGCAGCTGTCAAAGTGGAGATACTGTCAGTGTTTGGAAGGTTTGATACGGACGGAGGTACTGATGAAGCTATCCTTGAGGTGGACGTCAGCACTGAGGAAGGTGTTGAGGTTTTGGGGGAATGTGGCTAGGGTGACCTCACCCTCAGTCCAGATCATGAGGGTGTCACCAATGAATCTGAAATGGTGAGGGGTTGGATTCTGGGCAGTTAGAAAATATTGCTCTAGATGGCCCATGAATAGTTTGGCATAGAATGACCCCATATGGGTGCCCATAGCTATTTATTTTATGTGCTTTATGCCAGAGGACAACACCTTATGAACACTATGCCTTGTAGGTCAAAAGTTTATTTGTGACAGTCTTTTTGTTGTGCCTATCTGCGACTCAGCGTCTCCGCTATATGGTGAGTAGCAACTTTCATTTTCATAAAACAAACCAACAGTTTGTTTTACATTTACACAGTGGAAGACGCTACAAACAGTGTTACCTTTACTGTGTGACCATTAATGTGTACTTCTGTTGCCACCATGTTTGAGTGCAGTACCCATTTCCAGCATTAAGTGTGGCACTATATACCGTATGGCCTAAACACTTCTTGAAACAGTTCACACATTCTAAGCAGCCACTAATTACACTATAGCTTGGAACATTATGGCGAACTCACTCAATTTGACCTTTCATACAAAATTAGGGTTTCAACACTGCTGTGGTCTTCAGCACAAAGACTGGTTTGAGGCAGCTCTCCGTGAAGTCTATCTTTGGCAAGCCTCTTTCCTGATCACAGTACAGGTACAACAACCTGCATCCACTTCAGTTTGTTTAGTGTATTCAAACCTTGTTCTTCCTCTACAATTTTAACCCTATCCCCTCCATCACCAAAATGACAATCCCCTGATGTCCCAGCATACATCCTCTTTTAGCCAAGATGTGACATAAATTTCTTTTCTTTCTAATTTGATCCAGAACTACTTCACTAATTATCCACTACCACTTATCTTCAGCAGCCTTCTGTAGTATGACATTTCAAAAGCTCTTCTCCTCTTGCCTGAAATGATGACCGCCCAAATTTCTCTTCCATACAAGGCTATACTTCATATAAAGACGTTCACAAAAGACTCCCAAAGATTTAAATTAATATTCAATATTAAAAATTTCTGTTTTTCAGAAACGATTTGCTCGCAACTGTGGCAACGCATTTGATACGCCAAGCTGGCGGAGACCGTTCCTAGGGCGTGCGACATCTCAGTTGCGAGTGGCAGTGGACGGCAAACAGGACGGCAGCGGCTGTGGTGAATTCGACAGTTCCTGACTGGCAATGTCACTGCCTTCTGCTACCATAGCACGACCTTAAATCTTCAGTGTGCAGAGTACTACAGCTTTTCGACTGGCTGCTCGGCCGGGTCAGAGAAGCGGAACACAGCCTCAATCGCTTAACGCCAATGCTAACAGCGTGCAGCAAGTGTCGTTTTGGGTCGGCCACTGGCAATGCCCTCTTAACACAATCTACTTGCCAACTTCTCGGCCCTGCCGTGGTTTGTGCAGCTGGCAGACACTGGGCTGCCAGCAGTCCGTGATAGGTGCGCCGCAGCAATTTGACTCTTACAGCTGCAGTCTTGTTTCTGTACAAGACATTTCTTTTCGCTCCCTGTATTTTATGCGTGACAACTTAAGAATTCCAAATAGTGCATTCCGAGCACTGGCAGCAGGAGAAAAATGTAAACGTATTAAAATCCGCAGGCTTTTGGAATCAGTGTCTTCTCCTCTCTGGTGCCTAAAGCTCACCAGACATTTTCCTTCACTCCTCTTCCCATCCCCTTCAACTCTTCTGTCAGAAGAATGAGCCACTGGCTCTGAAAGCTTGCAGATTTCAGTATCTTTGTACATGTTTCCTCCTGCCGCCACTTGGTGAGTAGATTTTTTACCTATTCAATTACATTATATTTTCAAAAATTGATTGATTTTTTTTGATATATTAAATAGTGTATTCCAGTTCACAGCGTCAGATTTAACGCATCTATCGAAAATGTATGCTTCAATCTATCTTCTAAGATACATCATGGGTCTTTATTGTCTCCACTTAAGCCAATTCATTACCAAATACAAATGACTTAATAACAAAACTTACCACATGTTCTTCTTTCAGAAGCACTGGGACAAGTGAGACCAGCACAGGCTCTTCTGCCTTACAATACGCCTGAAAAAAGAATTAAACCTGTATCTCTGTACACTAGATATTAAAAGTGACTAGTTAACATTAACTTTAATCCAAACAAAAGGGAGCGCAATCACAACTAAAATAAAAAATGCAAAGCTAGGCAACATACGCAACTACACATTGAGCAACACCCTCAGTCCTACCAACGATCAATTGGTACTAACTGTACACAATTTTGACAGGAGAGTGCGTGACCGTGCTGCAAAGCAGACCCCATTTGTGGTTTGGCAACCAGTCCAAGTCCACAACAGAGTCATATGAACTTACCCTACATTATGTCTTGTAGCATTACAACGGCTGTCTGTAACAGAATTACTTTCTCTGTGTCAACCAGCTCTGATTCCAGAAGGACAGCCCAACTTTCATTCTTCTCTTATGACATTGTGAGAGCCACAGATTGGGCCAAACAGCTGAACAGATTATTTCTAAACTTTCAAAAAGCATTTGAGTTGGTATGATGGCAATGCTTTATGGACAACAGTACAACCGTATGTGATATCAAACAATATTTATGACTTCATTATCCACAATAGGCAGCACACAAATACGGGCTGTACCTATAAGTATGACACATTATCCTGGTAAAAAGCAAATATCCAATGTAGCCTGAATTACAAAATTTTTAGGAAAGTTCAATTAGACAGTACTTTTAGTTCTATATCTCTCTCATCCCTTCTTCAAATCCCACATAAATAAGGGTGAAATCCGCCCCCCCCTGTCCCTCCCAATTTCTCTCTCTCTCTCTCTCTCTCACACACACATACACACACACACACACACACACACACACACACACACACACACACAAACATAAACTCACTACTCACACACTTAACTGCACCTATTGACAGTTATGTTCGATTCTAGTAATCGAGCAATTTACAATTTACATTACATCATTTGCCAGTCCTTGAACGATGTGCAAATCATCTTCTAAACTCACTACATTTAACAATAATTTCCTAACAATATGAAATCCCTGTACACAATGGCAACATTTGCAAAGAGCTTCACAGAGCTAGCAAGCTAGCCTACCTGTACACTTATGCACAGTAGGTTGGTTGGTTGTTTTGGGGAAGGAGACCAGACAGCGAGGTCATCAGTCTCATCGGATTAGGGAAGGACAGCGAAGGAAGCCGGCCGTGCCCTTTGAAAGGAACCATCCCAACATTTGCCTAGAGTGATTTAGGGAAATCACGGAAAACGTAAATCAGGATGGCCGGACGCGGGATTGAACTGTCGTCCTCCCGAATGCGAGTCCAGTGTCTAACCACTGCACCACCTCGCTCGGTTGTTGCACAGTAGAATTTTGTCGCAATACAATGTGTATTTTCCAATTCACTCACTATCAACTGTAGCAGATAAGAAATTGCATCCACAGGCCTTCTCTGCTACAGCTAAAGAACATTCAACAGATTGGAACACCGTGGTCTGATGAAAGAAAGAGACTTCATTCTGAAAGGATGAAACAAATTTGGGCACAAAGAAAGGCCAACCATCAAACGTGACATTGATGGATTGTACCTCGCGTGGTCCTACTGGGCCCATACGTGAATAATAATTATCTGTCACTTATTATAACTTCATCAATGTCAACTGCATGTTGCTGTGGTCTTCATTCAAAAGACTTTTGTTTTACGCTGCACCCCAATGGTACTGAGTATGTTACACCATGAGTGGTCAAATGTCTGGTATTTTTACCACAACGCATTTATCAAGTGCTATAAAACAAGGAAACCCACCAATAAATTACAACACTCTACCTACTGACCTATACTGAAATATTTATGTCGGCCCACAGTGTAATGTACCTCAAAGCTCTTGTGTCATTAGGCGTCATCATCAATAGCAAAAGGCAACAGCAAACATGCACTGTCAAACATAAAACTCTTCCTCGAACATCTCATGTAAGTATGTTATACTCTCAAGGCACAGTTGTTAAACTAAAGCTGCCGCTGTCACCTACCAAAAATAGCACTCGACTGCAAAGCATATGTCAGAGCCCTCAACAATGTTACTTCCTACTGTAAAATTTATGAAAAACAAGAGTTCTAAAAATTCTAAAAACAATTACTACACCTGTGTTTCATTGTGTGCATCCATATGGAAGGCAACTGAAAACATTAAACCTAATGCCGCTAATTCGAATAAATCTGTTGCTGTTCCCTGAGGAGATATCGCTAAAGTGACACTAATGTTGTCCAATTTAACACGCAAACTGTGCCTCGAGAGTGTAACGTGCCAATATGAGATGTTCTGAGAAGAATTTTATGTATGACAATGCACATTTGCTGCTGGATTTTACTGCTGATGATGCCTAATGGCACAGAAGCTTTATGGTATGTTACATTAAAGGGAGATATAAATATTTTTATATGGGTCAGTATGTGTAGTATTGTGATTTCTTAACTGGTTTCCATATTTTATAGCACTCAATAATGAGGTAACATAGTCCCAAACATGTTGCGGTAAAAGTATCACACGTCTGACAACTGGTGGCATAACATCCTCAGTACCGATTCACATGCCTGCTGTACAATGGCTTTGCATGAGATAAGCAGCTTCCCACATCGGTGTATCCCGATCAGACCTCTTCTTCACGCACAACTACCACAATCTATATCTTTTCGGACCTGCTTCCCGTAGTTACACCAAGGTTTCCCTCTACAATTCTTACCCTCCACACTTACTTACCGAGTGGAACAACACAGCACTGAAAACAAGCTACTTCTGTTCTCAGAGAGCTGGCAATGACGTACCACATTTTCCTCTGACACGGTCCACTGCGTGGAGCACTAGAACCGCCCTTCTGAGGCTCAAATCCATTGACAGGACACAATACTAGCACACTGACTCTCCACATTAAAGGGGTAGACACAGCACTGTCCACGTCCTGGTGCAAGCCAGCCTACCTCAATGCAGGCTACCACTAGACACAGAGCTGTCGCCACATTGCAGCCCTCAACACTGCAAGTCTTCCAAACCAGTGCGGCCATCGTGCAAACTGATGAGCCACCACACTCCCAGATGCGGCAGTCATTTAGCGGCATCACTCGACCCACCGTCATCCGGCCACGACAGAAACACACACCGAGTGAGGTGGCGCAGTGGTTAGGACACTGGACTGGCATTCGGGAGGACGACGGTTCAATCCCACGCCCGGCCATCCTGATTTACGTTTTCCGTGATTTCTCTAAATCGTTCCAGGCAAATGCCAGGACGGTTCCTCTGGAAGGGCACGGCCGACTTCCTTCCCCCTCCTTCCCTAATCCGATGAGACCGATGACCTCGCTGTCTAGTGTCCTCCCCGAAAACAACAGAAACACATTGCAGAACGAAACTGTGTTTCCATTTCGACCCAGCAGGTATTAATAGCTCAAGTCAGTAAAAACTTTTTTAATGTCTAGATCCCGTGCACTATAAAGCATTAAAATGTGAAGACTAATTTCAGTTGACCACACAATCATCTTCATGTATTACAATACCATGTAAAAACATTACCTGATATTACTCAGCTGTATACCACGTTGGTGAAATTCAGTTGAAACAAGAAGGAAAATTAATATAGAATGATGTGGCTAACAAAGGAAGTAGATCATATTAAATAGACTGTAATTGTCAAAGCAAAAATAAATGACAGTCGCAAGACCCGTTGCGGAGATAGTACCGACAGACGTCAGTAGATTGCGGGATGAGCAAAACTTCGAGAGTGGAACGGAATCTTAAATGCAATCTTTTATTTACATATTAGTTGGTGTTGTTACATATGACCTGCATACCAGCAGATATTGCAGTCTGTTTTTGACAGTTACTCAAGCTTGGAAGGAGAACAGTGACACCAGCTTGGCTGAGAGCTATAATGATTGCACGGAGGGAAGAACTGAGCCTGCAGCAAATTTCATCATGTTGTTATGCATGGTAATCAATACCAAGTACATTTTCTTTCTACACTGAAGAGCCAAAGAAACTGGTACACCTGCCGAATATTACGTAGGGCCCCTACGAGCACGCAGAAGTGCCGCAACACGACGTGGCATGGACTCTACTAATGCCTGGAGCAATGCTGGAGGGAACTGACAACAGGAATCCTGAAGGCCTGTCCACAAAATCCCTAAGAGTGTGAGGAGATGGAACTCTTGAGAATAGCACGTTGTAAGGCATCCCAGATATGTTCAATAATGATCGGGAGTTTGATGGCCAGTAAAAGTGTTTAAACTCAGAATAGTGTTCCTGGAGGAACTCTGTAGCAATCTGGGTGTGTGGGGTGTCGCATTGTCCTGCTGTAATTGCCCCGTATTGTCCTACTGGAATTGCCCAAGTCTGTCGGAATGCACAATGTACATGAATGGATGCAGGTGATCGGACAGCGTGCTTACGTATGTGTCACCAGTCAGAGTCATATCTAGACTTATCAGGGGTCCCATATCACTCAAACTGCACATGCCCCACACCATTACAGAACCTCCACCAGCTTAAACAGTCAACTGATGGCATGCAGGGTCCATGGATTCATAAGGTTGTCTCCATAACAGTATATAATTTGAAACAAAACTCGTCCGACCAGGCAACATGTTTCCAGTGATCATAAGTCCAATGTTGGTGTTGACTGGGCCCAGACAAGGCCTAAAGCTTTGTGTCATGCTGTCATCAAGGGTACATGAGTGGGTTTTCGGTTCCGAAATACCGTATCGATGATGTTTCGTTGAATGGTTCACACACTGACACTTGTTGATAACCCAGTATTGAAATCTGCAGCAATTTGCATAAGGGTTGCAGTTCTGTCACATTGAACAATTGCCTTCAGTTGTCGTCACTCCCATTCTCACAGGACTGTTTTCCAGCCATTGTGATGTCTGAGATTTGCTGTTTTACCAGATCCCCGATAGTCACAGTACACAGTACACTCATGAAATGGTCGTACAGGAAAATCTGCATTTCATTGCTAGCTCAGGGATGCTCTGTCCCATCACTCATGCACTGGCTGTAACACCACGTTCAAATTCATTTAAATCTTGGGAACCTACCATTGTAGAAGCAGTAACTGATCTAAGAACTGCCCCAGACATTTGTTGTCTTGTAAAGGCAATGCCGACCGCAGCGCCGTATTCTGCCTGTTTACAAATCTCTGTGTTATAATAAACATGCTTATACCAGTTTCTTCAGCACTTCAGTGTATGAACATCTACTGTGTTTAAACTGCAGTTTGCCCAAATGCATTTGTAGTCGGAATTGAACTGACTTTAAAATTGGACAAATACTCAACAATAGTATTCATTTCTGCACAAGAAAATAAAAGCCTAGATCTAGGCAAGTGATTTACTTCTGTGTTTCTTGCTGCAATGTTGTCAACACTCTCTGTGACGTATGACAAGAATGAAAGGGGGTATATTAGGTGGTTCTACACAGAGTGGGGGAAGGTGACATGTTTGGAAGTGAGATTATAACATACTCATTTCAGGATAGAGGTGAAATCTGGTATGTATACAGGAAAAAATAGCTGTGTTCTCAAATTCCAACATAACAACCACCTCAGAAATAGCCACATATTCTGAAGAAACAGCCATATGTTTGTGACAATGAAGGTATAAATTTCACGGCTGTGCCAGTAGGTTGATGATGGTGATGACCCAAGATAGTGGTAGGAACTGTAAGCATAAAAGGTAGAAACGAAAACAGTCCAAAAATTCATGTGAACAGTTTCTTGTTGTTTATTTTATTTCTCCAAGTGTTTTCAAAATTTAGACAATCAATAAATGGCAAAAGTTTAGAATAGTTATAAGGTTACCTTTTTGGCAGATACTTTATGTCAATAAAACGGTTTGTAATTCTAGTTAATCAGAATCTATTAAAAATAAATTTCTCTCAAGGAGCCGTTCATTAAAGAAATGAAAAAATAAAAAAGTTTAAAAAATTGGGCCATTTTATATTCAGGGGCGTCTTACACTCAAGTAAATACACTATGAAGGTGGCAGCGTGCCAGTATGAGTAACACCTTTGCAGCTATTCAAACACTACACTTTGAGATAATAATGTTTTATTAGTCAGCACATTAATAAGACAAGCAACTGATAACACACGTAATATCATAATCCCGTTTGCTACTTTAAGTAACACACATCCATTATCTGCACACACACTGATGCTCACGCCATGGCAGGCAGCGAGGTAATGACTGCTGGAGCACACCATCTTTCCACCGTCGGTCGTTCGCGACATCGCTGACAGACAGGTGAAGAGTGGTGTAAGAGCTGAGGTAGGTACAGGTTTTTATTTGTCGTTAATCACTTCCTTAACCTCCTGATGGATCTGTTATTGTGAAAAACGGCAAGTTCCACCACAGTTTGGAGTTGACAAACTGTAGATGAATGAGTTCAAAGGTCAGAGGAGGGCAATGGTGTATGGCCTTGAGTAGGACTGTCCCTAGTAGAGCACTGTGCTGATCAAAACCACCTTCAGGTTGATGAAAGCTTACAATTTTTTCAAAACTGCTCTAAAATGCTGTTCTTGTGGGTGTGTCATCACTGGATTATATGCATCATAAAAATCTTAAAAAATGCATGAAAAATGCTTAAAAATGCACAAAAAGTGCAGAAATCTGCAATATCAAATAATAAAAAAACATAGGAATTACTGCGTGTATTACATCTCAAAGTCGAACCTGTGCATATCAATTACGAGGATGCCAAACATCGGTACATTTAGAATGTTGATATCATTTTCTGAATAATTTCTGGTAGAGGTTAGGAAGGAGGGGGGGGGACGCTTTCTGGGATTATTTTCAAAAAATTTGCACAATGGGGACTCATACTGTATTTCAAGAGTTGTTTCTTCTTCACTATTGTTGTCGGTAACAAACAGAAGCGATGTGAGTTGAGTCACTTCAAAACAATCGATACGTACAGGACCAAGTTCGAGATATACTGCACGCAGGGGTGGCACACTCAAAAACCCAGTAATATTTTATTTAAAAAACAACACACAATCATGAATTTTTTAACATCATTAACTTTTAATTAATACTATTGGACCAAAGCATCATTTACAATTTATTTTACATTTTTCTACTATTGTAAATACATACAAACAAGTACTGTTACAAACGTTTGGTGGTAAGGTTGTGTCTTCGATCACTCAAAACATTTTTATAAGTAGAAAAGGACCGTTCTACATCAACTGAGGTGACTGGGCAGTATTTGAATTTGGGTGCTATGTTGGCACTTACCGTTTCTGGTAAAAGTTCACCCGTGCCATTAATAAAGCTATCAATACGGTACAAGAATTCAAAGCCTGGGTTATTGTATAAAATGTTTTCAAACTTTTCGATAAGTTTTCTCAGGAATACCTCCGGCAATGAGCAGTTCACTAGAATAATTTCATTCATTAACTGAATAGATTCATTCAATGCCAAACCTTGAGTTTCAAGCTTTTTAATACTTGCAGGCATATGGGAAAAGTAGTGCTAATCACAGCAATGTCTTTTTTAATACCGGAATCATTAAAAGCTTCCTTGGATTGGCAAACTGCCAAAACCTCTGCACTATTAAAGTCATTTATTACCCCTCTAATGGCCTTGAAATTTTCATTGTAAAATGACACAGCTTCAACCAACGTACCCCAATGTGTTACGACTGGAATAATTTAATGATTATAAAGAATCCGCCTCAATTGCAAATAGAAACCGGATGTTGACCTAGGTTTCGGCGCGGATAACCGTGCCTTCTTCGGAACACACTAAAACTACAAACTGTATTAATGCTGGGCGATGCCTATTTAGGCAGTTTGTAGTTTTAGTGTGTTCCAAAGAAGGCGTGGTTATCTGCACCGAAACCTAGGCGAACATCCGGTTTCTATTTGCAATCGAAGCGGACTCTTTATAATCATTGCACATTTGGTAGTTTTTCTTTGTAGGTCTTGATGCGAGCAGGAGCCTTTAGAAACACTTTCTCTGTGGATGAAATCAGTTTACTTACATTCAGCAAGGCGATGTGCTCAGTGAACAAAGCACATCACACGAATCAAATTACGATAAAATACTCTGAGGGCTTTTCCTGCTTTGATCATATAGGGAGCAGCATCTCAAATAAACACAAACACACTTGCATTTGCAGAAGATTCTGATATATTTTTCTGATATCCTCAATCACAAATCTAGTGATCGTAGAATGATTTACTTTTTCAAGTTCTTTGCAGAACACTAAATAGGAAGAAGAAGGCTCTTCTTTTAAAACACCAACATTTAAATTTGCAAAGTACAGGCCACAACTGTCTGTAGTTTCGTCAACTGAAATCCAGATCATGTTGCCCTCGAGTTCATTGCGTATTTCTTCCAGAACATTTACGCCCATTGTCGGTATGTAATTTTTACACAATATTGATTCATCTGGTATATTTTGATTTAAGCAATATTTCTGCAGGAAGCCTTAGAGGATAGAGTTTATAAGATTGTGAGGAGGAATATTGCTTGCAATGAATGCTCTGCACAGATCCATGTTAAACAGAATTTTTTGGTTACCTCTGGACAAGTCCCTGCTACTGCAACTTGCTGTTATCAGAAGTTTTTGTCATCACCTTTTCTTCTGCATTCCTGTGATAAGAAGATTTGTCTCGGCATGCTGATCTACTTGAAACTTTTTTTTTTTTTGCACAAAACATTTTTTTCACAGACTTGACAACATAAAATAATTCCGTCATATGTAAATGTTCCGGGACGGTCAGCTATCCACGAAACGACCATTCTTTTTTCGGGTGGTATGGCACACGACACGTTATACACTACACATCATTAACACGTTCAACTGTGCACAGGTAAGCAGAAAGCTAAATTGAAACAACGGATATGCGACTAAAAGCTCGCGTAATTTAATTTATTAGTTGCGAACGCATACGGCAGGACAGTGGGGGGGGGGGGGGGATTAACCGGGGGGCACAGGTGCAGGAGCACTGACTCTTCCTGTTCCTATTCTGTAATGATTTCGCCATGCAGTGGGCTTTCGGTTAGCTATTACACGCAGTTTTAGGTGCGGTGAATGTGTGAGACATAAAAACTAGATAGAGCTAGAGACTACCCGCCTCAATTTTTAAAATATTGTAAACAGAGTGAAATATGTACCGTCAACATTGCCCTCCTCTGCCCTTTGAACTCATTCATCTACAGTTTGTCAACTCCAAACTGTGGTGGAACTTGCCGTTTTTCACAATAACAGATCCATCAGGAGGTTAAGGAAGTGATTAACGACAAATAAAAACCTGTACCTACCTCAGCTCTTACACCACTCTTCACCTGTCTGTCAGCGATGTCGCGAACGACCGACGGTGGAAAGATGGTGTGCTCCAGCAGTCATTACCTCGCTGCCTGCCATGGCGCGAGCATCAGTGTGTGTGTGCGGATAATAGATGTTAAGTAGCAAGCGGGATTATGATATTACGTGTGTTATCAGTTGCTTGTCTTATTAATGTGCTGACTAATAAAACATTATTATTTCAAAGTGTAGTGTTTGAATAGCTGCAAAGGTGTTACTCATACTGGCACGCTGCCACCTTCATAGTGTATTTACTTGAGTGTAAGACGCCCCTGAATATAAAATGGCCCAATTTTTTAAATTTTTTTATTTTTTCATTTCTTTAATGAATGGCTCCTTGAGAGAAATTTATTTTTAATAGATTCTGATTAACTAGAATTACAAACCGTTTTATTGACATAAAGTATCTGACAAAAAGGTAACCTTATAACCATTCTAAACTTTTGCCATTTATTGATTGTCTAAATTTTGAAAACACTTGGAGAAATAAAATAAACAACAAGAAACTGTTCACATGAATTTTTGGACTGTTTTCGTTTCTACCTTTTATGCTTACAGTCCCTACCACTATCTTGGGTCATCACCATCATCAACCTACTGGCACAGCCGTGAAATTTATACCTTCATTGTCACAAACATATGGCTGTTTCTTCAGAATATGTGGCTATTTCTGAGGTGGTTGTTATGTTGGAATTTGAGAACACAGCTATTTTTTCCTGTATACATACCAGATTTCACCTCTATCCTGAAATGAGTATGTTATAATCTCACTTCCAAACATGTCACCTTCCCCCACTCTGTGTAGAACCACCTAATATACCCCCTTTCATTCTTGTCATACGTCACAGAGAGTGTTGACAACATTGCAGCAAGAAACACAGAAGTAAATCACTTGCCTAGATCTAGGCTTTTATTTTCTTGTGCAGAAATGAATACTATTGTTGAGTATTTGTCCAATTTTAAAGTCAGTTCAATTCCGACTACAAATGCATTTGGGCAAACTGCAGTTTAAACACAGTAGATGTTCATACACTGAAGTGCTGAAGAAACTGGTATAAGCATGTTTATTATAACACAGAGATTTGTAAACAGGCAGAATACGGCGCTGCGGTCGGCATTGCCTTTACAAGACAACAAATGTCTGGGGCAGTTCTTAGATCAGTTACTGCTTCTACAATGGTAGGTTCCCAAGATTTAAATGAATTTGAACGTGGTGTTACAGCCAGTGCATGAGTGATGGGACAGAGCATCCCTGAGCTAGCAATGAAATGCAGATTTTCCTGTACGACCATTTCATGAGTGTACTGTGTACTGTGACTATCGGGGATCTGGTAAAACAGCAAATCTCAGACATCACAATGGCTGGAAAACAGTCCTGTGAGAATGGGAGTGACGACAACTGAAGGCAATTGTTCAATGTGACAGAACTGCAACCCTTATGCAAATTGCTGCAGATTTCAATACTGGGTTATCAACAAGTGTCAGTGTGTGAACCATTCAACGAAACATCATCGATACGGTATTTCGGAACCGAAAACCCACTCATGTACCCTTGATGACAGCATGACACAAAGCTTTAGGCCTTGTCTGGGCCCAGTCAACACCAACATTGGACTTATGATCACTGGAAACATGTTGCCTGGTCGGACGAGTTTTGTTTCAAATTATATACTGTTATGGAGACAACCTTATGAATCCATGGACCCTGCATGCCATCAGTTGACTGTTTAAGCTGGTGGAGGTTCTGTAATGGTGTGGGGCATGTGCAGTTTGAGTGATATGGGACCCCTGATAAGTCTAGATATGACTCTGACTGGTGACACATACGTAAGCACGCTGTCTGATCACCTGCATCCATTCATGTACATTGTGCATTCCGACAGACTTGGGCAATTCCAGTAGGACAATACGGGGCAATTACAGCAGGACAATGCGACACCCCACACACCCAGATTGCTACAGAGTTCCTCCAGGAACACTATTCTGAGTTTAAACACTTTTACTGGCCATCAAACTCCCGATCATTATTGAACATATCTGGGATGCCTTACAACGTGCTATTCTCAAGAGTTCCATCTCCTCACACTCTTAGGGATTTTGTGGACAGGCCTTCAGGATTCCTGTTGTCAGTTCCCTCCAGCATTGCTCCAGGCATTAGTAGAGTCCATGCCACGTCGTGTTGCGGCACTTCTGCGTGCTCGTAGGGGCCCTACGTAATATTCGGCAGGTGTACCAGTTTCTTTGGCTCTTCAGTGTAGAAAGAAAATGTACTTGGTATTGATTACCATGCATAACAACATGATGAAATTTGCTGCAGGCTCAGTTCTTCCCTCCGTGCAATCATTATAGCTCTCAGCCAAGCTGGTGTCACTGTTCTCCTTCCAAGCTTGAGTAACTGTCAAAAACAGACTGCAATATCTGCTAGTATGCAGGTCATATGTAACAACACCAACTAATATGTAAATAAAAGATTGCATTTAAGATTCCGTTCCACTCTCGAAGTTTTGCTCATCCCGCAATCTACTGACGTCTGTCGGTACTATCTCCGCAACGGGTCTTGCGACTGTCATTTATTTTTGCTTTGACAATTACAGTCTATTTAATATGATCTACTTCCTTTGTTAGCCACATCATTCTATATTAATTTTCCTTCTTGTTTCAACTGAATTTCACCAACGTGGTATACAGCTGAGTAAAATCAGGTAATGTTTTTACATGGTATTGTAATACATGAAGATGATTGTGTGGTCAACTGAAATTAGTCTTCACATTTTAATGCTTTATAGTGCACAGGATCTAGACATTAAAAAAGTTTTTACTGACTTGAGCTATTAACACCTGCTGGGTCGAAATGGAAACACAGTTTCGTTCTGCAATGTGTTTCTGTTGTTTTCGGGGAGGACACTAGACAGCGAGGTCATCGGTCTCATCGGATTAGGGAAGGAGGGGGAAGGAAGTCGGCCGTGCCCTTCCAGAGGAACCGTCCTGGCATTTGCCTGGAACGATTTAGAGAAATCACGGAAAACGTAAATCAGGATGGCCGGGCGTGGGATTGAACCGTCGTCCTCCCGAATGCCAGTCCAGTGTCCTAACCACTGCGCCACCTCACTCGGTGTGTGTTTCTGTCGTGGCCGGATGACGGTGGGTCGAGTGATGCCGCTAAATGACTGCCGCATCTGGGAGTGTGGTGGCTCATCAGTTTGCACGATGGCCGCACTGGTTTGGAAGACTTGCAGTGTTGAGGGCTGCAATGTGGCGACAGCTCTGTGTCTAGTGGTAGCCTGCATTGAGGTAGGCTGGCTTGCACCAGGACGTGGACAGTGCTGTGTCTACCCCTTTAATGTGGAGAGTCAGTGTGCTAGTATTGTGTCCTGTGAATGGATTTGAGCCTCAGAAGGGCGGTTCTAGTGCTCCACGCAGTGGACCGTGTCAGAGGAAAATGTGGTACGTCATTGCCAGCTCTCTGAGAACAGAAGTAGCTTGTTTTCAGTGCTGTGTTGTTCCACTCGGTAAGTAAGTGTGGAGGGTAAGAATTGTAGAGGGAAACCTTGGTGTAACTATGGGAAGCAGGTCCGAAAAGATATAGATTGTGGTAGTTGTGCGTGAAGAAGAGGTCTGATCGGGATACACCGATGTGGGAAGCTGCTTATCTCATGCAAAGCCATTGTACAGCAGGCATGTGAATCGGTACTGAGGATGTTATGCCACCAGTTGTCAGACGTGTGATACTTTTACCGCAACATGTTTGGGACTATGTTACCTCATTATTGAGTGCTATAAAATATGGAAACCAGTTAAGAAATCACAATACTACACATACTGACCCATATAAAAATATTTATATCTCCCTTTAATGTAACATACCATAAAGCTTCTGTGCCATTAGGCATCATCAGCAGTAAAATCCAGCAGCAAATGTGCATTGTCATACATAAAATTCTTCTCAGAACATCTCATATTGGCACGTTACACTCTCGAGGCACAGTTTGCGTGTTAAATTGGACAACATTAGTGTCACTTTAGCGATATCTCCTCAGGGAACAGCAACAGATTTATTCGAATTAGCGGCATTAGGTTTAATGTTTTCAGTTGCCTTCCATATGGATGCACACAATGAAACACAGGTGTAGTAATTGTTTTTAGAATTTTTAGAACTCTTGTTTTTCATAAATTTTACAGTAGGAAGTAACATTGTTGAAGGCTCTGACATATGCTTTGCAGTCGAGTGCTATTTTTGGTAGGTGACAGCGGCAGCTTTAGTTTAACAACTGTGCCTTGAGAGTATAACATACTTACATGAGATGTTCGAGGAAGAGTTTTATGTTTGACAGTGCATGTTTGCTGTTGCCTTTTGCTATTGATGATGACGCCTAATGACACAAGAGCTTTGAGGTACATTACACTGTGGGCCGACATAAATATTTCAGTATAGGTCAGTAGGTAGAGTGTTGTAATTTATTGGTGGGTTTCCTTGTTTTATAGCACTTGATAAATGCGTTGTGGTAAAAATACCAGACATTTGACCACTCACGGTGTAACATACTCAGTACCATTGGGGTGCAGCGTAAAACAAAAGTCTTTTGAATGAAGACCACAGCAACATGCAGTTGACATTGATGAAGTTATAATAAGTGACAGATAATTATTATTCACGTATGGGCCCAGTAGGACCACGCGAGGTACAATCCATCAATGTCACGTTTGATGGTTGGCCTTTCTTTGTGCCCAAATTTGTTTCATCCTTTCAGAATGAAGTCTCTTTCTTTCATCAGACCACGGTGTTCCAATCTGTTGAATGTTCTTTAGCTGTAGCAGAGAAGGCCTGTGGATGCAATTTCTTATCTGCTACAGTTGATAGTGAGTGAATTGGAAAATACACATTGTATTGCGACAAAATTCTACTGTGCAACAACCGAGCGAGGTGGTGCAGTGGTTAGACACTGGACTCGCATTCGGGAGGACGACAGTTCAATCCCGCGTCCGGCCATCCTGATTTACGTTTTCCGTGATTTCCCTAAATCACTCTAGGCAAATGTTGGGATGGTTCCTTTCAAAGGGCACGGCCGGCTTCCTTCGCTGTCCTTCCCTAATCCGATGAGACTGATGACCTCGCTGTCTGGTCTCCTTCCCCAAAACAACCAACCAACCTACTGTGCATAAGTGTACAGGTAGGCTAGCTTGCTAGCTCTGTGAAGCTCTTTGCAAATGTTGCCATTGTGTACAGGGATTTCATATTGTTAGGAAATTATTGTTAAATGTAGTGAGTTTAGAAGATGATTTGCACATCGTTCAAGGACTGGCAAATGATGTAATGTAAATTGTAAATTGTTCGTTTACTAGAATCGAACATAACTGTCAATAGGTGCAGTTAAGTGTGTGAGTAGTGAGTTTATGTTTGTGTGTGTGTGTGTGTGTGTGTGTGTGTGTGTGTGTGTGTGTGTGTATGTGTGTGTGAGAGAGAGAGAGAGAGAGAGAGAAATTGGGAGGGACAAGGGGGGCGGATTTCACCCTTATTTATGTGGGATTTGAAGAAGGGATGAGAGAGATATAGAACTAAAAGTACTGTCTAATTGAACTTTCCTAAAAATTTTGTAATTCAGGCTACATTGGATATTTGCTTTTTACCAGGATAATGTGTCATACTTATAGGTACAGCCCGTATTTGCGTGCTGCCTATTGTGGATAATGAAGTCATAAATATTGTTTGATATCACATACGGTTGTACTGTTGTCCATAAAGCATTGCCATCATACCAACTCAAATGCTTTTTGAAAGTTTAGAAATAATCTGTTCAGCTGTTTGGCCCAATCTGTGGCTCTCACAATGTCATAAGAGAAGAATGAAAGTTGGGCTGTCCTTCTGGAATCAGAGCTGGTTGACACAGAGAAAGTAATTCTGTTACAGACAGCCGTTGTAATGCTACAAGACATAATGTAGGGTAAGTTCATATGACTCTGTTGTGGACTTGGACTGGTTGCCAAACCACAAATGGGGTCTGCTTTGCAGCACGGTCACGCACTCTCCTGTCAAAATTGTGTACAGTTAGTACCAATTGATCGTTGGTAGGACTGAGGGTGTTGCTCAATGTGTAGTTGCGTATGTTGCCTAGCTTTGCATTTTTTATTTTAGTTGTGATTGCGCTCCCTTTTGTTTGGATTAAAGTTAATGTTAACTAGTCACTTTTAATATCTAGTGTACAGAGATACAGGTTTAATTCTTTTTTCAGGCGTATTGTAAGGCAGAAGAGCCTGTGCTGGTCTCACTTGTCCCAGTGCTTCTGAAAGAAGAACATGTGGTAAGTTTTGTTATTAAGTCATTTGTATTTGGTAATGAATTGGCTTAAGTGGAGACAATAAAGACCCATGATGTATCTTAGAAGATAGATTGAAGCATACATTTTCGATAGATGCGTTAAATCTGACGCTGTGAACTGGAATACACTATTTAATATATCAAAAAAAATCAATCAATTTTTGAAAATATAATGTAATTGAATAGGTAAAAAATCTACTCACCAAGTGGCGGCAGGAGGAAACATGTACAAAGATACTGAAATCTGCAAGCTTTCAGAGCCAGTGGCTCATTCTTCTGACAGAAGAGTTGAAGGGGATGGGAAGAGGGGTGAAGGAAAATGTCTGGTGAGCTTTAGGCACCAGAGAGGAGAAGACACTGATTCCAAAAGCCTGCGGATTTTAATACGTTTACATTTTTCTCCTGCTGCCAGTGCTCGGAATGCACTATTTGGAATTCTTAAGTTGTCACGCATAAAATACAGGGAGCGAAAAGAAATGTCTTGTACAGAAACAAGACTGCAGCTGTAAGAGTCAAATTGCTGCGGCGCACCTATCACGGACTGCTGGCAGCCCAGTGTCTGCCAGCTGCACAAACCACGGCAGGGCCGAGAAGTTGGCAAGTAGATTGTGTTAAGAGGGCATTGCCAGTGGCCGCACCAAAACGACACTTGCTGCACGCTGTTAGCATTGGCGTTAAGCGATTGAGGCTGTGTTCTGCTTCTCTGACCCGGCCGAGCAGCCAGTCGAAAAGCTGTAGTACTCTGCACACTGAAGATTTAAGGTCGTGCTATGGTAGCAGAAGGCAGTGACATTGCCAGTCAGGAACTGTCGAATTCACCACAGCCGCTGCCGTCCTGTTTGCCGTCCACTGCCACTCGCAACTGAGATGTCGCACGCCCTAGGAACGGTCTCCGCCAGCTTGGCGTATCAAATGCGTTGCCACAGTTGCGAGCAAATCGTTTCTGAAAAACAGAAATTTTTAATATTGAATATTAATTTAAATCTTTGGGAGTCTTTTGTGAACGTCTTTATATGAAGTATAGCCTTGTATGGAAGAGAAATTTGGGCGGTCATCATTTCAGGCAAGAGGAGAAGAGCTTTTGAAATGTCATACTACAGAAGGCTGCTGAAGATAAGTGGTAGTGGATAATTAGTGAAGTAGTTCTGGATCAAATTAGAAAGAAAAGAAATTTATGTCACATCTTGGCTAAAAGAGGATGTATGCTGGGACATCAGGGGATTGTCATTTTGGTGATGGAGGGGATAGGGTTAAAATTGTAGAGGAAGAACAAGGTTTGAATACACTAAACAAACTGAAGTGGATGCAGGTTGTTGTACCTATACTGTGATCAGGAAAGAGGCTTGCCAAAGATAGACTTCACGGAGAGCTGCCTCAAACCAGTCTTTGTGCTGAAGACCACAGCAGTGTTGAAACCCTAATTTTGTATGAAAGGTCAAATTGAGTGAGTTCGCCATAATGTTCCAAGCTATAGTGTAATTAGTAGCTGCTTAGAATGTGTGAACTGTTTCAAGAAGTGTTTAGGCCATATGGTATATAGTGCCACACTTAATGCTGGAAATGGGTACTGCACTCAAACATGGTGGCAACAGAAGTACACATTAATGGTCACACAGTAAAGGTAACACTGTTTGTAGCATCTTCCACTGTGTAAATGTAAAACAAACTGTTGGTTTGTTTTATGAAAATGAAAGTTGCTACTCACCATATAGTGGAGACGCTGAGTCGCAGATAGGCACAACAAAAAGACTGTCACAAATAAACTTTTGACCTACAAGGCATAGTGTTCATAAGGTGTTGTCCTCTGGCATAAAGCACATAAAATAAATAGCTATGGGCACCCATATGGGGTCATTCTATGCCAAACTATTCATGGGCCATCTAGAGCAATATTTTCTAACTGCCCAGAATCCAACCCCTCACCATTTCAGATTCATTGGTGACACCCTCATGATCTGGACTGAGGGTGAGGTCACCCTAGCCACATTCCCCCAAAACCTCAACACCTTCCTCAGTGCTGACGTCCACCTCAAGGATAGCTTCATCAGTACCTCCGTCCGTATCAAACGTTCCAAACACCGACAGTATCTCCACTTTGACAGCTGCCACCCATTCCGTACCGAGAAATTGCTTGCATACAGACTAACCACCCGTGGTCATTCCATCTGCAGGGGCGAGCAGTGCCAGAGCAAATATACCGAGTATCCCACAGAGACCTTTGCAGACCGAAATTACCCTCCCAACCTTTTACAGAAGCAGATCTCGCATACCCTGTCTCTCCAGCCCCCTACCACCTCCTACTTACTCACCATCTGGCTACAGAGCAGCATTCATCTTACGCCTCGGCACCTCGTACGACTGGAGAAACGGTTTTGACTACCTCTCACTGTGCCCTGAAACAGACCTAGAGGTAAGACCTATCTTGTACATTCTCCCAACCACATACTCCAGTCAGGCATCTTCTACCCCATCGGAGGCAGTACTACCTGTGGAAGCAGTTTTTCTGAACTGTGCAGGTGGGAACTCTGCCTGCAATATATCCTATTACCGTAACCCGCCTGGCCTCAGCCTTCATTAGTCCCTGTCCTCCACTTACCTATCCCCTTCCCTGCTCTCACTCCAGCAATACACGGTCTTCTATTCCACTAACACACCCATTAGTCACTAGTCTTTTTCCTCATCTCTTCTTCTCTCCTCCTTTCCCAATCGCCTCCCCTCCCATCCTCCTCCCCCCCCCCCCCCCCCCGCCACTCTCCACACATACAAACCTCCCAACTGCACCTAAATGCCCTACGCTATCCCCACTGCCCCCTTGCAAGCTCCAACAAGCAGCACGACACCTTCCCCCACCCCACTCTGTACCCCATGCCGCCTCCTTACCATCACAACTGGATAACTGCTCCTGTCGGGTGCATATACGACTCAGCTCAGCCACAGTGGCCACAGGTGGCAGAGAGAGAGAGAGAGATAGAGAGAGAGAGAGAGTCCGTCCATCCTCTAGTCCTCTGTATGGCTTTTCACAATATTGTTAAAATAAATAATGTTTTTATTCAGGAGAAATGAGCAGCAAGAATATTGTGTAAAGTAGATAGATGGTGGTGCCCCTTGCAGAGGCTGCTTTACGGATCTCGAAATTCTTACACTCACTTCCTGGTACATTTATGTCACAACAATTTTTGTTGCTTATAATAAAAATTTCATTCAACTGAAAAGTGATTTGCACAGGTTCCTTTGGGTCTAGTATTCGGAGTTAAGTTACGTACTCTGGTGCAAAGGATTTAAACATATACTGCAAACAGAAAGCAAAGATATTTGCGCAGGAACATTTGGCAGTTGATAAGAAAATGGAAAACATTCCTTGTTGGCCATTCCTTCTAAAATTATCTCAATCTGTAGATTTAAGAATTGAAAATTCATATTAGCTACATGACAAATTACAATGTTCATAGGAATCTACATCTACATCCAGATTCCGCAAGCCACTGTATGGTGCATGTTGGAAGGCATGCTCTACTACTACTAGTCATTTCCTTTCCTGTTCTAGCTGCAAATAGAGCGAGGGAAAAACAACTGTCTATATGCCTCCATGTGGCCCCTAATCTCTCTGAGCTTATCTTCGTGGTCGTTACAAGAACTGTACATTGGCGGCAGTAGAATCGCTCTGCGGTCAGCCACAAATGATGGCTCTCTAAATTTTCTGGATATTGCTCCTCGAAAAGAACGCTGTCTTCCGTCCGGTGACTCCATTTGAGTTCTTGATGCATCTCCATAATACTTTATTATTGTTGAAACATATTAGTAACAAATCTAGCAGCCTGCTTCTGAATTCCTTCGATATCTTCGTTTAGTCCGACCTAGTGCGGATCCCAAACATTAGAGCAGAGCTCGAGAAGAGGTTGCACTAGTGTCCTACATGTGGTCTCCTTTACAGATGAACCTCACTTTCCTAAAATTCTCCCAATAAACCAAAGTGGACCATTCACCTTCCCCACTGCAGTCCTTATATGCTCATTCAATTTCATATCGCTTTGCATTACACCTAGATATTTAACTGACATGAGTGTGTCAAGCATCTCATTATTTGTAAACTGTGGGTTTGCTTTTTCTACTCATCTGCATTAACTTACATTTTTCTACATTTAGAGGTAGCAGCCATTCACCACACCAACTAGAAATTTTGTCTGAGTCATCAACTATCCTCCTACAGTCACTCAACGATGGCACGTTACTGTACACCACAGCAACATTAGCTAACAACCGCAGACTACTGTCCACCAAATCATTTACATATGTAGGAAAACAACAACTTTCCTGTCACACTTTCCCGGGGCACTCCTGTCTCTGATGAACACACACCATCAGGCACAATGTACTGGGTTCTGTTACTCAAGAAGTCTTTGAACCACTCGCAAAATCTGGGGACCTATTCCGTATGCTCGTACCTTCATTAACAGTCGGCAGTGTGGTGCCGTGTCAGATGCTTTACAGAAATCTAGGAGTATGGAATGCTGCATGACAAACAATTTTGTGTTTTAAGCAGCACTGTTGTGACCTCTCTGGTTATCTCAGGGTGACTGATCAAAGGTGTACACTCTGGTGTTTTGCTGAGTTGTCGTTTCCATCTCGTGCACAATATTTCAACAACTGGACGAGCCTTCTTCTTTAGGTGCTGTGAGTTTTACTGTTTTGTGCACTTGCTGGGTGGACTCCACTCCACACAGTCTGGTTAGAGTCTGGGAAGTGAGTAACAGCAAAACTCATAGCATCCGTGGAAGATGGCTGCGTGAGATGTCGAAATATTGTGCATAAAATGTAAGTGACAACCTGGCAGAACGGCCGGTAGCGCACAGTTACAGATTTTGTTCTTAGGATCTGCAGCTGTTTTCTTTTAAAACTGACAGTGTAATCAACTAAATGCGCTCACAGAAACAGCAAGTGTCATATCGTGAAGCACCAGTCTGATACTTGTCAACCTTCACGGTGATGTTTATCATGTAACAGTTATTTCGTGATTAAAATTTCATTCCATTTTGAACTTATTCATCAATAAAAACTTATCTGGTTTTGATGGTGTTGCAGTAGAGTACTAAAGATTTATTCTCATAAAATAAGCCTGGTATTATTGGAAATATGTAATGCATCAACTGATTCAAGACATTTTTCCAGAGAAACTGAAATACACCATTGTTAAACTCCTCTTGAAGTAAGGTGATAGGAGAGGTCAATAACTGCTGACCTGTTTCATTGTTGACATCATTTTCCAAAATTCAGTTGAATACCAGCAGCTGCCAGTCTTGTGATGGCTTTTGTTACCACTGGAAAGTTGGCATTGGTGATGCCAAGTTTCCAGACAAGGTGTGTGTGTGTGTGTGTGTGTGTGTGTGTGTGTGTGTGTGTGTGTGTGTGTAAAGACCTCTTTCACAGTTTTGGTAGCACTTGATTCATAGCTATTGAGCTCACAAAAGATTACCTTTCTTTTAGTGTGGATCATCCAGTAATATTCAGCAGCACTAAGCCAGGAATCCAGTCATCTAAGCACAAGGTGGGGGAAGAAGGGGCAGTGAAGGTGCTCGTCCTTGGATTTCTGCACCTGTAGCGGGACGTTCACATTAATTGTCGTGCCACAAGTAATTAATTTTCCTACATCAGAGCAATTTGATCACACCTCTTCTGCAACTCTGCGTAACGCATGCACGAGTCAAATGACATAAACCACACTGCGGTAGAGAATTTGAAGCCCTCAGCTGCTTTAGCCATGTATGGAGCACCATCTGTTGCCAGAAGCAAAACATTTTCTCTGCTCACAACATCTTGTCACAGTAGCTTCACAGAGTTGTGAAACAAAATGGCAACTGTTGAATTTTGTACTCTCTCTCAAGAGCTTCACGCATTAGGAGGAACATTTTTCCAGGCCTGTCAACTTTCAGAACACCCCATAACATATGCAACATAATGTCCGCCCACATTGATACCTCTGTATAGGGACGTTGATCTTTAGTTCAGCAACACTAATTCATTTTTTTTTTGAGCTTCTCTTCATAGCACACTGATAAATAGTTCTTTCTCAATATAGATTGACCTGGAACAGGATGTTTTGTGTACTTCTCAAGAACTGTCTGAAATGTGGATTCTTCAGCTTCTCAGATGGGATGTTACAAGACACCATCATTTCACCTGTCTTTAAATGTTTGTACAATTGAAGATGAACCTGTCTGCTCAAATAACAGCATTTGTCTGCTGCCATTTTCAGCATTTCTCTTCACACAGCTGCTGTATTTGGTGGTATTACAGTGCTGTTGCACATTAAAGTGCTTTTCTGCCCTAACTTTGACTTCACTTAATTAACAAAATAACATTTCCCCACCAGTGCTGAAGAACTTATCATCAAACTCACGAACGAAACCTTGAAACTCCACGCTGATGGACCGCTTTTGTTGAACCACTTGAGTTTATATTCTCACTGAGTAGTGTGACCACGTGTGCGATGTTTATCATGTCGGGAGGTGCCTTTGTTAGTTTTGAGAATGTTTTGTTGGCCCCACCCAACAGTGTCTTACATCAGCAAACTGACTAGTGTGTAATGCTACTTGTCTACTGTTGTTGTGATCTTCGGTACAGAGACTGGTTCGATGCAGCCCTCCATGCTACTCTATCCTGCGCAAGCTTCTTCATCTCCAAGTAACTACTGCAACTTACATCCTTCTGAATCTGCTTAGTGTATTCATCTCTTGGTCTCCCTCTACGATTTTTACCCTCCACACTGCCCTCCAATATTAAATTGGTGATCCGTTGATGCCTCAGAACATGTCCTGCCAACCGATCCCTTCTTCTTGTCAAGTTGTGCCACAAATTCCTCTTCTCCTCAATTCTACTCAGTACCTCCTCATTAGTTACATGATTTACCCATCTGATCTTCAGCATTCTTCTGTAGCACCACATTTCGAAAGCTTCTATTCTCTTCTTGTCTAAACTAATTATAGTACTTGTTTCACTTCCATACATGGCTACACTCCATATGAATACTTTCAGAAAAGACTTTCTGACCCTTAAATTTATACTCAGTGTTAACAAAGTTCTCTGCTTCAGAAACACTTTCCTTACCATTGCCAGTCTACATTTTATAGCCCCGACCATCATCAGTTATTTTTATCCCCAAATAGTTAGACCCCTTTACTACTTTAAGTGTCTCATTTCCTAATCTAATTCTCTCAGCATCACCTGATTTAATTCGACTACATTCCATTATCCTCTTGTTTTGCTTTTGTTAATGTTCATCTTACATCCCCCTTTCAAGACACTGTTTATTCAATTCAACTTCTCTTCCAGGTCCTTTGCTGTCTCTGACAGAACTAGTATGTCATCGGTAAACCTCAAAGTTTTTATTTCTTCTCCGTGGATTTTAATTCCTTCTCCAAATTTTTCTTTTGTTTCCTTTACTGCTTGCTCAGTATACAGACTGAATAACATTTAGGATAGGCTACAACCCTGTCTCACTCCCTTTCCAACCACTGCTTCTCTTTCATGTTCCTTGACTCGTATAACTGCCGTCTGGTTTCTGTAAAAATTGTAAATAGCCATTTGGCCCCTAGCACCTTCAGATTTTGAAAGAGACTATTCCAGTCAACATTGTCAGAAGCCTTCTCTAAGTCTACAGATGCTAGAAACATAAGCTTACTGTAGCACACGTACACTGGTGTTGTTACGCTCTTGGAAATAGGTCCTACTTATCTATTAGATACATAGGATATGTATTATTGCCAAGTTACGTTAAATGAAACTTTAAGATATTCAAATCTATTAACAGCCATCAAGGTTTTTCTTAATCACGCTTTAGCTATGTAGTTTTCATTTCAAAAACCGTGTACAGTTACAGCCTCTGCAGTGTTGTGCTCTGATTGTCGTGTTGTTAATGAGCAGTAGGAAAATGGCTGAGGCTGCTTCCTGTTCCATAGTGAAACACGCGTGAGGAACAATAGAGGGCCTATAACACTTCCTTGGGGAACGCCGGATACTCGATAACCTTTCTGGCAGGAAATCACGATTCCAGTCGCACAACTGAGGTAATAGTCTGTAAGCACGCAGTTTGATTATTAGACGCTTGTGAGGAACTGTGTCGAAAGCCTTCTGGAAATCTAAATATATGGGATCAACTTAGCATTCCCTGTCGATAGCACTTATTAGCTTGTGAGTATGAAGAAGAATCTTGCGAAGTCGGGTCTGACAGTCTGCGAGGTTCTGACCTCTGAAAGACTAAACATTTTGAAGAGCGCGATTTCGAAATTGGGGCTACAGAACTTATGGACAAATGACAGCAGGATAATGGTTAAGACCGAAAACGGAAAGAATACAATTTCCAGTGTTAATGAACTCGAAAGCCTGTTCTTTAGAAGCTAAATCATGTCTAATCTTGCTGCCACTAACCTGTATGTTTATATTGTTTACACTGTCAACCATAACTTAACTAATGTATTATCAAATTTTTCGATTCTCCACATAACTATACTTTATCCCTAATGGTTTTCTCATGTAATTTTGTTATTATTTGTATTATCAACTTTTCGTTCCTCCACATAACTATTTTCATCTCTAATTGTTTTTCTCATGTAATTTTGTTAATTATTACATAAGGTAGTCTCACTTCCATCTCTAATTAGCAACCAACCATCATACTTTAGTTGTTATCCTCGTAAGTGCAATTAATATAACACTCTACCATTACGTGCAGGTTACTCCCGTTGTGTTTAGCGAAATTCCTTTTCCTGCCGGCCTATGGCTACTGCCAGAACCGTTGCAGACCTCGTTGACCTTGGTCGCAGATCCCGTTGCCTCCCTTGGGACGCACCCCCTCCCCCTCCTAGCCGATTTCACTGCACAGAACTGGGGGGACACTCCCTCACCCCCCCCTCCTTTACACACCTTCTGCATCCCTCATGCCAGACCGTCTTGTCACCACTAACCACGACCCGCAAACATCGGCCGGCAGCCTCCTCAGGCAATCAACACCCGAACGCACCAAGCTGCATATAGCACATGCAAATTTCCAGTCTCTGCCAGCTCACTTCGACGAGTTCAAATATATATTTCAAACTACTGACATACACGTAATACGTTTGTCAGAGATTTGGCTCAAACCAAGTATTCCTACAACTTCCGTAAACCTAGATGGCTATATCTTTCTCAGGCATGCCAGATGCAACAGACGAGGGGGCGGAGCAGGGGCGTACATATGCTCTGATTTGTCACCTACTGTACTAGGTACATCCGACAATAATGTAGATAAACAAGAGGAATATATGTTCGTAGAGATCAAATCAATTAACAGAAAGTGCTTAATATGTGTCCTTTACAAACCTCCTGAAGCAGGTGGCTTCACCTGCTTCGAAACTGCCCTCTCTAATCCTCATACCAACATGTAATTATAGCAAGTGACACTAACATTAATTTTATGCGTAATAGTACTTCCACTGGGAAATTTAAGAGAATGCTTTCTTCTTCAAATATGACGCTACTTTAGCTGGCACCTACTCAACACACGACTACCAGTCATACTTTCATAGATATATTTGCAACCATATCTCCAAACAGAATAATCTGCACCTCTCAAATATCTGCCCCTGGCATGTGTGCCCATGACATCATTTTCATGACGTATTCACTAGAATGTCCTAGAAAGAAACCACAACTGTCTACACACCGAGACTTCAAACGCATAAATTTGCCTAAGCTCGAAACTGAGACACAAGAAATGGTTTGGGGGATGACCTCTACTCCCCTCATGGACATAAAAGACAAAATTCCAGGATTTCACTAACAAAATTACTCAACTATATGACAAATACGCTCCAATAAAGACCAGAAAAGTAGAAAGGAAACCTGTACCTTGGCTGACTGATGAACTAAAACAGCTCAAATCTCATAGACGCTGCAGATCGAGCATACAAGATGCACCCTACACCTGAAAATCATACTGTATTCAAGCCGGAATGAAACATAGTCAGTCAAGTGGTGAGAAACGTTAAGCTCAGGCATGCCCGTACATTAGCTGACTATAGATGTAGACCAGCTATCCTGCGGAAAAATCTCTGTAGTCTCGGTTTAGGCAAAATAAACGTTGCAGAAAATCCCATGGTCCCAGCTAAAGAACTAACCCGATTCTTCATATTACCTACAACCACAACTGAAATGAAAAAAAAAGACAGAGGATCATTGATTACTTCATGGGGATGAACGACTGTAGCAAAGAAAAATTCTATCTACAGCACGTCACTTGCAATACTGTCAAGAAAACGATAATGTGTATTAGGTCTGGATCTACTGGACATGATGGCATCACTATCCAGATGGTAAAACTTATTATTGATCAACTACTGCCCTCTATAACAGACATTTTAAACGATTCATTAATCACAAGTGTTTTCCCTGAGGCCTGCAAACTGGGACAGTTTAAGTCACTGCCTAAAAAGGACATCGCCACAGCACCCTCTGACTACCGCCCCATCTGCACTCTTGCTGCACTATCAAAGGCCTTAGAATATATAGTCCATGACCAGCTCACCAACTACTTAACTACTAACAACCTACTAGACGAATACAAATCAGGTTTACGTTAACATCGAAGCACAACATCCACACTGATAATGGTGACAGATGACATGAAACTTGCCATGGACAGACAACAAGCGACTATCATTTGCTTCTTAGATTTCAGAAAAGCATTTGATACTGTCGCCTTCTACATCTTACTAGACAAACTTAGCGGTCTAAATTTCTTACCAAGTACAGTGCAATGGTTTCGCTCCTACTTGACGTCTCGTCAGCAACGCGTCCTGTCTGGGAATATAAAATCACAATGGCGGCAGGTAGGGTCAGGCGTTCCCCAATGCTCAGTATTAGGTCCTATACTCTTCTCTCTGTATGTCAATGATGTGTCCTCGGTTCTGACCTATTGCCAATATCATATGTATGCTAATGACCTTCAGTTGTATCTAAGTGCGAAACCAAGCAATCTTAAGAAAGCTATTGAAAATTTCAATACTGACCTCGATGCACTATCAAAATGGGCACAGGACATAGGACTCGAACTAAACCCATCTAAAACCCAAGCGGTACTTGTTGGTCTCTCTAAGCCCATTAGCCCAAAACATCGGGAATCTGTACCATCTCTTATCCTAAATGGAACAAATATTAACTTCTCTCCCTCAGCAAAGAGTTTGGGAGTAATAATAGACGAAAATATAAATTGGACAGAGCACGTAACTGCAGTGTGCAAAAAAAGCAACAGCATCCCTTCATGTTCTACAAAAATATAAAAAACTCTTCCCTTTCGATCTAAAAAAGAAATTAGTACAAACGTTTATACTCCCAATCATTGACTACAGCGATATTATCCTACAAGGCCTCTCTCAGGAAAATTCGCGACGTCTGGAACTGGTCACAAATGCCTGCGTCCGATGTATCTGTGACGTTCGACTTTTTGATCACATTTCACCAGCATATGCAAAATTGTCCTGGCTGCGTGCAGACAAACGCAGAGATTTCCATACACTCTGTCTCACCTACTGCCTTATAAATGCACACAGTCCCTCATATCTCTCCTTGTCCTTAACGCTTATGTCGGAACAACATGACAGAAACACACGTTCCCGTCATAACAAAATCCTCTCTGTTCCACTGCATCGCTCAGTCACCTTCTCCAAGTCCTTTACAGTAGCGGGAACCCAACTGTGGAATAACCTCCCTCGTTATGTTAGAGAACTTAAAAACATGTCCAGCTTCAAAAAACAGTTAATGACGTATCTTCTTAAGCAACAGTAATGCCTTCCTCTGTACATGAAAGCACTTCACCTCATTACTACCCTCTTTCCCCCTCCTTAAATCTCCCTTCCCAGAACTCGCTATACTAGTAAACATCTACACCAACATATTTTTTGTGGCGGTGTTCGTAGCGACAAACACTTGGCTGTAGAAATGGCTTACGAAGTCACCGCCACACTTTTAATGGCGGGCCGACCGGTCCGCTGGAACAGTGAACAGAAAGATGAAAGCCCAACCACTCATATTAAATAAAAGTCGGTACTTATCTTTATTACTGAAGATACAGAAACACAGTAGTGAACTCGGTGTCTACAGAAATCTGTCTAGTTCGAGTCGGAGCGGCTAGGTCAGCGTCGGCTGACGACAAACAACAACTCTGCTGCGATGAACACACAACTGACTAGCAAGTACACAAATCGGTGGCGAGTATACAACTGAGCGGCGAATACAGAACTGACCTAGCGCTCGCGACTCCAGCGCTTAGAAGCCAGAAGCCAGCGGTGGCGCGCGCAGACTTGCGGCGATTTCCTGTATCGCTGGCGCTGCTTATGCGGACGGTGTCCGGACTTTGATGCTGCCAACCTTTTGGCAGCGGGCTCGGTTGGCATTACTGGCTAGGATATAACAATATTAATGTACATCTGCACAAATCTTCATTACTATTGCCAATTTTTCTCATGTTTATATTATTATTTGATATTTTTTACTGTTATAACTATTGCTTTTATCACAATTTGTAAGTATAGCACCTGTTGTAAATTACTGCCAGAATTTACTTTATTAGGTCTTCATCAATACTCTTTATTCGTATTGTCACTAGAGTAATCTAATATTCTTATTGAGGCGTTACTTTCGTTTTGCCACAGGTTACAGTAGGAATTAATTATGTTTTATACATCGAGATATAAGTTTTTCTTTGATTGTCAGCAGCTTCAATACTTTGCTGGGTGAAAGGAATATTTGGCGCATTTGTTTATTTATTGTCATCATTTCACAAAGAGGTCACACGCCGTTAATATGTATACTCCTTGTTCCACCCTGTATGAGTGTGCATGGGTATAAATGGAAGTCAAGTGTAGCAAGGGCATGGACCAAAGGGAACAGTTTAAGGGAATAGCAGTCATTGCCAACATTACAAGAACAACGGCAGGTAGGCCAGAGCAGCAAGCAAAGATGAAAACAGGCACGGGGGTAGGTTACAAAGTTGGTGCGGGGGTGAGGTGAGTCGCGACCACCGCGTCTGAATAGGAACGCTGGTCGGATTTCGGCGCGTGGAGAGCACTGTGGGGTCAGCCATGAGACGGACCGTACGCGGGAGCACAGTACGTCGCAGATTTGGTGAGATAGAAATGACGTAATATGGCTAAAACTTCACGACAGGGTATGCTCATAGCACGCATTCAACATACCTTCATCGGTACAGGTTACGGTTTTAATTTTATTTGCAATAGTTTTCTCTGAAATGTGTTTGTGAAATTTTGCTTTGTGGTAGTGAGCATGCAACAGGAACCATCAGTTTGTAGCTATTTCCCGAGTTATAAGCTTCACTTTTAGCTCAATGAGTGCAGAGTGCGTATCGGATGGTAGATCGAGAAATTTCTGTCGCGAAATTTAATTATTTTTGGTACTTTCTTTGTGAGTTCAGTTCGCACTTCATTTCGGCGCCAATAGTACATCATTTTTGCCCAGAATCTATTCTCTGATAGAGGTTATCTACCTTCAGCAGTGGCCTACCTTACATTTCTAGTAGTGCAATTCATGCATGACGATAAGTGAGTCTTAAAGAATGAATGACGATTTTCCCGCTAAAGACGGTGTGGTCCTCTTATGTATTTTTTGTGTTATTATGAAATTATGTGTCATATATGAAACTATTCGTGTAGTGTTTTCGTTTTATCATTGTCCTACCCATGAGAGGTAACGCTGATTCAGACGTAAGTTTTGTAACTAAAGAAAAATTGTAATGTGTCGGCTTCTAAAGTTTTCATCAAAGTAGAAAATAAATCTATTAAATGAGAGTCAAAATTTCAGTTAAGAAATATTCCCCCAGTCACCTGACACATGAAATGGGTAGGATGTATTTTATTCAGTTCGATTTTCTAAAGTTAATCAAAGACAGAAATAATCTGCAATGTGAATTTAGATAGGCTCCCAGCTGCTATAGTGATGGCTTTGAGTTAAACCACCCCAGAACGTGTTATCTTAGAGAAACTCGTAACAGTTTCCATTGCGCACATTTCAAAAATAATTAATTTGGTTACCAAGTTAATCAAATAAGGGTTAAAATATAGATACCATTTCTTACGAGCCTTGTATATTAGCAGCCAGGACGCCAAGTCAAGTACAATTCTATGTGGTAATGCGAGGAGATGGCCACACAGAGTCAATATAAAAAAATTATATATATATATATATATATATATATATATATATATATATATATATATATATATATAAAGAACCAACATACAGCCAACCAGCAGTCATATAGCATTATTTAAGCTATTGTCATGATGTAACTGTGATGTGTGAAATGCTGCATGTGTGAAACACTGTTCTGATGTAAGAGAGGGCCTGAAGGCCGTAATCTGACCAGGTTAAATAAATAAGTATAGTCTGCAAATGGTGTGATCACTCCGGTGGGCATTTGTTCCATTATTAAAATCCACGCTCCATCGACAGTGTTAAGTAGAAGGTGTGCCACCGCAGCACCCATGCGACAAAACAGTCGGACTTCCTCCCTATCCCCCTAGTCCTCCGTTAATCCCAGTTCCTGTATCTTCTTCCACAGACACTGGTTAAAGAGAAAATTACAACAGGAAAGTTGTGTTTCAGGGAACACTGAATTCATTGCTTTAATTTTAGCCATTTCAAAATCTAACACTACAGTTTTTGGTGACCACCCAGGCATCTTAGATTTCAAGCCAGAAAAAAGTCTGTCCTATGAATTCTGACTTTTGTCTGGCAGCAAAGCTACTATACTTCCGATCCGATGTCGACATGGATTGTGTACAATTGTTAGAACTGTTTCGAACAGCAGTCAAATGTCACATCCATAAGCACAGTTCCATTTTCACACAGAATTTTCTCTGCTTCTTCACGAGAAAATACTACAAGTCTCTTGCCTGGAACAGAGCCATCATCATAAATCTTCAAAAAACTATTACCTTCCGTTAATTTCAAAAGGTCTCAGCTAAGATGAATTTCCGAACTAGAGCCAGGGTTCTCGGTCGTCCCAATAGCTCCTCTTCTCGCCTTACACAATTGAGTCTTGGAGCTGTCACAATTCGGAATACATGCCACGAATTCTAATGTCTTATCTTTCAAATCTTGAAATTCCTACTTAAACACTTGGGCTACAGGCAGTGTCTTTTCTTCACGAACTCTTTTTCTGCAGTTATGTAGTCTTTTCTATATCTCCACATCCGTTTTGTCAGAGGGACAAGAATGTTGTTGTTGAGCAACGATTCCAATATTTGCAATATTTAAACGGCCTTTGCACCTACTCCGTTCATAATTGACACACATTTAGGTCCTATATTCTTCATTTTTCCTATAAATACTGTTGTGATGACCATCCTTGATAATACACGGCCTCCCTTTCGTTGTTGTTATCACTTCCATCGTGTACACTGCATAGGACAGATGTCGTATAGGAAAACGTACGGAACGAAAGCTATCGACGACGACACTGTCTGAGAAACGGTGACAACACCTGCACTGAGGGTGAGCGACTGGGGTAGGCAAGCAGTGGGGGAGGCTCAGTTCGCAAACACCTCGTTAGGGAACTGGTTGCTAGGGACAGCTTCGCTACCTGCTGCACCCTTGTAGGAAACCCCACGATTGGAAACCCCACGTAGCCGTCTCTGCAGTGCAACTACAGTTATATCATTAAAGGTACAAAAGCACTAATTTAACATTTTGCTCTTCAATTGAACCTGTAAACAGAGATTTTAAAGTTAGAGAGTTTCTGCATTGTAATAAATCATCTTTTTCAATCATGTGAAGCACTTTTAGTGTTGTGACTAATGCAAAACCTCCCTCCGTGCTCTCACTGAAATCAGGAAAACACAGAATCTGCTCCTTTTCATTTCAGCAGTTGTTACAGATACAGTTTAAAAGATGAATTGTATCCACAAAATAGTACAGTTGGCGATCTAGAGAAGTTTGTGCAGAGTGACAATACTCTACCTTTACTTGTGGCGGAGTACTACAGTTAGATATTGGTTTCTATTAATTGAATTATTGTCTGCCACTAAACCAACCACATCAAATCAAGCTGCTTCTAATTGAAGAATGACTTCTTTTATGTATAAGAAAAGTACATCAGCCTCCATTGTTTTAGGCAGGAGAATGTATACCACATCCATGTAAGATGAATCTAAAATTTTTGTCATAAAAACATAAGCACTGGTTAAACAGAAACATTTGTCACTGTTGAAGGCACGACCTACAATATTTACACTTTCGTAATGAAGCTGGGATTTCAGATGCATTTCATCAATTAACAGAAGAACTGTTTTATCCTGTGAGGCTAAAGTTCCAGCTTTCTGTGAGATATAATTCGTAAGCTGATCACTTTGTTTCTCAATGACCAGACTAGTTAAAAACTTACTACAAAGCCTAGGCAGTGTAATTGGATTTGGGACGGAAATATTGCCAGTGCTTCTGAGAAACTTACATGTACGTGGGCTAGTAATATTTACTAATGACCACATAAGCAGAGTCGCATAATATCTAAGCTGAGACGAACTTTTACATTTCAGGAGTGAAACCTGTCCTTTTAAGAAATATATTTCAGTTTCCGTTTCTGGCAACTTCTCGACTAAATTCTGCAAATTATCCTCACTGAACGACAGAACACTATCAACAGGAACCTCATCTTTACTAGACACCAAATAAATTTCCTTCAAGAGCATCACTGCCTGCGACTTATGGGGTCCCCTTGGGCTGATGTTGGCGTATTGGAAAAATATGAAGGCCATCCCCGTAACTTTGAAGGTATAGCATCTGAAAAAGAAAAGCATAATATAGAATGAGATGCAACTAAACAAGCAGCTTCCTCCTTATGGCACTGTAATTTATAAATGCAGGCCCCTGCCTAACATTTCTTTCTTTAATCCAACTTTTCTTAAGTGTCGACGGTCCAATGATGTTCTTAACAGTTTGCAATTTCTTTGGTGGCACATACTTGTACTACTTAATATACTTTCTTTGTTGAAATGCAGCTCACAGACCTTAAAAGAAGCGTATAGTTGATTGTTAGAGATGTTATGAAAATGATCGTTAAGATGGGTGGGATTATGTATTGCTTTAATTCGTAATACATTTCGGGATAAAATCTATTATGCGTTACGATTTATGTAATGATGTTGTAGTAGTTAAAAAAAGCAACGATGGTTACAACTGAATGTTTACTAGGCATCCAATGTTTTCTGTGAACAGCCGAGATTAATTTCAGTCCAAGAGATTCATCAGACGGAAAATATAATACAGAAACTTTAGCCCGTTGCTGTAATTGCCTCTCAGTTCCCCTGCCCGGGTTTCTGGGTTCGATTCCCGGCGGGGTCGGAGATTTTCTCTGCCTCGTGATGACTGGGTGATGTGTGATGTCCTTAGGTTAGTTAGGTTTAAGTAGTTCTAAGTTCTAGGGGACTGATGACCACAGAAGTTAATTCGCATAGTGCTCAGAGCCATTCGAACCATTTTTGTAATTGCCTCTGCAATTTGGCAAGTAACACCTCTGTGGCATTCTGATAAACGCTGTAACTTACTTAGCACAATCTAAAATGTCACAATCTAAAATGTCACTCGATCCGAAGCACAACACACCATGTGGGACTTGAAAAAGACTAAAAGGGTTCGGTTTGTTATGACCCCTGCGTGTGACGTCACAGCTGCCTGAGGCGTGCGCTGTGAGGCTTCGTTTGAAGGTGGCGCTGCGTCAGGTCCCAGACTCTCAGAGCTCTGACGGCGCCGTAATTCGCACAGCGCGGAACCGCGGCGCACCCTGAACACTGCCGGTACTCCGCGCAGCACCGCGACTGGCGACACAGCTCTGCAGGCTGCGTGGCTGAGCGGCCGGCGCCTCCGTCGCCCGGGTTTCCGACTCTCCACCTGCAACCGACAGTGTTGCACTGTTTCTGACGGTGAAATGCTTAGGACTAACTCGACACATTACTAATGCGGAATGCACACCTTGTCACCATCCAACAGCACCCACTGCCCTCGCCTCCGATTCCCTCCTAAACCGTCACACAGAGCAGTGCGGGGCTGATCCTGTGTCCTCAGCAGAGAAGCAAAAACTTTGCCGCCCCCACCCTCCTCCGCTGGAAGCTAACTTCTCACAAATGGATGTATTTATGGAACTTTGAAAGTTGTATGGTAGGTTTAATAAAAAAAAGCATCATTATTGAAAAATATTACTTACATGAGCGATATAGTGAAAAATTATGTATCAAGAGAGGAAAGAAAAAACTAATTGTATAATTAAACAAATGAAAGTGAAACAAAAAATCTATGTCCATCGTTAATGCAGATATCCCTGCCAGTAAAGGTCAATTAGACGCTTACAATTGTATCTCATCTGTAGCTGGAATCATGCACTGATTTCAACAACTGATACCCCTTTGTTGTATTAAGTTACACATGTAGTAACCGAGTTAACTTAATTTCTCCACAACTCGCAATGCTAATGCGAAGGCTATCCTTCATACGTCTGTCCCCGTGGAACGACAGCAAACATGTCGCACTCTGTGCTCACGAATTTTTATTTCCACAAAAGACAGAATGACGGTTATTCGATGAACTCCCCTTCTGTGTGACTCATTTAGTTTAACGCTTCCACGTGAGGAGAAGACCAGATATAGGTTTGGCAGGATTCATGTAGTTTTCTGGTGATTTGCTCAGCAATACGTGTGATTTGTTCTATTGTGATGCTTCGAGAAATAACACTCTTAATGTATTATTATAAAATCTGCTTCGTGTGATAGAGATATTGGCACACTATCGAAATATGAGACGTGATGTACCAGAAAACGTTACCAGAGATTTTGCAGCCTGATGTACACCCAAATGAGCTTGCACTTCTGTTTCTCTCACTAAAGTAACATATATAGTCCTCTGAAAGATTCAGCCTTTTACGACGAAGCCAAGTTGTTTTTCAATGTCAGTGTGTCCACCCTTTGTTGTTACATAGTTGATTTCTCAGGGGACGTCCCAGGTTGAGTTTATAGAAGGCCATCTGTTGCTTCAAAATTGTTGGTAATCCTTTATTTAATAAGATGTACCTAAAAACATCAGTGAGATAAAAGTCAAAAGTTACTGTGAAGTAGATTTTAGGAAGTCGAACTAAAAGGGTCTAACTACAACAAGACTTTTTGGACAATTAATACCTTTCTAAAATAACAAGGTGAACTAACATTCATAAAAATAAAGTTCAGAGGCTCTTTAGGTATCTGTAAGATTTCAACTGGGGAATCTGTCTGCACTGCTATTACAGACAGAGAATTACTATAACAATTTGAAAATCACTCCTTAGATAGCAAACCTTAAACAAGAAACGTCGCCCTGATTTAGAGAAATTTTTACACGTTCAGGATGACTGTTAAAATAACTTGAGGGCGCGTTTTGAGGTAGCAGTTTAGCAACTTCTCAAACAGAAATTAGCAACTTTTCAAAAAGAAAAGTAACGATATTCAAAGTTTTACAAGTTCAGCCTCTGACAATATTTTAAAATTTGCACATGTGGGACAGCAACAAAGACTTGGATCGCGCTTTGGAACAGAAGTTAACAGCGATTTTAAAATTTACAGCAATGCACAACTAACAATTGAAATATTTCTTAATCAGGCAGTAACACAAGACGAGGTCGGGTTGGCGGAGCCAACGCAAGGCTGCTGTGGCTTATGGTAGCGGACAAGATTAACACAACCTGATTGAAATACATCAAAATTTGTTGCTGTTACAATAAAAAAACCATGGTGTGTGTGTGTGTGTGTGTGTGTGTGTGTGTGTGTGTGTGTGGGTGGGTGTGGGTTGGACTCTTGTAAATTGCAACAGCGTTTCATTTATTCTCCTTTTTTCACCATGAAGAAAAGAATTTCAGTCTCCAGCAAGAAAGAACCTCCTCGTCCCCTCTCCAGGCTTGTCGGTGACGTCGCTTTTTGACCTGGAGGGCCAGGTCCAAGAAAGTTGCAGGAGGTGGGGAAGAGTCCGTCCTGCTGCTCGCGCCTGCCACCTGTCGGTGACGCTGCGTACTACGTTCGTCAGGCTGCTGCCATCTCGCGTCGTTTCGTAAACTACGTGGATTCTTGGCAATTACCCCTTGCAGCTCCTGTTACAACTAAACGGGACGCAAAGGACAAACGTTGCGTGCTTTTCTTATCAGAAAAATTTAAAAAACATAAATAAATAGCGTTAGTATAAAATGTTCTTAAAACGGACTAAAAAGTATACAATAATTTCCCACAGACGCAAACAGATTCCTAAATTTCCTGAAAATTTATGAGTGTGAATTTTTAGTAACTTCGACATGTAAAATTTAAAACGAAAGTTGTGGATCGAATGCAGTCTCGTCCAGCGTGAACGGCTCCATGTTTTTCGATTTTTAGTGTCTACATTTTTTGCCCACCGTTTTTACTGTCTACTCTGTGCCACCTTTATGTACTACTTGTCAAACTCTAGGCTGAAGAGAGGCGTATTGTGCTGCTGACAGCCCGCCTTTGTCTAAGGTGTTTAAAATCACAATCAACAAAAAAAAAGCGAATGCAGTAACTCAAGCGTGAATAGTTTACCTAAACCACTAAAAATTTCATTGGCACTGCAAATGATGTGTATGGACTATACATGATTTTTCTTTTTTCGGGCCAATGTGTGAGTAATATATGTGCCAAGTGTACTGCAAGTTGCTCCAGTGGTTTAGGACATGTGGAACATAATTATAACATTTTATATTTTATAACATGTATTTATAACGTACAACATTTATCACTTGTATTTTATAACGTGTTTTGGTTAATTAATAATTTATGCCCATTCATAATTTATGAGGGTCAAATGAAATCTCTTCTGTGTAATACATCATACCTGCGCCGTCAATATATGTATCTGTATGGTCGTAGGTATGAAGCGAGGTGTGTGTCCCACGTTTTACACAGGCCAACGAGCAGCTATAACGCAGTCAGGCACCGTAAACTAAATCTCTGGTGGATTTCGTTCTCGAGACCCGCTCTTCCCACCATCACGACGAAAGAATATGAATGATACAAGTTTTCTCTTTTAATTTTGTACCGCCTTTTCAGTGAATGTGATCATTGTTCTCAGATATGTAGTGTGTATGAATGTTCTGCATATATCCTTTTATATCTGTTGCCAGTTACGAATCGAATCTATCGAAACAGAGGAACAACAGCTGGACGCAGTGCTACGAAATAAAACACTTTCTCACACTCCGTTTAAATTCTGTCCTGGCTGTCCGATTACGAAATGGCGTAACATCTGCTTTATAAACACTAACAAAACAATAAAACAACGCATACTATTCACATTCAAAATAATAAAAATGTGAAAATCATTCAGTTAAATTATACTTTTTTATAACATACGCTTCTCTGTTCACATACAGTAATCACATTAAGAAACGCAAGTAAGCCTACAACATTTTGAATAAAAAAAGCCGTAGAATGACAGGTATTAGACATATACATAAATTTGATGTAGGTATAATTGCAAGCAATCTGTTTGACGTATCATTGATAGTGTAATGGTGAACGGGAAGGGCTGGGAAGCATGGCGAATTTATAGTAACGGTTCGAAACACCTTGAAAGACAAAATTTTTTTCTGTTATATTTTGTTATTTATTCGAATTATTTCTGAGTCTATAGTCACTGTGATTCCCTTTGTGTGAATGGAAATTAGCAGGATGGGTATATTACCCATACTATTAGAATATGGGAATCCCAGTAGCATATCCGTTGTTTCTGCAGTTTGCTCCCACCTTCAGTTCCGTTCGTGGGTACTCTTCCGTCTTCAGCTATGGCTGTTCTCAGCCAATTGAAAAGTATGAAAGTCACACGACACGAAAGCAGCGCATTTGCTGCAGGAAATACGAAACTGCCGAGACGCCTAAGTGATCGTTTCATGCTTTCTGAGACATCACTAGCGCTCTCGCACTTCATTTGTGTTTATATGGACATACATACGTACAGAGTAGACAGTCAAGATGATAAAATGTGTAGGTTTATTATATTACAAAACAAAAACTGTATCGAAACAGCATATCGGAACATTACATTGTATTGTTTCATTTGTTTCGAAACAGTTACGTGTTTCAGTTTATCCATCACTATTCCATTGCTCTACATTATCAACATTGAACACACAGGACATATGCTCACCTCACGATACGAGATACAAACCACAATTGGTTGCTCTCTTCAAAAATTATTTCAAAAGAAAAGTTATAAATTACAATTCATTGCCACAGCTGCGAACTATATAGCATTTGCCACGAAATACCATAACTGGTATTAAATATTCTTGTGATAAGTACTGTAAATCTTCGTACCCTTATCTCAAAGTCTATAAAGGACAAAAGATATATCATTGCTGAGTTGAGCTCTACTTCAAATACTTTCCGACAAGGCGTCAGAATGCGAAATAAACGTGACTGCCAGCCGTCGGCTGCTACTGGTCGGCGAAAGGCGAGCCACACAACTGTTGCCTGGCGTCGCCAACAGATGGCAGAGCGGTAGTCAGTCTTTTGCTCACGGTAGTACGTGTTGGTTAACTATGTAGTATTGACACCTGTATGGAAGAATATCGACTTCTTTACTGATACATTAGTTCCCCACTAAGGGGCAGCCTGATGGCATGTACACCACTCTTCAAAGTTTAGGCGAATTCCAAAGTATTTTAAATTAAATAAAAAATGGCTGAAATACGTTGTTTAGTTTCGATGCACATCCTCTCCCGAAACAACGTCCATATCATACCTGGTTCTATGGGGAACATATACGTTTTGACGATCCTCACATTGAAGTCTGACTGCTTTTCTCGCCGTTTCTTTCTAGCATAACAGGGAGATACACTAAGTCTCCCATCGCATGTAATACCCAAATTTCTCAATCGTTTCACTAAATTTGTTGTAGCTGTCTGTTCACCTAAACACAAAATATTTGCCAATGTGCCGCTAAATGTACCCTTCAGAAAACGCTGTTTCTTCCTCCACTAACAAAGAATCTCTTCCAAGAAGAAAAATAAACAACATCTGAAGCTTGCAAAACATAATAGCGTTCGGTGGAATTCATTTGTACTTTACGTTCTTTTTCTCACACAACTCCCAAGTTTTCATTGAGGTGTGAGAAGAGATAATGTCTTCGATACGTAATGACTGGGTGTTCTGTGATGTCCTTAGCTTAGTTAGGTTTAAGTAGTTCTAAGATCTAGGGGACTGATGACCATAGATGTTAAGTCCCATAGTGCTCAGAGCCATTTGAATTTTTGTCTTCGATAGTTACTCTCCCTCAGTCCTTCTTTGGGGCAAACATGAGGAAGTGAGTTTGAAACAAATCGTGAAACAACTCTGTTCTAGCCACCCACTCTGCTGTGTTCATTTGCGTTGCAGGAGATGACTGTAGATCCAGTCAGTCCATTTTTGGCTTACCTTTGTCAATAAGATAAAGGGGAAGGAATTCTCCTGCCGAATACCAAAACAACATGAGCGTGAAGCACGATTTTGAGGTGTCCTCAGTTTTCTCTAGACGTCGACATGTCCAACGAAACAAGAGTTTTCTTTTGCTGGTATGTCATGAAACACATTTTCATCAAAACTGTAAACTTTTCAGCAGGACCACTTTCAAACTCGGCTTTTTGTTTCTCTAAAAAAGATATCGATTACATTCTCAATTACAGCAGCCCCTTCGTTAAAATATTGACTGTAAATTTGTGAGATAGTTCAGAACTACAGTATGTCTCTCTAACAATGCCTTTCCCCAGGCCCATCCAAGCATATTATCTGCAAGGCAGTCCACTGTTCCTTTTCTGGTAACAAGATATGACTTAACCATGCACGTGAAGTCAGATACTGATATTGGAAGAACCGTCTCACTGACACTGATACAATCTCTTACAAAACATCTCTCTTCAGTCTTGGTAAGAACAGTGGGACATCTAGCTTTTCCGTTATTCTTGTTTCTCAAATTGTTCACAATGGTTTGTCTTGGAATGTAATATTTCCTTGCAGCTACCCTGTGTCCATTTCGTCCAGAAGTAATTTCTTCTAATATCTTCTGATTTTCATTCGAATGACTGGTTTCATGCCATATTCCTGACAACCTGGTTTTACACGTTTCTGTCATTCTGTAGTCTGTAAAAGAAAAACATAGTAAGCCTACAGTGCTGTTTTAATTCGCGGTTTATTGGAGGCTTAGAATGAATATTTAAGCTTATTTATAATTGCACCTACAGTACTCTTCGAATAATCTGGAAGAGTGTAGAACTATTCTACTTCCTTCTGCATAAGCCTCTATTGTTCTTCTCGATAGCTGCACTGACTCCAGAATTTCCTGAAAGATGTTACCTCTACTAATAGTCAATAGCGATATTGTGGTCGACACTAGACGTAGACTTAAAACACTTTAATCTTTAATTACACTCTCAGTGTAAAGTGTTCACCGATATGGCCAGATTTGTGTCTCACATATAGTTCGAATCGAAGGAATGCAGAGTACTACCTACTACACAGGTTCATAAATTGTTAATTGTCCCAGAGTTAGTAATCACACAACACAGTCCAGCAGCTGAAAAAAATTCACATGTGACAAAATTTTAACCTATTAGTTCACCATATCACTGCCCTCATATACATTTAGAGAACACGAAACAATTAAGATAGCGCACAAAAATATTCGTGTCCATCAACACTGCCCTGCTAAGCGGTCACTGTTCATGGGAGTCAATAATCACGAATTTTGAACTTGGAGTTAATTATTAATTACTGTCACAAAAGTCACAAATGAAGCCCAGAGTTGAAGAAAACCAACCGTACACAAATAGCGCGAATATTTCAGAATGTTTGTTATCGTACTACGGCACACAGCTCACGACAATAGACACACGTGTTGCTCCATTTACCCCCAGCCGGAGACTGCCTGACCTCAGCTGTGCTAGGTCTATACGTACATTCGCCTAGGAACAATGTTATTGATGGCAGTCATTCTGTGTAAAATATTTTATGATCCTCAGAACACTGGCTTCCGAATTAGCTACTTAATTAACAAATGCTGTAAATCAAGGGGAACATAAAAAAATCATTAAAATAATTATAATGCCCCAATTCAGAATAATCGTTGTACTATAATAGTGGTAATTTTTTGCTGGTGCAATGTTACTCCAAAATTGACATGAACTTGCAACTAGCTGTGTCACAGTGTTTATTTCGACACAGTAACTAATCGCTTGAAATAACATTTCACCAATGTAAACAGAAAGAATTATCACTGGTCAACACTCATTTTCTTGCCAAGGATATTTGAGTGGCTTTAGGATGGGTTAGTGGTGCTGAGGACGAATATAGCAACCATTTATGCAGTTTGGCTCTAGTTTTTGAGATAATGCATGATTTATTCAAAAAATTAGAAAAGTGCTAATACTGAACTCAAGCGCTACAAACTACAATGAAAAAAGAAAATAATCTTTATAAATAGCTTCTATGAAAACCTGATAGGCATTTGTCCACGTATAAAACATAATTGAAAAGTTTCTCTATAAGTATATCAATTTCTGTCCATGACGAACGGCTTCCTGCACGCTTTCCTTTCATAGGTCTCTTCAGAACAGTCACGTTGCAGATTCCAGCAATAATCTGATATCATATGCCTGTCCCATCTTCCTTTATATCTTTCCTCTATTCCTTTCATATCTTGATGGAACCGCTCTCCTTGTTCCTCACTGAAATCACCTAGATTACGAGGAAATCGATCCAAGTGGCTGTGAAGGAAGTGTAATTTTATGCTGATGTTAGCTCCTAAGTTTTGAAAGTTAGTGAGCATGTTTTTGACCAGTTCCTCGTAATTGGGAGCTTTATGATTGCCCAAAAAACATTTTACAACAGCGACAAAACTGTTCCAGGCCGATGCTTCACTGACAGTCATGACACTTGTAAAATTGGTATCGTTGATGAGCCTGCGAATTTGAGGACCATCAAATATTCCTGCCTTAAGTTTTTCACTACTGAGTCCAGTGAACGTATTGAAGATGTATGTGAAGCAATTACCATTTCTGTCTAAAGCTTTGATGAATTGCTTCATTAGTCCTAACTTAATATGTAATGGTGGAAGAACAATCTTGTCCCTACTAACCAGAGGTTCATTAATGATGTTTGCTTCACCAACAGCCATATGTTCCCTTGGAGGCCATGTTTTCTGCTTCCAATGTTCGTGCTTTGCCCTACTATCCCACATGCAGATAAAACATGGGTGCTTCGTGTATCCACTTTGTTGTCCAAGCAAGAAGTTCACCATTTTCAAATCAACACAAATCAACCACTGGTGCTGCATATACTGAATTTTCTGCAGAACCATCTTGATGTTAGCATATGATTCACAAAGTTTTATTGAGTGGGCAATTGGAATAGATGCGTAACGATTGTCATTGTGTAGGAGAACACATTTTAAACTTCTAGTGGAACTGTCTATGAAGAGACGCCAGTCCTCTGGTCTATATTCCGGCAGCCCCAATTCCAGTAAAAGTCCAGGTATATTGCTGCAATACACTATAACCTCTTCTTGGTTGAAGTATGGAAGAAGGTTTTCTTCTCTCGTCCGGTAAGCTGTTATTTTAACACTTGCATGAAGACAGTTCTTTTCCTTAAGCCTGGATGCTAAGAGTTCTGATGCTTGCTTTGAAAGATTGAGTTCTCGTATCAAGTCACTGAGCTCCTTCTGGTCGAACTGCTGGGGTTGTGTCTCACGTCCTTCGTATTCCGAACCACTACTTGTACATTCCTCGCCGTACACATCGTCATCTGATGATGTTAGCGTGGGTAATGTTGTGAAGGTTGGTACAGGAACATCGTTGCTGTGCACCACCGGTCTTCTTGCTGACGCCAAATCGGGATATTCCCACTTTCGTTTTTTGAACCTATTAAAACCTTTCACATTAACAATGCAAAAATAGCAATCATCTGTATGGTTCTTCTGCTCTCGCCATACCATAGGCACTCCGAAGTTTAAGCTTTTCCTTTTTCGTTTTGTCCACTGCCGTAAGCACTCCACACAGCATTTACAAACTTTATGGGGTGCCCACGCCTTGTCTTGATCTCCAACTTTAATTCCGAAATATGCCAGATACGCTTCCTTCACAAAAGGAGTGATATTCTTCCTGTTCTTTTGAAGAACGTATTCACCACAAATGTAGCAGAACTCATCTGGATGGTTCACGCAAAGACGGCGTGAGGAACTCATGTTTTCCTAAAACAAAATTGCACAAATACTACATATTATGCAGAACTTTCTCGTATTTGCATGTCAATCGCATCCAACAAACATCATTAATTGTTTTGTGTGAAATGACTACTCACCTCTTATTTTCTACGTCACGATGAAAAGGTTCTATCTCCTTGAAGCTGCACTGCACATGTGTGTGACTTTCGACCATCGCCATTTTTCTTGTTTACACTGAACGCTACCTATCGGCTGTTGCGGGGATTACCTCGGCCAACAAATGAATGTCGAGTACCGCCGAATTCAAATCTGCACAACCCACAATATCTTCAACACACGCACTGCACAACAGGACTGAACACATGCTGGCAGTGTGATGTTTGCATGATGTAATCCTCAACCACACAGATGCACTCCATGAGCACAATTGTTTAATAAAGATAGTACAATATCACTAATTAAAAACAGGTAGCAAATACATTACACCATATATGGACCCTGCAGTCGATATTATCCACATGAAACTCTCATTTCCACAAATAACCTATATCTCAAAAACCAGAGCCAATTTGGAAAAAGTACAAATATACTCGGAATGAGTATCATAACAATATCCCATTTTCGTTCAAACTTCCCTGGCAACGAAAAAAAAAATTTGTTTTGGAGAGCTGTGAATTATTTGACTGCTTCAAAATGAAACATTATGAAGTAGGTCATGGTATTTAAATCTCTGCCTATATTGCTTTCTTCACAACAAATGCGGTGACAGTTGTTTCACATTACTTCTTGCAAACGTGACGTCATTTTGGCGTCGTACGCAAAAATCGACCACCGCGTGATCGGCTATCGAATTTCATTTGCGTTCAATATGGGCCTCTCACAGGACTTTGTCCGCCCCTCGTGGTCTCGCGGTAGCGTTCTCGCTTCCCGAGCACGGGGTCCCGGGTTCGATTCCCTACAGGGTCAGGGATTTTTCCTGCCTCGAGATGACTGGGTGTTGTTGTGTCGTCTTCATCATCATCATTCATCCCCATTACGGTCGGAGGAAGGCAACGGCAAACCACCTCCATTAGGACCTTGCCTAGTAAGGCGGTGCGGGTCTCCCGCATCGTTCCCCTACGCTCTGTAAGGAAGCATGGGACTTCATTTCATTTCATTTCCACAGGACTTTATCTTCGCGTACGCGATGTTTACAAAAACCGTCGTTCTTGGAATGATTTATTATAATCATTGCTATAATAAAAGTCACATAATGATTTATCGACGGTTAATGTCTTCGTATAAGAGTGTTCTCGGGAGTGAGTTGTTATCGTCAGTAATTTACAATTTAAAGATGAAACAGCATATTTTATAATCCGCGGTATGCCGTTTCATGGTTACGAGGCGCTGAAAATTTATCGCAAAGACGTTACCATTAGCATCCTTCAAGAGAGAATATGATAACGAAGACGCAAAAAACAAATCACAACTGTGACGTCACCGCCACTAGGCTGTCGCTGCAAACCAGCATCAGCGCAAGAACGTGTACTTCTTCCGTGAGAGCATAACAGACTTAGTTCTCGACTGTCAGCCTGTGTGCCATTTACAAAGAAACTGTGCCATGCAGTAATTGTTCTGGTGATCACGAGTTTAATTACTTTGACAAAAATGTAATTCACGGAGACATAAATGACTCACTAGAGATCGTATCGATATTCTCGCTGGGATAGTTTAGTCCCTCATGTAACCAACTTTTAATCAACGAAGCCAAAAGAGAGATTTCATAAATCTGATACGTCCATATGTCTGTGTCATATGTACCAGAATACTGCTGCTAATGCAACGAAATCATTGAAAGTAAAATATAGGCTTATTATTATGGACATTCAGTGTTCAAAATGCAATTATGCATATCGGTAAGAGAAAATTTGGATAGAGGAGAAAATGACTAATGTAAATGTTGGTTTACGTGTCACAAAATTTATTCCAAATTGCTTTACAGTCGACAATGTTCTCTCTTAGCTGTTAAAACAGTTATGGCTATGTAAATTTTTTTAACATAATTATTGAGAAGCGTATTACATCCAATTTTACTATACACTAAAGAAAGCTCTGATCTGTGTGATCTAGAAGAAAACTGCCAACTGCCAACTACAAGAAAACTGCCAACTGCCTTAGGAAGAAGTCTTCTCTTTTAATTACATCAATAGTAAATTTCTTTGTGAAGAGCATATCATAAAGCTGTGTCCATGTTCTCTAGACACCAAGTTTATAGCAACCAAACAAGCAAAACGTATAGCAGTAACTACCTCATTATTAAGATAATACGACCTACTTCTGTCCACCTTTCTTATATGTTCGTCAAATATGTTTTAGATTTCTCATATCTCAGTTTCTTAAGAACAGCTCTGGCATAATACCCCGACAAGTATGTGAAAACAGGCAAGTATTCCTGAACAGACTAAATTTGTTCCTCACTGTAATCGATTATACTCTAAATGTTTGTTGGTGGTGATGGAGGTAAGGTCACATCATCTACAGTCAGTTTTAAAAGAATCTGAATCTATTCCAACTTCTCCAAGAGCAGATGATGGAATTTTCCAGGGCAGTAAGGTCTGAATTCTTAGCTTGAATTGAATGTCAAATAGCTTTCTGAAAATACCAATGATACCTATTATTGGGATTCTTGCATTGTAAGCTGTTTTCCAAATCTCGCTTCTAGATCATCTGAACATTTAGTGGCAGAACATCGTTAAACTTGGAGCCCTCACTGCAATACTTGGTCATTTCTAGAATGTAAATGGTATCTGATATGACTGAATATGTGTTACTGCATAATTCATATGTGCACTCAGGGAAACATTTCCATATCTTTCAAATATCTGATACCATCATCACTTGTGTTGGAAAGTGGTTTTTGCAGAACATTCTTGAAATGTCTGTATCTACCAGGTAAGGTAACATTTAAAAAGTTCCACCATGCTTAAATAATTTTTGATGAATTTAGGAGTGCTCTCAAAACTTAGTAAGATGATGTTCCCTCAAGGTTAAGAAATAATGAACAACAATCCCATTCGAGCTACTAAGCACCGATTTGTAATTTTGTCACTCAATGTTGCTTTTATAAACAGACTTTGAATTAGATTTTTTGGCAGATTTTGTTATCTGTGTACACTCAACGTTATGTAGCTTTTTAACTGCAGAGAACTTGGCCACAAGCAGTTGTATACTTTCTCAAACTTATTCAAACTGTGGGTACTTCATTTCCTCATCACCATCTTTTTATCGTTTCAGTTGTTTGTGACTTATTTTGATATGTCAGGAGAATATAAAACATAAAGAAAGATTGTGTGTCATCAAAAGGGTGTTTGTAAACAATTGATATTTGAGGAGGGGAAGCAAATCATGATGTGGCCCATTTGATAATTGAATTATTCTCACTAACAACACAGGCTAATTAAAACCAGTGGCATGTAGTCTAAAAACTATTTTCTTAATTAGAGTGAACTGTTCTTCACCATTCATGTTGCTAACTGGAGGGATAAAAACCTGAGCTCTAGTTGCCACATTTTTAGAACTGGCTGCAGATTCCAAAATATTATCTAATGTGAAGTACAAATAAAGCCTCATTTGAATTTTGTCAACTATTAGTGAAACAACTTGATCTGATTCACAAAGGAACTGGATTTTCTGTGTTGTGTACTACAGAAAACTGCCACCTAGCTGCTCACCTGCTCAGTGTGTTTCAAAATGTGGAGAAATCTTATGTAGTGTATTAGGATGGGATAACACAAGACAGTGTGTGCTCCTTATAAAGTTGTAAGCATGTGGTGATATTGAAAATCAAATACTACAAAACATAATATAATTTAGCGAGTATCTGTAATGATTCCTTTGCACACCCATTAAATTCACATGCTCACATAAACAATTAATGTTGCTGCTTTCAGTATCTTCAAAAAAATTTACCATATTTTTCAAATCATTGGTTATGAATAGCAAGTAGTTTGCTGTGAACTATTATTGTTCTTTCTGGGGAAATGTTCCTAATCATCAATAACGTCAAATAAGTCATTTAAATGGGTTAAAGTTAATGGGAAACTCTTTGTACCAAGTTTGGTGTTTTGACTTTTACCAAATATGTACTCTGGGCAGTATTTATCACAACAAAACGCAAAAGTGTAGAAATATCTGTCGCTTCTGCTAGAACAAAACTAAAGGCACCATCTGACTTTATAATATGCCAATTTTTGTGCAGTTTGATACCCTCTGAGAACTTAAGAAAGGTATTCATATCCGCTGTTGAGTTTTAGGCACAGTTATTTACATTACTTTAACTTGATCCAGCAGCCTGCACTCATGTTTTACATTTCCATCAACAGAGAGGCCGTTATCGTATGATGATCAGCAATAATTTTAACTGTCAGCGCGGTACTGTCTCAGCGTTAAGAGACTACACAGGAAATCGAAACATTTAAGTCTAGCTGTGCGGAAAGATAGTCGCAGACATCGACAGTAGGACTGCAGTTAGATGGAGGGGCTGAAGCCGATGGCGGTTTCCGTCCTGATCTTGTATGTTTATACAAATCTGTCACAGCAGACATACAGGGAGCGTGAACGTCCGAAGTTCCGTTCCCAGTTATTACAAGAATTTACACAGAGCGGTTTTGGGGGCACTCTTTTGTGTTACGTGTCATCTTAGTTGCTGCGTTATCTCATCCTGACGAACTGAAAACTAGTGAGCTGGGCGGACATTTAGTGACGATGACTTCAGACCTCTGGCAGGGTACTCAGACAGTGGAGCCATGTGCAGTCGATATTGGTTAGGAAACACTTGCATGTGCTGTCGTAGGACAATACTCTAGTGTGTGGGTCTCATACCAGATAGCACCGATAGCGGCTACTGAAGGTATACAGAGAAGGACAGCACAAATTGTGACAGGTCTGGCTGACCCATGGGAGAGTGGCACGCAAGTGTTGAAACAACTCAGTCGGCAGACGCTTTAAGAGATCCACAAGTTACCGCACCAGAGGCCACTTACGACATTTTGCAGGTGACTGCTAAGTGAGGAGTCCAGAGGCGCTTTCCAGCCACTACTCGTCGCTGCTGTAAGGAGGCTGAAGGCAGAGTCAGGCCGGCCACAGCACGCACTCCGTACGCGAACGGAACGGGAAAAAAATTCGAAACTTGTTGCTGTTCCAAGTACTCTCTGCCTTGCACTTCACAGTGGTTTGCAGTGTAATCCGAGGATGTAAATGTGACGGTCAATTTGGTGCTTGTAAATACGTCGCGTAAGTGGACGATTTAATGGCAAAATTGTGTACAATTGCGCGAGAAATGCAGCCATCAACGGAAATATACGGCACTTTTCAAAAGAAAACTTTTCCGACTCCGCATGCGTTTTAGAATCTGGTATGACGGTGATGGATTCTCACCACCGTGAGTGATGTAACCGCTTGCCGATTCATGGAGAAAATGTGAATATTAAGTAACTGAACATACAAATATTTTTGCTGGGGTCCGCCTTTAACAAAACACTATTTTGTTTCACAACCCAAACATATTTCACTACAGTTGCAGCAACATCAGTGGACTTTTATTTTATGGCTGTTAGACGTAAAGAATGTTCTTTGCTGTTTGTACACACGTAAATATGTAAGTAGGCTGTTTAGGTTTTCTTAGCGCTCTGTATGAAAATCACTGGCTGTGCCGTGTGCAGTCAGTGGCTGGTTGGCATTGTTGTAATACTCGCCATTGTAGTGTTGGGCAGCTGGATGTGAACAGCGCGTAGCGTTGCGCAGTTGGATGTGAGCCGCCAGCAGTGGTGGATGTGGGGAGAGAGATGGCGGAGTTTTGAAATTTGTAAGACTGGATGTCATGAACTGCTATGTATATTATGACTTTTGAACACTATTGAGGTAAATACATTGTTTGTTCTCTATCAAAATCTTGCATTTGCTAACTATGCCTATTAGTAGTTAGTGCCTTCAGTAGTCTGAATCTTTTATTTAGCTGGCAGTAGTGGCGATCGCTGTATTGCAGTAGTGCGAGTAACGACGATTTTTGGTGAGGTAAGTGATTTGAGAAAGGTATAGGTTAATGTTAGTCAGGGCCATTTTTTTGTAGAGATTTTTGAAAGTCAGATTGCGTTGCGCTAAAAAATATTGTGTGTCAGTTTAAGCACAGTCTTGTACAAATTTTTCTAAGAGGACGTTCCACATATTATTTTTTGAAATCGCAATTACAAATTTTTGAAGGACATTTCATTATGTATTCATTACTTTTTACCACGTGTTGTAGTTTTGATGAGGTATTATGTCTTTACAGTCCTTGTTTTGTTTCACAGTTTGTCATCTGCAACCATATAGAACTCAATGTACACAAGTTGTATAGCAAAAAGTACGATTTGGAAACTGTTATGGCTATGCCTGAGATTATTTAATTCTATGTGGAAGGTTGCGCGCGCGTGTGTGTGTGTGTGTGTGTGTGTGTGTGTGTGTGTGTGTGTGTGTGTGTGTTTGTGTGAAGGGTAATGGGGGAGGGGGGTTTCTACAGGTTGGTGTTATCTAATAATTCTTTGAGGGTAGAGAACAGAGTTCCATTTGCAGAAAACTGTATATTCATTTATTGCTTGTTTTCCTTCAAATACGGCTTTTTGTATTAGACACTTTTCTTCAATTATTATTATTATGTTTTTTGGGTTCTGTTGCTGCATTAGAGAATTTTCAAGACAGTGTTGTTGTCTGTTGGGTTATTTATCTTGTACATAATGTGTTCAGCAAATGTGGAATGACAGCAGTTATTTTTTAATGCTCTTCTGCATTCTGTGTATCTGGTATTAAAGTTTCTGCTTGTCTGTCCTATATAAACTGTTTCGCAATCCTGACATGTTAGTTGGTAAATAGCAGATGGGTTGTGATTGTCTGTCTTTTGTTGGTTGTTCTTGGCTTTCTCTGTGTTGAGTTGTCTGTCCTGTAGGCTAGTTTTAACCCTTGTTTTTTTGTATGTTGCCTTGTTGTTGTACATGAGAGTGAACCAGTTGTTTATTGTTGTGGGTGTTTATTGTTCATCTGTGCTCATATGTGTGTTCTGTTTGTTTGTAAGTTGGTGAGAAGGCTTTTGTTTTTATGTGTTGGGTGTCCTTTCTGATTATCTTTCAATTTTGTGATTCAATTTACCTATAGCCTTTGTACCGTATCCATTCTGTACAGCTATTTGTCTGATCGTCGGTAATCCATTGTTATAGTTGTTTTCAGTGAGTGGGGTTTTGTTCACGCTGTGCAGCTTGTATTGAAAACTGGCTAGTTTGTGAGCAATGAGTTTATTAGAACGTTTGTGAATGGCTGTGCTGGTGGAATTCACATTTCTGAAAATGGAGAATTGGTGTTGGTTGTTGCGTCTATATATTGTGAAATCAAGGAAACTTAACATTTTGTCGTTTTCTGTTTCTGTGGTGAATGTCTCTAGTTTTACCTTCATGGTCTTTTCACGAGATAAACGTAGGGGGCGGCAGTGTATTGATTGACTCTTCTAGCAATGTACACTCTCGGAACATTAAGACTAGACTGTGACGTGACCCAGACTGCCTCTCTTGCAACACCTGCCGCAGGAGTTGGGTGAGGATCTACAGTGTCATCAACGTATCGCTTAAAATAGACTGTGTTTTCCCATATACTTGGTATTTAGTAAAGATTTTTTCTCAAGGTCGTTGAAGAAAATATCTGTCAAGGTTCCTAACCAAAGCTTGTTCTTGATATTGTTACTTATCATTGAATTGGAAATAGTTGAAAGACAATGATAATTCTAAAAGTTGTATTAGCTGTATTGCTTCTGCAGATGCAATTCTTTTATGCCTAATAAGGTTTTGTCTGTTGATGTTAATAGTTTCTGCAAAAGTGAGATTCGTATACAATTTTCTTATATCAGAAGAGACAATAGTGGACATATCTGGCACCATGATGGGTTTTTCCTGAAGCATACATTTAGCGAGCTAGTGATGAAATGTTATTAGCTGTATTGCTTCTGCAGATGCAATTCTTTTATGCCTAATAAGGTTTTGTCTGTTGATGTTAATAGTTTCTGCAAAAGTGAGATTCGTATACAATTTTCTTATATCAGAAGAGACAATAGTGGACATATCTGGCACCATGATGGGTTTTTCCTGAAGCATACATTTAGCGAGCTAGTGATGAAATGTTATTACGTTTTGCTTTCCAGTTATGCACACTGGCTACTCAGTTTCTCGGTATTATTACGAACTTGAACCACGGTAATTTTCGTCTGATAATACTCAGCATTATTCACGCAAATGCAGCTTGCCACTTTACTCACTCGACGGCTCTCGTATTCCGCCAATTCACGCATTTCCTTGGATTCACGATTAAGATGTGGTCAGCATGTGTATATCTATGTTTTGAAGAGGAAACATCACATTGCAGTTACTCCCGTTAAGCGACGCACGAACGACAAAATGAAAGCTATGCAAACAAGTAACAGAGGAACAGCAAAGCAACTGAAATCGCTCTTACATGGGGAATGCCACCTGACGTGACGGTACACCAGTTCGATTCTACACAGAATTCGTGAAACTTGTCCCTATTCTAGCAGCAGTGCGCCATAAGTCTTTCGAGGAGCTCGATGAAAAGACGCACAAAACTATAGGCCCCTATCCCTGATGCGAGTCTCTTGTAGAAGTTTGGAGCACGCGTCATGCTCGCGGACTGTTTCTGGGGACTGGAAGTCTCCCATGTAGCGACCGAGGTGGGCCCAGGAGACGACGGCCGTGTGGAGCCCAGCTCGCTCCGTTCGTCCAAGAGGCGCAGAGAGCAGCAGATGCGGACGCCCAGGTAGGGGCAGCCACGTTCCTTCACTTCTCTACGGCATTCGACACAGTTCCCCACGACCGGATAGTCAACGAAATACTATAGTACAGAATATGATGCCAACTGTGTGGCTGGATTGGAGAGTTTCCAGCAAACAGAACTCAGCGTTCCAGTCAGACATACGTGTAACTTCGTCTGTGCCCGTAGGGAGTGTCGAAGGACTGTTACTTTTGACGATAAATATGGAGAACCTAGTAGATATCGTCAGACGTTCCATGAGGCTTTACTCGTGTAATGCCGTTGTATGCAGAGAAGTCGCGACGGTAGAGGACTGTAGCGAAAGGCAGCCAGACCTGCATTGGGTCGACGCAGGAAGCAACAAAGGAGTCTCAGCACAAAGAGATGTAGCGTATTGCGAATACACTGAAGCCCCAATGAACCTGGTATAGGCATGCGTATCCAATACAAAGATACCTAAACAGGCTGAATACGGCACTGCGGTCGGCATCGCCTATATAAGACAACAAGTGCCTGGCGCGTTGTTATGATGTTACAGTCGGCACACGAGCGATGGGACGCAGCATTTCCGAGGTAGCGACGCAGTGGGCATTTACCGCAGTGACCATTTTACGAGTGTATCATGATTATCAGGAATCCGGTGAAAAATCAAATCTCTGACATCGCTGCGGCTGGAAAAACATTGTACAAGAACGGTACCAGCGACGAGTGAAGATAACCGTTCAATCCGACACAAGTGCAACTTGCAAATTGCTGCAGATCCCAACGCTGGGGCACCAACAAGTTTCAGCATGTGAACGACTCAACCAAACATCATCGATATTGTTTTCCTGAGCCGATGGCCCAATCGTGCAGCTTTGATGACCAAAGAACAAAAAGCCTTACACATCGCCATATGCCTGTCAACACTGACATTGGACTTTTGATGACAGGATACACATTGTTTAGTCGGACAAGTCTCATTTCACATTGCAGTTCTGCTCATACACGTACAGGTATGGAAACGACCTCATGAATCTATGTGTAGAAGGGTAACATTCATACCACCCCACTCTCCATTGTTGTCAAATGTATTCAAGATGGCGACGATAACGTCATCTAAGATGGCGGCCTGTAGACTTGGCAACAGAGCATGACATCATCCAAGATTGCGGCCGTCACGTCATCTGATGACATGAGTACCAATATCGTAGATGGTGGCTTTTGGCAGGGAAGTACCACGGCAGCCCCCCTGCCATGCCACCAACTTCGGAAGATTAGATTTTTTCGGGTAATTGAATTACGTGCTTCTATGGGTCCCCACCCCTCCCCTTTCCGACTTTGTTGCATAATGGTGTGTCATCCTCTTGGGAAATGGGTGGGGATTTCGAATTTTGGAGGGAATTTTGCTCCAAGAACTTACTCATGCAGCTGAGGGGGGGATAAGATGGTGTTGCCCCCACTAGAGTCTGCTCATGTCGTTCAATTTGTATAAATTTGTATAAGTTTGAAATGTCCTGACAGATTAAAACTGTGTGCCAGACCAAGACTCTAAATGAGGAACTCAGTCTGGCACACGGTTTTAATCTGCCAGAGTGTTTCATATCAGTGCACACTCTCATTCTTGTTTAAATTTGTTCGAATTTGTATAAATCTGTCGAAATTTGTTTAAATTAGTTATTCACCTCCAGCATTAGTGGCTTAGTGTAGTGCTATGACCACAAGAGGCTGAGATATCAGCGCTTGTTGACCTATAGGTGTGGAATTAGCGTGTGTTCAACTAGCGAGATTTTGATGCCAGACAGGGGGAGTTGTAATAGCTGTCTTACATGCACTCATCCAGCCAAGGACTGCATCCACAGCTCAATGCATGAAGAATGGAAGCGGGCATTAATGCATGAAAATATGAAGAGGAAGAAGAATAAGGTCCTGCAAATAAATGCTTTGCATAACACAATGCGTGGAAACATCTGTCTCTGCTGGAATTGTCTGTCATTTCTAAAACCTATGAATAAGCCCCCACTACACAAGAGACAACTCCCTCCAATCCCCCAGACCAGAGAACTGAGCTAGTTGTCGAGTTCACTGCTAGAGGGCACCGCTATGGGCCACATGATCATGCAGTTCAGTCCATAGGAGCACAGTATCATAATGACGTAACGTTTTTTTCTTGGCTGCACTTGTGCCCCAGCCTACTCATCGCCCCAGAGGTCTGGAGGGGAAAATTGCGGGATAAGGAATCAGCCTGTTTTGGTCTGCTGGTGGGAGGAAGGAGTGCACTTTATTTTTTGAAAAATTTATTTAGAGACGGATTACATGTAGTTTATTTATTACATTGATACAAAACAGTAACCCTGACATGCTTTGGGTCAAAATATACAATTTACAGACCAGGAAACTACTCGTAAATAATGCAGTACTCTGATCTGCAGAGACACAAAACTTGTAAATAACCGTAATAATCCAGTACACAGCATACAGACATGCAAACTGCTCACAGATCACCGAAATAATGCATGTGTAACGCTATTCAAAAACCCTCAAAATTCCTAAACACCCAAAAACAATGCAGTGCACAAACACTGAGTCCACATAAAAAACGTAACTTGGGGGACGGCCTCTCCATTCGGAGGGCTCCTACTGTCAGTGGAAGACGTGGATCATTCCCACTACAGGCCACAGCCACCGCCGCGCCGAGCACACACAGACAGAAACATTCTACGAAATCGGACACATATATGTTTCGTCACCGTACTTACAAACAAACATTAGGATCGCGGTCTCAATTGGATGACATGCGACAATGGGCAAAGTATCAGAAATACACCCCGCTGACGGCTGTGGCTCTGGAAATTGAAATATCTGTACCATTATTATGACTTAACATACTCTTTGCTTTACTATCACAGTATTCCACGTCAAATCCATACCTTCCTTACGACTGGACACAGTCATTTCCTTTGCACATGTCAGAGCACAAACACATACTTTATAAGCCTGGTGCTCAAGGGGAACTTATCACACATCCCCTACTACTAAGTATAATGTTTCATAAATAACTGATTGCTGGCGATAAGAAATAATACTGACCGGGAATCAATGATGGACGGACATGTCTCATAAATTTTTATTGCAAATGGTACAGCTGTCATAGAAAGAGAGGCACAATCGTCTTCTAAACCGTCAGACGTTGTTATTAACATGTTCTAGCTGCAAGAAACGTCATCAGCACCACTAGAGCTCTGGATTAATATTTAAGCAGTAAATATAGGTGATAAAAGATTCGCTTCTTGGAGCAAAATCTTCCTACATCGTGCATTAAAACATAGCAACAAAAATGTAATAAACGCCGGCAGGGAAGTGACATGACCGTCACACGAAGCATCGTTCTAAAAGATTTACATACTGTGTAAGGTAAAGCCCTATGACACATCCCTGTGGTACTGCAGAAGTGACAATTACATCTGTCTATTTCGTTCCGTTAAGAGCGACGTGTTGAGTTCTGTCGGTAAGGAAGTCTCGTAGCCAGTTGCAAATCTATTGCGATACATGCTAAGCTCGCATTTCTTAACTAAACGGCAGTGTGGGGCGGTGTCAAATGCCTTAATGCTGTCAACAAACACGGCATGAACCTGAGCAACGATGCCTTGTTGAGGAATAGAGCGAGCTGAATTTCGCAAACTCCTTGTTTGCAGAATCCGCATGCGTTCTTATAGAAGATATTTTCGTTTCCCAAGAACGTCAAAACAGTGCGCGCTGAACATGTCGCGCTGAACATGTCCCATAATTTTTAAACAGATTTACGTAAACGATAAAAGTCTGTAGTTATGTACATTTGTCGTACGACCCTGCGCTTTCCTCCTGTCGCTAAATGCCCTTCGTTGCTCCAGCGATCTGCAAAGATAAACTGCTTGTAGAAATGAGAAAACGCAGATGCCAGACTGAGATTCATTGGAAGAATCCACAGGAAATATAATCCATCAAAAAGGTAGTAGCATAAAACACAATCGTTCTACCAATACTTGAATACTGCTGATCAATATGGAATCCGTACCACGTAGGGCTGATAGAGGAAACAGATTATCCAGAGAAGAGTAGCACGTTTCGCGACAGGATCGTTTAGTGAGCGCGAAAGCATCTCGGTGATCCTCACCCAACTCCTGTGGCAGATGCTGAAAGAGAGGCGTTCTGCGTTACATCACGGTTTATTGTTAATGTTCCGAGAGCGTACATTGCTAGAAGAGTCAATCAATACACTGACACCTCCCACGTATATCTCGCGAAAAGACCACGAAGATATAAAACTAGAGACGTTCACCACAGAAACAGAAAACGACAAAGTGTTAAGTTTTCTTGATTTCACAATATATAGACACAACAACCAACACCAATTCTCCATTTTCAGGAATGTGAACTCCACCAGCACAGCCACTCACAAACGTTCTAATAAACCCATTGCGCACAAACTAGCCAGTTTCCAATGCAAGCTCCACAGCCTCAACAAAACCCCATTCACTGAAAACAACTATAACAATGAATTACCGACGATCAGACAAATAGCTGTACAGAATGGATACGATACAAATGCTATATATCAATTGAATCACAAAATTAAAACACAATCAAGAAGGACACCCAACACATAAAAACAAAAGCCTTCTCAGCAACTTACAAACAGAACATACATATGAGCACACATGAACAAGAAACACCCACAAAAATAAACAGCTGGTTCACTTTCACCTACAACAACAAGGTAGCCCACAGAATAGGCAACGTACTCAAAAAACAATGGTTAAAATTAGCCTACAGGAGAGACAACTCATCACAGAGAAAGCCAAGAACAACCAGCAAAAGACAGATAAACGCAACAGATGTGGTATTTACCAACTAACATGTCAGGATAGCAAATCAGTTTATACAGGACAGAGAAGCAGAAACTCTAATACTAGATACACAGAACGCAGAAGAGCATTAAAAAATAACTAATGTCATTCCACATTTGCTGAACACATGTACAAGATAAATAACCCAAAAGATATCAAGACTGCCTTGAAAATTCTCAAGTGCGGCAACAGCACCCCACATAAAGTAATAATTGAAGAAAAGTATCAAATACAAAAAGCCATAGTTGAAGGAAAAAAGGTAATAAATGAATATACAGTTCTCTGCAATGGAACTCTGTCCTCCGCCCTCAAAGAACTATTAGGTAACTCCAACCTATAAAAGCCCTCCCCCACATTATCCTTCACACACACACACACACACACACACACAGAAATAATTAATTTCAGGCACAGCAATAACAGTTTCCAAATCGTACTTTTTGCTAAACAACTTGTCTACATTAAGTTCTATATGGTTGCAGATGACAAACTGTGAAAGAAAACAAGTACTATAAAGACATAACATCTCAGGAAAACTACAACATGTGGTAAAAAGGTATGAATACATAAGAAACGTCCTTCAAAAATATGTAATTGCGATTTCAAAAAATAATATTTACGTGTGTAGAAACAACAAAGAACATTATGTATGTTTAACAGCCATAAAATAAAAGCCCACTGATATTGCAGCAACTGCAGTGAAATATGTTTGGGTTGTGAAACAAAATAGTGTTTTGTTAAAGGCGGACCGCAGCAAAAAATATTTGTATGTTCAGTTACTTAATATTCACATTTTCTCCATGAATCGGCAAGCGATTACATCACTCACGGTGGCGAGAATACATCACCGCCGTACCAGATTCTAAAACGCATATAGAGACGTAAAAGTGTACTTTTGAAAAGTACCGTATATTCCCGTTGATGGCTGCATTTCTCGCTCGATTGTACACAATTTTGCCATTAAATCGTCCACTTACGCGACGTATTTACAAGCACCAAGTTGACCGTTACATTTACATCCCCGGACTACACTGCAAACCACTCTGAAGTGCATGGCAGAGAGTACTTGGAACAGTAACAAGTTTCGATACTTTTTCCCGTTCCTTTCGCGTACGGAGTGCGTTAAGGGCGAGTGCTGAGACGTCTCCGTGCTGTGGCATGCCTGACTCTGCCTTCAGCCTCCTTACGGCAGCGACGCGTAGTGGCTGGAGAGCGCCTCTGGACTCCTCGCTTGCGAAATGTCGTAAGTGGCCTCTGGTGGGGTAACTTGTGGATCTCTTAAAGCGTCTGCCGAATGAGTTGTTTCAACACTTGCGTGACACTCTCCCGTGGGTCAGCTACACGTGTGACAATTTGTGCTGCCCATCTCTGTATACGTTCCGTAGCCGCTATCAGTGCTGTCTGGTATGAGACCCACACGCTATTGTGCTATGACAGGACACACAAGTGTTTCCTAACCAATATCGACTGCACATGGCTCCACTGACCGAGTATCCTGCCAGAGGTCTGAAGTCATCGTCACTAAATGTCCAACCAGCTCACTAGTTTTCAGTTCGTCAGGATGAGATAACGCAGCAACTAAGATGACATGAGACATAAAAGAGTGCCCCCAAAACAGCTCTGTGTGAAATTCTTGTAACAACTGGGAACGGAACTTCGGACGCTCACGCTCCCCGTGTGTCTGCTGTGTCAAATTTGTATAAACATGCAAGATCAGGACGGAAACCGCCATCGGCTTCTGCCCCTCCATCTAACTGCAGTCCTACTGTCGATGTCTGCGACTATCTTTCCGCACAGCTAGACTTATATGTTTCGAATTCCTGTGTAGTCTCTTAACGCTGAGACAGTACCCGCGCTGACAGTTAAAATTATTGCTGATCATCATACGATGACGGCCTCTCTGTTGATGGAAATGTAATACATGAGTGCTGGCCGCTGGATCAAGTTAAAGTAATGTAAATAACTGTGCCTAAAACTCAACAGCGGATATGAATACCGTTCTTAGGTTCTCAGAGGGTAACAAACTGCACAAGAATCGGCATATTATAAAGTCAGATGGTGCCTTTAGTTTTGTTCTAACAAAAGCGACAGATATTTCTACACTTTTGTGTTTCGTTGTGATAAATACTGCCCAGAGTATATATTTGGTAAAAGTGAAAACACCAAACTTGGTACAAGGAATTTCCCATTAACTATAACCCGTTCAAAAGACTTATTGGACGTTATTGATAATTAGGAAAATTTCCCCAGAAAGAACAATAATAGTTCACACCAGACTACTTGCTATTCATAACCAATGATTTGAAAAATATGGTAAATGTTTTTGGAGAAACTGAAAGCAGCAACGTTAATTGTTTACGTGAGAATGTGAATTTAATGGGTGTGCAAAGGTATCATTACAAATACTCGCTAAATTATATTATGTTTTGTAGTATTTGATTTTCAATATCACCACATACTTACGAGTTTATAAGGAGCACACACTGTCTTGCGCTATCCCATCCTAATACACTACATAAGATTTCTCCACATTTTGAAACACACTGAGCAGGTGAGCAGATAGGTGGCAGTTTTCTGTCGTATACAATACAGAAAATCCAGTTCCTTTGTGAATCAGATTAGGTTGTTTCACTAATAGTTGACAAAATTCAATTGAGGCTTTGTTTGGACTTCAGATTAGATAATATTTTGGAATCTGCAGCCAGTTCTAAAAATCTGGCAACTAGAGCTCAGGTTTTTATCCCTCCAGTTAGCAACATGAATGGGGAAGAACCGTTCACTCTAATTAAGAAAATAGTTTTTAGACTACATGCCACTGGTTTTAATTAGCCTGTGTTGTTAGTGAGAATAATTCAGTTAACAGATGGGCCACATCATGATTTGCTTCCCCTCCTCAACTATCAATTGTTTACAAACACCCTTTTGATGACACACAATCTCTCTTTATGTTTTATGTTATCCTCACATATTAAAATAAGTCACAAACAACTGTAACGATAAAAAGATAGTGATGAGGAAATGAAGTACCCACTGTTTGAATAAGTTTCAGAAAGTATACAACTGCTTGTGGCCAAGTTCTCTGCAGCTAAAAAGCTACATAACCTTGAGTGTACACAGATAACAAAATCTGCCAAAAAATCTAATTCAAAGTCTGTTTCTAAAAGCAACATTAAGTGACAAAATTTCAAATCGGTGCTTAATAGTTCCACTGGGATGGTTGTTCAAGATTTCTTAACCTTGAGGGAAAATCATCTTACTAAGTATTGAGAGCACTCCTAAATTCATCAAAATTAATTTAAACATGGTGGAACTTTTTAAATGTTACCTTACCTGGTAGATATAGCCATTTCAAGAATACTCTGTAAAAACCGCTTTCCAGCTCAAGTGACGAAATTATCAGATATTTCGAAAGATTTTTTGTCATGGTTCGATATATGGAAATGTTTCCCTGATTACACATATGGATTATCCAATAACACACATTCAGCCATATCAGATACCACTCACATTCTTGAAATGACAAGTATTGCAGTGAGGGCACCAATTTTAAATATGTTCTGCCACGAAATGTGCAGACAGATGCTCTAGAAGCGAGATTTGGAAAACAGGGAACAATGGAAGATCCCAATAATTGGTATCTTTGGTATTTTGAGAAAGGTATGTGGCATTCAATTCAAGCTAAGAATTCAGACCTTGCTGCCCTGGAAAGTTCCATCATCTGCTCTTCGAGTCATTGGAATAGATTCACATTCTTTTAAAACTGCCGGCCGCGGTGGTCTAGCGGTTCTAGGCGGTCAGTCCGGAACCGCTTGACTGCTACGGTCGCAGGTTCGAATCCTGCCTCGGGCATGGATGTGTGTGATGTCCTTAGGTTAGTTAGGTTCTAAGTTCTAGGGGACTGATGACCACAGATGTTAAGTCCCATAGTGCTCAGAGCCATTTGAACCATTTTTAAAACTGACTGAGTAGATGATGTGAACTTACCTCCATCACCACCAACAAACATTTACAGTATAATGGATTTCAGTGAGGAACGAGTTCAGTCTGTTCAGGATTACTTGCCTGTTTTCACATACTTGTCAGGGTATTATGCCAGAGCTTTTCTTAAGAAGTTGAGATGTGAGAGATCTAAAACATATTTAGAGCTAAATACAAGACTTTTAGTATTAGAAAATGATGAAAATATAAGAAAGATGGACAGAAGTATGTCATAATGACCTAATAATGAGTTTATTAATACAGTTATTTTCATTTATTTGGTTGCTAAAAACTTGGTGTCTAGAGAACATAAACAGAGCTTCATGAGATGCTCTTTCCAGAGAAATTTACTGTTGATGTAATTAAAAGAGAGGACTTCTTCCTAAGGGAGTTTTCTTGTAGTAAGGTGGATCACACAGATCACAGCTTTCTTCAGTGTGTAGTAAAAGTGGGTGTAATATGTTTCTCAATAATTATGTTAAGAAAATTAACGTTGCCATAACTGTAGAAACAGCTAAGAGAGAACATTGTCAACTGTAAAGTAGTTTGGAATAAATTTTTTGACACGTAAACCAACATTTACATTTGTCATTTTCCCCTCTATCCAAATTTTCTCTTACCAAAATGCGTAATTGCATTTTTAACACTGAATGTGCATAATAATACTAAGCCTATATTTTACTTAGAAAGATTGCGTTTCATTAGCAGCAGTATTCTGGTACATATGACACAGACATAAGGACGTATCAGATTTATGAAATCTCTCTTTTGGTTTTGTTGATTAAAACTTGGTTACATGAGGGACTAAACTATCCGAGCGACAATATCGATAAGATCTATAGTGAGTCATTTATGTCTCCGTGAATTACAATTTTGTCAAAGTAATTAAACTCGTGATCACCAGAATAATTACTGCATCCTGTCTGCTAACTTTTACTAAAACTATATCACACTAACTGCTATAGCATACTTTAAAGGCTATGGTGTATGTCGGTTTCACTAGCAATGTTTTTCTTAAGAAGCAGTAAAATTTTGTATTTGATCTCATACCCAATAGAAGGAAATCACAGAGAATAGCAGCCAGTGTGTCATGTATTTGGCGCTATAGCCTACAAGAATGGCACAGTTTCTTTGTAAATGGCACACAGACTGACAGTCGAGAACTAAGTCTGTTACGCTCTCACGGAAGAAGTACACGTTCTTGCGCTGATGCTGGTTTGCAGCGACAGCCTAGTGGCGGTGACGTCACAGTTGTGATTTGTTTCTTGTGTCTTCGTTATCATATTCTCTCATGAAGAGTCCAACGGTTGATACGTTATTAACTGACTTTATAAATGGTAACGTCTCTGCGATAAGTTATCAGCGCCTTGTAACCATGAAATGGCATACTGCGGATTATAAAATAAGCTGTTTCATGTTTAAATTGTCAATTATTTACGATAACAACTCATTCCTAAGAACACTCTTATACGAAGACATTAACCGTCGATAACTCATTATGTGACTTTTATTATATCAATGATTATAATAAATCATTCCAAAAACGACGTTTTCTGTAAACATACCGTACGCGAAGGTAAAGTCCTGTGAGAGGCCCATATTGAACGCAAACGAAATTCGATAGCCATGGTCGATTTTTGCGTATGACGTCAAAATTACGTCACGTGTGCAAGAAGTAAAGTGAAACGAGTGTTACCTCATTTGTTGTGAAGAAAGAAATACAGGCAGAGATTTCAATACCATGACCTCCTTCATAATGTTTCATTTTCAAACAGTCAAATAATTCTTTCTGTCTACAGTGGTGAAACGTTATTTCAAGCGATTAGTTACTGTGTCGAAATAAACACTGTGACACATCTAATTGCAAGTTCATGTCATTTGTTAATTAAGTAGCTAATTCGGAAGCTAGTGTTTTGAAGATAATAAAGTATTTCATGCAAAATGACTGCTATCAATAATAGTGTTCCAAGGCGAATGTACGTATGGACCTAGCACAGCTGAGATCAGGCAGTCTGCGGCTGAGGGTAAGTGGAGCAACACGTGTGTCTCTTGTCGTGAGCTGTGTGCCGTAGTACCATAACAAAGATTCTGAAATATTCGCGCTATTTGTGTACGGTTCGTTTTCTTCAACTATGGCCTTCATTTGTGACTTTTTTGACAGTAATCAATAATTAATGCCGACTGAAAACTTATTAGAGGAACATCCGTGATTATTGACTCTCATGAACAATGACCGCTTAGCAGAGCAGTGTTGACGGACTTGATTATTTTTGTGCACTATCAGAATAGTTTCGAGTTCTCTAAATGTGTATGAGGGCAGTGATATGGTGAACTAATAGGTTAAATGTTTGTCACAGGTGAATTTTTTTTTTCAGCTACTGGACTGTGTCGTGTGGTTATAACACTAGGACAATTTAACAATCCATGAACCTGTGTAGTAGGTAGTACTCTGCATTCTTTGATTCAAACTATACGTGAGACACAAATCTGGCCATATCGGTGAACACTTTACACTGAGAGTGTAATTAAAGATTAAAGTGTTTTAAGTCTACGTCTAGTGTCGACGACAATATCGCTATTGACTATTAGTAGAAGTAACATCTTTCAGGAAATTTTGGAGCCAGTGCAGCTATCGAGAAGAACAATAGAGGCTTATGCAGAAGGAAGTAGAATTGTTCTACACTCTTCCAAATTATTCGAAGATTACTGTAGGTGCAACTATAAATAAGCTTAAATATTCATTCTAAGCTTCCAATAAGCCACGAATTATAACAGTACTGTTGGCTTACTATGTTTTTCTTTTACAGACTGCAGAATGACAGAAACATCCAAAACCAGGTTCTCAGGAATATGGCACGAAACCGGTCATTCGAATGAAAATCAGAAGATATTAGAAGAAATTACTTCTCGACTAAATGGACACAGGAAAGCCGCAAGGAAGTATTACATTCCAAGACAAACCATTGTGAACAATTTATCCGGCCGAAGTGGCCGTGCGGTTAAAGGCGCTGCAGTCTGGAACCGCAAGACCGCTACGGTCGCAGGTTCGAATCCTGCCTCGGGCATGGATGTTTGTGATGTCCTTAGGTTAGTTAGGTTTAACTAGTTCTAAGTTCTAGGGGACTAATGACCTCAGCAGTTGAGTCCCATAGTGCTCAGAGCCATTTGAACCATTTTTTGAACAATTTGAGAAACAAGAATGACGGAAAAGCTGGAAGGCCCACTGTTCTTACCCAGACTGAAGAGAGATGTTTTGTCAAAGACTGTATCAGTGTCAGTGACACGGTTCTTCCAATATCAATACCTGACTTCAGGTGCATGGTTAAATCATGTCACCTGAAAAAGAACAGTGGACTGCCTTGCCGATAATATGCTTGAATTGGCCTGGGGAAAGGCATTTTTAGAGAGACATAGTTCTGAACTGTCACACAAATTTACAGTCAATATTTAAACGAAGGGTGCTATTGTAAATGAGAATGTAATCAATATCTTTTTTTTTTTACAGAAATACAAAACTGAGGTTAAAGGCGGTCCTGCTGAAAAGTTTACAGTTTTGATGAAAATGTGTTTCATGACATACCAGCAAAAGAAAGCTCTTATTTCGTTGGACATGTCGACGTCCTGAGAAAACTGAGGACACCTCAAGACCGTGCTTCACTCTTATGTTGTTGGGGAATGCAGCAGAAGAATTCCTTCCCCCTTATCTTATTGATAAACGTAAACGAAAATGGACTGACTGGATATACAGTCACCTCCTGGAACGCAAATAAACACAGCAGAGTGGGTGGTTAGAACAGAGTTGATTGACAATTGAATTCAAACTCACTTCCTCATGTTTGCCTCAAATAAGGAGTGAAGGAGGTTAATATTTGAAATATTCTCTCTTCTCAAATCTCAATGAAATCTTCAGAGCTTTGTGAGAAAAAGAACATATAGTTCATTTGCATTCCACCGAACGCTACTAGTCTTCTGCGATCCTCAGATCTTGTTTATTTTTCTCCTCTGAAGAGATTCTTTGTTGCAGCGTTTTCTGAAGGGTACATTTAGCGGCGCATTGGCGAATATTTTGCGTTTAGGTGAACAGACAACTACTACAAATTTAGTGAAATGATTGTGAAATGTGGATATTAAATGCGATGGGAAACTTAGAGTATCTCCCTGTTGCGCTAGAAATAAGTTTTGTGTTATGATACGTGTGGGAACTGAATTCCAGAAACGTTCGGAGACGGCGAGAAAGACAGTCAGACTCTAATGTGAGGATCGCCAAAACGTATATGTTCCCCATAGAACCAGGGATGATATGGACATTGTTTCGGGAGAGGATGTGCATGAAAAAGAAAATAACATATTTCATAGCCATGTTCTTATTTAGTTTGAAACGATGTTTAATTCGCCTAAACTTTGAAGAGTGGTTTATATTTCATCAGTCTGACCATTAGTGGGGAACTAATGTATCAGTAAAGAAGTCGATGTTCTTGCATACAGGTGTTAATACTACATAGTTAACCAACACGTATAGTGCCGTGAGCAAAAGACTAACTACCGCCCTGCCATCTGTTGGCAACGCCAGGCAACAGTTGTGTGGCCGCCTTTCGCCGACCAGTAGCAGCCGACAGCTGGAAGTCACATTTATTTCGCATTTTGACGTCTTGTCAGATAGTATTTGAAGTAGAGTTCAACTCCACAATAATATATCTCTATTTCTTTAAAGACTTTGATGTAAGGGCTCGAATATTTGCAGTACTTACCACAAAAATATTTAATACTCGTTATGGTAGTTTGTGGCAAATGTTATACAGTTCGCAGCTATTGCATTTCCATGCTGGAAACATTGTATATTAAATCCATTTCCGTTCATTATAATTTTTGAAGAGGTACAATTTAAAATGGTTTGTACCTTGTGACGTGGGTCAAGCATTTGCGGTGTATGTGTTATATTGTTAACATAGATCTACAGAGTAGGCTGTCTTGCTTATGAGATGGTTCATATTATGTCGGATGAATGAGGACACTTGAGGATTTGAATGCCATGTTGTGAACATTATTTAAAATTAGGTAATCGTGTTCAACATACAGAGTTTCATTGAAGTATCAATATGTTAATCCGTTCACAATCCAGAAGCACTATAACTGACGCGTTTCGAACGAGCAAGACAATTATTCTGCAAGAAAAAAAGAAAGGCGCTATAAAATGTTCTACAATGGTGATCATTTCCCTTGTAACGTGTAACATAATAAAACGTGCTTCAACTTCTTTCTGTTGCATTAGAGCACTTTCGATACTGGAATAGAATTCGATGAATGGAGAACTTAAGCCCATTAAAAATGTTCGATAGAAGGCGAGACGAACGACATAACCAGGCAGTCCGACGTCACATTCAGCTCTCGATAGCCAGGCGTGCAGAAGACTTCAGGGGGTTGAGCCCACAGCTTCTGATACACAGGTCTCACGGTCAACTGTGACGTCATTGCTGATAGACCGTCGCTGATTGCCGCAAAAGCCTGCAGTTCTTTCGTGAAAGTGTAAAAAAATCACGAGACTTAGTTCTCGACTATCAATCTGTGTGCCACTTACAATGAAACTGTGTCGCTCTTTTTTCGGTTAGAAAGACACTATGCCTTTCCTGTATGCTGTTGTGCAAAATGCATGTTACGCTGGTTGCAATGCTCTGTGAGTTCCTTCTATTGTGTTTGAGATCATTTGCAGAATTTTACCGTTTGTTAACAAAAACGTTGGGAGTGAAACCACCACAGCCTGTAAATTATTCTACGTGATGGAGATAGTTTTAGTAAAACTTATCAGATAGGATGGAGTAATTATTCTGGTGACCATAAGCTTAATTACTTCGACAAAAATATAATTCACTGAGACATAAATGACTCACCAAAGATAGTATCGATGTTGTCGTCAGGATCAGTTTAATTGTAGACCCTCATGTAACCAAGATTTAACCAAAAAAGCAAAAAGAAAGATTTCATAAATCTGACATGTCCCTCTGTCTGTGTCATCAGAACTGTCAAATATGTACCAGCATACTGCCGTTAATGAAATGAAATGTTTATAAGTAAAATATAGGCTTAGTATTATGCACTTTCAGCGTTAACAACGCAATTACACGTATTGAGAAGAGAAAATTAGGAATGAGAGGAAAATGACAAATGTAAATGTTTGTTAACCTGATACAAAATTTATTTCAAGCTACTTTACAGTTGACAATTTTCCCTTTTTGCTGTTATTACCGTTATCGCTAATTATTGAGAAACATATTACACAGTACTTTTACCACCCACTGAAGAATTCTGTCGTCTATGTGATCTACCTAAGAAAACTCCCTTCCGAAAAAGTCTTTTTTTTTTAATTTCATCAGCGTCTAGAATGAAAAAGTAAATTTCCCTGGGAAGGGCATCTAATGAAGCTGTGTTGAAGTTCTCGGGAGACCAAGCTATTACCAACCGAATAAGCAGAAATAACAACATTAATAACATTACCCTGCATTGTTTTCTAATGCCGATAATATATAATCTCTCTCTAAATATGTTTTACATGTGTCGTGTCTCAGATTCTTAAGAACACCATTTGCACAGTGCCCTGACAAGTATGTGTAAGAAAAGGCAAATATTTCTGAACAGACTGAATTTGATCCTCTCTGAAATCGATTATACTGTCAAAGTTTGGTGGTGGGGCCGTGAGTCGTGCTTGGGTAACTCAGTTGGTAGAGCACTTGCCAGCGAAAGGTAAAGGTCCCGAGTTCGAATCCCGGCCCGGCACACAGTTATAATCTGCAAGGAAGTTTCAATATTAAAAATGTTCCACCATGCACAAATTAATTTTGATGAATTTAGCAGCGCTCTCGAAATTTTCAGTAAGATGATGTTCCCCCAAGGCTACCAAACCTTGAACAGTCCTCTCATTGAAAATATCAAGCACAACTTTGAAATTTTCTCACTCCAGGTTGTTTTTAGGCAGATACTTTAATTTTTTTGGTAAAAATTTGTTATCTGTTTGTACTCCACGTCATGCAGAGAATTTCGCCATAAGGAGTTCTTTGCTTTGTGAAACAGTTTCAAACTGTGGGCACTTTATTATCTGAGCTGGATCTTCTTTATCGATCCAATGGTATGTGACACATTTTAATATGTGAACGAAATGTTAAACTAAAAAAGGGGTTCTATTTCATTACAAAGAAGATTGTAAACAATTGACAGTTGAGAAGGGGAAGCAAAGAATGACGTGACCCATGTGTTAACTGAACTTTTGTCACTAACATCACAGACTAATCAGTGAACAACAAAGACTGATTCACAAATAAATACAAGCTTGTGTTTTGAAGACAACAGTTATTGCCCCCTAGCTGCTCAACTGCTGAATGTGTTTGAAAATGCAGACAAATCGTATGCTGTATATTAGGATGGGGTAGCGCAAGACAATTTGCGCTCCTTATAAACTCGTAAGTGTGTGGTGATATTGAAAATAAAATTCTACAAGACATAATGCAATCTGGCGAGTATCTGTAACCCTTCTTTTGGACACCCATTCATTTCACTTGCTAACAAATAATTTAATATTCCTACTTTCAGTTTTATCAAAAAAATTTAACTTTTTTTTCAAATAATTGGTTATGAATAGTAAGTAGTCTGTTTCTGAAGTGTCTTTGTTCTCTCTGACGGTTTTCCAAGTTATCTATAACGTCAATTAAGTCATTTAATCCTACTTTGCATGACCTATATTTTCTGCACATTTACATACCCTGGGTCCAATGGACCCATAATGTATAAATCGAGAATTTAAATAGAAACGTATTCTGTGGACATTAACATGCAGAAATATTTTGTTTTAAAGCTTATCAGTATAATAGAAGACAGCTGCGATTGTTTTTAACACTTATACTGAAAAACAAGCCACCAGTATTATCACAGACTGTTCTCGCATCAGTGACTATAGTATTCACGAAGAACAAATCAATAAGGAAACAAGGATAATAATTTTTACAATTTTTCGCACCACACTGCTATGGTCTTGCCACACGTTTTGTGCATTTAAAGAACACTGTCCTTTGGAGCAGGACACAATAAACAGCGACTCTTCTGATGACTGACAGTGCTGCTATTGTTACTACTGCTGTTTTGTGTTGTAGGAATAGTAATAAACTTCTCCATATCCAGGTATATGGATTTCTGTTGAAGGGGGTTAGACGATCTTCTGTTCATAAACAGTTGGATCAACTCCACTGAAAGGTCCTTGATGAAAAGTCTCCTCCTGCATAAAGTCGCTTTGTGATACATGGAATGTTGTGTTTTGTAATGAATAAAGGCATTTCGAGTGTGTGCACCCCTTACGTTGCACCAGAGAGCCATTGGCCTCCGTTTGGTTCCTCTTTGCATGTATAATCCATAATATTCACACCATCCTTCGTTCGGTTATAAGATTTCACAATCTCAGGGGTCAGGTTTGGATACTGTTCATCTATAGATTTATCATGATGCATGGTAAATAGGACTACACACTTGTTTCTCGTTCGTGATAATCGAACCTTCGTCATTTCTTTTGTAAATGCAAATAGACTTGAATTTTCTGCTCTGCTCCAAGTAGGCTTAATCTCTTTTGGAATTTCTGTTTTATTCATCCTCATTGTTCCCACAACAATAAGGTTTTGTCACAACAGATTTTCTGCCAATTTTATACTTGTAAAATAATTATCTACAGTATCATTTCTGGCTGTACCAGCAATATTGCCTGTAAGCATCTTCACTGTGGTAAGGCCCACATTTTTCTGGGGTGACTAATCTAGTTCTCTTCCTGTGTACACAGTCCTGTCAATGGCATAACCAGCTTAGCTTCACACATCCAGAATATTTTCATTCCATACTTTCCAGGCTTGTTTGGCATATACTGCACAAATTCACAATGGCTCCTAAATGCAACTAGGTGTTCATCCACAGCGACATTACTTTTAGGTATCATTATTTTCTTGCACTGTCTGGTAAATATTTTCCATACATAGTATATAGCAGCAAGCTTATCGGTTTGTAACCTAGCCTCTTTCTTCTTTTGTCATCAAATCTAATGAATCTTCTTATTGCCTCAAACCGATTCACAGACATTGTAGCACTGTATAACAGATTGGAAAAGTTGCATGAAAAAATTCCCTAATTGGAACATCCCAAACCTTATCTGCGCCATTATGAAATAAAATTACCCAGCAGGCGAACATTTCGTCTGTAGCTTCATCATTCCAGTTTATTTTTTTGGTATACAAAGTCTTCTTGCTTCTAGCTTTGTGCATCTCACGATTTCATCCGCAATAGTTAGAGGAGTAAATAAATCCTAAGCATCTTTGGGAGTGTAAGCGATTACGCCCCTTGCTGGTCTTGGAATATTTATTCACCAAATTATGTGCAGGCATTTTATTTGGCACTGGGGGTACTAAACCTACTGCATACCATTTGGGGCAATATATATGGTAGCACTTTCACTGCTTATTTGTCCTGAGGCATTATTACCTACGTCATCGTCATCATCATCACGATCATCATCGTCACTAACATCATCATCACCACCACCACTACGTTGTCCTTCACTCAGAGAGCTGCATGCCGTTGCCTAAGGAACAATTTCACGGTTTTATTCTGAAAGGAAATCATCATCTTCAGCTCCCCACTGACTAACAGCCACTAATTCAAAATTTGGGCTTGATAAGCGTATGCTATCTCCTTTCCTGCTCCTATTTATAGATGTGGATTCTGATATTATATCTGAAAAAAGTGAAGAAATAACCTTTCTTCTTCTGTCGACTGTAGGACTGTAACTCATTTTATTGTTTAGTGTTACAAATGACACTTACCTTTCTTCCGAGTTCCTATCGAATATCAAACACACCACTGCTGTGCAGCAGACTCCCACAACATTATATACGTAATAATACACTGCAGTATTTCGCGCTATTACACCACACAGGAGTGCACCATCTGTTGCGAGCTGTAACAATATATTTCCTGCAATGAAAACAATGTGTAGGTGTACTAATAATGTATTCTCTGTATTTCAACAAAACGTAATCGATTACAGCCCAGTCTAATTTGATAACGGTGCAACATAAACCATAGCTATATGTATATAACAGGTTATATAAGTATGTGGTATAAAGATGACAATGTATGTAACACTTAAAACTGATGACACGGATTTCTAATTGTACATTTAATGTGTTACTGAATACTGCAAGACAGCATACCCGATGAGATGGGCCACAATTTTAAGTCTTTGATATTGTAATTAAAAGTTTCTACTGTCTGTAGGTCTGTTGGACTCAGGGTATGCATACCAGGTTCAAATGGTTTATTGTTAATGGGAACTTCCTTGTGCCAGGTTTTGTGGTTACACATTACCAAGATGTAACTGCATACTCGGGCCAGTATTCACCACAACAGAACATTAAAGTGTAAGAGTAACTGTTGTTTCTATTAGAGCAAAACTAATGACACTATCTGACTTTATAGTATGCCACTCTTTGAGCAGCCTGATCCCCTCCAAGCACTGAAGAAAATCATTCAAGTCTACGAAATGTCTTTCCTGTTCATACTGGGCATAAATTACATTGTCTACAATAGCTAGAACTTAGTGTCTGTTTTCCAGGCTCTTCCAATGAAAAAGCAGGTGACGAAAGGTACTCCAGAGAGTTAGGTAGAATCCATGGTACAGTTGCTGGTCTAAGGCGAGGTTTCAGAAGAGGCACAGAATATTTCTTTCCTGTGGATGTGTAGAAATATTCACCACGTCTGTGAATGAGGTCATCAGCGAAATGGAGCTTGCAGACCTTGAAATTTGACAAAAACATTTCATTAGCTACAAGTGATAATGCCCAAGGGCAAGGTTGCCACTAACGCACAGATGCTATGTGTCAGTTACTTTCAGAACAAATAGTTCAATACTGACTCAGTATTTTGAGTTATAAATCTGCATAAGTAAATCACAGTCCGCTAGTGATTCGGTACTTTATACAGTGAAACAGCTCTGCTATACATTGGCATCAGGTCAAGTGAAATCACGTTGTTCCTGAACAACTGGACATCATGCTAACACGAACACACGACAAGTTGTTCTTGCTCTCTGTATTAAAGCCCTCATACCATGACACAATCTAAGTGACTCGTAAAGACGCTGAGCTTACCTTTGAATTCTGGGTAACATGGAAATTTTCATGATGTATTGCAGTGAGCTATCCAGTTCTGCTGGAGTTCTGACATTTTAGGAGAAAAAAACACCGCTACTCGTGGCTCATTTCCATAATTTCGTCTGCAGCGAGGTACGCAACATTTCTACACCATTTCGAATCATTGCATTTAACTGTCGCATATATCAACAGTGTAAATAAATCAAAGTAAGAAATGCATGCAACTGTGAAAAATTCAATTGGTTAAGACATGTTCCTGCAAAACGCAAGAAAACGTAATGAAATCAGCCACGGCTGGTCCTGCCATCGAGCGGTACGCCACGTAACTACACCCTGTTGCAAGTCGGCGCAACAAGATGGCAGCACGGTAAGTAGCCTCATGTTTGTCCTGAACGATCGTTACTCGACGTGCAGTTTTTAGCGTATAGCTTGCCACCTGGAAACAAAGCCTCACAGCATGCGTTGTGACGTCACAACAGGAGTCAAACAATATCTGCACTTTGGGATGCCCTGCAACATGGATTGTCCATTTAAGTGAATGTATCATTACTTCCTGCGTCTTGCATAAACATAAATTATCATTTAAAGCAACGTAAAATAAATATGGTCATAATTTCTTTCACTGATTCCTACTATCACTGCAAATCTCATGTTTGCAACATTTCGACTTTTTTAAGTGCAGTTTTTTAATTTTAACATAGGCTCGTAGATTGACAAAACATAAATCGTAATTTGCACCATTTTGTGTTACAATTAGCGGTCCACGTATACGCATTTTTATGTTAAAACGTATATGTTTCATCAGAATATAAAACATTAACATCTCTTAATGGGAAACAGGTACAGATGTGATTCACTAATTGCAAAATATAGAGGCAGCATACCATGTTCATTTTCTATTAATGGAAAATTACCGAATTAGCTGAAACCTAGCCACCAAAATTTTCTTTCATACAAATAAACATCTAAAGAGCGGCACACAAATCAATGCAAATATTTTGGAATCTATTGATTCATGTAATGTCATCAATGAGTAAGGAATGCTCTAATGATGTTTTTACTTCTTTTAAAAAACTTTTAAATTTTTCTTCATAGCTGCATAATTTCTTCTCTTAATATGATTATTTAATATGATATTTACACAACAGAGCAGTATGGAACACCTGATAGATTCAAGGCTATGTTCGTTTTTTACATTGAAATCCACCAAACAAATCACTGGGAATATTATAGGATGCTACTTTCAGAAGCACACACCTTTGATTTCCCTATTGGAGAAACAAAATTTGATGTTGTTTTACATTTTTTGAAAAGTTAAATAAACATATGTTACACATGATACATCTTCTTTGGGATATGCCAAGCCTCCTCGATCCTTTGCCGTTATCATATGATCATCTTGCTTTACATCATCTGAAATAAGAAATACTCACAGTGCAATACTCACAGTGAGGTTTTTTTTCAGCACTTGGTGTGAGCAGTATCCTGATATGTAGTGAAATAACAGCCATTTGTCCTCCACTATCCCTTCAACATCATTCTCATCTACCACCAAACTTAATAAATCTGGTACTGGGATATCATTTAACCCCTGGATTTCAAAAGTTGTTTCAAAACTATATGACACGTAAATAACCACATCTCCAACTACCATAGACTGTGCTCTCAGCACTAGGTTTTTGCTCAGTTTCAAAAGCCTGTCTAAGAGAAATATGGTATTTTCCCCCACTTAATTCCAAACAGTCAGTCTATACTCTTCCAATGAGCCAATAGGACCTGTTTTTGTCAGACAGCCAGTAGCTACTGAAATCAGTCAAAGCAGCTGTTGTATGTCTTAAAGCAAAGTGTGTTTCTTTAGAAAGTTTCCTGTTATCATTCAAACCATGCCATAAACCTAACCAAGACACAAAGCTCTTTAAAAAATCAAATATGTGATAGGAATTAGAAGTTGCAGTTTCCTGAAAAACATTTTTAGCCTCTGACCCTTAAGTAATGTTTTCGCATTCGCAGTATACCACTGAAGTTTTATTATTCTTGTAAATGTTACAGCACTTTAAAAATTTTGTATTCCTATCTTCGAGCCCAGTTTCTGCAAAGCAACAACTGTCATATCACTAAAAAGCACTTGTTTAGCATCTTGCCTTTCAATTGAATTTGGAAACAGAGATTTTAAAGCTAGAGAGTTTCTCTGTTGTAACAAATTATTCTTTTCAATCACATGTAGCTCTTTTAGTGCTGTGACCGATACAAAACCTCCCTCCATGCTCCCACTGAAATCAGGAAAACACAGAATCTGCTCCTTTTCATTGTACCAATTATTACAAATACACTTTAAAAGATGAACTGCATCCCCAAAATAGTACAGTGGGCGATCTGCAGAAGTCCTTGCAGGGTGACAGCACTTTACCTTTACTTCTGGCGGAGTACTAAAGTTAGATATTGCTTTTCTATAAATTCAGTTATTGTCTTCCACTAACCCAACTACCTCACATCAAGCTCCTTCTAATGTAAGAATTACTTCTTTTATGTATGAGAAAACTACATTAGCGTGAATTGTTTCAGGTGGGAGAAACTACACCACATCCTTGTAAGGTGAATCTAAACCTTATATCCTAAAAACATAAACACTGGTTGCACACAAAAAGTTGTCACTGTTGAACGCACCACCTGCAATATTCTCACCTTAGTTGTCAAGTTTTTGATGAAAGTAATAAATACTCCTTGCAAAAATAGAATTGTAACTTAAATATGCTCTGTTAGTGATGTACGACGCCGCTTTTTCATTTTCTGTTGAAATATTTTATTATACAGTAGATAATCGACGGTCGCAATTTGCAGACGATATCTACAATGTATTTACCATAAATGAGGTCCTCTGATTTAAGTTAAATTAGTGGTTTTTGTTGCTAATTTCAATAGGCACTGTCTAACTTTTTTTTGTATAACGTTATTTTTTGTTTTATCACGATTTTTCTTTATATCGTTACGCTACGTTTAGCCTAGACATTTACTGAAGAATACAAAAATTATAGCGTCGCAGATGTGTTTGACGTCAGTATATGCCTTTCAGATGGCGATGAGTTTTCGTCGCTGCTTATGGTGCAATTGCTCGCCGACACTCACAAGCACGTGTGAAAATAGTGGAAACATCGCGTTACCCCGATATATGTAGCTCTAGTTATGAGAAAGAATAGTTAGTAATGATTGTAAACATGCGCTGTTAAGTTTTAGCCACAATTATTCACATTACTTCAAATCCAACTGTCGGCGCTCATATTTTACATTTCCGTCAACGGAGGCCGTCAGGGTATGAAACTGAACAATAACAGTAACTGTCACGGCGGATATTGTCTTAGGGTTAAGAGACTAGACAGGAATTTACAGAATTATTTACGTCTCGTTGTGCAGAAATAGAGTCCTAGCAGGATTCCAGTCAGTTGTTGTGGCAAAAGCCGATGGTGGTTATCATCGTAATCTTGCATTTTTGTTGAAATTTGACGCAACAGAAATACAGTGAACGTCCGAAATTCCGTCTCCGACTGTAAAAAAGTTTTCGACCTAGAGCTGTTTTGGGGGCACTTTTTTTTGTTACATGTCATCTTAGTTGTTGCTTTACCAGATCCTTACGGACTGAAAACTAGTGAGGTGATCTGAAATGTAGTGACGATCACTTTAGACCTCCGATATCGGTTACCAAACATCTGTGGGTCCCGTCATAGCATGATGCTCACCACACAGAACCGACAGCGGCCAATGAACGTCTACAGAGAAGGGCAGCAGAAATCGTGAAAGGTCTGTTTGACCCACAGGATAGTGTCACGCAATTGTTGAAACAACTCAATGATGAGAGACGCAAGCTGTCCCACGAGAGGCCGCTTACGAAATGTCGCAAGCGAGGCGTCCAGAGGCGCTCTCCAGCCACTACTCGTCGCTGCCGTAAGGAGGCGTCTGAGCACTCCCCCTTAACGCACTGCGTTCGCGGACGGAACGGGAAAAAAATTCAAGATTTTTTACCGTGCCAAGTACCCAATGCCATGCACTTCACAGTGGCTTGCAGTGTACGTACAGGGATGTAGATGTAGACGTGATGGTGAATATTTGGAGCTCGTAAATACGTCACGATATAGATACTTCCAAAACAGCAACATGTGAACTAGTGTGTGCAGCTCCACATAAAGACACATTTAATTGATAGATTTGTCCGTGGGTTCTCATGCTGATTCTTGGATCGTTGAAGCATTTTTGAGGTGTTAGAGGTGCTCGGGAACTAACGATTAATGACCGGGAATCTTGTCACGGATACTAACGATAGAGTAGAGTAATATTACGGTAGGTCAAATAAAGTTGGAAATTTAGTTGGAATCCTATCATTTTAAGGTTCTTATTATGCTTAGCATTCAGACTACCCAACCGTCAAAGTATTATGCACTGTTTACGGCTCAAACGTTTGAGCTCGCGACCGGTGGAGGAGAAACCTACTGGGGCAACTCTTACGAGAACAGAGGTAAGAAAGTCGACTACAAATCAGTTACGAGAAGTGTGGGGAGGACGCACTGGACTTCGATACGTGAATCACAAATAGCGGCACTGTGCACCCCCGTCTACGTATTGTGGCAAACGATATTTCAAACATTCATTCCGCTGTCTGTTGTGATAGAATTACGCTTTGCATCCCTGTGCGTGGATGTGTCACTAAAGTGTCAAACTATATACTGAACAAGAGCTTTTGTAGCCCTCTTGTCGTAGTGTTATTGTTGGAAGCTTTACGACACTGTTTGCGGACGATACGGCGGTCTATAAGAGAGTGGCGACGCCACAAGACAGTATCGATTTGCTTAATGACCTGCAGAGGACTGATGAATGCTGCAGCCTCTGTGAGTTGACCCAGAACGTCAATGACTGTAACATATTGCGCATAGATAGGAAAAGAAATCCACTGCTGCCCAACTACACTATTTATAAATGGTTCAAATGGCTCTGAGCACTACCGGACGTAACTGCTGTGGTCATCAGTCCCCTAGAACTTAGAACTACTTGAACCTAACTAACCTAAGGACATCACACACATCCATGACCGTAGCGGTCGCGCGGTTCCAAACTATAGCGCCTAGAACCGCTCGGCCACTGCGGCCGGCTACTATTGATTACAAATTGATGGAAGCAGTATCTACCTTGAAATATCTAGGAGTAACTATCTAGAGCGACCCTATGAGGTATGACCATGTAAACCAATGAGTAGTCGCATAACGAGAAGGATTAGGAAATGCAACGCATCCACGAAACACGTGGCTTACGAGATGCTTGTACGATCGATTCTTGGGTACTGTTCAACAGTCTGGGACGCTTACGGGGTAGAGCTGATAGGAGAGACAGAGGAGATCCAACGAAGAGCGGCGCGTTTCGTCTCGTCATCGTTTGATAGGCGCGAGAGCGTCCCAGGGGTGCCCAACAAACTCCAGCGGCACACGCTACAAGAGAGGCGCTGTGTACCACGGAGAGTTTTGATGCTGAAATTTCGAGAAGGGATGAGTCAGACGGCTCGTTACTTCCTCCCTCAAACATTTCGCGAAATGACCACAACGAAAAAATTGGAGAAATTAGAGCTAACGCTACCGACAATCATTTTTAACATTCGTCATTCGCGACAGGTATGGGGAGGGTTGGGATCAGTTGGCTACACGCTCCTGTGCTTCAGTGTCACACTTGGGCCGTTCCTCTAAATGCATTATTTTTTCCTCTCTTTCAATTTGAAATACTTAGGTCTCGTAATTATAAAACTTATCATCATTTTCTATGAATAATGCATGACTTCTTGTTTCTAATTACATATTGCACGCGAAATTCCTGTTTCCATTTCAAATACAAATTCCTAACTATCAATGTTTTATGAAAGACTATTCATAAAAGTTGATTGATGTAAGAAAACATAACAACTTAATTTGTAACGCAAAAATGAAGAACCAAATACTCTTTATTTGGACTATTTCCATCGTTTTATACCCCAGAGGTAGACAAGTAGCGTAGAAACATGAAAAACTATCATTTTCACAGCATCGAGCACATCATACAAATGCTGTATTTTTGCAGGAGAACTGACCTGGAGCCAACCTGCGGTATTTGGCCTGAGAACTAACAAGAAAAAAATGGTTCAAATCGCTCTGAGCACTATGGGACTTAATTTCTGAGGTCATCAGTCCCCTAGAACTTACAACTACTGAAACCTAACTAACCTAAGGACATCACAAACATCCACGCCCGAGGCAAGATTCGAACCTGCGCCCGTAGTGGTCGCGCGGTTCCAGACTGTAGCGCCTAGAACCGCTCGGCCACTCCAACTGGCCTCTACGGAACAGGAAGCAGCATCAGCCATTTTCGTACTGCTCATTACCAACGCGACAATCAGAGCACAACACTGCAGAAGCTGTAACTGCACACGATTTTTGAAATGAAAACTACGTTGCTAAAGGGTGATTAAGAAAATCTTTGATGGCTGTTACTACATTTGAATATCTTAAAGTTTCATTTAACGTAACTTAGCAATAAAAAAAAAATGGCTCTGAGAGCTATGGGACTCAACATCTTAGGTCATAAGTCCCCTAGAACTTAGAACTACTTCAACCTAACTAACCTAAGGACATCACACACACCCATGCCCGAGGCAGGATTCGAACCTGCGACCGTAGCAGTCGCGCGGTTCCGGACTGCGCGCCTAGAACCGCGAGACCACCGCGGCCGGCTTAGCAGTAATACATATCTTATGCATCTTATGCTCCTAATACAGAAATAGTACCTACACTACTGGCCATTAAAATTGCTACACCACGAAGATGACGTGCTACAGAGGCGAAATTTAACCGACAGGATGAAGATACTGTGATATGCAAATGATTAGCTTTTCAGAGCATTCACACAAGGTTGGCGCGGGTGGCGCCAACTACAATGTGCTGACATGAGGAAAGTTTGCAACCGATTTCTCAAACACAAACAGCAGTTGACCGGCGTTGCCTGGTGAAACGTTATTGTCATGGCTCGTGTAAGGAGGAGAAATGCGTACCATCACGTTTCCGACTTTGATAAAGGTCGGATTGTAGCCTATCGCGATTGCGGTTTATCGTATCGCGACATTGCTGCTCGCACCGGTCGAGATCCACTGACTGTTAGCAGAATATGGAATCGGTGGGTTCAGGAGGGTAATAAGGAACGGGAGGGGTCGACCTTGTACCGCTGATTGAAGAGCAGGGCACCCTCCTTCAGGAGACGGTCAATGGAGGGGGCGTCCTCAGAGAAAACCCGCATAAGGTGGGTGGGGCCGGTCGCGTTGAAAATGCGGCGGACTGCCCGCACCTCCAGGGTGGGATGGGCCTTCAGCTCCGCCAGCACCTCCTCCTCCGTGATCGACGGGCTAAGCCGAGTGATCACGGCGGTGAGGGTCGGCGGGCGACGTGGGGGTTGGGGTTGGCGGGTAGGAGATGGGGAGGGAGCAGGGGTGAGGGAGGCGTGAGGACCAAAACGGGTGATGGGGAGGCGGGAGAGGATGTCAGTATGGAGGGTTGGGCTGGGGGAGGAGATAAGAACAGAATCCCGTCTGAGAGTAAGGAGAGAGATGGGGGCGCCAGGGAAATGTTGGCGGAGGTGGAGGGAGAGATTCCGGGCCTCGAGGAAGGAAGGATCGGGACGGGACAGGAGATATTTGTAGAGACCGGGTGGGGAGGAGGAGGAGGAGGGAGCGGGGCCTGGTGGGGAGACGTCCATGGCATTTTGGGGTGGGGATGGGGGGCGGGGTGGAGCCTTTTTAGGAGCAGACGAAGCGGAGGCGCCACTAGGGCGTTTGACAGCGGCAGATGGGCAGGTGATGACAGGACGGACGGGAACGATGGGGAGGTGGTGGGAAGGGACAGGTCCCGGCACGGACGCAGCAGTCGGCGCCAGAGATAGTGACTGTGACGGTGCAGATGAATGTGGCAGTGATGGTGATGGTGACGATGATGACGGTGGTGGCGGTGGCGGCGGTGATGGCGATGGCGACGGGGAGAGCTGGGCGTGGGCAGTGGCCCGGCGGGCCACCACCCTAGCCGGAGCTGCAGTGACAGGCCGGGGGAGTGGGAGGAAAGGATCAGAACGAGAGGAAGATGCGGGAGAGGGGGCGACAAAGAGCGAGGGCGAAGGGATAGAGAGGAGGGGAGGGATGGAAGGAGGGGGGTGGGACTGGGCACACCAAGTGATAGTGGTGGAGGCGGCGGAAGGGGACGTATACACGATGACGGTGGTGGTAGTAGTGACGGTGGTGGTGGGGACGGACATGATGACAAGAAGAAGAAAGAAAAAACACAGCACTAAAAGGACAGGACACACACTGGGAGACGACGGACGGCGACAGCGACGGCGACGGCGACGGCGACGGCGAGAGGCAGGGACGCTGCTGCCGCGGACGGGGCCGGGGCGGCGGCGGCGGCGGCGGCTGCTGCTGCTGCTGCTGGCTGGACTGCTGCTGCCACCGGAGGGCTGGCTGGCTGGCTGGCTGGCTGGCTGCGGGACCACTGCTGCAGGCCGGGACCGGGAACTGCTGCTGCTGCTGCTGCTGCTGCTGCTGGCTGGCTGGCTGGCTGGCTGGCTGGCACCTGGAACCCCTAGCACTTCGATTAGCGCGAAAATGGCACTATCGAAGGGCGGTAACCTTGCGGTGTACCGCCGGAGATGCGTGACACTATATGTTTTTTTTTTTCTTTTTTTACTTTATTGTTATTTTAAAGCCTGTACAGCAGGCAGGCTGTCAGCAGCATACGACGCTGCTCTTCAGCCATAGAAGGTACAATCAGCAAAAACAGGAGAAAAACATAAAAGTTACAAAATGGTGGGCAATAAAACAGGAGACACAGAGAAACAAACACGGAGCCGTTCACACTCGACGATAAGCCACACTGCAAACTGTTGAGACGACGCACAAACACTGAAGGAGACGATGGCACTGGTGAACGATGGAGTGTGACGGTAAACACTGAACACTAAACATGACGGCACACACGATACACTGATGGCGGTGATCTCCGGCGCGCGAATGTCCACTGAGCGTGTGCGAGTCCGGGGACCTGCCAAGAGGGCAACAGGGATGAGGAGGGGGAGAGGGGAGGAAAAGAGGATGCCATGGCTTAGGAGACGGGGACAGGAGGATAGGGACAGGGGAGGGGGGGCCCGGGGGACGAGGGACGAGAAAAGGAGGAGGGAGGGAAAAGGGAGAGAAGGGAGGGAGGGTGCCCCGAGGAGCAAGCACAGGAGGAGGGCGGGAGGATCAAAGTTGGTAGGAGGGGTAGATGGAGGGGAGGAGGGCATCATCAGGGAGGGGGAGCTGGCGGAAGCCACCTTGGGAGAGGGTAAGGAGGGTGGAGAGATGGAGACCGGGTGGGACGTGGGAGTACAGGCGTGGCAGCGGGCGGGGGTGGGAGAAGATCGGGGAGACGAGCGGGTGAGGAGGATCGAGTTTACGGGAGGTGTATAGGATTCGTATCCTTTCGAGGAAGAGGAGGAGGTGGGGGAAGGGGATAAGGTCATACAGGATCCGCGTGGGGGAAGGGAGACGGATGCGATAGGCAAGGCGGAGAGCATAGCGTTCAAGGTTTGGAGGGATTTATAAAAGGAAGGGGGGGCGGAGATCCAGGCTGGATGGGCGTAACAGAGGATAGGGCGGATGAGGGACTTACAGGTGTGGAGGATGGTGGAGGGGTCCAGACCCCACGTTCGGCCGGAAAGGAGCTTGAGGAGACTGAGTCGGGAAAGTGCCTTGGCTTGGATTGTCTGGAGATGGGGAGTCCAGGAGAGGCGACGGTCGAGGGTGACGCCAAGGTACTTAAGGGTGGGGGTGAGAGCGATGGGACGGCCATAAACGGTGAGATAGAAATCAAGGAGGCGGAAGGAGGGGGTGGTTTTGCCTACAATGATCGCCTGGGTTTCGGAAGGATTGACCTTGAGCAACCACTGGTTGCACCAAGCGGGGAACCGGTCAAGATGGGATTGGAGAAGGTGTTGGGAGCGTCGCAGGGTGGGGGCAAGGGCAAGGAAGGCGGTGTCATCGGCAAACTGGAGAAGGTGGACGGGGGGTGACGGCGGCGGCATGTCCGCCGTGTACAACAAGTACAGAAGGGGGGAGAGGACGGAGCCTTGGGGCACACCGGCGGAGGGGAAAAAGGTGTAGGAATCGGTGTTATGGATGGTGACATGGGAAGGACGGCAGGAGAGAAAGGAACCGATCAGACGAACGTAGTTAATGGGAAGGGCGAAGGTTTGGAGCTTGAAGAGGAGACCGGAATGCCATACACGGTCATAAGCTCGTTCGAGGTCAAGAGAGAGGAAGATTGCGGAGCGACGGGAATTGAGCTGTTCGGAAAGGAGATCGTGACACTATATGATTTTTTTTTTTTTTTTTTTTTTTTTCTTTATTGTAATTTGGACACCCCATACAAGGTGGGCTGGCAGCGGAACAGTGTACTCCGCTCTTCAGCCATAAGCAGTACAATAAAAAAGAAAGGGAGACAGACAAGTAACAGAATGGCGGTTTAAAAAACAGGAGATACAATAGTTAAAAAACATGAAGCCATTCACACTTGATGAAACAAACAAGAAAAACCGTCGGCACTGGGCACAAACACTGACGAGGTAGATGACACACGTGAACGAAGGAGCGTGGACGGCGAAAAACACTGAGGCACAGACACGACGGCACAGACACTAAAACGAGGGCGATGATCTCCGGCGCGCGAAAGTTCACGAGGCGTGTGCGAGTCCGGGGACCTGCCAAGAGAGGAGGAGGAGGAGGAGGAGGAGGAGGAGGAGGGGGAGTGGGAAAGCGAGAGGGGAGAGCAGGGACGCCACGGGCAGGGGAAAGAGGGGGGAGAGAGGAAGGGGGAGGGGAAGCCCGGAAGAAGAGGGGGGGAGGGAGGGGATGGGGGAAAAGGAAAGAGAAGGGAAGGGAAGAGAAAGGAGGGAGGGTGCCGAATGGAAAGGACACCAGGAGGGAGGGGGGGCAGGGTCAAAGTTGATAGGAGGGGTAGATGGAGGGGACTAGGACATCATCAGGGAGAGGGAGCTGGCGGAAACCACCTTGGGAGAGGGTAAGGAGGGTGGAGAGATGGAGACCAGGTGGGACGTGGGAGTACAGGCGCGGCAGCGGGCGGGGGTGGGAGAGGATCGGGGAGACGAGCGGGTGAGGAGGATCGAGTTTACGGGAGGTGTATAGGATTCGTATCCTTTCGAGGAAGAGGAGGAGGTGGGGGAAGGGGATAAGGTCATACAGGATCCGCGTGGGGGAAGGGAGACGGATGCGATAGGCAAGGCGGAGAGCATGGCGTTCAAGGATTTGGAGGGATTTATAAAAGGAAGGGGGGGCGGAGATCCAGGCGGGATGGGCGTAACAGAGGATAGGGCGGATGAGGGACTTATAGGTGTGGAGGATGGTGGAGGGGTCCAGACCCCACGTTCGGCCGGAAAGGAGCTTGAGGAGACGGAGTCGGGAACGTGCCTTGGCTTGGATTGTCTGGAGATGGGGAGTCCAGGAGAGGCGACGGTCGAGGGTGACGCCAAGGTACTTAAGGGTGGGGGTGAGAGCGATGGGACGGCCATAAACGGTGAGATAGAAATCAAGGAGGCGGAAGGAGGGAGTGGTTTTGCCTACAATGATCGCCTGGGTTTTGGAAGGATTGACCTTGAGCAACCACTGGTTGCACCAAGCGGTGAACCGGTCAAGATGGGATTGGAGAAGGTGTTGGGAGCGTCGCAGGGTGGGGGCAAGGGCAAGGAAGGCGGTGTCATCGGCAAACTGGAGAAGGTGGACGGGGGGTGACGGCGGCGGCATGTCCGCCATGTACAACAAGTACAGAAGGAGGGAGAGGACGGAGCCTTGGGGCACACCGGCGGAGGGGAAAAAGGTGTAGGAATCGGTGTTATGGATGGTGACATAGGAAGGACGGCGGGAGAGAAAGGAACCGATCAGACGAACGTAGGTAATGGGAAGGGCGAAGGTTTGGAGCTTGAAGAGGAGACCGGAATGCCATACGCGGTCATATGCGCGTTCGAGGTCAAGAGAGAGGAAGATTGCGGAGCGACGGGAATTGAGCTGTTCGGAAAGGAGATGAGTGAGGTGAAGGAGAAGATCGTCGGAAGAGAAGGACGGCCGAAAGCCACACTGGGTAACGGGGAGGAGGCGGTGCTGGCGGAGATGCTGGTGGATGCGGCGGGTGAGGATAGATTCCAAGACCTTGCTGAAGACCGAGGTAAGGCTGATGGGACGGTAGGAGGAGACGGCGGACGGCGGTTTGCCAGGTTTAAGGAACATGAGGATACGGGAGGTTTTCCACAGGTCGGGGTAGTAACCGGTGGACAGGACTACATTGTAGAGCCTGGCCAGGGTGGAGAGAAAAGAGACAGGAGCTTCATGAAGGTGACGGTAGGTGACACGATCGTGACCAGGAGCGGTGTTGCGTTTGGTGCGGAGTGTATTGATGAGATCCTGTGTGGTGATGGGGGCATTAAGGTCCGTGTGTGGAATGTTGTCCAAGTACTGGAAACCAGGAGTGAGGGGAGGGACAGAGGTGTCAGTTCGATCGCAGATATCTGGGAAGAGGGAGTAATCGAACTGGGGATCATCAGGGATGGAAAACACATCGGACAGGTAGGAGGCAAAGTGATTGGCCTTACTAAGGGCGTCAGGGAAGGGGTGATCATCGTGGAGAAGAGGATAGTAGGGGGAGGGTTTAGTTCCGGTAAGGCGACGGAAGGCGGTCCAGAACTTGGACGAGTTTATATGGAGGGTAGCAGTTAAACGGGTGCATGTCTGTCGCCAGTCCCGGCGTTTCTTGGCCGCGAGCAAATTTCGAATGTGTCGCTGTAGTTGCCGGTGGCGTCGTAGGGTGTCCGGGTCACGCGTGTGGAGGAAGGCACGGTAGAGACGACGGGATTCACGGAGGAGGAGGACGGCCTGTGGTGGTAAGGTAGGACGGTGGGGGTGGATGGCAACAGTAGGGACGTGGGCCTCCACGGCCTCAGACAAGGTCTGCTGGAGAAAGGAGGCGGCATGGGTGACATCATCGGGACGGCGGTAGGCGAGAGGGTGGCTATCGACCTGAGTGGAGAGGGTATCCCGGTAGGCATTCCAGTTGGCACGGGAATAGTCATGGATGTACTTAGGGGGAGGGTCATGACGAGGGTCGGGGCGGGGGCGACGGCCGTCTGAAACGGTGAGGAGGACAGGGAGATGGTCGCTACCAATAGGCTCCAGGACATCCACCGTAATGCGACCAAGGAGGTTGGGGGAGGAGAGGATAACATCGGGAGTGGAGTTGGATTCGGGACGAGTGTGCTGGGGGATGGGGATGAGGTCGCCTTGAAGGGAGGAGAGGAACCGATGCCACCGCCGTAACTGGGCAGCGGAGCGACTATGGATGTTGAGGTCGGCGGCGATCACATAGGAGGAGAAGGTACGGTCGATGTGGGAGAGGAAGTCGAAAGGAAGAGGGGCGTTGGGGCGGACATAGATGGTGGCACAGGTAATGGTAAGGCCGGGGAAGAAGAGACTAAGGATCAGGTGTTCGGTGGGGTCGGGAAGGAGAGGCTGGAGCCGAACGGGGATCTGGCGGTGGTGGCCAATGGCAACTCCGTCACGCGCAACTGGGAGGGGATTATCGGAGCGGTGGAGGAGAAAGGGGGAGGTGTGGATGGAGTGGTGGGGTTGGAGGAAGGTTTCATTGAGGAGGAAGGCATCCACACGGTGGGTAGCAAGGGTGTGCAGGAAGAGGTTCTTGTTGGCGGGAAGGGAGCGGATATTGTTGAAAAGGATACGATGCTGTCGCGCCATGATAAGGACTTATACGAGGGTGTCAAGGCGGGAGAAGGTGAAATGGGCCTGGTTATTTGAAAAGGTGGCGTACATTTTAAGGTGGAATATGGAACGGGCGGCGAGGGAGATCTGTTGTAAGGTGTGGGGGCGCTGAAAGGGATGGACGTTTTGAAGGACAATGGTGAGGAACCTGATGATGTCCTCAGCAGTGGGGGGGGGGGACGAAGGGAATTGCCAGGAGGGGTGGGGGCGTCCAGGGGACGGACAGGTACGGTGAGTTCAGGAGTGGTGGGAGGGGGTCGGGCTTTGCACTTTTGGGAGTAGGTGGGGTGGGGGAGGCTGCAGGTATTACAGGAGGGAGGGGATTGGAGGTTGGGGCACTGCCGGAGGAAGTGCGCTTGCCGACAATGCGGGCAGGTGGGGGCCTCGCGGCACTCTGCTGTTGGATGTGCATTGTAGCGCAGACATCTCTGGCAGCGCAGGGATTGAGGGGGGGAACGGGAGGGGTCGACCTTGTACCGCTGATTGAAGAGGAGGGCACCCTCCTTCAGGAGACAGTCAATGGAGGGGGCGTCCTCAGAGAAAACCCGCATAAGGCGGGTGGGGCCGGTCGCGTTGAAAATGCGGCGGACCGCCCGCACCTCCAGGGTGGGATGGGCCTTCAGCTCCGCCAGCACCTCCTCCTCCGTGATCGACGGGCTAAGCCGAGTGATCACGGCGGTGAGGGTCGGCGGGCGACGTGGGGGTTGGGGTTGGCGGGTAGGAGATGGGGAGGGAGCAGGGGTGAGGGAGGCGTGAGGACCAAAACGGGTGATGGGGAGGCGGGAGAGGATGTCAGTATGGAGGGTTGGGCTGGGGGAGGAGAGAAGAACAGAATCCCGTCTGGGAGTAAGGAGAGAGATGGGGACGCCAGGGTAATGTTGGCGGAGGAGGAGGGAGAGATTCCGGGCCTCGAGGAAGGAAGGATCGGGACGGGACAGGAGATATTTGTAGAGACCGGGTGGGGAGGAGGAGGAGGAGGAGGAGGGAGTGGGGCCTGGTGGGGAGACGTCCATGGCATTTTGGGGTGGGGATGGCGGGCGGGGTGGAGCCTTTTTAGGAGCAGAGGAAGTGGAGGCGCCACTAGGGCGTTTGACAGCGGCAGATGGGCGGGTGGTGACAGGAGGGACGGGAACGATGGGGAGGTGGTGGGAAGGGACAGGTCCCGGCACGGACGCAGCAGTCGGCGCCGGAGATAGTGACTGTGACGGTGCAGGCGAATGTGGCAGTGATGGTGATGGTGACGATGATGACGGTGGTGGCGGTGGCGGTGGCGGCGGTGATGGCGATGGCGATGGCGACGGGGAGAGCTGGGTGTGGGCAGTGGCCCGACGGGCCACCACCCTAGCCGGAGCTGCAGTGACAGGCTGGGGGAGTGGGGGGTAAGGGTCAGAACGAGAGGAAGATGCGGGAGAGGGGGCGACAAAGAGCGAGGGCGAAGGGATAGAGAGGAGGGGAGGGATGGAAGGAGGGGGGTGGGACTGGGCACACCAAGTGATAGTGGTGGAGGCGGCGGAAGGGGACGTATACACGATGGCGGTGGTGGTAGTAGTGACGGTGGTGGTGGGGGCGGACATGATGACAAGAAGAAGAAAGAAAAAACACAGCACTAAAGGGATAGGACACACACTGGGAGACGACGGATGGCGACGGCGACGGCGACCTGCTGCTGCTGGCTGGACTGCTGCTGTGGCTGGACTGCTGCTGGCCGGACTGCTGCTGGCTGGACTGCTGCTGCCACCGGAGGGCGGGCTGGCTGGCTGGCTGGCTGCGGGACCACTGCTGCAGGCCGACCACTGCTGCAGGCCGGGACCGGGAACTGCTGGCTGGCTGGCTGGCTGGCTGACTGGCTGGCTGGCTGGCTGGCACCTGGAACCCCTAGCACTTCGATTAGCGCGAAAATGGCACTATCGAAGGGCGGTAACCTTGCGGTGTACCGCCGGAGATGGGTGACACTATATGAAGTTTCTGAACACTATATAGCATTCGCCACAAAGCGTGAGAACGAGTATTAAACATTCTTCGAAGAAGTATTGTAAATCTTCATTCATTTACATCAACGTCATTACAGAACAAAGTATATACAGTTGTTGAGATTAGCGTTACTTCAGATACTATCCGACAAGACGCCAAAATTTGAAATAAATGCGATTGCCAGCTGTCTGTTGCTACTGGTCGGGGACGGCGGGCCACAAAGCTGTTGCGGGGCGTCGCCAAGAGATGGCAGAGCGGTAGCCGCTCCTTTGCTCACAGCAGTACGTGTAGTAGTAGTACTAGTAGTAGTACTAACACCTGTATGCAAGAATGACGACCTCTTTGCTAATACTTTGGTTGGCCAATAAGAGGCAGGCCGACGACACATAAACAGCTCTTCTGTCAAATCTCAAGCTAATTAAAAAGTATTTTGAATTACATAAAAACAGATGACTATGAAAGATGATTGTTCTTTTAATGCGTACCCTTCCCCGAAACAACGTCCATATCATCCCTGGCTCTATGGGGAACAAATACGTTTTGACGATCCTCACACTGAATTCTGTCTTTCTGGCCTTCTCCAAATGTTTCTGGAATTCAGTTTAGACACTTCTCATAACACAAGGCTTATTTCTGGCATTATCACACTTCCAGCGCATTTGACATTTCTCAATCCTCCACTAAATTTCTAGAAGCTGTCTGTTCATCTAAAAATCTTCCACAGTCGGCCACTAAATACACCCTTTGGAAAACGATGTTTCTTTTTGCATTTGCAGTCTACCTCCATTGACAAAGAATCTGTCTCCAGTCATTCTTCAGAGAAGAAAAATAAGCCACATCTAAAGACTGCATAAGACTAGTACAGTTCGGTGGAATGCAAATGAAATTTGTGTTGTTTTCCTCACACAGCCCCGTAGTTTTCATTAAAATGTGAGAAGAGGGATTATCTCTGATAATTACTCTCCGCTGTCCTTTCTCTGAGCAAACAGGAGGAAGTGAGTCCGAAACCAACTGTCAAACACACTCTGTTCTAGCCACTCACTCTAATGTGTTCATTTGCACTCCAGGAGGTGAACTGTAAATCCAGTCTGTCCATTTTGGCTTACCTTTATCAATATGATAAGGGGGAAGGAATTCTCGTGCTGCCTTCCCAAATAATATGAGACTGAGGCACGGTTTTGAGGTGTCCTCAGTTTTCTCAGGACGTCGACATGTCCGACGAAACAAGGGCTTTATTTCGCAAGTATGTGATGAAACCCAGTTTCATCAAAACTGAAAACATTTCAAAAGGAACGCCTTCAACCTCGGCTTTGTATTTCTCTAAAAAGACATTGATTCTGCTAAGGACACAGGATCAGCCCCGCACCGCTCTGTGGGACGGTTTAGGAGGGAATTGGAGGCGAGGACAGTGGGTGCTGTTGGATGGTGACGAGGTTTGCGTTCCACATTAGTAATGCGTCGAGAGCTAGTCCTAAACATTTCACTGTCAGAAACAGTGCAACACTGTCCGTCGCAGATGGAGAGTCGGAAACCCGGGCGACGGAGGTGCCGGCCGCTCAGCCACGCAGCCTGCAGAGCTGTGTCGCCAGTCGCGGTGCTGCGCGGAGTACCGGCAGTGTTCAGGGTGCGCCGCGGTTCCGCGCTGTGCGAATTACGGCGCCGCCAGAGCTCTGAGAGTCTGGGACCTGACGCAGCGCCGCCTCCAAACGAAGCCCCACAGCGCACGCCTCAGGCAGCTGTGACGTCACACGCAGGGGTCATAACAAACCGAAATCTTCGAGTCTTCTGCAAGTACCATATGGTGTGTTGTGCTTCGGATCGAGTGACTGTTTACATTTTAGATTGTGCTAAATAAATCACGGCGTTTATCAGAATGCCACGGAGGTGTTGCTTGCCAAATTGCAGAGGCAATTACGGCAATGGGCCTACAGTTTCTGTATTTTATTTTCCATCTATGAGTCTCTAAGATTGAAATGGATCTGGGCTGTTCACAGACAAGATTGGACGCCCAGCAAACATTCAGTTGTAAGTATCGTTGTTTTTCTTAACTACTAAATCGTAACACATAACTTTTATTGCGAAATGTATTACGAATGAAAGCAATACACAGTCCCGCCCATCTTAACGGTCATTTTCATAACATCTTTATCAATCTACTGTACGCTTCACTTAAGGTATGTGAGCTGCATTTCAACGAAGAAGGTATATTAAGTATGTACCACCCAAGAACTGGCAAGCTGTTAACAGCACCATTGGATCGTCGATGTTTGAGAAAAGGTAAGTTAAGCAACGAAATGTTAGGCAGAGGCCTACATTAGTAAATTACAATGTCTTAAGTGGGAAGCTGGTTGTATAGTTGCATCTCATTTGATGTTAAAATTTTCTTTTTCAGATGCAATACCTTCAAAGTTACCGGGATGCCCTTCATATTTGTCCAATACGCCAACATCAGCCTGAGGGGACCCCGAAAGTCGCAGGGTGCGACTAGAAAACAGTGCCCTTCACATCGCCATTCGAGAAAGTGTATAAACGCAGGAGAAGTTGATAGGAGCGGCTTCTTTCTGTAGTTTAGAGCAACTAAAAAGTAAAATAAGTGTCTGCGATAAGCATAGTGACAGGATCGTAGATCACAAATTAGACAGTGTGTGCTTATTGTTAATTACCCACAATCCTTATCCTAGAGTCGATTGCTACTCTGTTATAAACAGTGATTTATTTCTCAGAGTTTTTATTAATGGTGTGGAATTGAAATGTGTTCGAAAGATGAAACTTCCCAAAAGTCTGCAACACACAAGAGGTCTGTCAAGCTCTTAACGAAAAATATTTATTGTGTAATAAAGATGAGATTCCTGTTGATAGTGTTCTGTTGTTCACTGAAGATAATTTGCAGAATTTAGTGAAGAAGTTGCCAGAAAGGGAAACTGAAATTTTTTTTTTAAATTTCCAGGTTTCATTCCTGAAATGAAGAAGTTCATCTCAGTTTAGATATTATACTGACTGGTGCTGTGATCATTACTAAATACTATTAGCTGACGTGGATGTACGTTTGTCAGAAGCACTGCCATTATTTCTATGCCAAACACAAATACACTGTCCAGGCTTTGTAGTAGGCTTTTAAATAGTCCATCATTGAAAATCATGGTGATCAGTTAGAAGTCATATCTCACAGAAAGCTGGAAGTTTAGCCTCACAGGGTAAAGCACTTCTTGTGTCGACTGATGCAATAGATTTGAAATCCTAGCTTGATTACGAAGGTGAACTTTCCTGATACATAAAAGAAGTAATTCTTAACTCAGAAGCAGCTTGCTTTGAGGTGGTTAGGTTAGTGGCAGACAATAATTAAATTTATAGAAAAGCAATATCAAACTTTATTACTCCACCAGAAGTAAAGATAAAGTACTGTCACCCTGCACAAACTTCTGCAGATCGCCCACTGTACTCTTTTGTGGATACAGTTCATCTCTTAAAGTGTGTCTGTAAAAACATGATCTATTGCAATATGGAGACTTTCTCGCTTTAAAAACTCTTTTTCCAAATTCAACTGAAAGGCAAGATGTTAACTGGTGCTTCGTATCTTAAATAATAAGACAGTTGTAGCTTTGCAGAGACTAGACTCGAAGAAAGGAATTCAAAACTGGGAAAGCACTGCGACATTTATAAAAATAATATATCTTCGCTGGTGAACTGTGAATGTGAAAACATTACTTAAGGGCCAGAGGCTAATAAATGTTTTGCAGGAACCTGTAACTTCTAATTCCCATGAGATATTAGATTTTTTAAAGAACTTTGTGTCTTGGTTAGGTTTATGGCATGGGTTGAATGATGCAGGATACTTTCTAAAGAGACACACTTTGCTCTAAAACATACAACAGCTTATTTAACTGATTTCAGAAGCAATTAGCTCTCTGACAAAAACAGGTCCTGTTTGCTCCTTGGAAGAGTACAGATTGACAGTTTGGAAGAAAGGTTGGGTAAATACTGCCATTTACCTTGGGGAAATTACCACATTTCTCTTAGACAGGTTTTTGAAACTGAGCAAAAACTTAGGGCTTAGAGTACAATGTAAAGTAGTTCGAGATGTGCTTATTAAGATGTCAGATACTTTTGAAACAACTATTGAAATCCAGGAGTTAAAAGATTTATTAAATGTAGCAGTAGATGAGAATGATGTTTAAGGCACAGTACAGGACACTTAGCCATTATTGCCCCACATACCAGGATATTGCTCACACCAAGTCCTGAAAAAACTCACTGTGAGTATTGGACTGTGAGTATTTCTCATTTCGGGTGAAGTAAAGCACGATGATCATTTGATAGTGGCATAGGATTGAAGAGGCTTGGTATACCTCAAACAAGATATAGTGGCATGCGTAACTTACATTTACTTTCCTTTCAAAAAATTGTAAAAGAAAATGAAACTTTGTTTCTCCAATTGGCAAATCAAAGGCGTGTGCTTTTGAAGATAGCATCCTGTAATAATATTCCCAGTGATATGTTTAGTGGTTTCCAATGTAAAACTAGACATAGTCTTGAATCTATCCGCTGTTCCATACTGCTCTGTTGTGTAAATATCGTATTAAATAATCACACTAAGGGAAGAAATGATGCAACTACGAAGAAGAACATAAATGTTTTTAAAAGAATGAAAAATGTAATTAAAGTGTACTTTAATTTATTATTGACGTGTACAAGAGTGTTTTAGAAATCATATTACGAGGTGAAATAAAAAGTCACTCTTATATTTTTATTTAATTAGATTCCGTTTCCTCCCACCCCTCGCTTTTTGTGTTGTGTTTTTTTTTCCCATCTGTCTGTAACAGAATTTCTCAATTATGTTAAATAGTTTCCTTACTCATTGATGACATTGCATGAATGAATAGATTCCATAATGTTTGCAGTAATTTGTGTGTATTCGTATAAAACAAAATTTTGGTGGCTAGATTTCAGGTAGTTCGGTAATTTTCCAGCAACAGAAAATGAACATGATATTCACCTGCTAAATTTTACAGTTAGAGTGCGCTTGTTTTCCATTAAAAAGGTATTAAGATGCAAATTGCGATTTATGTATCGTCACTCTATGGGACCATGCTAAAATTACAAATATGCACCTGAAAAAAATCGAAATGTTGCGAATATGAGATTTGCAGTCATAATACGCATCAGTGAAGGAAATTGTGAACATGTTTACTTTACGTTATTTGAAATGACAATTTACATTTATGCAAGACGCATTAAGTAATGATACATTCACTTAATTGGACAGACCGTTTTGCTGGGCGTGCCAAAGTTCCGATATTTGCTTGACCCCTGCTGTGACAACACGACGCCGGCTGTGAGGCTTTGATTCCAGGTGGCGTTGCCTGACGACGGCGAGCTCTACGCTACAAACTGCAAGCAGAGAGACGTCGCTCACGACAAGCGTGAGGCTGCCTACCGTGCTGCCATCTTGTGGCACCGGCCTGCAACATGGGTTAGTTGCGTGGCGCACCGTTCGATGGCAGGACTAGCCGTCGCTGATTTCATTTCGTTTTCTTGCGTTTTGCAGGAACGTGTCTGAACCAGCGGAAGTTCTCGCAGTAGCATCAATTACTTACTTTGTTTTATTTTACAAAGCTGATATATGTGGCAGTGAAATGTAATCGTTCGGAATGGTGTAGAAGTGTTGTGTGCCTCGTTGCAGAGGAAATTATGAAAATGAGCCACGAGTAGTAAAACTGAAATTACCAACATTAATGTTTCATGTGAACAAGTGAAATTAATGGGTGTCCAAAAGAGGGATTACAGATACTCACCAGATTGTATTACGTTTTGTAGTATTTTATTTTCAATATCACCACACACTTACCAGTATATAAGGAGCACACACTGTCTTGTGCTACCCCAACCTAGTACACTTCATAAGATTTGGCCGCATTTTCAAACACACTCAGCAGGTTAGAAGCTCGATGACAAATACCTGTTGTATACAAAACACAAGTTCCAATCTTTTTGTGTGAAGCAGATCATTTTGCTTCACTAATTAGTCTCTGTTCTTACAAGGGAACCTCCCAGTCGCACCCCCCTCAGATTTAGTTATAAGTTGCCACAGTGGATAGGCCTTGAAAAACTGAACACAGATCAATCGAGAAAACAGGAAGAAGTCTTGTGGAACTATGAAATAATAAGCAAAATATAGAAACTGAGTAGTTGATGTGCATCATAGTTCACATCAAGAACCATCCGACCCCATGACCACTGTGGTCCCGTGGTTAGCGTAAGCAACTGTGGGACGAGAGGTCTTTCGTTCAAGTATTCCCGCAAGTGAAAATTTTAGTTTTTCATTTTCAGTTTATGTGACAAACTCTTACGTCTTCATCACTTTCTTGGGAGTGATTATCACATCCACAAGAAAACCTAAATCGGGCAAGGTAGAAGAATGTTCCCAGAATGATATTTTCACTCTGCAGCGGAGTGTGCGCTGATATGAAACTTCCTGGCAGATTAAAACTGTGTACCCGACCGAGACTCGAACTCGGGACCTTCGCCTTTCGCGGGCAAGTGCTATACCATCTGAGCTACCGAAGCACGACGCACGCCCGGTCTTCTTTAGAAGAATGTTTTTACCCATTCGCCAAGTGTACAAGTTAGGTGCGTCGACAACATATTCCTGTCATGTGACGCACATGCCGCCAGCAGTGTCGTATGGAATATATCAGACGTGTTTTCCTGTGGAGGAGTCGGTTGACCTATGACCTTGCGATCAAATATTTTCGGTTCCCATTGGAGATGCACGTCCTTTCGTCTACTAATCCCACGGTTCTGCGGTGAGGTCGCTAAACACAGACACTAAACTTATTACAGTGAACATAGACGTCAATGATCGAACGGACAGATCATCACTTTGCGAAAATAAAGAAAGTAAATTTTTTACTCGAGGAAAGACTTGAACCAAGGACCTCACGTTCCGCAGTTGCTCACAGTAACCACGTGACCACAGCGCTCTAGAGTTCAGACAATCCTTGATGTTGCATATCTTTCACATGGACTGCTCAGTTTGTATATTTTGCTTATTATTTCATAGTTCCACACAACTTCTTCCTGTTTTCTCGATCGATCTGTGTTCAGTTTTTCAAGGCCTATCCACTGAGCCAGCTTATAACTAAATCTGTAGGGGGTGTGATGGGGAGGTTCCCTTGTTAGTGACAAAAATTCAGTTAACTGGTGGACCATGCAACTCTTTGCTTCCCTTTCTCAACTGTCAGTTGTTTACAATTTCCCTTGTTATGACACCCAACCCTCTTTTTAGTTTAACATTCCGTTCACATATTAAAATGTGTCACATACGATTGGATCAGTAAAGAAGATCCAGGTCAGACAAAGTACCCACACTTTGAAACTATTTCAGAATGTACACAACTAAGTATGGGCAAAATCTCTGCAATTAAAAAGCTGCATGACGTGGAAAGTCCACAGATAATCAATTTTTGTAAAAAAAAACTGAATTGAAAGTCTCATTATAAAAACTACCTGTCAAATCTGTGCTAAATATTTTCAAGGAGAGTACTGTTCAAGGTTTCCTGTCATTGGGAGAAAATCACGTTACTGAAGGTTTTGACAGCAGCAAAATTAATTTGGACATGGTGGAACATTTTATATATTAGCTGAACAGGTAATCTGTTTCAAGAATGCACTGCAGAAGCCACTTTCAGATATTCTGAAAAGTGTTTATCATGGCTGGATATATGGAAACGTTGTTCTGATCGCACATTTGGATTATCCAAAGACACTCATTTGCACATACCTCATGCCACTCACAGTCATCTAGAAATGACCAAGTATTGCACTAAGGACTCGAATTTTGAATATCTTTTGCCACGAAAGATTCAGACAGATGCTGTAGAAAAAAAAATCGTAAAATATCTAACAATGACAGTATGTCACTATTTGACATCTCTGGGACAGGTAATTGAAATTGAATCCAAGCTAAGAATTCAGGCCCCGCTACTCTTGAAAATTCCATCATCTGTTCTTGGAGGAGTTGGAACAGATTTAGATTCTTTGGAAGCTGACTGTGTAGATGATGTCACCTTACCACCACCGCGATCAGACATTGACAATATAACAGATTTCAGTGAGGATCGAAAAAAGCTGACACGTAAGACATGTAAAACGTATTTTGGGCGAGATAAAACATTATCAGCAACAGAAAATGATGAAGGCCAATAAGGTTATTAATGTTGTCATTTCTGCTTATTGGGATGTTAAAAACATGGTCTCTGGAGAACATCTACACATCGTCATTAGATGCTCTTCCCAGAGAAATTTACTTTTAAGATTAGCTGTTGATGCAATTAAAGAAGAAGACATCTTCCTAAGGTAATTTTGTCGTAGTCAGGTAGATCACACAGATAACAGACTTCTTCGGTGTGTAATAAAATTTAGGGTGTAATATGCTTCTCAATAATTATGTTAAAAAAATAACAATAGCCATAATAGTAATAACAGCAGAAAGGGAAAAATGTGAACCGTAAAGCAGTTTGGAATAAATTTCGTGACTGGTTAATAGACATTAACATTTGTCCTTTTCCCCTCATTTATAATTTTTTTTCTTGATCTGTTTAATTGCATTGTTAACACTGAAACTGCATAATACTAAGCCTACATTTTACGTAAAAATATTTCATTTAATTAATGGCATTATTCTGGTACATATCTGACAGTTCTGACGACACAGACAGATGGAGGTGTCAGATGTATGAAAACACTCTCTTTGATTTGTTGGTTAAAACTTGGTAAGATGACGATTTACTATTAAACCGATCCCGGCGACAATATCGATAAGATCTTTATGTCTCACTGAATTACATTTTTGTCCAAGTGATTAAGCTTACGATCACCAAAATAAGTCTATGCGCAAGTCGCCGAAGTGGTGTCAACTCCAAAGACTTGTCCCCAGCGATCGGTCTACCCGATGGGAGGCCCTAGTCACACGACAATTTGTTACCAGAATAATTACTTCATCTCGTCTGAGAAATTTTGCTAAAATGGTGTAAGTTGCAGGCTGTGTTGTATGTTGGTTTCACTCGTAATTTTGCATATGATCTGAAACACAATAGAAGGAAATAAAAGAGTATTGTAACCAGCGTAATATGCATTTTGCACTACAGCATACAGGAACCACATAGTTTCTTTATGAATGATAAAGGCCGGCACTATTTCTCTGTAAATGGCGTACAGATTGATAGTCGAGATGTAAGTCTCGTGATTTTGTTAGGCTTTCACTCTTGCAGTATGATGGAGGTTTGCAGCCACAGCCTAGCGGCGATGACGTCACAGTTGCGCCATGAGGCCTGTAAATCAGAAGCTATGGGTTCAACCCCCTACAGCCTTCTGTGCACCTGACTCGACAGTTGAATGTGACGTCAAACTGCCTGGTTATGTCGTTCCATCCTTGTCCTCAGTCGAAAATTTTTTTAATGGGCGGAAGTTCTCTATTCATCGAAATATGTTCCAGTATCGAACATCTTCTCCTCCAGCTATATTCAAACAACAGAAAAAAGTTGACACACGTTTTATTAAGTCACAGTTTACAAGGGAAGTGACACCAATTTTGAATATTATTGTTTTATAGCACATTTGTTATTTCTTGCAGAGCAAATTTATTTTGCTTGTTCGAAAGGCATCAGTTCTAGAGCTTCTGGGTTTTGAAATGGATTACCTAATGGCTTTCGCTGGTTCCAAAATATGACATGAATCACTAATTCATAGATCCAACCCACACATCCCAACGTTCGATAAAAGTTATGGGAAACGTATCACATTACGAATCTGCTCCAGCCAAAAATTATAACCGATACCAATTTTGTACAACAGTTTATTGAAAGTGGTCTAAAATATATAAGATATGACAAAAAATATAGGAACGAGTATTAAATATTTTTAGAATAAGTTACTGCAAATCTATGTTCTCTTATACCAAAGTCTTTAAAGAACAAGAGATATGCTTTTGTTGAGATGAACTCTATTTCAAATACTTTCCGTCAAGACGTCAAAAAGCGAAATAAACGTGACTGCCATCTGTCGGCCGCTCTGGAAAGCGAAGGGCGGGCCGCACAACTGTTGCCGGCCGTCGCCAACAGATGGCAGTACGGTAGTCATTCTATTGCATGCAGCAGTACGTGTTGGTATGCAGGAATGTCGACTTCTCTACTCTTAAACTAATTCCCCACTAAGGGGAAGGCTAAAGGAACATAAACCACTCTTTAGAGTTCAGGGGAAATAAAAGATATTTTAAATCAAATAATAACATGGCTATGAAAGCTGTTGGTTCTTTTAATGCATATCCTATCCGAAAATAACGTCCATATCATCCCTGGTTCTATGGGCAACATATACGTTTTGTCACATTGAAAACTGACTGTCTTTCTCACCGTGTCCAAACGTTTGTGGAATTCAGTTCCCACATGTCTCATAGCACAAGACTTATTTCTGGCATAACAGGTAGATGCTATAAGACTCACATCGCATTTAATATCCACATTTCTCAATTGTTTCACTAAATTTGTAGAAGCTGTCTGTTTACCTAAATGCAGAATATTCGCCAATGCGCCACTAAATGTGCAACAGAAAACGCTGTTTCTTCTTTTCATTTGCAGTCATCCTCCTCCACCAGAGAAACTCTTCAGAGAACAAAAAGAAACAACATTGCAGAAGACTAGTAGCGTTCAGTGGAATGCAAATGAACTTTATGATGTTTTCCTCATACGGCTCCGAAGTTGTCATTGAGGTGTGACAAGAGAGATTATCTTCAATAATTACTCTCCTTCCTTCTCTCTTTAAGGCAAACAGGAGGAAGTGAGTTTGAAACCAATTGCCAAACAACTCTGTTCTAGCCAGCCGCTCTGCAGTGTTCATTTGCATTCCAGGAGGTGACTGTAAATCCAGTCAGGCCATTTTGGCTTTTCTTTTTAAATAAGATAAGGGAGAAGGAATTCTCCTGTGCATTCCCAAATAACATGTGAGGTTTTCTCAGGACGTCGACATGTCTGGCAAAACAAGAGCTTTCTTTTGCTGGTATGTCTTGAAACTTAGTTTTACCTAAACTGAAGATATATCACAGGGACGCCTTCAACCTCAGCTTGGTATTTCCCTAAAAAGTTATACATTCCCATTTACATTAGCAGAATTCCTTGAAATATTGACTGTAAATATGTGAGACAGTTCAGAATTTGTTTCTCTAAAAATACCTTTCCCCAGTCCCATCCAAGCATATTACACTAAACAACAAATTTGAAGTAGAAGCGTGTAAGTTGCATGATTTTGAGTTAGTTATGTTTCTTTCAATATAAAATGATACAAATGCATCATCTTCATAAATATTTAGCTCTAGTTTTTGAAAAAGTAATCTACATTTTTGTATAAATAACTCACTAACTAAATATGTATTCATGTTCCAAGATTCAGCATAACAAATTTTAACTGAATAATTACTTGAATTGTGTTATGTGTTATGCATTGATGAATTTCAGTGCCATTCTGGGAGTACAAAAGTAAAGTAATAAGGAAGAAAATGAAGATGATATTACTTGAATGAAAATACTTTGTAAGTGTACATTGTACCAGAACTATGTAAAGCACAAAAGAAAATATATAAAGTAACTGGCCATAAATATATATAAAGGATTAGAAATGTTAAATGTCCATATGTATAGTATATACAATTACACATTTTGTTCGGAGATAAATACAGAAGATGACCATTTTCACTTGACTTTACATTTATACACAAACTAGGGAACATCCCTTATGACAGTCCAGCAGTAATCTGCTAAAATAGTAGGGCTCCATTTTCTGGCATACCTCTTCTCAAATGTGGCAGTATCTTGAGGGAATCGCTCCCCATGTTCATCACTTACTGCACCACAATCTTTGGGGAAGAAGTCAAGATGACTATGTAGGAAATGCATTTTCAGTGACATGTATGGACCTAGTTTTTCATAAGATGACAACATGTTATCTACAATCTCCTTGTAATTTATTGTGCGTTTGTTCCATAAGAACTGTTAATAGATTGCCTTAAAACATTCCCATGCATGCTTCTCATCACCTTGTATGATTCTATCAAAAGTATGGTGTCCAAAAAGCTCTCGAAGCTGTGGGCCTACAAAGGTGGCCTTCTTTACTTTGGCATCACATAAGTAAGGGAATTTTTGCCTTAAGTACTTAAATGCGTCACCATCTTTGTTCATCCCTTAACAAAGTTTTTCATGAGACCCAACTTGATGTGCAAGGGTGGGAGCAGAATCTTTTAGGGTCTACTAGAGGTTCACTCTCTTTTGTAAAGCAAATGTCACTTCTCCCCACACACAGCAAAATGTGTCAGCACTATTAACACAAACTCGTGGCATTTTTGTTCACTTCAGTAGAAGTCACCTTGAACAATTGGTAGTTAATCTGGAAACAAATGAGCAAAAACTATTACATGCATTCATAAAGTCTATGAAGTTGAAGATGAGGGAGACAAAAAGATCACTAAGACTTATATCAAAATGTTTATAGCTAAAATAATGCACAGGTAAGGGCAGGGACAATAATATAATGCATTGTTATTAGTAATTATGACTTTAAGAAACCAATATAATATTTGGTTTTAAACTTAACATAAAAATCCGTATATAATAATCTCACCGTAATTCAACAGTGTAAAATGAAAACTAGAGCTAATTTTGAATTTTCTTTGTGATATTCGCGATAAGTGCATTAGAACTGATAGGAATCGGCTATTTTCATTCGATTTACATTTTCATTGTTGCACAATGTTATCAGCAAGGCAGTCTACTTTCCTTTTATAGGTAACAAGTTATGATTTAACCATGCACTTCAATTCAAAGACTGATATTGAGAGACCCACATCACTGACACAGATACTGTCTTTTACAAAAGATCTTTCTCCAGTCCCGGTAACAACGTGGGCCTTCCACCTTTCCCATTACTCTTGTTTCTCAATTTGTTCACAATGTTTCTTGTCTTGGAATGTCACACTTCCCTGCAGCTCTCGCAAATTCATAAAGAAGTAATTTCTTTTAATATCTTCTTGATTTTTGTTCGAATAACAAGTTTTGTGTCACATCCCTGAGTACCTGGGTATGGACGCTTCTGTCATCCAGTGGTCTGTAGAAGAAATACATAGTAAGCCTACTGATTTATATTCGTGGCTAATTGGAGGCTTAGAATGAATATTTATGCTTATTTAGAACTGAACCTATAGTACTTTTGGGGGAAGAATATAGAACAATCCTGTTTTCTTTTGCATAAGTTTCTACTGTTGTTCTCGGTAGCTGTGCTGCCTCCAGAACTGGCTGAAAGATGCTGGTTCTACTAATAGTCTAAAGCGATACTGTGGTCGACACCAGAGGTAGGTTTAAAACACTTTAATTACACTCACAGTGTAAAGTATTCATCGATAAGGCCAGATTTGGGTCTCACATGTAGTTCTAATCAAAGAAAATCTACTACACTGATTCATATATTGTTAAATTGTCCTAGTTTTAGTAATCACACTACACAGCCCAGAAACTGAAAGCGATTCACATGTAACAAAAATTTAACGTATCAGTAATCCATGACATTGCTCTCATACACATTTAAGGAACTCTAAACCACTGAGATAGTGCACAAAAATAATAAAGTCCGACAACACTGCCCTGCTAAGAGGAATGATAAGTTCTCACTCGGAATTAATAAGTAATTACTGTCAGAAAAGTCACGAATGAAGGAATCGTACAGTACACAATATATGTGAATATTTCAGAATGTTAGTTATCAGACTACAGCACACAGCTCATGATAAGAGATACAGCTGTTGCTCCATTTACCCTAAGACACAGACTGCCTTACCTCAGATGTACTAGGGCTGTATATAGTTTCGCCTATGAACAATGTGTTCTATGCTACTCATTATTGATAGCAGCCATCTTGCATAAAATATTTTATAACCCTCCAAATACTGAGCTTTATAATTAGCTATGTAATCAACAAATGCTGCATATCAAATGGAACATAAAAATTTACTAATAAAATTATAAAATCCAAGTTCAGAATCTATCAGTAATTTCGACATAATTTGTAACAGTAGTTAGCTTTAATAATAATTGATTCAGAAGATAATTAGTTTCAGACAATTTTAGATACCTTGTGGAATTAATAGGTACTTTCAAATGATATTCGTTAACATGCTGAAATACGTTTCCTACCACATGCTACATTTGTATGGTCGTATTGTATGAACTTTTTCAATTAACAATAATTCACAATAAACAAAGTTTCTGAGTTAACTAATTAGATAACTGCAACTGTATTAGTAAGTAGTGTGTAATGAGAATGAAAGTCAGTAGGGCTAAGCTTATTTAAGAACCTGAAATCACTATGCACTCCCTGGGTACTAGGTGCAGTATCATATTGTCATTATTACAGTTATCATTACTATAGTTACTTTCGAAAATTTATCAGGGTTGAAAAACATAGAAGATGAGCCAGGATACTGAACTTGCTTTGTCTCAAGTGACATCAGAAATTGTGCAACTGTCTACCAGAAGTTCTTTTTTTATAATTGGGATAAGAATTTTCCAATCCTTACATGCATAAGTAGTATAGTAGTATTGACGGGGTCCATCATCAAAATCAGATAATTCACGCTAAAGCGAGTCACTTTCTCAATTTTATTGTAGTAGTATCTTGATTTATTATTACAGTTTCAATATAGTAAACGTTATACTATAGTAGTGGCAACCTTTCACCGACGGAATGTTTCTCTAAAATGAGCATGAACTTGCAACTAACTGTGTCACAATGTTAATTTCGATACAGTAACTAATCGTTTGAAATATCATTACTCCACTGTAAACTGAAAGAATTATTTGACTGCTTGAAAATGAAACATTATGAAGGAGGTCACTGCACCGAAATCTCTACCTGTATTGCTGTCTTCACAGTCAATTTGGTAACACTCGTTTCGCACAACTTCCCGCAAACGTGACGTCACTTTCACCCCACACGCAAAAGTCGACGACCGCGAATTTCGTCAGCATTCGATACGGGCCTCTTGCAGGACTTCATGTGCGCATACGGAATATTTACAAAAACACGTCAGCCTTGAAACGATTTATTATAGTCATTGCAATATTGAGACCCGTATAACGATTATCGGCAGTAAATGTCTACGTATAGGAGTGCTCTTTGAGGAGTGAGTTTTTATCGTCAATCATTTTCAAGTCAAACAAGAACGTTTTTATAATTAGCTGTTTGAAGGTCACAGGGCGTTGAAAATTTATCGCAAACTCGTTGCCATTGTGTCTGAGATGATATACAAAATTTTATTGCTTGTTAAGAAAAATGCTGAGAGTGAAACCGACATACATCACACCCTGAAAATTACCCTACAAGAGTATCTGTGATAGAGATAGTTTTAGTAAAAATTAGAAGACAGGATGAAGTAATTACTCTGATGACCTTACGTTTAATTACTTTGACAATAATGTAGTTCACTGAGACATAAATGACTCACCAAAGATCGTATCGATATTGTCGCTGGGATTAGTTAAATTTTAAACCCTCATGTAACCAAGTTTTAAACAACACATGAAAAAATAATATATATGCCTAGTTTTATGAACTTTCAGTGCTAAAAGTGCAGTTACGCATATTGAGGAGAGAAAACTAGGAATGAGGGGAAAATGACAAAAGTAAATGTTTGTTAACCTGTGAGAAAATTTGTTCCAAACCAATACACAGTTGAATATTTTCTTATCTTGCTGTTATTACCATTATGGCTCTCGTTAAATGTTTAAACATAATTATTGAAAAAAATATACACGGTACTTTTGTTACACGCTGAATAATTCTGTGGTCTGTCTGATCTACCTTACTACAAGAAAACTCCCTTAGGTAGAAGTCTTCTCTTTTAATTACAAGAACAGTAAATATCTCTGCGAAGAGCATCTAAAATGGCTCCTAGCACTATGGGACTTAACAGCTGAGGTCATCAGTCCCCTAGAACTTAGAACTAGTTAAACCTAACTAAGGACATCACACAAATCCATGTCTGAGGCAGGATTCGAACCTGCGACTTTAGCGGTCGCGCGGTTCCAGACTGAAGTGCCTAGAACCGCTCGGTCACAACGGCCGGCGGGAAGAGCATCTCATAAAGCTGTGTTCATTTTCTCTAGATGCCATGATTTTAACAACAAAATAAGTAAAAATAACAACATTAATGACCCATTATTAGCACACTACGACAAAAATCTGTTCACCTTTCTTATGTGTTCATCATTTTCTATTACTAAAAGTCTTTTATCTAGCACTAATTACGTTTTAGGTGTCTCACATCTCAGTTTCTTAAGAACAGATCTGGCATAATACCCTGACAAGTATGTGAAAATAGTTAAGTATTCCTGAGCAGACTGAATTTGTTCCTCAATGAGATCCATTTCACTGTCAAACTTGGTGGGGGTGGAGGTAAGACCTCATCAACTACACAGTCAGTTTAAAAAGAATCTGAATTTGTTCCAACTTCTTCAAGTGCACATGTCAGAATTTTCAAGGGCAGCCAGGTCTGAATCCTTAGCTTTAATTTGAATATCAAATCCCTGTCTCCAGAAACCAAACGTTAAGCTCCTGCCATTGTTGGATGTTTTCCAAATCTCGCTTCTAGAGTAGCTATCTGAACCTTTCCTGGCACTTCCTCACTACAATACTTGGGTCATTTCTAGACTGTGAATGGTATCTGATATGGCCAAATGTGTGTTACTGGATAATCCAAATGTGCAATCAGGACAACATGTCTGTATATCCAACCACGATAAAAATCTTTCTAAATATCTGATATTTTCGTCACTTTTGCTAGAAAGTAGTTACTGAAGAGCATTATTGAAATGGCTATCTCTACCAGGTGAGGTAAAATTTAAAATCTTCCACCATGTGTAAATTAATTTTGATGAGTTTAGCAGTACTCTCAAAACTTAGTAAGATGATGTCCCCTCAAGGCTATGAAACCTTGAACAGTCATCTCATTGAAACTATTAAGCACAGCTTTGACATTTGGTCGCTGTAGGTGGCTTTCATAAAGATACTTTAAGTTGATTGGAAGATTTTATTATCTGTATACACCCTGCACCATGTAGCTTTTAAACTGCAGAGAACTTGGCCATAACCAGTTGTATACTTTTTCAATCTGTTTAACACTGTAGTTACTTTATTGCCTCATCGGTATCTTTTTTATCGATTCAGTTGTTTCTGACACATTTTAATATGCGAAAAATATAAAAATTTAAGAGGGGTTGTGATTCATCACAGTGGTGTTTGTAAACTATTGACAGTTGAGGCAAGGAAGCAGAGAATGATGTGGCCCCTTCAATTGAATTCTCGTCACTAACAACACAAGCTAATTATAACCAATTGCATGTAGTCTAGAAATTATTTTCTTAATTAGAGTGAAGAGTTCTTCACCATTTATGTTTCTCACTGTAGGGATAAAAACCTGAGTACTAGTTGCCGCATTTTTAGAACTGAATCAGTTTCCAAAACCTCCTGTGAAGTCCAAATAAGGCGTATTGTTAATTTCGTCAACTATTAGTGAAACAACATGATTTAATTCACAAAGGATCCGGAGCTTCTATTTTGTATACAACAGAAAATTGTCACCTAGCTGCTCACCTGCTGGGTGCGTTTCAAAATGAGGAGAGATATTATGCAGTGTATTAGGATGTGGTAGCACAAGACAGTGTCTGCTTCTTTTTAACTTGTAGTGATACTGAAAATAAAATACTACAAAACATAATACAATCTAGGAAGTATCTATAATGTTTCTTTTGCACACCCATTTAATTCAGTTGCTTACAAAAATAATTAAGGTTGCTACCTTCAGTTTCTTCAAAAAAATTACCATATTTTTTCAAGTAAATTGTTATGAGTAGCAAGTGGTCTGTTGTGAATTACCATTGTTCTTTCTGGTAAAGTTTTCCAAGTTGTCAATAACGTCAAGTAAGTCCTCCAAATGGTTAATTGTTAATGGGAACTTCCTTGTACCAAGTTTTGTGGTTTCACTTCTACCAACTGCATACTCTGGTCAGTATTTATCACAAAAGAACGCAAAAGTGTAGGAATATCTGTCGCTTCTATGAGAACAAAACCAATAGCACCATCTCACTTTATAATATCCTAATTTTTGGTCAGCTTCATGCCCTCCGAGTACTTAAGATAGCCATTCATATTCGCTTTTGTCCGCCGCTCGTGGTCTCGCGGTAGCGTTCTCGCTTCCCGGGCACGGGGTCCCGGGTTTGATTCCCGGCGGGGTCAGGGATTTTCACCTGCCTCGAGATGACTGGGTGTTTGTGTTGTCCTCATCATTTCATCGTCATCCAGGATCGTGGCGCAATTGGACTGAGCAAATGTTGGGAAAGTGTACGGGCGCTGATAACCACGCAGTTGAGCGCCCCACAAACCAAACATCATCATCACCTATTCGCTTTTGACTTTTAGGCTGAGGCATTTACTTTACTGCAACTTGATCCTGCAGTCGGCACTCGTGCTTTACATTTTCATGAGCAGAAAGGCTGTCATTCTATGAAGATTAGCAATAATTATATTTGTCGGGACGAATACTGTCTCAGCGTTAAGAGATAACACAGGAATTAGAAATATTTATGTCTTACTGTGCGGAAAGAGAGTAACAGATATCGACAGCAGGACTGCAGTCAGATGGTGCGGCAGAAGCCGATGGAGGTTTCCGTCCTGATATTCCATTTTTACTCAAATTTGACGCAGCAGAAATACCGTGAACGTGAGTGTCCGAAATTCCGTTCGCGGTTGCAACAAAATTGTAACCCGAAGCTGTTTTCGTGGCACTCTTTTTTGTTACATGTCATCTTAGTTGTTCCGTTATCTGATATTGACGAACTGAGAATTAATGAGTTGGGGTGAAATGCAGTCACGATGACTTCTGACCTCTGGCAGGACACTCGGAGAGTGGAGCTAGTCTGGTGTCGATGTTGGTTACGAAACACTAGTGCGTCCCGTCATAGCACGATACTCAAGTGTGTGGGTCCCATACCAGTCAGCACCGATAGCGGCTACTGAACGTATACAGAGAAGGGCATCAGAAATTGTCACAGGTGTGGCTGACCCACGGGAGAGAGTTACGCAGGTGTTGAGACTACTCAGCCAGCAGACGCTTGAAGAGAGCCCCAAGTTACCCCACGAGAGGCCAAATATGATATTTCGCAAGGCGATTATTAAGGGGGTATGTAACGAAAAAGTAAACATTTATTTAAAAAATCATTTCAGCCGTATTTATTAATGCACAAACCTAAAATTTTACATGTGTAAAGCAAAAGAGCTTTGTTTTAACGGAAAAGTATAATAAATATGCAAAATTAATATTTTGACAGAAATTGAATTTTATTTTTTTATTCTTCATAAAAAGCCATAACTCAAATTCTAATCAAGCAATTAATCTGAAAATTTTATTGTCATGTCCTGAGAAAATTATAAGACAGTTATTACGGCTCTTAATTTATGGTATAAACTTTATCATTAACATTGTTTTTAATTTTGCGCATCGAAAATTACCTTTTTTTGCTACAATCCAAAAATGAGAATATAATTGCAGGATCTCGTATTTTTTAGTTCCAAGGAGACAACAACACGTTGCGCACAGTTCCTGAAAATTTCATAGCATTAGCGTGTATGCCATTTGAGTAAAGGCTTCTGATGACGTAGAAAATGAGGTTCGAATATTTTCTTCTCATATATCTACATGTGATAAGCTTACCTCAGTTTTAAAATCCTCCATACTGATACTCCTCATACTCCAGGTTTCTCTTGTCTCCTCCTCGAATCTGCCTGGTCTATATTTGCCAGTAAGACACTGATCTGTTAGCTTTCGTCGCTCGTCGATGGTGTAAAATGCTTTTGTTGTAAACGTTCATGGATCCAAACCAACTCTCTTCAGTACTTCAATTCTGCCATTATTTCCGTTATTGTAACATAAAACTGCATCATAGACACTTATTTTTAGTATTTCAAGTCTGCAGAATGTCCTATTTGAGCATCCAATCCAAATTAAATTAGTGAGGCTTTCATTTGAATTTTGTGTCTTTCCATGAAGACACTCCCCCAATAAACCAGGGTTTGCAAGAAACCTGGATGTGGGCATCATTGCATTCATAACTGGTTCTGGTAGTGAGTGTTTGTAGAGGAACTTTGATTTTTGCCGCGCTGCACTCGTTCGCTCAGACATAAATTACACCGTCACAGCGGTATGAGCGCTCGACGGCAGAGAAGATAAGAATATGAAGGTACAAGAAATTGTAACTACTTTTGTTTTGGTACCCGCTTTTGTCTTTGAGAGCGGAAGCTTAACTTACTTATTAGCTATTCTTGGTCGGATTAAGACGAAAAAACTCGTTGATGTGCAGACGTATTGTGGAAGTTGGTATGAAATTCGGAGGAGGGAAGTAGCAACGTAAAATAATTTGCATTCAGTATCAAAATGATTTTGATTTGTATAAATTAGTGATTCCTGGACGATTGCAAGATTTCGGATCAGCCAATACTTTTCACGCAGAAATGAAGTAGGAGATTTTTGAAGACCTGGACACCGCATGAGAGAAGACATGTTAACATGCTAAAGGATTAACTCTTATCTACGCCCTTTCCTCCTGTTAGTCACATTTTGTTATTCTCTGTTCTCCTGCAAATAATTTTTGTAGTGGAAATTGCTTGACTTTTGCTCAGGAACGCCACAAGGACCACCCCAACAATTGCTTTTCCGAATCAGGAAGTCCGATAACTTTTTTGTAATGCGAAGTATGATTTGCATTTCATTCTTTCCCTTTTTCACGGCCATTAACGATTTTAAAAACACCTTTTTATTCACCATTTATTCCCATATTTTCACCCCTTTCTTTTCTTTTCTTCTCATTTCCTTTTTTTTATTAACCACTACATGTTTATGTGAATACATCTCGTTGCCGTTGTTGAACTTACACCAATCGTCTTTCGTACACAGAGTGTGCATTCGTGTTTGGTCACTGGATAGTTTGTGGAAAGAAATTGCCCACACTGCGCGCCACATTGCCTCTAAATTATGTGTGTCTTTTCTGATAGCTCTCCCATAATATAACTGTAGAGAATCAATTTCTTTCAGAGTAACCATGCCTTTTCCCCATAGTGGTTTTCCATCCTCAAGCACTTCACCTTTCTTCTCTTCCAGCAAGCGACGAAACCTACCACCAAGCCTCTTTTGGATGTGGTCATCACATTCCAACATTTCTATTGTTGTATTGTACAGCTTTATATCTGTTAATGCTGTGAAAGTAAAGAAGTAGCCATCAGGAAGGTATTTAGTGTATCTAACACCATACTCCTCCTCAGATCTGGAGAACAGCCTCATAACTGCAGCAGCCTCCATGCCCCACTTGAGCCACTATAATTTTTAGAGCATGCTACTGCATTCTTTTCGTGCCACAGTTTCTCACTTTCATTGTTGGATATTTTCTTTGTTGCACACTGATGGCAGTATTTAAACGTAATTTCTACATCTAAAACTGTACCTGAGTCAATAGCAAGAACAGATGCAACTTCATGTTGTATCCATGTGCATCCAGGTCCCATCTACAAACACACACTGGTCATTAACATTTGTAGGAGATTCACTGTCATGAATATCTACTCAAGGATCTCTCTGGATTGTTTCCAACAGTGCCTGCACTGCTTTGTTCATAGAAACTGTAGCAGTATGACATACAACATCGGACATTTCTTTATTTAATTTTCGCGCCTTGCACAAGGGGGAGGCATGTTCAGAAAACCACACAATAAATTACCTCCTTCCCTGTCCTGTCCAATGCATATCAGAGCATATGCTAACCTAAAATTGCTTTCATAGGAACCAGTGTCAGTTTTCTTGGAGGAGAAAAATGAAAATTCATATCCACACGAATTACAAATTAATTTAAAGTCACAAGCTATTCCCACTCTTCTTTCTTCAGCAACAATCATGCATTGCGCATTTTTACAACAAACACACCAACATGGAAACTTTAAAGCCTGGCATAGAAGCTCTAAATCAATAAGCCTGAATCCAGTAGAATCCATATCAACATCATTCACGCACCTGTACAATTCTCTTGTCCCAAGTTCCGATGCTGAAGCTGAGAGCTTATATTCTTCATTACGCGCTGCTTCCTCTTTTTTGTTGGTAAACCGATTCCCATTAAATCTCCGTCTCCCATACACAGTTTTTCCACCACCGTTGTGCATAAATCTTTACTTCCATGTAAAGGTTTGCAAATTCAACCGTCCACCTAGTACTGTCGAAACGTAAACAAACCACTGCAAGAAAGCTTTCAGGCAAAGATGTAGATGTCAGTCAGAGATATACACTCCTGGAAATTGAAATAAGAACACCGTGAATTCATTGTCCCAGGAAGGGGAAACTTTATTGACACATTCTTGGGGTCAGATACATCACATGATCACACTGACAGAACCACAGGCACATAGACACAGGCAACAGAGCATGCACAATGTCGGCACTAGTACAGTGTATATCCACCTTTCGCAGCAATGCAGGCTGCTATTCGCCCATGGAGACGATCATAGAGATGCTGGATGTAGTCCTGTGGAACGGCTTGCCATGCCATTTCCACCTGGCGCCTCAGTTGGACCAGCGTTCGTGCTGGACGTGCAGACCGCGTGAGACGACGCTTCATCCAGTCCCAAACATGCTCAATGGGGGACAAATCCGGAGATCTTGCTGGCCAGGGTAGTTGACTTACACCTTCTAGAGCACGTTGGGTGGCACGGGATACATGCGGACGTGCATTGTACTGTTGGAACAGCAAGTTCCCTTGCCGGTCTAGGAATGGTAGAACGATGGGTTCGATGACGGTTTGGATGTACCGTGCACTATTCAGTGTCCCCTCGACGATCACCAGTGGTGTACGGCCAGTGTAGGAGATCGCTCCCCACACCATGATGCTGGGTGTTGGCCCTGTGTGCCTCGGTCGTATGCAGTCCTGATTGTGGCGCTCACCTGCACGGCGCCAAACACGCATACGACCATCATTGGCACCAAGGCAGAAGCGACTCTCATCGCTGAAGACGACACGTGTCCATTCGTCCCTCCATTCACGCCTGTCGCGACACCACTGGAGGCAGGCTGCACGATGTTGGGGCGTGAGCGGAAGACGGCCTAACGGTGTGCGGGACCGTAGCCCAGCTTCATACAGACGGTTGCGAATGGTCCTCGCCGATACCCCAGGAGCAAGAGTGTCCCTAATTTGCTGGGAAGTGGCGGTGCGGTCCCCTACGGCACTGGGTAGGATCCTACGGTCTTGGCGTGCATCCGTGCGTCGCTGCGGTCCGGTCCCAGGTCGACGGGCACGTGCACCTTCCGCCGACCACTGGCGACAACATCGATGTACTGTGGAGACCTCACGCCCCACGTGTTGAGCAATTCGGCGGTACGTCCATCCGGCCTCCCGCATGCCCACTATACGCCCTCGCTCAAAGTCCGTCAACTGCACATACGGTTCACGTCCACGCTGTAGCGGCATGCTACCAGTGTTAAAGACTGCGATGGAGCTCCGTATGCCACGGCAAACTGGCTGACACTGACGGCGGCGGTGCACAAATGCTGCGCAGCTAGCGCCATTCGACGGCCAACACTGCGGTTCCTGGTGTGTCCGCTATGCCGTGCGTGTGATCATTGCTTGTACAGCCCTCTCGCAGTGTCCGGAGCAAGTATGGTGGGTCTGACACACCGGTGTCAATGTGTTCTTTTTTCCATTTCCAGGAGTGTAGATGTGAGCCGAAAATATCGAAAGAAAATAGCCTTCACAATGAAAAGAATTCCGCTGAAACAAGCAGTTTCCCAAATCTCAGAAAATGCGGGTGTGGCTGCCAGTTCAGAGTTAATCAGTTTAACAGTTTAAAGGCCTTTTTAAAGCTGCTATCGTGATAAAATTCACACACGAAATAAATTAAACTGCGAATATCAAGAAAATGATATTTTTGGAAAATCACTTTTGGGCGAAAATCCACTACATTTCCCCTGAAGCGAGGAGCGCAGACGCGCTCTCCAGCCACTACGGGTCGCTGCCGTAAGGAGGCTGAAGGCAGAGTCAGGCCGGCCACAGCACGGAGACGTCTCAGCACTCGCCCTTAACGCACTCCGTTCGAGAACGGAACGGGAAACAATTGCAAACCTTGTTGCAGTGCTAAGTACCCTCTACCATGCACTTCATAGTGGTTTGATGAATCGTTACAGGAATAGAAAGCTGGCCAGAGCCGGAGATAAATTCTGCCGAAATTTTTACAGAGGCGCAAACCGTGTTCAGAAAGTATAGATTAAGTAAAGTAGGTGGTGTTTTGTTTGTGTCTGTTGGCAGTAGTTTATCTTGTAGTGAAGCTGAAATAGATAGTTCCAGCGAATTACAGTGGGCAGAGGTTATACTCAACATCTGTACCAAAATAATAATTCACTGCTTCTACCGACCTCCGACTCAAATGATATAATAGCTGAACGCTTCAAAGAAAACTTGACTCTCATTACAAATTAGTACCCCAATCATACAGTTATAAGTGGTGGAAATTTCAATGTACCCTCGATTTGTTAGTGAAAATACATGTTGAAAGCCGGTGGTAGACGGAAAACATCTTCCGAAATTGTACTAAATGCTTTCTCAGATAATTACTTTGAACAATTAGTTGATGAGCCCACACGAATTGTAAATGGTTGCGAAAACACACTTGACCTTTTAGCCACAAATAATCCTGATCTAATAGAGAGGGTCATGAAGGATACAGGGATTAGTGAACACAAGGTCATTGTAACGAGGCTCAGAACCATATCAACCGAAAATCTCTGAAAATAAACGCAGATAAAATTCGCTTGATGCCTTCTTAATACAGAGTCTCCATTCCTCGCAAGCTAATTTCGTAAGTGTAGACCAGATATGGCTCAAATTCGAAGATACACTGTCGACAGCAGTAGATAGATTCATACCGCATAAGTTAATAAGACTCAGGACTGATCCACCATGGTACACAAAACTCGTCAGAACACTGCTGCAGAAGCAACGACAAAAGCATGCCAATTCAGAAGAATGCAAAATCCCCGAGAGTGGCTAAGTTTCACGGAAGCTCCAAATTTACTGCGGACGTCATGTGAGATGCCTTTAATAGTTTCCACAGAGAAATATTGCCTCAAAACATGGTAGAAAACCCAAAGAGACTCTGGTCGTATGTAAAGTACACCAGTGGCAGAAAACAGTCAACACCGTCACTGAGCGATAGCGATGGAAATGTTACCGATGATGGTGCCACTAAAGCGGAGTTACTAAATACAGTTTTCCGTAATTCCTTCACGAAAGAAGCCGAAGTAAATATTCAAGAATTCGAAACCAGAACAGCTGTTAGCATGAGTGAAATAAAAGTAGATATCTTAGGCGTTGCGAAACAACTCAAATAACTTAAGAAAGGCAAGTCTTCAGGTCCAGATGCTATACCAATCAGGTTCCTTTCAGAGTATGCAGACACAATAACGCCTTTTTTAGCAATCATATACAACCGCTCACTTGACGAAAGGTCTGTTCCTAAAGACTGGAAAGTAGCACAGGTCACACCAATATTCAAGAAAGGAAATAGGAGTAACCCACTGAATTACAGACCCGTATCACTGACCTCAATTTGCAGTAAGATTTTGGAGTGTACACTGTACTCGAACATTATGAATCACCTTGAAGAAAATGACTTATTGATACATAACCAACACGGATTCAGAAATAACTTTCTCGTGGAACACAGTTAGCTCTTTATTCCCATGTAGTAATGAGTGCTGTCGACAAGGGATTTCAGGTCGATTCCATATTCCTAGATTTCCAGAAGGCTTTTGATACCGTTCCTCACAAGCGACTATTAATCAAATTGCTTGCATATGGAGTATCGTCTCAGTTTGGATTTGTGATTTCCTCTCAGAGAGGTCACAGTCCGTAATGATAGACGGTAAATCATCGAGTAAAACAGAGTTGATATCTGGCGTTCCGCAACGTAGTTATATAGCCCCCTGTTGTTCTTGATTTACATAAATAATCTAAGAGTAGGTGACAATCTGAGCAGCCCCCTTAGATTGTTACCAGATGACGCTGTAATTTACCGTCTAGTAAAATCATCAGACGATCAGTTCCAATTACAAAATGATCTAGAGAGAATTTAGTGTGGTGCGAAAAGTGACAACTGGCACTAAAAAAAAAAAAAAAAAGTGCGGGATTATCCACATGGGTACTAAAAGAAATCGGATAAATATTGGGTATACGATAAACCGCACGAATCTAAGGGCTGTTAATGCTGCTAGATATCTAGGAATTACAATTACGAGCAACTTAAATTGGAAAGACCATATAGATAACGTTGTGCGGAAGGCGAAACAAAGATTGCGCTTTGTTGGCAGAACAATTAGAAGATGCGACAAACCCGCTAAAGAGACAGCCTACATTACACTTGTCCGTCCTCTGCTGGAATATTGCTGCACGGTATGGGATCCTTACCAGGTAGGATTGACGGAGGACATCGAAAAAGTGCAAAGAAGGGCAGCTCGTTTCGTGTTATCAAGCAATAGGGGTGAGAGTGTCACTGATATGATACGCGATCTGGTGTGGCAGTCACTGAAACAAAGGCGGTTTTCTTTGCGGCGAAATCTATTTGCGAAATTTCAATCACCAACTTTCTCTTCCGAATGCGAAAATATTTTGTTGACACCCACCTACGTAGGGAGAAATGAACATCATAATAAAATAAGAGGAATCAGAGCTCGAACAGAACGATTTAGGTGTTCCTTTTTCCCACGCGCCATTCGATAGTGGAATGGTAGAGAATTAATAGGAAAATGGTTCGATGAACCTGTGCCAGGCACGTAAGTGTGAATTGCAGAGTATCAGTGTAGATGTAGTATGGGGATGTAGATATAGACATAACGGTGGATTTGGAGCCTGTAAAGACGTTGCCTAAGTGGACGATTTAATAGCACAGTTTTGTACAATCGCGTGACATATGCAGCCATCAACGGTAATACACGACGCTTTTCCAAAGTACACAGAACTCAATACGTCGCTCTTAACGGAACAAAATGGACAGATGTAACGGTTATTTCTGCAGTGCCACAAGGAAGTGTGATAGGCCTTTGCTGTTTACAAAGTATGTAAATGGTGTAGTAGGATGCTTCATGTAACGTTCATGTCACATCCCTGCCGATGTTTATTACATTTTTGTTGCTGTGTTTTAATGCACGGTATAGGAAGATTTTGCTCCAAGAACCGAGTCTTTCATCACCTACATTTACTGCATGAATATTAATAAACAGCTACAGCGGTGCTGATGACGTTACTTGCAGCGAGAACAAGTTAATAAGAATTTCAAAATCACTCATTCTTCAGGAATTGCTAAGTACAAATTTTAGTTGCTGTCAGGGCTTATTAATGGAATTGACGGACCGAAGGGTAGGCGCCAACCTTAAGAGAGTCTAGGCGCTCAGTCCGGAACCGCGCGACAGGTTCGAATCCTGCCTCGGGCATGGATGTTTGTGATGTCCTTAGGTTAGTTAGGTTTAATTAGTTGTAAGTTCTGGGGGACTGATGACCTAAGATGTTAAGTCCCATAGCGCTCAGAGCCAGAGAGCTGACGATTACAAAAACCAGACATAATGTCTGATGGGATAACCGCAGTTCCAAAGAAACTGGTGTAGGCATGCGTATTCAAATATAGACATATGTAAACAGGTAGAATACGGGGCAGCGGTCGGCATCTCGTATGTAAGACAACAAGAGACTGGCGCGGTTGCTATGACGTTATAGTCGGCGCACGAGCGATGGGATGAACCACCTCCGAGGTAGCGATGCAGTGGGGAGTTTTCCGTACAAACATTTCACGAGTGTACCGTGAATATGAGGAATCCGGTAAAACATCAAATTTAAATATCTTGTACATTTCGCGGCCCTGTCAGCAACTGTGTAAGTATTAATTTTAATAATTAACGTCATAATTTGCACAGTTCGCCTAGAATTTACCTAGGTTTCAGTGTATTAATTTATGGATTTGTAGTTTTAGCTTGACGATGTCCACTGTGTAAAGACGGTAGTTACTGTTATTCTGAAGAAGGTTGGGTTACCCCTACTGAAACCTACGTAAATTCAAGGCAAACGGTGCAACTGACTCTGTTAGTTATCAAAATTAAAATTGAAACATCAAATCTCTGACATCGCTGCGGCCAGTAAAAGATCCTACAAGAACGGAACCAACGTCGACTAAAGAGAATCATTCAACGTGACAGAATTACAAAACTTCCGAAAATTGCTGCAGACACCAATACTGGGGCATCAACAAGTGTCAGTGTTCAACCAAACATCATCGATATGGGGTTTCGGTGCCAAAGGCAGAATCGTGTGCCTTCGATGACTGCCACAAGACGTACATGGGGACGCACAGTGCTGCTACGTGTGATTTACGTATGAAAGACCGGTGCGTCCTCGCCACACTTCTCGTAACTGATTTTTAGTCGACTTTCTTACCTCGTATCTGGTAAGAGTTGTCCCAGTCGGTTTCTCGTCTACTTGTCGCGCGCTTTAGCGCTCGAACCGTAAACTGTCCATAATCATGTGACTATTCTGTAGGATTAAATGCTAAGCATGACAAGAATCTTAAAATGTTAGGATGGCGACTAATTATGTTTTATTTCACCAATCCCAAAGTTAAAAAGACGATTTCTAAAGCCAGTCTGTCGTTAACATTCATAACAAGATTCCTGCTCATTAAGCATTAGGTCCCGAGCATCGCTAACGTGTAAAAAATGCTTCAACGATCCTAGAATCAGCGTGAGATCGTAGATACAAATGAAACAATTAACTCTGCCTTGATGTGGAGCTGCACTTCTCACTCGAGTTCGCGTGTTGCCGCTTTGGAGACCGATCGTAGGCCAGTCGTCAGCTGTCTTAAGAGTTTGGCGCCAATATCCACAGTCAGCATCTGCCTTCAGAAGTTCTGGAACCCTAGGTGATGCAAAACTTTCTTTGACTAGTGTATATTCACATCTGTCTCTAATAATCGTCAAGCAATTACATTACACAGTGTGGGTAGAACTTCTCAACGTCGTACCATGTTGTAAACCGCATACAGAGCCGTAAAAGTGTACTTTGGAAACGAGCCGTATATTTCGGTTGATGGCCGAGTGTCCCACGCAACTGTACGCAATTGTAACATTAAATCGCCCACTTACGCGACGTCTTAAGGCTCCAAGTCCACTGTCACTTCTGTATCTACATCCCCATACGTACACTGAAAACCACTATGAACTGCATGGCAGAGGGTACTTGGCACGGTATTAAGTTTTGAAATTTTTTCCCTTTCCGTTCGCGAACAAGTAGTGACTGGAGAGCGCCTCTGTGCTCCTCGCTTCAGGGAGAATGTAATGGATTTTCGTCCAAAAAATCGTTTTTTGAAAAATATGGTTTTCTTGATACACGCAGTTTAATCTGTGTTGTGTGTGAATTTTACCACGATAGCAGCTTTAAAAATGCCTTGAAATTTTTAAACTGTTTAACTCTGCACCGGCGGTCACTTCCACCTTTCCTGACATTTGAGAAACACCTTGCTTCAGCTGAATTCTTGTCAGTGTGAAGGCTATTTTCTTTCGATATTTTTGGCTGACATCTATATCTCTGGCAGACATTTACATCTTTGCTTGAAAACATTGTTGCACATAGCTTATTTACGTTTCGACAATACTAACACATATTAGTAGGTTGAATTCGCCAACCTTTACGTGGAAGTCAAAGTTCATGCATAATGTGGGTGGAAAAACTGTGTTTGGGTGACGGAGATTTAATGGAAATCGGTTTACTAACAAAATAGAGGAAGCAGCTTGAAATGAAGGACATAATCTCTCAGCTTCAGCATCGGAACTTGGGACAGGAGAATTGTACAGGTGCGTGAATGCTATTGATATGGATTCCACTGGATTCATACTTATTGATTTAGATCTTCTATGCCAGGCTATAAAATTTTCATGTGTCATGTGTTTGCTGTAAAAATACGGAATGCATTATTGTTGATGAAGAAAGAAGAATGGGAATAGCATGTTATTTTAAATTAATTTGTAATTTGTGTGGCAATGAATTTTCATTTTCCTTCTCCAAAAAAACTGACCCTGTTACCTGTGACAGCAATTTCAGGTTAGCATATGCTCTCAGTTGCGTAGGACGGAGCAGGGAAGGACGTATTTTATTGTGTGGTTTTCTGAACATGGCTCCACCTTGTGCAAGATGTGAAACAATAGATAAAGGAATGTCTGATGCTGTATGCGATACTACTACAGTTTCTATGACGAAAACAGTGCAGACACTGGTGGAAAAAACCTAAGGAGATCCTGGAGTCCATGACCATGACAGTGAATCTCCTACAAATGTTAATGTGTTTGTAGATGTTATCCGGATGCACATATCTGTTCTTGGTATTGACTCAGTTAAACTTTTAGATGCAGAAATTATGTCTATTGAGAAACTGAGGCATGACAAGCATGCAGGAGCATGCTCTAAAAATTATAGTGGCTCAAGTGGGGGCATGGAGGCTGCTGCAGTTGTGAGGATGTCTTCCAGGTCTGAGGACCAGTATGACGTTAGATATAATAAATACCTTGCTAATGGGGAGTCCTATTCGCTCAAAGCTGTAACAGACAAAAATCTGTAAAATGCAACAGAAAATTTGGAATACGATGACGACGTCCAAAAGAGGCTTGGTGGTAGGCTTCGTCACTTGCTGAAAGAAAGGAAAGATAAAGTAATTAAGGAGGGAAAAGCACAAGGAGGAAAAGGCAGGCTTACTCTGAAAGAAGTTGATTCACTTCAGTTATTTTATGGGACAGCTTTCAGGAAAGACACACAAATATTAGAAGCAATGAGGCGTGCTGTGTGTGCAGATTTTTCCCTACAAACTACCCACTAACCAAACAGTAACGCACAATCTGGGTCTGAAAGGCGAATGATGTAAGTTCAACAACAGAAACGAGACATATTCACATAAACACTCAGTACCAAAACCTGTTATGAATGCAATGAAGCCCACATTCAGCTTTCTTGTAAACCCTGATTAATTGAGAAAGTGTCTTCATGGAAAGACACAAAATGGAAATGAAATCCTCTGTTATTTAATTTGGATTGGATACTCAAAAAGGACATTCTGTGGACTTGAAGTACTAAAAACAGGTGTTTATGATGCAGTTTTATGTTGCAGTAACGGAAATAATGGCAGAATTGAAGTACAGAAGAGAGTTTGGTTTAGATCCTGGTACATTTACAACAAAAGCGTTCTACACCATCTATACTCCTCAAAATTATTCGGAAAGTACTATATGTTCTGTTATAAATAAGCTTAAATATTCATTCTAAGCCTCCAATTAGCCATGAATTTAAATGGTATGGTAGGCTTACTACGTTTTTCTTCTACAGACTACGGGATGACAGAAACGTCCAAAACAGGTAGTCAGGGATATGACACGAAACCTGTTATTCGAACGAAAACCAAGATAATATTAGAAGAGATTACTTCTGGACGAAGCATGAACCTGCAACTAGCTGTGTCACAGTGTTGATTTCGATACAGTAATTAATCGTTTGAAATAACATTACACCACTGTGAACTGAAAGAATTATTTGACTGCTTGAAAATCAAACATTACGAACGAGGTCATTGCATTGAAATCTCTACCTATATTAAGCTGTCTTCACAGCAAATGCGGTAAAACTCGTTTCGCACTACTTCTCGCAAACGTGACGTTACACTAACCCCACACGCTGCAGGGGAGTATGATATTAAAAGACAAAAAACATTGTGAACAAATTGAGAAACCAGAATAACAGGAAAGCTGGAAGGCCCACAGTTCTTACAGAGATTGGGGAAAGATCTTTTGTAAAAGACTGTATTAGTGACCGCGACGTGAGTCTCTCAAAATCAGTCTTTGACTTGAGGTGCATGGTAAAATCATGTCTTGATACTTATAAAAGAAAAGTAGACTGCCTTGCTGATATTACTGTGCAACAACGAAAATATAAATAGAATGAAAATAGCCAGTTCTTATTCTAATGTGCTGATCGCGAACATCAAAAAGACAGTTCAAAATTAGCTCTAGTTTTCATTATACACAGTTTTACTACAGTGAGATAATTGTATACGGATTTTATGTTAAGTTTAAAATCAAATGTTGTAATGATTTGTCAAAGTCATAATAACTAGTAACAATGGATTATGTTACTGTCGCTGGTCTTACTTGTGCAATATTTTGGGTATACACAATTTGATATCAGTTTTAGTGGTCTTTTTGTCTCCCCTCTCTTCAACTTCATTGACATTATTAATGCGTGTAATAATTTTTGCACATTTATTTCCAGATTAATTACCAGTTGTTCAAGTTGACTGCTACTGAAGTGAAGAAAAATACCATGAGTTTGTGTTAACAGTGCTGATGACACATTTTGCTACGTGTGTGGAGAAGTGACATTTGCTTCCCAAAAAGAGTGAATTTCTAGTAGACCGTAAAAAAATTTCGTTCCCGCCATTTGCACATCAGGTTGGCTCTCATGAAAAACTTTGTTAGAGGAATGAACAAAGATGGTAATGCGTTTACTTAAGTCAAAAATTCCCTTACTTAAGTGATGCCCTAGGCCCAAAGATTCGGGAGCTTTTTGGAGATCATACTTTTGATGGAATCACACAAGGTGATGAGAAGCATGCATAGGACTGTTTTAAGACAGCCTGTTTACAGTTCTTAGGCAATAAACGAGCAATAAATTACAAGGAAAATGTAGCTAACATGTTGTCATCTTATGAAAAACTTGTGATTGTGGTGCAGTAAGTGATGAACATGGGGAGCGATTTCATCAAGATACTGCCACATTTGAGAAGAAGTATGACAGAAAGTGGAACCCTACTATTTTAGCAGATTACTGCTGTATTTTAGCAGATTACTGCTGGACTGTATTAAGGGATGTTCCTGAGTTTGTGTTTAAACGTCATGCCAAGCGAAAACAGTCATCTTCTGAATTTATCTCTGAACAAAATATGTAATTTTATATACTATACACATGGACATTTATCATTTGTAGTCCTTTATATACAGTTGCGACCACTTAATTTATATATTTTCTTTTGTACTTTACATAGTTTTAGTACAAAGTAGACTTACAAAGTATTTTCATTCATGTAATATTGCCTTAATATTTGACTTCTGTACTTCCAGAATGGCACTGAAATTTATCAGTGCATAACACATTACATAATTCAAGTAATTACTCAATTAAAACTTGTTGTGCTGAATCTTGAATCATGAATGCATATTTAGTTAGTGAGGTATTTATACAAAAATGTAGATTACATTTTTAAAAAACTAGACCTAAATATTTATGAAGATGATGATTTTGTATCATTTTACCCTGAAATAAACATAACTAAGTCAAAAGCATGCAATTTACACACTTTCACTTCAAATGCGACGATCGAGGGTGACACCAATATACTTAAGGGTGGCGGTGAGGGCGATAGGACAACCATAAATGGTGATGTAGAAATCGTGGAGGTGGAAGGAAGGGGTGGTTTTGCCTACAATGATCGCCTGGGTTTTGGAAGGACTGACCTTAAGCAACCACTGGTTGCACCAAGTGCTGAACCGGACAAGATGGGATTCGAGAAGGTGTTGAGAGTGCTGCAGGGGGCAAGTGCAAGGAAGGCGGTGTCATCGGCGTACTGGAGAAGGTGGATGGAGGGTGAAGGCGGTGGCATGTCGGCCGTATACAAAAGGTACAGAAGAGGGGAGCGGGTGGATCCTTGGGGCACACCGGTGGAGGGGAAAAAGGTGTAGGAATCCGTGTTGTGTATGGTGACGTAGGAAGGATGTTGGGAAAAAAGTAATCGATCAGATGGACGTAGTTAACAGGAAGGGCGAAGGTTTGGAGCTTAAAGAGGAGACCGGAATGCCACATGCGGTCATAGGCTCATTCAAGGTCAAGGGAGAGCAAGATAGCGGAGCGACAGAGATGAGTGAGGTGAAGGAGAAGGTCATAGGAAGAGAAGGACTGCCAAAAGCCACACTGGGTAACAGGAAAGAGGCGGTGCTGGCGGAGATGCTGGTGGATGTGTGGGGTGAGGATGGATTCCATGACCTTGCTGAAGACTGAGGTAAGGCCGATGGGACGGTAGGAGGAGACAGCGGACGTCAGTTTACCGGGTTTAAGGAACATCAGGATATGGGAGGTTTTTCACAGGTTGTGGTAGTAGCCGATGAACAGGACTACATTGTAGAGTCTTGCCAGGGTGGAGAGGAAAGAAGCAGGTGTTTCACAAAGGTGGCGATAGGTGACACGATCGTGACGAGTTGTGTTTTGTGCAGAGTGTAGCAATGAGATCCTGTGCAGTGACAGGGGCATTGAGTTCGGTGTGTGCGGTTTCCAAGTACTGGAAACCAGGTGGGAGGGGAGGGACAGAGGTGTAAGATCGATCGCGAACACCCGGGAAGAGGGAGTAATCGAATTGGGGATCGTCAGGAATGGTAAAGTCATCGGAGAGGTAGGAGGCAAAGTGATTGGCCTTACTAAGATTGTGAGGGAACAGTTGGTTATCAGGAAGGGGAGGATAGTAGGGGGGGTTTAGATCTGGTAAGGCGGCAGAAGGCTGACCAGTACTTGGACAAGTTTATAGGATGTGTAGCGTTTATACGGGTGCATGTCTGTCGCCAGTCCCTGCCTTTCTTAGCCGCGTCACGGAAATAATCATGGATGTACTTCATGGGAGGTTCATGATAGGGGTCAGGGTGGGGGCGACGACCGTCTTAAACGGTGAGTAGGAGAGGGAGATGGTCACTACTAGTGGGGACCAGGAGATCCACTGTTATGCAGCCAAGGAGGTTAGGGGAGGAGCAGACGACATCGGGAGTGGAGTTGGATTCGGGAAGGATGTGTTGGGGAATGGGGACGAGGTCGCCTTGGAGGTAGGAGAGGAACCGATGCCACAGCCATAACTGGGTGGCGGAATGACTATGGATGTTGAGGTCGGCGGCGATCACGTAGGAGGAGAAGGTCCGGTCAATGAGGGAGAGGAAGTCAAAAGGAATAGGGGTGTTAGGGTGGACATGGATGGTGGCGCAGTGATGGTAAGGCCAGGGAAGAAGAGCCTTAGGATCCAGTGTTCGGTGGGGTTGGGAAGGAGAGATTGGTGCCGAACTGGGATATGGCGGTTGTGACCTATGGCAACTCTGCCACGCGCTATTACGAAGGGATTATCGGAGCAGTGAAGAGTTAGGGCGAGGTGTGTATGGTGTGGTGGGGTGAAGAAAGGTTTCATTGTGGAGGAAGGCATCCACACAGTGGGTAGCGAGGGTGTGCATGAAGAGGTTCTTGTTGGTGGGAAGGGAATGGATGTTGTTGAACAGGATACAGTGCTGACACACCACAACAGACGAGGGTGTCAAGACGGGAGAAGGTAAAATGGGCCTGGTTGTGGGAGTGGGTGGCATACATTTTAAGGTGGAAGATGAAACGGGTGGTAATGGCTATCTGCTGGAGGGTGTGAGGGCACTGGAAAGATTGGACATTTTGGAGTACAATGGTGAGGAACCTGATGATGTGCTCTGCAGTGGGGGTGGGGGTCGAAGGGAATTGCCAGGAGGGGTGGGGGCGTCCAGAGGGCGGACAAGGACAGTGGGTTCAGGAGTGGTGGGAGGGTGTCGGGCTTTACATTTTTGGGAGTACATGGGATGTGGGAGATTACAGGTGTTACAGGAGGGAGGGGACTGAAGGTTGGGGCACTGTCAGAGGGAATGTGCTTGCTTTCAGTGCGGGCAGGTGGGAGCATCGCGGCACACAGATGTTGTATGTGCATCGTAATGCAGTCACAGTAGGGGAACGGGAGGGGTCGACTTTGTATCATTGGTTAAAGAGGAGAGCACCCTCCTTCAGGAGGCGGTCAATGGAGAGGGCGTCTTCCGAAAAAACCCACATATGGCAGTTGGTGTCCGCAGAGTTAAAAATGTTGCGGACCACCCGGACCTCGAACGAGGGATGCGTCTTGAGCTCCGCCAACACCTCCATCTCTGTGATTGTCGGACTAAGTCGAGTGATCACATCGGTGAGGATTAGTGAGCGATGCAGGGGTTGGGGTTGGCGGGTAGGAGATGGGGAAGGAGCGGGGATTAGGGAGGCATTGGGGCCAAACCGAGTGACGGGGATGCAGGAAAGGATGTCAGTATAAAGGAAGGGGCTTGGAAGGAGAGTCTCTTCAGGGAGTGAGGAGGATGGACACTCCAGGGAAGTGTTGGCGGAGGAGGAGGGAGAGGATTCGGGCCTTCATGAGGGAAGGATCAGGATGAGATAGGAGGTATTTGTAGGAAGAGGGGGAGGAGGAGGAGGAAGGCGGAGGGAACAGGGCAAGGCAGCGAGACATCCGTGGCATTCTGGGGGAGGGGAAGGAGGACAGGGTGGGGCATATTTGGGAGCTGAGGAGGTGGTGGTGCCACTAGGGCGTTTGAGGGCAGCAGAAGGGTGGGTGCTGATATGCGGGACGAATAACAGGGTGGTGGCAGGAAGTGGCAGGTCCCGGCCTGGACGCAGGAGACGGCGCCTGAGATGGCAATGGTGAAGGCGATGGCGATGGCGATGGCGATGACAGAGATGACGGTGATGGCGAAGGAGATGGGGAGAGCTGTGCATGGACAGGAGTCCATTGGGCCACCATCCTAGCGGAGCTGCAGTGACAGGCAGGTCGAGTGGGGGGAAAGGATCAGAGGTGAGGATGGAAGAAGCTAGGGAGGGGGCAACGAAGAAAAAAAAATGGTTCAAACGGCTCTGAGCACTATGTGACTCAACATCTATGGTCATCAGTCCCCTAGAACTACTTAAACCTAACTAACCTAAGGACAGCACACAACACCCAGTCATCACGAGGCAGAGAAAATCCCTGACCCCACCGGGAATCGAACCCGGATACCCGGCCTTGGGGGCGACAAAGAGCGAGGGCGAAGGGAGAGTGAGAAGAGGGGAATGGAAAGAGGGGGGGCGAGTAGGCACACCATGTAATGGTGGTGGTGGTGGTGGCGGAGGGGGAAGTATACACTATTGCGGTGGTGGTGGTACTGGTAGTAGTGGTGGGGGCTGACATTATGACAAGTAGGAACTAAGACAGTACAGGACGAAAACGAGAGAGGAAAACAGGGGACGGACGATGATGGACGAAGATGGACGAAGACAGAGGACAACTGTGGCGAAAGTCCCATGATGCTGGCGCTGGCGACTGTTGGCAGGAACGCTGGCTGGCAGGAACGCCGCAGCTCCTGCTGCCGCAGATGGGACTGCCGCTGCTGCTGCTGCTGGCTGGACCGCTGCTGCTGCTGCTGGCTGGACCGCTGCTTCTGCTGGCTGGACCGCTGCTGGCTGGCTGGACCGCAACTAGCTGGCTGGCTGGCCCCTGCAAACCGATTAGTGACAGAAATCACGAATCAAAGGGCGATACTCGTTACGAGGTACAGCCGGAGATGGTTATTTGGGGACAGGATATGCATGAAAAGAAGTCCAGCCAGCCAGCAGCAGTGGTCCAGCCAGCCAGCAGCAGCAGCGGTCCAGGCAGCAGCAGCAGCGGTCCAACCAGCAGCAGCAGCAGTCCAGCAAGCAGCGGCAGCAGCAGCTGCGGCGTTCCTGCCAGCCAGTGTCCCTGCCATCAGTCGCCAGTGCCAGCAGCGTGGGACTTTGGCCCCAGTTGTCGTCTGTTTTCTTCCATCTCTGTCTGTCTTCGTCCCTCCCCAGTTTTCCTCTCTCGTTTTTCGTCCTGCACTGTCTTAGCTCCTACATGTCACCATGTCAGCCCCCACCACCACTACCATTACCACCACCACTGCCATAGTTTATACTTCCTCCTCTGCCACCACCACCACCATTACATGGTGTACCCAGTCGCCTCCCCTTTTTCCATCCCTACTGTTCTCACTCTCCCTTCACCCTCGATCTCCATCGCCCCCTCCCCAGTTTCTTCCTCCCACACCTCCACCTCTGATCTTTTCCCCCCATTCCCCCAGCCTGTCACTGCAGCTCCCGCTAGGGTGGTGGCCCGATAGGCCACTGCCCATACCCAGGTTTCCCCCTCGCCTTCGCCATCACTGTCTTCTCCAACATCACCATCGCTGTTACCTTGACCATCGCCATCTCTGGCGCTGGCTCCTGCGTCCACGCCAGGATATGCCATTTCCCGCCACCTTCCTATTGCTCCCGTCCCACATATCTCCACTCACTGTTCCCCTGCCCTTAGACGCCCTAGTGGCACCACCACCTCCTCAGCTCCCAAAAAGGCCCCGCCCCTTCCTCCTTTATCCCCCCAGGATGCAATGGATGTATCCTCACCTGGCCCTGCTCCCTCTGCCTCCTCCTCCTCCTATCTCCCCACCACATGACGATCCAAGCCAAGGCACACTCCCGACTCCGTCTCCTCAAGCTCCTTCCTGGACGTACATGGGGTCTGGACCCTTCCACCATCCTCCATACCTATAAATCCCTCATTCGCCCTACCCTTTGCTACGCCCCCCCTACCTTTTACAAATCCCTTCAGATCCTTGAACGCCATCCTCTTCGCCTCACGTATCGCATCCGTCTCCCCTTCCCCATGTGGATCCTATACGACCTTATTCCCTTTCCCCACCTCCTCCTATTCCTCGAACAGCTACAGATCCTCTACACCTCCTGTAAACTCGATCCTCCTGACCCGCTGGTCTCTCCCATCCTCTCCCGTCCCCATCTGCTGCCGCGCCTTTACTTCCACATCCCACCTGCTCTCCATCTCTCCACTCTCCACACCATCTCCCAAGGTGGCTTCCGCCAGCTCCCCCTCCCTGATGATGCCCTCCTCCCCTCCATCTACACCTCCTACCAACTCTGATCCTTCTTCCGTCTTCCTGTGTTATTTCCTTTGGGCACCCTCTCTCCCTTCTCTCCCCCTTCCCTCCCTCCTCCCTTTCTCCCCACTCCTCCCCCGGGCTTCCCCTATCTCCATATCTCCATTCCTCGTCTCATTTCCTCTGCCATTGGCATCTTTACTCTCCCCTCTTCCTCCCCCTCCCCCTCCCCCTTCTTCTCCTCTTGGCAGGTCCCCCGACACGCACACGTTACGTGGACATTCGCGCGCCAGAGATCATCGCCATCCATTTCTCGTGTGTGTGCCATTGTGTTTGTTTAGTGTTCGCCGTCACACTCCAACGTTCACCTGTGCCATGGAAATCATCAGTGTTTGTGCGCTGTGCCAACGTGTTTCAGTGTATTTTTCGTCGAGTGTGAACGGTTCCGTGTTATTGTATTCTGTGTCTACTGTTTTTTACCCGCCATTATGTATATTATGTGTATTCTTTCCGTTTTCTCATTGTCTACTCTAAGGCTGAAGAGCAGCGTAGAATGCTGCTGCCAGCCTACCTGATGTACAGGTATTAAAACTTACAATAAAGGAAAAAAAACATTAAAAGAAGAAATAGCTTTCATAGCCATGTTTATATTTAATTTACGTGCCGTCAGCCTTCCACTTATTGGGAACTAATGTATCAGAGAAGTCGACATTCTTGCATACAGGTGTCAATACTACGTGGGTAACCAACACGTACTGCTATGGGCAAAAGACTGTCTACCGCTCTGTCATCTGTTGGCGACGGCCGGCAACAGCTGTGTGGTCCGCCCTTCGCCTTCCAGTAGCGAGCGACAGCTGGCAGTCACGTTTATTTCGAATTTCGACGTCTTATCGGAATGTATTTGAAGTAGAGTTCATCTCAGCAATAATATGTCTCTTTCTCGTAAAGACTTTGATATAAGAGAACGTAGATTTGCGGTACTTATGCTATGAATATTTAATACTCGTTCCTATAGTTTGTGAAAAATGTTATATAGTTTACAGCTCTGTTGTTAATGACCATCTCCGGCGGTACACCGAAAGGTTACCGCCCTTCGATAGTGCATTTTCGCGCTCATCGAAGTACTAGGGGTTCCAGGTGCCAGCCAGCCAGCCAGCCAGCCAGCAGCAGCAGCAGCAGCAGCAGTAGTTCCCGGTCCCGGCCTGCAGCAGTGGTTCCGCAGCCAGCCAGCCAGCCAGCCAGCCAGCCAGCCAGCAAGCCTGCCAGCCAGCGAGCCAGCCCTCCGGTGGCAGCAGCAGTCCAGCCAGCAGCAGTCCAGCCAGCAGCAGCAGCAGCAGCAGCAGCAGCCGCCGCCGCCGCCGCCCCGGCCCCATCCGCAGCATCAGCGTCCCTGCCTCTCGCCGTCGCCGTCGCCTTTGCCGTCGCCTTTGCCGTCGCCGTCCGTCGCCGTTCGTCGTCTCCCAGTGTGTGTCCTGTCCTTTTAGTGCTGTGTTTTTTCTTTCTTCTTCTTGTCGTCATGTCCGCCCCCACCACCACCGTCACTACTACCACCACCGCCATCGTGTATACGTCCCCTTCCGCCGCCTCCACCACTATCACTTGGTGTGCCCAATCCCACCCCCCTCCTTCCATCCCTCCCCTCCTCTCTATCCCTTCGCCATCGCTCTTTGTCGCCCCCTCTCCCGCTTCTTCCTCTCGTTCTGATCCTTTCCCCCCACTCCCCCAGCCTGTCACTGCAGCTCCGGCTAGGGTGGTGGCCCGTCGGGCCACTGCTCACGCCCAGCTCTCCCCGTCGCCGTCGCCATCGCCATCACCGCCGTCACCGCCACCGCCACCGCCACCACCGTCATCATCGTCGCCATCACCATCACTGCCACATTCGCCTACACCGTCACAGTCACTATCTCCGGCGCCGACTGCTGCGTCCGTGCCGGGACCTGTCCCTTCCCACCACCTCCCCATCATTCCCGTCCCTCTTGTCACCACCCGCCCATCTGCCGCTGTCAAACGCCCTAGTGGCGCCTCCACTTCCTCTGCTCCTAAAAAGGCTCCACCCCGCCCCCCATCCCCACCCCAAAATGCCATGGACGTCTCCCCACCAGGCCCTGCTCCCTCCTCCTCCTCCTCCCCACCCGGTCTCTACAAATATCTCCTGTCCCGTCCCGATCCTTCCTTCCTCGAGGCCCGGAATCTCTCCCTCCTCCTCCGCCAACATTTCCCTGGTGCCCCCATCTCTCTCCTTACTCCCAGACGGGATTCTGTTCTTATCTCCTCCCCCAGCCCAACCCTCCATACTGACATCCTCTCCCGCCTCCCCATCACCCGTTTTGGTCCTCACGCCTCCCTCACCCCTGCTCCCTCCCCATCTCCTACCCGCCAACCCCAACCCCCGCGTCGCCCGCCGACCCTCACCACCGTGATCACTCGGCTTAGCCCGTCGATCACGGAGGAGGAGGTGCTGGCGGAGCTGAAGGCCCATCCCACCCTGGAGGTGCAGGCAGTCCGCCGCATTTTCAACGCGACCGGCCCCACCCGCCTTATGCGGGTTTTCTCTGAGGACGCCCCCTCCATTGACCATCTCCTGAAGGAGGGTGCCCTCCTCTTCAATCAGCGGTACAAGGTCGACCCCTCCCGTTCCCCCCCTCAATCCCTGCGCTGCCAGAGATGTCTGCGCTACAATGCACATCCAACAGCAGAGTGCCGCGAGGCCCCCACCTGCCCGCATTGTCGGCAAGCGCACTTCCTCCGGCAGTGCCCCAACCTCCAATCCCCTCCCTCCTGTAATACCTGCAGCCTCCCCCACCCCACCTACTCCCAAAAGTGTAAAGCCCGACCCCCTCCCACCGCTCTGAACTCACCGTACCTGTCCGTCCCCTGGACGCCCCCACCCCTCCTGGCAATTCCCTTCGTCCCCCCCCACTGCTGAGGACATCATCAGGTTCCTCACCATTGTCCTCCAAAACGTCCATCCCTTTCAGCGCCCCCACACCTTACAACAGATCTCCCTCGCCGCCCGTTCCATATTCCACCTTAAAATGTACGCCACCTTTTCCAATAACCAGGCCCATTTCACCTTCTCCCGCCTTGACACCCTCGTATAAGTCCTTATCATGGCGCGACAGCATCGTATCCTTTTCAACAATATCCGCTCCCTTCCCGCCAACAAGAACCTGTTCCTGCACACCCTTGTTACCCACCGTGTGGATGCCTTCCTCCTCAATGAAACCTTCCTCCAACCCCACCACTCCATCCACACCTCCCCCTATCTCCTCCACCGCTCCGATAATCCCCTCCCAGTTGCGCGTGGCGGAGTTGCCATTGGCCACCACCGCCGGATCCCCGTTCGGCTCCAACCTCTCCTTCCCGACCCCACCGAACACCTGATCCTTAGTCTCTTCTTCCCCGGCCTTACCATTACCTGTGCCACCATCTATGTCCGCCCCAACGCCCCTCTTCCTTTCGACTTCCTCTCCCACATCGACCGTACCTTCTCCTCCTATGTGATCGCCGCCGACCTCAACATCCATAGTCGCTCCGCTGCCCAGTTACGGCGGTGGCATCGGTTCCTCTCCTCCCTTCAAGGCGACCTCATCCCCATTCCCCAGCACACCCGTCCCGAATCCAACTCCACTCCCGATGTTATTCTCTCCTCCCCCAACCTCCTTGGTCGCATTACGGTGGATGTCCTGAAGCCTATTGGTAGCGACCATCTCCCTGTCCTCCTCACCGTTTCAGACGGCCGTCGCCCCCGCCCCGACCCTCGTCATGACCCTCCCCCTAAGTACATCCATGACTATTCCCGTGCCAACTGGAATGCCTACCGGGATACCCTCTCCACTCAGGTCGATAGCCACCCTCTCGCCTACCGCCGTCCCGATGATGTCACCCATGCCGCCTCCTTTCTCCAGCAGACCTTGTCCGAGGCCGTGGAGGCCCACGTCCCTACTGTTGCCATCCACCCCCACCGTCCTACCTTACCACCACAGGCCGTCCTCCTCCTCCGTGAATCCCGTCGTCTCTACCGTGCCTTCCTCCGCACACGTGACCCGGACACCCTACGACGCCACCGGCAACTACAGCGACACATTCGAAATTTGCTCGCGGCTAAGAAACGCCGGGACTGGCGACAGACATGCACCCGTTTAAATGCTACCCTCCCTATAAACTCGTCCAAGTTCTGGACCGCCTTCTGTCGCCTTACCGGAACTAAACCCTCCCCCTACTATCCTCTTCTCCACGATGATCACCCCTTCCCTGACGCCCTTAGTAAGGCCAATCACTTTGCCTCCTACCTGTCCGATGTGTTTTCCATCCCTGATGATCCCCAGTTCGATTACTCCCTCTTCCCAGATATCCGCGATCGAACTGACACCTCTGTCCCTCCCCTCGCTCCTGGTTTCCAGTACTTGGACAACATTCCACACACGGACCTTAATGCCCCCATCACCACACAGGATCTCATCACTACCCTCCGCACCAAACGCAACACCGCTCCTGGTCACGATCGTGTCACCTACCGTCACCTTCGTGAAGCTCCTGTCTCTTTTCTCTCCACCCTGGCCAGGCTCTACAATGTAGTCCTGTCCACCAGTGACTACCCCGACCTGTGGAAAACCTCCCGTATCCTCATGTTCCTCAAACCTGGCAAACCGCCGTCCGCCGTCTCCTCCTACCGTCCCATCAGCCTTATCTCGGTCTTCAGCAACGTTCTGGAATCTATCCTCACCCGCCGCATCCACCAGCATCTCCGCCAGCACCGCCTCCTCCCCGTTACCCAGTGTGGCTTTCGGCCGTCCTTCTCTTCCGACGATCTTCTCCTTCACCTCACTCATCTCCTTTCCGAACAGCTCAATTCCCGTCGCTCCGCAATCTTCCTCTCTCTTGACCTCGAACGCGCATATGACCGCATATGGCATTCCGGTCTCCTCTTCAAGCTCCAAACCTTCGCCCTTCCCATTAACTACATTCGTCTGATCGGTTCCTTTCTCTCCCGCCGTCCTTCCTATGTCACCATCCATAACACCGATTCCTACACCTTTTTCCCCTCCGCCGGTGTGCCCCAAGGCTCCGTCCTCTCCCCCCTTCTGTACTTGTTGTACACGGCGGACATGCCGTCGCCGTCACCCCCCGTCCACCTTCTCCAGTTTGCCGATGACACCGCCTTCCTTGCCCTTGCCCCCACCCTGCGACGCTCCCAACACCTTCTCCAATCCCATCTTGACTGGTTCAGCGCTTGGTGCAGCCTGTGGTTGCTCAAGGTCAATCCATCCAAAACCCAGGCGATCATTGTAGGCAAAACCACTCCCTCCTTCCGCCTCCTTGATTTCTATCTCACCGTTTATGGCCGTCCCATCGCTCTCACCCCCACCCTTAAGTACCTTGGCGTCACCCTCCACCGTCGCCTCTCCTGGACTCCCCATCTCCAGACAATCCAAGCCAAGGCACGTTCCCAACTCCGTCTCCTCAAGCTTCTTTCCGGCCGAACGTGGGGTCTGGACCCCTCCACCATCCTCCACACCTATAAGTCCCTTATCCGCCCTATCCTCTGTTACGCCCATCCAGCCTGGATCTCCGCCCCCCCTTCCTTTTATAAATCCCTCCAAATCCTTGAACGCCATGCTCTCCGCCTTGCCTATCGCATCCGTCTCCCTTCCCCCACGCGGATCCTGTATGACCTTATCCCCTTCCCCCACCTCCTCCTCTTCCTCGAAAGGATACGGATCCTATACACCTCCCGTAAACTCGATCCTCCTCACCCGCTCGTCTCCCCGATCCTCTCCCACCCCCGCCCGCTGCCACGCCTGTACTCCCATGTTCCACCCGGTCTCCATCTCTCCACCCTCCTTACCCTCTCCCAAGGTGGTTTCCGCCAGCTCCCTCTCCCTGATGATGTCCTAGTCCCCTCCATCTACCCCTCCTATCAACTTTGACCCTGCCCCCCCTCCCTCCTGGTGTCATTTCCCTTCGGCACCCTCCCTCCTTTCTCTTCCCTTCCCTTCTCTCTCCTTTTCCCCCATCCCCTCCCTCCACCCCTCTTCTTCCGGGCTTCCCCTCCCCCTTCCTCTCTCCCCCCTCTTTCCCCTGCCCGTGGCGTCCCTGCTCTCCCCTCTCGCTTTCCCTCTCCCCCTCCTCCTCCTCCTCCTCCTCCTCCTCCTCCTCTCTTGGCAGGTCCCCGGACTCGCACACGCATCGTGAACTTTCGCGCGCTGGAGATCATCGCCCTCGGTTTAGTGTCTGTGCCGTCGTGTCTGTGCCTCAGTGTTTTTCGCCGTCCACGCTCCTTCGTTCACGTGTGTCATCTACCTCGTCAGTGTTTGTGCCCAGTGCCGACGGTTTTTCTTGTTTGTTTCGTCAAGTGTGAACGGCTTCATGTTTTTTAACTATTGTATCTCCTGTTTTTTAAACCGCCATTCTGTTACTTGTCTGTCTCCCTTTCTTTTTTTTTTTATTGTACTGCTTATGGCTGAAGAGCGGAGTACACTGTTCCGCTGCCAGCCCACCTTGTATGGGGTGTCCAAATTACAATAAAGAAAAAAAAATTGTTAATGACGCTATTTGTCTTTAATTTTGAAATGAGCAAATTTTGAAGGGTGCAGATCCAGTCGGTATCTGTGTCCCAAAATGTGTAGTAAACAGCGGTGTGTAATAGAGTTTACATATGTCGGGTGGTAGGCTAAACACGTTGGACTACATAGGTTACTTCGTGATTCGTGTATGATTCGAAACAACTTACATCTCGAGTATCAATCGCTATGCCATTTATAATAAAATTGTACTTTTGTAAAGAAACTATGTGGTTCCTGTATGTTGTAGTGCAAAATGCATGTTACGCTGGTTACAATACTCTGTGATTTCCTTCTATTGTGTTTCAGATCATATGCAAAATTTTATTGCTTGTTAAGAAAAACGTTGTGAGTGAAACTGACGTACTTCTACATCTGCATCTACATCCATACTCCGCAATCCAACTGACGGTGTGTCGCGGAGGCTACCTTGAGTACCTCTACCGGTTCTCCCTTCTATTCCAGTCTCGTATTGTTCGTGGAAAGAAGGATTGTCGGTATGCTTCTGTCTGGGCTCTAATCTCTCTGATTTTATCCTCATGGTCTCTTCGCGAGATATATGTAGGAGGGAGCAATACACTGTTTGACTCCTCGGTGCAGGTATGTTCTCGAAACTTCAACAAAAGCCCGTACCGAGCTACTGAACGTCTCTTCCGCAGAGTCTTCCACTGGAGTTTATCTATCATCTCCGTAACGGTTTCGCGATTACTAAAAGATCCTTCAACGAATCGCGCTGCTCTCCGTTGGATCTTCTCTATCTCTTCTATCAACCCTATTTCATATGGATCCCACACTGCTGAGCAGTATTCAAGCAGTGGGCGAACAAGCGTACTGTAACCTACTTCCTTTGTTTTCGGATTGCATTTCCTTAGGATTCCTCCAATGAGCCTCAGTCTGGCATCTGCTTTACCGATGATCAACTTTATATGATCATTCCATATTAAATCACTCCTAATGCGTACTCCCAGATAATTTATGGAATTAACTGTTTCCAGTTTCTGACCTGCTATTTTGTAGCTAAATGATAAGGGATCTTTCTTTCTATGTATTCGCAGCACATTACACTTGTCTACATTGAGATTCAGTTGCCATTCCCCTGCACCATGCGTCAATTCGCTGCTGATCCTCATGCGTTTTAGTACAGTTTTCCATTGTTACAACCTCTCGATATATCACAGCATCACCCGCGAAAAGCCTCAGTGAACTTCCAATGTCATCCACAAGGTCATTTATGTATATTGTGAATAGCAACAGTCCTACGACACTCCCCTGCGGCACACCTGAAATCACTCTTACTTCGGAAGACTTCTCTCCATTAAGAATGACGTGCTGCGTTCTGTTATATAGGAACTCTTCAATCCAATCACACAATTGGTCCGATAGTCCATATGCTCTTACTTTGTTCATTAAACGACTGTGGGGAACCGTATGGAATGCCTTGCAGAAGTCAAGGAACACGGAATCTACCTGTGAACCCGCGTCTATGGTCCTCTGAGTCTCGTGCACGAATAGCGCTAAGTGGGTTTCACACGATCGTCTTTTTCGAAACCCATTCTGATTCCTATAGAGTAGATTTCTAGTCTCCACACAAGTCATTATACTCGAACATTATATGTGTTCCAAAATTCTACAACTGATCAACGTTATTGATATAGGTCTATACTTCTGCACATCTTTTCGACGTCCCTTCTTGAAAACGGGGATGACCTGTGTCCTTTTCCAATCCTTTGGAACGCTACGCTCTTCTAGAGACCTACGGTACACCGCTGCTAGAAGGTGGGCTAGTTCCTTCGCGTACTCTGTGGAAAATCGAACTGGTATCCCATCAGGTGCAGCGGCCTTTCCTCTTTTGAGCGATTTTTATTGTTTCTGTGTCCCTCTGTCGTCTATTTCGATAATTACCATTTTGTCATCTATGGGACAATCTAGAGAAGGAATTACAGTGCAGTCTTGCTATGTGAAACAGCTTTGGAAAAAGACATTTAGTATTTCGGCATTTAGTCTGTCATCCTCTGTTTCAGTACCATTTTGGTCACAGAGCATCTGGACATATTGTTTTGTTCCACCTACTGCTTTGACATAAGACCAAAATTTCTTTGGATTTTCTGCCAAGTCAGAACAGAGAACTTTGCTTTCGAATTCACTGACCGCCTCTCGCATAGCCCTCCTCACACTACTTTTCCCCTCGCGTAATTTTTGTTTGTGTACAAGGCTTTGGCTATTTTTGTGTTTGCTGTGAAGTTCCCTTTGCTTCCACAGCAGTTTTATAACTCGGTTGTTGTACCACGGTGGCTCTTTTCCATCTCTTATGATCTTGCTTGGCACATATTCATCTAACGCATACTGTATGATGGTTTTGAACTTTGTCCACTGATCCTCAACACTATCTGTACTTGAGACAAAATTTTTGTGTTGAGCCGTCAGGCACTCTGAAATCTGCATTGTCTCCAGAATCAGTTTAGTAGTAAATAATCATGTAACCATGTTTTAACCAACAAAGTAAAAAAATAGATTTCATAAATATGACACTTCAGTCTGTCTGTGTCAACAGAACTGTCAAATATGTACCAGAATACCGCCGTTAATGAAATGAAATATTTATATGTAAAATATTGGCTTATTATTATGCAATTACACAGATCAAGAAGAAAAAAATTAAAAATGAAGGGAAAATGACAAAAGTAAATGTTTGTTTACCTGTCACAAAATTTATTCCAAACTACTTTACAGTTGACAGTTTTCTCTTGTTGCTGTTATTATAAGTATGGCAATCATTTTTTTAATATGAATACTGAGAAAAATATTACACCCGCTTTTATTACACAGTGAAGAATTCTGCCGTCTGTGTAAACTACCAGACTACGAGGAAACTCTCGTAGGATAATGTCTTCTTATCTTAACTGCATCAACAGCTAATCTTAAAAGTAAATTTCTCTGGGAAGAGCATCTAATGAAGCTGTGATGATGTTCTCCAGAGACCATGTTTTTAACATCCCAGCAAGCGGAAATGACAACATCAATAACCTCATTTTTAATTGCTGATAATGTTATATCTCGCTCTAAATATGTTTTACATGTCTCGCACCTCAGATCCAAGAAGAGCATTGGAACAGAACCCTGATAAGTATGTGTAAAAGAAGACAAGTATTCCTGAACAGACTGAATTTGATCTTCACTGCAATCTATTATACTGTCAGTGTTTGATCGTGGTGGTGGTGGTAAGGTGACATCATCTACACAGTCAGCTTACTAAAAATTTAAATCTGTTCCAACTTCAACAAGAGCAGATGATGGAATTTTGAAGGGTAGCGGGGCTGAATTCTTAGCTTCAATTCAAATTCAAATACTTGTCCCAGAGATAACAAACAGTGACGTCCTGCCATTGTTCGATATCTTCCAAATCTTTTTTTTGCAGCATCTGTCTGAACCTTTCCTAGTTGAAGATATTTAATATTCGAGTCCTCAATGCAGTACTTGGTCATTTCTAGAAGAGCGTGAGTGGTACGAGATATGCGCAAATGAGTGTCACTGAATAATCCAAATGTGCGATCAGGACAACGTTTTCATATAATTATCCAGCCATGATAAACACTTTTCTAAATATCTGACAGTGGTTTCTGTAGTGCATCCATCAAACGGATATGTCTACCAGGTGAACGAATATTTAAAATGTTCCGCCATGTACAAATTAATTTTGATGAATTTAGCAGTGCTCTCTGAACTTTCAGTAAGATGTTTTTCCCCCCAAAGATAACAAATGTTGAACAGTCCTCTGATTGAAAATATTAAGCACAAGTTTTACGTTTTGTCGCTCTAGGTTATTTTTATAAAGAGACTTTAAATTAAGTTTTTTGGCAAAAATTTAGTATCTGTGTACACTCCACGACATCAGCTTTTTAGCTGCAGCGAATTTCGCCATAAGCAGTTGTGTACTTTCTGAAATAGTTTCAAACTGTGGGTACTTTACTGTCTTATCTGGATCTTCTTTATTGATCCAGTTGTATGTAACACATTTTAATATGTGAATGGAACGTAAAATATAAAAAGGGGTTGTAAACAATTGGCAGTTAAGGAGGGGATGCAAAGAATGATGTGGTCCATCTGTTAATTGAATTTTTGTGAGTATCAGCACAGACTAATTAGTGGAGCAACACGATCTGATACACAAAGAAATTGGAACGTCTGTTTTGCATACAACACTTAATTGCCACCTAGTTGCTAACCTGCTGATTATGAAAATGCGAACAAATCTTATGCATTGTATTAGGATGGGGTAGAACAAGACAGTGTATGCTCCTTACCTACTCGTGTGTGTGTGTGGGGGGGGGGGGGATGATATTGAAAAGAAAATACAACAAAACATAAAACTACATGGCGAGTATCTGTCATGCTTCTTTCGGACACCCATGAAATTCACTTGCTCACATAAAAAATTAATTTTGCTACTTTCTGTCTTATCAAAAAAATTTACCATATTTTTTAAATAATTGGTTATGAATAACAAGTAGTCTGTTACTGAACTATCATTGTTCTTTCTGGTGAAGTTATCCAAGTTACCTATAACGTCTATTAAGTCCTTTAATGCTTCTGTGCATGACCGATATTTTCTGGACATTTACATATCCTGGGTCCATTCGAACCATTATGTCTAATTCGAGAATTTAATAGCAGAAAAAGTATTTTGTGGGTATTAACATGCAGAGAATTTAACGGACAAAGAGTATTGAAATATTTTGTTTTACTGTTTCTCAGTATAACAGATGTGATCATTTTAACACATTTATTAAATTAAAAGGAGTACATCACAATCGTAAATAATTTTCGATAGATATATTACATTATAAAAACTGAAACATAAGCCACTATTATTATCACAAACTGTTCTTATATTGGTGGTTATGATATTCATAAAGAACAAATCATTAAGCGAACAAGGATAACATTAATTTTTACAGTTGTTACGCACCACACTGCTACAGTCGTGGCACACGTTTTGTGCTTTTACAGAACACTGTCTTGGTTTTTTTTGTGGCCTTTGAAGCAGGACACAATGAACACCGTCTCTTCTGATGGCTCACTGTGCTGTTGTTGTTACTACTGCTGTTTTGTGTTTTAGGAATAGTAATAAACTTCTCCATATCCAGGGATATAGGTTTCTGTAGAATGTGAGTAGGCAATCTTCTCGTCATAAACTATTGGAGCATCTCAACTGAAAGATCCTCAATGAAATGTCTCTTCTTGTGCAAAATCCCTTCGTGATTCAAGGGATGTTGCGTTCTGTAAATAATAAAGGCATTTAGAGCCCGTACATCAATTATGTTTTACCAGAGAGCAATTGGCCACCGTTTAGTTGGCTGTTGCATGAATAATCACTGACTAGTTGGTTCATACATCCACACCATCCTTCCTTAATAAATTTTCAGATATAAAATCAAAGAAAATTTCGCAATCCCAGGGTCCACGTTTGGATACTGTTCATCTATAGATTTATCATGATGGTAATGGAAACGGAAATGTGGCCAGAGCCTCCCGTTGGGTGGATCGATTGCCTGGTTCAAGTGTTTCACCACTGTGACGACTTGCGTGCCGATGGAGATGAAAGGATGATGATAAGGACAACACAACAGCCAGTCCCTGAGCAGAGAAAATCTCCGATGCAGCAGGGAATCGAACCCGGGCCATTAAGTATGACATTCCGTCGCAATGACCACTCAGCTACCAGGGGCGGATATGCATGGTACATAGGAGGACTACATACTTGTTTTTGTTTGGTGAAAAACGAAAAATCGTCATTTCTTTTGTAATTGCAAATAGGTTTGAATGTACTGCTTTGCTCCTATTTCGCTTCATCTCTTTTGGAATTTCTCTTTTATTCATCTACCCCTCTGCCGGTGTGCCCCAAGGTTCCGTCCTTTCCCCTCTTCTCTACCTTCTGTATACGGCGGACATGCCACTGCCTTCACCTCCCACTCCCCTCCGCCAGTATGCCGATGACACTACCTTCCTTGCCCTCGCCCCCACCCGGCAACGCTCGCAGCATCTTCTCCAATCCCATGTTCACTGGTTCACCACTTGGTGTAACCAATGGCTGCTCAAGGTCAATCCTTCCAAAACCCAGGCAATCATTGTAGGCAAAACCACCCCTTCCTTCCGCCTACTTGATTTTTATATTACCACCTATGGCCATCCTATTCACCTCACCCCAACCCTCAAGTACCTTTGTGTCACCCTTCACTGTTGCATTTCCTGGAACCCCCATCTCTGGACGATCCAAACCAAGGCACGTTCCTGACTCCATCTCCTCAAACTTGTTTCTGGTGGCACATGGGGTCTGGACTCCTCCACCATCCTCCTCACTTATAAATCCGTCATCATGCCACCTGGATCACCACCCCCTCCTCCAATTCCTTGAACACCACATGCTCCACCTCACCTATCACATCTGTCCTCCATCCGCCACATGGATCCTATACGACTTGATTCCCTTCCTGCACCTTCTCCTCTTCCTCAGATACGGGTCCTTTACACCTCCTGCAAACTCGATCCCTCGAACCCACTTGTCTCCCCTATCTTCACCCGTCGCTGCCCAATGCTGTACCTGTATTCTTGCATCCCACCTGCATCTTCACACCCTCCATACCCTTTCCCAAGGTGCTTCTGCCAACTCATCTTCCCTGATGATCTCCTTGTCCTGTCCATCTACCCCTCCTACCAGCTCTGACTCTCCCCTCCCACTCCCCCTCTTTTTCCCCCCAGGCCTCCCTCTCTCCTTCCTCACCTTCCTTTCCACCCGCCTCCTTTCTCCCACATCTCCCGCCTCCACCCCTCTTCCTCGGCTTCCAACCACCCCTCTCTCCTCCCTCCACTCATCCTTTCTTTCCCACTGGCTCCATCCACCCTTTCCGCCCTCCTAACTCTCCCTTTGACCTGGAGGCAGCCCCCCCCCCCCCCCCTTTGTCAGTGTGAGTGCTTCGCTGATGATCGTCACCAGTGTTTTAGGTGCTTCAGTGTCTCTCCATTTGTGTACAGTGTCTTCATCAGTGTTTTCTCCTACGTTCGTGTCTCCACCTGGACGTCTTCGTCTGTTTTGAACTGGTGCCGCCCTTCATTACAGTGTCTTCTGTCGAACGACTTTTGGTCACTTGTGCAGTATTCATCTTGTGTTTGCTATGTTTTTTATGTTTTCCATGCCGTCTGTGTCTTTTCGCCTAAGCACAGTGTATGTAGGCCGCTGCGGGCCCGCCTCAGCTGAGGCATGAAATTACAATAAAGAAAAAAGATACATGTAACTTAGTGAACTTATCATTTCTGAGAACGCATGCTGTTACAGCATGATTTCCTGTAAATACCACATTAATGCAATAAATGCTCAAAATGATGACCGTCAACCTCAATGCATTTGCCAATGTGTAACAACATTCCTCTTAACAGTGAGTAGTTCGCCTTCAATAATATTCATAGATGCATTCACAATGTGTTGACGCATGTTGTCAGGCGTTGTCGGTGGATCACGATAGCAAATATCCTTCAACTTTCCCCAGAGAAAGGAATCCGACGACGTCAGATCAACGTGCGGGCCACGGTATGGAGCTTTGACGACCAATCCACCTGTCATGAAATATGCTATTCAGTACCGCTTCAACCGCACGTGAGCTATGTGCCGGACATCCATCATGTTGGAAGTCATCGCCATTCTGTCATGCAGTGAAACATCTTGTAGTAAGATCAGTAGAACATTACATAGGAAATCAGCATACATCGCACCATTTAGATTGCCATCGATGAAATGGGGGCCAATTACCCTTCCTCCCATAATGCCGCACCATACATTAACCCGGCAAGGTCGCTGATGTTCCACTTGTCGCAGCCATCGTGGATTTCCCGTTGCCCAATAGTGCATATTATGCTGGTTTACGTTAGTGCTGTTGGTGGATTGTCATTTCTCTTGTGACCAGTGGTAGAACTGTACACAACGTTCAAAGTCGTCGCCATCCAATTCCTGGTGCATAGAAATATGGTACGGGTACAATCGATGTTGATGTAGCATTCTCAACACCGACGTTTTTGAGATTCCCGATTCTCGTGCATTTTGATTGCCACTGATGTGCGGATTAGCCGCGACAGCAGCCAAAACACCAACTTGGGCATCATCATTTGTTGCAGGTCGTGGCTGACGTTTCACATGTGGCTGAAATTTTCCTGCTTCCTTATATAACGTAATTATCCGGTGAACAGTCCGGACACTTGGATGATGTCGTCCAGGATACCGAGCAGCATACATAGCACACGCCCGTTGGGCATTTTGATCACAATAGCTGTACATCAACACCATACCGACCTTTTCCGAAATTGGTAAACGGTCCATAAAACACGGGTAATGTATAACGAAGCAAATACCGTCGTTACTGGCGGAATGTTACGTGATACCAAGTACTTATACGTTTGTGAATATTACAGCGCCATCTGTCACAAAGCGAAAAAAGTGGTCCAACTAAAACATTCGTATTTCTTTACGTCCTACACGAATATGTAATGAAAATGGGGGTTCCTATTTTAAAAAATCGCAGCAGATATCCGTTTGACCTATGGCAGCGCCAATCTAGTGGACCAATCATAGCGCCATCTGGCTACCCCTTCAAGCTATACGAGTTTCGTTCTTTGTACTTTTTTCGTTTGATACTTACGTCGTGAGATATTTGGCCTGGTCACTATCAATGGACCACCCCGCGTATATGATCAGAATAACATATTAACAACTTTTAATGGCAAACAAGGGCAGATGTGAATCACAATTGTAAAATGTAGCAGGAGCATACTATGCTCATTTTCTGTTACTGGAAAATTACCGAATTAGCTGAAACCTAGCCACCAAAATTTTGTTTTATTCGAATACACACTTAAAGAAGGAGCACACAAATTAATGCAAATATTGTGGAATCTATTGATTTATGTCATGTAGTCAACAAGTAACAACACTTCATGACTCTTCAAAATAATTGAGAAATTCTTACATGTAATTTTCACACAGACAGACACAACAAAAAAAGCACACAAGCACATAAAGAAAGAAAGGGTATGGGAAGAAAAGGAATGTAATTAATTAAAAATATAAAAGTGACTTTATATTTCACCTCATAATATTAAATCCGTAACACTATTCTAAATGTCATTAAGAAATTAATGTGCACTTAAGTTACATTTTTTCATTGTTTTAAAAAGATTAATATTTACATTCATAGTGGCGTCACTTCTCTTAGTATAATTATTTAATACAATATTTACACAACGGAGCAGTATGGAAGCACTGATAGATTCAAGACTATGTCTGTTTGTACATTGAAATCTACTAAACAAAACACTGGGAATATTACAGGATGCTACCTCCAAGAGCACACACATTTAATTTGCTTGTTGCAGAAACAAAATTTCATGTTCTTTTACAATTTTTTGAAAAGTTAAACAAGCACAAGTTACATATGCCACCACATATTTTTGGGATATGCCAAGACTCCTCGATCCTTTGCCATTATGAAATGATAATCCTGCTTTACTTAATCTGAAATGAGAAATACTTTGAAATACTCACTGTGAGATTTTTCAGCACTTGGTGTGACCAATATCCTGATATGTAGTGCAAAAATGGCCAGGTGTCCTCCACTATCCCTTCAACGTCATTCTCATCTACCACCACATTAAATAAATCTGGCACTGGGATTTCTTTTAACTCCTGGATTTGAAAAGTTGTCTCAAAAGTATCTGATTCCTTAATAACCACATGTACAACACCTTGAAACTGTAGTACAAGGGAAAACATGGCACATACAGTCACACACAACAGATCGCCGTACAGCAATGAACTGAAAAGAACCCCTAAAACTTCACAAAAATCAGACACACAACAACGCTGTGCATTGATCAGAAATTTCGTCTCTGAACAATGTGGAAGTTGTTCGAGCGCTAGACAACAAGAAGCGTGCGGTTAGTACGTCCTAACTACTGACTGCTTCTCTTTACTGCCTCTGGTAGTCTCACCCTGTGGCAGCGGTCGGCGATATAAATGGGTTATACTGAAACGTGGTGCGTGGCTTTTTAAACTTACTGGACCACCGAATGCTAATGCAAATAAGCACTCGGATATTTTCTTTTAAAGTGAATTATTTAGGCAACGAAGTGGGAAATAAATTAATTACAATTAATTAATGAAATTATTAACTTGTTGCACAGCAACCATTTACAACTCAGTACTCTCATAAAATGGATGCTGAAATTAATTTACTCAAATGCGTGATCAGCCTGAATGAAAGCAGTTAGTTAAACTAAAACATAATTCTTTAGAATCTAATTGAAATTCAGAGTTTGGGCTTGCAAAAATACTGCGCTTTGGTAACGACAGATTGGGTGTACCAAAATCGATTTCGGAGGGTGTGGCTACGTTGATGGACACACATGAAGCATAAACACAATTTAGTTTAAGCACAAACACAAGTTAAACACTATACAATAAAAAGATTGTAATAACACTGGTCGTTGCCTAAGTTAAATTTAACACTGTTTCAAATGGTTAAATGGTGATGGACCACATGAAGGGGGAGGTATGTGAACATTCTTGGAAGGGGAACGAATAAATGCACGTACTTACGTAAGATCCATACTAACGAACGATGATCAAGACATATTACACCTACACCAAAGACTCAGGGAAAAAGATTCGTGCCTTCCGAAGTAGTAACCTTTCGACAATACAGTTGCTTAAACATTGACAGACAAATAAAACTGATGCAAGGGGGGAATGGGGGGGGGGGGGGGGAGGGGACTTACTAGAGTTAAAAAAAAGATCACATTTACGAGGTGTCTGAATATTTTCACAAAACGGTTAAATTACATGCGCGACGCGCAAGGAGACAAAATGAACCACAAAAAATTTGTCCCTCGGTGGACACAGAGAGCTGAGGGCTCAACTGCCCCGTCGAAGCACCTAGTTCAGACTAACAAAGCAACCATTTGAAATTTCACACAGTAAAATACTCTAAAATCCATTAATTACACAGAGAATTCAACAGTAACTAAATTCATTCAAGGGAACACGACTGATCACTGAAAAATACGGTAGGCGAGTTCGCGCCATGTGGTGCGAAGCATAAAGGTAAATTTATCAAATCACAGGTGAATCCGAAAGCATTCAAACTGCAGTAATAAATGAAAACATTCACACGAGAATGTAAGCATGCACACCTACACACTTAGGAAACTCTTCTGCAAAGTAATGTCAGCATTACTAGATGGGAAGCCTTTGCACATTAGAAGGTCTGGTAGCACAAAGAACGTACCAGAAGACACTTATTAAAACAGCTAAATTGCACCATGGTCTATCCTGCGTAAACTGTGGATCATATAATGCACCTATCGCTGCAATAAAGGGAGAACTATACTACTTGAGCTAGCCTCAAGAGTTACACATCTCACTCTAAGTTCAGTCTTAAGCTACGGACCACACTCACCGACTGCCCAGCGTTAAGTGCTTAAGCACCCCCCAGAACAACGAATCTTCACAGGTAGCCAGAACAGACCAAAGGGGTTGCTTCCGGTACCAACCTACCCACTGTTGATAAACACGACTCAGAAGGCGCAAGCCTCTTTCCTTTGACTGAACACCCAAAATTGGCCAGACTGTCCACAGCACACAGCAAGTTCCATACTACTGGCTACCAAAGGAAACACGAAAAATACGTACACATGCACTTTCACACGGGCAGTAATGAGAAGGTTGGAAATCTGGGAGCATTCATTCATATTCATTCATATTTAGTGTAAATCTAATTGAGGGCTTGCATATGAACAATTACATAATATTAGTACTTTAATACCGATGCAGTACACAGAGACCTTTCAATGGTGCGAGGTCAGATCCCAGTTGCCTTGCAAAACTATTGCGGAACCGTCGTGCCTTCACAGTCAAATGACGGACCTCTCTCTCTCTCTCTCTCTCTCTCTCTCTCTCTCTCTCTGTCTCTCTCTCTCTGATGTCACACACGGTCGCCCCTACTCTGGCCTTCGGGATACTGTTTCGATCTCTACGAACTGCCAGCTGTTTGTTGCTTTAATTTGCGACACCAGTGTATTTCAAAATGAAAATGTTAACGACTATCGTTTAAAAGTCCATACCTCCAACTTTTCCGCAAGGTATCTAAACCTGTCCAAAACTAATTATCTTCCGAATTAATTTTTTGTCGAACTTACTGTTAGATCCTGAACTTTCCCATTATAATTTTGTTAATAATTTTTTATGTTCCACTTGACGTGCAGTATTTTTTAATTAAGTAGCTAATAAGATAGCTCAGTATTTTGCGGATTATAAAATATTTTAAGCAAGATGGCTGCCGTCAATAATGAGTAGTGTAGAACATATTTCTCACAGTCGAAGCTGTATATGGACCTAGCACAACTGAGGTCAGGCAGTCTGCGGCTGATGGTAAATGGAGCAACACCTGTGTCTCTTGTCGTGAGCTGTGTGCTGCAGTCCGATAACTAACATAATGAAATATTCGCGTACATTGTGTACAGTTCGTTTTCTTCACTCGTGGGCTTCATTCGTGACTTTTCTGACAGTAATTAATAATTAATTCTGAGCGAGAACTTTTTACACATTGATCATTGACTCCTACGAACAATCACCACTTAGCAGGGCAGTGTTAAGGGACTTGATTATTGTTTTGCACTATCTTAATTGTTCAGAGTTCCTTAAAAGTGTAAGAGGGCAGTGACATGGTGAACTGATACGTTACATTTTTGTCACATAAGAATTGTTCCTCCGCCCGCTGGGGCCGAGTCCTTCTAGAAGCTTCAGCCCGTAACCAAGCTGCTGGTACGGTCGCAGGTTCGAATCCTGCCTCGGGCATGGCTGTGTGTGATGTCCTTAGGTTAGTTACATTTAAGTAGTTCTAAGTCTAGGGGACTGATGATTACAGATTTTATGTCCCATAGTGCTACGAGCCATTTGAACCATTTTACAACTGTTTCACCCACTGGACCGTTCTGTGTTATTACTAACACCAGGACAATTTAACAATATGGGAGACAGTGTAGTAGGTAGTAGTCTGCTTTGCTTTTGAGACACAAATCTGGCCATATCGGTGAATAATTTTCAGTGAGAGCGCAATTAAAGTGTTTTAAATCTACGTCCAATGTCCACCAAAATACCGCTGTAGACTATTAGTAGAACTAACATCTTTCAGCCAATTCTGGAGCCGCACAGCTACCGAGAAAAACAGTAGAGACTTATGCAGAAGGAAGCAGGATCGTTCTACACTCTTGCGAATTATTCAAAAATTGCTGTAGGTTCAATAACAAACAAGCCGAAATATTCATTCTAAGACTCTAGTTAGCCACGAATTTAAATAGTGCTGTAGGCTTACTACAAATTTTCTTCTACGTACCATGGCATGGCAGAAAGTTTGAAACCCGGGTACTTGGTGATATGGCAGGAAACCTGTTACTCGAATGAAAATTCTAAATAAAATATTTGAAGAAAATACGTCTGGACGAAGTGGACAGAGGGAAGCTGCAAGGAGATATGACATTCCAACACAGACCATTTAGGAACAAATTGAGAAGGAAGAGCAACTGCAAGGCTGGAAGGCCCACCACTCTTACCGAAATTGGAGAAAGATGGTTTGTTGATCACTGTATCAGTATTAGTGATGTGGGTCTTCCAATTCCAGTCTTTGACTTGAGATGCATGATTAAGTTGTATCTTGATACCTGTATAAGAAAAGTTTACTGCCTTGCTGATAATATGCTTCCGATGGGCCTGGGGAAAAGTAATTTCTAGGGACATAATTCTGAACTGTCTCACAAAATTACAGTCTGTATTTCAAGGAAGGCTGCTGCTGTAAATGAGAATGTAATCAATAACTTTTTGGAGAAATACAAAGCCGAGGTTGACGGCGTTCCTTTTGAAATGTTTCCAGTTTTGTTGAAACTGGGTTTCGTAACATACTTGCGATATAAAGCCCTTGTTTCGTCGGACATGTCGACGTCCTGAGAAAACTGAGGACACCTCAAAACCGTGCATCACTCTCATATTGTTTGGGAAGGCAGCACGAGAATTCCTTCCCCCTTATCTTATTAATAATGGTAAGCCAAAATGGACTGACTGTATTCACAGTTCACCTCCTGGAATGCAAATGAACACATTGGAGTGAGTGGCTAGAACAGAGTGTGTTTGACAGTTGGTTTCAGACTTACTTCCTCCTGTTTGCCTAAGAGAAAGGAGGACAGAGAGTAATTATTAGAGATAAACCTTCTTCTCACATCTTAATGAAAACTATGCGACTGTTTGAGGAAAACAACATAAATTTCATCTGCATTCCACTGAACGGTACTAGTCTTATGCACTCTTTAGATGTGCCTTTTTTTTCTTCTCTGAAGAATAACTGGAGAGAGATTCTTTATCAATGGATGCACATTGCAGATGGAAAAAAGAAACATCGTTTTCCGAAGGGTGTATTTAGTGGCCCACAGTCGAAGATTTTTTAGATGAACAGAGAAAATTTAATGAAAGGATTGAGAAATGTCAAATACGCTGGAAGTGTGATAGTGCTAAAAATAAGTCTTGTGTTATGAGAAGTGTGGAAACTGAATTCAGTAAAAATTTGGAGAAGGCGAGAAAGACAGTCAGACTTCAATGCGAAGATCGTCAAAACGTATATGTTCCAAATAGAGCCAGGGATGGTATGGACGTTGTTTCAGGGTGGGGTACGCATTAAAAGAACAATCATCTTTCATAACCATCTGTTTTTATGTAATTTAAAGTATGTTTTAACTAGGTTGGACTTTGACAGAACAGGGGTTTTGTGCTGTCAGCCTGCCCTTTACTGGGCAACCAAAGTATCAGCAAAGAGGTCTACATTCTTGCATACAGGTTGTAATGGTTCATTATTTATGTGACCATGAAAGGTCTCTGTTGGATACCTTACATGTTAATTTCTTAAATCCCCTTCTGAATTTACTGTGGTGTTTCTGACTCCTTCTGGGAGGAGACTGAGCAGTGAAACGTGTTACTTTTACACATAAACAAGAACGATCTGTCACACTACTACACTTTGAAACACAATTTATATGTAATTCATGCCACGCAGTCTCATATGGAACCTACATGCGCTTTTTTTATATAGTGTATACGATAAGATACTGTCATCCCCCTTCCCTTCTGTGTGAAAGGATGAATGAGCAAATGTATTTCTAGTTGCATGCTTGATGGTAGCAGACAAGCCTGTCTGCTAGAGAACAGTAGGATCAACGTCGGAACAGGTAGCTACGCTTTCTAAAAGCAAAGAGGTTTCTATTCTTAGTATGGTCCTGTCCGTCCCTTGTCATGTTGGTATAGGAAGCTGCCTCTCTGGTCACTTCCGTTTGTATACGTAATGCACCCTCGGCAGGGGCCCACAGGAGTCTCTCCGTGGTGAGCGTCTGAAGTGGTAAGATCTCCGGCTAAGCGCGTCTCTGCTGTCTGTAGGACAATGGATTTCTTAACTTCAGCCTAACTGAAAATTTAATCACCTTTGTTTCAGGTTTAGATCTAAAATATCTTATGTTATCTTAAATTTGCAATGCAGTGTAATTCGAGTGTGAAGTTCAGAATATTTTCCAGTAGTTTCTTAGTCACTACTCTGTAAGCAAAGTGGAACCACGTGTTGACGATCTGTAACTCTAAGATCATCAGTCTTAAATGTGAATGTGCGTGAGATTATAATGTCTCGTCTTGAAAACATTTTTGCAATATAGCAACTTCTCTTTATGTTCAACCCACGTGGCGTGTACTTTGTGAGACCAGTACCACGTGCTTATACTGTATAATTGTTTGACCCATCAGGTTAATAGTATGACGATAGTAACCAGTTCAAGGTTTTTCTTTTCGATGTAATTTATTGTATTTCTCAAAATTATTGTGGAGTTACACCCTTTGTGTAAACTAAGTTGACCACGTGAAGCATGTGGTGTAATCATTGAAGTAGCCCTCAGCTATTCTTTTCGAGAAGATTTCACAGACAATTAGTATGAATTTAGTATACCAGTGAGTGTAATTTCATGGCGGACAGGACTGCGCTACGACCATAACTTCTTTGGGTGAAAATTTAATCAATTGGTTGTGCTTCATTTCGTCTTGCATATGTTTCAACGTTCTTCGTGTGTTATTTTATGAATGCAGTGCTGTATGCAGTCTCCCAGTCTTGGCTCTATATTTGATGTGCTCAAACTCACATTTTCACAATCCTAAATAAGGCACCAGTTTAGTTATGAATCAAGTTTAATATGCTGAAGTTTTAACGGAACAATGATAAATGTTAATATAAATGACCACATATAAACTGATTTATTTCTTTTTATTTAAATTCTCTTTTTATATACAGTACATATCACTGGTTGTCTTAAGATGACTATTAAAAGATTATAATTAATGTTAGTCTGGTTGGGAATTTGGTAAGCTAGACTGGATACCTGGTGAAACAGTTGCTCAGTAATGAAAGGTTAACTTCCCCAGATAGCTCACAGCTTTTAACCCGCTTTTATTGCCTTGAATATCGGCACCGCTTTCAGAACAACTTATTGCATCAACATTACGTCCATTACGGCACTCCAACCCCAGTTCTCGATACCACTAATATCGCACTACTTTTCTGCGAAGTAACAGACATGTTTTTGTGGCAGTATTCACATTTGGTTTTATTGATGTATAGGTACTCCAATGTATGGATATATTACAGTGATATGGTTTTTGTGTGTATTCCTTTCTGTGAGACTGTCATAATATTTGACTTACTTGTAACCGTTTCGGCGAAAATGCACACAGAGCAGTCTGTGTTTCACTTTGCAGAAGTTAAGCTGATATTTCGCTTTGTAAAAGAACAGTCAAGTCTTGTGTTTGGTTAAAGTGGAAATTAAATGTATGGAGATTGATACAAAACTGTTGTCTTGGTGATGTGACAATTGAGAAGAACTATATGTGAATTTACAAGAAGTGAAATAAAGCTGCGAATCGTGAACACCAAGTCAAAAATTATTTCTACCATACCATTTTCCGATCTTGGATTGTTTGATCATTAAGAATTTCCTGGAACACGCATTTGTTAGATCCTGAAATATTGCTAAAATACAGATCTGGACCTTCTAGCAGTCAAAGTGGAATCACCCTAGAATCAACAAGATGAGCCATAGCAACTTCGACGATATCTACGTGGGAATCCATTCAAGATAAGTGCCAAAATTAATGACTTTTTTACAGTGACTTCATTATTTCCATTATGACGATACCATCCACAGTCAATAACTTTGTTGTTGCCCAATGAAGCGAACATATGCTGCGTGAGCAACATTATTAATCTGATTTCTAACCTACTTTGCAAGTGGTGGTATTGTTAGAAGGTGTTAGTACTACTTAGATAACCAACACGTACTGCTGTGAGCAAGGGACCGGCTACCGCTCTGCCATCTCTTGGCGACGCCCCGCAACAGCTGTGTGGGGTGCCGTCCGCCGACCGGTAGCAACAGACAGCTGGCAATCGCATTTATTTCCAATTTTGACGTCTTGTCGAATAGTATCTGAAGTAACGTTAATCTCAACAACTGTATATACTTTGTTCTGTAACGACGTTGATGTAAATAAACGAATATTTACAATACTTCTTCCAAGAATGTGTAATACTCGTTCTCTTGGTCTGTGGCAAATGCTATACAGTTTACAGTAACTTCAATATGATCCATAGTTGGGTCCTGCATAACTACCAATTTTTGGCAGGCACAGATAGAGTAAAAATCTGTGCCTCGCAATGTATGTGATTGATGATCTTACTTAGACAGGTTGTCACTTCCCTCGGTAACTGTGATTTCATAAAATATATTACAAGATTTATGTAATTTTTGAATAAAGCTGGAGCAGAGCATGTTCGGTATCGGAACTTGGAGCGTAATTTGATGAATGGAGAACTTCGGCCCATTAACATAATTTTCGTTTTAGGGCGAGGCTATTGATGATCTTACTTCGAAAGGTTGTCACTTCCCTCGGTAACTGTGATTTCATAAAATATATTACAAGATTTATGTAATTTTTGAATAAAGCTGGAGCAGAGCATGTTCGGTATCGGAACTTGGAGCGTAATTTGATGAATTGAGAACTTCGGCCCATTAACATAATTTTCGTTTTAGGGCGAGGCTGGAACTACACAACCAGGCAACCCGACGTCGCCTTTAACTCTGGACAGCCAGGCCTGCAGAAGACAGCAGGGGGCTCAACCCACACCCTCTCGCTGCTGCAAACCAGCATCAGCGCAAGAGCGTTTACTTCTTTCCCGAAAGTGTAACGACTTTGTTCTCGACTATCAACCGGAGTGCCATTTACGAAGAAATGGTGCCGCTCTTTATCATTTAAAAGAAACTGTGCCGTTGCCGTATGCTAAGGTGCAAAATGCATGTTAAGCTAGTTACAGTACACTGTGAATTCCTTCTATTCTCCTGGAGGTCGTATGCAAACTTTTACTACTTGTTAAGAAAAGCGTTTTGACAGAAACAGACACCTTAGTATGTAAATTACACTAACAGAGTTACTGTGACCGTGATATCTACACTAAAATCTAGTAGATAAGACGTCGTAATTATTCTGGTGATCGTAAGTTTAATTACTTCGACAAAAATGTGGTTCACTCGGACATAAATTACTCATTCACACAGTGAAAGATAAATTATGTTCTACTATAATTTGAAAAAAAACAGCTTAAAATATTTAACGAAAATTACGAAAAGAGATTATAATAGACTTACAAATAATAATAAATAAAATAAAAAAGAAAACAATAAAAATAAATAATGGAAATATAGTAGAAAAAAGAATATAAAATAAAAATATCTGCACTCGATATTGCCGTTTTGATATAAATATATCGATATATCGGCGTTCAATTTCAAGTCATTGAAACTCGATATATTTTGGAAAAGATATCGATATTTTAGGAACAGATCTAGATTTTATGGACGCACTCCCTTACTGTTTGGCAGCTAGAGCGATTCTAGCGCCCTGAGGGGTGAGAAAGCAATCACAAGCATCTTAAGGATAATGTTTGTTTTTACTTATTTTCTACTTAATTCAGGAAACAGTTGTCACATTTTTTAGTTTCATGCATTAGGAAGATATCAAGAGACCTGAAGTATCATTAAATACATGTGGAAACAGCCGAACCACACTGATTCAATGATATAAACTATAACATATTTATTAAGAAATTCTTTCGAGTAGGTGTATTTGCAGCGTACTCCGCTGAAAGAAAGAGAATGTAAACACAAACGTCATGCCTGGGTAGCATATGTGTCTGTTGTTATTATGTAGGTACTTTCCAAGACACTTAAAATTTTATGGAATTTAGTGATTCGCCCTTTCCACCACCTCACTCGACATTCCTATTCCACAAGTACTTTTGTAAATGTAATTACTTTTGCTTCAAAAGCTCACGTGTTGAAGATTCTTGCCGTTCGTGGCCCAGGTTTAGCAAATAATTCTTGAAATGAATTGTTCCGTGTCGAGAAAGAGTTTTGTTACTTTTGACGATTTACTATTACGTCTGTGTGGTTTTCCCTTAAGCCACAGTTGTGGGACCTTGTATGCTCCGTTAAATAATGTAGGAATTACATTCCATGTAGGTCCCCTACTTTCCAGATTTACTAATATAGCTGGAAGCGTCGCGAATAAAACTCTGCCTTTTAGTGTAGATATAAGACGTATCTCTGCAGAAGGTCAGGTCTTCGGGAGTTTACTAGCACTTTCTTGTTACAGGAGAATCGTAAATAAACTGCCCTGTAATGTATCGCTTCATACCGCCGAGGGTGCTTACCTCAGAAACTCCCAATGGCAGCCCCATCAGATTTGGTGGCTCAGTGGATAGCCCGTCTAAAAATGAATACAGATCAAGCATGGAAACAGGAAGAAAGTGTTCTGAACTGTGAAAAAAAAAAATACAAACAGTGAACGGACAAGTGCAATATTGATCTGAATAGCCACGGTGTCATGGTTAAGTGGTCATGGTGCTGGACTATCAAGTAAAAGAGGCATGTTCAAAACTCTCTCGTGCCATTTACTTTTGTTTCAGTTTTTCACAACATTATGAACTGTCCGTCCCGTCAATGTTTCTTCTCTTTCTGCTGGCTAAGCAGTTGTCATACTATACGTTGGTTATAGAATAGTCTATGAGTCATGTGGTAAGAATACGTTACCGTGTGAATGTGATCACTTCCAAGGAAATGCTGAAAATATATTAATTTGTCTCATAAGCTGCAACAAATGAACGCAACAGTTGTCACATAGTTTCTCTGTGCTCTGTCAAAACATACGTTTTTAACGGTTTTTTTAAAATGCGTTTCATGTTGGAAGTTTTGACTCTTGAATACTCTTGTTGTAATATAGTTCACAGCCGTTTATTTGTTGTTTTCATTTCTGTGAGACGTGTTTGTGGTATCTCAACTGCTCTCACTATGCATCACGTTTGCTTGCGACGGTAACGTTCATACCTGTGATTTACACATTTTAGTAAGAGGCTACGCAAAATTGGAAACGTTTTGCAATGAAAATTAGGGATCGCTATGATTTTGCATTCCGTGCGCATTGCACCATATGTTGCTGCGTATGAAATTTAGCTAACATGCTGAATTTTTCTTTAGACTTGGGAGGAGGTCTCTATCTGCCTCCGATCTCGAGAAAATGGATGCTGTGTAGCGCACTCACGCTCGCTGGAATGAAATATTCGAAACATCCCTGATATCTCCTAAACGCTCGAGACGTCGAAACGAGAGTTTGGCGAATGATGGCACAGGAAGAGGAGTGTATCTTGCCAATTAGTAAACACACGGAACTTTCTTATCTGTGGCGATATATCAGTAATTAAACTTCCTTTTTTATTTTTTTAACTCCAGTGAAATTCTTTAAGAGTTATCGAGAGCTACTGAAACATGAGTTTCCTTGTATGAAAATAAACATGAAATCTCTTATATTACTGCAAACCGACGCTATGAAGTTTTTCGTAAGCTGTTTAGCTCTCTGATTGTTAATTAGTTGTTCAATGAGTCACTCTGTTTCAGAATTCAGTCGAAATAGCTGCTGTGAGATGAGTTTGTGCAAATTACGCTGTGTTTTGGCAAAGGGAGTACAGTTAAACATGACAATAAGAGAAATGTGACCATTACTCATAAATGCTGATGCTTCTTCGAATGAGAAAACGTTAATAATTGGCACAAAAATAAACTGCCTATTCGGCTGCAATTTTGGTTGAATTCCCGGAACCAATCGTATTTTTAACCCCGAATGGAAACTTACGAAAGGATTTTATTCCTTTTTTCATCTGAGCAGTATTAAAATAATGAGGAACTTATCCTTCAGGCGGAATGATAGGCACATGCCAGATGCTGCTTACTCACCTATGCCCTGCCGAACTGACAATGTGTGATTCGCGAATACAGTAGTAGTTACTGAGAAAGGTAAACAACTGCTACGTGGCAGAACACTGACGACATGAGAAGTTAAGTTCCATAGTGCTCAGAGCCATTTTGCTACGTGGCACAACACAATGGTCCGTATATCGTTCAGCAGCCGAGAATAGCGCGCGCGACAGAATGCGGAAGTTAGCCAAGTGTGCTTTGTGAGAGGAAGGGTTCACGTCGTTCGTGTAAGTAGATCTGCCTTAGTCAGCGATACATTTCGACAAATTAAATGTATCAAATCACCACACACTTTCATGATACTCATACTGATATGTTGTCGTACTCAGTACTGCCATTACTTACTAGTTTCCAATGACTAGCTACATTTTCACTTTGTTGAATGTCCTTCAGTAGTGCATCATCCCAGTGACGCATTTATATCATGGTGGGTACATTCCAACAAACGTTTGTTGCTCTATTACTCTGTCGGAGTTACTACATTTGTCATCAAGATCAGTCGTATTTAGTCACAATTATTGAATTTTATAGACAGTAAGACTGGTAATGTAACCTGTTGTATGTGTATGACATGTTTTGTAACTGCATCATTTTTCATGTAATACAATATATCAATTGTGTACAACTAATCAATAATTCTGTGTAATTCCAGTGAATGTAGAAAAGGCTGGCTCCCTCTTAAGATGGTAATTGTGATGTCTTTCTGTAATGGAACCAGGTTCTGCACTGGATTTTGTAACAGCTTTTTCAGGAAGAACATGTACATATGTCTGACTTAAATAAATTATTGTTCATTACTTCTAGTATTTTATACATCTTACATTAACTTAAACTATTAATAATCATATTATTTTGAGCATGCTGCGGACTACAATTTTCATGTTACAGTAATTTGTCTACATATTACAATGAATTAAATTTGCTGTAGTCACCAGCAGTGATTTCTGATCCATCCCTGGAGTAACTAAAGTGCAAATGTGAATTGCAGTGTCCCTTGTCCTGAAGTTTAATACAATTCTTCATATCCTATACAGCATTACCTTTGTTTTACAGGATAGCTTGATTTCCTTAATGAGTCACTGTCTCCTGCCGTCACGTAGGTACACACATAATGAAACACTCTTCAACAATGCAACAAACAACTCCCAAACAATGGAACAAATTAACCTAGAAATAGGTTTACCATATTACTGACGTTTTTAGCTTGATACATTGTCTCATTCCGACTGCTGCAAATGTCTGCTGAAGGTTTGTAGATTTTCACTGTTAACTTATATATACGTCCTCTTGATGAAACTACTGTTGTTTGCAGGGCTTACAGCATGCATTTTGAACAGTTGGCCATCACGGTCAGGGAGACATACGAAAGTTCACTTAAACATACGTTGTTAATTCTTTTATCTGTAGGGTATTGTCCATCAGGCTTTTAAAGTTCTTTGCAACTCTTGTGAGAAAGTCAAAAACTGCATTCGGTTCATTACATGCTCAAAACCTGCCGCATTTTTACAGGAAAGGAAATTTACGTTACAATAACAAAGCATGATTTTTCGGCTTTCTGAGAACAGGTGAGTTAAAAGTAGTAAGAATGTACTCAGCTTTGCTTTGTGAGCTCTTTAAACAGCTACACAATATTTTATTTAGTATCTGAAGGCCGAGGAATTTAATATATACACAGTATTAGTGCAGAATTTTTCAAGTGAGTGCAAATAATAGTCGTCTGCCCCAGAAAGACTGTAGTTTATCACAGTGTATTTTTCACAAATGTACCCTGTTTCATCATGTATATCGCAATATTATTTACATCCTGCACTTGTACGTTTCCATTGTCTGTTGATAAGTCTTAAGCAATTAGGTTACCGATAAAAAAAAGAATTATAAACTAAAGCTTCTGCTGTATCGCGATGGATAAACTTCCGTATTTTAACCATACGGCAAAGTACTCTCCTCTTTGCGTGGGATCATTTGCCAAAATCTCGTTTCGATATCTCCAGTGGTTTACGAGATATGAGAGGCGTTATGAATATTTCATTGCCGCCCGCCGGCGATTGGAAGTGAACTTACTGCAGATGCTCAATTTTTTCGAGATTGGGGCAGCCATTGATCCAAAGTTTTACGAAAATTTCAAACCTCATCTGTATTTCATACTCAACAATAGAATGTATAATATGCACAACAAAAAAAAAAAACAAAGCTACCTCTATTTTTGATTGGAATGTTCTCAAATTTGATACTCATATGTGAAATACCACAATGGTTATGACCATTGCCAAAATGATTGGTACTTCAGCCTGAAGCTGCCATATAAAGTTACAAGTATTTCATAAATCACTTATTTTTCACGGAACAGATTCTGTAAAACTGTTTTACAAAGATTGCAGGCGGTGCATCTCGATACTTTCAGGGCAGAGCCAAGCCAACACTGGCCCGCTTTGTGTGACGTCACAAGAGCACGCCGCAGCCTTCTCTCTAGGTGGTGGTTGAAACCACAACTTCTGATACACAGGCCTCACGGCCAACTGTGACGCCACTGCCGCTAGGCCGTCGCCTGAAATTTGTGTTCCCACAAGAGCCTGCACTTCTTTCCTGAAAGTGTAATAAAATCACGAGACTTTGTTCTCGACTATCAATATGTGTGGCATTTACAAAGAAATTGTGGCGCCTTTATCATTTAAAAAGAATCTATGCCATTCTGGTATGCTGTAGTGCAAAATGCATGTTATGGTGGCTACAGTGTTCTGTGATTTCCTTCTGTTGTGTTTTTTACTTCTCGTTAAGAAAAATGTTGCGAGTGAAAGCCACATACATCACAGTCTGTAAATTACACTATTAGAGTTACTGTGATAGAGATAGTTTCAGTAAAAGTTAGCAGACAGGATGAAGTAATTATCCTGGTGATAATAAGTTCAGTTACTTCACATAAATGTAATTCACTGAGACAGAAATGAGTCACCGAAGACTGTATCAATACTGTCGCTGGGAATAGTGTAATAGTAAACCCTCTTGTAGCAAAGTTGTAACTAACAAAGCCAAAAGGCAGATTTCATAATATGACACCTCCCTCTGTTGGTGTCACCAGAACTGTCAAATATGTACCAGAATTCTACCGTTAATGAAATGAAATATTTGTAAATAAAATATAGGCTTATTATTACAATTTTAATGTCTTAACAATGCAATTACACATATCGATAAGGTAAATGAGGAAAAATCAGGAATGAGAGAAAAATGACAAATGTAAATGTTTGTTAACCTGACACAAAATTTATTTCCAACTACTTTACAGTAGTCGATTTTCTCCTTTTGCTGTTATTACCGTTATGGCTATCGTTAAGTTTTGAACATTATTATTGAGAAAAATATTACATGGTACTTTTACTACGCACTGAAGAATTCTGTCATCTGTGTGATCTGCCTGACTGTAAGAAAACTCACTTAGGAAAAAGTCTTTTAATTTCAGCAACATCCATTATTAAAAAGTAAATATCTCTGGGAAACGCATCTAATGAAGCTGTGTTTCTGTTCTTTGGAGACCAAGTTTTTGCCAACCTAATAAGCAGATATAACAACATTATTAACCTCATTATCCTTCATTGTTTTCTATTGCTGATAATATTTTATCTCGCTCTAAATACATTTTACGTGTGTCGCATCTTAGATTCTTAAGAACAGCATTTGCGCAGTACTCTGACAGGTATGTGTAAAAAAAAAAAAGGCAAGTATTCCTAGGCAGACTGACTCTGACCGTCACTGAAATCCATTATACTGTCAAAATTAGCTCGTGGTGGTGGTAAGGTGACATCATCTGCACAGTCAGCTTCCAAAGAATCTAATCTGTTCCAACTTTTCCAAGAACACGTAATGGAATTTTCAAGGGTAGTGGGGCCTGAATTTCAAATAGATGTCTCAAAGATATCAAATAGTAAAATACTGCCATTGTTCGGTGTTTTCCATATCGTGTTTTCTGCAGCATGCTTCTAAACTATTCCTGGCAAATGTTACTTAAAATTCGAGTCTTCTATGCAGTACTTGGTCATTTCTACAAGAGCATAACTGTTATGAGAGATGTGCAAATGAGTGTCATTGGATAATCCAAGTGTGTGATCAGGACAACGTTTCCATACGTCAAGCAACGACAGAAATCTTTCGATTATCTGATATTGTGCTGGAAAGTAGTTCTGCAGTGCATCCTTGAAGCGGATATCTCTACCATGTCAGCTAATATTTAAAATGTTCCACTACACACAAATTATTTCTGGTGAATTTAGCAGTGCTCTAGAACTTTCAGTAAGATGATGTTCCCCCAAGGCTATCAAACCTTGAACAGTCCTCTCACTAAAAATATTAAACACAAGTTTGGAATTTTGACACTCCAGATTGCTTTTATAAAGAGTCTCTAAATTAAGTTTTTTGGCCAAAATTTTTTATTTTTGTACACTCCATGTCATATGCTTTTTAACTACAGAGATTTTCGCCATAAGGGTTTGCGTACTTTCTGAAACAGTTTCAAACTCTGGGTACTTTATTGTCTGATCTGGTTCTTCTTTATTGATCCAATGGTATGTGACGCATTTTAATATGTGAACGGAATGTTAAACTAATAAAGGGGATGTCGGTCATTACAAGGGAGATTGTAAGCAATTGACAGTTGAGAAGGGGAAGCAAAGAATGACGTGGCCCGTCTGTTAATTGAATTTTTGTCACTGACAACACAGACTACTCAGTGAAACAACATGAACTGATTCACAAAGATATTGAAACCTCAGTTTTGTATACAATAGGTAATTGCCCCTAACTGCTCACCTACTGAATGTGTTTGAAAATGCAGACATATCTTATGCAGTGTATTAGGAAGGGATAGCGCAAGACAATTTGTGCTCATTATAAACTAGTAAGTGTGTGGTCATATTGAAGATAAAATGCTACAAAACAAAATACAATCTGCCGAGTATCTGTAATGCTTCTTTTGGCCACCCATTAAATTCACTTGCCATTATAAGAAATTAATGTTTTTACTTTCGGTTTTATGAGAAAAAAATATTCCGTTTTTTCAAATAAATGGTTATGAATACTAATTAGTCTGTTACTGAAGTATCGTAATTAGTCTGTTACTGAAGTATCGTTGTTCCTTCTGGTGAAGTTTTCCAGGTTATCTATAATGTCAATTAAGACATTTAATCCTTCTGTGCATGACCTATATTTTCTGCCCATTTTCATACCCGATATGTGTAATTCGAGAATTTAAATGGAAAAAACATTTTGTGGATATTAACATGCAGAAATATTTTGTTTCAAAGTTTATCAGTATAATTCAAGACAGGTGTGATCATTTGTAATACTTTTACTGAAAGAGAAGCCCCCAGTATTATATAAAACTTTTTGCGGGTTGGTGGCTATGGTATTCATCAAGAACAAATCAATAAGCAAACAAGGATGACTGGAATTTTAAAAATAGTTGTGCACCATACATTTACGGTTGTGACACACGAGGCGGTAGGTGGTCTGAAATCTAGGGGGGATGGAAAAAAAAGGGGTGGGGGCAGTGAAGGATGGCAGTTGGGGAAGTAAACAGGGGGTGATCAGGAAGGGAAAAAGAGGAGGGTGGAGTGTCTGATGGAGAACTAGATATAGGGGTTGTGAAGGAAAAGATGGAGGTGCAGTAAGGGGACTCAGTTTCACAATTCACCTTCAAAAATATTATAGAAGTAGTGGTCTCCTGCTTCCGTTCAAAATGCATTGCTTAGGGTGTTCTTAGGATTTTTATATTTGCAAAATTTGTACATTAACTTTTTACCTTTGGGTGCTTTATGCAGTATTTTCAGTCGGTGCCCCATGTCATGGGCTGTATGATTGGAGAACCATAAATGCTCACAAATAGTTGTTTTATTATGATTACTTGTATGCAACCAAAATCTCGCAAAAAAGGATGTACTGGTCTCCTCTACGTAGAAACCATCAGACTCACCACAATGTAATCTGTACAAACCTGGTTTGCTGTATTCATCTCTGGGTGATCCAGCGTAATGGCGTAGTTTAAACTGTAAATTATTTGCAGTACCAAAGACCACTTTCATATTTGTTTTCCGAAGACTTCTTTCAATCTTGTCTGAGACACTACCTTGGTAGGTCATTGGTATGAACTTGGTTTTAACCAGCAAATGTTATTCATTTTTTATCTTATTCCTTTTATATAACCTGTTATATAATCATCTACTTAGGATTACCCATATCTATTTCTATAGGCAATGAATCTGAAAATAGTAAGTTCCTCACCATTTGCTTATTGTTCTAAGGGAGAATTCAAAAGGGGCTGAGGAATAGGAAAGCAACTAAAATCGCTCCTATATAGAGCCACTGGACATGACGGGACACTAGTTCGAGTTTAAACAGAATTCATGAAAGAACCTGCCCCTATAATAGCAGCAGTGCACCATAGGTCTCTCGAGGAGTGGAGAGTTCCCAATGACTGTACAGAAGCACTGGCCATATCATTTTCAAGAAGGGTCGACGAAAAGATGCACAAAACTATTGGCCCGTATCTGACGCGAGTCTCTTGTATAAATCTGGAACACGTCTCATTTCTGGGGACTGGAAGTCTCCCGTGTTGCGACCGAGGTGGGCCCAGGAGACGACGGCCGTGTGGAGCCCAGCTCGCTCCGTTCGTCCACGAGGCGCAGAGAGCAGCAGACGCGGACGCCCAGGTAGGCGCCGCCACGTTGCTTCACTTCTCTACGGTTTTCGACACAGTTCCCCACGGCCGGATAATCGACGGAATACGAGCGTATGGGTTATGATACCAACAGTGTGACTGGGTTGAAGAGATTTCAGCGAACAGAAGTCAGTGTTGCAGTCAGACGGAAGTGTAACTTCAGCTGTGCCCCAAGGGAGTGTCATAGGACAGTTACTTTTCATAATATATATGAAGGACCTAGTAGATAACGTCAGACGTTCCTTGAGGCTTTTCGCAGGCAATGCCGTTGTATACAGAGAAGTCGCGACGGTAGAGGACTGTAGCGAAAGGCAGCGAGACCTACATTGGGTCGACGCAGGAAGCGGCAAAGGAGCCTCAGCACAAAGAGGTGTAGCGTATTGCGAATACACTGAAGCTCCAAAGAAACTGGTGTAGGCATGCGTATTGAAACACAGAGATACGTAAACAGGCAGAATACGGCGCAGCGGCTGGCATCGCCTATATAAGACAACAAGAGTCTGGCGCAATTGTTACGATGTTATAGTCGGCGCACCACCGATGCGACACAGCGTCTCCGAGGTAGCGATGCAGTGGGGGTTTTCCCGTATGGCCATTTTACGAGTGTACCGTGAATATCAGGAATCCGGTAAAACATCAAATCTCCGACACTGCTGCGGCCGGGAAAAGATCCTGCAACAACGGAACCAACGTCGACTGAAGAGAATCGTTCAACGTGACAGAAGTGCACCCTTCCGCAAATTAGTGCAGATTACAGTGCTGCGACATAAACGTGTCAGAGTGCGAACCATTCAACCAAATATCATTGATATGGGTTTTCGCAGCCGAAGGCCCAGTCGTCTACCTTTGATGGCTGCAAACACAAAGCCTTACGGATCACCCTGTGCTCTCAACACCGAAACTGGACTGCTGATGACTGGAATCATGATGTCTGGCGGACGAGTCTCGTTTCAAAGTGTATCGAGCAGTTCTGCTCATACACGTGCGGGCCTATGACACTTGCTTGGGGTAGTGGATAAATAACCGTTACATCCAGAATGAAATTTCCACTCTACAGCGGCACACAGTTTAGATAAGCCAGGAATTGTCATATCAGCTCACACTCCGCTGTAGAGTGAAAATTTCATTCTAGAAACAACCCCCAGGCTGTGGCTAAGCCATGTCTCCGCAATATCCTTTCTCCCAGGAGTGCTAGTTCTGCAAGGTTCGCAGGAGAGCTTCTGTAAAGCTTGAAAGGTAGGAGACGAAGTAGTGGCGGATTTAAAACTGTGAGGACGGGGCATGAGTCGTTCCTGGGTAGCTCAGTTGGTAGAGCACTTGCCCGCGAAAGGCAGAGGTCCCGGGGTCGAGTCTCGGTCCGGCACACACTTTTGATCTGCCAGGAAGTTTCAACCGCTACATCTGTCCATTGTGTTCTGTTAAGAGCGGCGTGTAGAGTTCTGTGTGTAAGGAAGTCATGCAGCCTGTGGCAAATTTATGGCGATACTCGCTAAATTCGCCTTTCTTCACTAAGCGGCAGTGCGGGACGGTGGCAAATGCCTACCTGCAGTCAACAAACATGGCATGAACCTGAGCGCCGATGTCTTGCGGGGGAACAGAGCAAGGTCCCTGTTTGCCGATTCCGTGAGCACTTTTATAGAAGATATGTTCGTTACCCAAGAACGTGAGCACACAACATGTCCCACAATTTTTCAGCAAATTGACATCAACGATATAAGTCTATAATTATGTGCACCTGTCGTGCGACCCGCCTTGGAACTGGAATGACCTGTCCTTGTGCTGAAGGACCTCATTCACAAGATGTGCACGATGGGGCCGCGAATTGTCGTCCATGAAGACGAATTCCTCGCCAATATGCCGCCGATATGGTTACACTATCGGTCGGAGGATGGCATTCACGTATCATACAGCCCTTACGACGCCTTCCATGACCACCAGCGGCGTACGCAGCCCCACATAATACCGTCCTCAAAACAGCAGCGAACCTCCAACTTGCTGCACCCGCTGGACAGTGTGTCTAAGCCGTTCAGCCTGACCGGTTTAGCTCCAAACACGTCTCCTACGATTGTCTGGATGCAGGCATATGCGACACTCTTCGGTGAAGAGAACGTGGTGCCAATCTTGAGCAGTCCATTCGGCATGTTTTTGGGTCCATCTGTACCCCGCTGTATGGTGTCGTGGTTGCAAAGATGGACCCGACAATGGACGTTGAGACTGAAGTTGCGCATGAGGCAGCCTATTGCTCACAATTTGAGTCGTAACAGGGTGTCCTGTGGCTGCACGAAAAGCAGTAATCAACATGGTGGCGTTGCTGTCAGGGTTCCTCTGGGCCATCCATTGCAGAAGTAGCCCTTGGTCGGCCTGAACGAAGCATGTCATCGACAGTTCCTGTCTTTCTGTATCTCCTCCATGTCCGGACAACATCGCTTTGGTTCACTGAGACTCCCGGACACTTCCCTTGTTGAGAGCCCTTCCTGGCACAAAGTAACAATGCGGACACGATCGAAGAGCAACACTGACCGCCTAGGCATGATTCAACTACACACACCATAAGGCATGTACCTCCTTCCAGGTGGAATGTCTGGACCTGATCAGCTGTCGAACCCCTCCGCCTAATAGGAGCTGCTCATGCATGGTTGTTTACATCTTTGGGCGGATTTAGTGACATTTCTCAACAGTCGAAGGGACTGTGTCTATGATACAATATCCACAGTCAACGTCTATCTTCAGAAGCTCTGGGAACCTAGGTGATGCAAAACTTTTTTTTAAGGGTGTGTATTCATATCTGTCTCTATGAATCGTCCACTCCCGGTAGCTGAGTGGTCAGCGCGACAGACTGTCAATCCTAATTCCCCGGGTTCGATTCCCGGATGGGTCGGAGATTTTCTCCGCTCAGGGAGTGGGTGTTGTGTTGTCCTAATCATCATCATTTCATCCCCATCGACGCGCAAGTCGCCGAAGTGGCGTCCAATCGAAAGAATTGCACCAGGCGAGCCGTCTACCAGATGGGGGGCCCTCCTCATATGCCATTGTTATTACGTCAAGCGATTAAATCATACAGGGTGGCGAGAACTCCTCAAAGTCGTACCATATTGTTAAACGCATACAGAGACGTAAAAGTGTACTTTGGAAAAGTGCCCTGTATTTCCGTTAATGGCATGTCTCACGCGAATGTACGCAACTGTGACATTAAATCATCCACTTACAACGTCTTTACAAGCTCCAAATCCACCGTCGCATCTACATCTACATCCCCATCCGTACACTGCAAACCACTATGTAGTGCATTGCAGAGGGTACTTGGCACGGTAACAAGGTTTGAAGTTGTTTCCTGTTCTGTTCGCGAACGGAGGGCGTTAAGGGCGAGTGCTGAGACGTCTCCGTGCTGTGGCCGGCCTGACTCTGCCTGCAGCCTCCTTACGGCAGCGACGCGTAGTGGCTGGAGACTGCCTCTGGACTCCTCGCATGAGGGGAAATGTAATGGATTTTGGTCCAAAAATCGATTTTTCAAAAATATTATTTTCTTGATATACTCTCTTTAATCTATGTTGTGTCTGAATTTTATCACAATAGCAGCTTTAAAAATTGTTATAATGATTACCTCTGCACTGGCGGCCACTCCCGCATTTTCTGACATTTACGAAACTGCTTACTTCAGCTGTGTTCATGTCCGTGTGAAGGCTATTTTCTTTAGATATTTTTGGGTGACATCTATATCTCTGGCTGAGAACTACATCTTTGCCTGAAAACTTTCTTGCATTTGGTTTGTTTACCTTTTGACAGTACTAACACATATTCGTAGGTGGAAGGTTGAATTTGCAAACCTTTACGAAGTCAAGATTTACGCATAATGGTAGTAGAAAAACTGTGTTTAGGAAACGGAGGTTTTATGGAAATCGGTTAACCAACAAAAAAGAGGAAGGAGCTCGAAATGAAGAACATAAGCTTTCAGCTTCATCATCGAAACTTGAGACAGGAGAACTAGATTCGAGGGTTGGATTCCCTCCCTTCCTCATCGAGGACTCGCACTGCCTGGGCTACTCTCAGGGTGTATCTTCGACGTGGAAGAGCCCCAACCGTGCCTGTCGCGTTGTTGCCCGTCTGCACGCCGTCACTGCTGCCTGCTGCCCGCCGCCGCCGCCCGGTGCTTGCCGCCGCCGCCGCCGCCGCCACCGCCGCCTGGTCGCCGTCTCAGTGCTCGCCGCTTCTTCTGCCGCCGCCGTCGCTGTCGCCGTCTCTCGGTGTTCGCTGCCGCCTGCAATCATGGACGCCCCAACTACAACCATCATCTACACCTCTCCTCACCTGCCCCCACTGTAACGTCATGGAGTGCTTCCTCTGGGATTCACCCATCTCCTGCACCTCCCCTACTCACAGTCTCCTCCCCATCTGTCTCCTCTCCATCGCTGTATCCCCACCTGTACGTCACTCCTGCTCCTACCCCTGCTACAGCCCCTGCTGCTGCTCCTGCTCCTGCCTCTGTCCCTGCTCCCAACCCCCCTCCCGCTCCTGTCACCCGCCGAGACGACTTTCACACTCTCCCTCCTGCGACTACCACTGCTTCCCCTGCCAGAGTCTCCGCCCGCCGCGCCACAGTCGCCGCCACAGAGCGCCCTGCCCTCTCATCCGGTGCTACTGCCTCACAGGAAGGCCCTGCCTACCACCACCTCCCCATTCATCCAGTCCCTCATCCCACCTCCCAGGCAACACCCGCCAAAATATCTTCCAAACGGCCCAGTGGCGACCTCTCCTCTACTCCCTCATCCAAAAAGCCACTGCCCGCCCCACCTCCCACCGACCCCGCTATGGATACCACCCCACCTCCCTCCTCTCCAGCCCCCTCCCTGTATACCTTTGTCCTAGCCAACCCTGATCCGAAATTCCTGGATGCCCGCACCCTCACCCTTGAAATACGGAAGTACATCCACAGTGCACCCATCACCCAACTTATCCCTCGCAGATACTCTGTTCTCATAAAGTCTCCCTCTTCGTCCTTCCATACTGATCTCCTCTGGCGCCTTCCCTGCATCACCTTTGGGCCCCACGCATCCCTCACCCCGTTCCTTACATCTTCCTCTCCTCGTCAACCCCAACCGCCTCGTCGTCTGCCGACCCTCACTGCCGTCATCACAAAACTCAGCCCTGTGGTCACGGAGGCTGAGGTGTTGGCGGAACTGAATGCCCACCCCTCCCTGGAAGTCTGCTCTGCCCGCCGTATTTACAACTCCTCTGGCCCTACTTTCCTCATGCATATCTTTACATAGTCTGCCTCCTCCATTGACCACCTCCTCACGCAGGAAGCCCTGATTTTCAACCCTGTTGACCTGTCCCGTTCCCCTCCTCAATCCTACTGCTGCCAGCGTTGTCTTCTGTACAATGACCACCTCACCCAAAACTGCAAGAACCCACCCACCTGCCCCCATTGTAAAGCCTCCCACTTCCTCAAACAGTGTCCCAACCTCGCCTCCCCCCCCCCATCCTGCAACACCTGCAATGAACCTCACCCCACCTATTCCTCCAAATGCAAAGCCAAGCCCCCTCCCACCAACCCTGAACTCACTGTCCCCGTTCGCCCCATTGACCCAACCATCCACCCTAACAATTCCCTCTGCCCTCCCCCTACAGCAGAAGACATCATCCGGTTCCTCACCATCGTCCTGCAGAACATCCACCCCTTCCAGCGCCCCCACACACTCCAGCAGATTTCCCTTGCCGCCCACTCAGTTTTTCACTTAAACACCTACGCCACATACTCCCACAACCAGGCCCACTTTACCTGCACCCGCCTAGACACCCTCGTTTAAGCCCCTCCCTCCCCTTCCCGAACCCTTCCCACCCCCAACCTCATGGCACGTCAACAGTATCATCTCCTCTACCTCAACATTCGCTCCCTCCCTGCAAACAAATACCTCTTCATGCATACCCTCTTCCAGCACCAGGTTGACTCCTTCATCCTTAATGAAACCTTCCTCCAACCCCACCATGTAGTCCACATCTCCCCTTATCTCCTTCACTGCACTGACAATCCCCTTCCCCTAGCTCGAGGCGGGGTTGCTATAGGCCACCTCCGGCATCTCCCTGTCCGGCCACAACCCCTCCTCAATGACCCTACTGAACACCGTCTCCTCAGCCTATTTTTTCCCTCCCTCACCGTCACCTGTGCCACTATCTATATCCGTCCCACAGCTCCTCTCCCCTTTGACTTTATTTCCCATGTTGACCATACCTTCTCCTCCTATGTGATCGCTGCTGACCTCAACATCCACAGCCGTGACCCTGCCACCCTTCGGCGGTGGCATCAGTTCCTTGCCACCCTCCATGGTGACCTTGTTCCTCTCCCATAGCACACCCGTCCTGAAAGTAACTCCAACCCCGATGTTATCCTCGCTTCCCTCAACCTCCTTGGTCGCATTGCCATTGATGTCCTCGATCCCGTCGGTAGTGGGATCCTTCTCACCATCTCCTCTACCTGTCCCGCCACTGCAGCCACCCGCCCAGCTGCCCCTCCAAAGTCTGTCCATGACTACCGCCGTGCCAATTGGGATGCCTACCGGGAATCCATTGCCTTACAGGTCGAAAGCCACCCCCTCACTTTCCACAACCCTGATGACATCACCCAAGCCTCTTCCTTCCTGCAGAAGACCATCACTGACGCTGTGAAGGCTCATGTCCCCACAAAACTCATCCACCCTCACCGCCCTACGCTTCCTCCACAGGCCGTCCTTCTTCTGCGTGAATCCCACAGGCTCTACCGCTCCTTCCTCCACACTCGTGACCGGGATACTCTCACGCGCCACTGGCAATTACAGCAAAATCCGGAACCTCCTTACAGCAAAGAAACGCCGGGACTGGCGTCAGACATGCACACGCCTCAACTCCACCCTCCCTGTCAACTCCTCCAAGTACTGGTCAGCCTTCTACCACCTTACTGGTAGCCATCCCACCCCGCATTACCCCATCTTCCATGACGATCGACCCTTTCCTGACAACCTCAGTAAGGCTACCCATTTTACTTCCCACCTATTCGAGGTCTTCTCCATTCCTGATGATCCCCATTTTGATTACTCCCTCTTCCCCATCGTCCTTGACCACACTGACACCTCTGTCCCCCCACTCGCCCCTAGCTTCCAGTACTTGGATCGGCTACCCCCCTCAGATATCAACACTCCCATCACCACGCAAGACATCACACTCGTCCACCTCTCCAAATGCAACACCACCCCTGGTCATGATGGCATCACCTAGCGTCACCTCAAGGAATCCCCTCCATCCTTCCTGTCTGTCCTTGCTACCCTGTACAATGTCCTCCTCTCCACTGGATTTTACCCTGACCTGTGGAAGACTTCCCGTGTCCTGCTGTTCCCTAAGCCTAACAAACCCCCCCTCTGCTACCACTTCCTATCGTCCCATCTGCCTCACCTCCGTGTTCAGTAAGGTCTTTGAGGCCATCCTCTCTCGCTGTATTCACCGCCACCTTAACCAGCACTGCCTCCTTCCTCTTACCCAATGTGGCTTCCGGCCTTCCTTCTCTGCCAACGACCAGCTCCTTAACCTTACCAATCTCCTTTCCCTCCAACTTAACTCCCGTCGCTCTGCTATCTTTGTTTCCCTTGATCTCCAGAACGCCTATGACCGTTTCTGGCATCCCGGGCTCCTTTTCAAACTAAAGGCCTATGCTCTCCCCATCAACTTCGTCTGTCTCGTTGCTTCCTTCCTCTCCCATCGTCCCTCCTGTGTGACTATCCACAATTCCAACTCCGGTACTTTCTACGCCTCTGCCGGTGTGCCCCAAGGTTCTGTCCTTTCCCCTCTCCTCTATCTCCTGTACACTGCTGATATGCCCAAACCTCCCCCTCCTGTTCATCTTCTCCAGTTCGCTGATGACACCGCCTTCCTAGCCCTTTATCCCACCCTTCAACGGTCCCAATGTACCCTCCAAACCCACCTAGACCAATTCACCGCTTGGTGCAATCAGTGGTTCCTCCGTGTTAATCCCTCCAAGACCCAGGCGATCATCATAGGCCGCACCACCTGCTCCTTCCACCTCCATGATTTCTACACCATTTATGGCCGTCCTATCCACCTCACTCCTACCCTCAAATACCTTGACCTCACACTCGACCGCCACCTCACCTGGACTCCCCATCTCCTTACCATCCAAAAAGCTCACAACCGCCTCCGCCTCCCTTCACACCTACAAATCCATGATCCGCCCCATCCATTGTTATGCCAGCATCGCTTGGATTTCCGCCCCTCCCCGGTTCTATAAAGCCCTTCAAATCCTTGAACGCCATGCACTCTGCCTCGCCTTCCGCATCCGCCTTCCGTCCCCCACGCGCATCCTCTATGACCTCATCCCCTTCCCACACCTTCACTTTTCCTTGAACACATCCGCACACTATATATTGTCCGCCGCCTTGATCCCGCTCACCCCCTGGTGTCTCCCTTCCTCTCCACTCCCAACCAGTTGCCGCGCCTTTACCGTTGTGTCCCTCCCTCTCTCCATCTCCACACCCTCCATCTTCTTTCCCAACACAACTTCCACTGTCTACCCCTCCCGGATGATGAGCTTCGCCCTGACATCTACCCTTCCTACCAACTCTAACCCCCTCTTCCTGCCTCCTCCTCCGGGCTCCATCTCCTCCCCCTCCCTCCTTCTGAGCGGATCTCCCCTCCTACTCCCCCTCCATCTCTTGTGCCTTCTTTCAGTGTCTCTGCGCTCCCTCCTGCCCTGTCTTTCCTTTTCCTCTCCCGCCCCATGTGTCTCCTGCCTCTTCCTGAACCCACGGTTGCCCCTCCTCTCTTCATCCCGCCGCTTCCCCAGCTGCCCCATGCTCTCCCCTCCTTTTCCATCCTCTCTGACCTTTCCCTCAGCAGGTCCCACCTGGTATTTTTATTCTTTGTCGTGTGTGATCCAAGTGGGTTTTAAGTGTGTTGTTTCGGAGTGTTTTTAATGCTGTGGCCATCTTTTAACCTGTGCATGAGCATCCAGTGTCTTCTCTGTGTTTTAAGAATCGCCAACTGTGTTTTTTAACTTTCTGGTGACTTTTTTAACTGTCCCCCATGAATGTCTACATGTCCATGTCTTTTTACCTCCATTTTCTCCCCTTACTCTGTTTTATGTTCCCCTTTTTATCTCCTTGTGTATGTATTATTTTATTCTTTTTTTAGTTGTCGTGCCACTCGGCTGAAGAGCGTCGGATTGTGCTGCTAACAGCCCTCCCCTGCCCATATGGGGCAGGGGAATGAAATCACAATAAAGAAAAAAAAAAACAGGAGAACTGTACAGGTGCGTGAATGATGTTGATATGGATTCCGCTGGATTCCGATTTATTGATTTAGAGCTTCTCTGCCAGGCTATAAAGGTTTCATGTTCATGTATCTGCTGTAAAAATATGGAATGCATGATTTTTGTTGGAGAAAGCAGAGTGGGAATGGCTTGTGATTTTAAATTAATTTGTAATTCGTGTGGCTATGAATTTTCATTTTCCTCCTTCAAAACACTGACACTGGTACGAATGAAAGCAATTTTAGGTTAGCATATGCTGTGAGATGGCCTTGGACAGGGCATGGAAGCAGGTAAATTATTGTGTGGTTTCCTGAACTTGCCTCCACCTTGTGCAAGGTGTGAAATAACAAATATAGGAATGTCTGATGCTGTATGCGATACTGCTACAGTTTCTATGAAGAAAGCAGTGGAGGAATCAGTGAAAATTAACAAAATAAAAATACATCATGGAATAGATATTCATGACAGTGAATCTCCCACTAATGTTACTGACCAGTGTCTGTTTGTAGATGGGACCTGAATGAAAAGGGCTCACACATATCTGTATGGAGTAGTGGCAGTATCTGTTAATGGGATTGACTCAGTAAAGTTTTAGAAGTAGAAATTATTTCTAAATACTGCCACTAGCGTGCAACAAGGAAAATTTTCCAACAATGAACACAGTGAGAACTGTGGCAACAAAAGCATGCAGTAGCATGCTCTAAAAATTATAGTGGCTCAAGTGAGGGCATGGAGGCTGCTGCAGTTGTGAGGATGTTCTCCAGATTTGAGGACCAGTATGGTGTTAGATATACTAAATACTTTCCTGATGGTGACTCCTCTAAGTTCACAGCTGTAACAGATATAAAGCTGTACAATACAATAATAGAAAAGTTGGAATGTGATGACCACAATCAAAAGAGGCTTGGTGGCAGGCTTCGTCGCTTGCTGAAAGAGAAGAAAGCTGAAGTACTTGAGGATGGAAAAAAACTAGGAGGAAGAAGCAGGCTTACTCTGAAAGAAACTGATTCGCTACAATTATTTTATAGGAGAGCTATCAGGAAAAACACATATAATTTAGAGGCAATGAGGTGTGCTGTGTGGGCAACTCTTTTCCACAAACTATCCAGTGACCAAACACCAATGCACAATCTGTGTCCGAAAAACGATTGGTTTAAGTTCAACAACAGAAATGAGATGTATTCATATAAACACTCACTACCAGAACCTGTTATGAATGCAATGAAGCCCACATTCAGGTTTCTTGCATACCCTGATTTATTGAGGAAGTGTCTTCATGGAAAGACACAAAATGCAAATGAAAGTCTCAATAATTTAATTTGGATTGGATGCTCAAAAAGGACTTTCTGTGGACTTGAAGTACTAAAATAAGTGTCTATGATGCAGTTTTATGTTACAATAACGGAAATAATGGCAGAATTGAGGTACTTAATGGAGCTGGTTTAGATAGTGGTACGTTTACAACAAAAGCTTTTTACACCATCGACGATAGCAGGGTCCATAAAGCCAAAAGATCAGTGTCTTACTGGCACATACAAGCCAGGCAGATTCGAAGAGGCGAGACGAGAAACCTGGAGGATGAGGAGTATTAGTACGGAGGATTTCAAAATGGAGGTAAGCTTATTGCATGTAGAAGTATGAGAAGAAAATCTTTGAACCTATTTTTTTTATGTTATTAGAAGCCTTTCCTCTAAAAGTATATGCACTAATGCTAGGAAATTTTATGCAACTGTTCACAACGTGTTGTTGTCTCCCTGGAACTAAAAAATACGAGATCCTGCAATTACATTCTCATTTTTAGATTGTAGGAGAAACAGTTAATTTTAGATGTGCAAAGTTAAAAACTCTGTTAATGATACAGTTTATACTATAAATTAAAAACTGTAGTTCAGTACAATTTCCAGATTAATTGCGTGATTAGAATTTGAGTTATGGCTTTTTTATAAAAACCCATAAAAATATAAATATTAATCCTGCATATTTTATTACATTTTCCGTTAAATCACAGCTCTTTTGCTTTACACATACAAAGTTTTAGTTTTCTATATTGATAAATATGACTGTAATGATTTTTTAAATAAATGTATACATCTGTCGTTCTTTCCTCCTTAACAATCGCCTGCAAAATGTCACAAGCGGCCTCTCGTGGGGTAACTTGCGGCTCTCTTCAAGCGTCTGCCGATTGGGTTGTTTCAACACCTGCGTGACACTCTCCCGTGGGACAGCCACACCTGTGACATCTTGTGCTGCCCTTCTCTGTATACGTTCAGTAGCCACTATCGGTGCTGTCTGATATGGGTCCCACACACCTGAGTATCGTGCTATGACGGGACGCACAAGTGCTTAGTAACCAATATCGACAGCAGACTGGCTCCACTGTCCGAGTGTCCTGCCAGAGATCTGAAGTCACCCTCACTGCATTTCACTCAAGCTTATTAGTTTTCAGTTCGTCAGGATCAGATAACGGAACAACTAAGGTGACATGCAAGAAAAAGAATGCCCCCAAAACAGCTTTGGGTGAAAATTTTGTTGCAACCGGGAACAGTATTTCAGAGACTCACTCTAACGGTATTTCTGCTGCGTAAAATTTGGATAAAAATGCAAGATCAGGGCGGAAACCTATATTAGCTTCTGCCACACCATCTGACTGCAGTCCTACTGTCGATGTCTGCGACTCTCCTTCCACAGAGTGAGACATCAATATTTGGAATTCCTGTGTTATCTCTTAACGCAGTAACAGTAACAGTACCCGCCCCGACACACAAATTTATCGCTGATCTTCATACGATGACGACCTCCTTGTTGATGTAAATGTAAAGCATGGGTGCAGACCTCTGGATTTAGTTGAAGTAAAGCAAATACCGGTGACTAAAAGTCAACAGCGAATATGAATGGCTATCTTAAGTACTCAGAGGGCAGCAAGCTGACCAAACATTGGCATATTATAAAGTCAGATGGTGCCATTGGTTTTGTTCTAATAGAAGCGACAGATATTTCTACACTTTTGCGTTCTGTTGTGATAAATACTGACCAGAGTATGCAGTTGGTGGAAGTGAAACCACAAAACTTGGTACAAGGAAGTTCCCATTAACAGTAAACCATTTAGAGGACTTACATGACGTTATTGACAACTTGGAAAACTTCACCAGGAAGAACAATGATAGTTCACGATGGACCACTTGCTATTCATAACCTTTTTTTTTTTTGAAAAATATAGTTTTTTTATGAAACTGAAAGTAGCAACATTAATTTTTTATGTGAGAAAGTGAATTAAATAGGTGTGCAAAAGAAACATTATAGATACTCGCCAGATTGTATTACGTTTTGTGGTATTTTGTTTTCAATATCACCACACACTTACGAGTATATAAGGAGCATACACTGTCTTGTGCTACCCCATCCTTATGCACTGCATAAGATTTGTCCGCATTTTCCAACACACCTAGCAAGTAAGCAGCTAGGTGGCAATTTTCTGTTGTACACAAAACAGAATATCCAGTTCCTTTGTGAATCAGATCATGTTCTTTCTCTAATAGTTGACAATATTCACTTGAAACTTTATCTGGATTACACAGGAGGTAACATTTTGGAGGCTGCATTCAGTTCTAAAAATGTGGCAACTAGTGCTCAGGTTTTTATCCCTCCAGTGAGGAACATAAATGGTGAAGAAATCGACAATCTAATTAAGAAAATAGTTCACAGACTACATGCAATTTGTTTTAATTAGTCTGTGTTGTCAGTGACAAGAATTCAGTTAACAGATGGGCAACGTCATGCTTTGCTTCCCCTCCTCAACTGTCAAATTCTTACCAACACCCCTGTGATGACACAAAACCCCTCTTAGTGTTTTATATTCTGTTCACATATTAAAATGTGTCAGAAACAACTGAATCAATAAGAAACATACTGATGAGACAATAGAGTACCCACAGTTTGAAACAGTTTCAGAAAGTATACAACTGCTTGTGGCCACTTAAAAAACTACATGATGTAATGTGTACATAGATGATAAAATCTTCCAACAAGATTAATTTAAAGTCTTTTTACAAAAGAGACATTGAGCAACGTGCTTAATAGTTTCAGTGAGATCGCTTATCAAAGTTTGTCAGCCTTGGCGGAACATTATCTTACTGAAAGTTTTGAGAGCACTGCTAAATTCATCAAAATTAATCTGTACATGGTGGAATATTTTAAATGTTTGCTGCCCTGGTAGAGGTACACCTTTCAAGGATGCACTGCAGGAATCACTTTCCAGCACAAGTGAAGAAAATATCAGATATTTAGAAAGTGTTTTTTATCATGGTTGGATGTATGGAAATGTTGTCCTGATCACACATTTGGATTATCTAGTAACACACATTTGGCCATATCAGATACCACTCACATTCTAGAAATGTTCAAGTATTGCAGTGGGGACTCGAATTTTAAATATGTTTTGCCAGATAATATTCAGACAGATGCTCTAGAAGCGAGATTTGGAAAAATCGAACAATGGCAGGATCTCAGTGGTTGGTATCTTGAGTCAGGTATTTGATAATTAATTGCTGTCCTTCAAAATTCCATTATCTGCTCATGGAGAAGTTGAGATAGATTCAGATACTTTTAAAACTGACTGTGTAGATGATGTGACCTCTCCTCCACCACCACCAACAAACATTTACAGTATAATGAAGTTCAGTGAGGAACAAATTCAATATGTTCATGAATACTTGCCTGTTTTCACATACTTGTCAGGGTATTATGCCAGAGCTGTTCTTGAGAAGCTGAGATCTGAAATATCTAAAACATATTTAGAGCTAGATAAAAGTCTTTTAGTAATAGAAAATGATGAACAAGTAAGAAAGATGGACAGAAATAGGACATATTGCCCTAATAATGAGGTTATTAATGCCGTTATTTTTACTTATTTGGTTGCTAAAAACTTGATGTCTAGAGAACATGAACACAGCTTCGTGAGATGCTCTTCCCAGAGAAACTTACTGTTGATGTAATTAAAAGAGAAGACTTCTACCTAAGGGAGTTTTCTTGTTGTAAGGTAGATCACACTGACTACAGATTTCTTTAGTGTGTAGTAAAAATAGGGTTTAATATGTTTCTCAATAATTATGTTAAAAAATTAAAGATAGCCATAACGGTAATAACAGCAAAAAGAGAAAATTGTCAACTGTAAAGTAGTTTGGAATAAATTTTGTGACAGGTTAACAAACATACACATTTGTCCTTTTTCCTTGATTTCTAATTTTCCCTTCTAGATATGCATAATTGCACTTTTAACACTGAATGTGCATAATACTAAGCCTATACTTTACTTACAATATATCTGTATAGAGGTTGACGTTCTTGCATACAGGTGTTAATACTACATAGTTAACCAACGTACTGCCGTGAGCCAAAGACTGACTACCGCGCTGCTATCTGTTGGCGACGCACGGCAACAGCTGTGTGGCCCACCGTTCGTCGTCCAGTGGCAGCCTACAGCGGCAGTCACTTTCATTTCGCATTTTGTCGTCTTGTCACAAAGTATTTGAATTAGAGCTCTGCTGAACAACTGAATATCTCTTGTTCTTTAAATACCTTCATATTAGTGAACTATGCTTTAGAGTACTTATTCCAAAAATATTTAATACTCGTTGTCGTAGTCAGTGGCCAATGCCATATAGCTTACAGCATATATGCTTTATGTACGGAGGGGTCGAGGGTTTGACCTTCATCAATTTTTGTGGGGACACACCAAGTTGGATGTGTGCCTATAAGTTACCTGGAGACTTGGGGGTGCTAGGCTGAGACTGCTTGTGAAGTCAATCACAACAGTTCAACAAGTAAGCAATTCTTCAAGAGTTGGTAACATTTTTGTAGTTAGTGATCAAAACCAAGGTAATCGTGCTTAATATGCAGAGGCTCATCTGGTCACTGTTGATTCATAGTTCCCTTTGAAGGCAGCGAAAGCCTTCTGTGGCAGTATTGCACCGCGACATCCTCAATAATGTGCTTGACCACACACCTGAAGTCGCTACGATTTCTCATATGCTGAATGCCCTAAGGAATGCATGTCAACTAAGACGCGCAATAATGTCAAATGGTCACCCATTTCACAATCTAGAAGCACTATAACTGATGCGTTTCGAACGAGCAAGAAGGAATCACACTGTAAGAAATAATAAAGCCACTATAAAATAATAATATTCAACAGTGGTGATCACTTCCCTTGTAACACGGAACTTAATAGAACGTGCTTCAACTTCTTTCTGTTGGAGCAGAGCACGTTCCATATTGGAACATTGAAAGGGTACAGTACCGCCCGACATTGAAAATAGGTACAACATACTTCATTATTCTTGTCAGAACAACATATTTTTTTCTAATAATAACTCAATTTCAATTAATACAGCGAAGCCGGATACCAGTGTGGGAAAGAATGACAATTTATTTATTTAATTGATCACATGTGCACTCCCACAAAATAAATCCCTTCATCCAGTTTGGTGAGATCTGTGAAATGAATGAATGCATGGTCGTCTGCTAACCGCAGATAGTGAATGTGAATATATGATCATCTTTGAGACGATCCTTTGGCCACCTTTGGTGGAACCAAAGAGGTGAAACTTAGTGGAGCTTTGAGCGCCTGAAATGTGGCTGACCAATACGGTAGCATGGTCTTCCCCCACCTCGACAGAGGTGTGAGATGACCTGAAGAACGGCCATGTTTCAGCACTCTGCCGCTGGATCTAGTGTTGGTAAGACCTGTCTTAGGCATGCTCCGTAAGGACAAAAGAGTGGAGACATGGTATGCATGTGAAATACTTAAGAGTAGTTTAGAATAGTAATTTCTCTATTTCAGGAACTTTTGTGGGGAGAATTAAATGTCAAGCAGGTAATATTAAGGGGATCGTAGTAATCTTCAGAAGTGACCAACGGTCACAATGAAACCACGTGTAGCAATAAGTTGAAATACTTCCGAGTGCTTAAGTTAAGCTGAATTACTAGCGTGTGTACTATAAGTTGGAAATATTTAAGAAATGGCGTGTGCAGGACTTGAAATTAGAGACGAGTACTTCCACGTGGTGAGTACTGTGTGAGTCTCAATCTGTGTATGAGACAAAGGATAAAGAGAAGTACTCGTCCATGGTATCAGTTGAGGACTCGTGTGTGTGATGAATATGTTCTTATTGTTACTTTGCGTGTTATGTTTTCGTGTGACGCTTGATTCAAAGTATAATACTCTGAAAGAGAAGCAAGGTGAGTCAGCCGTCTATCCAGCAACGCCACTTGGCTTGCATTGTACAGGAAGACGTGCATATATCGTCCAGAGTTCGTAGTAGGAAAGAAAAGTTACAAAGTGGGGCAGTGACATGTGAAACTGGGATGAATACTAATTGAAGTGGGAAAGCTGAAAGTGATGTGATTATAGTGTTGTTACTATTCCTTACGTTGTATTCCATGTTGCAGTGTGGTGTATGTCATGTAATTTAAGTATGTGTGGTTTGCATGGGAGAGTAGCAAGGTAGTTTCAGAGGTAGTGGGTTATGCATGTTCCTTTTGTACTGCTCGGTATGGAGGAAAGTTTCGTGATGATGGTTGTGAGAGTCGAAGTGTGAGATATAGCAAAAGATCCACCATCCTATCTAGAAAGTGCACGGTAGCATTAAATAATTACGAGACCATAAGACAGAGAATCACCAATGTAAAGCCATGCCCACAGGGCGGAATTTCTAATGTGTTATTGTTGTAGGTTATGGAATTTGTGTGTTTAGGTTATAGAATTTATTGGAATGAATAAAATAGTGAAAAGAAAAAGATTGGTGGCCTTTTCCTTCGAATTGTATGTTGTCATGATATCCAGAATTTATAATGTGTGCGCCATTCATATTCAGTGCGATGGCCACGTGTTGATCAAAGCCGTTAAATAAGAAAGAAAATGTGGTATTGCCAGTGCGTAGTGAACAGAGTTCTGTAAATTACTGATAGTCAGATGTGCGCTTCCGTTGCATAATATTCATACAGGAGGGTAATTTGTAACTTAATTGTGAGTACGAGAGTTCATGTTACTCGATAAATAAGAATGAATCCACTCGCTTGGCAGACCACTCATCTTGCAGGCCTGACTGCTTGATGCCACAGTATGAGCAAGGCATGTGGGTGCCTCTCAACTTCATTAGATGAATAGAGAACTTCAGCCCATTAAAAAATGTTCGACTGAGGGCGAGGCTGGAACGACATAGCCAGGCAGTCCGACGTCACATTCAGCTCTCGACAGTTAGGCGCGCAGAGGACTGCAGGGGGTTGAGCCCACAGCTTCTGATACACACGCCTCACGGTCAACTGTGACGTCATCGCCGCTGGGTCATCGCTGCATTACCGCAAAAGTCGGCACTTCTTTCATGTAAGCCTAACAAAATCACGAGACTTACATCTCGACTACCACTCTGTACGCCATTTACAGAGAAATTGTGTCGCCTTTTATCATTTACAAAGAAACTATGTGGATCCTGTATGCTGTAGTGCATATTATGCTACTTACAATACTCTGTGATTTCCTTCTCTTGTTTTTCAGATTGTATGCAAGATAACGAGTAAATCCAACATAAAACACAGCCTGTAATTTACACTACGTGATAGGGATAGTTTTAGTAAAAGTTATCAGACAGGATGAATATTGTCGTAATAAAACGTCATGTGACTAGGGCCTCCTGCCGTGTAGACCGATCGCTGGGTGCAAGTCATTCGAGTTGACACCACTTCGGCGACTTGCGCGTCGAATTATTCTGGTGATCGTAATTTTAATCACATTGAAAAAAAAAATTTAATTCAGTGAGACATAAATGACTCACCAAAGATCTTATCGATATTGTCGCCAGGATCGGTTTAATAGTAAATCGTCATGTTACTAAGTTTTAACCAACAAAGCAAATAGAGAGATTTCATAAATCTGACACCTCCATCTGTCTGTGTCATCAGAACTGTCAAATATGTACCAGAATAATGCCGTTAACGAAATGAAATCTTTGTAAGTAAAATATAGGCTTAGTATTACGCAATTTCAGTGTTAACAATGCAATTACACAGATCAAGAAGAAAAAATTAAGACTGAGGGAAAAATGACAAATGTTAATGTTTGTTAACCTGTCACAAAATTTATTCCAAACTGCTTTACAGTTGACATTTTGCTTTTTCTGCTGTTATTGCTGTTATAGGTATCGTTTTTTGAATATAATTGTCGAGAAACATATTACACACTACTTTTTATTACACACTGAAGAATTCTGTCATCCGCGTAATGCACCTTGCTATGACAAAACTCTCTTAGGATGATGTCTTCTTTTTTAATTGCATCGACAGCTAATCTTAAAAGTAAATTTCTCAGGGAAGAGCATCTCATCAAGCTGTGTTGATATTCTCCAGAGACCATGTTTTTAACATCCCAATAAGCAGAAGTGGCAACATTAATAACCTTATTGTCCATCATCATTTTCTATTGCTGATAATGTTTTATCTCGCTCTAAATATGTTTTACGTGTCTCACATCTCAAATTCTTATGAAGAGAAAATTTGATCCTCACTGAAATCCATTATACTGTCAATATCTGGTCGTGGTGGTGGTAAGGTGACATCATCTACACAGTCAGCTTCCAAAGAATCTAAATCTGTTCCAACTGCTCCAAAACAGATGATGGAATTTTCAAGGGTAGTGGGGCCTGAATTCTTAGCTTAATTTTAAATACCAGCCCCAGAGATGCCAAAGAGTGACATACTACCATTGTTCGATATTTTTTTCTACAGTAACTGTCTGAAACTCTCCTGGCAAAATATGTTCAAAATTCGAGTTCTCAGTGCAATAATGGACATTTCTAGAAGAGCATGAGTGGTACGAGACATGTGCAGATGAGTGTGATTGGATAATCCAAATGTGCAATCAGAACAACGTTTCCATATATCCATCCATGATAAACACTTTTCTAAATATCTGACACTGGTTTCTGCAGTGCATCCTTGACACAGGTATCTCTACCAGATCAGCTAATATTTAAAATTTTCCACCATGTAAAAATTAATTTTGACGAATTTAGCAGTGCTGTCAAAAGTTTCAGAAAGATGATGTTTCCCCAATGCTAGCAAACCCTGAACGGTCCTCTCACTGAAAATATTAAGCACAGATTTGACAGGTAGTTTTTATAATGAGACTTTAAATTAAATTTTTTTACAAAAATTCATTATCTGTGAACTCTCCAAGTCATAACACCTTTTTAATTGCAGAGATTTTCGCCATACTTAGTTGTGTACGTTCTGAAATATTTCAAACTGTGGAAACTTTGTCTGATCTGGATCTTCATTATTGATCCAGTTGCATGTGACACATTCTAATATGTTAAACTAAAATATGTTAAACTAATTTAAATATGTTAAACTAAAAATGTGTTATATGTCATTAGAAGGGAGATTGTAGACAATTGACAGTTGAGAAGGGGAAGCAAAGAATGACGTGGCCCATCTGTTAACTGAATTTCTGTCACTAACAACACAGACTAATTAGTGAAGCAATGTGATCTGATTTACAAAGGATTGGAACTTATGTTTTGTATACAATAGGTAACAGTCACCTAGCTTCTAACCTGCTGAATGTGTTTGAAAATGCCGACAAATCTTATGCAGTGTATTAGCATTGGGTAGCACAAGACAGTGTGTGTTCCTTATATCCACGTAAGTGTAAGTACAAAACACAAAACAATCTGCCGAGTATCTGTAATCCTTCTTTTGGACACCCATTAAATTTACTTGCTCGCATAAAACGTTAATGTTGCTACTTTCATTTTTACTACTCGTGGCAAATTTTCATAATTTCTTCTGCAACGAGGCACAGACACTTCTACAAAATTTCGAACGATTACACTTCACTGTCACATATATCAGCTTTGTAAATAAAACAAAGTAAATAATGGATGCAAGGATGAGAACTTCAGTTGGTTAAGACATGCTCCTACAAAGCGTAAGAAAACGATATGGAATCTGCTACAGATGGTCCTGCCATCGAACGGTGCGCCACGCGACTAACCCCTATTGCAGGCCGGTGCCACAAGATGGCAGCACGGTAGGCAGCCTCAACGCTTGTCGTGAGCGACGTCTCTCTGCTTGCAGTTTGTAGCGTAGAGCTCGCCGTCGTCAGGCAACGCCACCTGGAAACAAAGCCTCACAGCGGTCGTCGTGTTGTCACAGCAGGGGTCAAGCAAATATCGGAACTTTGGCACGCCCTGCTAAACGGACTGTCCAATTAATTGAATGTATCATTACTTAATGCGTCTTGCATTAATAGAAATTGTCATTTCAAATATACATGTTCATAATTTCCTTCACTGATGCCTATTATGACTGCAAATCTCATATTCGCAATATTTCGACTTTTTTTAGGTGCAACATTGTAATTTTAACATTTGCTCATAGAGTGACAATACATAAATCGTAATTTGCACCTTTTTGTGTTTGAATTAGCGATTCACATCTGTGCATGTTTTATGTTAAAATGTCTATATGTATATGGTTGATCAGAATAAAACATTAACAGCTTTTAGTGGGAAACAAGCGCAGATGTGAATCACTAATTGTAAAATATAGCAGGAGCATACCATGTTCATTTTCTGTTACTGGAACATTACCGAATTAGCTGAAAACTAGCCACCAAATGTTTGTTTCATACGAATTTAAAGAAGCAGCACACAAATTAATGCAGACATTACAGAATCTATTCCTTCATGTAATGTCATCAATGATTAAGAAAACACACATTCATGACTATTTAAATAATTGAGAAATTATGTTACATGTAAGTTTTACACGCACAAACAGAAAAAAACCACACATACACAAAGCGAGGGGTGGGAAGCAATGGAACATAATTAAATAAAAAAGTAAAAGTGAATTTTTTAATTCATCTTATAATATGATTTCCAAAACACTCTTTTGCGTGTCAGCAAAAGAATTAAAGTAAACTTTAGTTACATTTTTCTTTCTTTTAAAAACAATTATGTTTTTCTTTATAGTTGCATCCTTTCTTCTCATAGTATGACTATTTAATACGATATTTATACAACAGAGCTGTATGGAACATCTGACAGATTCAAGTCTATGTCTGTTTTTACATTGGAAATCACTAAACAAATCACTGGAAATATTACAGAATGATATCTTCGAAAGCACACACCTTTTATTTGCCTACTGGAGAAACAAAGTTTCATTTTCTTTTACAATTTTTTGAAAGGTTAAATTTAATAGTCATGGGTGACTGGAATTCGGTAGTAGGAAAAGGGAGAGAAGGAAACGTAATAGGTGAATGTGGATTGGGGCTAAGGAATAAAAGAGGAAGCCGCCTGATAGAATTTTGCACAGAGAACAACTTAATCATAGCTAACACATGGTTCAAGAATCATAAAAGAAGGTTGTGTACATGAAAGAAGCCTGGAGATACTGACAGGTTTCAGATAGATTATATAATGGTAAGACAGAGATTTAGGAACCAGGTTTTAAATTGTAAGACATTTCCAGGGGCAGATGTGGACTCTGACCACAATCTATTGGTTATGAACTGTAGATTAAAACTGAAGAAACTGCAAAAAGGTGCGAATTTAAGGAGATGGGACCTGGATAAATTGACTAAACCAGAGGTTGTACAGAGTTTCAGGGAGAGCATACGGCAACAATTGACAGGAATGGGGGAAAGAAATACAGTAGAAGAAGAATGGGTAGCTTTGAGAGATGAAGTAGTGAGGGCAGCAGAGGATCAAGTAGGTAAAAAGACGAGGGCTAGTAGAAATCCTTGGGTAACAAAAGAATTATTGAATTTAATTGACGAAAGGAGAATATATAAGAGTCGAAGGGTATGAATGGGAAGCAGTGGTTGGGAAGGGAGTGAGACAGGGTTGTAGCCTCTCCCCGACGTTATTCAATCTGTATATTGAGCAAGCAGTGAAGAAAACAAAAGAAAAATTCGGATTAGCTTTTAAAATCCATGGAGACGAAATAAAAACTTTGAGGTCCGCTGATGACATTGTAATTGTGTCAGAGACAGCAAAGGACTTGGAAGAGCAATTGAACGGAATGGACAGTCTTGAAAGGAGGATATAAGATGAACATCAACAAAAGCAAAACGAGGATAATAGAATGTAGTCGAATTAATTTGGGTGATGCTGAGGGAATTAGATTAGGAAATGAGACACTTAAAGTAGTAAAGATGTATTGCTATGTGTGGAGCAAAATAACTGATGACACTCAAAGTAGAGAGGATATAAAATGTAGACTGGCAATGGCAAGGAAAGCGTTTCTGGAGAAGAGAAATTTGTTAACATCGAGTATAGATTTAAGTGTCAGGAAGTCGTTTCTGAAAGTATTTGTATGGAGTATAGCCATGTTTGGAAATGAAACATGGACGATAAATAGTTTGGACAAGAAGAGAATAGAAGCTTTCGAAATGTGGTGCTACAGAAGAATGCTGAAGATTGGATGGGTAGATCATATAACTAATGAGGAGGTATTGAATAGGTTTGGGGAGAAGAGAAGTTTGTGGCACAACTTGTCTAGAAGAAGGGATCGGTTGGTAGGACATGTTCTGAGACATCGAGGGATCACGAATTTAGTACTGGAGGGCAGCGTGGAGGGTAAAAATCGTAGAGGGAGACCAAGAGATGAATACACTAAACAGATTCAGAAGGATGTAGGTTGCAGTAGGTACTGGGAGATGAAGAAGCTTGCAAAAAATAGAGTAGCATGGAGAGCTGCATCAAACCAGTCTCAGGACTGAAGACCACAACAACAACAAAGTAAATGTAAGCTACACATGCCACTATATCTTTTTTGGGGTATGACAAGCCTCTTCGATCCCCTGCCATTATCAGACGATCATCGTGCTTTACTTCATCTGAAATGAGAAATACGCACAGTCCAATAGTCACAGTGAGTTTTTTTCAGCACTTGGCGTGAGCAATATCCTTGTATGTAGGGCAATAATGGCTAGGTGTCCTCTACTATCCCTTCAAAATCATTCTCATCTGTGTAGTGGGACGAAATTAAGCGTCACCCATCCACCAAAGTCAGCCCAGTTTGCAGGTGACTATAAGTTTAATTTAGTTTTGCTTATGTGTTTTCTTATTATTTATAATAGATGTGAATTATCTAAAAGTTTTGTATTTTTTTTTATGTGTTTCATGTACGGAGAGATCGGCGCAACGAACGGGGACAGCATCTTCGTTGCCGCGACCAGAGAGGAAATTGCTGGCCGCTATACGTCGCGGGTCGACAGCCAAGGAGCAACAGAAGATCCTGGAACCGAGTTGTTGCGTCGTGTTTCTAAAAAATTAAAAATGAATTTTTATACTCTTTTTGTACAACAATGACATCAAATAGATCTTAATCTTATTGAAATGTTAGTCACTGTCTGTCAACGCTCAAGTTCACATCTGTATGTGTAGGAAGCTAATAAAATAGTGTATGCTACTAAAGTTGAAACACGTGTCTTGAAGATTTATTTATGAAGAGTTATGTGAACGGATTAATAATATATTTGACAAGATTATTGATTCAGACAGCGTTGGCCGAAACTTTGAATCTAAAAAGTTTATTTAATGTGTGATTCTGATATCGATTAGATCAAGATAACGTGTGTCGATATAATTTTCTGAGGAGAAACAAACGAAATTTAAATTCGAAAAAGTTACGAAAACCAATTGGCCCAAGTGATGTAATTCTCTGCACACGACTCAACTGATGTTTTACAGTTTCGTTCAAGAACCATTCTATGACAATTTAAAAAGAATATGAATCATTTTTGAAGTGGGTTGTAACTGACGTAGGTGACGAAGTCTGTACATGGTCATACATACAGCAAACTAAACCTAATAGCGTCGTTACACCGCATCTGGTACCACAATTAATAAATCTTTTAACTCTTGAATTTGAAAAACTTGTTTCAAAAATATCTGACACCTTAGTAACCACATCTTCAACTACTTTACAATGTGCTCTCAGCCCTAAGTTTTTGCTCTGTTTCAAAAACCTGTCTAAGAGAAATGCGATAATTTCCCCCACTTAGTTGGCGGTAATTACCGAACCTATCTTCCAAACTGTCAGTCTTTACTCTTCCAAGCAGCAAATAAGACCTGTTTTGGTCAGACAGACAATAGTTACTGAAATCACTCAAAGCAGTTGTTGTATGTTTTAGAGCAAAGTGTGTCTCTTTACAAAGTGTCCTGCAGCATTCAACCCATGCCACAAACATAACCAAGACACTAAGTTAAAAAAAAAAATCAAATATGACACGGGAATTAGAACTTACAGGTCCCTGCAAAACATTTATTAGCCTCTGACTCATAGATAATGTTTTCACGTTCACAATCACCACCGAAGATTTAGAATTTTTGTAAATGTCGCAGTGCTTTCCCAATTTTGAATTCCTTTCTTCGAGCCTAGTCTCTGCAAACCAACAACTGTCATATCATTAAAGCTACGAAGCACCAGTTTAGAAAACTTGCCTTTCAACTGAATTTGGAAACAGAGTTTTTAAAGTTAGAGAGTGTCCATATTGCAATAGATCATCTTTTTCAATCATGTGTAGCTCTTTTAGTGTTGATGCAAAACCTCCCTCCATGCTCTCACTCAAATCAGGAAAACACAGAATCTGCTCCATTTCATTGAACCACTTGTTACAGATACACTTTAAAACATGAACTGCATCCACAAGATACTATAGTGGACGATCTACAGAAGTTTGTGCAGGGTAACAGTACTTCACTTCTGGCAGAGTACTAAACTTACGTATTTGTTTTCTGTAAAGTGAATTGTTGCTTCCCACTAAAATAACGACCTCAAATCAAGCTGCTTCTAATTTAAGAATTACTTCTTTTATGTATGAGAAAAGTACATCAGCCTGAATTGATTTAAGTGGGAGAATGTATACAACATCCTTGTGAGGTAAATCTAAACATTGTATCATAAAAACATAAGCAGTTGTTGCACACAAAAAATTGTCACTGTTGAAGGCACCACCTACAATATTTCCACCTTCGTAATCAAGCTGGCATTTGAAATGTATTTTATCAATTAACAGAAGAACTGTTTTATCCTGTGAGGCTTCCTGTGAGATATAATTCATTAGCTGATCACTTTGTTTTTCAATGACTGGTCTCGTTAAAAGCTTAGTACAAAGCCTGGACAGTGTATTTGGATTTGGCATATTAATAATGACCACATAATCAGAGAGTCAGCATAATACCCAAACTGAGATGAACTTCTACATTTCAGGAATGAAACCTGTCCCTTTAAAAAATATATTTCAGTTTGCATTTCTGGCAACATCTCTACTAAATTCTGCAAATTATCTTCAGCGAACGACTGAAAACTATCAACAGGAATCTCATCTTTACTACACACCAAATTAATTTCGTTAAGAGCATGACTCACCTCTTATGTGTGGTGCAGACTGTTTTTGGAAGTTTCATCTTTCCAACACATTCAATTCCACTGCATTAATAAAAATTTGAGAAATGAATCACAGTTTATAACAGAGTAACAAACAACTCTAGGGTAAGGACTGTGGTTAATTAAAAATAAGCACACACTGTCTAATTTGTGATCAATGATCCAGTCACTATGCTTATTGCAGTCACTTATTTTACTTTTTAGTTGCTCTAAATTACAGAGAGAAGTCGCTTCTATCAACTTCTCCTGCGTTTCTCGAATGTCAGTGAAAAGAGCACTGTTTTCTAGTCGCTCCCTGAGACTTTCTGGGTCCCCTCGGCCTAATGTTGGCGTATTGGACAAATATGTAGGGCATCCCAGTAACTTTGAAGGTACAGCATCTGAGAAAGCAAAGCTTAACATCAAATGAGATGCAACTATTCAACCAGTTTCCTCCCTATGATACTGTAATTTGCAAATGTAAGCCTCTGCCTAACATTTGGTTCTTTAACCTACCTTTTCTTAAGCGTCAACGATCCAATGGTACTGTTAACAGTTTGCCATTTCTTGGGTCGTACATACTTGTACTGCTTAATATTCTTTCTTTGCTGAAATGCAGCTCACAGACCTTAAAAGAAGCGTCCAGTTGATTGTTAAAGATGTTATGAAAATGACCGTTCAGATGGGCGGCACTGTGTATTGCTTTCATTCATTATATATTTCAGAATAAAAGTTATGGGTTACGATTTATGTAATGGTGTTATAGTAGTTAAGAAAAACAACGATACTTACAACTGAATGTTTATTGGGCATCCAATCTTGTCTGTGAACAGCCCAGATCCATTTCAGTCTTAGAGACTCATAGATGGAAAATAAAATGCAGAAACGTTAGGCCCACTGCCGTAAATGCCTCGCCATTTTGGCACGCAACACCTTCGTGGCATTCTGACCAGCGCTGTAACTTGTTCAGCACAATCTAAAATGTAAACAATCCCTCGACCCGAAGCACAACACACCATGTGGGACTTGCAAAAGATTCAAAAGAGTTCGGTGTGTTATGACGTCACAGCTGCCTGAGACGTGCGCCGTGAGGCTTTGTTTCGAGGCGGCGCTGCGTCAGGTCCCAGACTCTCAGAGCTCTGACGGCGCCGTAATTCGCACAGCGCGGAACCGCGGCGCTCCCTGAACACTGCCGCTACTCCACGCAGCACCGCGACTGGCGACACAGCTCTGCAGGCTGCGTGGCTGAGCGGTCGGCGCCTCCGTCGCCCGGGTTTCCGACTCTCCATCTGCAACCGACAGTGTTGCACTGTTTCTGACAGTGAAATGCTTAGGACTAACTCTCGACACATTACTAATGTGGAACGCACAACTCGTCACCATCCAACAGCACCCACTGTCCTCGCCTCCAATTCCCTCCTCACCTGTCCCACACAGCGGTGCGGGGCTGATCCTTGTGGCTCTTGCAGAGCCGCCACAGCTGCGCCGCCCCCACCCTCTCCCACTGGAAACTTTTTTGCAAATGGATGAATTATCGATCTTTGTAACTTGTTAGGTAGGTTTACTAAAAAAAGAAGCGTTATTGAAAAATATTATTTAAATGAGCTATAAAAGTGGAAAATTATTTGTCATTCGTCAACATAAAAAACAAAATACATAATAACCTTCCTAAAACAATTGAACGTTAACCAAAAACTAAGTATTGTTCAGTCGATTTTTTTAGTGCTATCGCAAACATAAATGCCAATAAGTTTTTGATGAAAGTAATAATTAATGCTTGCAAAAATGGACGATAGTTAAAATATACTCTCTCGGTGAGATACGATTCTGCTTCTTTCATTTTCTGGTATCGAATATTTGATTATACAGTAGATAATAGGTGGTAGAAATTTTCACATGATATCTGCAATGTTTTTTCCATAAATGAGGTCCTCTGAGTTTAGTTAAATTAGTAGTTTTTGTTGCTAATATCAGTATGTACTGTCTAACATTTTTTTCTATAACGTTATTTTTTTTGTTTTATCACGATTTTTCTTCATATCGCTATGCTACGTTAAGCCTAGACATTTACTGAACGATACAGCAATTATAGCGTCGCAAATGTGTTTGACGTCAGCATATGTCTTTCAGATGGCGATGAGTTTTCGTTGTTGCATATCGTGCAATTGCTCGCCGACACTCTCAAGCTCGTGTGACAGTAGTGGAAACATTGCGATGCTTCGATATGAGTACCTCAAGTAATGCGAAAGAATAGTTAGCAATGATTGTAAACATCCGCTGTTAAGTTTTAGCCACAATTATTCACATTACTTCAAATCCAACTGACAGTGCTCACATTTCCGTCAACGGAGGCCGTCACGTTATGAAAGTGAGCAATAACTTTAACTGTCAGGGCGGGTACTGTCTTAGGTTAAGAGACTACACAGGAATTTGCAGTATTATTTACGTCTCGTTGTGCAGAAACAGAGTCCCAGCAGGATTCGAGTCAGCTGTTCTGGCAAAAGCCGACGGAGGTTATCCTCCTAATCTTCATTTTTGTTCAAATTTGACGCAACAGAAATACTGTGAGCGTCAGAAATTCCGTTTCCGATTGTAACAAAATTTTCGACCTAGAGCTGTTTTGGGGGCACTTTTTTCGTTACATGTCATCTTAGTTGTTCCTTTATCTGATCCTTACGGACTGAAAACTGGTGAGCTGGTCTGAAATATAGTGACGATCACTTCGGACCTCCGATATCGGTTACGAAACATCTGTGGGTCCCGTCGTAGCACGATACTCAGCTGTGTGGGATATATACCACACAGAACCGACATGTCCGCAGCTCGTGGTCGTGCGGTAGCGTTCTCGCTTCACACGCCCGGGTTCCCGGGTTCGATTCCCGGCGGGGTCAGGGATTTTCTCTGCCTCGTGATGGCTGGGTGTTGTGTGCTGCTCTTAGGTCAGTTAGGTTTAAGTAGTTCTAAGTTCTAGGGGTCTGATGACCATAGATGTTAAGTCCCATAGTGCTCAGAGCCATTTGAACCATTTCAACCAGAACCGACAGCGGCTAATGAACGTCTACAGAGAAGGGCAGCAGAAATCGTGAAAGGTTTGTTTGACCCACAGGAGAGTGTCACGCAATTGTTGAAACAACTCAATGATGAGAGACGCAAGCTGTCCCACGAGAGGCCGCTTACGAAATGTCGCAGGCGACTGCTAAGCGAGGAGTCCAGAGGCGCTCTCCAGCCACTACGCGTCGCTGCCGTAAGGAGGCTGAAGGCAGAGTCAGGCCGGCCACAGCACGGAGACGTCTCAGCACTCGCCCTTAACGCACTCCGTTCATGACCGGAACGGGAAAAAAACTAAAGATTTGTTACCGTCCCAAGTACCCAATGCCATGCACTTCATAGTGGCTTGCAGTCTACGTACGGGGATGTAGATGTAGACGTGACGGTGAATATTCGGTGCTCGTAAATACGTCGCGATGTAGATACTTCCAAAGCAGCAACGTGTGAACTTGTGTGTGCAGCTCCACATAAAGACAGATTCAATTGTTAGATTTGTCCGTGCGTTCTCATGTTGATTCTTGCTCGGGAACTAACGATTAATGACCAGGAATCTTGTCATGGATACTAACGATAGAGTAGCGTTAGAAATCGTCTTGCTAATATTACGGTAGGTCAAATAAAGTTTGAAATTTCGTTGGAATCCTACCATTTCAAGATTCTTATTATGCTTAGCATTCAAACTACCCAACCGTCACATTATTATGCACTGTTTACGGCTCAAACTTCAGAGCTCGCGACCGGTGGAAGAGAAACCTAGTCGGGCAAGTCATACGAGACGCGAGGTAAGAAAGTCGACTACAAATCAGTTACGAGAAGTGTGGGGAGGACGCACTGGACTTCGATACGTGAATCACACATAGGGGCACTGTGCACCCCCGTCTACGTATTGTGGCAGACGATATTTCAAGCATTCATTCCCCTGTCTGTCGTGATAGAGTTACGGTTTGCATCCCTGTGTGTGGATGTGTGACTAAAGTGGCAAACGATATACTGAACAACAGCTTTTGTAGCCCTCTTGTCGTAGTGTTATTGTTGGAAGCTTTACGACACTGTTTGCGGCCGATACGGCGGTCTATAAGAGAGTGGCGACGCGAGAAGACAGTACCGATTTGCTTAATGACTTGCAGAGGACTGATGAATGCTGCAGCCTCTATGAGTTGACCCAGAACGTCAATGAATGTAACGTATTGCACATAGATAGGAAAAGAAATCCACTACTGCACAACTACACTATTGATTACAAATTGATGGAAGCAGTATCTAGGAGTAACTATCCAGAGCGACCCTATGTGGAATGACCATGTAAACCAATGAGTAGTCTCATAACGAGAAGAATTAGGAAATGCAACGCATCCACGAAACACGTGGCTTGCAAGATGCTTGTACGGTCGATTCTTGGGTACTGTTCAACAATCTGGGGCGGTTACTGGGTAGGACTGATAGAAGGGACAGAGGAGAACCAACGAAGAGCGGCGCGTTTCGTCTCGTCATCGTGTGGTCGGCGCGAGAGCGTCGCAGGGGTGCCCAACAAACTCCAGCGGCACACGCTACAAGAGAGGCGCTGGGTACCACGGAGAGTTTTGCTGCTGAAATTTCGAGAAGGGATGAGTCGGACGGAGCGTTACTTCCTCCCTCAAACATTTCGCGAAATGACCACAACGAAAAAATTGGAGAAATTAGAGCTAACGCTACCGACAATCATTTTTAACATTCGCCATTCGCGACAGGGATGGGGAGGGATCAGTTGGGTACACGCTACCCTGCTTCAGTGTCACACTTGGGCCGTTCCTCTAAATCCTTTACGCGTTCACAAAGGTCGTGTGTAACTTCCTTACGCTGCCCATTTATCTCATACTGACCTCGTGGCAGTTTCGTTAGGGATCGCACTTCTGACGTCTTGCCCTCCCCAAACGGTCCAGTCTCGTCACTCGTGTCGGTGATAGACAAATTTCCTATCTTCAGTATTATCTTTGCCATTTCGGCCCCCAGCACAGGGATCGCCTGTGCGTTCTCGTCACCTGGACCTCAATGGCCTCCAATACCTGCGCCTCTACCCTTTCTACTCTTGTTAGCAGTTCCTTGTGCTGCTGGCTGCACCACTCACTTACTGCTTGGAAATCACTAAGATGCTGTTCTTCCCGCGGGCTACGTTGCTAGTCGACTCGAACCTGAGCTGCTTCCAGTGCACTAAGTCGCCGATCGACTATTTCAATATGATCTTTAAATTCGGTAACTATATCCTCTCTAATTTTCACTGCGAAACTATTAAACTGTTAATCCATATCCTTGGGTAACTTTTTTGCATGATTCTCATTCTATTCCGCAAGTTTTTTAATGATTTTGATTTTTTGATGACAACTTTTTTGCTAGGTTTTGATTTTCCTCGGAGAACTTATGTTTTGGGTTTCTTGTAACATTCTGATTTTCGTCGGATATTTTCTTTGTATCTGTGCGTATCTGCTGCAGTTCTCATTAGTTATGCCATATCGAAAGGGGTGCAACCGTAGGGCTGATTCTGGTTTCGACCGCGCTTTCGATACTGCATCTTAAACTTTTCCGAGCACTGTCCGACGAATCTGGGGATGTTGTCCGCTCACTTTCGAAGCTTGAAGAGTGCGGCGGCATTACTAGAGTCCGGCACTACAAAATCATGTTATTCATATTAATACGTGTACTAACGCTCTTAGACCTCTTACGCGTCTCCATGAACAATCCTACCTCCGCAAAAGGATTGCTATAACACTAACAAACCCTGCATCTCCAAAGTATAAGGCAATGTCTTACTCACAATTTCACACGCAACCTAGCACATACAGCCACACATAATAGATCGGCGTACAGCAATAACATGAAAAGAACCCCCAAAAATTCACAAAAATAAGGCAGAAAAAAACGCTGTGAATTGATCAGAAATTTCCTCTCTGGAGAACGTGGAAGTTGTTCGAGCGCTAGAGAACAAGAAGTGTCGGTTAGTACATCCTAACTACTTATTGCTTCTCATTACTGCCTCTGGCAGTCTCACCCTGTGACAGCAGTAGGCCATATAAATGGGTTATACTGAAACGCGGTACGTGGCTTTTTAAACTTACTGGACCACCGTATGCTAATGCAAGTAAGCACTCTGTTATTTTCTTTTATAGTAAATTATTTAGGGTTGCCACACAACGAAGTTAGGAATAAATCAATTACAATTAATTAAAGAAATTTTTAACTTGTTGCGTAGAAATCATTAAGATGTCAGTACTCTCATCAAATGAACTCTGAAATCAATTTACTCAAAAGCGTGATCACACTGAATGAAAGCAGTTAGTTAAACTGAAACATAATTCTTTAGAATATAATTAAAATTCAGAGATTGGGCCTGCTAGACTACTGCGCTTTGATAACGACAGGTTGGGTGTACAGAGTTCGATTTCGGAAGGGGTGGCTGCGTTGATGGAAACACATTAAGTACAAACACAGTGTATTTTAAGCAAGAACACAAGTTAAACACTATACAATAAACAGATTGCAATAACGGTTGCCGTTGCATGAGTTCAATTTAATACTGTTTCAAATGGTTAAATGGTGATGGACCACATGAAGGGGAAGGTATGTGAAAATTCTGGGAAGAGGAAAGAGTAAATGCACGTACTTACGCAAGATCCATACTAAAGAACACGCCCTCACCAAAGAGTCATGGAAAGAGATTCGTTCCTTCCGAAGTAGTAATCTTTCGAAAAAAATGCAGTTGCTTAAAACTAGATCTAAAAAAGGGTCACATTTACCAGGTGCCTCAATATTTTCACAAAACGGTTAAATTACATGCGCACCGCACAAGGAGATAAAATGAACTGCAAGAAATTTGTTTCTCTAAAATCCATTAATTACACAGAGAATTCAACAAAACCTAAATTCACTCAAGGCAACACGACTGATTATCACTGACAAACACGGGATGCGAGTTCGCGCCATGTGGTGCGAAGCATAAGGGTAAGTTTTTCAAATCACAGGTGAAACCGAAAGCATTCAAACTGCAGTAATGAATGAAACATTCACACGAGAATGTAACCATGCACACCTACTCACTTATGAAAAGCTTCTGCAAAGTAATGTCAGCATTACTAGATGGGAAGCCTTTGAACAATAAAAGTTCCGGTAGCACAAAGAAAGTGCCAGAAGACACTTATTAAAACTGGTAAATTGCACCGTGGTCCATCCCGTGTAAACTGTGGATCATATAATGCACGTATCGCTGTAATAAAAGGTGCACTCTACTACTTCAGCTAGCCATAAGACTTACACAACTCACTCTAAGCTCAGTGTTAAGCTACCAACGACACTCACCGACTGCCCAGCGTCAAGTGCTTAAGCACCCTCGAGAACAACGAATCTCTGCAGGTAGCCATAACAGACTTCTCTCTCTCTCTGATGTCACACACGGTCGGCCATGCTCTGGCCTTCGTGATACAGTTTCGATCTCTACAAATTGCGGCTGTTTGTTGCTTTAATTTGGGACACCAGTGTATTTCAAAATGTTAACGACTATACTTTAAAAGTCCATACCTCCAACGTTTCCGAAAGGTATCTACACCTGTTCGAAACTAATTATCTTCAGAATTAATTATCATTACAGTTTTAGACCACTGCTAACTACAATTACAAATTATGTCGAAATTTAAAGTTCTTGGCAAGATAAAACTGTGTGCCCGACCGAGACACGAACTCGGGACCTTTGCCTTTCGCGGGCAAGTGCTCTACCAACTGAGCTACCGAAACACGACTCACGGCCGGTACTCACAGCTTTACTTCTGCCACTATCTCGTCTCCTACCTTCCAAACTAGCACTCCTGAAAGAAAGGATACTGCGGAGATATGGCTTAGCCACAGCCAGGGGGATGTTTCCAGAATGAGATTTTCACTCTGCAGCGGAGTGTGCGCTGATATGAAACTTCCTGGCATATTACTGTTAGGTTCTGAACTTGCCCATTATAATTTTGTTAACAATTTTTTATGTTCTACTTGACGTGCAGTATTTGTTAATCAACTAGCTAATAAGAAAGCTCAGTATTTTGAGGATTATAAAACATTTTAAGCAAGATGGCTGCCATCAATAATGAGTAGTGTAGAACATATCACTCACAGTCCAAGCTATATATGGACCTAGCACAGCTGAGATCAGGTCCCATCCCCGCCCCCTGCCACGTCTTCACCGTTGTGTCCCCCCTACCCTCCATCTCTACACCCTCCATCTCCTTTCCCGAGGTGGCTTCCGTCAACTCCCCCTCCCGGATGATGCCCTCTCTCCCTCCATTTATCCTTCCTATCAACTCTGATCCTCCCTCCCCCTCCTTTCCTCTGTCCTTTCCCTGGGCTCCCTCTTCCCCCCCCCTTCCGTCCTGTTTCCTCCCCACTACAGCTCTCCCTACCTCCCTTCTCCCCCCCAGTCCTTTTGTATTCCCCTCCTCTGCCTACCCCCCTCCCTGTCGCGTCTGCCCCCTACCCCTCTTATGGGTCGTCATCCTCCATCAGCTCCTTTCCCGGTTCCCCCCCCCCCCCTTCACTTTTACTCTCCTTTCCCCCCTTTTTGTTTTCCCATCTCCTGTCCAGTTTCCCCCCACCTGCTCTCGACTGTGGTGTCACCTTTGCCGACTTTTTCGTGCTGTGTTCTAGTGCCTATTCAGTGTTGTGTTGCGAACAGAAACCATGCTGTCGCTGGGTGTGAATTTTATATACTTTGCGAACAGACTCCAGACTGTCGCCGTGTTTTTTTAACTGTCTATTGTTTTCCCTGTCTGCTCCGTATCTATTTTTATTCGCTTCATCATCCCTCTGTTGCTTGTTTTAATTTCCCCATTTTCTTTTCACCTTGTTACTCACTAAGTCCCCTATTTTATCGCCTGTTTTTTATTATTATTTATTCTCCTGCTCTTTGTCAGAAAATCTGTAGGCTGCAGAGCAGCGTCCTAAGCTGCTGCCAGCCCGCCCCCTTTGGGGGGATTGAAATTCAATAAAAAAAAAAAAACTGAGGTCAGGCAGTCTGCGGCTGAGGGTAAAAGGAGCAACACCTGTGTCTCTTGTCGTGAGCTGTGTGCTGTAGTCCGATTACTAACATTCTGAAATATTCACATATATTGTGCAGTGCGTTGTCTACACTCGTGGGCTCAATTCGTGACAGTAAGTAGTTCTAAGTCCAGGTGACTGACGACCTCAGATCTTAAGTCCCATAGTGCTTAGAGTCATTTGAACTATTTTTGAACTGTTTCAACCACTGGACCGTGCTGTGTTATTAATAACACCAGGACACTTTAGCAGTCTACGAGCCAGTGCAGTAGGTAGCACTCTGCTTTGCTTTTGAGAGAAAAATCTGGCCATATCGGTGAATAATTTTCAGTGAGAGTGTAATTAAAGGGTATTAAATCTACGTCCAATGTCGACCACAATGTCGCTGTACACTACTAGTGGAACTAACATCTTTCAGCCAGTTCTGGAGGCAGCGCAGTTACCTAGAAAAACGCTAGAGACTTATGCAGAACGAAGCAGGATCGTTCTACACTCTTGCAAATTATTCAAAAATTACTGTACGTTCAATAGTAAATAAACCGAAATATTCATTCTAAGACTCTAGTTAGCTACTAATTTAAATAGTACTGTAGGCTTACTATGTTTTTCTTCTAAAGGCCACGGGATGGCAAAAAAGTTCAAACCCGGGTACTTGGCGATATGACAGGAAACCCGTTACTCGAATGAAAATTCTGAAAAAGATAGTAGAGGAAATTACGACTGGACAAATTGGACACAGGGAAGCAACGAGACATGACATTCCAAGACAGACCATTTGTGACCAAATTCAGAAGGAAGAGCAACTGCAAGGCTGGAAGTTCCACCATTCTTACCGAAATTGGAGAAAGATGGTTTGTTGATCACTGTATCAGTGTCAGTGACGTAGGTCTTCTAATACCAGTCTTTGACTTTAGTTGCATAGTTAAATCATATCCTGATACCTGCAGGAGAAAAGTGTACTGCCTTGCTGATAATATGCTTGGAGGAGACTGGGGAAAGGTAGTTTCTAGGGAAATAATTCTGAACTGTCTCACAAATTTACAGTCTGTATTTCAAGGAAGGCTGCTGATGTAAATGAGAATGTAATCAATGTCTTTTTAGAAAAATACAAAGCCAATGTTGAAGGCGTTCCTTTTGAAATGTTTTCAGTTTTGATGAAACTGGGTTTCGTGACATACCTGCGAAAGAAAGCCCTTGTTTCGTCGGACATGTCGACGCACTGAGTAAACTAAGGACACCTCAAAACCGTGCTTCACTCTCATGTTGTTTGGGAAGGCAGCACGAGAATTCCTTCCCCCTTATCTTATTGATAAAGGTAAGCCAAAATGGACTGACTGTATTCACAGTTCGCCTTCTGGAATGAAAATGAACACATTAGAGTGAGATGCTAGAACAGAGTGTGTTTGACAGTTGGTTTCAGACTAACTTCCTCCTGTTTGCCTCAGAGAAAGGAGGACAGAGAGTAATTATTAGAGATAATCCTTCTTCTCACATCTTAATAAAAACAATGGGGCTGTGTGAGGGAAACAACATAAATTTCATTTGCATTCCCCCGAAAGCTACTAGTCTTATGCAGTCTTTAGATGTGGCTTACTTTTCTTCTCTGAAGAATAACTGTAGAGAGATTCTTTGTCAATGGATGCCGATTGCAGATGGAAAGAAGAAACATCGTTTTCCGAAGGGTGTATTTAGTGGCCCACAGTCGAAGATTTTTTAGATGAACAGAGAGCTTCTACAAATTTAGTGAAAGGATTGAGAAATGTCAAATGCGCTGGAAGTGTGATAATGCTAGAAATAAGTCTTGTGTTATGAAAAGGGTGGAAACTGAATTCCAGAAACATTTGGAGAAGGTGAGAAAGACTGTCAAACTTCAATGTGAACATCGTCAGAACGTGTATGTTCCACATAGAGCCAGGGATGATATGGACGTTGTTTCCGGGTAGGGTATGCATTAAAAGAACAATCATCTTTCATAGCCATCTGTTTTTATGTAATTTAAAATATGTTTTAACTAGCTTGAACTTTGACAGAACAGTGGTTTATGTGCCATCGGCCTGCCCCTTACTGGGCAACCAAGGTATCAGCCAAGAGGTCTACATTCTTGCATACAGGTTGTAATGGTTCATTATTTACGCGACCAATACGGCATTCCAACCCCAGTTCTCGATACCAGTAATATCGTACTACTTTTCCGCGAAGTAACTGACATATTTTTGTGACAATATTTACATTTGGTACATTAATGTATAGATACGCCGATGTATCGGTATATTACAGTGATATGGTTCTTGCGTGTATTCATTTCTGTGAGACTGTCATAATCTTTGACTTACTTGCACACAGAGTAGTCTTTGTTTCACTTTGCAGAAGTTAAGGTGTTATTTCGCTTTGTAAAAGAGCAGTCAAGTCTTGTGTTTGGTTAAAGTGGAAATTAAATATATGAAGATTTATACAAAACTGTTTTCTTGATGATGTGACAATTAAGAAGTATATGTGTATTTACAAGAAGTATATTAGAAATGTGGATCGTGAACACCAAGTAAAAAATTATTTCTACCATACCATTATTCTGATCTGGGATTATTTGATCATTAGGAATTTCCTGAAAAACTCATTTGTTAGGTCTTCAAATATTGCTAAAATACAGATCTGTATCTTCTAGCAGTCAAAGTGGAATCACCCTATAATCAACAAGATGAGCCATAACAACTTCGACGAAATCTACGTGGGAATCCATTCAAGATAAGTGCCAAAATTAATGACTTTTCTACAGTGACTTCATTATTTCCATTATGACGATACCATCCACAGTCAATAACTTTGTTGTTGCCTGATAAAGCAAACATATGCTGCGTGAGCAACATTATTAATCTGATTTCTAACCTACTTTGCAAGTGGTGGTATTGTTAGAAGGTGTTAGTACTACTTAGGTAACCAACACGTGCTGCTGTGAGCAAAGGACCGGCTACCGCTCTGCCATCTCTTGGCGACGCCCCACAACAGCTGTGTGGGGCGCCGTCCGCCGACCAGTAGCAACAGACAGCTGGCAGTCGGATTTATTTCCAATTTTGACGTCTTGTCGGATGATATCTGAAGTAACGCTGATCTCAACAACTGTATATACTTTGTTCTGTAATGACGTTGATGTAAATGAACGAAGATTTACAATACTTCTTCCAAGAATGTTTAATACTCGTTCTCATGGTTTGTGGCAAATGCTATACAGTTTACAGTAACTGTAATAATTGTTCGTTCACAGTGTATATTATCACTTTAAAATCAAATTTTGTCAGGCACAGATAAAGTAAAAGTCTGTGCCTCGCAATGTATGAAAAAGATGGTCTTCGTTTAGTAATCGACAAGTAATCATTTCCCTAGCCATTTGTTACTTTACAAAATGTATATTAAAATATTTGTGTTGTTTGAATATATCTGGAGCAGAGCGTGTTCGGTAATGGAACATAATTTGATGAGTGGAGAACTTCGGCCCATTAACATAATGTTCGTTTGAGGGCGAGGCTGGAACTACACAACCAGGCAGCCCGACGTCGCCTTCAACTCTGGACAGCCAGGCCTGCAGAAGACAGTAGGGGGCTCAAGCCACACCCTCTGATACACAGGATTAAGATTTCGCCCTGTCTCGAGAGGACTCTTTCCAGCCGTTACTAGTCCTCATAATCTTGGAGTATAAGTAGTTACACCTCTTACTGGACAACGCGTGTGATCCAGTTGCGCATAGTCGAACAATATCATATACGTTAATTGGCTGGAATAAAAATGTTTTGCGGTATCTTTTGATGATTTCTATTGTGGAAGATCTTAGCACCCAATATCCTCCCCCTCAGGAGTTTAGATTGACATCAACTGGAGCCATCTGAAGCTGAAGGCCACCACTGAAGGTGTGGGTCAAAACAGCACTGTCCGGATGCATTAAAATAGTACAACTGGCCAGCAATTAGCAAGTGTGATTCACATGTCGGAATGGACACGCATCTCGCAACTGGCGGGATACGCGGTGTCCTGCCGTGGGGAGATTGTACAAAATTTTCCCATTTACGTCAGAAGACCGCCATTACTCGCGAGTGAGTTTAATTGTCAATGTTTCGGAGAGCCAGCAGCAACAAAGCTTTATTGCCCACGGGTGGTGGGGAACTGACGGAAAAGTAAATTCAGCCTCTGCAATACTGTGATCTGCATTTGTGACTGAATGCACTCCAAACCAGTATAATCATCCAAATCTGACACAGGTTACGTGACTTTGTGGTGCTCGTGCTGGCGTTGCAGTGATGTGGAGAACGTAAGCGGACGGCCCGACTGGGAGAAAAGGCTTAACGTCAGCAGGGCTCGTTGGGCGAGGTTTTGTCATCCAGCAGCGTTGTATACGACTGAGATGATGTGAGAGAGGATGATCGCATTCTCAGGTGTCCAATACTTATTCTTTGGTAACATGTGCTAAAAGGGGCATAATTATGGAATACGATGTTCGTGAGTTAGAACTTTAAAATCTAGTAGACAGTAGGAAATGCGATAGATGTAACAAAGGTGCTACAAAGTAAGACATATGTACCTTGATTACAATATTTGTCTACAGCAGTAGGAAATGTAAAAACACCGGGACAAGAATGTGTGTCACGCTGTTACAGGGCACCATAAGCAAACCTACACAATCGTTATTAATGAAAGGAGAGACTACATACCGTTCATCAATTGCTAAATAATTGAAATTGGAACAAAGCTTTTAACTTCGTCGGTCACATTACTCCCCTCATCGTGAGTAAAGACTAAATAGTTTTATAGCGTTTTTAATTTAGAAGTGATGACTCAGTGACTGTTATATACGGTATTATTGACTCCTCTTGTATGTACCTACGAAACAAGGACAATAATTTATGGAAACAAGTAGCCCTCGTTTTTTTCCTGACCAGAGGCAGACAGTGTTCCAATTATTAACCGTTTTGATTACACCAAAAGCTATTAAATTTTGCCTCATGGTCTCCATCAAGGTGGGCTACCAGAATTTAATATTTGCTGCAAAGTTTCGGTGTATTTACTGACAACACAGTGTTAACAGTACGACGGATACGACGTTTACATTCGACACAACATTCAGATTAACAAAATTTCGGAAACCATTTTTCTCTAGTCGTATTTACATGTTGAATCTTAATCGGCGTTCCTAGTCCTAATAAGTCGTTGTTTGTCCGCCTTTTAATACATAGTTGCGGGACTCGGCTGTTCGATAATGGATGTCAAACTAAACACCTTTCAGCCGTCAAATTTCCAACCTTATTTTATTTGGCAACCAGTTTCAGCATTTTACTATGCCATCTTCAGGCCCCTGACCGACGTATAGGAGAAATCTACCTGGGTTGTGATGTACTCGTACCAGTATTCCTACCCCTGTTTTGATCACAACCAACACAGATTCTTCCTACACGTCGGTCAGGGGCCTGAAGATAGTGTAGTAAAATGCTGAAACTGGCTGCCAAATAAAATAATGTTGGAAATTTGACGTCTGAAAGGTGTTTAGTTTGACATCCTTTGACAGTCCTAACAAGCTTCCATGCTGAGAGCTTCAGAATTTTTTCACGTACGGTCTCTGTGGTGCAACTGTCCTTGGTGCAGCGCACTGATAAGTGTGTTCCTAATATGAAGGGGAGACGTTAACGATTAATGGAGGGTATGGATTTCTTACGGGCGTGAGGAGGAGGAGGAGGAGGAGCAGGAGGAGGAAGAGGAAGAGGAGGAGACTGCACACAAAGGGACGTTCAAAACTGCTATCCATGTCTGTTACAGGGTTCGGAGGTGCTTTATTGGGCGACCAAAATTACACTTGTTGTGGAACAAGTGCGAGGTGGTCATTGGTGTAAGAGTATTCCACCCAAAATTTCAGGCGTTTAGGGATGTCCAGAAATACTTGTAATCGAGTAACAACACATTCATACCCCCTATCTTTTGCCACCAGCCACTGGTAGTGTGCGGCAGCCTTTGCCACTGAGTGAGTTGGTGGCTGTCGTTAAGGCTCTCAGTTTTCTGCACTGTATCTCACACAGCGACATATCTACACTACGCACCACCATGTTACACGCTACAATTCGGAGCCGTCAAGCAGCAGAGGGCTGCAAGTATGTAGCTCAGAAAAATAAAGACGTAGACTGATAAAATCATTTGTTTTATTTGCAAATCTTTAACAGTTTTCACATAAAAATTTCGGAAGCATAACTTTTCAGTACGCCCTCGTTCATGAATCTGAGTCAGAGTGACAAATACAGAGATGGGAAATCCTCTTGGTATCTTCTTAAACAAGTGTGGCACAAACATAATAATAATAGCTGTCATGTTTCTCTCCTGGATGGAGGTTAACACTTACTGTTTTGACTATACTGCTGCAAGTGCTCCATATAGGCGAACTGCCAGAATTTGATAGGCTAGCTGCTGCAAGATTCGATGTTTATATTCAGACATCAGTGATACGTCGTTTCCTGATCATCTGAAACGAATGCGTACCACCAGATCTGTCAATGTCAAAGCCAAAACTCTTAATTTATCATTATCTTCTAATTCAACGGTGTACAGCAGTTTTGTGTGCATATTGTTGATGTATTGTAAATAAATCTCTACATATTACTTATCACCTTGGATTCGAGCTACAATGTCGTCAACATATCGCTTAAAATAGACTGTGTTTTCCCGTATACTTGGTATTTAGTAAAGATTTTTCTCAAGGTCGTTGAAGAAAATATCTGACAAGGTTCCAGCAAGATAATACCCCCTAACCAAAGCTTGTTCCTGATAGTAATACTTATCATTGAATTGGAAATAGTTGAAAGACAATGATAATTCTAAAAGTTGTATTGACTCTATTGCTTCTGCAGACGCAATTCTTTTATGCCTAGTAAGGTTTTCTCTGTTGATATTAATAGTTTCTGCAACAGCGATATTCGTATCCAAGTTTCTTATATGAGAAGAGACAATAGTGGACATATCTGGCACCTTGATGGTTTCTTCCTGAAGCATACATTTAGCGAGGTAGTGATGAAATGTTATTACGTTTTGCTTTCCAGTTATCCACACTGGCTACTCAGTTTCTCGGTATTATTACGAACTTGAACCACTGTAATTTTCGTCTGATAATACTCAGCATTATTCTCGCAAATGCAGTTTGCCACTTTACTCACTCGACGGCTCTCGTATTCCGCCAATTCACGCATTTCCTTGGATTCACGATTAAGATGTGGTCAGCATGTGCATATCTATGTTTTGAAGAGGAAACATCACATTGCAGTTACTCCCGTTAAACGACGCACGAACGACAAAATGAAAGCTATGCAAATAAGTAACAGAGGGACAGGAAAGCAACTGAAATCGCTCTTACATGGGGAATGCCACTTGACGTGACGGTACACCAGTTCGATTCTCCACAGAATTCGTGAAACTTGTCCCTATTCTAGCAGCAGTGCGCCATAAGTCTTTCGAGGAGGTCGATGAAAAGACGCACAAAACTATAGGCCCGTATCTCTCATGCTCTCGGACTGTGACGTTTCTGGGGACTGGAAGACTCCCGTGTAGCGACCGAGGTGGGCCCAGGAGGCGACGGCCGTGTGGAGCCCAGCTCGCTCCGCAGATGTAACGTATTGCGAATACACTGAAGCCCCAATGAACCTGGTATTGGCATGCGTATCCAATACAGAGATACCTAAACAGGCAGAATACGGCGCTGCGGTCGGCATCGCCTATATAAGACTACAAGTGCCTGGTGCGTTGTTATGATGTTACAGTCGGCACACGAGCGATGGGACGCAGCATCTCCGAGGTAGCGACGCAGTGGGCATTTACCCCAGCGACCATTTTACGAGTGTATCATGATTATCAGGATTCCGGTGAAAAATCAAATCTCTGACATCGCTGCGGCTGGAAAAAAATTGTACAAGAACGGTACCAACGACGAGTGAAGAGAACCGTTCAACCCGACATAAGTGCAACTTGCAAATTGCTGCAGATTCCAATGCTGGGGCACCAACAAGTTTCAGCATGTGAACCACTCAACCAAACATCATCGATATTGTTTTTCTGAGCCGATGACCCAATCGTGCAGCTTTGATGAGCACAGAACAAAAAGCCTTACACATCGCCATATGCCTGTCAACACTGACATTGGACTTTTGATGACAGGATACACATTGTTTGGTCGAACGAGTCTCATTTCACATTGCAGTTCTGCTCATACACGTACAGGTATGAAAACGACCTCATGAATCCATGTGTAGAAGGGTAACATTCATGCCACCCCACTCTCCATTGTTGTCAAATGTATTCAAGATGGCGGCGATAACGTCATCCAAGATGGCGGCCTGTAGACTTGGCAACAGAGCATGACATCATCCATGATTGCGGCCGTCACGTCATCTGATGACATGAGTACCAATATCATAGATGGCGGCTTTTGGCAGGGAAGTACCACGGCAGCCCCCTGCCATGCCACCATCTTTGGAAGATTAGATTTTTTCGGGTAATTGAATTACGTGCTTCTATGGGTCCCCACCCCTCCCGACTTTGTTGCATAATGGTGTGTCATCCTCTTGGGAAATGGGTGGGGATTTCGAATTTTGGAGGGATTTTTGCTCCAAGAACTTACTCATGCAGCTGAGGGGGGGATAAGATGGTGTTGCCCCCACTAGAGTCTGCTCATGTCGTTCAATTTGTATAAATTTGTATAAGTTTGAAATGTCCTGACAGATTAAAACTGTGTGCCAGACCAAGACTCTAAATGAGGAACTCAGTCTGGCACACGGTTTTAATCTGCCAGAATGTTTCATATCAGTGCACACTCTCATTCTTGTTTAAATTTGTTCGAATTTGTATAAATCTGTCGAAATTTGTTTAAATTAGTTATTCACCTCCAGCATTAGTGGCTTAGTGTAGTGCTATGACCACAAGAGGCTGAGATATCAGCGCTTGTTGACCTATAGGTGTGGAATTAGCGTGTGTTCAACTAGCGAGATTTTGATGCCAGACAGGGGGAGTTGTAATAGCTGTCTTACATGCACTCATCCAGCCAAGGACTGCATCCACAGCTCAATGCATGAAGAATGGAAGCGGGCATTAATGCATGAAAATATGAAGAGGAAGAAGAATAAGGTCCTGCAAATAAATGCTTTGCATAACACAATGCGTGGAAACATCTGTCTCTGCTGGAATTGTCTGTCATTTCTAAAACCTATGAATAAGCCCCCACTACAAAAGAGACAACTCCCTCCAATCCCCCAGACCAGAGAACTGAGCTAATTGGCGAGTTCACTGCTAGAGGGCAGCGCTATGGGTCACATGATCATGCAGTTCAGTCCATAGGAGCACAGTATCATAATGACGTAACGTTTTTTTCTTGGCTGCACTTGTGCCCCAGCCTACTCATCGCCCCAGAGGTCTGGAGGGGAAAATTGCGGGATAAGGAGTCAGCCTGTTTCGGTCTGCTGGTGAGAGGAAGGAGTGCACTATTTTTTGAAAAATTTATTTAGAGACGGATTACATGTAGTTTATTTATTACATTGATACAAAACAGTAACCCTGACATGCTTTGGGTCAAAACATACAATTTACAGACCAGGAAACTACTCGTAAATAATGCAGTACTCTGATCTGCAGAGACGCAAAACTTGTAAATAACCGTAATAATCCAGTACACAGCATACATACATGCAAACTGCTCATAGATCACCGAAATAATGCATGTGTAATGCTATCCAAAAACCCTCAAAATTCCTAAACACCCAAAAACAATGCAATGCACAAACACTCAGTCCACATAAAAAACGTAACCTGGAGGACGGCCTCTCCATTCGGAGGGCTCCTACCGTCAGTGGGAGACGTGGGTCATTCCCACTGCAGGCCACAGCCACCGCCGCGCCGAGCACACACACACAGAATCATCCTACGACATTGGACACATATATGTTTCGTCACTGTACTTACAAACAAATATTAGGATCACGGTCTCAATTGGCTGACATTCGATAATCAGCAAAGTATCAGAAATACACCCCGTTGACGGCTGTGGCTCTGGAAATTCAAATATTGTACCATTATTATGACTTGACATACTCTTTGCTTTGCTATCACAGTATTCCACGTCAAATCCATACCTTCCTTACTACTGGACACAGTCATTTCCTTTTCACATGTCAGAGCACAAACACATACTTTATAAGCCTGGTGCTCAAGGGGAACTTATCACACATCCCCTACTACTAAGTATAATCTTTCGTAAATAACTGATTGCTGGCGATAAGAAATAATACTGACCGGGAATCAATGATGGACGGACATGTCTCATAAATTATTATTGCGAGTGGTACAGCTGTCGTAGGAAGAGAGGCACAATCGTCTTATAAACGGTCAGACGTTGTTATTAGCATGTTCTAGCTGCAAGAAACGTCATCAGCACCACTAGAGCTCTGGATTAATATTTAAGCAGTAAATATAGGTGATAAAAGATTCGCTTCTTGGAGCAAAATCTTCCTACATCGTGCATTAAAACATACCAACAAAAATGTAATAAACGCCGGCAGGGATGTCACATGAACGTCACACGAAGCATCGTTCTACAACATTTACATACTGTGTAAGGTAAAGCCCTATGACACATCCCTGTGGTACGGCAGAAATAACAGTTACATCTGTCTATTTCGTTCCGTTAAGAGCGACGTGTTGAGTTCTGTCCGTAAGGAAGTCTCGTAGCCAGTGGCAAATCTATTGCGATACCTGCTAAGCTCGCATTTCTTAACTAAACGGCAGTGTGTGGCGGTGTCAAATGCCTTCCCGCTGTCAACAAACACGGCATGAACCTGAGCAACGATGCCTTGTTGAGGAACAGAGCGAGCTGAGTTTCGCAAACTCCTTGTTTTCAGAATCCGCATGCGTTTTTATAGAAGATATTTTCGTTACCCAAGAACGTCAAAATAGTGCGCGCTGAACATGTCGCGCTGAACATGTCCTATAATTTTTAAACAGATTTACGTAAACGATAAAAGTCTGTAGTTATGTTCATCTGTCGTACGACCCTGAGCTTTCCTCCTGTCGTTAAATGCCCTTCGTTGCTCCAGCGATCTGCAAAGATAAACTGCTTGTAGAAATGAGGAAACGCATATGCCAGACTGAGATTCATTGGAAGAATCCACAGGAAATATAATCCATCAAAAAGGTAGTAGCATAAAACACAATCGTTCTACCAATACTTGAATACTGCTAATCAATATGGAATCCGTACCACGTAGGGCTGATAGAGGAAACAGATTATCCAGAGAAGAGCAGCACGTTTCGCGACAGGATCGTTTAGTGAGCGCGAAAGCATCCCGGAGATCCTCACCCAACTCCTGTGGCAGATGCTGAAAGAGAGGTGTTCTGCGTCACATCACGGTCTATTGTTAATGTTCCGAGAGCGTACATTGCTAGAAGAGTCAATCAATACACTGACATCTCCTTCGTATATCTCGCGAAAACATCACGAAGATATAAAACCAGAGACGTTCACCACAGAAACAGAAAACGATAAAATATTAAGTTTCCTTGATTTCACAATGTATAGACGCAACAACCAACACCAATTCTACATTTTCAGGAATGTGAACTCCACCAGCACAGCCATTCACAAACGTTCTAATAAACCCATTGCGCACAAACTAGCCAGTTTCCAATACAAGCTGCACAGCCTGAACAAAACCCCACTTACTGAAAAAAACCTACATCAATGAATTACCGACGATCAGACAAATAGCTGTACAGAATGGATACGATACAAATGCTATAGATCAATTGAATCACAAAATTGAAACACAATCAAGAAGGACACCCAACACATAAAAACAAAAGCCTTCTCACCAACTTACAAACAAACAGAACACACATATGAGCACAGATGAACTAGAAACACCCTCAAAAATAAACAGCTGGTTCACTTTCACCTACAACAACAAGGTAGCCCACAGAATAGGCAACGTACTCAAAAAACAATGGTTAAAATTAGCCTACAGGGCAGACAACTCATCACAGAGAAAGCCAAGAACAACCAGCAAAAGACAGATAAACACAACAGATCTGGTATTTACCAACTAACATGTCAGGATAGCAAATCAGTTTATACAGGACAGAGAAGCAGAAACTTTAATACTAGATACACAGAACGCGTAAGAGCATTAAAAAATAACTACTGTCATTCCACATTTGCTGAACACATTATGTACAAGATAAATAACCCAACAGATATCAAGACTGCCTTGAAAATTCTCAAGTGCGGCAACAGCACCCCACATAAAGTAATAATTGAAGAAAAGTATCAAATACAAAAAGCCATAGTTGAAGGAAAAAAGGTAATAAATGAATATACAGTTCTCTGCAATGGAACTCTGTTCTCTGCCCTCAAAGAATTATTAGGTAACTCCAACCTATAAAAGCCCTCCCCCACATTACCTTTCACACACACACACACACATAGAAATAATTAATTTCAGGCATAGCAATAACAGCTTCCAAATCGTACTTTTTGCTAAACAGCTTGTCTACATTAAGTTCTATATGGTTGCAGATGACAAACTGTGAAAGGAAACAAGGACTGTAAAGACATAATACCTCAGGAGAACTATAACATGTGTTAAAAAGGTATGAATACATAAGAAATGTCCTTCAAAAAGATGTAATTGCGATTTCATAAAATAATATTTACGTGTGTAGAAACAACAAAGAACATTCTTTATGTTTAACAGCCATAAAATAAAAGCCCACTGATATTGCAGCAACTATAGTGAAATATGTTTGGGTTGTGAAACAAAATAGTGTTTTGTTAAAGGCGGACCCCAGCAAAAAATATTTGTATGTTCAGTTACTTAATATTCACATTTTCTCCATGAATCGGCAAGCGATTACATCACTCACGGTGGCGAGAATACATCACCGTCGTACCAGATTCTAAAACGCATTTAGAGACGTGAAAGTGTACTTTTGAAAAGTGCCGTATATTTCTGTTGATGGCTGCATTTCTCGCGAGATTGTACACAATTTTGCCATTAAATCGTCCACTTACGCGACGTATTTACTAGCACCAAGTTGACCGTCACATTTACATCCCCGGACTACACTCCAAACCAGTCTGAAGTGCATGGCAGAGAGTACTTGGAACGGTAACAAGTTTCGATACTTTTTCCCGTTCCTGTCGCGTACGGAGTTCGTTAAGGGCGAGTGCTGAGACGTCTCCGTGCTGTGGCCGACCTGACTCTGCCTTCAGCCTCCTTACGGCAGCGACGGGTAGTGGCTGGAGAGCGCCTCTGGACTCCTCGCTTGCGAAATGTCGTAAGTGGCCTCTGGTGGGGTAACTTGTGGATCTCTTAAAGCGTCTGCCGAATGAGTTGTTTCAACACTTGCGTGACACTCTCCCGTGGGTCAGCTACACGTGTGACAATTTGTGCTGCCCATCTCTGTATACGTTCCGTAGCCGCTATCAGTGCTGTCTGGTATGAGACCCACACACTATTGTGCTATGACAGGACACACAAGTGTTTCCTAACCAATATCGACAGCACATGGCTCCACTGTCCGAGTATCCTGCCAGAGGTCTTAAGTCATCGTCACTAAATGTCCACCCAGCTCACTAGTTTTCAGTTCGTCAGGATGAGATAACACAGCAACTAAGATGACATGAAACATAAAAGAGTGCCCCCAAAACAGCTCTGTGTGAAATTCTTGTAACAACTGGGAACGGAACTTCGGACACTCACGCTCCCCGTATGTCTGCTACGTCAAATTTGTGTAAACATGCAAGATCAGGACGGAAACCGCCATCGGCTTCAGCCCCTCCATCTAACTGCAGTCCTACTGTCGATGTCTGCGACTATCTTTCCGCACAGCTAGACTTAAATGTTTCGAATTCCTGTGTAGTCTCTTAACGCTGAGACAGTACCCGCGCTGACAGTTAAAATTATTGCTGATCATCATACGATGACGGCCTCTCCGTTGATGGAAATGTAAAACATGAGTGCTGGCCGCTGGATCAAGTTAAAGTAATGTAAATAACTGTGCCTAAAACTCAACAGCGGATATGAATACCTTTCTCAAGTTCTCAGAGGGTATCAAACTGCACAAAAATTGGCATATTATAAAGTCAGATGGTGCCTTTAGTTTTGTTCTAACAGAAGCGACAGATATTTCTACACTTTTGCGTTTCGTTGTGATAAATACTGCCCAGAGTACATATTTGGTAAAAGTGAAAACACCAAACTTGGTACAAAGAGTTTCCCATTAACTATAACCCATTTAAACGACTTATTTGACGTTATTGATAATTAGGAACATTTCCCCAGAAAAAACAATAATAGTTCACAGCAGACTACTTGCTATTCATAACCAATGATTTGAAAAATATGGTAAATTTTTTTGGAGAAACTGAAAGCAGCAACGTTAATTGTTTATGTGAGCATGTGAATTTAATGGATGTGCAAAGGAATCATTACAGATACTCGCTAAATTATATTATGTTTGTAGTAGTTGATTTTCAATATCACCACATACTTACGAGTTTATAAGGAGCACGCACTGTCCTGGGCTATCCCATCCTAATACACTACATAAGATTTCTCCACATTTTGAATCACACTGAGCAGGTGAGCAGCTAGGTGGCAGTTTTCTGTCGTATACAACACAGAAAATCCAGCTCCTTTGGGAATCAGATCAAGTTGTTTCACTAACAGTTGACAAAATTCAATTGACGCTTTATTTGGACTTCACATTAGATAATATTTTGGAATCTGCAGCCAGTTCTAAAAATGTTGCAACTAGAGCTCAGGTTTTTATACCTCCAGTTAGCAACATGTATGGTGAAGAACCGTTCACTCTAATTAAGAAAATAGTTTTTAGACTATATGCCAATAATTCAATTATCAGATGGGCCACATCATGATTTGCTTCCCCTCCTCAACTATCAACTGTTTACAAACGCCCTTTTGATGACACACAATCTCTCTTTATGTTTTATATTCTCCTCACATATTAAAATAAGTCACAAACAACTGAAACAATAATAAAGATACTGATGAGAAAATAAAGTAACCACAGTTTGAATCAGTTTCAGAAATTATAGAACTGCTTGTGGCCAATTTCTCTGCAGTTAAAAAGCTACATGACGTTGAGTGTACACAGACAATAAAATCTGCCAAGAAACCTAATTCAAAGTCTGTTTCTGAAAGTGACATTGAGTGACAAAATGTCAAACCTGTGCTTAATAGTTCCACTGGGATGGTTGTTCAAGATTTCTTAGCCTTGAGGAAACATTATCTTACTAAGTTTTGAGAGCACTGCTACATTAATCAAAATTAATTTACACATGGTGTAACATTTTAAATGTTACCTTACCTGGTAGAGATAGCCATTTCAAGAATGCTCTGTAAAAACCGCTTTCCAGCTCAAGTGACGAAATTATTAGATATTGCGAAAGATTTTTTGTCATGGTTCGATATATGGAAATGTTTCCCTGATTACACATATGGATTATCCAATAACACACATTCAGCCATATCAGATACCACTCACATTCTAGAAATGACAAGTATTGCAGCGAGGGCAACAATTTTAAATATGTTCTGCCACGAAATGTTCAGACAGATGCTCTAGAAGCGAGATTTGGAAAACAGCGAACAATGGAAGGATTCCAATAATTGGTATCTTTGGTATTTTGAGAAAGGTATGTGGCATTCAATTCAAGCTAAGGATTCAGACATTGCTGCCCTGGAAAATTCCATCATCTGCTCTTCGAGAAGTTGGAATAGATTCACATTCTTTTAAAACTGCCGGCTGCGGTGGTCTAGCGGTTCTAGGCGGTCAGTCCGGAACCGCGCGACTGCTACGGTCGCAGGTTCCAATCCTGCCTCGGGCCTGGATGTGTGTGATGGCCCTAGGTTAGTTAGGTTTAACTAGTTCTAAGTTCTAGGGGACTGATGACCACAGGTGTTAAGTCCCATAGTGCTCAGAGCCATTTGAACCATTTTTAAAACTGACTGAGTAGATGATGTGAACTTACCTCCATCACCACCAACAAACATTTACAGTATAATGGATTTCAGTGAGGAACGAGTTCAGTCTGTTCAGGAATACTTGCCTGTTTTCACATACTTGTCAGGGTATTATGCCAGAGCTTTTCTTAAGAAGTTGAGATGTGAGACATCTAAAACATATTAAGAGCTAAATAAAAGACTTTTAGTAATAGAAAATGACGAAAATATAAGAAAGATGGACAGAAGTATGTCATAATGAACTAATAATGAGTTTATTAATGGTGTTATTTTCATTTATTTGGTTGCTAAAAACTTGGTGTCTAGAGAACATAAACAGAGCTTCGTGAGATGCTCTTTCCAGAGAAATTTACTGTTGATGTAATTAAAAGAGAGGACTTCTTCCTAAGGGAGTTTTCTTGTAGTAAGGTATATCACACAGATCACAGCTTTCTTCAGTGTGTAGTAAAAATGGGTGTAATATGTTTCTCAATAATTATGTTAAGAAAATTAACGTTGCCATAACTGTAGAAACAGCTAAGAGAGAACATTGTCAACTGTAAAGTAGTATGGAATAAAGTTTGTGACACGTAAACCAACATTTACATTTGTCATTTTCCGCTCTATCCAAATTTTCTCTTACCAATACGCTAAATTGCATTTTTAACACTGAATGTGCATAATAATACTAAGCCTATATTTTACTTACAAAGATTTCGTTTCATTAGCTGCAGTATTCTGGTACATATGACACGGACACAAGGGCGTATCAGATTTATGAAATCTCTCTTTTGGCTTTGTTGATTAAAACTTGGTTACATGAGGGACTAAACTATCCGAGCAACAATATCGATACGATCTCTAGTGAGTCATTTATGTCTCCGTGAATTACAATTTTGTCAAAGTAATTAAACTCGTGATCACCAGAATAATTACTGCATCCTGTCTGCTAACTTTTACTAAAACTATATCACACTAACTGCTATAGCATACTTTAAAGGCTATGGTGTATGTCGGTTTCACTAGCAATGTTTTTCTTAAGAAGCAGTAAAACTTTGTATTTGATCTCATACCCAATAGAAGGAAATCACAGAGAGTTGCAGCCAGCGTGTCATGCATTTGCACTATAGCCTACAGGAATGGCACAGTTTCTTTGTAAATGGCACACAGGCTGACAGTCGAGAATAAGTCTGTTACGCTCTCACGGAAGAAGTACACGTTCTTGCGATGATGCTGGTTTGCATCGACAGCCTAGTGGCGGTGACGTCACAGTTGTGATTTGTTTCTTGTGTCTTCGTTATCGTATTCTCTCTTGGAGGGTCAACGGTTGATACGTTATTAACTGACTTTATAAATGGTAACGTCTCTGCGATAAGTTATCAGCGCCTCGTAACCACGAAACGGCATACTATGGATTATAAAATAAGCTGTTTCATGTTTAAATTGTCAATTATTGACGATAACAACTCATTCCTAAGAACACTCTTATACGAAGACATTAACCGTCGATAAATCATTATGTGACTTTTATTATAGAAATGATTATAATAAATCATTCCAAAAACGACGTTTTCTGTAAACATCCCGTACGCGAAGATAAAGTCCTGTGAGAGGCCCATATTGAACGCAAACGAAATTCGATAGTCGATCACGCGGTGGTCGATTTTTGCGTACGACGCCAAAATGACGTCACGTTTGCAAGAAGTAATGTGAAACAACTGTTACCGCATTTGTTGTGAAGAAAGCAATATAGGCAGAGATTTCAATACCATGACCTCCTTCATAATGTTTCATTTTGAAGCAGTCAAATAATTCTTTCTGTTTACAGTGGTGAAATGTTATTTCAAGCGATTAGTTACTGTGTCGAAGTAAACACTGTGACACAGCTACTTGCAAGTTCATGTCATGTAGAGTAACATTCCACCAGTAAAAAATTACCACTGTTATAGTACAACGATTATTCTGAATTTGGGCTTTATAATTATTTTAATGATTTTTTTATGTTCTCCTCGATTTACAGCATTTGTTAATTAAGTAGCTAATTCGGATAATAAAATATTTCATGCAAAATGACTGCTATCAATAATAGTGTTCCTAGGCGAATGTACGTATGGATCTAGCACAGCTGAGGTCAGGCAGTCTGCGGCTGAGGGTAAGTGGAGCAACACTTGTGTCTCTTGTCGTGAGCTGTGTGCCGTAGTACGATAACAAACATTCTGAAATATTCGCGCTATTTGTGTACGGTTCGTTTTATTCAACTATGGCCTTCATTTGTGACTTTTGTGACAGTAATCAATAATTAACTCCGAGTGAAAACTTATTAGAGGAACATCCGTGATTATTGACTCTCATGAACAATGACCGCTTAGCAGAGCAGTGTTGACGGACTTGATTATTTTTGTGCACTATCATAATTGTTTCGAGTTCTCTAAATGTGTATGAGGGCAGTGATATGGTGAACTAATAGGTTAAATGTTTGTCACAGGTGAATTTTTTTCAGCTACTGGACTGTGTCGTGTGGTTACTAACACTAGGACAATTTAACAATCTATGAACCTGTGTAGTAGGTAGCACTCTGCATTCCCTTGATTCGAACTATATGTGAGACACAAATCTGGCCATATCGGTGAACACTTTACGCTGAGAGTGTAATTAAAGATTAAAGTGTTTGAAGTCTACCTCTAGTGTCGACCACAATATCGCTATCGACTATTAGTAGAAGTAACATCTTTCAGGAAATTTTCGAGCCAGTGCAGCTATCGAGAAGAACAATAGAGGCTTATGCAGAAGGAAGTAGAATTGTTCTACACTCTTCCAAATTATTCGAAGAGTACCGTAGGTGCAACTATAAATAAGCTTAAATATTCATTCTAAGCCTCCAATAAGCCGCGAATTAAAACAGTAATGTAGGCTTACTATGTTTTTCTTTTACAGACTGCAGAATGACAGAAACGTCCAAAACCAGGTTCTCAGGAATATGGCACGAAACCGGTCATTCGAATGAAAATCAAGAAGATATTAGAAGAAATTACTTCTCGGCTAACTGGACACAGGGAAGCCGCAAGGAAGTATTACATTCCAAGACAAACCATTGTGAACAATTTGAGAAACAAGAATGACGGAAAAGCTGCAAGGCCCACTGTTCTTACCCAGACTGAAGAAAGATGTTTTGTAAAAGACTGTATCATTGTCAGTGATACGGTTATTCCAATATCAGTATTGACTTCAGGTGCATGGTTAAATCATGTCACCTGAAAAAGAACAGTAGACTGCCTTGCTGATAATATGCTTGAATTGGCCTGGGGAAAGGCATTTTTAGAGAGACATAGTTCTGAACTGTCTCACAAATTTACAGTCAATATTTAAACGAAGTGTGCTGCTGTAACTGAGAATGTAATCAATATCTTTTTTAGAGAATTACAAAGCTGAGGTTGAAAGCGGTCCTGCTGAAAAGTTTACAGTTTTGCTGAAAATGTGTTTCATGACATACCAGCAAAAGAAAGCTCTTATTTCGTTGGACATGTCGACGTCCTGAGAAAACAGAGGACACCTCAAGACCGTGCTTCACTCTTATGTTGTTGGGGAATGCAGCAGGAGAATTCCTTCCGCCTTATCTTATTGATAAACGTAAACGAAAATGGACTGACTGGATATACAGCCACCTCCTGGAACGCAAATAAACACAGCAGAGTGGGTGGTTAGAACAGAGTTGATTGACAATTGAATTCAAACTCACTTCCTCATGTTTGCCTCAAATAAGGAGTGAAGGAGGTTAATATTTGAAATATTCTCTCTTCTCAAATCTCAATGAAATCTTCAGAGCTTTGTGAGAAAAAGAACATATAGTTCATTTGCATTCCACCGAACGCTACTAGTCTTCTGCGATCCTCAGATCTTGTTTATTTTTCTCCTCTGAAGAGATTCTTTGTTGCAGCGTTTTCTGAAGGGTACATTTAGCGGCGCATTGGCGAATATTTTGCGTTTAGGTGAACAGACAACTACTACAAATTTAGTGAAAGGATTGACAAATGTGGATATTAAATGCGATGGGAGACTTAGAGTATCTCCCTGTTGCGCTAGAAAGAAGTTTTGTGTTATGATACATGTGGGAACAGAATTCCAGAAACGTTCGGAGACGGCGAGAAAGACAGTCAGACTCTAATATCAGGATCGCCAAAACGTATACGTTCCCCATAGAACCAGGGATGATATGGACATTGTTTCGGGAGAGGATGTGCATGAAAAAGAAAGAAACATATTTCATAGCCATGTTCTTATTTAATTTGAAATGCTGTTTAATTCGCCTAAACTTTGAAGAGTGATTTATATTTCATCAGTCTGACCCTTTGTGGGGAACTAATGTATCAGTAAAGAAGTCGATGTTCTTGCATACAGGTGTTAATACTACATAGTTCACCAACACGTAGTGCCGTGAGCAAAAGACTAACTACCGCCCTGCCATCTGTTGGCAACGCCAGGCAACAGTTGTGTGGCCCGCCCTTCGCCGACCAGTAGCAGCCGACAGCTGGAAGTCACATTTATTTCGCATTTTGACGTCTTGTCAGATAGTATTTGAAGTAGAGTTCATCTCAACAATGATATATCTCTTGTTCTTTAAAGGCTTTGATGTAAGGGCTCGAATATTTGCAGTACTTATCACAAAAATATTTAATACTCGTTATGGTAGTTCGTGGCAAATGCTATATAGTTCGCAGCTATTGCAGGAGTAGCACATCTCCGGCGGTACACCGCAAGGTTACCGCCCTTCGATAGTGCCATTTTCGCGCTAATCGAAGTGCTAGGGGTTCCAGGTGCCAGCCAGCCAGCCAGCCAGCCAGCCAGCCAGCCAGCAAGCAGTTCCCGGTCCCGGCCTGCAGCAGTGGTCCCGCAGCCAGCCAGCCAGCCAGCCAGCCAGCCAGCCAGCCAGCCAGCCCTCCCTCCGGTGGCAGCAGCAGCCCAGCCAGCAGCAGCCCAGCCAGCAGCAGTCCCGCCAGCAGCAGTCCCGCCAGCAGCAGCAGCAGCAGCAGCCGCCGCCGCCGCCGCCGCCGCCGCCGCCGCCGCCGCCCCCGTCCGCGGCAGCAGCGTCCCTGCCTGTCGCCGTCGCCGTCGCCGTCGCCGTCGCCGTCGCCGTCGCCGTCCGTCGTCCCCCAGTGTGTGTCCTGTCCTTTTAGTGCTGTGTTTTTCTTTCTTCTTCTTGTCGTCATGTCCGCCCCCACCACCACCGTCACTACTACCACCACCGCCATCGTGTATACGTCCCCTTCCGCCGCCTCCACCACTATCACTTGGTGTGCCCAGTCCCACCCCCCTCCTTCCATCCCTCCCCTCCTCTCTATCCCTTCGCCCTCGCTCTTTGTCTCCCCATCTCCCGCCTCTTCCTCTCGTTCTGATCCTTTCCCCCCACTCCCCCAGCCTGTCACTGCAGCTCCGGCTAGGGTGGTGGCCCGTCGGGCCACTGCCCACGCCCAGCTCTCCCCATCGCCATCGCCATCGCCATCGCCATCGCCATCACCGCCACCACCGTCATCATCGTCACCATCACCATCACTGCCACATTCGCCTGCACCGTCACAGTCACTATCTCCGGCGCCGACTGCCGCGTCCGTGCGGGGACCTGTCCCTTCCCACCACCTCCCCATCGTTCCCGTCCCTCCTGTCACCACCCGCCCATCTGCCGCTGTCAAACGCCCTAGTGGCGCCTCCACTTCCTCTGCTCCTAAAAAGGCTCCACCCCGCCCGCCATCCCCACCCCAAAATGCCATGGACGTCTCCCCACCAGGCCCCGCTCCCTCCTCCTCCTCCTCCTCCTCCCCACCCGGTCTCTACAAATATCTCCTGTCCCGTCCCGATCCTTCCTTCCTCGAGGCCCGGAATCTCTCCCTCCTCCTCCGCCAACATTTCCCTGGCGTCCCCATCTCTCTCCTTACTCCCAGACGGGATTCTGTTCTTATCTCCTCCCCCAGCCCAACCCTCCATACTGACATCCTCTCCCGCCTCCCCATCACCCGTTTTGGTCCTCACGCCACCCTCACCCCTGCTCCCTCCCCATCTCCTACCCGCCAACCCCAACCCCCGCGTCGCCCGCCGACCCTCACCGCCGTGATCACTCGGCTTAGCCCGTCGATCACGGAGGAGGAGGTGCTGGCGGAGCTGAAGGCCCATCCCACCCTGGAGGTGCGGGCGGTCCGCCGCATTTTCAACGCGACCGGCCCCACCCGCCTTATGCGGGTTTTCTCTGAGGACGCCCCCTCCATTGACCGTCTCCTGAAGGAGGGTGCCCTCCTCTTCAATCAGCGGTACAAGGTCGACCCCTCCCGTTCCCCCCCTCAATCCCTGCGCTGCCAGAGATGTCTGCGCTACAATGCACATCCAACAGCAGAGTGCCGCGAGGCCCCCACCTGCCCGCATTGTCGGCAAGCGCACTTCCTCCGGCAGTGCCCCAACCTCCAATCCCCTCCCTCCTGTAATACCTGCAGCCTCCCCCACCCCACCTACTCCCAAAAGTGCAAAGCCCGACCCCCTCCCACCACTCCTGAACTCACCGTACCTGTCCGTCCCCTGGACGCCCCCACCCCTCCTGGCAATTCCCTTCGTCCCCCCCCCACTGCTGAGGACATCATCAGGTTCCTCACCATTGTCCTTCAAAACGTCCATCCCTTTCAGCGCCCCCACACCTTACAACAGATCTCCCTCGCCGCCCGTTCCATATTCCACCTTAAAATGTACGCCACCTTTTCCAATAACCAGGCCCATTTCACCTTCTCCCGCCTTGACACCCTCGTATAAGTCCTTATCATGGCGCGACAGCATCGTATCCTTTTCAACAATATCCGCTCCCTTCCCGCCAACAAGAACCTCTTCCTGCACACCCTTGCTACCCACCGTGTGGATGCCTTCCTCCTCAATGAAACCTTCCTCCAACCCCACCACTCCATCCACACCTCCCCCTATCTCCTCCACCGCTCCGATAATCCCCTCCCAGTTGCGCGTGGCGGAGTTGCCATTGGCCACCACCGCCAGATCCCCGTTCGGCTCCAGCCTCTCCTTCCCGACCCCACCGAACACCTGATCCTTAGTCTCTTCTTCCCCGGCCTTACCATTACCTGTGCCACCATCTATGTCCGCCCCAACGCCCCTCTTCCTTTCGACTTCCTCTCCCACATCGACCGTACCTTCTCCTCCTATGTGATCGCCGCCGACCTCAACATCCATAGTCGCTCCGCTGCCCAGTTACGGCGGTGGCATCGGTTCCTCTCCTCCCTTCAAGGCGACCTCATCCCCATCCCCCAGCACACTCGTCCCGAATCCAACTCCACTCCCGATGTTATCCTCTCCTCCCCCAACCTCCTTGGTCGCATTACGGTGGATGTCCTGGAGCCTATTGGTAGCGACCATCTCCCTGTCCTCCTCACCGTTTCAGACGGCCGTCGCCCCCGCCCCGACCCTCGTCATGACCCTCCCCCTAAGTACATCCATGACTATTCCCGTGCCAACTGGAATGCCTACCGGGATACCCTCTCCACTCAGGTCGATAGCCACCCTCTCGCCTACCGCCGTCCCGATGATGTCACCCATGCCGCCTCCTTTCTCCAGCAGACCTTGTCTGAGGCCGTGGAGGCCCACGTCCCTACTGTTGCCATCCACCCCCACCGTCCTACCCTACCACCACAGGCCGTCCTCCTCCTCCGTGAATCCCGTCGTCTCTACCGTGCCTTCCTCCGCACGCGTGACCCGGACACACTACGACGCCACCGGCAACTACAGCGACACATTCGAAATTTGCTCGCGGCCAAGAAACGCCGGGACTGGCGACAGACATGCACCCGTTTAACTGCTACCCTCCCTATAAACTCGTCCAAGTTCTGGACCGCTTTCCGTCGCCTTACCGGAACTAAACCCTCCCCCTACTATCCTCTTCTCCACGATGATCACCCCTTCCCTGACGCCCTTAGTAAGGCCAATCACTTTGCCTCCTACCTGTCCGATGTGTTTTCCATCCCTGATGATCCCCAGTTCGATTACTCCCTCTTCCCAGATATCCGCGATCGAACTGACACCTCTATCCCTCCCCTCGCTCCTGGTTTCCAGTACTTGGACAACATTCCACACACGGACCTTAATGCACCCATCACCACACAGGATCTCATCAATACACTCCGCACCAAACGTAACACCGCTCCTGGTCACGATCGTGTCACCTACCGTCACCTTCGTGAAGCTCCTGTGTCTTTTCTCTCCACCCTGGCCAGGCTCTACAATGTAGTCCTGTCCACCGGTTACTACCCCGACCTGTGGAAAACCTCCCGTATCCTCATGTTCCTCAAACCTGGCAAACCGCCGTCCGCCGTCTCCTCCTACCGTCCCATCAGCCTTACCTCGGTCTTCAGCAAGGTCCTGGAATCTATCCTCACCCGCCGCATCCACCAGCATCTCCGCCAGCACCGCCTCCTCCCCGTTACCCAGTGTGGCTTTCGGCCGTCCTTCTCTTCCGACGATCTTCTCCTTCACCTCACTCATCTCCTTTCCGAACAGCTCAATTCCCGTCGCTCCGCAATCTTCCTCTCTCTTGACCTCGAACGCGCATATGACCGCGTATGGCATTCCGGTCTCCTCTTCAAGCTCCAAACCTTCGCCCTTCCCATTAACTACGTTCGTCTGATCGGTTCCTTTCTCTCCCGCCGTCCTTCCTATGTCACCATCCATAACACCGATTCCTACACCTTTTTCCCCTCCGCCGGTGTGCCCCAAGGCTCCGTCCTCTCCCCCCTTCTGTACTTGTTGTACACGGCGGACATGCCGCCGCCGTCACCCCCCGTCCACCTTCTCCAGTTTGCCGATGACACCGCCTTCCTCGCCCTTGCCCCCTCCCTGCGACGCTCCCAACACCTTCTCCAATCCCATCTTGACCGGTTCACCGCTTGGTGCAACCAGTGGTTGCTCAAGGTCAATCCTTCCAAAACCCAGGCGATCATTGTAGGCAAAACCACTCCCTCCTTCCGCCTCCTTGATTTCTATCTCACCGTTTATGGCCGTCCCATCGCTCTCACCCCCACCCTTAAGTACCTTGGCGTCACCCTCGACCGTCGCCTCTCCTGGACTCCCCATCTCCAGACAATCCAAGCCAAGGCACGTTCCCGACTCCGTCTCCTCAAGCTCCTTTCCGGCCGAACGTGGGGTCTGGACCCCTCCACCATCCTCCACACCTATAAGTCCCTCATCCGCCCTATCCTCTGTTACGCCCATCCCGCCTGGATCTCCGCCCCCCCTTCCTTTTATAAATCCCTCCAAATCCTTGAACGCCATGCTCTCCGCCTTGCCTATCGCATCCGTCTCCCTTCCCCCACGCGGATCCTGTATGACCTTATCCCCTTCCCCCACCTCCTCCTCTTCCTCGAAAGGCTACGAATCCTATACACCTCCCGTAAACTCGATCCTCCTCACCCGCTCGTCTCCCCGATCCTCTCCCACCCCCGCCCGCTGCCGCGCCTGTACTCCCACGTCCCACCTGGTCTCCATCTCTCCACCCTCCTTACCCTCTCCCAAGGTGGTTTCCGCCAGCTCCCTCTCCCTGATGATGTCCTCGTCCCCTCCATCTACCCCTCCTACCAACTTTGATCCTCCCACCCTCCTCCTGTGCTTGCTCCTCGGGGCACCCTCCCTCCCTTCTCTCCCTTTTCCCTCCCTCCTCCTTTTCTCGTCCCTCGTCCCCCGGGCCCCCCCCTCCCCTGTCCCTATCCTCCTGTCCCCGTCTCCTAAGCCATGGCATCCTCTTTTCCTCCCCTCTCCCCCTCCTGATCCCTGTTGCCCTCTTGGCAGGTCCCCGGACTCGCACACGCTCAGTGGACATTCGCGCGCCGGAGATCACCGCCATCAGTGTATCGTGTGTGCCGTCATGTTTAGTGTTCAGTTTCGCCGTCACGCTCCATTGTTCACCAGTGACATCGTCTTCTTCAGTGTTTGTGCGTCGGGTCTCCAGTTCATAGTGTGGATTGTCCTCAAGTGTGAACGGCTTCTTGTGCTTTTATATTCTTGTGTCTCCTGTTTTTTCCCGCCGTTTTTCTATGTAATGTCTCTTCTTTGTTTTATCTCCATGTACTCTCTTTGGCTGAAGAGCGACGTATTGTGCTGCTGCCAGCCTACCTGATTGTTCAGGTTTCAAACTTACAATAAAGAAAAAAAAAAAAAAAAAAAGCAGGAGTAGCAGGAATGATATTACTTTATATCTATAAATCTGTGTTAAAAAATTTTTGGAGAGGTACATCCCAACATGTTTTGTACCTCGTAACGTGGGCCAAGCATTTGCAGTGTATGTGTTATATTGTTAACATTGAGCTACGTAGTAGTCGGTCTAGGTTAGGAGGAGGTTCATATTATGTCGGGTGAATGAGGACACTCGAGGATTTGAATGCAGTGTTGTGAACATTATTTAATATTAGGTAATGGTGTTCAACATACAGAGTTTCATTGTAATGTCAATATGTTAATCCATTCACAATCCAGAAGCACTATAACTGACGCGTTTCGAACGAGCAAGACAGAATTACTCTGCAAGAAAAAAAGGAAGGCGCTATAAAATGTTCTACAATGGTGATCATTTCCCTTGTAACGTGTAACACAATAAAACGTGTTTCAACTTCTTTCTGTTGCATCAGAGCACTTTCGATACTGGAATAGAATTCGATGAATGGAGAACTTAAGCCCATTAAAAATGTTCGATTGAAGGCGAGACGAGCGACATAACCAGGCAGTCCGACGTCACATTCAGCTCTCGATAGCCAGGCGTGCAAAAGATTTCAGAGGGTTGAGCCCACAGCTTCTGATGCACAGGCCTCACGGTCAACTGTGACGTCGTTGCCGATAGACCGTCACTGATTGCCGCAAAAGCCTGCAGTTCTTTCGTGAAAGTGTAAAAAAATCACGAGACTTAGTTCTCGACTATCAATCTGTGTGCCACTTACAATGAAACTGTGTCGCTCTTTTATCGGTTAAAAGACACTATGGCTTTCCTGTATGCTGTTGTGCAAAATGCATGTTACGCTGGTTGCAATGCTCTGTGATTTCCTTCTATTGTGTTTGAGATCATTTGCAGAATTTTACCGTTTGTTAACAAAAACGTTGGGAGTGAAACCGCCACAGCCTGTAAATTATTCTACGTGATGGAGATAGTTTTAGTAAAACTTATCAGATAGGATGGAGTAATTATTCTGGTGACCATAAGCTTAATTACTTCGACAAAAATATAATTCACTGAGACATAAATGACTCACCAAAGATAGTATCGATGTTGTCGTCAGGATCAGTTTAATTGTAGACCCTCATGTAAAAAAGATTTAACCAAAAAAGCAAAAAGAAAGATTTCATAAATCTGACACGTCCCTCTGTCTGTGTGATCAGAACTGTCAAATATGTACCAGCATACTGCCGTTAATGAAATGAAATGTTTATAAGTAAAATATAGACTTAGTATTATGCACTTTCAGTGTTAACAACGCAATTACACGTATTGAGAAGAGAAAATTAGGAATGAGAGGAAAATGACAAATGTAAATGTTTGTTAACCTGATACAAAATTTATTTCAAGCTACTTTACAGTTGACAATTTCCCTTTTTGCTGTTATTACCGTTATCGCTAATTATTGAGAAACATATTACACGGTACGTTTACCACCCACTGAAGAATTCTGTCGTCTATGTGATCTACCTAAGAAAACTCCCTTCGGAAAAAGTCTTTTTTTTTTAATTTCATCAGCATCTAGAATTAAAAAGTAAATTTCCCTGGGAAGGGTATCTAATGAAGCTGTGTTGAAGTTCTCAGGAGACCAAGCTATCACCAACAGAATAAGCAGAAATAACAACATTAATAACCTCATTACCCTGCATTGTTTTCTAGTGCTGATAATATATAATCTCTCTCTAAATATGTTTTACATGTGTCGTGTCTCAGATTCTTAAGAACACCATTTGCACAGTGCCCTGACAAGTATGTGTAAGAAAAGGCAAATATTTCTGAATAGACTGAATTTGATCCTCTCTAAAATCGATTATACTGTCAAAGTTTGGTGGTGGGGCCGTGAGTCGTGCTTGGGTTACTCAGTTGGTAGAGCACTTGCCAGCGAAAGGTAAAGGTCCCGAGTTCGAACCTCGGCCCGTCACAGAGTTTAAATCTGCAAGGAAGTTTCAATATTAAAAATGTTCCACCATGCACAAATTAATTTTGATGAATTTAGCAGCGCTCTCGAAACTTTCAGTAAGATGATGTTCCCCCAAGGCTACCAAACCTTGAACAGTCCTCTCATTGAAAATATCAAGCAAAACTTTGAAATTTTCTCACTCCAGGTTGTTTTTATGTAGATACTTTAATTTTTTTGGTAAAAATTTGTTAGCTTTTTGTACTCCACGTCATGCAGAGAATTTCGCCATAAGGAGATCTTTGCTTTGTGAAACAGTTTTAAACTGTGGGCACTTTATTATCTGATCTGGATCTTCTTTATCGATCCAATGGTATGTGACACATTTTAATATGTGAACGAAATGTTAAACTAAAAAAGGGGTTGTATGTCATTACAAAGAAGATTGTAAACAATTGACAGTTGAGAAGGGGAAGCAAAGAATGACGTGACCCATGTGTTAACTGAACTTTTGTCACTAACATCACAGACTAATCAGTGAACAACAAAGACTGATTCACAAATAAATACAAGCTTGTGTTTTGAATACAACAGTTAATTGCCCCCTAGCTGCTCAACTGCTGAATGTGTTTGAAAATGCAGACAAATGCTATGCTGTATATTAGGATGGGGCAGCGCAAGACAATTTGCGCTCCTTATCAACTCGTAAGTATGTGGTGATATTGAAAATAAAATTCTACAAGACATAATGCAATCTGGCGAGTATCTGTAACCCTTCTTTTGGACACCCATTCATTTCACTTGCTAACAAATAATTTAATATTCCTACTTTCACTTTTATCAAAAAAATTTAACTTTTTTTTTCAAATAATTGGTTATGAATAGTAAGTAGTCCGTTTCTGAAGTATCTTTGTTCTCTCTGACGGTTTTCCAAGTTATCTATAACGTCAATTAAGTCATTTAATCCTACTTTGCATGACCTATATTTTCTGCACATTTACATACCCTGGGTCCAATGGACCCATAATGTATAAATCGAGAATTTAAATAGAAACGTATTCTGTGGACATTAACATGCAGGAATATTTTGTTTTAAAGCTTATCAGTGTAATAGAAGACAGCTGCGATTGTTTTTAACACTTATACTGAAAAACAAGCCACCAGTATTATCACAGACTGTTCTCGGATCAGTGGCTATAGTATTCACGAAGAATAAATCAATAAGGAAACAAGGATAATAATTTTTACAGTTGTTTCGCACCACACTGCTATGGTCTTGCCACACGTTTTGTGCATTTACAGAACACTGTCCTTTGAAGCAGGACACAATAAACAGCGATTCTTCTGATGACTGACAGTGCTGCTATTGTTACTACTGCTGTTTTCTGTTTTAGGAATAATAATAAACTTCTCCATTTCCAGGTATATGGATTTCTGTTGAAGGGGGTTAGACGATCTTCTGTTCATAAACAGTTGGATCAACTCCACTGAAAGGTCCTTGATGAAAAGTCTCCTCCTGCATAAAGTCGCTTTGTGATACATGGAATGTTGTGTTTTGTAATGAATAAAGGCATTTCGAGTGTGTACATCCCTTATGTTGCACCAGAGAGCCATTGGTCACCGTTTAGTTCCTCATTGCATGTATAATCCATAATATTCACACCATCCTTCGTTCGGTTGTAAGATTTCACAATTTCAGGGGTCAGGTTTGGATACTGTTCATCTATAGATCTATCATGATGCATGGTACATAGCACTACACACTTGTTTTTCTTTCATGATAATCGAACCTTCGTCATTTCTTATGTAAATGCAAATAGACTTGAATTTTCTGCTCTGCTCCAAGTAGGCTTAATCTCTTTTGGAATTTCTGTTTTACTCATCCTCATTGTTCCCACAACAATAAGGTTTTGTCACAACAGATTTTCTGCCAATTTTATACTTGTAAAATAATTATCTACAGTAACATTTCTGGCTGTACCAGCAATATTGCCTGTAAGCATCTTCACTGTGGTAAGGCCCACATTTTTCTGGGGTGACTAACCTGGTTCTCTTCCTGTGTACACAGTCTTGTCAATGGCATAACCAGCTTAGCTTCACACATCCAGAATATTTTCACTCCATACTTTCCAGGCTTGTTTGGCATATACTGCACAAATTCACAATTGCTCCTAAATGCAACTAGGTGTTCATCCACAGCGACATTACTTTTAGGTACCATTATTTTCTTGCATTGTGTGGTAAATATTTTCCATACATAGTATATAGCAGCAACCTTATCGGTTTGTAACCTAGCCTCTTTCTTCTTTTGTCATCAAATCTAATGAATCTTCTTATTGCCTCAAACCGATTCACAGACATTGTAGCACTGTATAACGGATTGGAAAATGTGCATGAAAAAATTCCCTAATTGGAACATCCCAAACCTTATCTGCGCCATTATGAAGTAAAATTACCCAGAAGGCGAACATTTCGTCTGTAGCTTCATCATTCCAGTTTATTTTTTTTGGTATACAAAGTCTTCTTGCTTCTAGGTTTGTGCATCTCACGATTTCATCCGCAATAGTTAGAGGAGTAAATAAATCCTAAGCATCTTTGGGAGTGTAAGCGATTACGCCCCTTGCTGGTCTTGGAATATTTATTCACCAAATTATGTGCAGGCATTTTATTTGGCACTGGGGGCACTAAACCCACTCCATACCATTTGGGGCAATATATATGGTAGCATTTTCACTGCTTATTTGTCCTGAGGCATTATTACCTGCGCCATCGTCATCATCATTACGATCATCATCGTCACTAACATCATCATCACCACCAACACTACGTTGTCCTTCACTCAGAGAGCTGCATGCCGTTGCCTAAGGAACAATTTCACGGTTTTATTCTGAAAGGAAATCATCATCTTCAGCTCCCCACTGACTAACAGCTGATTCAAAATTTGGGTTTGATAAGCGTATGCTATCTCCTTTCCTACTCCTATTTATAGATGTGGATTCTGACATTGTATCTGAAAAAATGTGAAGAAATAACCTCTCTTCTTCTGTAGACTGTATGACTGTAACTGATTCTATTGTTTAGTTTTACAAATGACACTTACCTTTCTTCCGAGTTCCTATCGAATATCAAACACACCACTGCTGTGCAGCAGACTCCGACAACATTATACTCGTAATAATCCACTACAGGATTTCGCTCTATTACACCACACAGGAGTACACCATCTGTTGCGAGCTGTAACAATATACACTCCTGGAAATTGAAACAAGAACACCGTGAATTCATTGTCCCAGGAAGGGGAAACTTTATTGACACATTCCTGGGGTCAGATACATCATATGATCACACTGACAGAACCACAGGCACATAGACACAGGCAACAGAGCATGCACAATGTCGGCACTAGTACAGTGTATATCCACCTTTCGCAGCAATGCAGGCTGCTATTCTCCCATGGAGACGATCGTAGAGATGCTGGATGTAGTCCTGTGGAACGGCTTGCCATGCCATTTCCACCTGGCGCCTCAGTTGGACCAGCGTTCGTGCTGGACGTGCAGACCGCGTGAGACGACGCTTCATCCAGTCCCAAACATGTTCAATGGGGGACAGATCCGGAGATCTTGCTGGCCAGGGTAGTTGACTTACACCTTCTAGAGCACGTTGGGTGGCACGGAATACATGCGGACGTGCATTGTCCTGTTGGAACAGCAAGTTCCCTTGCCTGTCTAGGAATGGTAGAACGATGGGTTCGATGACGGTTTGGATGTACCGTGCACTATTCAGTGTCCCCTCGACGATCACCAGTGGTGTACGGCCAGTGTAGGAGATCGCTCCCCACACCATGATGCCGGGTGTTGGCCCTGTGTGCCTCGGTCGTATGCAGTCCTGATTGTGGCGCTCACCTGCACGGCGCCAAACACGCATACAACCATCATTGGCACCAAGGCAGAAGCGACTCTCATCGCTGAAGACGACACGTCTCTATTCGTCCCTCCATTCACACCTGTCGCGACACCACTGGAGGCGGGCTGCACGATGTTGGGGCGTGAGCGGAAGACGGCCTAACGGTGTGCGGGACCATAGCCCAGCTTCATGGAGACGGTTGCGAATGGTCCTCACCGATACCCCAGGAGCAACAGCGTCCCTAATTTGCTGGGAAGTGGCGGTGCGGTCCCCTACGGCACTGTGTAGGATCCTACGGTCTTGGCGTGCATCCGTGCGTCGCTGTGGTCCGGTCCCAGGTCGACGGGCACGTGCACCTTCCGCCGACCACTGGCGACAACATCGATGTACTGTGGAGACCTCACGCCCCACGTGTTGAGCAATTCGGCGGTACGTCCACCCGGCCTCCCGCATGCCCACTATACGCCCTTGCTCAAAGTCTGTCAACTGCACATACGGTTCACGTCCACGCTGTCGCGGCATGCTACCAGTGTTAAAGACTGCGATGGAGCTCCATATGCCACGGCAAAATGGCTGACACTGACGGCGGCGGTGCACAAATGCTGCGCAGCTAGCGCCATTCGACGGCCAACACCGCGGTTCCTGGTGTGTCCGCTGTGCCATGCATGTGATCATTGCTTGTACAGCCCTCTCGCAGTGTCCGGAGCAAGTATGGTGGGTCTCACACACCGGTGTCAATATGTTCTTTTTTCCATTTCCAGGAGTGTATTTCATCCAATGAAAACAATGTGTAGGTGTACTAATAATGTATTCTCTGTATTTCAACAAAACGTAATCGATTACAGCCCAGTCTAATTTGATAACGCTGCAACATAAACCATAGCTGTATGTATATAACAGGTTTATAAGTATGTGGTATAAAGATGACAATGTACGTAGCACTTAAAACTGATGACACGGATTTCTAATGGTACATTTAATGTGTTACTGAATACTGCAAGAGAGCATACCCGATGAGTTGGGCCACAATTTTAAGTCTTTGATATTGTAATTAAAAGTTTCTACTGTCTGCAGGTCTGTTGGACTCAGGGTATGCATACCAGGTTCAAATGGTTTATTGTTAATGGGAACTTCCTTGTACCAGGTTTTGTGGTTACACATTACCAAGATGTAACTGCATACTTGGGCCAGTATTCACCACAACAGAACATTAAAGTGTAAGAGTAACTGTTGTTTCTATTAGAGCAAAACTAATGACACTATCTGACTTTATAGTATGCCTGATCCCCTCCAAGCACTGAAGAAAAACATTCAAGTCTACGAAATGTCTTTCCTGTTCATACTGGGCATAAGTTGTTACATTGGCTACAATAGCTAGTACTTAGTGTCTGTTTTCCAGGCTCTTCCAATGAAATAGGAGGTGACGAAAGGTACTCCAGAGAGTTAGGTAGAACACATGGTACAGTTGCTGGTCTAAAGCGAGGTTTCAGAAGAGGCACAGAATATTTCTTTCCTGTGGATGTGTAGAAATATTCACCACGTCTGTGAATGAGGTCATCAGCGAAATGGAGCTTGCAGACCTTGAAATTTGACAAAAACATTTCATTAGCTACAAGTGATAATGCCCAAGAGCAAGGTTGCCACTGACGCACAGATGCTATTAGTGTCGGTTACTTTCAGAACAAATAGTTCAATACTGACACAGTATTTTGAGTCATAAAGCTGCATAAGTAAATCACAGTCCGCTAGTGATTCGGTACTATATACAGTGAAATAGCTCTGCTATAGATTGGCATCAGGTCAAGTGAAATCACGTTGTTCCTGAACAACTGGACATCATGCTAACACAAACACACGACAAGTTGTTCTTGCTCTCTGTATTAAAGCACTCATACCATGACACAATCTAAGTGACTTGTAAAGACACTGAGCTTTCCTTTGAATTCTGGGTAACATGGAAATTTTCATGATGTATTGCAGTCAGCTATCCAGTTCTGCTGGAGTTCTGCCATTTTAGGAGAAAAAAACACCGCTACTCGTGGCTCATTTCCATAATTTCGTCTGCAACGAGGTATACAACATTTCTACACCATTTCGAATCACTGCACTTAACTGTCGCATATATCGAGAGTGTAAATAAAACAAAGTAAGAAATGCATGCAACTGTGAAAACTTCAATTGGTTAAGACATGTTCCTGCAAAACGCAAGAAATCGGAATGAAATCAGCCACGGCTGGTCCTGCCATCGAGCGGTACGCCACGTAACTACACCCTGTTGCAAGTCGGCGCAACAAGATGGCAGCACGGTAAGTAGCCTCATGTTTGTCGTGAACGATCGTTACTCGACGTGCAGTTTTTAGCGTATAGCTTGCCACCTGGAAACAAAGCCTCACAGCATGCGTTGTCACAACAGGAGTCAAACAATATCTGCACTTTGGGATGCCCTGCAACATGGATTGTCCATTTAAGTGAATGTATCATTACTTCCTGCGTCTTGCATAAACGTAAATTATCATTTAAAACAACGTAAAATAAACATGGTCATAATTTCCTTCACTGATGCTTATTATCACTGCAAATCTCATGTTTGCAATATTTCGACTTTTTTAAGTGCAGCTTTGTAATTTTAACATAGGCTCGTAGATTCACAAAACATAAATCGTAATTTGCACCATTTTGTGCTACAATTAGCGGTCCACGTATTCGCATTTTTATGTTAAAACGTATATGTTTCATCAGAATAAAACGTTAACATCTCTTAATGGGAAACGGGTGCAGATGTGATTCACTAATTGCAAAATATAGAGGCAGCATACCATGTTCATTTTCTATTAATGGAAAATTACCGAATTAGCTGAAACCTAGCCACCAAAATTTTCTTTCATACAACTAAACATCTAAAGAGCGGCACACAAATCAATGCAAATATTTTGGAATCTATTGATTCATGTAATGTCATCAATGAGTAAGAAAACACACATTCATGACCCTTAAAAATAATAGAGATATTCTGTTACACACATCAGGCAGAAAAAAAAGCACACACACAGAAAGCGAGGGGTGGGAAGAAATGGAATAATTATTTAAAAATATAAAACTGGCTTTTTATTTCACCTCATAATGTGATTTCCAATACACTCTCCTACAGATCAATAAAAAAATTCAAGTATGCTCTAATGATGTTTTTACTTTTTTTAAAAAACTTTTAAATTTTTCTTCATAGCTGCATAATTTCTTCTCTTAATGTGATTATTTAATATGATATTTACACAACAGAGCAGTATGGAACACCTGATAGATTCAAGACTATGTTCGTTTTTTACATTGAAATCCACCAAACAAATCACTGGGAATATTACAGGATGCTACCTTCAGAAGCACACACCTTTGATTTCCCTATTGGAGAAACAAAATTTGATGTTCTTTTACATTTTTTGAAAAGTTAAATAAACATATGTTACACATGATACATCTTCTTTGGGATATGCCAAGCCTCCTCGATCCTTTGCCGTTATCATAGGATCATCTTGCTTTACATCATCTGAAATAAGAAATACTCACAGTGAGGTTTTTTTTCAGCACTTGGTGTGAGCAGTATCCTGATATGTAGTGAAATAACAGCCATTTGTCCTCCACTATCCCTTCAACATCATTCTCATCTACCACCAAACTTAATAAATCTGGTACTGGGATATCATTTAACCCCTGGATTTCAAAAGTTGTTTAAAAACTATATGACACGTAAATAACCACATCTCCAACTACCATAGACTGTGCTCTCAGCACTAGGTTTTTGCTCAGTTTCAAAAGCCTGTCTAAGAGAAATATGGTATTTTCCCCCACTTAATTCCAAACAGTCAGTCTATACTCTTCCAAGGAGCCAATAGACAGCCAGTAACTACTGAAATCAGTCAAAGCAGCTGTTGTATGTCTTAAAGCAAAGCGTGTTTCTTTAGAAAGTTTCCTGTTATCATTCAAGCCATGCCATAAACCTAACCAAGACACAAAGCTCTTTAAAAATCAAATATGTGATAGGAATAAGAAGTTGCAGTTTTCTGAAAAACATTTCTTAGCCTCTGACCCTTAAGTAATCTTTTCGCATTCACAGTAAACCACTGAAGTTTTATTATTCTTACAAATGTTACAGCACTTTAAAAATTTTGAATTCCTTTCTTCGAGCCTAGTCTCTGCAAAGCAACAACTGTCATATCATTAAAAAGCACTTGTTTAGCATCTTGCCTTTCAATTGAATTTGGAAACAGGGATTTTAAAGCTAGAGAGTTTCTCTATTGTAATAAATCATCCTTTTCAACCTCCCTCCATGCTCCTACTGAAATCAGGAAAACACAGAATCTGCTCCTTTTCATTGAACCAGTTGTTACAAATGCACTTTAAAAGATGAACGGTATCCCCAAAATAGTACAGTGGGCGATCTGCAAAAGACCTTGCAGGTTGACAGCACTTTACCTTTACTTCTGGCAGAGTTCTAAAGTTAGATATTGCTTTTCTATAAATTGAATTATTGTCTCCCACTAACCCAACTACCTCACATCAAGCTGCTTCTAATTTAAAAATTACTTCTTTTATGTATGAGAAAACTACATAAGCCTCAATTGTTTTAAATGGGAGAATTTATACCACATCCTTGTAAGGTGAATGTAATCTTTGTATCCTAAAAACATAAACACTGGTTGCACACAAAAAGTTGTCACTGTTGAATGCACCACCTGCAATAGTTCCACCTTCCTTGTCAAGTTTTTGATGAAAGTAATAAATACTCCTTGCAAAAATAGAATTGTAACTTAAATATACTCTGTTAGTGATATACGACGCCGCTTTTTCATTTTCTGTTAAAATATTTTATTATACAGTAGATAATCGACGGTCGCAATTTGCACACGATATCTACAATGCATTTACCATAAATGAGGTTCTCTGATTTAAGTTAAATTAGTGGTTTTTGTTGCTAATTTCTATAGGCACTGTCTAACATTTTTTTTGGTATAACGTTATTTTTTGTTTTATCACGATTTTTCTTTATATCGCTACGCTACGTTTAGCCTAGACATTTACTGAAGAATACACCAATTACAGCGTCACAGATGTGTTTGACGTCATTATATGCCTTTCAGATGGCGATGAGTTTTCGTCGCTGCTTATGGTGCAATTGCTCGCTGACACTCACAAGCACGTGTGAAAGTAGTGGAAACATCGCGTTACCCCGATATGTGTAGCTCAAGTTATGAGAAAGAATAGTTAGTAATGATGGTAAACATGCGCTGTTAAGTTTTAGCCGCAATTATTCACATTACTTCAAATCCAACTGTCGGCGCTCATATTTTACATTTCCGTCAATGGAGGCCGTCAGGGTATGAAACTGAACAATAACTTCAACTGTCACGGCGGATATTGTCTTAGGGTTAAGAGACTAGACAGGAATTTGCAGAATTATTTACGTCTCGTTGTGCAGAAACAGAGTCCTAGCAGGATTCCAGTCAGTTGTTGTGGCAAAAGCCGACGGTGGTTATCATCGTAATCTTGCATTTTTGTTGAAATTTGACGCGACAGAAATACGGTGAACGTCCGAAACTCCGTCTCCGATTGTAACAAACTTTTCGACCTAGAGCTGTTCTGGGGGCACTTTTTCTTGTTACATGTCATCTTAGTTGTTGCTTTACCAGATCCTTACGGACTGAAAACTAGTGAGCTGGTCTGAAATATAGTGACGATCACTTCGGACCTCCGATATCGGTTACGAAACATCTGTGGGTCCCGTCATACCACGATACTCAACTGTGTGGGACCCATACCACACAGAACCGACAGCGGCTAATGAACGTCTACAAGGAAGGGCAGCAGAAATCGTGAAATGTCTGTTTGACCCACAGGAGAGTGTCGCGCAGTTGCTGAAACAACTCAATGATGAGAGACGCAAGCTGTCCCACGACAGGCCGCTTACGAAATGTCGCAGGCGACTGCTAAGCGAGGAGTCCAGAGGCGCTCTCCAGCCACTACTCGTCGCTGCCGTAAGGAGGCTGAAGGCAGAATCAGGCCGGCCACAGCACGGAGACGTCTCAGCACTCGCCCTTAACGCAATGCGTTCGCGAACGGAACGGGACAAAAAATTCAAGATTTGTTACCCTGCCAAGTACCCAATGCCATGCACTTCACAGTGGCTTGCAGTGTACGTACGGGAATGTAGATGTAGACGTGACGGTGAATATTCGGTGCTCGTAAATACGTCGCGATGTAGATACTTCCAAAGCAGCAACGTGTGAACTTGTGTGTGCAGCTCCACATGAAGACAGATTCAATTGTTAGATTTGTCCGTGGGTTCTCATGTTGATTCTTGGATCGTTGAAGCATTTTTGAGGCGTTAGTGGTGCTCGGGAACTAACGATTAATGACCGGGAATCTTGTCACGGATACTAACGATAGAGTAGCGTTAGACAACGTCTTACTAATATTGCGGTAGGTCAAATAAAGTTGGAAATTTAGTTGGAATCCTATCATTTTAAGATTCAGACTACCCAACCGTCAAAGTATTATGCACTGTTTACGGCTCAAACGTTTGAGCTCGCGACCGGTGGAGGAGAAAACTACTGGGGCAACTCTTACGAGACCAGAGGTAAGAAAGTCGACTACAAATCAGTTACGAGAAGTGTGGGGAGGACGCACTGGACTTCGATACGTGAATCACACATAGGGGCACTGTGCACCCCCGTCTACGTATTGTGGCAGACGATATTTCAAACATTCATTCCGCTGTCTGCTGTGATAGAGTTACGCTTTGCATCCCTGTGTGTGGATGTGTGACTAAAGTGGGAAACGATATACTGAACAACAGCTTTTGTAGCCCTCTTGTGGTAGTGTTATTGTTGGAAGCTTTACGACACTGTTTGCGGACGATACGGCGGTCTATAAGAGAGTGGCGACGCCAGAAGACAGTATCGATTTGCTTAATGACCTGCAGAGGACTGATGAATGCTGCAGCCTCTGTGAGTTAACCCTGAACGTCAATGAATGTAACATATTGCGCAGAGATAGGAAAAGAAATCCACTACTGCACAACTACACTACTGATTACAAATTGATGGAAGCAGTATCTACCTTAAAATATCCAGGAGTAACTATCTAGAGTGACCCTATGTGGAATGACCATGTAAACCAATGAGTAGTCTCATAAGGAGAAGAATTAAGAAATGTAACACATACACAAAACACGTGGCTTACAAGATGCTTGTACGATCGATCCTTGGGTACTGTTCAACAGTCTGGGACGCTTACCGGGTAGGGCTGATAGGAGAGACAGAGGAGATCCAACGAATAGCGGCGCGTTTCGTCTCGTCATCGTTTGGTCGGCGCGAGAGCGTCGCAGGGGTGCCCAACAAACTCCAGCGGCACACGCTACAAGAGAGGCGCTGTGTTCCACGGAGAGTTTTGCTGCTGAAATTTCGAGAAGGGATGAGTCGGACGGCTCGTTACTTCCTCCCTCAAACATTTCGCGAAATGACAACAACAAAAAAATTGGAGAAATTAGAGTTAACGCTACCGACAATCATTTTTAACATTCGCCATTCGCGACAGGGACGGGGAGGGTTGGAATCAGTTGGGTACACGCTCCCATGCTTCAGTGTCACACTTGAGCCGTTCCTCTAAATGCTTTAGGCGTTCACAAAGGTTGTTTGCAATTTCCTTACGCTGCCCATTTATCTCATACTGACCTCGCTGCAGTTTCGTTAGAGATCGCACTTCTGACGTCTTGCCCTCCCCAAACGGTCCAGTCTTGTCACTCGTGTCAGTGATAGACAAGTTTCCTATCTTCACTACTATCTTTGCCACTTCGGCCTCTGGCACATGGATCGCCTGTGCGTTCTCGTCTACCTGGACCTTAATGACCTCCAATACCTGCGCCTCTACCCTTTCGACTCTTGTTTGCAGTTCCTTGTGCTGCTGGCTGCACCACTCACTTACTGCTTGGAAATCACTAAGATGCTGTTCTTCCTGCAGGCTACGTTGCTCGTCGACTCGAACCTGCCCCGCTTCCAGTGCACTAAGTCGCCTATCGACTATTTGAATATGATCTTTAAATTCGGTAACTACATCCTCTCTAATTTTCACTGCGAAACTATTAAACTGTTGTTCCATATGCTTGGGTAACTTTTTTGCATGATTCTCATTCTATTCCGCCAGTTTTTTAATGCTTTTGAGTTTTTGATCAGATGACTTTTTTGCTAGGTTTTGATTTTCCTCAGATAACATATATTTTAGGATTCTTATAACATTCTGATTTTCCTTGGATATTTTCTTTGTATCTGTGCATATCTGCTGCAGTTCTCATTAGTAATGCCATATCGAAAGGGGTGCTAACCGTGGGGCTGAACCTGGTAACAACCGCGCTTTCAATACTTTCTCGTAAATTTTTCCGAAGACTGTCCGGCAAAACTGGGGATGTTGTCCGCTCACTGTCGAAGTTTGAAGAGTGCGGCGGCATTACCGGAGTCCGGCACTACAGAAGCATGTTATTCAAATTATTACGACCACTAACGCTCTTAGACCTGCTACGCATCTCCATAAACAATCCTACTTCTGCAAAAGGATTGCTATAACACTAACAAACCCTGCATCTCCAAAGTATAAGACAATGTCTTACTCAAAATTTCACACGCAACCTAGCACATACAGTCACACACAATAGATCACCGTACAGCAATAACATGAAAAGAACCCCCAAAAATTCACAAAAATAAGGCACAAAATATAAAACAAAGCAACACAGATTCGCCAAACAACGCTGTGAATTGATCAGAAATTTCGTCTCCGAACAATGTGGAAGTTGTTCGAGCGCTAGAGAACAAGAAGTGTGCGGTTAGTACATCCTAACTACTGACTGCTTCTCATTACTGCCTCTGGTAGTCTCACCCTGTGGCAGCAGTCGGCCACAGAAATGGGTTATACTGAAACGCGTTGCATGGCTTTTTAAACTTACTGGACCACTGAATGCTAATGCAAATAAGCACTCTGTTATTTTCTTTTATAGTAAATTATTTAGGGTTGCCACACAACGAAGTTGGGAATAAATTAATTACAATTAATTAAAGAAATTTTTAACTTGTTGCGTAGAAATCATTAAGATGTCAGTACTCTCATCAAATGAACACTGATATTAATTTACTCAAAAGCGTGATCACACTGAATGAAAGCAGTTAGTTAAACTGGAACATAATTCTTTAGAATATAATTAAAATTCAGAGATTGGGCCTGCTAGACTACTGCGCTTTGATAACGACAGGTTGGGTGTACAAAGTTCGATTTCGGAAGGGGTGGCTGCGTTGATGGAAACACATTAAGTACAAACACAGTGTATTTTAAGCAAGAACACAAGTTAAACACTATACAATAAACAGATTGCAATAACGGTTGCCATTGCATGAGTTCAATTTAATACTGTTTCAAATGGTTAAATGGAGACGGACCACATGAAGGGGAAGGTATGTGAAAATTCTGGGAAGAGGAAAGAGTAAATGCACGTACTTACGCAAGATCCATACTACAGAACACGCCCTCACCAAAGAGTCAGGGAAAGAGATTCGTTCCTTCCGAAGTAGTAATCTATCGAAAAAAATGCATTTGCTTAAAACTAGATTTAAAAAAGGGTCACATTTACCAGGTGCCTCAATATTTTCGCAAAACGGTTAAATTACATGCGCACCGCACAAGGAGATAAAATGAACTGCAAGAAATTTGTTTCTCTAAAATCCATTAATTACACAGAGAATACAACAAAACCTAAATTCACTCAAGGCAACATGACTGATTACCACTGACAAACACGGGATGCGAGTTCGCGCCTTGTGGTGCGAAGCATAAGGGTAAATTTATCAAATCACAGGTGAAACCGAAAGCATTCAAACTGCAGTAATAAATGAAAACATTCACACGAGAATGTAACCATGCACACCTACACACTTAGGAAAATCTTTTGCAAAGTAATGTCAGCATTACTAGATGGGAAGCCTTTGCACAATAAAAGTTCTGGTAGCAGAAAGAAAGTGCCAGAAGACACTTATTAAAACTGGTAAATTGCACCGTGGCCTATCCTGCGTAAACTGTGGATCATATAACGCACCTATCGCTGTAATACTACTTCAGCTAGCCTGAAGACTTACACATCTCACTCTAAGCTCAGTCTTAAGCTACCGACCACACTCACCGACTGCCCAGCGTCAAGTGCTTAAGCACCCCCGAGAACAACGAATCTCCGCAGGTAGCCAGAACAGACCAGAGGGGTTGCTTCCGGTACCAACCTGCCCACTGTCGATAAAGGCGACTCAGAAGGCACAAGCCTCTTTCCTTTGACTGAACACCCATAGTTGGTCAGACTGACCACAGCATACAGCAAGTTCCATACTACTGGCTACCAATGGAAACACGAAAAATACGTACACATGCACCTTCACACGGGTAGTAATGAGAAGGTTGGAAATCTAGGAGCATAAAATATATTCAGTGTAAATCTAATTGAGGGCTTGCATGTGAACAATTAGGTAATTTAAGTACTTGTATAGCGATGCAGTACACAGAGACCTTTCAATGGTGCGAGGTCAGATCCCAGTTGCCTTGCAAAACTATGGCGGAACCGTTGTGCCTTCACAGTCAAGTTACGGTCCTCTCTCTCTCTCTCTCTCTCTCTCTCTCTGATGTCACACACGGTCGGCCATGCTCTGGCCTTCTGGATACAGTTTCGATCTCTACAAACTGCCGGCTGTTTGTTGCTTTAATTTGGGACACCAGTGTATTTCAAAATGTTAACGACTATCGTTTAAAAGTCCGTACCTCCAACGTTTCCGAAAGGTATCTAAACCTGTTCGAAACTAATTATCTTCAGAATTAATTATCGTTACAGTTTTAGACCACTGCTAACTACAATTACAAATTATGTCGAAATGTAAAGTTCTTGGCAAGATAAAACTGTGTGCCCGACCGAGACTCGAACTCGGGACCTTTGCCTTTCGCGGGCAAGTGCTCTCCCAACTGAGCTACCGAAACACGACTCACGGCTGGTACTCACAGCTTTACTTCTGCCAGTATCTCGTCTCCTACCTTCCAAACTTTACAGAAGCTCTCCTGCGAACCTTGCAGAACTAGCACTCCTGAAAGAAAGGATACTGGGGAGACATGGCTTAGCCACAGCCTGGGGGATGTTTCCAGAATGAGATTTTTCACTCTGCAGCGGAGTGTGCGCTTATATGAAACTTCTTGTCAGATTACAGTTAGATCCTGAACTTGCCCATTATAATTTTGTTAACAATTTTTTATGTTCTACTTGACGTGCAGTATTTGTTAATCAACTAGCTAATAAGAGAGCTCAGTATTTTGAGGATTATAAAACATTTTAAGCAAGATGGCTGCCATCAATAATGAGTAGTGTAGAACATATTGCTCACAGTCGAAGCTATATATGGACCTAGCACAGCTGAGGTCAGGCAGTCTGCGGCTGAGGGTAAATGGAGCAACACTTGTGTCTCTTGTCGTGAGCTCTGTGCTGTAATCCGATTACTAACATTTTGAAATATTAACATACATTGTGTGCAGTGCGTTGTCTACACTCATGGGCTCAATTCGTGACAGTAAGTAGTTCTACATCCAGGTGACTGACGACCTCAGATGTTAAGTCCCATAGTGCTTAGAGTCATTTGATCCATTTTTGAACTGTTTCAACCACTGGACCGTGCTGTGTTATTACTAACACCAGGACACTTTAGCAGTCTATGAGCCAATGCAGTAGGTAGCACTCTGCTTTGCTTTTGGAGAAAAATCTGACCATATCGGTGAATAATTTTCAGTGAGAGTGTAATTAAAGGGTTTTAAATCTACGTCCAATGTCGACCACAATGTCGCTGTAGACTATTAGTAGAACTAACATCTTTCAGCCAGTTCTGAAGGCAGCGCAGTTACCGAGAAAAACGCTAGAGACTTATGCAGAACGAAGCAGGATCGTTCTACACTCTTGCAAATTATTCAAAAATTGCTGTAGGTTCAATAGTAAATAAACCGAAATATTAATTCTAAGACTCTAGTTAGCTACGAATTTAAATAGTACTGTAGGCTTACTATGTTTTTCTTCTAAAGGCCATGGGATGGCAAAAAAGTTCAAACCCGGGTACTTGGCGATATGACAGGAAACCCGTTACTCGAATGAAAATTCTGAAAAAGATAGTAAAGAAAATTACGACTGAACAAATTGGACACAGGGAAGCAGCGAGACATGACATTCCAAGACAGACTATTTGCGAACAAATTCAGAAGGAAGAGCAACTGCAAGGCTGGAAGGCCCACCATTCTTACCGAAATTGCAGAAAGATCGTTTGTTGATCACTGTATCAGTGTCAGTGACGTGGGTCTTCCAATACCAGTCTTTGACTTGAGTTGCATAGTTAAATCATATCTTGATACCTGTAGGAGAAAAGTATACTGCCTTGCTGATAATATACTTGGAGGAGACTGGGGAAAGGTAGTTTCTAGGGACATAATTCTGAACTGTCTCACAAATTTACAGTCAATATTTCAAGGTAGGCTACTGATGTAAATGAGAATGTAATCAATGTCTTTTTAGAAAAATACAAAGCCGAGGTTGAAGGCGTTCCTTTTGAAATGTTTTCAGTTTTGATGAAACTGGGTTTCATCACATACTGGCGAAAGAAGGCCCTTGTTTCGTCGGACATGTCGACGCACTGAGAAAACTGAGGACACCTCAAAACCGTGCCACACTCTCATATTGTTTGGGAAGGCAGCACGAGAATTCCTTCTCCCATATCTTATTGATAAAGATAAGCTAAAATCGACAGTCTGGATTTACAGTTCACCTCCTGGAATGCAAATGAACACATTTGAGTGATTGGCTAGAACAGAGTGTGTTTGACAGTTGGTTTCAGACTCACTTCCTCCTGTTTGCCTCAGAGAAAGGAGGACAGAGAGTAATTATTAGAGATAATCCTTCTTCTCACATCTTAATAAAAACAATGGGGCTGTGTGAGGGAAACAACATAAATTTTATTTGCATTCCCCCGAACGGTACTAGTCTTATGCAGTCTTTAGATGTGGCTTATTTTTCTTCTCTGAAGAATAACTGTAGAGAGATTCTTTGTCAATCTATGCAGATTGCAGATGGAAAGAAGAAACATCGTTTTCCGAAAGGTGTATTTAGTGGCACACAGTCGAAGATTTTTTGGATGAACAGAGAGCTTCTACAAATTTAGTGAAAGGATTGAGAAATGTCAAATGCGCTGGAAGTGTGATAATGCTAGAAATAAGTCTTGTGTTATGAGAAGTGTGGAAACTGAATTCCAGAAACATTTGGAGAAGGTGAGAAAGACTGTCAAACTTCAATGTGAACATCGTCAGAACGTATATGTTCCACATACAGCCAGGGATGATATGGACGTCGTTTCAGGGTAGGGTATGCATTAAAAGAACAATCATCTTTCATAGCCATCTGTTTTTATGTAATTTAAAATATGTTTTAACTAGCTTGAACTTTGACAGAAGAGAGGTTTATGTGCCATCGGCCTGCCCCTTACTGGGCAACCAAGGTATGAGCAAAGAGGTCTACATTCTTGCATACAGGTTGTAATGGTTCATTATTTACGCGACCATTACAGCATTCCAACCCCAGTTCTCGATACCAGTAGTATCGTACTACTTTTCCGCGAAGTAGCAAACATATTTTTGTGACAATATTCACATTTGGTTTTATTCATGTATAGGTACTCCGATGTATCGGTATACTACAGTGATATGGTTCTTGCGTGTATTCATTTCTGTGAGACTGTCATAATCTTTGACTTACTTGTACACAGAGCAGTCTTTATTTCACTTCGCAGAAGTTGAGGTGTTATTTCGCTTTGCAAAAGAGCAGTCAAGTCTTGTGTTTGGTTAAAGTGGAAATTAAAAATATGAAGATTGATACAAAACTGTTTTCTTGATGATGTGACAATTAAGAAGAAGTATATGTGAATTTGCAAGAAGTCTATTAGAAATGTGGATCGTAAACACCAACTCAAAAATTATTTCTACCATACCATTATTCTGATCTGGGATTATTTGATCATTAGGAATTTCCTGAAAAACTCATTTGTTAGGTCTTCAAATATTGCTAAAATACAGATCTGGACCTTCTAGCAGTCGAAGTGGAATCACCCTAGAATCAACAAGATGAGCCATAACAACTTCGACGAAATCTACGTGGGAATCCATTCAAGATAAGTGCCATATTAATGACTTTTTTACAGTGACTTCATTATTTCCATTATGACGATACCATCCACAGTCAAATAACTTTGTTGTTGCCTGATAAAGCAAACATACGCTGCGTGAGCAACATTATTAATCTGATTTCTAACCTACTTTGCAAGTGATGGTATTGTTAGAAGGTGTTAGTACTACTTAGGTAACCAACACGTGCTGCTGTGAGCAAAGGACCGGCTACTGCTCTGCCATCTCTTGGCGACGCCCCGCAACAGCTATGTGGGGCGCCGTCCGCCGACCAGTAGCAACAGACAGCTGGCAGTCGCATTTATTTCGAATTTTGACTTGTCGGATGGTATCTGAAGTAACGCTGATCTCAAAAACTGTATATACTTTGTTCTGTAATGACGTTGATGTAAATGAACGAAGATTAACAATACTTCTTCCAAGAATGTTTAAAACTCGTTCTCATGGTTTGTGGTAAATGCTATACAGTTTACAGTAACTGTAATACATGTTTGTACTCAGTGGATATGATCACTTTAAAATCAATTTTTGTCAGGCACAGATAAAGTGAAAGTCTGTGCCTCGCAATGTATGTAAACGATGGTCTTAGTTCAGTAATCGACAAGTAATCATTTCCCTAGCCATTTGTGACTTTACAAAATGTATATTAAAATAATTGTGTTGCTTGAATATATCTGGAGCAGAGCATGTTCGGTAATGGAACATAATTTGATGAATGGAGAACTTCGGCCCATTAACATAATGTTCATTTGAGGGCGAGGCTGGAACTACGCAACCAGGCAGCCCGAAGTCGCCTTCAACTCTGGACAGCCAGGCCTGCAGAAGACAGCAGGGGTCTCAAGCCACACCCTCTGATACAATGGACTCACGGCGCAACTGTGAGGTCATTGCCGCTAGGTCGCTGCTGCAAACCAGAATCAACGCAAGAGCGTTTACTTCTTTCCCGAAAGTGTAACGACTTTGTTCTCGACTATCAACCGGAGTGCCTTTTACGAAGAAATGGTGCCGCTCTTTGTCATTTAAAAAGAAGCTGTGCTAAGGTGCAAAATGCTTGTTAAGCTAGCTACAGTACACTGTGATTTCCTTCTATTCTGCTGAAGGTCATATGCAAACTTTTACTACTTGCTAAGAAAAACGTTGCGACAGAAACAGACACCTTAGTATGTAAATTACACTAACAGAGTTACTGTGACCGTGATATCTACACTAAAATTTAGTGGATAAGATGTCGTAAGTTTAATTACTTCGACAAAAATGTGATTCACTGGGACATAAATGACTCATTCACACAGAGAAAGTCAAATTATGTTCTAAAAAAAAAAAAAACAGCTTCAAATATTTACCGAAAATTGCAAAAAGAGATTTTAATAGACATACAAATAATAATAAATAAAATAAATTAAAAGAAAACAATAAAAATAAATAATGGAAATATAATAGAAAAAAGAATATAAAATAAAAATATCAGCACTCGATATTGCCGTTTTGATATAAATATATCGATATATCGGCGTTCAATTTCATGTCATTGAAAATCGACATATTTAGGAAAAGATAACGATATTTTAGGAACAACTCTAGATTTTATGGCCGCACTGCCTTGTCATTTGACAGCTAGAGCGATACTAGCGCCCCGAGGGGTAAGAAAGCAATCACATGCGTCTTAAGGATAATGTTTGTTTTTACTTATTCTCTACTTAATTCAGGAAACAGTTGTTACATTTTTGAGTTTCATGCATTAGGAAGTTACCAAGAGACGCGAAGTATCATTAAATACATGTGAAAACAGCCGAACCACACTGATTCAATGATGCAAGCTATAACTAATTCATTAAGAAATTCTTTCGAATACGTGTATTTGCAGCGTACTCCGCTGAAAGAAAGAGAATGTAAACACATATGTCATGCATGAGTAGCATATATTTCTGTTGTCATTGCCGTAGTCACTTTCCAAGACACTTAAAATTTTATGGAGTCTAGTGATTCGCTCTTTCTAACACGTGACTCGACTTCCTAATACACAAGTACTTTTGTAAATGTAATTACTTTTGCTTAAAAAGTGCACGTGTTGAAGATTCTTGCCGTTCGTGGCCCAGGTTTAGCAAATAATTCTTGAATTTTTCTGTGTCGAGAAACAGTTTTGTTACTTTTGACGATTTACTATTACGCCTGCGTGGTCTTCCCTTAAGCTACACTCCCTTGTGCTACGTTAAATAATGTAGTTATTACGTTCCATATAGGTCTCCTACGTTCCGTATTTACTGATGTGGCTAAAAACTTAGCGGATAAAACTCTGGTTTTTTGGGTAGATATAAGACGTATCTCTGCGGAAGGTCAGCTCTTCCGGAGTTTACTTTCTTGTTACAGGAGAATCGTAAATAAACTGCCCTGTAATGTAGTGCTTCATACAGCCGAGGGTGCTTACAACAGAAACTCCCAATGGCAGCCCCAGCAGATTTGGTAGCTCAGTGGATGTCCCATCTAAAAATGAACATAGATCAAGCATGGAAACAGGAAGAAAGTGTTCTGAACTGTAAAAAAAGAAAAAATACAAATAGTGAACGGACAAGTGCAATATTGATCTGAATAGCCACGGTGTCGTGGTTAAGTGGTCACGGTGTTGGACCATCGGGTAGACGGGTCATGTTCAAAACTCCCTCGTGCCATTTACTTTTGTTTTCTTTTTTCACAACATTATGAACTGTCTGTTCCGTCAATGTTTCTTCTCTTTCTGTTGGCTAAGCAGTTGTCATGCTATACGTTGATTATAGAATATGAGTCATGTGGTAAGAATACGTTACCGTCGCAAGTAAACGTGATGAATAGTGAGAGCAGTTGAGATACCACACACACGTCTCACAGAAATGAAAACAACTAATAAACGGGTGTGAACTACACTCCTGGAAATTGAAATAAGAACACCGTGAATTCATTGTCCCAGGAAGGGGAAACTTTATTGACACATTCCTGGGGTCAGATACATCACATGATCACACTGACAGAACCACAGGCACATAGACACAGGCAACAGAGCATGCACAATGTCGGCACTAGTACAGTGTATATCCACCTTTCGCAGCAATGCAGGCTGCTATTCTCCCATGGAGACGATCGTAGAGATGCTGGATGTAGTCCTGTGGAACGGCTTGCCATGCCATTTCCACCTGGCGCCTCAGTTGGACCAGCGTTCGTGCTGGACGTGCAGACCGCGTGCGACGACGCTTCATCCAGTCCCAAACATGCTCAATGGGGGACAGATCCGGAGATCTTGCTGGCCAGGGTAGTTGACTTACACCTTCTAGAGCACGTTGGGTGGCACGGGATACATGCGGACGTGCATTGTCCTGTTGGAACAGCAAGTTCCCTTGCCGGTCTAGGAATGGTAGAACGATGGGTTCGATGACGGCTTGGATGTACCGTGCACTATTCAGTGTCCCCTCGACGATCACCAGTGGTGTACGGCCAGTGTAGGAGATCGGTCCCCACGCCATGATTCCAGGTGTTGGCCCTGTGTGCCTCGGTCGTATGCAGTCCTGATTGTGGCGCTCACCTGCACGGCGCCAAACACGCATACGACCATCATTGGCACCAAGGCAGAAGCGACTCTCATCGCTGAAGACGACACGTCTCCATTCGTCCCTCCATTCACGCCTGTCGCGACACCACTTTAGGCGGGCTGCACGATGTTGGGGCGTGAGCGGAAGACGGCCTAACGGTGTGCGGGACCGTAGCCCAGCTTCATGGAGACGGTTGCGAATGGTCCTCGCCGATACCCCAGGAGCAACAGTGTCCCTAATTTGCTGGGAAGTGGCGGTGCGGTCCCCTACGGCACTGCGTAGGATCCTACGGTCTTGGCGTGCATCCGTGCGTCGCTGCGGTCCGGTCCCAGGTCGACGGGCACGTGCACCTTCCGCCGACCACTGGCGACAACATCGATGTACTGTGGAGACCTCACGCCCCACGTGTTGAGCAATTCGGCGGTACGTCCACCCGGCCTCCCGCATGCCCACTATACGCCCTCGCTCAAAGTCCGTCAACTGCACATACGGTTCACGTCCACGCTGTCGCGGCATGTGCTACCAGTGTTAAAGACTGCGATGGAGCTCCGTATGCCACGGAAAACTGGCTGACACTGACGGCGGCGGTGCACAAATGCTGCGCAGCTAGCGCCATTCGACGGCCAACACCGCGGTTCCTGGTGTGTCCGCTGTGCCGTGCGTGTGATCATTGCTTGTACAGCCCTCTCGCAGTGTCCGGAGCAAGTATGGTGGGTCTGACACACCGGTGTCAATGTGCTCTTTTTTCCAATTCCAGGAGTGTATATTCCAACAAGGGAATTCAAGAGTCAAAACTTCCAACTTGGAACGCAACCTAAAAAACCGTTCAAAACGTGTGTTTTGACGGATCACAGAGAAACTGTGAAGCTGTTGCATTCATTTGTTGCAGCTTGTGTGACAAATTATTATATTTCCAGCATTTCCTTGGAAGTGATCAGATTCATACGGACACCTCTACTGGGCACGGACATATCTCAGTCACTCATCAATCATACAAATTAGGTGCGTCGGTAAGAGGTTCTTGCCACATGACACACGTGTTGTCACTAATGCCGTGTGTGACACACCAGACGTGTTTTCCGATGGAAGATTTGGTTGTCTTGTCGCCTTGTCCTCAAACGTTTGCGGTTCCCATTCGAAAGCCAATTCCTTTACGCTTCTAATAGTGTACTTGTGCGGAATCAACTGCCCCTTTCTTAAACGCTGTTGTTACAAACGGACGTTACACCACAACACGAACACAAATTTGAATGTAGCGAACAGCGAGAAAAAAATAATAATTATCCCGAGGTAGGTTTGAACACGACTCGCCCGCCGTGACGGTGAGCGCAGATTGAGACTCGTACAGCACGTGTGACGTCACACGACACTACAGCGCGACGCGCACGTTCCGCATGTGTCACGCGGGTCCTACGCATACAGAGACAGACGCGTACACATACTTTGCACGCGCCGGTTGGCGACGCTCTGCGCTGACCGAAACGAAGCGCGCGCACACTGTATTGTTCCACGAACGATTTTACAGAAACTATTCGTAGTGTTATTTGTCAGCTTCGTGGCGAAGTGCACATCATCTCGCTAATGTTCACATTTATTGTGGTATACAAATTTGAGTAAGAGGCTACGCAAAATTCTAAAAGCTTCCAATGAAAATTAGAGGTCGCTATGATTTTGCGTTCTGTGCGTATTACCCCATATGTTGCTGCGTATGAAATTTAGCTAACATGCTGAATTTTTCTTTAGACTTGGGAGGAGGTCCCTATCTGCCTCCAATCTCGAGAAAATGCATCCTGTGTAGCGCACTCACGCCCGCGAGAGTTAAATATTCAAAACATCCCTGATATCTCCTAAACGCTCGAGACATCGAAACGAGAGTTTTGCGAATGACGGCACACGAACGGGAGAGTGTCTCGCCAGTTAGTAAACACACGGAACATTCTTATATGTGGCGATATATCAGTAGTTACACACCCTTTCTTATTTTTTTCACTCCAGTGAAATTTTTTAAGAGTTATCGACAGATACTGAAACATGAGTTTCCGTGTATGAAAATAAACATGAAACCTCTTATCTTACTGCAAACCGACGCTATGAAGTTCTTCGTAAGCTGTTGAGCTCTCTGATTGCTGGTTACTTGTTTAATGATTGGCTCTGTTTCAGAATTCAGTCGCAATAGCTGCTGTGAGATGCGTTTGTGCAAATTACACTGTGTTTTGGCAAAGGCAGTACAGATAAACCTGTCAATAAGAGATATGTGACCATTACTCATAAATGCTGATGCTTCTTCGAATGAGAAAAGGTTAACAATTAACACAAAAATAAACTGCCAATTCGGCTGCAATTTTGGTTGAATCCCCGTAACCATTCGTATTTTTAACCCTGAACGACTAGAGCGGAAACTTACGAAAGGATTTTATTCCTTTTCTTCATCTGAGCAGTATTAAAATAATGACGAGCGTATCTTTCAGGCGGAATGATAGGCACATGCCAGATGCTGGTTACTCACCTATGCCCTGCTAAACTGACAATGTGTGATTCGCGAATACAGTAGTAGAAAGGTAAACAATTGCTACGTGGCAGGAGACTGATGACATGAGAAGTTAAGTCCCATAGTGCTCAGAGCCATTTTGCTACGTGGCACAACACAATGGTCCTTGTATCGTTCAGCAGCCGAGAATAGCGCGCGCGACAGAATGCGGAAGTTAGCCAAGTGTGCTTTGTGAGAGGAAGGGTTCACGTCGTTCGTGTATGTAGATCTGTCTTTGTCAGCGATACATTTCGACGAATTAAATGTATCAAATCACCACACACTTTCAGGATACTCGTACTTTCGGAATAATACGGATCACTACTTCATTTGTGTAGCCTGTTGTATAACTTACTTATGCTGATAGTGTGTATACAACCACTGAAATGCTTTTTCTCGTCACGACGAGCCGATTAAAACGTCGTTATTCGTGAGGACTTGTCAACTGTTTGTAGCTTGCAGTGGAAACGTTACGTCCACATGCAAGTAGTATAATGTCTCTTATTACAGCCGTATCCAGATAATGATAGTGGAACTTACGTCAATCTCGGACGATTTTCGCCAAGAGCACAAAGGGATCATATCTGTGGCAATTACGCCTCTTCGACTTTTTGTAACAGGTCGTGGAGGTACGTCAGCACAGGCGACAAGTACATAACCTTGTTTCACTTTCCTGCCTTGCTTCCAGATCACATGATTTTATAATGCTCCTTACTTCCTAATGAACTACCCTTACAGTAAATCGTCTGTCCCTTCTTACCATCTGAAAACATTGTGGAGGCAGAAGATATAATCCCAGTGGCTAATGGCTCACCACTTAGTGAACTGTGCATTGGTCTTGCGAAAAGAGTAAACAAAAGAAAAGAACTGCACAGAAATCTGTAAGTGAAAACTATTACGTACTAACGAAAAGAGATGGAGCACTTAAACGTCGAAAATAGAAACACTACTCAGTGAAAATAAACTTCAGTACACAGTAAGGCCGTATTTTTCCACTACCCATATGCGCCGTGCCTAAGTGAGCACACACTGCCCCCCCCCCTCCCCCGCTCAACGCATCACCCCTCCTGCAGGACTCGCGAGGCGAGAAACTGCTGGCGCAGGGTTGTGTCGCGTCGCGTCCCAATCTGCGCGGCCCCATTTGAACCTGTGAGGTTACAAACAACACGCGCGGTGCGCTGCGCCCTGACACACGAGCTATACGTGTCTCATCAACTTGTGCCTAGCGTGACCCTACTACTTTTTTCCGTTGTTGTTCATTGCATTTTTTCGGAGTGGATGTCCCATGACACCCATTCTAGTTCATCAACTCCGTTACTACACTGCAAGCGCCAAAGAAACTGGTATAGGCATTCGTATTCAAATACAGAGATATGTAAAAACGCAGAATACGGCGCTGCTGTTGGCAGCGCCTATGTAAGACAAGCATCTGTTGCAGTTGTCAGATCGGTTACTGCTGCTACAAAGGCAGGTTATCAAGATTTATGTGAGTTTGGGACACAGCTTCTCTGAGGTAGCGAAGAAGTGGGGATTTTCCCATACCACCATTTCACGAGTGTACCGTGAATATGAGGAATCCGGTAAAACATCAAATCTCCGACATCGCTGCAGTAGGAAAAAGATCCTGCATGAAGGGGACCAACGACGACTGAAGAGAATCGTTCAACCTGATTGCAGTGCAACCCTTTCGCAAATTGCTGCAGATTTCAATGCTGGGCCATCAACAAGGGTCAGCGTGTGAACCATTCGACGAAACATCATCGATATGTTCTTTCAGAGACGATGGCCAACTTGTGTACCCTCGATGACTGCACTACATAAAGCTTTATGCCTCGCCTGGGCCCATCAATACGGACATTGGACTGTTGATGACTGGACACATGTTGCCTGGTCGGACGAGTCTCATTTCAATTTGTATCTAGCGGATGGACGTGTATGGAGACAACCTCATCAAACCATGGACTCTCCATGTCAGCAGTGGAGCCTTCAAGCTGGTGGGGGCTCTGTAATGGTGTGGGACGTGTCCAGCAGATGGGATCCCTGATACTTCTAGATACGACTCTGACAGGTGACACATACCTAGGCATTCTGTCTGATCACCTGCATCCATCCATTTCCATTCTGCATTCCGACGGATTTCGGCAATTCCAGCAGCACAATGCGACGTCCCACGCGTCCAGAATTGCTGCAGAGTGGGTCCAGGAACACTCTTCTGAGTTTAAACACTTGCGCTGGCCAGCAAACTCCTCAGACGTGAACATTATTGAGCATATCAGGGATGCCTTGCAACGTGCTGTTCAGAAGAGTTCTCCAGCCCCTCGTGCTCTTACGGATTTGTGGACAGCCCTGCCGGATTCATGGTGTCAGTTCTCTACAGCACTACTTCAGACATTAGTCGAGTCCATGTTACGTCGTGTTGCGGCACTTCTGCGTGCACGCGGGGGTCCTACACGATATTAGGCAGGTGTACCAGTTTCTTCGGCTCTTAACTGTAGTTACAAGAAGTTTGAGCATGCATTACTGGCTCAATTATTAAAGAGATCAATAAAAATGTACCGACTTTTATACAGATGTCAGATCTATTTTGGATGTAATTATACTGTAAATTATCGGGATTTCAGTTTTGAAAGGAAAAAAAAACAAGTTTTGACAAGTTGAAGACGATGAAAAGAATACACATGAAATCCATTTCGCCAAGGATAGCCCTGTAGCTTGCAGTGAGCTTCGTAGTATTGAGTTAACTGGTAGCCTGTCACTGTCGTTCATCTGTCTCGATTGTCGCTGGGAAGGAATAGAAGTTCTAATAATATCAGCAAATGTTTTGCATGCCTGGTCTGAGTCTAAATCTGGGACTACTCTTCTAGACGTGAACGTAATGCTCTCGCCATGTGAAGTCCACCTGCTCTTAGGTGTGGGTTCTTCTGCTTCGTCACAGTGCGTGGCATGTTGCGAGTCTTAAGGGAGGAGAGGAGGTGGTAACTACATTGCGCGTTCTTGAAGTTCGATTGTCAACGTAACAGTTTGGTCTTGCGTATCCAAACACATGAAACGTACATGTATAAACGTGAAATTCACGTTTATGATCGTGGAAATGTGACGAATATGTAGTGCAATAGTGAGTCTGCCATTTCGCACGGAATTTCTCAAGGTCTACAAATTATAATATTAAGAAATCAAGTCGTTTCTCGATCGAGTAACTGATCATGTGGACATCTATCGCAATTTAGCGTAGTTTAGCAATTTGTATTAGAGAATAAGTTTGTTCTTTTATTCGTATCGTTTGCCGTGATGTCACTACAACCACAGTCTAATAGAATCGCGACATTCATTAGTGTGAAAATTTTCACTGTCTTGACAGTTGTTGCGACACTAGCGCCCCAAGCGACGAGAAAGGAGTCGTAAAAATAAAGTAGGTTTTTAATTGCCTTTATAGTAAATTAGCGAAATAATTGCTACATTTTTGCGTTCAATGCATTAGTAAGCTATCAAGAGACATGAATGACAGTGAAACATATACAGAAACAACCGAATTATGCTGGTTCAATGACGTAACCTACATCTTAATGATGAAGTAATACTGTCGAATATGTGTATAATTGTAGCTTACTCTGCAGAAAACAACAGAACAGAAATATGTATTTCATGCATCTTGTGTGTTCTAATTACAACAGGCGCTTTCCTTGACGTGTAACGACCTTCGCATAGTCTTACACGTCACTCGGCTTTCTAATACATAAATATTTTTGTAAATCTTATTTTCTTCAAAAGCAAATCTGTTGAAGATTCATGCTGTTTCAGAATCAGAAGCAGCAACAATTGTGAAGTTGGTTTCCTCTGTGTTGGGAAACAGTTTTATTCCAGAATAACAGTTTTATTGCGTTTATTTTTTTATTGTCACTTGAGTCTGGTTTTTACTTCAACTACAGTTGTGGTACTTTATATCTGCTCCTTAAAATAATGTAGGTATTGCATTCGTTACATGTTTCCTACATTCCACATTTACTGATTAGACTGGAAGTGTAAACGAAACTTCACGTTTTTGAGTAGATATATATCTGCATCAGGGGCGACGATTCTAGAAGTCTGTCGGGGGGGGTGGGGGGGGGGGGGAATTGGAATATCGCTTAACAAAAGGAGAGTTGGGGTCCCGCACCTACAAACTGGTAAAATGTGGTGTTGCTCAAAGTAGTTTTTGGTGACTGTTTTGAAGTTCAAGGTAAAAACGTTGCAACTTAGCGTTCCAGTACTGGTGGTGGTAAAAGTCTACCTAAGTAGGCAGATTACCGTCGCTTTGACATGTCCTACCGCTCCTGCAAGCTACCGTCTGTAGTAATTGGTTTCTTACATTCGTGTGGTCCACGAAATTACTGGCCCCTGCGAGTTACTGCTGGGTATTAATAATTTCTAGCGGAATGTTTTAACGAAACGGTAAAAATTTGAACGCTACGGATAATGCACTTTTTTTAACGACTACAGAAGGCACCTATACAGGGCTTAATAGGCAGTATATAGCTTTAATTTGCTTTCATGACCCAGAATTCGACTGTGGTACTGACTGCCACCTATTCGATATGATGAAAGGAGTAAATAATCAGTCGAGGGTAGAGATTAATTGATATTTATTCAGTACCGATGGTATTTCAACAACTAGTCGTGTTTCTCTTATAATGGTCATCATCAAAACCGGTCTCTAGTTAACATCAGTTTCGCCACGTAATTATGGAATGGGACAGAGGAGCGCAGACCTGGCTTCAATGTCATTCTATACAACGGCACAATTATACCTAAACCCTCGGTTATTACATTCAGTTGCTCTAGGTTACTCAGAACAAGTTCCGCAGAGACAATACAAGCAAAACTAGGTCAGGGTGGAAGAGTATTTCGCAAATGTTTATCAAATCAGTGGGCATTAAAACCCGATACTTTTCCTTGTGGCACGAGTATTTTACTTAACGCACAACATCGCCAACAAATCAAATCGTTATGTGGGTGCACAAGAAATATCACTTCAATGCTGTTCAACCCACATGGCCAAGTTTCAGTAGCCAACAGAAACCCGGAAAAAATATGGACACACACGATTATTCTTTCCCTATTTTACACTCGCTCACTATCGTATGATTATTCATCGTGGACAATATATTTTCAGACCGAAACTACAATTTATCAATGCGGCGGTTGCTCCAACCGACCACGTGGCGCGAAAGCAAGTTCATAAAGAAAACAAATGGAAAACAAATAAAAATCCTCAAAATATTACTGTAAATGGAAGAGCAGATTAAAATACATAGAATGGGTGAATTTCCGTTAAGCACAGAGCAATATCGTGACAGTGAACTTAAGGCACATAATGCGTTGGCTGAACAAGGCACTAATGCAAGGTCTATTGAAATTCGAGTAAATTGAGAAAATCGATTCCCTTATGGGGTTCAGTGGTAATTTCTCACCTGATTTCAACATCTGGACTTCAATATAGAGCAGATTCCAGACCATCTAATACCGATGTTAACATTACCAAAACGAGAGCTGCGTCTCCATGTCTGTCCAGCACCACGACCCTGGAACAAGAGCTCTTCCAACCGAATTCGCCTAACCGTTCCGCGTACAAACGTGGTGGGGGTGGCGCGCCAACCTGACAGACCCAATACGCGCGCCTACGTGTCATTGTTGCCCTGACCTGCAAACTTGGTCTCTGCTAAACTTGTTCACGCTTGGGGGGTTTGGTACTACCCTACCCCAGAACGACCATTCATGCAGTGTTACAATCTGTGCCTAAAGCTTTCTGCTGGTTCACACACTCACTCATTTATACCGTCCAGGCCGCACAAAGGAAAGGAAAATGGGAAACGTGGTACACAACAGAAAAAAATTCAATAAATAAGCCTGTTTAGTCCATTCTCTCCTTTTGGACACCAGCTGAGATATTACCTGCAAGAGAAGAAACTCTAGCTAATAATTTGTGCGTGCTAGGAATTTAATAAAACATTGGAACGGTACAACAAGTTCCGTTTCATCACACTCGGGTGTCTTCGACATCCAATGGAACAACAGTCCAGAACATTTTTCAATTGATGCCATGGGGAGGAGACCCTAATCTCCACGCTGCACCAATCAGCTTTATATATATTTTTTTAACATGCTATTCTAGGCACTGTTCAAAGTACAACATTTGACAGTTAGTCTGCTAAGACCGCACAAAATAATATCATTGACACAGTGACAATTGCAACAAAGATTCTCAGCATTGTGAATTTTCTATAAGTGACGTCTCCTCAGGTAATTAATCTCAATTATAAAGTACAGATGGGTATACATTATGGAAACACAATGAATTATGGCAACAAATATTCAGATCATCCTTGAAAGTTCTAGAAACAATATCACCTTAAGTAATTAATCACAATTGTAGAATAAAGATGGTTACACATTATGGAAACACACTTAATTGTTTTAACACACTGTGAATTGGAAGACTCATAACAAGGGGGGCTGTTAGCGGTTCTTAATAGGCATCACAGAAGTTCCGTTCAAAATATTACAATGAGTAAATATTCACGTAATTACAAAAACAAATAAATACACATAATGGAAACACTCTTAGTTATGTCAAGACACTGTGAGATGAAACATTTATAGCAAGGGTGGCAGTTACTGTTTAACAACACATCAAAAATGAATAAACAATCACTTAATAAAAATATATCTCCTTCAGGGGCTACAAAACATTTTCTATTATTTGTCTTATCAGAAACTCTAATAAAAAGCCTAATTTCAGTTTCATTAGCTATTGAGTCTGCTAGCCTATAACTAAACTCTTAATAAAGTATCCTCATTATTGATTGCAATAAATCTACGTGGGACATGAAAGCAATGTTATGAACAATTATATAGGCACAAATAGCTCACAAAACAATATCCCTTTACACATGTCTTAGGTCCAGTTAAAATCAAGTATTTCATCTGTGCTACACCGAGGCTTATGCCTGCCTTGTCATGACACACACTTAATTCTGGCCAGACAGGATTGAGAGAAACATTGTCGACCTAGGTTCTGATTAACTCATTAGACGTACATTTTGCTTTGGGTCAGAAAATTTACCCCATCTTACATCCCCAGTTTCAGGCTGGTAGATGACAGACTAACGACATGCACCTTACTATACTTCTAACTTCAGAGATAATACTTCATGTTAAAGCCAATGGTCCTCTCCTTTTCATCTCTGCTCAGTGTTCGCTACGAAGTCATCAGAGAATGACATGACATGACATGACTAACCTAGGACAAGTAACATTTTATACATCTTACTCAACATATTCACACGAATAATATACAACATTCTCTCTTGAGTTTAGAGTGGCATGATACAGAAACACTTGAAAGAAGGGGCTAGCTCTCTGGTTAGGTCCGTTATCACTGGCACTTGCTACATTTAAGCAGTCACACGCCACTGCTAAGTCACACACACACAATCTACATAACACAATCTAAGTAACTTGGGGGGGGGGGGGGGGTAGCCTATTACACTCTGCCGACTCTCCTTCCTCACACGCTGTCTCCTTAAGTTTTATTGCGCCCAGCACAATTGTCTTCTGCGAGATTCTGGCGGCAAGCTAGTCGTCCGTTGGCAGTGAACACACTGTTAAAGCGGTTACCTTTGTTGTCCTGCAAGCACCCTGACTAGTGGAATGGGGTGGACTAAAGGTACAGCAGTTCCCATAAGCCAACTTAAATCACCTGCCATACACTCGTTCTGAACGTTTGTGTCCCTTTATGGCTTGAAGTTTTCCAACTGTCCTCATTCAACCGCTAAGTTATTGCGTGGCAGGTTTACTAGCGTTTATTGTCTTAACTTTCGGTGGCGAACGGTTTGCAGCTCTCTCACCAGGCACTGCTGGTGGTGTCTACACCTCAACGTCATGGATCACTGAAAATGCAAGTGAAGTTCATCACAACACACTTTTCTTAATTAAATATCGGTGGGTCCATGTCCTATTTCCGTCAAAACCTATCATGGATCACTAAAACTGCTAGTGCAGTTCAACATGATCTAATTAAATATCGGCGAGTTTATGCCCTACCTCTAAGTCCCCAATCCGCTGTCTTTATATTGCCAGTCTTTCACAGGTTCTCCCTCATTTCCATGTCCATAGTCACTACAGGGGTTACCGATGAGACTAGGAGCCTTCAGTCTGTACCCCATCATCTCTTAGCTCTGGAAACAAACCGAACAGCAACCTACTTCTCCACCTGACAAGTTCGGTGACGCTAATGGCTTCTGCTAAAGTCATTACGACCGCCGCCTCTTGCGTCCCGTCGTAACGGCAAGCGAGTCGCCGCCTGGCAAGATTCGCCGGAGCGATAACATCAGGGCCTCCTCAGTAGTTAAAGGCTTAGCCGCTCCACCTGGCCGTGAATACCGGCAGGTAGCCGCCCGAGACCGTTGGCGTGTGTCAGCAGCTGAGAGTGGTGCGTCAGCACAGGGCCGCCATGGACGACGAGCCACGCCCCGGCTCTGCCGCGTGGGGTGGGAGAGGGGTGCTAGGCTCCAGTCACACCGCCTGGCCCGTGCGTGCGCGCCCTTCCGCGCTCAGCTGTAGCACCGGGACAGGTTCTCCCTTGTCCTTGCCACCTGGACTCAGTAAGCCGCCCTTTTCTCGCCATCGCCTTGCAACATTCAGACAGAACAATCGTCATTCTCTTAAATTTTAGTGGTCATCATCTCCTCACTTGATTACACCAAGTACATTTCTCAATTAACCTACAGTACACAAAACTTAATTATTTACAGGTTTCACCAGGGCTTTACAATGGATGGCAAATAGTTACTAATACAAAATAATTCTTAACCTCTACATATTACATTTTGTTTATACACAGGCCTCTCTGAAATCTTACGCTAATCTGTTTGGCAATTTACAGTAACTGAGTTCAAATACAAGTTTCTTGATTCCTGAATAATAATTACAACAAAGGAAAAATGCGTCTCCAAAAGGCGTTATTGTGTGGGAGACGTTTTATAAAAAATTGTTAGCCTATTTTTTGGTTACAGGTGATTTACATCTCTCTGACAACTGATAAATTCTTTGGGTTACTTCCTTCGATACTAATCATATTTGAGTGCCCACAAAGGAGCAACCCTTCTGTCTCGATTGTGTAGTAGGGCAGGTATCTTGTGTTTTGGGGATTGCTGTGTAAACCACTACACCATCACCATGATCTACCTCTCTATCTTCCTTCCTTCTTGCATGCTCGCATTTCCAATCTACTCGAGTATTACTCCAGGCATTCATATGTCACCACAACGTTTTAGATATTCCTTTCACCATCAAAATTTTCTAATCTACTATTATGAGAGATCGTTAGCAGTACTGACAGATACCTAGAAGCATTATCCCAACGTTTTTTTTTGTTCCTTTAACACACAGGAAAAGCCAACAGAGGCGATGTAACTGCTCATCCATTAGTTATGACCAGTTTAGCACACCATCAAACACTGAGTAGCTAGTTACACATCACAAGAAAAACACAGAATAAAAGTTCATTGGAATGATACCACCTGTAGTTATTACCTCTCGTTATAGTTTCATACTTTACCCAACTCAGATGTTTCCTCTCCGTTTTGTCAAGTTCAGTCCACCAAGAACAAGTTATGGCTGTTTTTTTACTTGGGAAAGACTCACAGAACATTACACCAACAACTTTGGGTCATCACATCAGTCCTCTTTACTCGCACTTTCATCTGACGCCATTCTTGTCAGCATCTCGTCCCTTTTAGTGCTATTTATTCCCTGGGAACAAACATTCAAGCACAGAAACCGCATACCACTACTAATAGTTATAAATCTAAGGGCACGCTTTACATTTTATATCTAAGGTGTCATCATCTTACGTCAAGGAGATGTCATTCACGACTGCAACCGGTACTCCCTCCTGTTACCTCTCTGGGGCCTCCTCTCCATTCAGTACTGCCTTCATTCCTCTGGATGGTTTACCTTCAGGAACCTTAACGTACCTCCATCTAATTAACCTTGCTATGGTGTGTCACATACTCCTTACGAAGTTCAGCTCGCTCTCGGGATCTCTCAAAGTCATCACTGCATAAGTCTGTAAGACTTCATAGCGCTGAGACTCTGCACAACACTAAAACACAAATACCACAACCACACAAAAAATTCGGTGCCTTTTGCAACCGACAACTGGTCCTGTCGCTACCTCGGCGCGAGCTATTACTACCACATAAGCGCATCTATGGCGCGTTTCCCCATCAATATACTTTGCAAAGGGTTACCTTTCCCAGGATAACTACTTCTAGTTTCCCTTACGAGTGATCCTCGCTTCTCCAGAGCAAATCACCACCATAGCGTACGAATATCTTCCTTCGACACTCGTTTTATCCGCTTAGCTTCTAGCTTATGACCAGGCAAGAACAGCAAGAAGAGCACCAAATCCATTGTCTAAGATGTTGTGGAGTACTACGATTATACTAAACTAAATGGTTGCCTGTAAAGGATGACCCTCCTGTCCCCTGTTCTTACTCTATCCATTTTTTGATGTTGCATATGTGGTGCAAGCCTCTTGGCTTACGGGACCTGACAGTTTCGATTTCAATGGCGTTCTGATGTGCGATGCGTCTCCCCCTAAAGGGTCCTGAATACACGTTGAAAAACTTACTGCTAATATGCCGGAACTTTATCGCCAATTTCCAGTAGTAATTGTCTAATGCGTCCCTTTTGTCGCTTTTTTCAACTTAACGCCTCCTTCCTGATATTTGCAATTGCTAACTCTACCCGAGTACTCGTGGTCTAGGGGTAGCGTCTTTGATTCATAATCAAAACGTCTTCGGTCCCGGGATCGATCCCCGCCACTACCTAAATTTTGATAAATAATCAGCTATGGCGGCCGAAGTCTTCCGGCGTAAGAAGTCAGCCTCATTCTGCTAACGGCCTTGTCAAAGAGGGCGGAGGAGCGGATAGAGGTTCAGGGCACTCCCTTGTCCTAGGGGTGGGAAATTGCCCCTAAAGGCGGAAGAATCAGCAATGATCAATGACATGAGGATGCAGAAGGCAATGGAAACCACCGCATTAAAGACACGTAACGTGTATCCACAGGACATGTGGCCTGTAATTGAAGAAATGTCATGATGATCTCTCCATTGGCAAAAGATTCCAGAATAGTCCCCCATTCGGATCTCCAGGAGGGGACTGCCAAGGGGGAGGTTACCATGAGAAAAAGATTGAATAATCAACGAAAGGATAACGTTCTACGAGTCGAGGCGTGGAATGTCAGAAGCTTGAACGTGGTAGGGAAACTAGAAAATAGGAAGGTAGGGCAGAGGGTGTGTTATTGTGAACAGTTCAGTGACTGGGTTGTTCTAATCAGAATCGACAGCAGATCAACACCGACAACGATAGTTCAGGTATACATGCCGACGTCGCAAGCTGAAGATGAACAGATAGAGAAAGTGTATGAGGATATTGAAAGGGTAATGCAGTATGTAAAGGGGGACGAAAATCTGGTAGTCATGGGCGACTGAAATGCAGTTGTAGGGGAAGGAGTAGAAGAAAAGGTTACAGGAGAATATGGGCTTGGGACGAGGAATTAAAGAGGAGAAAGACTAATTGAGTTCTGTAACAAGTTTCAGCTAGTAATAGCGAATACCCTGTTCAAGAATCGCAAGAGGAGGAGGTATACTTGGAAAAGGCCAGGAGATACAGGAGGATTTCAATTAGATTACAATGTGGTCAGACAGAGATTCCGAAATCAGATACTGGATTGTAAGGCGTACCCAGGAGCAGATATAGACTCAGATCACAATATAATAGTAATGAGGAGTAGGCTGAAGTTCAAGACATTAGTCAGGAAGAATCAATACGCAAAGAAGTGGGATACAGAAGTACTAAGGAATGACGAGATACGTTTGAAGTTCTCTAACGCTATAGATACAGCAATAAGGAATAGCGCAGTAGGCAGTATAGTTGAAGAGGAATGAACATCTCTAAAAAGGGCCATCAGAGAAGTTGGGAAGGAAAACATAGGTACAAAGAAGGTACCTGCGAAGAAACCATGGGTAACAGAAGAAATACTTCAGTTGATTGATGAAAGGAGGAAGTACAAACACGTTCCGGGAAAACCAGGAATACAGAAATACAAGTCGCTGAGAAATGAAATAAATAGGAAGTGCAGGGAAGCTAAGACGAAATTACTGCAGGAAAAATGTGAAGACATCGAAAAAGATATGATTGTCGGAAGGACAGACTCAGCATACAGGAAAGTCAAAACAACCTTTGGTGGCATTAAAAGCAACGGTGGTAACATTAAGAGTGCAACGGGAATTCCACTGTTAAATGAAGAGGAGAGAGCAGATAGGTGGAAAGAATACATTGAAAGCCTCTATGAGAGTGAAGATTTGTCTGATGTGATAGAAGAAGAAACAGGAGTCGATTTAGAAGAGATAAGGGATCCAGTATTAGAATAGGAATTTAAAAGAGCTTTGGAGGACTTACGGTCAACTAAGGCAGAAGGGATTGATAACATTCCATCAGAATTTCTAAGATCATTGGGGGAAGTGGCAACAAAACGACTATTCACGTTGGTCTGTAGAATATATGAGTCTGGCGATATACCATCCGACTTTCGGAAAAGCATCATCCACACAATTCCGAAGACGGCAGAGCTGACAAGTGCGAGAATTATCGCACAATCAGCTTAACAGCTCATGCATCGAAGTTGCTTATAAGAATAATATACAGAAGAATGGAAAAGAAAATTGAGAATGCGCTAGGTGACGATCAGTTTGGCTTTAGGAAAAGTAAAGGGACGAGAGAGGCAATTCTGATGTTTCGGCTAATAATGGAAGCAAGGCTAAAGAAAAATCAAGACACTTTCATAGGATTTGTCGACCTGGAAAAAGCGTTCGACAATATAAAATGGTGCAAGCTGTTCGAGATTCTGAAAAAAGTAGGGGTAAGCTATAGGGAGAGATGGGTCATATACAATATGTACAACAACCAAGAGGGAATAATAAGAGTGGACAATCAAGAACGAAGTGTTCGTATTAAGAAGGGTGTAAGACAAGGCTGTAGCCTTTCGCCCCTACTCTTCAATCTGTACATCGAGGAAGCAATGATGGAAATAAAAGAAAGGTTCAGGAGTGGAATTAAAATACATGGTGAAAGGATATCAATGATACGATTCGCTGATGACATTGCTATCCTGAGTGAAAGTGAAGAAGAATTAAATGATCTGCTGAATGGAATGAACAGTCTAATGAGTACACAGTATGGTTTGAGAGTAAATCGGAGAAAGACGAAGGTCATGAGAAGTAGTAGAAATGAGAACAGCAAGGAACTTAACATCAAAATTGATGGTCACGAAATCAATGAAGTTAAGGAATTCTGCTACCAAGGCAGTAAAATAACCAACGACGGACGGAGCAAGGAGGACATCAAAAGCAGACTCGCTATGGCAAAAAAGGCATTTCTGGCCAAGAGAAGTCTACTAATATCAAATACCGGCCTTAATTTGAGGAAGAAATTTCTGAGGATGTACGTCTGGAGTACAGCATTGTATGGTAGTGAAACATGGACTGTGGGAATACCGGAACAGAAGAGAATCGAAGCATTTGAGACGTGGTGCTATAGACGAATGTTGAAAATTAGGTGGACTGATAAGGTGAGGAATGAGGAGGTTCTACGCAGAATCGGAGACGAAGGGAATATGTGGAAAACACTGACAAGGAGAAGGGACAGGATGATAGGACATCTGCTAAGACATGAGGGAATGACTTCCATGGTACTATAGGGAGCTGTAGAGGGCAAAAACTGTAGCGGAAGACAGAGATTGGAATACATCAAGCAAATAATTGAGGACGTAGGTTGCAAGTGCTACTCTGAGATGAAGAGGTTAGCACAGGAAAGGAATTCGTGGCGGGCCGTATCAAACCAGTCAGTAGACTGATGACCAAAAAAAAAAAAACTCTACCACTACCCTGTGTTGTTGTCGCCTTTCTGGTGGCCAATCTACCAGCTCCCTGCTTCTGTTGGGAGGTGCCTGATTCTTCAGGACCAGTGTAGGACTGAACTTCATCGTCCCATATGGTATTTCGTTCAGGATTCCTAGAAAACCTCGATTCGTTATCCTGTCTGGCATTTGTTCAAGAAAGTCGCGAATATTCTACTGTTTCCTTGTACAGAGAACCTTCGATACGTAGCGTTACAAATACGGACTATTCGCCGAATAGGAAGCTAGTTTACATTCAGAAGCAGAAATATGAATACTGAAGAATGAATAAGTAAAAAGTCCCAGTTGTAGCAAGTGCAAGTGTGAAGGCCAGTCAAGAGTGAGAGTGATCAATTGATTGTGAAGTATTAATAATAGTAATTCGTAGTAATTTCTCAGTAAAAATATTGTTATGAGACTCGTAACAACATTTTTACCAATAATGTAACAGTAGTTTCCCTTGCCTAACTTGTAATCTACAGTAATAATGATTTTCGAGAAAATGCCTAAAAACGGATTTTTATTACAGTAAAAGTAAAGGTAGCTCAAGATATCTATAGCACCCCATCCTTGAGGTTCTTCTGTATCCGCCACTGTGTAGATATATATCCACTCAAAAAACGTAAAGTTTTCTTCACTGCACTTCCAGTCAAATCAGTACACGCGGAATATAGGAAACGTGTAAGCAATGCAATACCTACGTTATTTAAAGTAGCAGATAAACTACCACAACTGTAGTTCAAGGAAAAACCCGACTGGAGTCACAATGAAAGAATAAAAGCAATAAAACTGTTTCCAAATACAGATGAAACCAACTCCGTAATTGTTGCTGCGTCTGATTCAAAAACAGTTAGAATCTACAACACATTCGATTTTGAAGCAAAAGTAATTAGATTTACAAAAATATTTATGTATTAGAAAGCCAAGTGACGTGTAAGATATGCGAAACATTAGGCTGCTTACGAAGTTGTTACGTGTCAAGGAAAGCGTCTGTTGTAATTAGAACAGACAACAAAACAAATATATGCTTCTCATGCATGAAATATACGTTTATATTCTCTTGTTTTCAGCAGTGTAAGCTACAATTATACGCATATTCGAAAGTATTACTTCATCATTCGGTTGTAGCTCATGTCATTGAACCAGGTTCAAATGGCTCTGAGCACTATGGGACTTAACTTCTGAGGTCATCAGTCCCCTAGAACTTAGAACTACTTAAACCTAACTAACCTTAGGACATCACACACATCCATGCCCGAGGCAGGATTCGAACCTACGACCGTAGCGGTCACGTGGTTCCATACTGTAGCGCCCAGAACCGCTCGGCCACTCCGGGAGACATTGAACCAGGAAAATTCGGTTGTTCCTACATGTGTTTCACGGTCATTCATGTCTCTTGCCAACTTACTAATGCTTCGAACGCAAAAATGTAACAATTATTTCGCTAATCGACTAGAAAAACAGTTAAAAACCAACTTAACTTTTGCGGTCGCTTTCTCGTCGCTTGGGGCGCTAGTATCACACCAGCTGTCAAGACGGTAAAAATTTCCACAGTAATGAATGTCGCAATTGTATAAGACTGTGATTGTAATGACTCCACGACAAACGGTACGAATAAAAGAAAAAGCTTATTCTCTAATACAAATCGCCAAACTACGCTAAGTCTCGATGGATGTCGACATAATCAGTTACTCCATTGAGAAACGACTTGATTTCTTATCATAATTTGTAGATCTTGATTAATTCCGTTCCAAATGGCAGACTCAGTATTGGACTATATATTCGGCACAGTTCCGCGATCTTAAACCTGAATTTCACGTTTACGCATGTACATTTCAGGTGTTTGGATACGTAAGACGAAACAGTTACATTGACAATCGAACTTTGAGAAAGCGCAATGTACTTACCACCTCCTTTCCTCCATTAAGACTCGCAACATGCCACGCATTGTGACAAAGCAGAAGAACCCACACGCAGAGTAGGTGGGCTTTACATGGCGAGAGCATTGCGTTCACGTCTAGAAGATTCCTCCCAGATTTAGACGCAGACCAGGCATGCAAAACATTTGCTGATATCATTAGAACTTCTATTCCTTCCCAACGACAATCGAGACAGACGAATGACAGTGACAGGATACCAGTGACATCAATACTACGAAGCTCACTGCAAGCTACAGCCCTATCTTTGGCGAAATGGATATCGTGTACGCTCTTTTCATCATCTTCAACTTGTTAAAACTTACGATTTTTTTTTCCTTGCAAAACGGAAATCCCGATTATTTACAGTACATTTATATTTAGAGTACATTTGACATTTGCATAAAAGTAGATACATTTTTATTGATTTCTTTAATAATTGAACCAATAATCTATGGACAATGAAAGCTCTAACTACCTGTAACTACACTGAAGAGCCAAAGAATTTGGTACATCTGCCTAATATCGTGTAGGGCCCCCGCGAGCACGTAGAAGAAGTGCCGCAACACGACGTGGCATGGACTCGACTAATGTCTGAAGTAGTGCTGGAGGGAACTGACACCATGAATCCTGCAGGGCTCTCCATAAAACCTTAAGAGCACGAGGGGCTGGAGAACTCTTCTGAACAGTACGTTGCAAGGCATCCCAGATATGCAAAATAATGTTGACGTCTGGGGAGTTTGGTGGCCAGCGGAAGAGTTTAAACTCAAAAGAGTGTTCCTGAACCCAGTCTGTATGGAGTGTAGCGTTGTCCTGCTGGAATTGCCCAAGTCCGTCGGAATGCACAATGGACATGAATGGATGCAGGCGATCAGACAGGATGCTTACGTACGGGTCACCTGCCAGAGTCGTATCTAGATCCCATATCACTCCAACTGCACTCGCCCCATACCATTCCAGAGCCTCCACCAGCTTGAGCAGTCCCCTGCTAACATGCAGGGTCCATGGATTCATGAGGTTGTCTCCATACCCACACACGTCCATCCGCTCGATACAATTTGAAACGAGTCTCATCACGACCAGCGACGTGTTTCCAGTCATCAACAGTCCAGTGTCGGCGTTGACGGGCCGAGGCGAGGAATAAAGCTTCGTGTTGTGCCGTCATCGAGGGTACGCAAGCGGGCCTTCGTCTCCGAAAGCGCATATCGGTGATGTTTCGTTGAATGGTTCACACGCTGAACCTTGTTGATGGCCCAGCACTGAAATCTGCAGCAATTTGCGGAAGGGTTGCACTTTTGACATGTTGAACGATTCTCTTCAGTCGTCGTAGGTTCCTTTCTCGCAGGATCTTTTTCCGGCCGCAGCGACGTCGGAGATTTGATGTTTTACCGGATTCCTGACATTCACGGTACACTTGTGAAATGGTCGTACGGGAAAATCTCCACTTCATCGCTACCTCGGAGATGCTGTGTCCCATCGCTCGTGCGCCGACTGTAACACCACGTTCAAACTCACTTAAATCTTTCCACTGCCATTGCAGCAGCAGTAACCGATCTAATAACAACTCCAGACGCTTGTCTTACATATGCGTTGCCAACCGTATTGCCGTGTTTTGCCTGTTTACATATCCCTGTATTTGAATACTCATGCCTATACCAGCTTCTTTAGTGCTTGTAGTGCAGTAATGGCGTTGTGGTCAAGGGCTGGCACGGTGGCTCAGCGTGTTTGGGGAAAGGGTTAAGCGCCCTCTGTGATACAACTACAACGGGTGTCGTGGGACATCCGCCCCGAAAAAATGCAGTGAACAACAACGTAAAACAAACAGTAGCATCACGGTGATGGGCCGCCACGTGGGAGTGTGGTGTTCAAACCCACCTCGTGCCAACTTCTTTTTTCTTTGTTCGCTATACTCAAACTTGTGTCTGTGTCGTGTTGTAAGATCCGTTTGCAACAACAGGGTGTAAGAACGGGACCTATATTGACAGTTGATTCCGCACAACTACTCCATTAGAAGGGGAAAGGAATTGTCTTTCAAATGGGAACCGCAAACGTTTGAGGACAAGGCGACAAGTCAACCGAATCCTCCATCAGAATAAACGTCTGGTGTGTCATACACGGCATTAATGACAGTACGTGTGTCATGTGGTAAGAACCTCTTATTGGTGCATCTAATTTGTACACCTGATGAGTGAGTGAGATATGCCTCCTTGCCCGGTATAGGTGTTCGTATGAATGTCGTCACTTCCAATCAATTGCTGATCATAATTTGTCACATAAGCTGCAACAAATGAACGCAACAGTTTCACAGTCACACAGTTTCTCTGTGCTCTGTCAAAACATACGTTTTAACGTCTTTTTAAGTGGCGTTCCATGTTGGACGTTTTCACTCCTTTATCGTGATATAGTTCACACCAGTTAATTTGTTGTTTTCATTTCTGTCAGGCGTGTGTGTGGTATCTCAACTGCTCCCACTATTCATCACATTTACTTGCGACGGTAACGTATTCTTGCCGCATGACTCATATTCTATAACGAACGTATAGCATGACAACTGCTTAGCCAACAGAAAGAGGAGAAACATTGACGGGACGGACAGTTCATAATGTTGTGAAAAAAAGAAACAAAAGTAAATGGCACGAGGGAGTTTTGAACATGACCCGTCTACCTGATGGTCCAACACCATGACCACTTAGCCACAACACCGTGGCTAATCAGGTCAATATTGCACTTGTCCATCCACAGTTCAGAACACTCTCTTCCTGTTTCCATGCTTGATCTGTGTTCATTTTTAAACGGGCTATCCACCGAGCCACCAAATCTGATGGGGCTGCCATTGGGAATTTCTGTTGTAAGCACCCTCGGCGGTATGAAGCGCTACATTACAGGGCAGTTTATTTACGATTCTCCTGTAACAAGAAAGTGCTAGTAAACTCCTGAAGACCTGACCTTCTGCAGAGATACGTCTTATATCTACCCAACAAAGCAGAGTTTTATTCGCTACGTTTTCAACCACATCAGTAAATGTGGAACATAGGAGACGTATATTTAATGTAATACCTACATTATTTAACGTAACAAATGAGCCCCCACAACTGTAGCTTATGGGAAAACGTCAGAAGTAATAAAACTGTTTCTCGACACGGAAAAATTCATTTCAAGAATTATTTGCTAAACCTGGGTCGCGAACGGCAAGAATCTTCAACACGTGCACTTTGGAAGCAAAAGTAATTACATTTACAAAAATGCTTGTGTATTAGGAAGTCGAGAGATGTGTTAGAAGGGACAAATCACGAGACACCATCAAATTTCTTTAAGTGGCTTGGAAAGTGCCCACGGCAATAACAACAGAAACATGTGCTACTCGTGCATGACATATGCGTTTACATTCTCTTTCTTTCAGCGCAGTACGCTGCAAATACACGTATTCGAAAGAATTCCTTAAAGAATTAGTTATAGCTTACATCATTGAACCAGTGTGGTTGGGCTGTTTTCACATGTATTTGATGATACTTCACGTCTCTCGATAACTTCCTAATACATGGAACACAAAAATGTAACAGCTGTTTCCTGAATTAAGAAGAAAATAACTAAAAACAAAACACTATCCTTAATACGCATGTAACTGCTTTCTCACCCCTCGGGGCGCTAGTATCGCTCTAGCTGTCGAACGGTAAGGGAGTGCGGCCATAAAATCTAGAGCTGTCCCTAAAATATCGATATCCTTTCCAAAATGCATCGATTTTCTACGACGTGAAATTCAACTCCGATATATCGACATATTTATATCGAAACGCCTGTATCGAGTGCCGATATTTTTATTTTATATTCTTTTTTCCTATTGAATTTCTATTATTTATTTTATGTTATTATATTTTATTTATTATTATTTGTATGTCTATTATATCCATTTTTCGCAATTTTCGGTAAATATTTGAAGCTTTTTTTTTTAAATAATAGTAGAACATAATTTTACTTTCTCTGTGTGAATGAGTCATTTATGTCTCAGTGAATCAAATTTTTGTCGAAGTAAATCAACTTACGATCACCAGAATAATTATGACATCTTATCTACTAAATTTTAGTGTAGATATCACTGTCACAGTAACTCTGTTAGCGTAATTTACAGGCAATGGTGTCTGTTTCTGTCGCCACGTTTTTCTTCGCACGTAGTAAAAGTTTGCATACGACCTCCAGCAGAACAGATGGAAGTCACACTGTATTGTCACTAGCTTAAGATGCATTTTGCACCTTGGCATACGGCAACGACACAGTTTCCTCGTAAATTATAAAGAGCAGCAACATTTCTTCGTAAATGACACACCGTTACACTTTCGGGAATGAAGAAAGCGCTCTTGCGCTAACGCTGGTTTGCAGCACCGACCTGTCACGCCGTGAGGCCTGGATATCAGAGGGTGTGGGTTGAGTGCCCTGTTGTCATCTGCAAGCCCACGTGTTCGGAACCTAGCAGCTACTCTGAATCACATTAGCTGAAAACCGCGAGGTATAAACCGCGGTTTTTAAGGAAAATGTCTACCACTAGATTACGAGGATCATGGGTCACTTACATTGGAGCGCTCAGAACCAGAAATGACCTGAGTTACAACGATCATGGGTCACTTACATTGGAGCGCTCAGACCCAGAAGTGACCTGAGTTACGACGATCATCGTTCACTTCCATTGGAGCGCACAGACTCAAACGTGGTCTGTGGCTGTCAAAAATTAAATAACATTCTCAACCAGAAATGACCTGAGTTACAACGATCATGGGTCACTTACATTGGAGCGCTCAGACCCAGAAGTGACCTGAGTTACGACGATCATCGTTCACTTCCATTGGAGCGCACAGACTCAAACGTGGTCTGTGGCTGTCAAAAATTAAATAACATTCTCAAATAAAGTGGTCACACACATAACGAATTTACTAAACACTATATAGCATTTGCCACAAACCGTGAGAACGAGTATTAAACATTCTTCGAAGAAGTATTGTAAATCTTCATTAATTTACATCAACGACATTACAGAACAAAGTATATACAGTCGTTGAGATTAGCGTTACTTCAAATACTATCCGACAAGACGTCAAAATTGGAAATAAATGCGGTTGCCAGCTGTCTGTTGCTACTGGTCGGGGACGGCGGGCCGCACAGCTGTTGCGGGGCGTCGCCAAGAGATGGCAGAGCGGTAGCAGGTCCTTTGCTCACAGCAGTACGTGTAGTAGTAACCCTTACGCAACCACAAATATAAAGTACCGAAGGCGATAGTATTTGAGCCTCCGTAAATGATATCCCTACGTAATTCTCCATACTTTAAGGACATATCGTCCTTTAGCACTTCTACACACATGTTTTCAAACACACATCAAAAGCAGCGAGTTAAAGGACCCTTCTGTGTGCCCAAACTAAAGCTGAAAGAAGAATAAATAAATAAAGAGAAAATTTTTACCCCTTCCACATCTCCGGCGGTACACCGCAAGGTTACCGCCCTTCGATAGTGCCATTTTCGCGCTAATCGAAGTGCTAGGGGTTCCAGGTGCCAGCCAGCCAGCCAGCCAGCCAGCCAGCCAGCAGCAACAGCAGCAGCAGCAGCAGCAGTTCCCGGTCCCAGCCTGCAGCAGTGGTCCCGCAGCCAGCCAGCCAGCCAGCCAGCCAGCCAGCCAGCCAGCCCTCCGGTGGCAGCAGCAGTCCAGCCAGCAGCAGTCCAGCCAGCAGCAGCAGCAGCAGCAGCAGCCGCCGCCGCCGCCGCCCCGGCCCCGTCCGCGGCAGCAGCGTCCCTGCCTCTCGCCGTCGCCGTCGCCGTCGCCGTCGCCGTCGCCGTCGCCCCGGCAGCAGCGTCCCTGCCTCTCGCCGTCGCCGTCGCCGTCGCCGTCGCCGTTCGTCGTCTCCCAGTGTGTGTCCTGTCCTTTTAGTGCTGTTTTTTTTTTTTCTTTTTTTTTTTTTTTTTTTCTTCTTCTTCTTCTTCTTCTTCTTCTTGTCATCATGTCCGCCCCCACCACCACCGTCACTACTACCACCACCGCCATCGTGTATACGTCCCCTTCCGCCGCCTCCACCACTATCACTTGGTGTGCCCAGTCCCACCCCCCTCCTTCCATCCCTCCCCTCCTCTCTATCCCTTCGCCCTCGCTCTTTGTCGCCCCCTCTCCCGCATCTTCCTCTCGTTCTGATCCTTTCCCCCCACTCCCCCAGCCTGTCACTGCAGCTCCGGCTAGGGTGGTGGCCCGCCGGGCCACTGCCCACGCCCAGCTCTCCCCGTCGCCGTCGCCATCGCCATCACCGCCGCCGCCACCGCCACCACCGTCATCATCGTCACCATCACCATCACTGCCACATTCGCCTGCACCGTCTCAGTCACTCTCTCCGGCGCCGACTGCTGCGTCCGTGCTGGGACCTGTCCCTTCCCACCACCCCCCATCGTTCCCGTCCCTCCTGTCACCACCCGCCCATCTGCTGCTGTCAAACGCCCTAGTGGCGCCTCCACTTCCTCTGCACCTAAAAAGGTTCCACCCCGCCCCCCATCCCCACCCCAAAATGCCATGGACGTCTCCCCACCAGGCCCCGCTCCCTCCTCCTCCTCCTCCTCCTCCTCCCCACCCGGTCTCTACAAATATCTCCTGTCCCGTCCCTATCCTTCCTTCCTCGAGGCCCGGAATCTCTCCCTCCTCCTCCGCCAACATTTCCCTGGCGCCCCCATCTCTCTCCTTACTCCCAGACGGGATTCTGTTCTTATCTCCTCCCCCAGTCCCACCCTCCATACTGACATCCTCTCCCACCTCCCCATCACCCGTTTTGGTCCTCACGCCTCCCTCACCCCTGCTCCCTCCCCATCTCCTACCCGCCAACCCCAACCCCCGCGTCGCCCGCCGACCCTCACTGCCGTGATCACTCGGCTTAGCCCGTCGATCACGGAGGAGGAGGTGCTGGCGGAGCTGAAGGCCCATCCCACCCTGGAGGTGCGGGCAGTCCGCCGCATTTTCAACGCGACCGGCCCCACCCGCCTTATGCGGGTTTTCTCTGAGGACGCCCCCTCCATTGACCGTCTCCTGAAGGAGGGTGCCCTCCTCTTCAATCAGCGGTACAAGGTCGACCCCTCCCGTTCCCCCCCCTCAATCCCTGCGCTGCCAGAGATGTCTGCGCTACAATGCAATCCAACAGCAGAGTGCCGCGAGGCCCCCACCTGCCCGCATTGTCGGCAAGCGCACTTCCTCCGGCAGTGCCCCAACCTCCAATCCCCTCCCTCCTGTAATACCTGCAGCCTCCCCCACCCCACCAACTCCCAAAAGTGTAAAGCCCGACCCCCTCCCACCACTCCTGAACTCACCGTACCTGTCCGTCCCCTGGACGCCCCCACCCCTCCTGGCAATTCCCTTCGTCCCCCCCCCACTGCTGAGGACATCATCAGGTTCCTCACCATTGTCCTCCAAAACGTCCATCCCTTTCAGCGCCCCCACACCTTACAACAGATCTCCCTCGCCGCCCGTTCCATATTCCACCTTAAAATGTACGCCACCTTTTCCAATAACCAGGCCCATTTCACCTTCTCCCGCCTTGACACCCTCGTATAAGTCCTTATCATGGCGCGACAGCATCGTATCCTTTTCAACAATATCCGCTCCCTTCCCGCCAACAAGAACCTCTTCCTGCACACCCTTGCTACCCACCGTGTGGATGCCTTCCTCCTCAATGAAACCTTCCTCCAACCCCACCACTCCATCCACACCTCCCCCTATCTCCTCCACCGCTCCGATAATCCCCTCCCAGTTGCGCGTGGCGGAGTTGCCATTGGCCACCACCGCCAGATCCCCGTTCGGCTCCAGCCTCTCCTTCCCGACCCCACCGAACACCTGATCCTTAGTCTCTTCTTCCCCGGCCTTACCATTACCTGTGCCACCATCTATGTCCGCCCCAACGCCCCTCTTCCTTTCGATTTCCTCTCCCACATCGACCGTACCTTCTCCTCCTATGTGATCGCCGCCGACCTCAACATCCATAGTCGCTCCGCTGCCCAGTTACGGCGGTGGCATCGGTTCCTCTCCTCCCTTCAAGGCGACCTCATCCCCATCCCCCAGCACACTCGTCCCGAATCCAACTCCACTCCCGATGTTATCCTCTCCTCCCCCAACCTCCTTGGTCGCATACGGTGGATGTCCTGGAGCCTATTGGTAGCGACCATCTCCCTGTCCTCCTCACCGTTTCAGACGGCCGTCGCCCCCGCCCCGACCCTCGTCATGACCCTCCCCCTAAGTACATCCATGACTATTCCCGTGCCAACTGGAATGCCTACCGGGATACCCTCTCCACTCAGGTCGATAGCCACCCTCTCGCCTACCGCCGTCCCGATGATGTCACCCATGCCGCCTCCTTTCTCCAGCAGACCTTGTCTGAGGCCGTGGAGGCCCACGTCCCTACTGTTGCCATCCACCCCCATCGTCCTACCTTACCACCACAGGCCGTCCTCCTCCTCCGTGAATCCCGTCGTCTCTACCGTGCCTTCCTCCGCACGCGTGACCCGGACACCCTACGACGCCACCGGCAACTACAGCGACACATTCGAAATTTGCTCGTGGCCAAGAAACGCCGGGACTGGCGACAGACATGCACCCGTTTAAATGCTACTCTCCCTATAAACTCGTCCAAGTTCTGGACCGCCTTCCGTCGCCTTACCGGAACTAAACCCTCCCCCTACTATCCTCTTCTCCACGATGATCACCCCTTCCCTGACGCCCTTAGTAAGGCCAATCACTTTGCCTCCTACCTGTCCGATGTGTTTTCCATCCCTGATGATCCCCAGTTCGATTACTCCCTCTTCCCAGATATCCGCGATCGAACTGACACCTCTATCCCTCCCCTCGCTCCTGGTTTCCAGTACTTGGACAACATTCCACACACGGACCTTAATGCACCCATCACCACACAGGATCTCATCAATACACTCCGCACCAAACGCAACACCGCTCCTGGTCACGATCGTTTCACCTACCGTCACCTTCGTGAAGCTCCTGTCTCTTTTCTCTCCACCCTAAACCTCCCGTATCCTCATGTTCCTCAAACCTGGCAAACCGCCGTCCGCCGTCTCCTCCTACCGTCCCATCAGCCTTACCTCGGTCTTCAGCAAGGTCCTGGAATCTATCCTCACCCGCCGCATCCACCAGCATCTCCGCCAGCACCGCCTCCTCCCCGTTACCCAGTGTGGCTTTCGGCCGTCCTTCTCTTCCGACGATCTTCTCCTTCAGCTCACTCATCTCCTTTCCGAACAGCTCAATTCCCGTCGCTCCGCAATCTTCCTCTCTCTTGACCTCGAACGCGCTTATGACCGCGTATGGCATTCCGGTCTCCTCTTCAAGCTCCAAACCTTCGCCCTTCCCATTAACTACGTTCGTCTGATCGGTTCCTTTCTCTCCCGCCGTCCTTCCCATGTCACCATCCATAACACCGATTCCTACACCTTTTTCCCCTCCGCCGGTGTGCCCCAAGGCTCCGTCCTCTCCCCCCTTGTGTACTTGTTGTACACGGCGGACATGCCGCCGCCGTCACCCCCTGTCCACCTTCTCCAGTTTGCCGATGACACCGCCTTCCTTGCCCTTGCCCCCACCCTGCGACGCTCCCAACACCTTCTCCAATCCCATCTTGACCGGTTCACCGCTTGGTGCAACCAGTGGTTGCTCAAGGTCAATCCTTCCAAAACCCAGGCGATCATTGTAGGCAAAACCACCCCCTCCTTCCGCCTCCTTGATTTCTATCTCACCGTTTATGGCCGTCCCATCGCTCTCACCCCCACCCTTAAGTACCTTGGCGTCACCCTTGACCGTCGCCTCTCCTGGACTCCCCATCTCCAGACAATCCAAGCCAAGGCACGTTCCCGACTCCGTCTCCTCAAGCTCCTTTCCGGCCGAACGTGGGGTCTGGACCCCTCCACCATCCTCCACACCTATAAGTCCCTCATCCGCCCTATCCTCTGTTACGCCCATCCCGCCTGGATCTCCGCCCCCCCTTCCTTTTATAAATCCCTCCAAATCCTTGAACGCCATGCTCTCCGCCTTGCCTATCGCATCCGTCTCCCTTCCCCCACGCGGATCCTGTATGACCTTATCCCCTTCCCCCACCTCCTCCTCTTCCTCGAAAGGATACGAATCCTATACACCTCCCGTAAACTCGATCCTCCTCACCCGCTCGTCTCCCCGATCCTCTCCCACCCCCGCCCGCTGCCGCACCTGTATTCCCACGTCCCACCTGGTCTCCATCTCTCCACCCTCCTTACCCTCTCCCAAGGTGGCTTCCGCCAGCTCCCCCTCCCTGATGATGCCCTCCTCCCCTCCATCTACCCCTCCTACCAACTTTGATCCTCCCGCCCTCCTCCTGTGCTTGCTCCTCAGGGCACCCTCCCTCCCTTCTCTCCCTTTTCCCTCCCTCCTCCTTTTCTCGTCCCTCGTCCCCCGGGCCCCCCCCTCCCCTGTCCCTATCCTCCTGTCCCCGTCTCCTAAGCCATGGCATCCTCTTTTCCTCCCCTCTCCCCCTCCTCATCCCTGTTGCCCTCTTGGCAGGTCCCCGGACTCGCACACGCTCAGTGGACATTCGCGCGCCGGAGATCACCGCCATCAGTGTATCGTGTGTGCCGTCATGTTTAGTGTTCAGTGTTTACCGTCACACTCCATCGTTCACCAGTGCCATCGTCTCCTTCAGTGTTTGTGCGTCGTCTCAACAGTTTGCAGTGTGGCTTATCGTCGAGTGTGAACGGCTCCGTGTTTGTTTCTCTGTGTCTCCTGTTTTATTGCCCACCATTTTGTAACTTTTATGTTTTTCTCCTGTTTTTGCTGATTGTACCTTCTATGGCTGAAGAGCAGCGTAGTATGCTGCTGACAGCCTGCCTGCTGTACAGGCTTTAAAATAACAATAAAGTAAAAAAAAAAATACCCCTTCCATTCCCTACAGAAGTAAAAATCAACCAAGTTGATCAGACTTCAGCACCACCACAAAAAAAAAAAAAACGTGTAGTAGTAGTACTAACACCTGTATGCAAGAATGTCTACTTCTTTGCTAATACTTTGGTTGGCCAATAAGAGGCAGGCCGATGACAAATAAACAGCTCTTCTGTCAAAGTTCAAGCTAATTAAAACGTATTTTGAATTACATAAAACCAGATGGCTATGAAAGATGATTGTTCTTTTAATGCATACCCTAACATGAAAGAACGTCAATATCATCCCTGGCTCTATGGGGAACAAATACGTTCTACCATCCTCACCCTGAATTCTGACTGTCTTTCTCGCCTTCTCCAAATATTTCTGGAATTCAGTTTAGACACTTCTCATAACACAAGACTTATTTCTGGCATTACCGCACTTCCAGCGCATTTGACATTTCTCAATCCTTTCACTAAATTTGTAGAAGCTATCTGTTCATCTAAAAAATCTTCCACAGTGGGCCACTAAATACACCGTTCGGAAAACATTGTTTCTTTTTTCCATTTGCAGTCTACCTCTATTGACAAAGAATGTCTCTCCAGTCATTCTTTAGAGAAGAAAAATAAGCCACATCTAAAGACTGCATAAGACTAGTACCGTTCGGTGGAATGCAAATGAAATTTATGTTGTTTTCCTCACACAGCCCAGTAGTTTTCATTAAGATGTGAGAAGAGGGATTATCTCTGAGGCAAACAGGAGGAAGTGAGTCCGAAACCAACTGTCAAACACACTCTGTCCTAGCCACTCACTCTAATGTGTTCATTTGCATTCCAGGAGGTGATGGAGAGTCGGAAACCCGGGCGACGGAGTCGCCGACCGCTCAGCCACGCAGCCTGCAGAGCTGTGTCGCCAGTCGCGCTGCTGCGTGGAGTTCCGGCAGTGTTCAGGGTGCGCCGCGGTTCCGCGCTGTGCGAATTACGGCGCCGTCAGAGCTCTGAGAGTCTGGGACCTGACGCAGCGCCACCTTCAAACGAAGCCTCACAGCGCACGCCTCAGGCAGATGTGACGTCACACGCAGGGGTCATAAAAAACCGAACTCTTCGAGTCTTCTGCAAGTACCATATGGTGTGTTGTGCTTCTGATCGAGTGACTGTTTGCATTTTAGATTGTGCTAAATAAATCACGGCGTTTATCAGAATGCCACGGAGGTGTTGCTTGCCAAATTGCAGAGGCAATTACGGCAATGGGCCTAAAGTTTCTGTATTTTATTTTCCATCTATGAGTCTCTAAGATTGAAATGGATCTGGGCTGTTCACAGACAAGATTGGATGCCCAGCAAACATTCAGTTGTAAGTATCGTTGTTTTTCTTAACTACTAAATCGTAACACATAACTTTTATTGCAAAATGTATTACGAACGAAAGCAATACACAGTCCCGCCCATCTTAACCGTCATTTTCATAACATCTTTATCAATCTACTGTACGCTTCACTTAAAGTATGTGAGCTGCATTTCAACTAAGAAGGTATATTAAGCAGTATTAGTATGTACCACCCAAGAACTGGCAAGCTGTTAACAGCACCATTGGATCGTCGATGTTTGAGAAAAGGTAAGTTAAACAACGAAATGTTAAGCAGAGGCCTACATTTGTAAATCACAATGTCATAAGGGGGAAGCTGGTTGTATAGGTGCATCTCATTTTATGTTAAGCTTTTCTCTTCCATATGCTGTACCTTCAAAGTTACTGGGATGCCCTTCACATTGGTCCAATACGCCGACATCAGCCTGAGGGGACCCCGAAAGTCGCAGGGAGCGACTAGAAAACAGTGCCCTTCGCATCGCCATTCGAGAAAGTGTATAAACGCAGGAGAAGTTGATAGGAGCGGCTTCTTTCTGTAGTTTAGAGCAACTAAAAAGTAAAATAAGTGACTGCGATAAGCATAGTGACTGGATCACGGATCACAAATTAGACAGTGTGTGCTTATTGTTAATTACCCACAATCCTTACCCTAGAGTCGATTGCTACTCTGTTATAAACAGTGATTTATTTCTCAGAGTTTTTATTAATGGTGTGGAATTGAAATGTGTTCGAAAGATGAAACTTCCCAAAAGTCTGCAACACACAAGAGGTGTCTCAAGCTCTTAACGAAATTTATTTATTGTGTAATAAAGATGAGATTCCTGTTGATAGTGTTCTGTTGTTCACTGAAGATAATTTGCAGAATTTAGTGGAGAAGTTGCCAGAAAGGGAAACTAAAAATTTTTTTTAAAGTTCCAGGTTTCATTCCTGAAATGTAGAAGTTCATCTCAGTTTAGATATTATACTGACTGGTGCTGTGATCATTACTAAATACTATTAGCTGACGTGCATGTACGTTTGTCAGAAGCACTGCCATTATTCCTATGCCAAATACAAATACACTGTCCAGGCTTTGTAGTAGGCTTTTAACTAGTTCATCATTGAAAAACATAGTGATCAGTTAGAAGTCATATCTCACAGAAAGCTGGAACTTTAGCCTGACAGGGTAAAGCACTTCTTGTGTCAACTGATGCAATACATTTGAAATCCTAGCTTGATTACGAAGGTGAACTTTCCTGATACATAAAAGAAGTAATTCTTAAATCAGAAGCAGCTTGATTTGAGGTGGTTAGGTTAGTGGCAGACAATAATTCAACTTATAGAAAAGCAATATCAAACTTTATTACTCCACCAGAAGTAAAGATAAAGTACTGTCACTTTGCACAGACTTCTGCAGATCGCCCACTGTACTCTTTTGTGGATACAGTTCATCTCCTAAAGTGTATCTGTAAAAACATGATCTATTCCAATATGGAAACTTTCTAGCTTTAAAAACTCTTTTTCCAAATTTAATTGAAAGGCAAGATGTTAAATTGGTGCTTCGTATCTTAAATAATAAGACAGTTGTAGCTTTGCAGAGACTAGACTCGAAGAAAGGAATTCAAAATTGGGAAACCACTGCGACATTTATAAAAATAATAAATCTTCAGTGGTGAACTGTGAATGTGAAAACATTACTTAAGGGCCAGAGGCTAATAAATGTTTTGCAGGAACCTGTAACTTCTAATTCCCATGAGATATTTGATTTTTTAAAGGGCTTTGTGTCTTGATTAGGTTTATGGCATGGGTTGAATGATGCAGGATACTTTCTGAAGAGACACACTTTGCTCCAAAACATACAATAGCTTCTTTAACTGATTTCAGTAGCAATTAGCCCTCTGACAAAAACAGGTCCTGTTTGGTCCTTGGAAGAGTACAGACTGACAGTTTGGAAGAAAGGTTGGGTAAATACTGCCATTTACGTTGGGGAAATTACCACATTTCTCTTAGACAAGTTTTTGAAACTGAGCAAAACCTTAGGGCTTAGAGCAAAATGTAAAGTAGTTCGAGATGTGCTTATTAAGATGTCAGATACTTTTGAAACAACTTTTGAAATCCAGGAGTTAAAAGATTTATTAAATGTAGCAGTAGATGAGAATGATGTTTAAGGCACAGTACAGGACACTTAGCCATTATTGCCCCACATACAAGGATATTGCTCACACCAAGTCCTGAAAAAACTCACTGTGAGTATTGGACTGTGAGTATTTCTCATTTCGGGTGAAGTAAAGCACGATGATCATTTGATAGTGGCATAGGATTGAAGAGGCTTGGTATACCCCAAACAAGATACAGTGGCATGTGTAACTTACATTTACTTTCCTTTCAAAAAATTGTAAAAGAAAATGAAACTTTGTTTCTCCAATTGGCAAATCAAAGGCGTGTGCTTTTGAACATAGCATCCTGTAATAATATTCCCAGTGATATGTTTAGTGGTTTCCAATGTAAAACTAGATATAGTCTTGAATCTATCTGGTGTTCCATACTGCTCTGTTGTGTAAATATCGTATTAAATAATCATACTAAGGGAAGATATGATGCAACTACGAAGAAGAACATAAATGTTTTTAAAAGAATGAAAAATGTAGTTAAAGTGTACTTTAATTTTTTATTGACGTGTACAAGGGTGTTTTAGAAATCATATTATAAGGTGAAATAAAAAGTCACTTTTATATTTTTATTTAATTAGATTCCGTTTCCTCCCACCCCTCGCTTTTTGTGTTGTGTTTTTTTTTCCATCTGTCTGTAACAGAATTTCTCAATTATGTTAAATAGTTTCCTTACTCATTGATGACATTGCATGAATGAATAGATTCCATAATGTTTGCAGTAATTTGTGTGTATTCGTACAAAACAAAATTTTGGTGGCTAGATTTCAGGTAGATCGGTAATTTTCCAGCAACAGAAAATGAACATGGTATTCACCTGCTAAATTTTACAGTTAGAGTGCGCTTGTTTTCCATTAAAAAGGTATTAAGATGCAAATTGCGATTTATGTATCGTCACTCTATGGGGCCATGTTAAAATTACAAATATGCTCCTGAAAAAAGTCGAAATGTTGCGAATATGAGATTTGCAGTCATAATACACATCAGTGAAGGAAATTATGAACATGTTTACTTTACGTTATTTGAAATGACAATTTACATTTATGCAAGACGCATTAAGTAATGATACATTCACTTAATTGGACAGACCGTTTTGCTGGGCGTGCCAAAGTTCCGATATTTGCTTGACCCCTACTGTGACAACATGACGCCGGCTGTGAGGCTTTGATTCCAGGTGGCGTTGCCTGACGACGGCGAGCTCTACGCTACAAACTGCAAGCAGAGAGACGTCGCTCACGACAAGCGTGAGTAGTGATGGGCTAAACTGCGATTTTCCGAAATCAGTGATTTCTGTGAATGCTACTTTTCAGTATCTGTTATTCTTAACTGTGATTTGTCGCAGTTAAGGAACCTAAGTCGCGGATCCCTCCGCCACTGCTATTTCTGCTACTTCCACGATTTCTGCGACTTCTGCGATTTCTGCTACTTCTGCGATTTCTGTGACTTCCGCTACTTCTGCGACGTACCACCGTATGAAAAAGTTACATCTGTCCACACAGAAAATTGCATCTCAACAAACCTGTCATTGGTAAGTATGTTTTACGTTTATTCTTCCGTTGGCTTTAATTTTGTATTAAAGAAACAACTGTGAAAATATTAATAGTGTAATTAATATGTAAGTAGCCGCACAGTACCGTAATAGTTCGTGTTTAGAAAATGAATTCGAACATATTGTTATGTTCATAGGTACCTGAACTACATTTCAGTCACTCAGCAAAGAGATAATTCAAAATATCATTGTCAACAGATCTGAAGAAATTGCCAGTCTTTAGACCGTTTTCGTCAGACGAGAAGTTAGTTTCCAAGCGTTTTGATGGACTTAATTACTTCAGTGAGATCGTTCTTGCGAATGTGATATAGCAAATATTAATTAGCAAATGTGATATAGCAAATATTAGCAATCTACTCTATCAATTATATTGCTAGTAATTAGTGACAGCAAAAATTGTTTAATAATCCTTGTGTTTTTGCAGACGCAGTTCTGACTGATTACTGGTTGCTGTACATATCTATCCACATCAAGGCTGTTGAGAGAGACTCGTGAAGATTCAAGACAGCTCTTAGAGGATTTGCAGTTTAAAAGTGAAATAATTATGAAATAAGTGTGCGACTGATTAAAGTGTTTTATTGAAGTTGTTGTGCGATTTTAAAGGAATAATAAATGTTAAATACATTGAGTGAATAATAAAAATCTCATTTTCCACATGTTAAGCCGTCCTATACCCGTAATTTTCGGCCACTTATTTATTGGTAAACACTTGTTGGAGAGTGACATGCCCCCCCCCCCTTTCTCCACAATCTTGGTGTGACACTGACCTGTAACATATCCCGAAGTCTACAATATGCATTTTGAGGCTGTTGTTATGAAAGTGGGAAGTACAGATCTTCCAGTTAAATCAGGAATAGCTTAAGTGCATTACTTGAAAGTGACACAGGAAAAGCTTACTTATGTAGGTCGTAGTAGTGTCGGCAAAAAGTTCTTGTGTGTGAATTTGCCATGTAGAACACCAGGTGTAAAACTTTTCTCCCGAGTCTTGAACTGTGTCGGAACAAAAGTGAGGCATTCATATGACTGTTTTCATTTCTCTACACTTATACAGATGTCTGAGTTCTGCTGTGTTAACATTGCAAAGTCCTGTAGGCATGTGGAGTATTAACCAAAACTGTCATATTGGAAGCAGAATCAAACATATTTGTTACGTTACTTGATATTTTCAGGAGAAAAAGGCAATGTTGCTTCTTATTAATATAATACATTCAGAGTCACTACAGTATTTGACCAACCATAACTGATGCTGAATGTGCATGTCGTCAAATAATATGAAGGGCTTATATTTAGATTAAAGTTCAGTCTTGATCACGTTATGTCTGTTTTAATGAGTAACCGGTTTCGGTTTTTTCTATAAAACCATCATCAGACCTGTGAATAAATTTTAAGAAATACTAGATACCAATTTTTAAATGAATAAAAAAGTCTAATGACATCAAAATTTTTAACAAAATAAAATAAAATTAGTTATACCCATTGGTCCCTTGGGTTGGTAGGTGGAGCTCTCCTTGCTGCTGTGCAGTCAACTGATGGTTATGAGTGCTGAGCACGAGCTTAAATATGAAGAGGCTCCGCCTACTTCCTGTCACACTACTTCATAACTGCCAATCAGCGTTCATAATATGACGCCATCGTCAAAATATAAAAGTAGGAAATACACTAATAACATAAAACTGATTCATTTAAATATCTGATTAACATATAATAGTTGTGTCTACAACTTATTTCTATTTTGGATAAAAACAGTGAATTACGATGTGTGATAGCTGTGCCCTCTATGGACACCCTTAATATTATTACAGTGCCAGTTACATCAAAGATGTAAAATCCTTGGCGTTGTGGTATATATCGATTCTACCAAGTCGCCTACATCACAATTGCATCTTTGTTGGATGCTGCAGAATCGTCTTGTTTTAACTGTAGTTTTTATGGCAATGTTCTTTATAGCATTAGGTTAGCAGCCAATAGTACGTTCCACATTATGTATATCTGAATAACTGATGAGACTGCTGATGCAGCATATTTTACATACATTACTTTTGCCATGGGTATAACTAATCTTATATTTTTAAAAAACAAAAGAGTAGATGCTTTTATTATAAAATTTCGTCAAAAAGGTCGTAATAATATTTTTCGCGAAAATCTAATTGTTCATTGAGCAGCATTGATGATTTGGTTTTCAAATGAGCATATATCTCGATTTCTTCTAGGATATTCATAAGTAAGCCTTTATTTGCATAATGAAGAACTTGTAAATTCTGTTGTACAGTCCCCTCAGCATGATTATTGAATGTTATATGATGACCAAAAACAGACTTTGTTCGTGAGGTACCTGAAGTATGTTCTTTGTACCTTACTGCAAAATTTCGACCTGTTTGGCCGATATATATTTTCTCACAGTCTCTACATTGGATCTTGTACACTCCTGATCTGGTAGATTTTCCATTATCTTTATTTACGGTATGTCTTAATTTTTGCTGTAAGGTATTGTCAGTTGTAAATGCTATTGTTACTCCAGAATTTTTGAATAAGTTAGTGATTCTATCTGATATGTTTCCCATATATGTCATCTTCATATATTTTGGATTACTTATTAGTGGAGTACTTTGTGATTGTTGTACTTTATTAAAAATGATATCTACCTGTCGTGTGTCAAAAGAGTTGGTTTTTGCAATTTGTTTTAAGATGGTCATTTCCTTTTTGATCTCATTAGCTTCTAGCGGTAATTTTAGTATTCGGTGTATCATAGACTTAAAAAATGCTTTTTTATACTTGTCAGGATGACATGATGTAGCATTAATAATGACATCAGTGGTTGTAGGTTTCCTGTATATGGTGAATAAATGTTTCCCGTTGTTATTAGTTATAGTGAGATCTAGGTAGTTAATAGATTTTCGATTTTCATGTTCAACTGTAAATTGTAACTTCGGATGCATAGAGTTTAATTTTATAGCAAGTTTCTCAATTTCGTCTTTTGAACCATTATAAAGTAATAATGTATCATCTACATATCGCTTGTAATATATGATTTTATTTGCGATATCAGGGTTATTTTTCATGAATTGCGTCTCAATGTGGTTTACGAAAATGTCTGCCACTGTCCCAGCCAAAGAATTTCCCATTGCTAAGCCATCTTTCTGACAATAGATTTTAGTATTAAACGAGAAATAATTGTAATCTAAAGTGCATTCAAGTAGTTCTATAAGTTCGATTATTTCGTCTTTAGTCATATTTTTGTATTGTATTAAGTTATCCCTAATTATATTAATCGTCTCAGTAATTGGTATATTTGTATATAAATTTTTAATATCTAATGAGGCGAAATTTGCACTAGTTGGAATGTCTATATTGTGGATTTGTTGCGTTAGTTCATAACTGTTTTTGATACTGAAGTTGCTCTCATATGTATAGAATGCTTTCAAAATTTTATTAAGTTTCATATTTAGTTTATATGAAGGACTACTTCTGTAGTTAACAATAGGTCGTATAGATTTCTCTTTTTTATGCAGTTTAATCTGTGATCTTAAGTTAGGTATTTGGGGATTCATATTTTTCATCATATTTTTTTCCTCAGGGGTCAAGAGGTGATTATTTTCATCGACTAGTTTCTTAATCTTTAACTGGAACTTTGGAGTGGGGTCTTTAGTTACTTCAACGATCCCATTTTCATTAAAAAATGAGAGTGTTTTAAATATATAATCGTCTTCTTTAATAATTACAAGGGTATTTCCTTTATCGGCCTTTACCACAATTGCTTTCTCTGCTAGTAGTTTATTATTGATATTTTTAAGTGTTTTATCTTCAGTTTTTCTATGTAGTTTGTTTTTCTCTTTTAAAATTAAGTCCTTCGTTTTTAGGGCTATCTTACATGCTTCAGGTTTATTTATTTTCGATATTTTGCTTGTTGCTATAACATCAGCAATTATGTGTTTAACGTTGGTATTATTTAGTGGAGGAGTTAAGTTATATTTTAAGCCTTTGTTAAGTAGTGATATTTCAAACTTTGTGAACTGAATATCTGTAAGATTCATTGTCCTTGGATAGAATTGATGTATATAGTTGACCTTTTCTGAAAGCTTATTTTGTTGTTTAGCTATGAGTAAATCAATTTTTCTCTGATGTCTTTGGGTAATCGTTTTCCGTAAAAAGTCTATTTTCTCATCAATGCTGCTTAGTAAAATAGAAAAAATCAAAGGTGAGAGTTCATTACTTAGCAATAAATGCAGACTATACATTTCGACATTTAAAAAATCTTTTATCTTAAAAGCTTCTCTAATTTCAGATTTAATCCATAAAATACTACTCTTTTGTTGTACATATGTTACATTACTAGATTTGGATTGAATGTTGATTTTAGCATATTTTGGTATGATATGTTCCATGAGGCAAGTTTTATTAAATTTAATTTTCATACCAAGTTTCATAATTTTGGTTCTAATATTTCTAAACCTTTTGTAATTTCCAATTGCCTGACTAGACAAACTTTGCACAATTTTGGTAAACATTTTTGGAATGCAGTGATCAATAAATTGTTATATTTAGATTAAAGTTCAGTCTTGATCACGTTATGTCTGTTTTAATGAGTAACCGGTTTCGGTTTTTTCTATAAAACCATCATCAGACCTGTGAATAAATTTTAAGAAATACTAGATACCAATTTTTAAATGATTAAAAAAGTCTAATGACATCAAAATTTTTAACAAAATATGAAACTTGGTATGAAAATTAAATTTAATAAAACTTGCCTCATGGAACATATCATACCAAAATATGCTAAAATCAACATTCAATCCAAATCTAGTAATGTAACATATGTACAACAAAAGAGTAGTATTTTATGGATTAAATCTGAAATTAGAGAAGCTTTTAAGATAAAAGATTTTTTAAATGTCGAAATGTATAGTCTGCATTTATTGCTAAGTAATGAACTCTCACCTTTGATTTTTTCTATTTTACTAAGCAGCATTGATGAGAAAATAGACTTTTTACGGAAAACGATTACCCAAAGACATCAGAGAAAAATTGATTTACTCATAGCTAAACAACAAAATAAGCTTTCAGAAAAGGTCAACTATATACATCAATTCTATCCAAGGACAATGAATCTTACAGATATTCAGTTCACAAAGTTTGAAATATCACTACTTAACAAAGGCTTAAAATATAACTTAACTCCCCCACTAAATATTACCAACGTTAAACACATAATTGCTGATGTTATAGCAACAAGCAAAATATCGAAAATAAATAAACCTGAAGCATGTAAGATAGCCCTAAAAACGAAGGACTTAATTTTAAAAGAGAAAAACAAACTACATAGAAAAACTGAAGATAAAACACTTAAAAATATCAATAATAAACTACTAGCAGAGAAAGCAATTGTGGTAAAGGCCGATAAAGGAAATACCCTTGTAATTATTAAAGAAGACGATTATATATTTAAAACACTCTCATTTTTTAATGAAAATGGGATCGTTGAAGTAACTAAAGACCCCACTCCAAAGTTCCAGTTAAAGATTAAGAAACTAGTCGATGAAAATAATCACCTCTTGACCCCTGAGGAAAAAAATATGATGAAAAATATGAATCCCCAAATACCTAACTTAAGATCACAGATTAAACTGCATAAAAAAGAGAAATCTATACGACCTATTGTTAACTACAGAAGTAGTCCTTCATATAAACTAAATATGAAACTTAATAAAATTTTGAAAGCATTCTATACATATGAGAGCAACTTCAGTATCAAAAACAGTTATGAACTAACGCAACAAATCCACAATATAGACATTCCAACTAGTGCAAATTTCGCCTCATTAGATATTAAAAATTTATATACAAATATACCAATTACTGAGACGATTAATATAATTAGGGATAACTTAATACAATACAAAAATATGACTAAAGACGAAATAATCGAACTTATAGAACTACTTGAATGCACTTTAGATTACAATTATTTCTCGTTTAATACTAAAATCTATTGTCAGAAAGATGGCTTAGCAATGGGAAATTCTTTGGCTGGGACAGTGGCAGACATTTTCGTAAACCACATTGAGACGCAATTCATGAAAAATAACCCTGATATCGCAAATAAAATCATATATTACAAGCGATATGTAGATGATACATTATTACTTTATAATGGTTCAAAAGACGAAATTGAGAAACTTGCTATAAAATTAAACTCTATGCATCCGAAGTTACAATTTACAGTTGAACATGAAAATCGAAAATCTATTAACTACCTAGATCTCACTATAACTAATAACAACGGGAAACATTTATTCACCATATACAGGAAACCTACAACCACTGATGTCATTATTAATGCTACATCATGTCATCCTGACAAGTATAAAAAAGCATTTTTTAAGTCTATGATACACCGAATACTAAAATTACCGCTAGAAGCTAATGAGATCAAAAAGGAAATGACCATCTTAAAACAAATTGCAAAAACCAACTCTTTTGACACACGACAGGTAGATATCATTTTTAATAAAGTACAACAATCACAAAGTACTCCACTAATAAGTAATCCAAAATATATGAAGATGACATATATGGGAAACATATCAGATAGAATCACTAACTTATTCAAAAATTCTGGAGTAACAATAGCATTTACAACTGACAATACCTTACAGCAAAAATTAAGACATACCGTAAATAAAGATAATGGAAAATCTACCAGATCAGGAGTGTACAAGATCCAATGTAGAGACTGTGAGAAAATATATATCGGCCAAACAGGTCGAAATTTTGCAGTAAGGTACAAAGAACATACTTCAGGTACCTCACGAACAAAGTCTGTTTTTGGTCATCATATAACATTCAATAATCATGCTGAGGGGACTGTACAACAGAATTTACAAGTTCTTCATTATGCAAATAAAGGCTTACTTATGAATATCCTAGAAGAAATCGAGATATATGCTCATTTGAAAACCAAATCATCAATGCTGCTCAATGAACAATTAGATTTTCGCGAAAAATATTATTACGACCTTTTTGACGAAATTTTATAATAAAAGCATCTACTCTTTTGTTTTTTAAAAATATAAGATTAGTTATACCCATGGCAAAAGTAATGTATGTAAAATATGCTGCATCAGCAGTCTCATCAGTTATTCAGATATACATAATGTGGAACGTACTATTGGCTGCTAACCTAATGCTATAAAGAACATTGCCATAAAAACTACAGTTAAAACAAGACGATTCTGCAGCATCCAACAAAGATGCAATTGTGATGTAGGCGACTTGGTAGAATCGATATATACCACAACGCCAAGGATTTTACATCTTTGATGTAACTGGCACTGTAATAATATTAAGGGTGTCCATAGAGGGCACAGCTATCACACATCGTAATTCATTGTTTTTATCCAAAATAGAAATAAGTTGTAGACACAACTATTATATGTTAATCAGATATTTAAATGAATCAGTTTTATGTTATTAGTGTATTTCCTACTTTTATATTTTGACGATGGCGTCATATTATGAACGCTGATTGGCAGTTATGAAGTAGTGTGACAGGAAGTAGGCGGAGCCTCTGCATATTTAAGCTCGTGCTCAGCACTCATAACCATCAGTTGACTGCACAGCAGCAAGGAGAGCTCCACCTACCAACCCAAGGGACCAATGGGTATAACTAATTTTATTTTATTTTGTTAAAAATTTTGATGTCATTAGACTTTTTTATTCATTTAAAAATTGGTATCTAGTATTTCTTAAAATTTATTCACAGGTCTGATGATGGTTTTATAGAAAAAACCGAAACCGGTTACTCATTAAAACAGACATAATGTGATCAAGACTGAACTTTAATCTAAATATAACAATTTATTGATCACTGCATTCCAAAAATGTTTACCAAAATGAAGGGCTTAATTCAATAGTGGTACAAGTCCATTACCTACACTTTTCTGTCTATAATGCTTCTGAAATTAGTGATCCAAACAAACATAAATAAAGGTTCATCTCTAGCAAGAAGCCATCTGCTTGAATATTTCTGGTATCTCAACTGCAGATTTTTCAGCGCTCATTTAACTTTACGACTCTATATCTCAAAATTGTACCACTATTGAAATAAGCTCTTCATATGCACACACAGCACATCGATCTCGTGAGGCACAAGGCTCTCATAACGAAGTATGTACGTCGGTCAACAGATGACACTAGGAAAAGTATGTTAACTGCGCTTTTTAGTTGCTACTTGCGACTCTTAGTTGCGATTTGTCACAGAAATCGCTGTTTGACTCGGTAGCGAATTGCGTAGTATGAACTTTGCTCAACAGATGGCAGTGCTAACTGCGCTTTTTAGTTGCTACTTGCGACTCTTAGTTGCGACTTGTCACGGAAATCGCAGTTAGACTCCATAGCGTACCGCAGAGATGGACGTAGTACGACCTTCGGCCAACAGATGCCACTGTTAACCGCGCTTTTTAGTTGCTACTTGCGACTCTTAGTTGCGACTTGTCACTGAAATCGCAGAAAGCAGTGCTAAATTCGACCAATAGATGGCTCACGTCTTTGAATGTGACAAACTATTTGCGACTGCTAACTGTGACTGAAATCGCAGTTAGATTCTGTAAAGTTGCTACTGTGATATCTGTGACTTCTCAGTCACTGTGATTTCTAACAGATACGCGACTTCCTGCCCACCACTAAGCGTGAGGCTGCCTACCGTGCTGCCATCTTGTGGCGCCGGCCTGCAACAGGGGTTAGTTGCGTGGTGCACCGTTCGATGGCAGGACTAGCCGTCGCTGATTTCATTTCGTTTTCTTGCGTTTTGCAGGAACGTGTCTGAACCAGCGGAAGTTCTCGCAGTAGCATCAATTACTTACTTTGTTTTATTTACATAGCTGATATATGTGGCAGTGAAGTGTAATCGTTCGGAATGGTGTAGAAGTGTTGTGTGCCTCGTTGCATAGGAAATTATGAAAATGAACCACGAGTAGTAAAACTGAAATTACCAACATTAATGTTTCATGTGAACAAGTGAACTTAATGGGTGTCCAAAAGAAGGATTACAGATATTCGCCAGATTGTATTACGTTTTGTAGCATTTTATTTTCAATATCACCACACACTTATCAGTATATAAGGAGCACACCCTGTCTTGTGCTATCCCATCCTAGTACACTTCATAAGATTTGTCCGCATTTTCAAACACACTCAGCAGGTTAGAAGCTCGATGACAAATACCTGTTGTATACAAAACACAAGTTCCAATCTTTTTGTGTGAAGCAGATCATTTTGCTTCACTAATTAGTCTCTGTTCTTACAAGGGAACCTCCCCGTCGCACCCCCCCCTCAGATTTAGTTATAAGTTGCCACAGTGGATAGGCCTTGAAAATTGAACACAGATCAATCGAGAAAACAGGAAGAAGTCGTGTGGAACTATGAAATAATAAGCAAAATATAGAAACTGAGTAGTTGATGTGCATCATAGTTCACATCAAGCACCATCCGACCCCATGAGCGCTGTGGTCCCGTGGTTAGCGTAAGCAACTGTGGAACGGGAGGTCTTTGGTTCAAGTATTCCCGCAAGTGAACATTTTAATTTTCAGTTTATGTGACAAAGTCTTACGTGTTCATCACTTTCTTGGGAGTGATTATCACATCCACAAGAAAACCTAAATCGGGCAAGGTAGAAGAACGTTCCAAAATCATATTTTCTCTCTGCAGCGGAGAGTACGCTGATATGAGACTTCCTGGCAGATTAAAACTGTGTACCCGACCGAGACTCGAACTCGGGACCTTCGCCTTTCGCGGGAAAGTGCTCTACCATCTGAGCTACCAAAGCACGACGCACGCCCGGTCTTCGTTAGAAGAATGTTTTTACCCATTCGCCAAGTGTACAAGTTAGGTGGGTCGACAACATATTCCTGCCATGTGACGCACATGCCGCCAGCAGTGTCGTATGGAATATATCAGACGTGTTTTCCTGTGGAGGAGTCGGTTGACCTATGACCTTGCAATCAAATATTTTCGGTTCGCATTGGAGAGGCACGTTCTTTCGTCTACTAATCGCACGGTTCTGTGGTGCGGTCGCAAAACACAGACACTATACTTATTACAGTGAACAGAGACGTCAATGATCGAACGGACAGATCATAACTTTGCGAAAATAAAGAAAGTAAATTTTTTACTCGAGGAAAGACTTGAACCAATGACGTCACGTTCCGCAGTTGCTCACTGTAACCACGTGACCACGGCGCTCTAGGTTCAGACAATCCTTTATGTTGCATATCTTTCACATGGACTACTCAGTTTGTATATTTTGCTTATTATTTCATAGTTCCACACAACTTCTTCCTGTTTTCTCGATCGATCTGTGTTCAGTTTTTCAAGGCCTATCCACTGAGCCAGCTTATAACTAAATCTGTAGGGGGTGCGATGGGGAGGTTCCCTTGTTAGTGACAAAAATTCAGTTAACTGATGGACCATGCAATTCTTTGCTTCCCTTTCTCAACTGTCAGTTGTTTACAATTTCCCTTGTTATGACACCCAACCCTCTTTTTAGTTTAACATTCCGTTCACATATTAAAATGTGTCACATAGGATTGGATCAGCAAAGAAGATCCAGATCAGACAAAGTACCCACACTTTGAAACTATTTCAGAACGTACACAACTAAGTATGGGCAAAATCTCTGCAATTAAAAAGCTGTATGACGTGGAAAGTCCACAGATAATCAATTTTTGTAAAAAAACCGAATTTAAAGTCTCATTATAAAAACTACCTGTCAAATCTGTGCTAAATATTTTCAAGGAGAGGACTGTTCAAGGTTTCCTGTCATTGGGGGAACATCATGTTACTGAAGGTTTTGACAGCAGCAAAATTAATTTGGACATGGTGGAACATTTTATATATTAGCTGAACAGGTAATCTGTTTCAAGAATGCACTGCAGAAGCCACTGTCAGATATTCTGAAAAGTGTTTATCATGGCTGGATATATGTAAACGTTGTTCTGATCGCACATTTGGATTATCCAAAGACACTCATTTGCACATACCTCATGCCACTCACGGTCATCTAGAAATGACCAAGTATTGCACTAAGGACTCGAATTTTGAATATCTTTTGCCACGAAAGTTTCAGACAGATGCTGTAGAAAAAAAAATCGTAAAATATCTAACAATGGCAGTATGTCACTATTTGACATCTCTGGGACAGGTAATTGAAATTGAATCCAAGCTAAGAATTCAGGCCCCGCTACTCTTGAAAATTCCATCATCTGTTCTTGGTGGAGTTGGAACAGATTTAGATTCTTTGGAAGCTGACTGTGTAGATGATGTCACCTTACCACCACCACGATCAGACATTGACAATATAACGGATTTCAGTGAGGATCGAAAAAAGCTGACACGTAAGACATGTAAAACATATTTTGAGTGAGATAAAACATTATCAGCAACAGAAAATGATGAAGGCCAATAAGGTTATTAATGTTGTCATTTCTGCTTATTGGGATGTTAAAAACATGGTCTCTGGAGAACATCTACACAGCGTCATTAGATGCTCTTCCCAGAGAAATTTACTTTTAGGATTAGCTGTTGATGCAATTAAAAAAGAAGACATCTTCCTAAGTTAATTTTGTCGTAGTCAGGTAGATGACACAGATAACAGACTTCTTCGGTGTGTAATAAAATGTAGGGTGTAATATGCTTCTCAATAATTATGTTAAAAAAATAACAATAGCCATAATAGTAATAACAGCAGAAAGGGAAAAATGTGAACCGTAAAGCAGTTTGGAATAAATTTCGTGACTGGTTAATAGAGATTAACATTTGTCCTTTTCCCCTCATTTATAATTTTTTTTCTTGATCTGTTTAATTGCATTGTTAACACTGAAACTGCATAAAACTAAGCCTACATTTTACTTAAAAAGATTTCATTTAATTAATGGCATTATTCTGGTACATATTTGACAGTTCTGACGACACAGACAGATGGAGGTGTCAGATGTATGAAAACACTCTGTTTGACTTGTTGGTTAAAACTTGGTAAGATGACGATTTACTATTAAACCGATCCCGGCGACAATATCGATAAGATCTTTTGTCTCACTGAATTACATTTTTGTCCAAGTGATTAATCTTACGATCACCAAAATAAGTCTATGCACAAGGCGCCGAAGTGGTGTCTACCCGACGGGAGGCCGTAGTCACACGACATTTTGGTACCAGAATAATTACTTCATCTCGTCTGATAAATTTTACTAAAACTATCTCTCTCACGTGGTGTAAATTACAGGCTGTGTTGTATGTTGGTTTCACTCGTAATTTTGCGTATGATCTGAAACACAATAGAAGGAAATCAAAGAGTATTGTAATCAGCGCAATATGCATTTTGCACTACAACATACAGGAACCACATAGTTTCTTTATGAATGATAAAGGCCGGCACTATTTCTCTGTAAATGGCGTACAGATTGATAGTCGAGATGTAAGTCTCGTGATTTTGTTAGGCTTTCACTCTTGCAGTATGATGGAGGTTTGCAGCCACAGCCTAGCAGCGATAACGTCACAGTTGCGCCATGAGGCCTGAAAATCAGAAGCTATGGGTTCAACCCCCTACAGCCTTCTGTGCGCCTGACTCGACAGTTGAATGTGACGTCGAACTGCCTGGTTATGTTGTTCCATCCTTGTCCTCAGTCGAAAATTATTTTAATGGGCGGAAGTTCTCTATTCATCGAAATATGTTCCAGTATCGAACATCTTCTCTTCCAGCTATATTCAAACAACAGAAAAAAGTTGAAACACGTTTTATTAAGTCACAGTTTACAAGGAAAGTGACACCAATTTTGAATATTATTGTTTTATAGCACCTTTATTATTTCTTGCAGAGCAAATTTATTTTGCTTGTTCGAAAGTCATCAGTTCTAGAACTTCTGGGTTTTGAAATGAATTACCTAATGGCTTTCGCTGGTTCCAAAATATGACGTGAATCACTAATGCATAGATCCAACCCACACGTCCCAACATTCAATAAAAGTTATGGGAAACGGGTCACATTTCGAATCTGCTCCAGCCAAAAATTATTACTGATACCAATATTGTACAACAGTTCATTGAAAGTGCTGTAAAATATATAACATATGACAAAAAATATAGGAACGACTATTAAATATTTTAGAATAAGTTACTGCAAATCTATGTTCTCTTATACCAAAGTCTTTAAAGAACAAGAGATATGCTTTTGTTGAGATGAACTCTACCTCAAATACTTCCGTTAAGACGTCAAAAAGCGAAATAAACGTGACTGCCATCTGTCGGCCGCTCCGGAACGCGAAGGACGGGCCGCGCAACTGTTGCCGGCCGTCGCCAACAGATGGCAGTACGGTAGTCATTCTATTGCATGCAGCAGTACGTGTTGGTATGCAGGAAAGTCGACTTCTCTACTCTTAAACAAATTCCCCACTAAGGGGAAGGCTAAAGGAACATAAACCACTCTTTACAGTTCAGGGGAAATAAAAGATATTTTAAATCAAATAATAACATGGCTATGAAAGCTGTTTGTTCTTTTAATACATATCCTATCCGAAAATAACGTCCATATCATCCCTGGTTCTATGGGCAACATATACGTTTTGTCACATTGAAAACTGACTGTCTCTCTCACCGTCTCCAAACGTTTGTGGAATTCAGTTCCCACATGTCTCATAGCACAAGACTTATTTCTGGCATAACAGGGAAATGCTATAAGACTCACATCGCATTTAATATCCACATTTCTCAATTGTTTCACTAAATTTGTAGAAGCTGTCTGTTCACCTAAATGCAGAATATTCGCCAATGCGCCACTAAACGTACAACAGAAAACGCTGTTTCTTCTTTTCATTTGCAGTCATCCTCCTCCACCAGAGAAACTCTTCAGAAAACAAAAAGAAACAACATTGCAGAAGACTAGTAGCGTTCAGTGGAATGCAAATGAACTTTATGATGTTTTCCTCATACGGCTCCGAAGTTGTCATTGAGATGTGACAAGAGAGATTATCTTCAATAATTACTCTGCTTCCTTCTCTCTTTAAGGCAAACAGGAGGGAGTGAGTTTGAAACCAATTGCCAAACAACTCTGTTCTAGCCAGCCGATCTGCAGTGTTCATTTGCATTCCAGGAGGTGCCTGTAAATCCAGTCAGGCCATTTTGGCTTTTCTTTCTAAATAAGATAAGGGAGAAGGAATTCTCCTGTGCATTCCCAAATAACATGAGAAGTTTTCTCAGGACGTCGACATGTCTGGCAAAACAAGAGCTTTCTTTTGCTGGTATGTCTTGAAACTTAGTTTCATCAAAACTGAAGATATTTCATAGGGACGCCTTCAACCTCAGCTTGGTATTTCCCTAAAAAGTTATACATTCCCATTTACATTAGCAGAATTCCTTGAAATATTGACTGTAAATATGTGAGACAGTTCAGAATTTGTCTCTCTAAAAATGCCTTTCCCCAGTCCCATCCAAGCATATTACACTGAACAACAAATCTGAAGTAGAAGCGTGTAAGTTGCATGATTTTGAGTTAGTTATGTTTCTTTCAAAATAAATAATACAAATGCATCATATTGATAAATATTTAGCTCTAGTTTTTGAAAAAGTAATCTACATTTTTGTATAAATAACTTACTAACTAAATATGTATTCATGTTCCAAGATTCAGCATAACAAATTTTAACTGAATAATTACTTGAATTATGTTACGTGTTATGCATTGATGAATTTCAGTGCCATTCTGGGAGTACAAAAGTAAAGTAATAAGGAAAAAAATGAAGATGATATTACATGAATGAAAATACTTTGTAAGTGTACATTGTACCAGAACTATGTAAAGCACAAAAGAAAATATATAAAGTAACTGGCCACAAATATATATATAAAGTATTAGAAATGTTAAATGTCCATATGTATAGTACATACAATTACATATTTTGTTCGGCGATAAATACAGAAGATGACCGTTTTCGCTTGACTTTACGTTTATACATAAACTAGGGAACATCCCTTATGACAGTCCAGCAGTAATCTGCTAAAATAGTAGGGCTCCACTTTCTGGCATACATCTTCTCAAATGTGGCAGTATCTTGATGGAATCGCTCCCCATGTTCATCACTTACTGCACCACAATCTTTGGGGAAGAAGTCAAGATGACTACGTAAGAAATGCATTTTCAGTGACATGTATGGACCTAGTTTTTCATAAGATGACAACATGTTATCTACAATCTCCTTGTAATTTATTGTGCATTTGTTCCATAAGAACTGTTAATAGATTGCCTTAAAACATTCCCATGTGTGCTTCTCATCACCTTGTATGATTCTATCAAAAGTATGGTCTCCAAAAAGATCTTGAATCTGTTGGCCTACAAAGGTGGCCTTCTTTACTTTGGCATCACTTAAGTAAGGGAATTTTTGCCTTAAGTACTTAAATGCGTCACCATCTTTGTTCATCCCTTAACAAAGTTTTTCATGAGACCGAACTTGATGTGCAAGGGCGGGAGCAGAATCTTTTAGGGTCTACTAGAGGTTCACTCTCTTTTGTAAAGCAAATGTCACTTCTCCCCACACACAGCAAAATGTGTTAGCACTGTTAACACAAACTCGTGGCATTTTTGTTCACTTCAGTAGAAGTCACCTTGAACAATTGGTAGTTAATTTGGAAACAAATGAGCAAAAACAATTACATGCATTCATAAAGTCTATGAAATTGAAGATGAGGGAGACAAAAAGATCACTAAGACTTATATCAAAATGTTTATAGCTAAAATAATGCACAGGTAAGGGCAGGGACAATAATATAATGCATTGTTACTAGTAATTATGACTTTAACAAACCAATATAATATTTGTTTTTAAACTTGACATAAAAATCCGTATATAATAATCTAACCGTAATTCAACAGTGTAAAATGAAAACTAGAGCTAATTTTGAATTGTCTTTGTGATATTCGCAATTAGAACTGATAGGAATCGGCTATTTTCATTCGATTTACATTTTCATTGTTGCACAATGTTATCAGCAAGGCAGTCTACTTTCCTTTTATAGGTAACAAGTTATGATTTAACCATGCACCTCAATTCAAAGACTGATATTGAGAGACCCACATCACTGACACAGATACTGTCTTTTACAAAAGATCTTTCTCCAGTCCCAGTAAGAGCTGTGGGCCTTCCGCCTTTCCCATTATTCTTGTTTCTCAATTTGTTCAAAATGTTTCTTGTCTTGGAATGTCACACTTCCGTGCAGCTCTCGCAAATTCGTAAAGAAGTAATTTCTTTTAATATCTTCTTGATTTTTGTTCGAATAACAAGTTTTGTGTCATATCCCTGAGTACCTGGGTATGGACGTTTCTGTCATCCAGTGGTCTGTAGAAGAAAAACATAGTAAGCCTACTGATTTATATTCGTGGCTAATTGGAGGCTTAGAATGAATATTTAAGCTTATTTAGAACTGAACCTATAGTACTTTTGAAGGAAGAATATAGAACAATCCTGTTTTCTTTTGCATAAGTTTCTACTGTTGTTCTCGGTAGCTGTGCTGCCTCCAGAACTGGCTGAAAGATGCTGGTTCTACTAATAGTCTAAAGCGATACTGTGGTCGACACCAGAGGTAGGTTTAAAACACTTTAATTACACTCACAGTGTAAAGTACTCATCGATAAGGCCAGATTTGGGTCTCACATGTAGTTCGAATCAAAGAAAATCTACTACACTGATTCATATATTGTTAAATTGTCCTAGTTTTAGTAATCACACTACACAGCCCAGAAACTGAAAGCGATTCACATGTAACAAAAATTTAACGTATCAGTAATCCATGACATTGCTCTCATACACATTTAAGGAACTCAAAACCATTGAGATAGTGCACAAAAATAATAAAGTCCGACAACACTGCCCTACTAAGCGGTCACTGTTCATGGGAGTGAATGATAAGTTCTCACTCGGAATTAATAAGTAATTACTGTCATAAAAGTCACGAATGAAGGAATGGTACAGTACACAATACATGTGAATATTTCAGAATGTTAGTTATCAGACTACAGCACACAGCTCATGACAAGAGATACAAATGTTGCTCCATTTACCCTCAGCCACAGACCGCCTTACCTCAGATGTACTAGGTCTGTATATAGTTTCGCCTATGAACAATATGTTCTATGCTACTCATTATTGATAGCAATCATCTTGCATAAAATATTTTATAACCCTCCAAATACTGAGCTTTATAATTAGCTATGTAATCAACAAATGCTGCATATCAAATGAACATAAAAATTTACTAATAAAATTATAAAATCCAAGTTCAGAATCTATCAGTAATTTCGACATAATATGTAACAGTAGTTAGCTTTAATAATAATTGATTCAGAAGATAATTAGTTTCAGACAATTTTAGATACCCTGTGGAATTAATAGGTACTTTCAAATGATATTCGTTAACATGCTGAAATACGTTTCCTACCACATGCTACATTTGTATGGTCGTATTGTATGAACTTTTTCAATTAACAATAATTCACAATAAACAAAGTTTCTGAGTTAACTAATTAGATAACTGCAACTGTATTAGTAAGTAGTGTGTAATGAGAATGAAAGTCAGTAGAGCTAAGCTTATTTAAGAACCCGAAATCACTATGCACTCCCTGGGTACTAGGTGCAGTATCATATTGTCATTATTACAGTTATCATTACTATAGTTACTTTCGAAAATTTATCGGGGTTGAAAAACATAGAAGATGAGCCAGGATACTGAACTTGCTTCATCTCAAGTGACATCAGAAATTGTGCAACTGTCTACGAGAAGTTCTTTTTTTATAATTGGCATAAGAATTTTCCAATCCTTACATGCATAAGTAGTATAGTAGTATTGACGGGGTCCATCATCAAAATCAGATAATTCACGCTAAAGCGAGTCACTTTCTCAATTTTATTGTAGTAGTATCTTGATTTATTATTACAGTTTCAATTTAGTAAACGTTATACTATAGTAGTGGCAACCTTTCACCGACGGAATGTTTCTCTAAAACGAGCATGAACTTGCAACTAACTGTCACAGTGTTAATTTCGATACAGTAACTAATCGTTTGAAATAACATTACTCCACTGTAAACTGAAAGAATTATTTGACTGCTTGAAAATGAAACATTATGAAGGAGGTCACTGCAATGAAATCTCTACCTGTATTGCTGTCTTCAGAGCCAATTTGGTAACACTCGTTTCGCACAACTTCCCGCAAACGTGACGTCACTTTCACGCCACACGCAAAAGTCGACGACCGCGAATTTCGTCAGCGTTCGATACGGGACTCTCACAGGACTTCATGTGCGCATACGGGATATTTACAAAAACACGTCAGCCTTGAAATGATTTATTATAGTCATTGCAATACTAAGACCCGTATAACGATTATTGGCAGTTAATGTCTACGTATAGGAGTGCTCTTTGAGGAGTGAGTTGTTCTCGTCAATCATTTTCAAGTCAAACATTAACGTTTTTATCATTTGCCGTTTCAAGGTCACAGGGCGCTGAAAATTTATCGCAAACGCGTTGCCATTGTGTCTGAGATGATATACAAAATTTTATTGCTTGTTAACAAAATTGCTGAGAGTGAAACCGACATACATCACAGCCTGTAAATTACCCTACAAGAGTATCTGTGATAGAGATAGTTTTAGTAAACATTAGAAGACAGGATGAAGTAATTACTCTGATGACCTTATGTTTAATTACTTTGACAAAAATGTAGTTCACTGAGACATAAATGACTCACCAAAGATCGTATCGATATTGTCGCTGGGATTAATTAAATTTTAAACCCTCATGTAACCAAGTTTTAAACAACACATGAAAAAATAATATATAGGCCTAGTTTTATGAACATTCAGTGCTAAAAGTGCAGTTACGCATATTGAGGAGAGAAAACTAGGAATGAGGGGAAAATGACAAAAGTAAATGTTTGTTAACCTGTCAGAAAATTTATTCCAAACTAATATACAGTTGAATATTTTCTCATCTTGCTGTTATTACCATTATGGCTATCGTTAAATGTCTAAACATAATTATTGAAAAAAATATACACGGTACTTTTGTTACACACTGAATAATTCTGTGGTCTGTCTGATCTACCTTACTACAAGAAAAGTCCCTTAGGTAGAAGTCTTCTCTTTTAATTACAACAACAGTAAATATCTCAGGGGAGAGCATCTAAAATGGCTCTGAGCACTATGGGACTTAACAGCTGAGGTCATCAGTCCCCTAGAACTTAGAACTAGTTAAACCTAACTAAGGACATCACATAAATCCATGCCCGAGGCAGGATTCAAACCTGCGACCGTAGCGGTCGCGCAGTTCCAGACTGATGCGCCTAGAACCGCTCGGCCACACTGGCCGGCGGGAAGAGCATCTCATGAAGCTGTGTTCATGTTCTCTAGATGCCATGATTTTAACAACAAAATAAGTAAAAATAACAACATTAATGACCCATTATTAGGACACTATGACACAAATCTGTTCACCTTTCATCATTTTCTATTACTAAAAGTCTTTTATCTAGCACTAATTACGTTTTAGATGTCTCACATCTCACCTTCTTAAGAACAGATCTGGCATAAAACCCTGACAAGTATGTGAAAATAGTCAAGTATTCCTGAACAGATTGAATTTGTTCCTCACTGAAATCCATTTCACTGTCAAAGTTGGTGGCAGTGGAGGTAAGGCCTCATCAACTACACAGTCAGTTTAAAAAGAATCTGAATCTGTTCCAACTTCTTCAAGAGCACATGTCAGAATTTTCAAGGGCAGCCAGGTCTGAATTCTTAGCTTTAATTTGTATATCAAATCCCTGTCTCAAGAAACCAAACGTTGAGATCCTGCCATTGTTCGATGTTTTCCAAATCTCGCTTCTAGAGTAGCTATCTGAACCTTTCCTGGCACTTCCTCACTGCAATACTTGGTCATTTCTAGACTGTGAATGGTATCTGATATGGCCAAATGTGTGTTATTGGATAATCCAAATGTGCAATCAGGACAACATGTCTGTATATCCAACCACGATAAAAATCTTTCTAAATATCTGATATTTTCGTCACTTTTGCTAGAAAGTGGTTACTGAAGAGCATTATTGAAATGGCTATCTCTACCAGGTGAGGTAAAATTTAAAATCTTCCGCCATGTGTAAATTAATTTTGATGAGTTTAGCAGTGCTCCCAGAACTTAGTAAGATGATGTCCCCTCAAGGCTAAGAAACCTTGAACAGTCATCTCATTGAAACTATTAAGCACAGGTTTGACATTTGGTCGCTCTAGGTGGCTTTTATAATGATACTTTAAGTTGATTGGCAGATTTTATTACCTGTATACACCCTGCATCATGTAGCTTTTTAATAGCAGAGAACTTGGCCATAACCAGTTGTATACTTTTTGAGTCTGTTTAAAACTGTAGTTACTTTAGTGCCTCATCAGTATCTTTTTTATCGATTCAGTTGTTTCTGACACATTTTAATATGCGAAAAAAATAAAACTTTAAGAGGGGTTGTGATTTATCACAGTGGTGTTTGTAAACTATTGACAGTTAAGGAAAGGAAGCAGAGAATGATGTGGCCCCTTCAATTGAATTCTCATCACTAACAAGATAATTATAACCAATTGCATGTAGTCTAGAAACTATTTTCTTAATTAGAGTGAAGAGTTCTTCACCATTTATGTTTCTCGCTGTAAGGATAAAAACCTGAGCCTAGTGCATTTTTAGAACTGAACCAGTTTCCAAAATGTTATCTCCCGTGAAGTGCAAATAAGGCGTCAAGATAATTTCGTCAACTATCAGTGAAACAACATGATTTCATTCACAAAGGATACGAATCTTCTGCTTTGTATACAACAGAGAATTGTCACCTAGCTCCTTACCTGCTGGGTGCGTTTCAAAATGAGGAGAGGTCTTATGCAGTGTATTAGGATGTGGTAGCACAAGACAGTGTGTGCTCTTTTTAAACTCGTGGTGATATTGAAAATAAAATACTTCAAAACATAATAGAATCTAGCAAGTATCTATACTGTTTCTTTTGCACACCCATTTATTTCACTTCCTCACACAAAAAATTAACGTTGCTACTTTCAGTTTCTTAAAAAAAAATTTACCTTATTTTTCAAATAAATGGTTATGAGTAGCAAGTAGTCTGCAGTGAACGATCATTGTTCTTTCTGGCGAAGTTTTCCAAGATATCAATAACGCCAAGTAAGACCTTTCATTGGTTTATTGTTAATGGGAACATACATGTACCAAGATTTGTGGTTTCACTTCTACTAACTACATACTCTCGTCAGTATTTATCACAACAGAGTGCAAAAGTGTAGGAATATCTGTAGCTTCTATTAGAACAAACCAATGGCACCCCCTGACTTTATAATATGCCAATGTTTGGTCAGCTTGACGCACTCTGAGTACTTGAGATGGCCATTCATATTCGCTGTGAATATCTACTCAAGGATCTTTCTGGATTGTTTCCACCAGTGCCTGCACTGCTGTCTTCATAGAAACTGTATCTCATACAACATCAGACATTTCTTTATTTAATTTTCGCGCCTTGCACAAGGTGGAGGCAGCTCAGAAAACCACACAATAAATTACCTCCTTCCCTGCCCTATCCAATGCATATCAGAGCATATGCTAACCTAAAATTGCTTTCATAGGTACCAGTGTCAGTTTTCTTGGAGGAGGAAAATGAAAATTCATAGCCACACGAATTACAAATTAATTTAAAGTCACAAGCTGTTCCCACTCTTCTTTCTCCAGCAAAAATCATGCATTGCGTATTTTTACAGCAAACACACGAACATGGAAACTTTATAGCCTGGCATAGAAGCTCTAAATCAATAAGTCTGAATCCAGTGGAATCGATATCAACATCATTCACGCACCTGTACAATTCTCCTGTCCCAAGTTCCGATGCTGGAGCTGAGAGCTTATGGTCTTCATTTCAAGCTGCTTCCTCTTTTTTGTTGGTAAACCGATTTCCATTAAATCTCCGTCACCCAAACACAGTTTTTCCACCAACATTATGCATAAATCTTAACTTCCACGTAAAGGTTTGCAAATTCAAGCGTCCACCCACTAATATATGTTAGTATAGTCGAAACGTAAATAAACCACTGCAAGAAAGCTTTCAGGCAAAGATGTAGATGTCAGCCAGAGATAGATGTCAGCCAAAATATCGAAAGAAAATAGCCTTCACACTGAAAGGAATTCCGCTGAAGCAAGCAGTTTCCCAAATCTCAGAAAAGGTGGGAGAGGCCCCAAGCGAAGAAAGAATTAATCAGTTTAACAATTTAAAGGTATTTTTAAAGCTGCTAGCGCGATAAAATTCTCAAACAACATGGATTAAACTGCGTATATCAAGAAAACAATGTTTTTGAAAAATCGATTTTTTGACCGAAAATCCATTACATTTCCCCTGAAGCGAGGAGCGCAGAGGCGCTCTCCAGCCACTACGCGTCGCTGCCGTAAGGAGGCTGAAGGCAGATTCAGGCCGGCCACAGCACGGAGACGTCTCAGCACTCGCCCTTAACGCACTCCGTTCGAGAACGGAACGGGAAAGAATTTCAAACCTTGTTACCGTGCCAAGTACCCTCTACCATGCACTTCATAGTGGTTTGCTGATATCGTTATAGGAACAAAAAGCTGGCCAAAGCCGGAGATAAATTCTGCCGAAATTTTTACAGAGGCGCAAACCGTGGTCTGAAAGTATAGATTAAATAAAGTAGGTGGTGGTCTGTTTGTGTCTGTTGGTAGTAGTTTATGTTGTAGTGAAGTTGAAATAGCTAGTTCCTGCGAATTACTATGGGTAGAGGTTATACTCAACAGCTGTACCAAAATAATAATTCACTCCTTCTACCGACCTCCGACTCAAGTGATATAATAGCTGAACGCTTCAAAGAAAACTTGACTCACATTACAAATTAGTACCCCACTCATACAGTTATAATTGGTGGAGATTTCAATCTACCCTCGATTTGTTGATGACAATACATGTTGAAAGCCGATGGTAGACAGAAAACATCTTCAGAAATTGTACTAAATGCTTTCTCTGAGAATTACTTTGAACAATTAGTTGATGTGCCCACACGAATTGTAAATGGTTGCGAAAACACATTTGACCTGTTAGCCACAAATAATTCTGATCTAATAGAGAGCGTCATGAAGGATACAGGGACTAGTGAACACAAGGTCATGGTAGCGAGGCTCAGAACCATATCAACCAAAACCTCTAAAAATAAACGCAGATAAAAATTCGCTTGATGCCTTCCTAATAGAGAGTCTCCATTCCTCGCAAGCTAATTTCGTAAGTGTAGACCAGATATGACTCAAATTCAAAGATACACTATCGACCGCAGTAGATAAATTCATACCGCATAAGTCAATAAGAGTTGGGACTGATCCACCATGGTACGCAAAACTCGTCAGAACACTGCTGCAGAAACAACGAAAAAAGGATGCCAATTCAAAAGAACTCAAAATCCCCGAGAGTGGCTAAGTTTCATGGAAGCTCGAAATTTACTGTGGACAACAATGCGAGATGCCTTTAACAGTTTCCGCAATGAAATATTGTCTCAAAACATGATAGAAAACCCAAAGAGATTCTGGTCGTATGTAAAGTACACCAGTGGCAAAAAACAGTCAATACCGTCACTGCGCGATCGCGATGGAAATGTTATCGATGATGGTGCCACTAAAGCGGAGTTACTACATACAGTCTTCCGTAATTCCTTCACAAAAGAAAGCGAAGTAAATATTCCAGAATTCTAAACCAGAACAGCTGTTAGCATGAGTGAAATAAAAGTAGATATCTTAGGCGTTGCGAAACAACTCAACGGTCCAGATGGTATACCAATCAGGTTCCTTTCAGAGTTTGAGGACACAATAGCGTCTTTCTTAGCAGTCATATACAACCGCTTACTTGACGAAACGCCTGTTCCTAAAGACTGGAAAGTTGCGCAGGTCACGCAAATATTCAAGAAAGGAAATAGGGGTAACCCATTGAATTAAAGAGCCATATCACTGACCTCAATTTGCAGTAAGATTTTGGAGCGTACACTGTACTCGAACATTATGAATCACCTTGAAGAAAATGACTTATTGATACATAACCAACACGGATTCAGAAATATCGTTCTCGAGCAACACAGCTACCTCTTTATTCCCATGAAGTAATGAGTGCTGTCGACAAGGGATCTCAGATCGATTCCATATTCCTAGATTTTCAGAAGGCTTTTGATACCGTTCCTCACAAGAGACTATTAATCAAATTGCTTGCATATGGAGAATTAAGTCAGTTTGTATTCGTGATGTCCTCTTAGATAGGTCACAGTCCGTAACGATAGACGGTAAATCATCGAGTAAAACAGAGTTGATATCTGGCGTTCCGCAACGTAGTTATATAGCCCCCTGCTGTTCCTGATTTACATAAATAATCTACGTGTAGGTGACAATCTGAGCAGCCCTCTTAGATTGTTACCAGATGACGCTGTAATTTACCGTCTAGTAAAATCATCAGACGATCAGTTCCAATTACAAAATGATCTAGAGAGAATTTAAGGTGGTGCGAAAAGTGACAATTGGCTCTAAACAAAAAAAAAAAAAAATAAAGTGCGGGATTATCCACATGGGTACTAAAAGAAATCGGAGAAATATTGGGTATACGATAAACCGCACGAATCTAAGGGCTGTCAATCCGGCTAGATACCTAGGAATTACAATTACGAGCAACTTAAATTGGAAAGACCACATAGATACTATTGTGAGGAAGGCGAAACAAAGACTGCACTTCGTTGGCAGAACACTTAGAAGGTGCGACAAACCCACTAAAGAGAGAGCCTACATTACACTTGTCCGTCCTCTGCTGGAATATTGCTGCACGGTATGGGATCTTTACCAGGTAGAATTGACGGAGGACATCGAAAAAGTGCAAAGAAGGACAGCTCGTTTCGTGTTATCGCGCTATAGGGGTGTCATTGATATGGTACGCGAGTTGGGGTGGCAGTCACTGAAACAAAGGCGGTTTTCTTTACGGCGATATCTATTTGTGAAATTTCAATCACCAACTTTCTCTTCCGAATGTGAAAATATTTTGTTGACACCCACCTACGTAGGGAGAAATGATCATCATAATAAAATAAGAGGAATCAGAGCTCGAACAGAAAGATTTAGGTGTTCCTTTTTCCCACGCGCCATTCGAAAGTGGAATGGTAGAGAATTAGTAGGAAAATGTTTCGATGAATCTCTGCCAGGCACTTAGGTGTGAATAGCAGAGTACCATGTAGATTTAGATGTACATATGGGTATGTAGATATGGAGGTGACGGTGAACTTGGAGCTTGTGAAGACGTGGCCTAAGTGGACGATTTAAGAGCACAGCTGTGTACAATCGCGTGAGACGTGCAGCCATCCACGGAAATACACGACGCTTTTTCAAAGTACACAGAACTCAATACGTCGCTCTTAACGGAACAAAATGGACAGATGTAACGCTTATTTCTGCAGTGCCACAAGGAAGTGTGAGAGGCCTCTGCTATTTACAAAGTATGTAAATGGTGTAGTACGTTGCTTCGTGTAATGTTCATGTAACATCCCTGCCCACATTTGTTACATTTTTGTTGCTGTGCTTTAATGCACAGTATAGGAATATTTTGCTCCAAGAACCGAGTCTTTTATCACCTATATTTACTACATAGATATTAATACACAGCTCCAGCGGTGCTGATGACGTTACTTGCAGTGAAAACAAGTTAATAATAATTTCAATATCACCCATTCTTCAGGAAACGCTAATTACTAATTTTAGTTGCTGTCAGGGCTTATTGATGGAATTGATGGACCGAAGGGTAGGCGCCAAACTCTTAAGAGAGCTGACGATTACAAAAACAGACATAATGTCTGATCGGATAACCGCAGTTCCAAAGAAACTGGTATAGGCATTCGTATTCAAATATAGACATATGTAAACAGGCAGAATACGGCGCAGCGGTCGGCATCGCGTATGTAAGACAAGAAGAGCCTGACGCGGTTGTTAAGATGTTGCAGTCGGCGCACGAGCAATGGGATAAAGCACCTCCGAGGTAGCGATGCAGTGGGGAGTTTTCCGTACAAACATTTCACGAGTGTACCGTGAATATCAGGATTCCGGTTAAACATCAAATTTAAATACCTTCAACATTTCGCGGCCCTGTCAGCAACTGTGTATATATTAATTTAAATTTGAATAATTAACGGCCTCAGTTGCACCGTTTACCTACAATTTACCTAGGTTTCAGTGTATTAATTTATGGATTTGTAGTTTTAGCTTCACGATGTCCACTATGGAAAGACGGTAGTTACTGTTATTCTGAAGAAGGTTCCGTTACACCTACCCAAACCTAGGTAAATTCTAGGCAAACGGTGCAACTGAGGCTGTTAATTATTAAAATTAAAAATTAAAACGTCAAATCTCTGACGTCGCTACGGCCAGTAAAAGATCCTACAAGAACGGGACCAACGTGGACTGAAGAGAATCTTTCAACGTGACAGAAGTACAAAACTGCAAGCAACGTCATCAGCACCGCTGGAGCTGTGTGTTAATATTTAAGCAGTAAATGTAGGTGATAAAACACTCAGTTCTTGGAGCAAAATCTTCCTATAGCGTGCATTAAAACACAGCAACAAAAATGCAACAAACGTGGGCAGGGATGTGACATGAACGTTACACGAAGCATCCTACTACACCATTTCCATACTTTATAAACAGCAAAGGCCTATCACACTTCCTTGTGGTACTGCTGAAATAACCGTTACATCTGTCCATTTTGTTCCGTTAAGAGCGACGTGTAGAGTTCTGTCCGTACGGAAGTCTTGTAGCCTGCTAAGGACACAGGATCAGCCCCGCACCGCTCTGTGGGACGGTTTAGGTGGGACTTGGAGGCGAGGACAGTGGGTGCTGTTGGATGGTGACGAGGTGTACGTTCCACATCAGTAATGAGTCGAGCGGTAGTGCTAAGCATTTCACTGCCAGTCGATGTGGTGGGTTGGTTGCAGGTGGAGAGTGGGAAACCCGGGTAACGGAGGCGCCGACCGCTCAGCCACGCAGCCTGCAGAGCTGTGTCGCCAGTCGCGGTGCTGCGTGGAGTTCCGGCAGTGTTCAGGGTGCGCCGCGGTTCCGCGCTGTGCGAATTACGGCGCCGTCAGAGCTCTGAGAGTCTGGGACCTGACGCAGCGCCACCTTCAAACGAAGCCTCACAGCGCACGTCTCAGGCAGCAGTGGGCCTAATGTTTCTGTGTTTTATTTTCCGCCTGATGAATCTCTAAAACTGAAATGGTTCTCGGCTGTTTACAGACAAGATTGGATGCCCAGCAAACATTCAGTTGTAAGTACCGTTGTTTTTGTTAACTACTACAATAACATTACATAAAGCGTAACACATAATAACTTTTATTCCAAAATGTATTTCGCATGAAAGCAATACACAGTTCCGCCCAACTTGACGTTCATTTTCATAACATCTTTAACAATCAACTGTACGCTTCTTTTAAGGTCTGTGAGCTGCATTTCAGCGAAGAAGGTATATTAAGCAGTACGAGTATGTACCACCCAAGAACTGGCAAGCTGTTAACAGCACCATTGGATCGTCGACGCTCAAGGAAAGGTAGGTTAAAGAACCAAATGTTAGGCAGAGCCCTGCATTTGCAAGTTTCAATGTCACAAGGAGGAAGCTGGTTGTATAGCTGCATCTCGTTTGATGTTAAACTTTTCTTTTTCAGATGCTATACCTTCACAGTTACTGAGATACCCTTCATGTTTGTCCAATACTCCAACATCAGCCTGAGAGGACCCCAAAAGTCGCAGCGAGCGACTAGAGAACACTGCCTCTCACATTCCATTCGAGAAAGTGTAGAAACGCAGGAGAAGTTGATAGGAGCGACTTCTTTCTGTAGTTTAGAGCAACTAAAAAGTAAAATGAGTGACTGTGATAAGCGTAGTGACTGGACTGTAGTTAACATGACAGTGTGTGCTTATTATTAAATAACCACAATCCTTAGCCAAGAGTTGTTTGCTACTCTGTATAAACAGTGATTTATTTCTCAGTGTTTTTATTAATGATGTGGAAGTGAAATGTCTTGGAAACATGAAACTTCCCAAAAAAGTCTGCAACACAAAAGAGGTGAGTGACGCTCTTAGGAAAATGTATTTGGTGTGTAGTAACGACGAGGTTCCTGTTGGTAATGCTCTCTCGTTCATTGAAGATAATTTGCAAAATTTAGTACAGAAGTTGCCAGAAATAGAAAGTGAAATATATTTTTCAAAGGAATAGGTTTCATTCCTGAAATGTGAAAGTTCGTATCAATTTGGTTATTATGCTGACTCTCTAATTATATGGTGATTAGTAAATGCTATTACCCCACGTGGATATAAGTTTCCCAGAAGCACTGGCATCATTTCTATGCCAACTCCAAATACACTGTCCAGGTTTTGTACTAAACTTTTAACAAGACCAGTCATTGAAAAACAAAGTGGTCAACTTATGAGTTATATCTCACAGAAATATGAAACATTTGCCTCACAGGATAAAACGGTTCTTCTCTTAATTGATGAAATACATTTAAAAACCCAGCTTCATTACTAAGGTGGGAATATTGTATGTGGTGCCTGCAACTCTGACGAATGTTTCTGTGCAACCAGTGCTTAAGTTTTTATGATACAAATTTTAGATTCACCTTACAAGGATGTGGTATACATCCTCCCACTTAAAACAATGGAGGCTGATGTACATTTCTCATAAATAAAAGAAGTAATTCTTAAATTAGAAGCAGCTTGATTTAAGGTGATGGATTAGTGGCAGACAATAATTCAATTAATAGAAACCAATATCTAATTTCAGTACTTCGCCAGAAGTATAGGAAAAACACTGTCACCCTGCCCACTGTACTATTTTGTGGATACAGTTCATGTTGTAAAGTGTATCTGTAACAACTGGTTCAATGAAAAGGAGCAGATTCTGTGTTTTCTTGATTTCAGTGAGAGCCTGGAGGGAGGTTTTGCATCATTCACAGCACTAAAAGAGCTACACATCATTGGAAAAGATGATTTATTACAATACGGAAACTCTCTAACTTTAAAACCTGTGTTTACAACTTCAATTGGAAAGCAAAATGTTAAATTAGTGCTTCGTATTTTTAATGATATGACAGTAGTTGCATTGCAGACTAGGCTCGAAGAAAGGAATTCAAAATCGGGAAAGCACTGTGACATTTATAAAAAGAGTAAATCTTTGGTGGTGTATTGTGAATGTGAAAACATTACTCCAGTGTCAGAGGCTTATAAATATTTTATAGGAACCTGTAACTTTTAATTCCCATCAGATATTTGATTTTTTAAAGAGCTTTGTGTCTTGGTTAGATTAAGGCATGGGTTGAATGATAACAGGAAACTTTCTAAACAGACACGCTTTGCTCCAAAACATACAACAGCCACTTTGATTGATTTCAGTAGCTATTGGCTGTCTGACAAAAACAGTTCCTATTTGCCTCTTGGAAGAGTGCAGACTGACAGTTAGAAAGGTTTGGTAAAAACCGCCAGCTAAGTGGGGGAAATTACCACATTTCTCTTACACATGTTTTTAAACCAACCAGAAACTTAGCATGCAGAGCATGTTTTCTCTTTTAGTACAGTTTAATGTAGTTGGAAATGTGGTTATTAAGGTGTCAGATATTTTTGAAACAACTTTTGAAATCCAGAGTATTTCAAAGTAATTCTCATTTCAGATGAAGTAAAGCAGGATTATCATTTTAGAATGGCAAAGGATCGAGGAGGCTTGGCATATCCCAAAGAATATGTAGTGGCATGTGAACTTATGATTATTTCACTTTTCAAAAAATTGTATAAGGAAATGAAATTTTGTTTCTACAGTAGGCAAATTGAAGGTGTGTGCTTTTGATGGTAGCATCCTGTAATATTCCCAGTGATTTGTTTAGTACAAACAGACATAGTCTCGAATCTATCTGGTCTTCCTTACTGCTCTGTTGTGTAAATATCATATTAAATAATTATACTAAGAGAAGTAGTGATACAACTACGAAGGAAAATATAAATGTTTTAAAAGAATGAAAAAATGTGACTAAAGTGTACTTTAATTTATTTAATGACATGTAAGACAGTGTTTGGATTTCATATTATGAGGTGAAGTAAAAAGTAATTTTATATTTTTATTTAATTACATTCCTTTTCTTCCCACACCCTCGCTTTCTTTATGAGTGTGTGTGGTTTTTTGTTCTGTCTGTCTGTCTGTGTGTTTGTGTGTGTGTGAAAATTGTATGTAACATAATTTCTCAATTATTTTAAAGAGTCATCAAAGTGTGTTTCCTTACTCATTGATGACATTACATGAATCAATAAATTTCGATACATTTGCATAATTTGTGTGCAGCTTCTTTAAATGTGTATTCGTATGAAACAAAATTTTGGTGGCTAGGTTTCAGGTAATTCGCTAATTTTATAGTAACAGGAAATGACCATAGTATACTCCTGCTGTATTTTACAATTAGTGATTCACATCTGAGCTTGATTTCCATTAAAATTTGTTAATATCTTATTCTGATCATATATATATTACATAAAACAAGCGCTGACGTGGATCGCTAATTGTAACGTAAAAAGGCGCAAATTACGATTTATGTATTGTCACTCTATGAGTTATGTTAAAATTACAACGTTGCACCTCAAAGAAATCGAAATATTGCGAATATGAGATTTGCAGTTATAGTAGACAACAGTGAAGGAAATTATGACCATGTTTATCTTAGGGTTTTTGAAAAGCCAATTTACAAACTACACAAAGAACAATACTAACACCTCTTCCTCTTTCTGCACTCAACATCTCACTCATTATTGAAGGATGCTGACTCAGTTTTTCAGGATAGCAAACGGGAAGATGCGGTACAGAAAATGGCCCAGAGATCACCAGAGTGTGTGTGTGTGTGTGTGTGTGTGTGTGTGTGTGTGTGGGTGGGTGGGTGTGTAGTGAGTGAAGTGTTATGAAACAATCTGTGTATAGTGTGTGCAGTGACTGATAGTGAGATATGATTGAAGTGTGGCATTACATTATTTAATAAGTTATGTGTAAAGGAAGTATTGTATACCAGGAGTAAATCTAATGCCATGTATCGACTTGTGCTACACCTTGTGTTTAGATTGCATTGGTTTTCCTTTTCTTCCCCTGACATGTTTGTTGATATGTTGCCTGTCATTAAGTGGCTGCTTGGTTGTTTTGTCCCTCTGCTTTCGACATCTGCGTTTTTGCTTCCGGGAAATTGCTATGTAGGAAGTGAGATCTTTGACCAGTTGTAACCTCGTGTGGTGGTGGGGAAGTAGGGGCGTGCGCTCAGAGTGTCTGGTAGACACGGGAGGGCAGTGTGGCTCTCCAGGGCGAAGCAGGCGTGGTCGGTTGAACCGAATCGCCACGTGATGTACGTCGGTTGTGTGTAACGAGCGGGTCGAGTTGACGGAAGAGCTCCCCGCGTGTTGGTTGTATACAGAATCGCCCCACGAGTAGTTGCTGTTCATTTCGCCTTGGTGGGACGTTAACAAGCTTCTTTAAATCCTCCGTTTCAACACTGGAGTTTAAAAGGAGACACCTACCATGAAGGAGCGGTCACTACCCGTCAATGTTGCAGAGAAGACGTGAACTCCGGTGACAGAGCGTGTCGTCGCGTGACCGTGGCGTGTTGGGTACGCTGGCGACGCGTGCGCGGTCGGATGTGTGGATCCTTGCCATCGGAGGTCGTGTACGGCCTGTTCGAGCATAACTGTAAGTTAAGTTCGCGGAAGGTTTAATCATGAAGTAATAAGTCTGCGTAACCAGCGTCTCATCGGCCTTGTGGCCTCCGGCGACCGGGTTTCCTGTCCCTGGCACCGGTCTAATTGAAGACAGTGATGTTCCCTCCTCCTCTCGTCACTGTCCGATGGGAGGTGTAGCTTTGGCAGTTTAATTGTTTCTTTATTCTGTTGTGGGTTATGAGTAAATCCATGCTTCTTGTTGGTTGATCATGTGGTCGCTCATTCAGGACTGAGTGGTGTAATGTTTCCTTGCACGAGGTTAGCTCTAATTGTGTCAGCAAGTTAAGCCATCTTATTACAAGTTTTCGCTGGCTAAAAGTCGGTGCAGTGACCAGCCTGAGAGTGGCAATTGTGTTTACGAGCGTATTTAAATTGGTCAGTATTGTGTCTAGCCTGAGCACCCTTGAGTGGGTGATTTGTGGCTGCCTTACATGGGTCCGTCATATCTGTTATGTTCTAATGATATTCCAGGACACTTTTGTTTAAAATTTTTTAAAATTCCTCCAAGTTTGTAAATTCCTTTTATTGCCATTAACCGTGTGTTTGTTGAGACCTGTTTAATTTGTTTAATGGCAGTGTTGGTGGCTTCACTACCTCACCATACATTATTAACAAAGTTCTGTATTTACTTTAGTAGCCTGTTTACTAATGTTCTTTAAATTTTTTTAAATTTTTGTATTACTATAAATTACTTTCAATGGCGTTAGTGGCGTGTTTTAAAAGGCTGTTTATTGCTGTGCTGCTAGTTTCTGTAAGATACGAATAAAACATTTGTGAAAATCTCGACAGTAAACTACTAGCAATTTGGCCCCATTTCCCAACTTGTGGTGTGGCTTGTAGTAACCGTAACCACTGTGTGTGTCAGTCTCTAACTAACTTATTTTAAATTGATCTAAATTTCTAAATACTTTGACATGTCCTATATCCCTGAAAAAGAGATCTATGGATGAATAAAGCTACTACTACTACTACTAGATTTTGCAAAACGTAGGAAGTAATGGTACATTCACTTAATTGGACAGTCGGTGTTGCAAGGCCTGCCAATGCGCCGATACTGTATGACGTTATTTCGCACGCTGTGAGGCTTTGTTTCTAGGTGGCGTTACCTGAATACGGCGAGCTTTACGCTACAAACTGCACGGGTTAACGATCGTTCACGACTAGTGTGAGGCTGCCCACCGTGCTGCCATCTTGTGGCGACGGCTTGCAGCAAGGGGTAGTTGCGTGGCGCGCCGTTCAATGGCAGCACCAGCCATAACTGATTTCGATTTCTAACATTATGCAGGAACTTGTCTTAACCAACTGAAGTTCTCACAGTTGCATCCATTGCTTAATTTGTTTCATTTACACAGCTGATATATGTGTTGTGTGCCTCGTTGCAGAGGAAATTATGTCCTAAATGGACAGAGCTAAATCAGAACTGTATAGCTGACTGCAATACATCTTGAATATTTCCAGGTTATACAGAATTGGAAGGTAAGCTCAGCATCTTACAAGTTTTCGCCGGCTCTCTTTGCTTTGTTTTACTATTGCTCACATAACAACTAATATATGAGATAAAATATGTTGCTACGTTTCTTCATTTACTGAAGAAGGGTTTATACAAGGGCGATGTACTTGAGGACAATATTATGGAAATGGAAGAGGATGTAGATGAAGATGAAATGAGAGATATGATACTGCGTGTAGAGTTTGACAGAGCACTGAAAGACCTGAGTCGAAACAAAGCTCTGGGAGTAGACAACATTCCATTAGAACTACTGACAGCCCTGGGAGAGCTAGTCCTGACAAAACTCTACCATCTGGTGAGCAAAATCTATGAGACAGGCGAAATACCCTCAGACTTCAAGAAGAGTATAATAATTCCAATCCCAAAGAAAGCAGGCGTTGACAGATGTGAAAATTACCGAACTATCAGTTTAATAAGTCACGGCTGCAAAATATTAACGCGAATTCTTTACAGACGAATGGAAAAGCTAGTTGAAGCCGACTTCGGGGAAGATCAGTTTGGATTCTGTAGAAATATCGGAACATGTGAGGCAATACTGACCCTACGGCTTATCTTAGAAGCTAGATTAAGGAAAGGCAAACCTACATTTCTAGCATTTGTAGACTTGGAGTAGGCTTTTGACAATGTTGACTGGAATACTCTCTTTCAAATAGTTACAATTTTTACAGAAACCAGATGGCAGTTATAAGAGTCAAGGCAAATCAAAGGGAAGCAGTGGTTGGTAAGGGAGTGAGACAGGGTTGTAACCTCTCCCCAATATTATTCAATCTCTATATTGAGCAAGCAGTGAAGGAAACAAAAGAAAAATTTGGAGTAGGTATTAAAATCCAAGGAGAAGAAAAAAAACTTTGAGGTTCGCCGATGACATTGTAATTCTGTCAGAGACAGCAAAGGACTTGGAAGAGCAGTCGAACGGAATGAACAGTGTCTTGAAAGGAGGATATAAGATGAACATCAACAAAAGCAAAACACGGATAATGGAATGTAGTCGAATTAAGTCGGGTGATGCTGAGGGAACTAGATTAGGAAATGAGACATTTAAAGTAGCAAAGGAGTTTTTCTATTTGGGGAGCAAAATAACTGGTGATGGTCGAAGTAGAGAGGATATAAAATGTAGACTGCCAATGGCAAGGAAAGCATTTCTGAAGAAGAGAAATTTGTTAACATCAAGTATAGATTTAAGTGTCAGGAAGTCGTTTCTGAAAGTATTTGTATGGGGTGTAGCCATGTACGGAAGTGAAACATGGATGATAAATAGTTTGGAAAAGAAGAGAAAAGAAGCTTTCGCAATGTGGTGATACAGAAGAATGATGAAGTTTAGATGGGTATATCATATAACTAACGACGAAGTATTGAATTGGATTGGGGAGAAGAGAAGTTTGTGGCACAACTTGACTAGAAGAAGGAATCGGTTGGTAGGACATGTTCTGAGGCATCAAGAATACAATTTAGTATTGGAGGGCAGCGTGGTGGGTAAAAATCGTAGAGGGAGACGGAGAGATGAATACACTAAGCAGATTCAGAAGGACGTAGGTTGCAGTAGGTACTGGGAGATGAAGAAGCTTGCACAGGATAGAGTAGCATGGAGAGCTGCATCAAACCAGTCTCAGGACTGAAGACCACCACTATTACCACAACAACATGTTGTTACGAAAAGAGCCCTGAAATACGTATTAGTATTGCTGTGCTGCGACTTTCTTTGGATCATTAATGTTCAACAAAACAAAATATATTATGTTCTTATTATTCTGGATCTGGCTTTCTATTAAAGGAACATTTTTTCGTTACTGTAACGTGCCATAAAATTCAACATATCTTCCTTACTTTACAGTTATTGAAAAGGTTAATGAAAATTATTTCGTTATCAATACGGTTGCTACAGTATGCAATGATTGTTCAACATGAAAATTTTGAAGTGGATTTTTGTTATCAGTAAAACACCAATAAGTACCACGAATAACACGAGAACATGAGACTATTATCATAGAAAAAGATGTTTTTACTATAAGGTTTGCCAGGCCAGAACTACGCACAGCAAGATTTCTTTTATGTTATGAAGATAAATTATCTTTTTGCACTCTTAATAATATATCATCAGCAGCCAGCATCAACCTGTGAAACACATCACAAAATCTGCTGCTCTGCTCTGCAATTGCGAAAGCTGAACCAAATAATTTTAGTTTACTATTACCTGTCCACTTCTATGTGGTATGATTGGTTTCATATAATGCAGTTTGAATGCGCCGCGGCAGCGGCTCGTTCGTTCGTAGCGCAGTTCTGCACCACGAGTAATATTTAAATAACTGAATATGTCTTAAAAGGATGGGATAAAATACCAGGCAAGCTTATTACAAATCATAATGCAAGTTTTCACTAAGTAACTCTATTCAAAACATTTAAACAGATTAAATTATTACACACCTTTACAATGAGAATGGCGTACGTCTCTCAATCGTGACAAAAGAATGCTACGCAAGCATACAATATAACGTCACAGGCTCTTCGTACTCACATAACTCGAAGAAGACGACAGAGAAATTAATATTCGGTCACTACTATTTATACTTGTCACATGTTCTCATCTTTGTTTGATATTTAATAAGTATCGTCTGTGGCGGTTTCAGTACTCGCCGACACAGATAACATCTTTAAAAAATCAGTTCATAATTCTATACAAGATCAAAACATGACACATAATGCCTCCTCTTTATTACATAAAATTCACACAATCGTTGTCCGCACAATTACAATCATCCAGTTCAATTATTCTTTTCTCCCTTTTTTTACCACATATAATATGTGGTTTGCTAAGAGACATTACAAATTCACTTAGATTGTGTCACAGTATGTGTGCTTTAATATAGAGAGGATGGCCAGCTTGCTGTGTATTCGTGTTAGCATGATGTTCAGTTGTTCAGGAACAACGTAATTTCAGTAGACATGATGCCAATCTATGGCACTGAAAGTTCACTGTATGCAGAACTGAATCACTAGCAGACTGTAATTTACTTATGCAACTTTATAACTCAAAATACCGAGTCAGTATTGGTTAATTTGTTCTGAAATTAACTGACACAAATCGCATGTGTGCGTTAGTATTAATGGGAACCTTGCCCTTGGGCATTATCATATGCAGCTGATAAAAAAATTTTTTGTCATTATTTCAAAGTCTGCATTTCACTGAGGACCTCATTCTGAGACTTGGTGAATATTTCGACAGATCCACAGTAAAGAAATGTTCTGTGCCTCTTCTGAAACCTCGTCTTAAACCAGTAACTGTACCATCGATTCTGTCTATTTGAAGTACCTCTCGTCAGCTTCTTGTTCAATGGAAGCGATGGAAAACAGAAACTTAGAACTAGCTATTGCAGCCAATTTGGCAACTTGTGCCTAGTATGGACAGGAAAGACGTTTCGTGGAGTTAAATGGCTTTCTTTAGTGCTTAGAGCCGCTAAAGCTATCCAAAGATTGGCATGCTATAAAGTCATACAGTGAAATTAGTTTTGCTCTAATAGAAACGCCAGATACTCTTACACTTTCATGTTCTGTCGTGATGAATACTGGCCCGACTATGCAGTTACATGCTGGTAAAAGTGAACCACAAAACTTGGTACAAGGACGTTTCCATTAACTCTGAACCATTAGACCCTGGTATGCATACCTTGGGTTCACCAGACCTGCAGACAGTTTTAACTTTTAATTACTATTTGAAAGTTTTTAAAATTGTGCCCCAGCTTATCAGGTATGCTCCCTAGCAGTTTCCAGTAACACGATAAGGTACCCTTAGAAATCAAGATTAGTTTTAAGTGACACTTACATTTTCGTCTTTATACACACACTTACATAACATGGGCCCGATCTATGGATCATGTTGTAGTGTTATCAAATTAGATTGTGGTGTAATCGACTACATTTTGTCGGAATTCAGAGAATGCGCTATTGGTACACCTAAACATTGTTATCATGGCACAAAATATAATTGTTACAACTCACAACAGATAGCATATCCCTGTGTTGTGTAACAGAGTGAAATATTGTAGTGGGTTATTACGAGTATGTGAAGCAATACAGTAATGTTGTGGGAGTTTGCTGCTCAGCAGTGGTGTGTTTGATATTCGATACGAACGAGGAAGAAAGGTAAGTGTCACTTTTAACACTAAACAACAAAATGAACAACAGTTACAATCCTTCAGTTGACAGAAGAAGAGAGGTTATTTCTTCACATTATTTTTTCAGATATAATGTCAGAATCTACATCTATAAAAAGGAACAGGAAAGGAGATAGCATACACTTATCAAGACCAAATTTTGAATCAGTTGTTAGTCAATGGGGAGCTGATGATTATGATTTTCTTTTAGATAAAGTATAGCTTCAGATGAAAACCATGAAGTTGCTCCTCAGGGAGCGCCATGCAGCTCTCTGAGTGGAGAACAGACTAGTAGTGATGATAGTGATAGTGATAGTGATGATGATGATGATGATTATGAGGATGATGTAGGTAATAATGCCTCTGGAAAAATAAACATAAAAATGCTAACATATATATTGCTCCAAATGGTATGCAATGGAGTAAGTGCCCCTCAGTGCCGAATGAAATACCTGCACACAATTTGGCGAAATTTAGTTAGCGTTAGTGTTAGTGACGATGATGATGATAATGATGACAATGACATAGGTAACAATGCCTCAGGACAAATAAGCAGTGAAAATGCTACCATATATATTGCTCCAAATGGTAAGCAGTGGGGTTAGTGCCCCCAGTGCCAAATAAAATGCCTGCACATAATTTAGTGAATAAGTATTCCAGGACCAGCAAGGGGCATAATCAGTAACACCCCCAAAGATGCTTGGGATTTATTTATTCCTCTAGCCATTGCGGATGAAATTGTGATACACTCAAACTTAGAAGCAGGAAGAGTTTTTGTGCCAAGAAAAATAAACTGGAATGATCTAGCTAGAGACGAAATGCTCGCCTTCTGGGTGATTTTACTTCATATTGGAGAGGATAAGGTTTTGGATGTTCCAATCAAGGAACTTTTTCAGTCGGTTTCAGGCAATAAGAAGATTCGTTAGAATCGATGACAAAAGAACAAAGAGGCTAGGTTACAAACCGATAAGCTTGATCTTATATCCTGTGACAAACAGAAAATATTTACTGGCAGTGCAAGAAAATAATGATACCTAGAAGTAATGTAACTGTGGATGAACAGCTAGTTCCATTTAGGGGCCTGTTATGGGTTTGCGCGATATATGCCAAACAGGCCTGGAAAGTGTAAAATGAAGATATTCTGGATGTGCAAAGCTAAGCTGGTTATGTCACTGACAGGCCTGTGTACACGGGAAGAGGACCAGGTGAGCCACCCCAGAAAAATGTGGGCCTCACCACAGAGAAGACCCTTGCAGGCAATATATTGCTGGTGCAGCCAGAAATGTTACTGTAGATAATTATTTTACAAGTGTACCATTAGCAGAACATGTGTTGTGTAAGAACCTAATTGTTGTGGGAACAACAATGATGAATAAAACAGAAATTCCAAAAGAGGTGATGCCAAATAGGAGCAGAGCGGGACGTTCAAATGAAGATGGTTGGTTTTTCACCAAAGAAAAACAAGTGTGTAGTCCTCCTACACTCCATGCATCATGACAAATCTGTAGATGAACAGTATCCAAATCTGAAGCCTGAGATTGTGAAATTTTTTAACTAAACAAAGGATGGTGCGTATGTTATGGATCAACTAGTGCCTGATTATACATGCAAAGGACAAAGTAAACGCTGACCAGTGGCTCTCTGGTACACCATAAGGGATGTATGCACTCTAAATCGCTTTATTCTTTTCAAAACACAACATCCCATGGATCACAAAGGGATTTTGCACAAGAGGAGACTATTCATTAAGGATAGTTCAGTTGAGATGATATAACCATTTATGACCAGAAGATCGCCTAATCACTTTCTACAGAAATCCATCTACCTGTATAGGGAAAAGTTCATTACTATTCCTAAAACACAAAACAGCAGTAGTAACAACAGCACAGTGAGTCGTCAGAAGAGACGGTGTTCATTGTGCCCTGCTTCAAAGGACAGAAAAACCAAGACAGTGTTCTGTAAATGCACAAAACGTGTGCCAGGACCATAGAAGTGTGGTGTATATCAATTGTAAAAATTAATGTCATCCTTGTATGCTTAGCGATTTGTTCTTTGTGAATACCATAACCGCCAGTGTGAGAACAGTTTTAGTAATGTAATTTATTTAATGAAAATTATTCAGGGTTAAAAATGTACTACTTTTGATTTAATAAAAGCGTTAAACATGATCACAGCTGTCTTTTATTATACTGATAAGCTTTAAAACAAAATTTTTCTTCAGGTTCATATCCAGGAGATACTTTTTCCATTTTAATTCTCGAATTAGACACAACAGGTCCTTTGGACGCAGGGTATTTAAATGTGCATAAAATGTAGGTAATGCACAGAGGGATTAAATGACTTAATTGACGCTATTGATAACTTGGAAAAATTCATCAGAAGGAACAATGATACCTCAATAATAAAGTACTTACTATTAATATCCAATTGTTTAAAAAATACAGTAAATTTTTTTGAAGAGACTGAAAGTAACAACATTACTTTTTTATGTGATAAAGTGATTTTAGTGCGTGTCCAAAGGAAGGATTATAGATACTCGCCAGATCGTATTATGTTTTGTAGTATTTTATTTTCAAGATCACCATACACTTACAAGTTTATAAGGAGCACAAACTAATACACGGCATAAGATTTGTCTGCATTTCCAAAGACATCCAGCAGTTGAGCAGCTAGGTGGCAATTACCTGTTGTATACAAATCAGAGGTTCCAATTTCTTTGTGAATCAGTTCATGTTGATTCACTAATTAGTCTGTGTTGCTAGTGACAAAATGTCAGTTAACAGACAGGCCACATCATTCTTTGCTTCCCCCTTCTCAGCTGACAGTTGTTTACAATCTCCCTTGTAATGACAAAGAACCCCTTTTTATGTTTTACATCCCATTCACATATTAAGATGTGTCACATACAATTGGATCAATAAAGAAGATCCAGATCAGACATAAGGTACCCAGAGTTTGAAACTGCTTCAGAAAGTACACAACCTATTATGGCGTAAATCTCTGCAGTTAAGAAGCTGCATGATGTGGAGTGTACACAGATCATAAATTATTGCTAAGAAACTTAAAGTCCTTTATAAAATCAACCTAGAGTGACAAAATATCAAACTTGTGTTTAATATTTTCAATGGGAGGACTGTTCTAGGTTTGTTTGCCCTGGGGGAACATTATCTTACTGAAAGTTTTGAAAGCACTGCTAAATCCATCAAAATTAATTTGTATTTGGTGGAACATTTTAAATATTAGCTGACCTTTAGAGATATCCATTTCAAGGATGCACTGCTGAAACAACTTTCCAGCACAGTATCAGATATTTCGAAAGGTTTTTATCACGGCTGAATATATGGAAACATTGTCCTGATCGCACATTTGGATTATCCAATGACACTCATTTGCACATGTCTCATACCCCTCAGGCTCTTCTAGAAATGTCCAAGTACTGCACTGAGGACTCGAGTTTTAAATATATTTTGCCAGGAACGGTTTGCACAGATGCTGCAGAAAAAAGATATGGAATATATCAAACAATGGCAGTATGACATTATTTGGTATCTCTGGGGCAGGTATTCGAAATTGATTCCAAGCTAAGAATTGAGGCCCCACTGCCCTTGAAAATTCCAACATCTGTTCTTGGAGAAGTTGGAACAGATTTAGACTCTTGGCAAGCTGAATGTGTAGATGATGTCAGCTTACGACCACAACAACCGAACTTTGACTGCACAATGGATTTCAGTATGTATCAAATTCAGTCTGGTGAGGAATAATTGCCTTTTTTTACACATACTTTTCAGGGTACTGTGCCAATGCTGTTCTTAAGAAGCTGAGATGCGATACACGTAAAACATATCTAGAGTGAGGTAAAACACTATCAGCAATAGAAAACAGTGAAGGACAATGAGGTTATTAATGTTGTTATTTCTGCTTATTCGCTTGTTGAAATCATGGTCTCTGCAGAACATCAAACCGGCTTCATCAGATCCTCTTGCCAGAGAAGTTTACTTTTTAAGATTAGATGTTATTAAAAATAAAGACTTCTACCTAAGGGGGTCTTCTTTTACTTCAGGCAGATCACACAGGCGACAGAATTCTTCAGTAGGTAGTAAAAGTAACATGTAATATGTTTCTCAATAATTATGTTAAAAAATTAACGATAGCCATAACGGTAATTACAGCAAAAAGAGAAAACTGTCAACTGTAAAGTAGTTTGGAATAAATTTTGTGACAGTTTAACAAACGTTTGCATTGATAATTTTCCCAGCATTCCTAATTTTCTCTTCGCAATACGTGTAATTGCATTGTTAACACTGCAAGTGTACAATATTAAGACTATATTTTACTGACAAAGATTTCGTTTCATTAACAGCGGTATTCTGGTACATGTTTGACACTTCTGATGGCACATACAGACAGAGGTGTCAGATTTATGAAATCTCCCTTTGGTCTTTTTTTGTTAAAACTTGGTTGCATGACAGTTTACAATTAAACTAACCCAGGCGACAATATAGATGCGATCTTTGGTGAATCATTTACGTCTCAGTGAATTACAGTTCTCACTAAGTAATTAAACTTACAATCACCAGAATAATTATTTCATCCTGTCTGCTAACTTTTACTAAAACTATCTCTATCACAGTAACTCTAATAGTGTAATTTACAGGCTGTGGTGTATGTCGGTTTCTCTCACAACGTTTTTCTTAACAAGCAGTAAGATTTTGCAAATGATAGCAAACACAATAGAAGAAAATCACAGGCTCTTGCGGTAATGCAGCGACGGGTTAGCGGCGATGACGTCACAGTTGGCCGTGAGGCCTGTGTATCAGAAGCTGTGGGCTCAAACCCCTGCAGTCTTCTGCACGCCTGGCTGTCGAGGCGTTGGACTGCCTGGTTATGTCGTTCCAGCCTCGTCCTCAATCGAACATTATTTTAATGGGCTGAGGTTCTCTATTCATTGAATTATTTTCCAATATCGAACATGCTCTGCCCCAACAGATAGAAGTTGAAGCACGTTTTATTAAGTTACGCGTTACAAAGGAAGTGATCATCAATGTTGAATATTATTATTTTGTAGCGACTTTATTTTCTTGCAGAGTAATTCTGTCTTGCTCGTTCGAAACGCATCAGTAAAAGTGCTTCTGGATTGTGTAATGTAAGACGAATTGACGTTATTACGCATCGTAGTTACCACCTAGCCTCTTCACATTCGGCATACACGCGCCAGCGCGTATACACTGCAAAGCTTCAACACTGATTAACAGGCGCACACTGCATATGGTGAACCTCTGCCAAAATTTATCTACACAATTACTAATAAAGTGTGTTTTGTGACTTACCGCGTATTTTTATTTTTTTTTTTTTTTTTTTTTTCTTTATTGTAATTTTGAAACCTGAACAACCAGGTAGGCTGGCAGCAGCACAATACGCCGCTCTTCAGCCAAAGAGAGTACATGGAGATAAAACAAAGAAGAGACATTACATAGAAAAACGGCGGGAAAAAACAGGAGACACAAGAATATAAAAGCACAAGAAGCCGTTCACACTTGAGGACAATCCACACTATGAACTGGAGACCCGACGCACAAACACTGAAGAAGACGATGTCACTGGTGAACAATGGAGCGTGACGGCGAAACTGAACACTAAACATGACGGCACACACGATACACTGATGGCGGTGATCTCCGGCGCGCGAAAGTCCACTGAGCGTGTGCGAGTCCGGGGACCTGCCAAGAGGGCAACAGGGATCAGGAGGGGGAGAGGGGAGGAAAAGAGGATGCCATGGCGTAGGAGACGGGGACAGGAGGATAGGGACAGGGGAGGGGGGGCCCGGGGGACGAGGGACGAGAAAAGGAGGAGGGAGGGAAAAGGGAGAGAAGGGAGGGAGGGTGCCCTGAGGAGCAAGCACAGGAGGAGGGCGGGAGGATCAAAGTTGGTAGGAGGGGTAGATGGAGGGGAGGAGGGCATCATCAGGGAGGGGGAGCTGGCGGAAGCCACCTTGGGAGAGGGTAAGGAGGGTGGAGAGATGGAGACCGGGTGGGACATGGGAGTACAGGCGCGGCAGCGGGCGGGGGTGGGAGAGGATCGGGGAGACGAGCGGGTGAGGAGGATCGAGTTTACGGGAGGTGTATAGGATTCGTATCCTTTCGAGGAAGAGGAGGAGGTGGGGGAAGGGGATAAGGTCATACAGGATCCGCGTGGGGGAAGGGAGACGGATGCGATAGGCAAGGCGGAGAGCATGGCGTTCAAGGATTTGGAGGGATTTATAAAAGGAAGGGGGGGCGGAGATCCAGGCGGGATGGGCGTAACAGAGGATAGGGCGGATGAGGGACTTATAGGTGTGGAGGATGGTGGAGGGGTCCAGACCCCACGTTCGGCCGGAAAGGAGCTTGAGGAGACGGAGTCGGGAACGTGCCTTGGCTTGGATTGTCTGGAGATGGGGAGTCCAGGAGAGGCGACGGTCGAGGGTGACGCCAAGGTACTTAAGGGTGGGGGTGAGAGCGATGGGACGGCCATAGACGGTGAGATAGAAATCAAGGAGGCGGAAGGAGGGAGTGGTTTTGCCTACAATGACCGCCTGGGTTTTGGAAGGATTGACCTTGAGCAACCACTGGTTGCACCAAGCGGTGAACCGGTCAAGATTGGATTGGAGAAGGTGTTGGGAGCGTCGCAGGGTGGGGGCAAGGGCGAGGAAGGCGGTGTCATCGGCAAACTGGAGAAGGTGGACGGGGGGTGACGGCGGCGGCATGTCCGCCGTGTACAACAAGTACAGAAGGGGGGAGAGGACGGAGCCTTGGGGCACACCGGCGGAGGGGAAAAAGGTGTAGGAATCGGTGTTATGGATGGTGACATAGGAAGGACGGCGGGAGAGAAAGGAACCGATCAGACGAACGTAGTTAATGGGAAGGGCGAAGGTTTGGAGCTTGAAGAGGAGACCGGAATGCCATACGCGGTCATATGCGCGTTCGAGGTCAAGAGAGAGGAAGATTGCGGAGCGACGGGAATTGAGCTGTTCGGAAAGGAGATGAGTGAGGTGAAGGAGAAGATCGTCGGAAGAGAAGGATGGCCGAAAGCCACACTGGGTAACGGGGAGGAGGCGGTGCTGGCGGAGATGCTGGTGGATGCGGCGGGTGAGGATAGATTCCAGGACCTTGCTGAAGACCGAGGTAAGGCTGATGGGACGGTAGGAGGAGACGGCGGACGGCGGTTTGCCAGGTTTGAGGAACATGAGGATACGGGAGGTTTTCCACAGGTCGGGGTAGTAACCGGTGGACAGGACTACATTGTAGAGCCTGGCCAGGGTGGAGAGAAAAGAGACAGGAGCTTCACGAAGGTGACGGTAGGTGACACGATCGTGACCAGGAGCGGTGTTACGTTTGGTGCGGAGTGTATTGATGAGATCCTGTGTGGTGATGGGGGCATTAAGGTCCGTGTGTGGAATGTTGTCCAAGTACTGGAAACCAGGAGCGAGGGGAGGGATAGAGGTGTCAGTTCGATCGCGGATATCTGGGAAGAGGGAGTAATCGAACTGGGGATCATCAGGGATGGAAAACACATCGGACAGGTAGGAGGCAAAGTGATTGGCCTTACTAAGGGCGTCAGGGAAGGGGTGATCATCGTGGAGAAGAGGATAGTAGGGGGAGGGTTTAGTTCCGGTAAGGCGACGGAAAGCGGTCCAGAACTTGGACGAGTTGATAGGGAGGGTAGCAGTTAAACGGGTGCATGTCTGTCGCCAGTCCCGGCGTTTCTTGGCCGCGAGCAAATTTCGAATGTGTCGCTGTAGTTGCCGGTGGCGTCGTAGTGTGTCCGGGTCACGCGTGCGGAGGAAGGCACGGTAGAGACGACGGGATTCACGGAGGAGGAGGACGGCCTGTGGTGGTAGGGTAGGACGGTGGGGGTGGATGGCAACAGTAGGGACGTGGGCCTCCACGGCCTCAGACAAGGTCTGCTGGAGAAAGGAGGCGGCTTACCGCGTAAGCAGAGTTGTAAACTATATGCATTTGTCACGAACCGTGGGAACGAGTATTAAATATTCTTGGAGTAAGTAGTGTCAACCATCGTTCGCTTATATAAACGTCTTTAAAGAACAAGAGATATACAGTTGTTGATTTGAGCTCTACTTCAAATAGTTCCCGACTTGACGTCAAAATGCGAAATAAACGTGAATGCCAGCTGTCGGTTGCTACTGGATGGCGAACGGCGGCCACACAGCTATTGTCTGTCGTCGCCAACAGGTGGCAGCGCGGTAGTCAATGTTTTGCTCACGACAGTACGTGTTTGTTAACTCTGTAGTATTAACACCTGTATTCAAGACGTCGACCTATTTACAGTTTCATTGTAAGTAAAATATAGGCTTAGTATTATACAAACTCAGTGTTAAAACTGCAATTACGCATTTCGAGAAGAGAAAATTAGGACTGAGGGGAAAATGACAAATGTAAATGTTCGTTATCCTGTCACAAAATTTATTCCAAACTACTTTACAGTTGAAAACTTTCTCTTTTTACTGTTAGTACCGTTATGGAGAAACATAACACCCTACTTTTACTACCGGTACACACTAAATAATTCTGTAGTCTGTGTGATCTACCTTACTACAAGACAGCTCCCTTAGGTAGCAGTCTCTTTAAATTGCATCAACAGGAAATTTCTCTGGGAAGAGCATCTCATGAAGCTGTGTTCATGTTCTTTAGACATCAAGTTTTTAGCTACCGAATAAGTAAAAATAACAGCATTAATAACCTCATTATTATGACAATACGACCTATTTCTGCCCGTGTTTCTTATATGTCCATCATTTTCTATTACTAAAAGACTTTTATCTAGCTCTAAATACGTTTTAGATGTCTCACATCTCAGCTTCTTAAGAACAGATCTAGCATAATACCCTCATGAGTATGTGAAAACAGGCAAGTATTCCTGAACAGACTGAATTTGTTCCTCACTGAAATAGATTATAGCATAAATGTTTGTTGGAGGTAAGGTCACATCATCTTCACAGTCAGTTATAAAAGAATCTGAATCTATTCCAACTTCTCAAAGAGCAGATGATGGAATTTTCAGGGACAGCAGAGTCTGAATCCTAACCTTGAATTGAATGTCAAAATCTGTCTCAAGATACCAATCATTGAGATCCTTCCACTGTTCGCTATTTCCCAAATCTCGCTTCTACGGCATCTGTCTGAACATTTCATGGCAAAACATATTTAAAATTCGTGTCCTCGCTGCAGTACTTGGTCATCTCTAGACTGTGAATGGTGTCTGATATGGCCAAATGTGTGCTATTGGATAATTCAAATGTGTGTTCAGGACGACATTTCCATATGTCCAACCACGATGAACAACTTTCTACATATCTGATATTTTTGTCGCTTGTTCCGGAAAGTGGTTTCTGCAGTGCATCCTTGAAAGGGATAATCTACCAGGACATCAAACATTTAGAATATTCCACCATGTACAAATTAATTTTGATGAATTTAGCAGTGCTCTCAAAACTTTCAGCAAGATAATGTTCCTCCAAGGCTAACAAACCCCGATAAGCGATCTCACTGAAACTACTAAGCACAGGTTTGGCATTTTGTTGCTCAATGTTGCTTTTATAAAAAGCCTTTAAATTAAGTTTGTTGGCAGATTTTATTATCTCTGTATGCGCTCCATCATGTAGCTTTTTAACTGCAGAGAACTTTGTCACTAGCAGATGTATACTTTCTGAAATTGTTTCAAACTGTGGGTACTTTATTTTCTCATCAGTATCTTTCTTACTGATTCAGTTCTTTCTCACACATTGTAATATGTGAACAGAACATAAATCACAAAGAGGGGTTTTGTGTCATCACAGGGGTGTTTGTAAAAATTTGACAGTTGAGAAGGGGAATGATGTGGCACATGTGTTAATTGAAACCTTATCACTAACAACACAGGCTAATTAAGGGGCTCCGGAACGCCCTATACTTGCAATGTTAAAATAACGCTTCTAAATTACATCTTTCCTCACAAAGTATTTGAGGTAGGAAGTTGAACTTTTTACAGATTATTTATTGGAATATGGGCTACAACTTAACACAGGGATTTTACAAAATTTTAGTTCTGTTATTAAAGATGATTTTTTTTCAATTGTAATGAAAATTCACAACATTTTTTTGCAATTTTTTATTTACATATTCAAAAATATACAGTTTTTTGGAAAAGGGCTGTGTTAAATTATGCAGAAGGTACTGTGTAACATTTACTGAAAGTTTGAAACAAATATGTTTGGAAGATCCTTAGAAAACATGTAATTAGTATGAGAAAATAAAAGTTTTGGGAATTGAGCGACAAAGATTGGATTAACTTTTTAGTGCATTCCAGGTCCATAGGATGGATTATCTTTATCCTCTGCAAACTCCTCCTCCAGCTTCCTCTTGTTCCTCCTCCTGTTTACTCTTGCTTGTATTTCTAGACTCTTTACAGCCCTGTCTGCAGCCCGAAGGCGTTCCTTGTCTAAAGCAAGCATCGCTCGTTGTTGTGTTTGTAGATTTTGCTACCATTTTCTTCAGTTGCAGTTACTGCAACACTGTTCCAAAAGGTGGTCATGTATGAACACTTATCACATTTCAGTTGTATTTCACTTGCAAGTCCTACGTGCTTTATTATGGAGAGTTCCAGACCAACTTCACTTCAATGAATACATCTTACACAGCTTGAAAAACTTCCTTTGAGAACCGAAATATCAAATATTTCATTCACATCCGATTCGCCCATAAAACATTCATAGTTTTCACTCATTGAACCAAGCTTCTTCTGTGAAGTATTTTCTTTCCCACTTTGACTGCTATGGGCAGGTGTACTTGAGAGGTTAGGTTCACTCACTTGGTTATCGTCTTTATTGTTTACAGTAATAACACATACCCTTGGCTTTCCAACATTTCTGCTTTTCTTAAAAGCCTTCAGAGGATTTCTAATAACTTTACTTTTACTCGTTATTATACTTCAACAAAACAGAGACTCAAGAAACAGAATTAATTACGAATATTTTCGAGATAACGACAGAGTAAATAAACATGAAGCAATCGACAATCACACCAGAGATATATATTTAACTGATGTGTCGACAGAAGTGCGGACACAGTGTTATTTTGAGGGGGCCGATAGGCACGCTATCTAACGCAGACGGGCGTGAATTCTGGAACAGGATAACTATTGAACGGTAGCAAGAAAAGTACGTAGCTGCTTTATACTTAACTTTATTCGTTGATGAATACAGCGTTCTTCTGGAGACATTTATACTATAACTCTCAAAGTAGGTAAGGCTAATGGCGCCTTGCTAGGTCGTAGCCATGGACTTAGCAGAAGGCTATTCTAACTGTCTCTCGGCAAATGAGAGGAAGGCTTCGTCCTTATTGTCGCTAGCAATGTCGTCGTACAACTGGGGCGAGTGCCCGTCCGTATCTCGAGACCTGCCTTGTGGTGGCGCTAGGTCTGCGATCACACAGTGGCGACACGCGGGTCCGACATGTACTAAATGGACCGCGGCCGATTTAAGCTACCACCTAGCAAGTGTGGTGTCTGGCGGTGACACCACATTCCTCCCCCGCAAATCGGCGAACGGTCGTGAGATAAGGCTTCTGCCCGCCGTGGGGAGGACCCCATGTTGACATATGCGATGAGGTGGGGAGCCTAACAACAGGCGAGGCTGTGCCACCCGCACCCGGCCATTCGGTCTGAGGGCAGCTAGGAAACGCCTGAAAACCTAGTCCAGGGTGCACGTCAACATGCGGTGTATGCGCCCGTAAAGAGACAAGAGGGGCCGAAGGGTCGACCTCCATTGCGTCGGGGTAGCCGACGTGCGATGACGTCATGTGGTCCGGAGCGGGCGGGAGTTCCATGGCAGAGGACAGCTGGTCACGGGAAGCGATCGGCGGCGCGTGACCCTGGGTGGCGTTTGGCGGCTGCAGCAAAGCATCCACTGTGGGCGGCGCCGGCTGGAGAACAGGCGGCGGCGGCGGCGGCGCGTCGCCATGGGGCAAAATGGAAGGCATCGTCGGTAACACCTGGGGATGAGGCGAGCCGGTAGATGGGTCCCCAGGGCGCTGTCCGGACGGCACCGTCGCTGAAAGCAGACGGGGAGCGGCAGAACACGTGCGACGACAGAGGCGCAGCTGATTGAGATGCCGACGCACCTCACCAGAGGCCCCCAAAACCAAATCCATCGCGCGGCCGAGGCAGCGAAGAATGCGCCCTGCGAACCAACGCCGTGAACCTCGATAGTTGCGATAAAATACAACGCCGCCTGGAGCAAAAGCAGGAGTCTGCCGCTGCACAGGAACCTGATTCGGCGGATGCAGCAAAGACATCAAGGTGCAATGAGGACGACCATGGAGCAACTCAGCCGGCGAGCGACCATCTCGGGGCTGAGAGCGATACGACGACAAAAAGAGCAACAATGCGTCCCCCCGAGAATGCGACTCTTTCAACTTTAACATCTGTGACTGGAAAGTCCAGACCAATCGTTCAGCGGCACCGTTTGACTGAGGCGAAAACGGCGCGGATGTCAGATGTTGAATACCATTGGCCTGGCAGAATGACTGAAATTCTGCGGACATGAATTGTGGGCCATTGTCGGAAACAATAGTCTGCGGAAGACCTTCAATGCAAAAGATAGCAGACAACGCCTGGATGGTGGCAGAGGACGTCGTGGAAGACATCCGGACAACAAAAGGAAAATTACTGAAGGCATCTACCAGAACCAACCATCGAGCATTCCAGAATGGACCAGCAAAATCAATGTGCAAGCGTTGCCAAGAGGAAGTGGCTTTTGGCCATGCAAAGACTTTCCGCGGCGGTGCGGATTGTTGTTCGGCACACGCCATGCAAGAAGAACACATATTCGTAATCGCAGCATCGATTCCGAACCAAGTACAGTGCTGACGAGCAAGTTGTTTCGTTCGCACTATACCCCAATGTCCTTGGTGAACAAGCCGTAAAACAGAGGACTGTAACGAACGTGGGACCACTACTCTGGACTGATCATTATCAGAACGCAACAACAAAACACCACATCGAACAAAAAGTCTCTCCTTGTGAGCAAAAAATCGGCGAAACAACGGATCCTCGATCCGAGACTTTGACAAAGGCCATTGCGTATCAACAAAACGCAAAACAGTAGCAAGGACAGGGTCAGTAGCTGTGGCTGCAGCTACACGACGAAAATCAATCGGAAACGATTCGACCACTTCATCGGTTTCCGAATCAATGAACATGCAAGCAAGTTCGGAAGAATCGAATGCTTTATCCTCAGCAACAGGCAAGCGGGACAACGCATCGGCGTTTCTGTGCTGAGCAGTGGACCGATACAAGATATCGTAGCGGTACTGTGAGAGGAAAATAGACTAGCGAATGAATTTCTGCGCTGTACGCGGAGGTACAGGCTTGTTCGGATGAAAAAGCGACATCAAAGGTTTGTGGTCTGTGATGATGGTAAAGTGACGACCATACAAGAAATCATGGAACTTAGTAACACCAAACACGAGAGCCAAAGCTTCTTTCTCTATCTGTGAGTAATTTCTTTGCGCAGATGAGAGCAATTTTGACGCAAAGGCAATAGGGCGATCATGCGAGCCAACTTTGTGCACAAGCACAGCACCGATCCCGAAATCCGACGCATCAACCATCAACAAAAGGGGTTTCTGGGAATTGAATGGCGTAAGGCAAGTATTTGAAATCAACGCCGATTTCAACTGGCGAAAGGCGCGTTCGCATTCCGTCGTCCAGAGAAACGGAACACCTGTACGGCGTAAGCGAGGAAGCGGAGCTGAAATGGAAGAGACATTGCGCACATTCACTCACACCGTGCGATTCTAAATCGTTCAATGTTCGTGCGACCTCATCACGCAATGCGTGAGTAACATTGCGCGCTCTGAAAAATTTCGGTTCCGCGTTTACTTTCAGTTCCAAATGTGCGTCATAGTTTTTAGCACAACCTAAGCCCGGTGCAAAAATGTCTGCAAATTCGTCACACAGACGAGAAACACTGTCTGAAGGCACAGTTTGATTCACTGATAGGACCTGATTTACAATAGACATGTTAAATAACTGAAATAAATCTAAACCAAACAAGTTCACTGCAGTAGAAGAACGAAGAACATAAAATGACACAAGTTTTGTATGTCCCTTGTATGTGGCAAGAAGGCTGCACTGTCCTGACACAGGTATATTCTGTCCTGAATAACTATGTAACTTAACATTTGCGGCACGCAATGGAGGTTTGCCCAGTTGTTTGTACGTGTCGTGATTGAGCAATGAAACTGCAGCTCCGGTATCGAGCTGGAACGGTATGACCTTGCCATTAAAGTCCAAATCTACAAAAAGTTTATTGTCCTGCTGACGACAAGAGCGACTGTTTTGTGCAATTTGAACAGACACTTGTACAGAATCACTTGCTAATTGACGTGATTTCCGGCGACGCACAATTTGTGTGGGACGAACACAGTCACTGTTAGAGAAAGTGGCACTGGACAAATCGGAATTAACTACATGAATGTCCATGGGCGAAGGTCCACGATCCTGAGTGTCCTTGGTTCGATTCCGGCGCGAAGCAAAGGGCCTGGAATGATTGTGATGGTCTGATCTGAGCTTTTTCTGGCAAACACTTTGAACATGTCCTTTCCTATTGCAGAAAAAGCAAATAGCTTGGCGTGATGGGCAACGTTCACGCGAATGTCGAGTAGCACACCGCGGGCGTGATTTCACTGCATTTGTGTGCTGGCGCGGCACTCCTGGTTTAGAGCGCGGCGGCAGCTGCGTTTGTGTGCGCGAGGGCAGTTGACCGGGCCGCGCATCTTGCCCGGTGGGCCGGTTAATGTTACACACTGCTGGCGAAGTTTCAAAAGATTCCTGAGCACAGTCAAGTGTGTCTTGCCTATCCAATATGTCTATCACTTGTTGAAGGGAGGGATTAACTAGTTTCAAAATTTGCTCCCGTATGCGAACATCAGAAACGTTCTGTGCAATTGCATCACGTACCATTGTATCTGAATAAGAAAGGCCACAGTCACAGTCAAAGGCACAGTCCCTAGTAAGTCCTTGCAATGTTGCTACCCACTCCCTATTAGTTTGACCGGCCGTACATTTTGTACGAAAAAACGTATACCGTTTTGCAACCACATTAACTGTTTCTTTGAAATAGGTATCTAAAGCAGACAAAATTTCTTTGTAGGACAGAGTTGCTACGTCGCGTCAGGGAAACAATTTCACTATCACACGGTAGGTGGACACACCGACACAAGAAAGCAAAAACGGCTGCCGCTCATTACCTTGCATTCTGTAGGCGGCTAGATGGAAGGCGAACTATCGGGACCATTCTGTCCACGATTCGTGCGCCGCATCAAAACTGCGAAACGGCGGTGCAACTGCATGTTGTGGCTGCGGTACCGGTGAAGCGGCGGCTGCCGCATCGGTTTGAATGGCACGTTGACCCTGGACGAGCTGTCCAAGGGCATCCAATAACGCCTGCGTCTGCTGATTCTGCAAGCGATAAAATTCGGACAGTACATCTGGAGATTGTGGCGAAGCCATGACACAAATAAATCAGAGCAAAGCAAGGAGAAAGAACACGATCCTTTAAGCCTCGTCGTCAAATGATGTGTCGACAGAAGTGCCGACACAGTGTTATTTTGAGGGGGCCGATAGGCACGCTATCTAACGCAGACGGGCGTGAATTCTGGAACAGGATAACTATTGAATGGTAGCAAGAAAAGTACGTAGCTGCTTTATACTTAACTTTATTCGTTGATGAATACAGCGTTCTTCTGGAGACATTTATACTATAACTCTCAAAGTAGGTAAGGCTAATGGCGCCTTGCTAGGTCGTAGCCATGGACTTAGCAGAAGGCTATTCTAACTGTCTCTCGGCAAATGAGAGGAAGGCTTCGTCCTTATTGTCGCTAGCAATGTCGTCGTACAACTGGGGCGAGTGCTCGTCCGTATCTCGAGACCTGCCTTGTGGTGGCGCTAGGTCTGCGATCACACAGTGGCGACACGCGGGTCCGACATGTACTAAATGGACCGCGGCCGATTTAAGCTACCACCTAGCAAGTGTGGTGTCTGGCGGTGACACCACATTAACCATCACAGGTTAGCCACAACACATACTTTATCTCACACCACTAAAATGTACCTGATGAACACGGACGTTAATAATAACACCATTTGACAGCAGTTTAACAGTGCCACAGTGGGTCACGCCCATGTAGAACACACTTAAAAAAAATTAAAAATAGTTGTAGTCTTCGGAATTGAATAAATTATATATCTATTAAAATGTAATAGTCTGCAGATTAAGAAAACGCAAAAAAGTAAAAATTGAACTTTTCATGATTTTGAGCCTTTCCAGAGTCCCTTAAAACAAATTGCGTGTAGTCTATGAAATATTTTCTTAATTAGAGTGAAGAGTTCTTCACCATTTACGTTCCTAACTGGAGATATAAAAACCTGAGCACTAGTTGCCACAATTTTAGAACTGAATCCAGTTTCCAAAATGTTACCTCCTGTGTAGCCCAAATAGTGTTTCAAGTGAATTTTGTCAACCATTAGTGAAACAACATAATCTGATTCACAAAGGAACTGTATCTTCTGTTTTGTACAACAGAAAATTGCCACCTAGATACTCACCTGTTTGGTGTGTTTCAAAATATGGACTAATCTTATGCAGTGTATTGGGACAGGGTAGCACAAGACACTGGTGATATTGAAAATAAAATCCTACAAAATATAATAAAATCTAGCTAATACCTGTAATGTTTCTTTTGTTCACCCATTAAATTCACTTCCTCACATAAGAAATTAATGTTGCTACTTTCAGTTTCTTCAGAACAATTTACCATATTTTCCAATATTTGGTTATGAATAGCGAGTGTCTGTTGTGAACTATCATCATTCTTTCTGGTGAAATTTCCCAAGTTATCAATAAAGTCAAGCAAGTCTTTTAAATGGTTTACAGTTACTGGGAAACTACTTGTACCAAGTTTTGTGGTTTCAGTTTTACCAACTGCATATTCTGGTCAGTATTTATTATAACAAAGCTCTCACTACGGTAAGTGATTAATATTGAAATAAGAGCTAATTTTGTTAATATTAAATTTTAGATTAATGTACTTACTTCTCCTGTAGTCTATCTATTGAAGGTATCGGTTTCCTGACTGTATTTCGATCTTAAAAGAAGTAATTCGTAAAGGCTGTTAGTCGCTAGTTTGTTTACGTTTTTTAGGCGTAAATATGGCACGAGTGTAGATTTTTGTTTTTGACTAGAGTTATCCTTTCAAATCCTAACTAATTCGTTTCTCTCATACAGTGTTCATGTAGTTAAAACTTTCGAAAATAAGTTTAAAAGTTTGTATACATTAGTGTTTATTTACGGATTAGTACAGGTCTTGTGTCAACTTATTGTCTGCTATTGTGTTAAGTTTGCCTATCAGACCATATGTGACAAAGGGGCTGTTTGCCATAGAAATTTGAAAGAAGCGGTGTTCTGTGTAGACTGTAAGTTATGGTTTCGTGGAGGTAATAAAATGAGGCTCTTTGATGGCAGTGTAAGTTATGTAGAAAGGACAGAAAAATCGCTGAACATGAGGCAAAAATTTGTGCCCTTAAGGCTGAACTAGAAAACGCGAACTAGGAATTATGTAATTTAAGGGAGGAAAAAGAGACTGGGAACTGGGAAAAAGTAGAAAGCAAAGGGCGAAAAAGGGAAACACTTGAAAAGACTCCAGAAATTCAAATAATAAATCAGTTTGGGTTGCTATCTGAAGTGGAGGAAGGGCCTCATCCAGATGTAGTTGAAAGTAGGTTGAAGCAGAATATTAGCTTAAAGAAGAAAGACAGGTCAGAATCAAACCAGAATAGGAAAAGAAGAAGTCTGCTTATAGGCAGCTCTCATGGGCGGAGTGTGAGAAATTAGGTGCGGGGTACCAGGAAACAAGTTTTGTGAAACGAAGTGCTAGCCTTAGGCAGGTGACAGAAAGATCAGCTACGCAACGACTTTGAGAAGGAAGATCAGGTAATTATAGTTGTGGGAGCAGGAAACACCCTTGCTATGAATCCGAGATACAGTATTAGAAGTGACCTGGATAAAAATAGGAGCAGAAACTGGGCACACAAATGTGGCGTCTGTGGAGGTCTTTCAGCGCCATGATCAACCCTGGGTAAACACTGCTTTAAGGTATGTTAACAGTGAGTTGAATGTGCTGCTCCAGACACCGACAAAATCTCACGTATGTGTTGTTCCAGTTAATGCTATTGGTAGGTGGGGATACACTACATACGGCCTGCACCTAAACAGGAAGGGGGAAAATAAGTTAGCTTCTCTATTAGCAGAAACCGTAAGGGCGAGGGGGGGGGGGGAGGCAGTCGCACAAGAGGTGATACCTGTGGTTAATTGGTCCAGGTAGACAGGCTTTTTAGCTTAAAGCCAAAGTCCAGACAGACAACAATCAAGATACATAGAATAAAAGAAACTTCATGTACAGTAAATAGGGGCAAAGCTAAGGGCAGTATCAAGTTACTTCATCAAAATATCAGGGGAATAAAAAATAAAGTAGATGAGCTATTAGCGTGTTTAGATGGTCTCTAAAATAAGAAAGTGATTGATATACTCTGTCTGTCTGAACACCATGGAACAGTGGGGATGGATAGTGAACAGTATAAATGGGTATAATTTAGCATTTTTGACTTGTAGATCTAGGATGGATAAAGGAGGATTTGACACTTTCATAAAACAAGGGTATAAATACAAAACGCCGGCTGAAGTGGCTGAGCAGTTCTAGGCGCTACAGTCTAGAACCGCATGACAGCTACGGTCGCAGGTTCGAATCCTGTATTGGGCATGGATGTGTGTGATGTCCTTAGGTTAGTTAGGTTTAAGTAGTTCTAAGATCTAGGGGCTGATGACCTCAGAAGTGCTCAGAGCCATTTGAGCCATTAAATACAAAACTATAGAAGTAAGCAAATTTTGTGTTGATTAGCACTTTGAGGTTTCTGTATGTGAAGTTCACCTAGATAATGTAGTATTGATAGTAGCAACAGTGTACAGGTCCCCATTAGGAGACTGGGAGCTATTCATTATAAAGTTTGACTCCCTATTTTGCTGTCTGTCAGACAAAAAGGAGAATTTATTAATCCGTGGTGATTTCAAACTACACTTTCTGAGTAATTCTGATAGGAAAAGTGAACTAGAAGTGTTATTAACAACACATAACTTAGCATCAGTGGTCAATTTCCCTACAAGTACAGCACTCTAATAGATAATGTATTTGTAAGAGGATATGAAACAAACACATGCTTTCCCTGTGGTAAATGGATTGTCAGACCATGATGCACAACTGATTAACTTACAGAACCTAACAGCATGTCCAGTTGAGAAGCCATTAAGTAAAAGTGTTAGGTTGCTCAGCGTGGTATCTATAGAGCACTTCAGAGAAAGTTTCAGAAATGTTAACTGGGAAGATGTATATAATGAGCCAAATGGTAATGATTAATGCAACATATTTCTTAATAAATTTTATCCATTTTTGAACATTGTTTAACAAAGAAAATTACTAAATGTAACACCACAAACTTTTGAAAGAAACCTTGGTTTATTACAGGTATTACAATGTCTTCAGAAAGAAAAAGAAAACCGTATGAGACAACAAGAACTAGTAAATATCCAGAAGTAGTTTTACACTATAAAAATTATTGTAACACTCTCAGAAAAGTTGTAAGTAAATCAAGAAATATGTATGTCAAAGAAGAAATTAACAACTCTGGCAATAAAATCAAATCAATGTGGAATATTGTTAGAAGGGAGACAGGAAAAGTAACCACTGGAGGAAGTAATATTACTATTAAAGTACACAGAAGAGTCAGTTTTGAAAAATTTTAGTCAGATTGAGTTTCACCTAACAACCTCTTCTGAAATAAGTAAAGTTATTACGTTTTTGAAAAATAAATGTTCTGTTGGAGTAGATGACATCTCAGATAAGATATTAAAACAATGTGGAGCAATTATAACTGATGTCCTGAGTCACATATGTAATGCATTACTAACTCAAGGTATTTTCCCAGACAGGTGAAAATATACACTTTTCAGGCCTCTCTGCAGAAAGGGGGACACCACAGATGTCAATAACTATTGGCCAGTATCCTTGCTTACATAATTTTCAAAAATCTAACAGAAAGTAATGTAATCAAGAGTGGTTAGCCATCTCAACGTGAATGGGATACTTAGTAAATCACAGTTCGGATTTCGAAACTTCTGTTCCACTGAGACAGCAATATACAATTTCACTGTCCACATAATAGTTTTTAAATAGTAAAATGTCACCATTAGGAATTTCTGTGACTTGTCCAAAGCATCTGATTGTGTGAACCATGACATTATGTTACAGAAAGACAATACAATGGTGTAAATGGAATAGCATAAGATTGGTTTAAGTGATACCTACAGAACAGCAAACAAAAAGTTTCTTTGTATGGGTCAAGTGATTTATGGAATTGTCCCACTTCATGTAACTGGGGTAAAATTACGTTAGGTGTTCCATGGGGTTCAATCTTGGGCGCCTATTGTTTTTGATATATGTGAACGATTTTCCTTCTTATCTGAAACCTGAAGCTGAACTGACACTCTTTGTTAACGATACAAGCATCATTATTACTCCAGCAAAAGAATATCCAATTCAAAATAATGGAAATAAAGTCTCTGGAAAAGACAGTAATTGGTTTCCTGCAAATGGACTTACTTTAAACTTTGAAAAAAACCCAATACACCTAGTTTTCTTCTGTAAAAATTACAGTTACTTCAATAAATATAACTCACCAACAGAAGTCAGTAGACAGGGTAGAGCATACTAAATTTTTGGGTGTACATATATATCACAATCTTAATTGGAAAGTAATTTAGATTTTCTAAGGCGACTAGGTTCTGCAACTTTTGCAGTCAGAATAATTGCCCATTTTGAGGAGATACAAATTACTAAGCTATCACAGTTTGCATACTGTCACTCTCTGATGTCATAGGGAGTAATAATTAGGGGTAAGGTCAGCAACAATTTTAACTGTGTGGGCGGGATAAGTCTCAGTGTTAAGAGACTATACAGGAATTCGAAATATTTATGTCTCACTGTGCGGAAAGTGAGTCGCAGACATCGACAGTAGCATTGCAGTCAGATGTTGCGGCAGAAGCCAATGGAGGTTTCCGTCCCGATCTCGCATTTTTACTCAGATTTGACGCAGTAGACATACCGTGAGCGTGAGTGTCCGTAATTCCGTTCCCATTTGTAACAAAATTTTAACCCGGAGTTGTTTCGGGGGCACCCTTTTTTTTGTTACATGCCATCTTAGTTGTTCCGCTATCCGATCCTGACGAACTGTAAACTAGTGAGCTGGGGTGACTTGTAGTGACGATGGCTTCGGACCTCTGGCAGGTTGCTCGGACAGTGGAGCCAACTGCAGTCAATATTGGTTACTTGTGCGTCCTGTCATAGTATGATAGTCAAGTGTGTGACTCCCACACGAGATAGCACCGACAGCGGCTACTGACCGTATACAGAGAAGGGCAGCACAAATAATCACAGGTGTGGTTGACCCACGTGAGAGTGCCACGCAAGTGTTAAAACAACACAATCGGCAGACACTTGAAGAGAGTGCAAGTTATCCCACGAGAGGCCGCTTACGATATTTCGCAGGCGACTGTTAAGCAAGGAGTCCAGAGGCGCTCTCCAGCCACTACGCGTCACTGCCATAAGGAGGCTGAAGGCAGAGGCAGGCCGGCTACAACACCGAGACGTCTCAGCACTCGCCATTAACGCACTCCGTACGCGAACGGAACGGGAAAAAATCTCGAAATTGTTACCGTGCCAAGTACTCTGCCATGTACTTCACAGTGGTTTTCAGTGTAGTACGGGCATGTAGTTGTGATGGTCAATTTGGTGCTTGTAAATACGTCACGTAAATGGGCGATTTAATGGCACAATTGTGTAAAATCGCGTGAGACATGCAGCCATCAAAGGAAATATACGGCACATTTCCAAAGTTCACTATTATGTCTCCCTATGCGTTTTAGAATCTGGATGACGTTGATGTATTCTCACCACCGGGTGTGATGTAATCGCTTGCCGATTCATAGAGAAAAATGTGAATATTTAGAAACTGAACGTACAAATGTTTTTGGATGGGGTCCGTCTTTAGCAAACCACTATTTTGTTTCATATCCGAAACGTGTTTCACTACAATTGCAGCATCATCAGTGGACTTTTATTTCATGGCTGCTATTTGTAATATTACGTTTTAAAATCGTAATTACAAATTTTTGAAGAACACATAAAGTTATATATTCATACTTTTTACCACATGGTGTGGTTTCCGTGAGAGATTATTATTTTATAGTGCCTATTTCCTTTTAGAGATACGGATCCCATACTGATGAGCAGTACTCAAGTATTGGTCAAACGACTGTCTTGTACACTACTGCCTTTGTTGATGGATTACATTTCCTGAGGATTCTTCCAATAAATCTCAGTCTGGCATCTGCCTTGTCTCCTTTCTAGAAGTAGTTTATCTTTGCAGATCGCTGGAGCAACGAAGGGTATGTAGTGTTGGAGGAAAGTACATGTCATTCCATTTCCAAGATGGGTCTTATGAAAGATTCACATAGTTATAGACTTGTGTTGTTGATGTCAATCTGTTATGGGACATATTCTGCATGCACGTATTAATATGTTTCTGTGTAACGAAAATATCTTCTGTAAAAATGCACACGGATTCCACAAACAGGGACTTCGCGAAATTCAGCTCGCTCTGTTCCTCCACTAAACACCAGCGCCCAGGTCCATGCCATGGAGAGAGGGAGGGATACAGCAATAGAGTTGCAGCAATGGGTGTGTGGGGGAGATGAAGGAGAAAACCAGGGGGTGGGGGGACCAAGCCTGTGGATAGTGTAAAGGATGTGAAGATATTGGGGGAATAAGAGGAAGTGGGGGAAGGTGATGAGGCCATACAGGAGTCATGCAGGGGAAGGAAGGCAGATACGGAAGGCAAAGCAAGGTGCATGTCATTCTAGCACTTGGAGAGCCTTATAGAAGTGGGGAAGGGGGTGGAGATCCAGGCATTACTAGCATAGCAGAGGATGGGATGTATGAGGGATTTGTAGGTGTGAAGGATGGTGGAAGGTTGCAGTCCAAATGTCTGGCCAGACAGGTGTTTCAGGAGGCAGAGGTGGGAATGGGCTTTCTGCTGGATGGTCAGGAGGTGAGGGGGCCAGGTGAGGTGATGGTCGAGGGTGAGGGCAAGGAATCTCAGGGTGGGGGTGATCTGGATGGGATGACCATAAATAGTGAGGTAGAAATGAAAACAGTGGGTTTGGAGAGTGTGCTAGGACCATTGAAGGGTAGGATAGAGAGGCAGGAACGTGGTGACATCAGCGTATTGGAGGAGGTGGACAGGAGGAGGTGATTTGGACATATTGCCAGTGTACAGGAGATAGAGGAGTATGTAGAGGATGGAGGTCTGGGGGACGCCAGCAGTGGAATAAAAGAGATAGGATTTGGTGGCTTGGGGAGTGAAATAGGGACAGCATGAGAGGAAGAAACCGACCAGACAAAATCGATTGGCAGGGCGTAGGTTTGGCGTTTAAAGAGTAGATTGGGATGCCACATGCTGTCGTAGGCATTTCGGAGGATGAGGGAAACAAAAATGTTCGGGCGATGGGAGTTAAGCTGGAGGGAGAGAAGGTGGACGAGGTTAAGGAGTTGGTTGGGAGTTAACTTGGAGGGAGAGAAGGTGGATGAGGTTAACGAGTTAGTCTTCGGTGGAGAATGAGGGTCGGAAGCCACACTGGGTAATGGGGAGGAGGTGGTGTTGATGGAGGTGGTGATGGAGACGACGGGAGAGGATGGATTCAAAGACCTTGTTGATGCACATGGGATTATAGGAAGAGGTGACAGATGGGGGTTTGTTGGGTGCGAGAAGTTGTCGACAGATTGGGGCAGAAGCCAGCAGAGGGGATGACTTTCTTTAGAATCTTTTACATATTTTAACTACCTTTTAAATACAGTTTATGTAACTTCTGGCTGAAGTGCGGTTTTAATCTGCTGTCAATGCGCCCACTTTGAGAGGAGTTGAAATCACAATAAAGAAGGAGACTTTTTTTATTCAGGGCTTTATCACAGTCTAACATAACAGTCGCAACACTCACTGTCGTAAACGTTATTACCGTTTGACAAGTGGAGCGACACTAGCGCTCAAAGCGGAGAGGAAGCAGAACTTACGATGTGTCGTAAGCATAATCTTCTTTTGCATCCCTTTGCTACGTGATTTAAGAAATATTTGAATTATTTTTTTTTACTTCCAAGAGTTTGTGTAACATCAGAAGACATATATGTTTCTAAAAATGATTTTAAAATAAGCGCAAGTAGGGGTAAAACTCATGAATCCAGTGGCAAGCTACGCACACTCGTGAAGAAACGTTTTTGACGTTGCATAGAACTGCAGCTTACCGCCTTTATATTCACGGAATATAAACACATAGATTCACACTTAAGAAGCACAGACGCCTACCTCTACATGCAAAAGGGATCGACGCCCAGTTTGTCATTCCGTAGGTCTACTGTGTCTCAGTCATTGCCGTCTGTTGCTACTAGTACGACCTTCAGCTTTATATTATTCTAAGTGGGGAAATCAACTGCCAAATAGTGGGATAAATATACTGTGAATGTAAACTCCAAGCCCTGAAAGCCAAAAACACTGTCAGAAGTGCTGTCATACATTAAATTTGCCTCTAAAGACTTTTCATCCAATGACATATGCACTAGTTTATCAGTATCGGAGAAATGCTGTACCTTCTGCTTTAAAAGATGGAACATATTGTCACTTATCCTACATTTTATTTGTATGCCTTCCATATACCTGTGTAACGTGCACACTGATGGAAAGATAAAACATTCTGACAAAACCTGTATGCCTGAGTGCTGTAATATAATAAATTTAGAGCGAACAGCTTAGTTTGGTCTTCCATCTTGCAGATGGCATGCTAATCTGGTTTAACAACAAGCCAGTGGCATCTATTTTTAAACACTGGGATCCTATAGTATTCAAAATTTGTTTGCCCTTCACTTGATCCTTTTTATACAGTTTCTGTTGCTGTCTGCATTTAAAATGATAGGCACTGTCCTTGTACCATAACAGTTTTGTGCGAAGTCTAGCTGTCTGCACAATCTCATTCTCCGCACACTTTTTATAAACACGAATAACTCCACTTAATTTTACCATTTCATCGTCAACGCAGGTCTGTGATGTCGATTCAGATGAATCTGGCACTGATATATGGAGAGTTGAACCGATTGCTCGTGTGCCATTGGAGTGTTTCACAGCTTTATACGGATTGTCGAACATTTGTGGCAGTCTCCTCTTCATCATCAGTTGAGATGGCGTATTTGAAATGTCAAACAGTGTGGTTAACTGCATTCCCCAAGAGTTTTTTATTCATGAATTGGTTTTGTTCGACGTCGAGCGGACAAAACTCAACATTATTATAAAGATAGACAGGGTCTTTCTTCATAGGACCTTCTCGTCTGCTATTCACTAGCCATTTACTGCTCCTAAAACTAAACTTGTTTTGTCTTTATTGTTACTTCACTCCTGAGAATGGGGTGGGCTGGCAGCAGCACAATATGCCGCTCTTCACCCAAAAGAATTACAGAAAAAACATAGTCAAATGAGAAAATAACACATAGCATAGAATGGTATAAAGTGATGAATAAACATGAACAAAAATAGATGAGTATAAACGGTAGATTTAGAAACAAAATAGATGAGAGCCATACACACATACAGAGAATCAACACAGTGTCAACACCAGAACAAAGAAACGCCACACTGTGGGAACACAAATGAATGATGCTGGTGACACTGTTGGTGCTGATCGAACATAACACTGCACACAGCACTGCAGTAACACTGACACCACAACGAAAACGTTAAAAATCATGGTACTTAAGGGGACCTACCACCGGGTGAAGGGAGGATGGGGGAAGAAAAGGGGGGAGAGACGATGGGGAGTAGGAGGGGGCAGTGGAGGGGAGAAGGAAAGGAGCTGGAAGCCTGGGAGGTGAAAAGGAAAAAGAAGGTGTTTGGCTGGGGAAAAGGAGGAAGAAGGGAAGGGGGAGAGGGAGGGAGAGAGGGAGCCCTGAGGAGGGGGAAGAAGAAGGGTTTAGACCTGGTAGGAGGGGTAGATGGAAGGCACAAGGACATCATTTGGGAAGGGGAGTTGGTGGAAGCTACCTTGGGCGAGGGTATGGAGCATGTGGAGATGGAGACCAGGTGGGACACTGTGGTACAGGCAGGGCAATGGGCTAGGGTGGGAGAGGATGGGTGAAACCAAAGGATGGGGGGATCCAGTTTGCAGGAGACATATAGGATCTGTATTTGTTCTAGGAGCAGGAGGAGACAGGGGAAGGGAATCAGATCATAAAGTATCCACGTGGGGGCAGGAGACGGATGCAGTAAGGACTTGGAGGGATTTCTAGCAGATGTGGGGGCAGAGATCCAAGTTGGGTGGGCACAGCATAGGATGGGGCAGATGAGGGATTTATAGGTATGTAGGATAGTGGAAGGGTCTAATCCGCATGTTCGACCAGAGAGGAGTTTGAGGAGACAGAAAGTTACATACTTTGGCTTGGAATGTGAGATTGGGGGGGGGGGGGGGGTTCCAGGAAAGGCAGCAGTCGAGGATGATGCCAAGGTACTTGAGGGTGGGAGTGAGGGCAAAGCGGTGGAAACAGATGATGAGGTAGAAATATAGAACGCGGAAGGAGGGGATGGTATGGCCTATGATGATTGCCTTGGTCTTGGAGGGATTAATCTTAAGGAGCCATTGGTTGCACCAGGTGGTGAAAAGGTCAAGGTGTGACTGGGGGAGGCGCTGGGAATGTAGGAAGGAGGGGGCAAGAACAAGGAAGGTGGTGTCATTGGCATATTGCAGAGGACGGATGGGTGGTGGGGACTGCAGGATGTCTGCCACATATAAGAGGTAGAGGAGAGGGGAAAGGATGGAGCCTTGGGGCACACGTGCCAAGGGGTAGAAGGCATAAGAGGTGGAGTTGTGGATGGTAACATAGGAGAGGCAGTGAGAGCGGAAGGAGGCTACATTCAAGGTCAAGGGATACAAAGATGGTGGAGCGACAGTAATTGAGGTAGTGGAGCGGAAGTGTGTCAGGTGGAGGAGGAGATCATCGGCAGAGAAGGAAGGTCAAAAGCCACATGGGGTCAATGGAAGGAGACAGTGCTGGTGGAGGTGTGGTGGATGCAGCAGGTAAGGATGGACTCCAGGACTTTGCTGAAGAATGATGTCAAATTCATAGAGTGGTAGGAGGTGGTGTTGGAAGGGGGTTTGTCAGGTTTGGGAAACATAAGGATCCGGGAAGTCTTCCACAGGTTGGGGTAGAAGCCAGTGGAGAGGATAACATTATAGATGGTGGCTAGTCCTGTAACGAAGGAGAGGGGACTTCTTTGAGTTGGTGGTATGTAATAGGATCGTGACCGGGAGCTGTGTTGCATTTGGTGTGTAGTGTGGTGACGATGTCTTTTGTGATGGTATTGGTATGAGGTCGGTTGATGGTGTGGCCCCCTAGTACTGGAAGCTTGGAGCAAGTGGGTGGAGAGAAGTGTCAGTGCAGTCCTGGATATCAGGGAAGAGGGAATAATCAAATTATGGATCATCAGGTATGGAAAGGGCATCAGACAGGTGGGAGGCAAAATGATTGGCCTTACTGGTATTGTCCAGGAAAGGGTGGTCATCCTGTATGAGAGGATAGTGAGGAGAAGGTTTTGTGCCAGTAAGGTGGTTGACAGCTGACTAGTACTTCGAGGAGTTAATAAGCAGTGAAGCATTAAGACTGGTGCATGTCTGTCACGAGGCCTGGCGTTTTTTGGCCTTGAGCATGTTTCTAATATGGTGTTGGAGTTGTCGGAGGTGGAGGAGTGTGTCCCGGTTCCGGGTGTGGAGGAAGGAGCGTTAAAAGTGATGGGATTCGTGGAGGAGACGACCTGTGGTGGTAAGGTAGGACAGTGAGGGTAGATAGTTTTGGTGGGGATGTGCACTGCAACGGCCTCCAACAAAGTCCACTGGAGAAAGGAAGCGGCATGGGTGATGTCATCGGGGTGCTGGTAGGTGAGAGGGTGGCGTCCAACCTGGGTGTCTAAGGTATCCCGGTAGGCATCCCAGTTGGCACGGGAATAATCATGGACGAGTCTCGGGGGTGAGTCTGGGTCATGGGCTGAGTGAGGGCGAGGTCTGCCTGATAGGGTGAGCAGTATGGGAAGGTGATTGCTACCTATAGGGTCAAAGATGTCTGCAGTAATGCGCCCAAGGAGGTTTCGGGAGGCAAGGACTACGTTGGGAGTGGTATTGGATTCTGGGCAGGTATGTTGAAGGAGAGGGGGAAGGTCACCTTGGAGGGTGGCAATAAACCAATGCCACCGCCATAACTGTGTGGATGTGCGGCTGTGGATGCTGAGGTCGGCGGCAATCATGTGGGAGGAGAAGGTGCGGTCTATGTCGGCGAGGAAATCATGTGGGATCAGGGTATTAGGGGAGATATAAATGGTGGCATAGGTGACGGTAAGGTCAGGGAAGAAGAGACCGAGGATCAGGTGTTCAGTAGAGTCATTGAAGAGAGGTTGAGGTCGAACAGGAAGATGGCAGAGGTGGCCAATGCAACTCCACCACGCAGAACAGGAAGGCGATTGTTGGTGCGGTGAAAGGTATATGGAGAGATGTTAATTGTGTGAGTAGGCTGGAGAAAGGTTTCATTGAGGATGAAGGCATCCACATGGTGGTGGGGGAGGGTGTGGAGTAGGAGATGTTTGTTGGTGGGGAGGGAGCAGATGTTGTTGAACAGAATATGGTGCTGCTGTTGCACCTTAGCAGGGACCCTAGACTAGGTAGAACTAATTTTTCTTTCTTTATTGTTATTTTCACACCTTACATATAAAGGTCGGCTGGCAGCGGCAATAGTACGCCACTCTTCGGCCACAGACAGTACAAATAGAATCAAGGAGGACATAGAAACACAAAACATAATGGTGCACAAAAACAGTAGACACGGGAGCAAAAAAAACACAAAGCCGTTCACAGGTGTAGAAAATTTAAAAAAAATGTCAGGACTGTACTCGAACACTGACGATTGAGATGATACACATGAATTGATGCAGCGTGGGTGGTGAAAACACTGAAGCACTAACACGAAAACACACACAGAACCGATGGCGATGATCTCCAGTGCGCAAATGTTCACTTGATGTGTGCGAGTCCGGGGACCTGCCAAAAGGGGAAAAGTGGGGGAGCGGGGAGAGGGGAGAGTGTAGATACCAGGGGCAGAGGAGAAGGGGGGAAGAAAGAAGGTATAGGGGGTGTAGGTGAAGCCCAGGGCAGGAGGGGGGAGGAAGAGAGGAGGGAGAGAGGGTGCCCTAAGCAAAAAACACAGGAAGTGGAAGAGGAGGATCAAAGTTGATAGGACGGGTAGATGTAGGGAATGAGGGCATCATCAGGGAAGGGGAGCTGGTGGAAGCCACCTTGGGAGAAGGTATGGATAGTGGAGAGATGGAGAGCAGTTGGGATATGGGAATACAGGCATGGCAGTGGATGGGAGTGGGAGAGGATGGGAGAGTCAAGCGAGTGATGGGGATCAAGTTTCAGGGAGGTGTAGAGGATCTGTATCCGTTTGAGGAAAAGGAGGAGGTCATACAGGATCCACATGGGGGAGGGGAGACGGATGCGGTAGGCGAGGCCGAGAGCATGGTGTTCTTGGATTTGAAGGTATTTGTAAAAGGTAGGAGGGGCGGAGCTCCAGGCAGAGTGGGAGTAGCAGAGGATAGGGCGGATGAGGGATTTATAGGTATGGAGGTTGGTGGAGGGATCCAGACCTCATGTGCGGCCAGAAATGAGCTTGAGGAGACGGAGTCAGGAGCGTGCCTTGGCTTGGATTGTCCAGAGATGGGGGGTCCAGGAGAGGCAACAGTCAAGGGTGGGGGTGAAGGCGATAGGACGGCCACAAATGGTGAGACAGAAATCAAGGAGATGGAAGGAAGGGGTGGTTTTGCCTACAATGATCACCTGGGTTTTAGAAGGATTGACCTTGAGCAACCACTGGTTACACTGATGAACCAGTCAAGATGGGATTGGAGAAGGTGTTGGGAGCGTTGCAGGGTGGGGGTGAGGGCGAGGAAGGCGGTGTCATCAGCGTACTGAAGAAGGTGGAGAGGGGTGCAGGCGGCGGCATGTCCGGCGTGTACAGAATGTAGAGAAGAGGGGAGAGGATGGAACTTTCGGAAACACTGGCGGAAGGGTAGAATGTGTAGGAATCCGTGTTATGGATGGTGCAAAACTATTTTTTTTTTCTTTATTGTGATTTCATTCCCCTGCCCCGTATGGGCAGGGGAGGGCTGTAGCGGCACAATCCGCCACTCTTCAGCCAAGTGACATGGCAACTAAAATAAGAATGAAATGTTACATACATAAGGCGATAAAAAAAGGGGAACATAAAACAGAGTAAAGGGAGAAAATGGAGGTAAAAATAGACTGACATGGAGACAGACGTTCATGGGGGATAGTTAAAAAAGTCACCAGAAAGTTAAAAAACACTGCTGGCGATTCTTAAAACACAGAGAAGACACTGAATGGACATGCACAGGTTAAAAGTCGGCCACAGTATTAAAAACACTCTAGAACAACACGCTTAAAACCCACTTGTAGCTCACACAATGAAGAATAAAACTGCCAGGTGGGACCTGCCGAGGGAAAGGGCAGAGAGGATGGAAAAGGAGGGGAGGGCACAGGGCAGCAGGGGACGCGGCGGGATGAAGAGAGTAGGGGCATCAGCAGGTACACGGAGAGGCAGGAGACACGTGGGTTGGGAGATGAAGAGGGGAGACAGGGCAGGAGGGAGTGCAGATACACTGAAAGGGGGCACAAGAGAGGGAGGGGGAGCAGAAGGGGGAAGCCACAGGAGGAGAGAGGGGGAGGAGTCTCTCGCCTCCACCCTGAGGAGGAGGCAGGAAGATGGGGTTAGAGTTGGTAGGAAGGGTAGATGTCAGGGCGAAGCTCATCATCCGGGAGGGGTAGACGGTGGAAGTTGTGTTGGGAAAGGAGATAGAGGGTGTGGAGATGGAGAGAGGATGGGACACAACGGTAAAGGTGCGGAAACTGGTTGGGGGTGCAGAGGAACAGAGACACCAGGGGGTGAGGGGGATCAAGGCGACAGACAATATATAGTGTGCGGATGTGTTCAAGGTAAAGGAGAAGGTGGAGGAAGAGGATGAGGTCGTAAGGGAGGCACATGGGGGATGGAAGGCGGATGCGGAACGCGAGGTGGAGTGCATGGCGTTCGAGGATTTGGAGGGCTTTATAGAACCGGGGAGGGGCGGAAATCCGAGCTACGCTGGCATAACAGAGGATGGGGCGGATCAAGGATTTGTAGGTGTGGTGGAAGGATGCAGACCCCACGTCCGGCCGGACAAGAGTTTCAGGAAGCGGAGGTGGTTGTGATCTTTGTTTTGGATGGTAAGGAGATGGGAAGTCCAGGTGAGGTGGTGGTCGAGTGTGTGGCCAAAGTATTAGAGGGTAGGTGTGAGGTGGATAGGACGGCCATAAATTGTAAGGTAGAAATCATGGAGGCGGAAGGAGCGAGTGGTGCACCTGGGTCTTGGAGGGATTGATACGGAAGAACCACTGGTTGCACCAAGCAGTGAACTGGTCAAGGTTGGTTTGGAGGGTACGTTGGGACCGTTGAAGGGTAGGATAAAGGGTTAGGAAGGTGGTGTCATCAGCAAACTGGAGACGATGAACAGGTGGGGGAGATTTTGGCATATGAGCAGTGTACAGAAGATAGAGGAGAGGGAAAGGACAGAACCTTGGGACACGACAGCAGAAGGATAGAAAGTACGGGAGTTGGAATCGTGGATAGTCACATAGGAGGGACGATGGAAGAGGAAGGATGCAACGAGACAGACGAAGTTTATGGGGAAAGCATAGGTCTGAAGTTTGAAGACGAGCCCGGGATGCCAGTCATAGGCGTTCTGGAGATCAAGGGAAACAAAGATAGTGGAGCGATGGGAGTTAAGTTAGGCGGAGAGAAGATTGGTAAGGTTAAGGAGCTGGTCGTCGGTGGAGAAGGAAGGCCGGAAGCCACATTGGATAAGGGCTGGACAGGGAGATGCCTGAGGTGATGTATAGCGACTGCACCTCAGGCTAGGGGAAGGGGATTGTCAGTGCGGTGAAGGAGATAGGGGGAGGTGCAGACAACATGGTGGGGTTGGAGGAAGGTTTCATTAAGGATGAAAGAGTCAACGTGGGAGAGGGTATGCATGAAGAGGTATTTGTTTGCAGGGAGGGAGTGAATGTTGAGGTAGAGGAGTTGATACTGTTGACACGCCAGGAGGTTGGAGGTGGGAAGGGTGCGGGAAGGGGAGAGAGGGGATTAAACGGGAGTGTCGAGGCGGGTGAAGGTAAAGTGGGCCTGGTTGTGGGAGTAGGTGGCGTAGGTGTTTAAGTGGTAAACAGAGGGGGCAGCAAGGGAAACCTGCTGGAGTGTGTGGGGGCGCTGGAAGGGATGGATATTCTGCAGGACGATGGTGAGGAACTGAATGATGTCTTCTGCTGTAGGGGGAGGGCAGAGGGAATTGTTAGGGTGGGTGGGAGGGTCGATGGGGCGAACGGAGACACTGAGTTCAGGATTGGTGGGAGAGGGCTTGGCTTTGCATTTGGAGGAATAGGTGGGGTGAGGTTCATTGCAAGTGTTGCAGGAAGGGGGGGAGGTGAGGTTGGGACACTGTTTAAGGAAGTAGGAGGTTTTACAATGGGGGCAGGTGGGTGGGTTCTTGCAGTTTTGGGTGAGGTGGTCTTTGTACAGAAGACAGTGCTGGCAGCAGTAGGATTGAGGAATGGAATGGGACAGGTCAACAGGGTGGTGGCAGTTGAAAATCAGGGCACCCTGCGTGAGGAGGTGGTCGACAGAGGAGGCGGACTCTGCAAATATACGGATGAGGAAAGTAGGGCAAGAGGAGTTGTAAATATGGCAGGCGGAGCGGACTTCCAGGGCAGGGTGGGCGTTCAGTTCCGCCAACACCTCAGCCTCCGTGACCACAGGGCTGAGTTTTGTGATGACGGCGGTGAGGGTCGGCGGACAACGAGGCAGTTGGGGTTGACGAGGAGAGGAGGATGTAAGGAATGGGGTGAGGGATGCATGGGGCCCAAAGTTGATGTAGGGAATGCGCCAGAGAAGATCAGTTTGGAAAGATGAAGAGGGAGACTTGATGAGAACAGAGTCTCTTCGAGGGATAAGTTGGGTGATGGATGCACTGGGGACGTACTTCCGGATTTCAAGGGTGAGGGTGGGGGCATACAGGAATTTCGGATCAGGGGTGGCTAGGACGAAGGTATACAGGGAGGGGGCTGGAGAGGAGGGAGGTGGGGTGGTATCCACAGTGGGGATCAGCGGGTGGTGGGGCGGGCAGTGGCTTTTTGAATGAGGGGGTAGAGGAGATGTCGCCACTGGGCTGGTTGGAAGATTTTTTGCGGGTGTTGCCTGGGAGGAGGGATGAGGGATTGGATGGATGGGGAGGTGGTGGGAGGCAGGGCCCTCCTGCGAGGCAGTAGTACCGGATGAGAGGGTAGGGCGCTCTGTGGCTGCGACTGTGGCCCAGCGGATGGTGACTTGAGCAGGGGAAGCAGAAGTAGTTGCAGGGGGGAGAGGGGGAAAGTCATCTTGGTGGGCGACAGGAGCGGAAGGTGGGGTCAGAGCAGGGGCAGGGGCAGGGGCAGGAGCAGCAGCAGGTGCAGGGGTAGGAGCAAGAGTGACATGCAGGTGGGGATACAGTGATGAGGAGCAGATAGATGGGGAGGAGACTGTGTGTAGGGGAGGTGGATGAGGTGGGTTAATCCCAGAAGAAGCACTCCATGATGCTACAGTGGGGGCAGGTGAAGGGGAGGTGTAGATGATGGGGGTAGTTTGGGTGTCCATGATTGCAGGCAGTCCTCATGGTTGACAGGAGACGCCGAAGTACAAAGGGAATTAAAACAGGGGGTGGCAATAAGCACTGGGAATACAGGTGCAGCAGCGGGCAGTCGTGGGAGAGGATGGGTGAGACAAGCGGGTGACGATGATCGAGTTTATGGGAGGTGTACAGGATCCGTATCCTTTCAAGGAAAAGGAGGAGGTGGGGGAACGGAATGAGGTCGTACAGGATCCATGTGGGGGAGGGGAGACAGATGCGATAGGTGAAGCAGAGAGCATGGCGTTCAAGGATCTGAAGGGATTTATAAAAGGTAAGGGGGGCGGAGATCCAGGCCGGATGGGCGTAACAAAGGATAGGGTAGATTTGGGATTTAGAAGTGTGGAGTATGGTGGAGGGGTCCAGACCCCATGTATGGCCAGAAAGGAGCTTGAGGAGACGGAGTCGGGAGTGTGCCTTGGATTTGATTGTCAAGACATGGGGGGTCCAGGAGAGGCGACGGTCGAGGGTCACGCCAAGGTACTTAAGGGTGGGGGTGAGGGCGATAGGATGGCCATAGACAGTTAGATAGAATTTGAGGAGGCAGAAGGAAGGGGTGGTTTTGCCTACAATGATCGCCTGGGTTTTGGAGGGATTGACCTTGAGCAACCACTGGTTGCACCAACCGGTGAACCGGCCAAGATGGGATTGGAGAAGGTGTTGGGAGCGCTGCAGGGTTGGGGCAAGGCAAGGAAGACAGTGTCATCGGCAAACTGGAGAAGGTGGATGGGGGGGTGATGGCAGTGGCATGTCCGCCTTATACAAAAGGTACAGAAGGAGGAGAGGACGGAGCCTTGCGGCACACCGGCAGAGGGAAAGAAGGTGTAGGAATCCGTGTTATGGATGGTGACATAGAAAGGACGGAGGGAGAGAAAGGAGCCGAGCAGACGGACGTAGTTAATGGGAAGGGCGTAGGTTTGGAGCTTGAAGAGGAGACCGGAATGCCATACGCGGTCATTGGCAAATTCGAGGTCCAGGGAGAGGAAGATTGCGGAGTGGCGGGAATTAAGCTGTTCGGAAAGGAGATGAGTGAGGTGAAGGAGAAGGTCATCTGAAGAGAAGGACGGCTGAGAGCCACACTGGGTAACGGGAAGGAGGCGGTGCTGACTGACATGCTGGTGGATGCGCCGGGTGAGGATGGATTCTAGGACCTTGCTGAAGACTGAGGTAAGACTGATGGGACGGTAGGAGGAGACGGCGGATGGCGGTTTACCAGGTTTAAGGAACATCAGGATATGGGAAGTTTTCCACACGTCAGGGTAGTAGCCAGTGGACAGGACTGCGGAGTGCGGAGTGTGGCAGTGAGATCCTGTGTAGTGATAGGGGCATTGAGTTCCGTGTGTGCAATGTTGTCCAAGTACTGGAAACCAGGTGCGAGGGAATGAACAGAGATGTCTGTTCGATCGTGGACTTCCGGGAAGAGGGGGTAATTGAACTGGGGATCATCAGGGATGGAAAAGATATCGGAGAGGTAGGAGGCAAATTGATTGGCCTTACTAAGGGTGTCAGGGAAGGGATGATCAGCATGGAGAAGAGGATAGTATGGGGAGGGTTTAGTTCTGTTATGGCGACGGAAGGCAGACCACAACTTGGACGAGTTTGTAGGTAGGATAGCATTTAAACGTGTGCATGTCTGTCGCCAGTCCCGGCGTTTCTTAGCCACGAGCAAATTTCGAACATGTCACTGGAGTTGACGGTGGCGTCATAGTGTGTCCGGGTCACGTGTGTGGAGGAAGCCACGGCAGAGACGGCGGGATTTACAGAGGAGAAGGATGGCCTGTGGGGGTAAGGTAGGATGGTGGGGATGGATGGCGACAGTAGGGACGTGGGCCTCCACAGCCTCAGACAAGGTGTGCTGGAGAAAGGAGGCGGCATGGATAACATCATCAGGGTGGTGGTAGGTGAAGGGGTGGCTATCGACCTGGGTGGAGAGGGTACCCCAGTAGGCATTCCAGTTGGCATGAGAATAGTCATGGACGTACTTTGGGGGAGCGTCAGTACGAGGGTTGGGGCGGGGGTGACGACCGTCTGAAACTGTGAGTAGGACAGGGAGATGGTCGCTACCAACAAGCTCCAGGACATCCACCGTTATGCGGCCAAGGAGGTTAGGGGAGGAAAGGATAACATCGGGAGTGGAGTTGGATTTGGGACGGATGTGCTGGGGAATGGGGATGAGGTCACCTTGAAGGGAGGAGAGGAACCGATGCCACTGCCATAACTGGGCGGTGGAACGACTATGGATGTTAAGGTCGGTGGCGATAACGTAGGTGGAGAAGGTACGGTTAATGCGGGAGAGGAAGTCGACGGCAATAGGGGCATTAGGGCGGACATAGATGGTGGTGCAGGTGACAGTAAGGCTGGGTAAGAAGAGAATAAGGATCAGGTGTTCGATGGGGTCAGGAAGGAGAGGTTAGAGCCGAACTGGGATCTGGCGGTGGTGACCTATGGCAGGACGGGGTCGGGCCTTACATTTCTGGGAGTAAGTAGGATGAGAGAGGTTACTGGTATTACAGGAGGGGGGACTGGAGATTGGGGCGCTGCCGTAAGAAGTGGGCTTGCTTACAGCGCAGGCAGGTGGGTGCTTCATGTCACTCAGATGTCGGATGTGCATTATACTACAGGCACCTCTGGCAGCAGAGGGATTGAGGAGGGGGACGGGAAGGGTCAACTTGGTAGCATTGTGAAAGAGAACGGCACCCTCCTTCAGGAGACGGTCTATGGAAGGGGCGTGTTCAGTAAAGGCCCGCATGAGGAGGGTGGGGCCAGCGGAGTGGTGTATATGGCGAACTGCACGCACCTCCAGATGGGGATGCGCCTTGAGCTCCGCCAACACCTCCTCCTCCGTGATCGTCCGCCAACACCTCCTCCTCCGTGATCATCGGACTAAGCCGAGTGATCATGGCAGTGAGGGTCGGCGGGCGATGCGGGGGTTGGGGTTGGCGGGAGGGTGGGGGGGGGAAGGGGAAGGGGTGAGGGAGGCATTAGGGCAAATCGGGTGAAAGGGATGTGGGAAAGGAGATCTGTGTGAAGGGTAGGGCTGGTGGAGGAGATGAGGACTGAATCACGGCGACAAGTGAGGAGGGAGATGGGGCACCGGGAAAATGCTGGCAAATGAAGAGGGTGAGGTTCCTGGCCTCAAGAAGGGAGGGATCTGGACAGGAGAGGAGGTAGCGGTAGGAGGAGGGGGAGGAGGAGGGGGAGGGGCAGGGACAGGTGGGGAGACATCCATGGCATCATGGGCTGGGGAAGGGAGATGAAGCGGAGCCTTTTTAGGAGTAGAGGAGGCAGGGGTGCCACTGGGGCGTTTGACAGCGGCGGAGGAGGTGTGGGGGATGGGAGGAACTGGAATGTGGCAGGGAGTGGCAGGTCCCGATGCTGGATTCGGCGCCGGAGATGGTGAGAGCGATGGCGAAGTCGACGGGGATGATGAAGGCGAAGGGGAGAGCTGAGCATGGGCCGTGGCCCTCCGGGTGACCACCCCAGTGGGGGCCGCGGAAACGGAAGGAGCAGTGGGAGGGAGTAGAGGGAAGGGATCAGAGGATGCGCGGGAGGGAGGAGCCAGGTATGGGGTGACAAATAGTGAGGGAGATGGGAGAGTGAGGAGTGGGGGGATGGCCACATTGGTCTTTTTTTTTTTTTACTTTATTGTTATTTTAAAGCCTGTACAGCAGGCAGGCTGTCAGCAGCATACTACGCTGCTCTTCAGCCATAGAAGGTACAATCAGCAAAAACAGGAGAAAAACATAAAAGTTACAAAATGGTGGGCAATAAAACAGGAGACACAGAGAAACAAACACGGAGCCGTTCACACTCGACGATAAGCCACACTGCAAACTGTTGAGACGACGCACAAACACTGAAGGAGACGATGGCACTGGTGAACGATGGAGTGTGACGGTAAACACTGAACACTAAACATGACGGCACACACGATACACTGATGGCCACATTGGTCAACCATTACTGACTGTATACAACATTCATCAGAGAATTCATCAATGAGTGTGATATATTCTTGTCGTAAATCGCTCAAGTGCAAGATGATTCATAGGAAGCTAATCAAATAATTAAAAGTATATACCTATTAGCCTGAGCTTTAATTCAACTACTCTCCCTTGAAACGTTGAACTGCGGAAAAAACTCGACTGCCACAATAGGCTATTATCGAGCAGTGGAACGGCCACGGCACTTTTGCTTGGCGCCACCAACAGATGGCAGAGCGTTAGCTGCTCTTGCAGTTACTGCACTGTTTGTTCGTGGGAGTGAAGTTTTTAATGTCAGTTTAAAAAGGAAAAAAAACCGAGCTGAATGCGTGAATTATGGTCTTCGACGTGTCCGATAGGTAAAGATGACAGACTAGCGTCGTATGTATTAAGGTCAGTTCCCAGCAACGACAGCGGCAACCGTTTTTTGTGGTGACGCATCTTCTGGAGGAATTGTGTTCCCACCTGGATGTGGCACACGCTAGCGGCAGCCAATGGCCACTTTGCTTGTGACATATCCTTCCATGTGTTTCATGATTCATGTTCACTTTTCTCACCGTAAAGAGACTGGATGAAATATAGCTCATGATTGGTCCCTGTTTCATTATGTAGTCGATAACATTTAGAAAACTAATGGCCACTTGCTGTGACCCCTATATAGGTATTGACAGTTGCAGTTCCTAAATACAATTTACGAGAATTATAATACTTTACGCAGCAGACATTTACCACACATTCGAGGGTTGGATCCCCTCAAAAACCACATACTTGCCCCGACCTTTCCCCAGACGAACTACACGACGAAGACAATGTCCTGATAGCTGTTGCCGCTTTCCGCAACCGTCCACCTCTGTCTGCCCCCTGACGCCCATGGCAGCGGATCCTACGACGGAAATGTGGCCGGTGAGCCCCTGTATTGGACGGAATTTTCAATGAACATTATTGCCGCCTTCCGCATACACCTCTCATCTTGTTCACCAAGATTTTAACTGGTTGTCTCACGTCGGGCTTTTTCCCCCCTCAGTGGAATCATGCCCAGCTGATTGTGATCCCCAAGTGGTTCAAGGACCCTGCGGTCGCCACTAACAAAAGGCCCGTCAGCCTCTTAAATACCAGGGCGAAGGTCCATCAATCTGTGATCCTCCATCGCTTTTCCCAATCTCTCGCGGCGTTTGGGACGATTCGACCTGAACAGTTCGAATTTACTTCGCACCTCTCTGCCAAACTTCAGGTCCTACGAATCACTGAACAAGTCACCAAAGGTTTCAACACCATCAAGTCGACAGCTGCCATTTTTCTCGACTTGAAGAACTCCTGCGACAAGTTCTGGCATGACAATTTTCGTTGATTTGTTGGAAGAGACCAAACAGCGAGGTCATCGGTCTCGTCGGATTAGGGAAGGATGGGGAAGGAAGTTGGCCTTACCCTGTGAAAGGAACCATCCCAGTATTTGCCTGAACCGATTTAGGGAATTCAAAGAAAACCTGAATCAGGATGGCCGGACGCGGGAATCAACTGTCATCCTCCCAAATGCGAGTCCAGTGTACTAACCCCTGCGCCACCTCACTCAATGGCATGACAACCAAGTGCACAAGATGCTGACTCAGACCCCTACACCGGATATCTATGTCAAGATTGTAGATGACTTCCTCTGCAGTAGGTCTTCCCTAGTGGCTCAACAGGGAATGCATTCCAGCATTCGCCAATTGTCGGTAGGCACTCCACAAGGATCAGTGCTGTCTCCCATTCTTTCTAATATCCATGTGAGTGATATGCCAGTCACCCTTGAGTGCCACCTGGCACAATATGCTCACGACATAGCACCATATGCCACTGGCCATGCCATTGATGCCGTCATCGCCCGCCTCCAGTGACAGATAGATGCCACCATCACCTGGTGCCGGAAAAACAGAGTAGATCTTAATGTCACCAAAACTATGGCTGTCTATTACATGAAACGCCGCCCAGTCCTCCACTTCAATCTTTTAGTTGCAGGCGGGCAGGTGCACTGGTCCCTATCTAGGGGTCTGGATCGACCAACAAGTTACTATTCCACTGACATGTGGTGTATGTAACCAACAAGGGGCAAAATTTGACCAGTGATTTGTACCTCCTCTTTCGCATTAGGGAACTCGCGTACCAAACTCCGCATCTACTGAGCAGTTATCCTGCCTGCCCACACCTATGGCTCCGCTGTATAAGCCACAGCTAGTGTCACCAGGGTGCGGGCATTGCAGCACATGTAGAACAAGGTTCTCAGATGCAGCATGCATGCTCCACCACTCAAGAGAATTGTGACTCTCCATGAGGAAGCAGATATTGTCCCCCTCAAGACAACCATATGCAACAATGCACAGTGACTCTATGAGAAAGTGAATGCCCTGCGGTACGCTGTCCATGGGCTATGCCATGTTCGGACCACACTTATACACCGCTGGCATCAATATCTGGTTCCTCTAACCATCCTTGAAGAATCGGATACTGATCTTGGCTAATAATAGACCTGGCACACCCACTGCAGCTACATTCTTTGGTGGTACAAGCCCCAATTCTAAACCCAATGCTTTCCCACCCTACCCACCAATGTCCGGCTATGTTTTTCTGCCTGACTGATGTAGTACTGTCACCATTGGAGGGTGGTACAGTAAGTCCCACCATCACACCTCCAAAGTGTATTGCAGTGATGCCGTGTGGATAAATTTACTGCCTCACCAACACAGTTAGACCTCGAAAGACCGATGATGCTGTATTGTAATATATCACATATGAAAAAACATCCCTTACTGGATACGAGGGTTGGGTCCCCTCAGTTGCAAAGAGTAGAATTACGCTGTTTGGGCTACAGTCAGGGTCTAATCGTCGCTTTGGAAGAGCCCCTACCATTGCCATCTGTCTGCTGGCCACTACCATCTGTCTGTCCGCTCACCATCGCTGCTACCCAACACCTGCCACCTGACACTTGCCGCCGCTCTGTGCTCGCCACCATTGGCCCCTGTCTTAGTTCTTTTCCCATTTTGGCGACTCCTGTCACCAGTGGACACTGCCTTCAATCATGGACACCCCCACTACCACCATCATCTACACCTCCCCTTCGCCTGCACTCACTGTAATCTCATGGGCCAAACCCTTCTACTCCAGCTCCCCTCTTCATTCTCCTCCCCTTCTATCTCCTCCTCGTTCCTGGAACACCATCAATATGTTGCTCCTGCTCCTGCTCTCCCCCCTCCCACTGCTATCGCCAACCGAAACGACTTCCTCCCCCCACCTGCCCTGCTACAACTACTCATGCTTCCCCTACCTGAGTCACCACCTGCAGCACCACAGTCGCCACCACATAGTGCCCCACGTCCATTCCCAGTTCTGTCACCTCACAAGAGGGGCATGCCTCCCACCACCCCATCAATCCAGTCACTCACCTCACCTTCCAGGCCACACCCAGCAAGAAACCTCCCAAGCACCCAAGTGGTGACCTCATCTCCACCCCTTCCTCCAAAAGACCAATGCCCGCCCCACTTCCCTCTGATCCCTTCATGGATGCCACCCCTCCTCCTGCCTCCCGAGCCTTCACCCTGCATATCTTCATCCTTACCAACTGAGATCCGAAATCCGTAGATGCCCGCACCCCCCACCCTTGAAATCTGAAAATACATCCCCAGTGCCCCAATTACTCAACTTATCCCACACAGAGACTCCTCATCAAATCCTCCACTTCCTCTTTCCATACTGATCTCCTCTGGCACCTTCCCCATATCACCTTTGCCCCCATACATCCCTCACCCCATTTTTTTACATCCTCTTCTCCTCAGCACCCCCAACCCCCTCGTCATCCGCCAACCCTCACCACTGTGATCACAAAACTCAGTCCTGTGATCACCGAGGCGGAGGTGTTGGCGGAACTAAAGATCCATCTCGCCCTGGAAATCTGCTCAGCCTGTCGTATTAACAACTTCTCTGGCACTACCTTCCATAGGCATATCTGTACTGGGTCCGTCTCCTCCATCAATCACCTCCTCACACAGGGAGCCCTGCTTTTCATCACTACCACCCCATTGACCTGTCCCATTCCCCTCCTCAATCCTACCACTTCCAATGCTGTCTCCTGTACAATGACCACCTCACCAAAAACTGCAAGAACCCCCACCCCCACCTGTCCCCATTGTAAGGCCTGCCACTTCCTTAAACAGTATCCCAGCCTCGCCTCTCCTCCTTCCTGCAACACTTGTGAGCTGTGGTAAAATTTGCTGCTTTTAGTAGCACGCCACAGCACGTAGTGTGAAGCAGTCGTCCTCCATTTCTGGCGGTGGCGCCGCTGTGGCAATCGCAGCTTTGGTGTCTCCCTCTGGTGGGAAAGGTTGCCTGTTAACGTGCATTTAAGGGGTGCTATGAGCTCGGCAGTCGGTCAGTCTGTCAGTCTCAGGAGTCTGGAGTTGGTCAGCCGGGTCAGCGTGGGGCAGTCAGTGTCTGTCTGTCGTAAGAGTGCTGGTATGGCTGCAGTTTGGATCAAACTTTAAAGCCAGAAAATGAGAGTCTTGACACTCCGTCAGTAACAGAACTCAGCTAGTGGTCACCCGGTCGGGTTGTGTTCCTGCATCTGAGTCTGCGTGTTAGGCTGCCAGTCTGCTCGAGTTGCTTGGGCAACAGTTATTGGTGGTTGGATCAGTCGATTGGTTGGTCACACACTGAGACACAAGATGACTAGTCCGCCTTGAGCGCCAGTGCATGTGAGGTCCCCACGTGAGTCCAGTGGGCCGCGCCGTATAGAAAGGGGTAGTGGCTTCGTGGTCGACACGAGAGCAACAAGAGTCAAACCATGACATTGAGCTGGCTGGGGCGAGCTGCGACACCATGAGATGGGAGATCGGTGCGCCTTCCTGCATCCATTGAAGCGGCTGGCAGCGGACGATTCGGGAGAGTGTTGGGGGTGCTGCGCCAGGTCTTCGACAGAAATCACAGTTTATTAGAAGTTGAGTGAGTGGAGATATGTTGTTTCATTTTCTTCTTAAATTCTACTTGCTTTCTCGGTGAGTTTACCAGCCTATTTGTTTTGGGGTTGTCCCACCATTCTTCTCCATTTGCCCACCTGCAGGAAGGTGGTTATTTATGAATGTGGTTGTCCGTTTTCCCTTGCAGAGTTGGGGCGGGTTAGAACAAGCTGCAGTTCGAGTTGTTCAGTAATCCCCCTGTCAATCTGACATACGTTAATAGCTGCGTCTGTCATGTTTGTCAGATTCAATGTTAACGAATTTATAGAATTAATGTGTAAAGGCAAAATTCTTGAAATATGTTTTTATCTTGCCTATCATCTTGGGAGGTGGTATATGTGTAATGTAGAGCATGTTGGTACATTTTATGTAAAACTGCATTTCATGGATTTTATTTAAGTGGTCATTTTAGTATATAAAGTTGCCACCCTTCCACCATAAGAGTTCTTTTAAAAACAAGTTGCACTTTCAGTGGCAAATAATTTTTATTAGTATTTTGTACCATTTCCATCCCTTTTACCAGGTGCATAGTTTATGTGTTTGTGTGAATTGTTAAAATTTTTAGTTTTAAATTAATCTGGTGTGTTGCAGATTTGCACCAATGTAGTCTTTCATAGGTTGTTGTGAGTGGTCATGACTACAGCTGTGTTAAAAGGGAGTGGCAAGGTTCTCAGCCCAAAAGCTCATACTATCAAAAACAAAAAATGTTATTTCTGCCTCTGAATAAATTGTAACTTGATATTTACAGGGTGCTTTCTGATTATAATTTTAAATCTGTTTAAAAAAAAAGGCTTTTAGGAATAAAATTTCCATTGATTAAAAAAAATTAATTTGTGCCTTGAGTTACCATTGGCAACTACTTGCACACTCACATAGTGTGATTAAATGTGTTAATGTTCTTGATGAATTGCTAGTAAATAAAGTAAATTCTTAAGAAAAGGTTTTGAAAGTAAATTTACGGTTCAACCTGCAATGAACCCCCACCCCACCTACTCCTCCAAATGGAAAGCCAAACCCACTACCACCAACCCTGAGCTCACTATCCCCATTCGCCCCATTGACCAGCCCATCCTCCCCAACAATCCGAACGCCCTCCCCCTATGCCTGAAGACATAATCCAGTTCCTGACCATCATCCTGCAGAGCATCCACCACTTCCAATGCCCCCACACCCTTCAGCAGACTTCCGTTTCCGTCTGTTCTGTCTTCCATCTGAATACCTACGGCACCTACTCCCACAACCAGGCTTGCTTTACCTTCAATTGCCTAGACACCCTCGTTTAAGTCCCTCTCTCCTCCCCCCTCCCACATCCTGGTGCATCAACAGTATCATCTCCTCTATGTCAAAATTCGCTCCCTCCCTGTCAACAAATACCTCTTCATGCATACTCTATCCCAGCACCAGGTCGACTCCTTCATCATTAATGAAACCTTCCTCCAACCTAATTATGTTGTCTGCACCTCTTCCTATCCTCTTCACCACACTGACAATCCTCACCTGAGGTGGAGTTGCTGTTGGCCACCTTAAGCATCTCCCTGTCCAACCAGCCACAACCCCCACTCAGTGACCCAACTGAAAACCTTCTTCCCCGGCATCTTTCTTCCCTCCCTCCCCATCGCCTGTGCCACCATCTATATCCGCAGCCCCCCCCCCCTTATGACTTCATTTCCCACATTGATCATACCTTCTCCGTCTATGTGATTGCAGCTGACGTCAACATCCACAGCTGTAACCCTGCCACCCTTTGGCAGTGGCATCAGTTCCTTGGCACTCTCCATGGTGACCTTGCTCCATCCATACAACACACCTGTCCTGAAAGTAACTCCACCCCAGATGTTCTCGACCCCATTGGTAGTGACCACCTCCCTGTCCTTCTCACTGTCTCCTCTGCCCGTGATCCCCCCTCACAGCCCACTGCTAAGTTGCCTCTCCAAAGTTCATCCACAATTACTGCCACCCTGACTGGGATGCCTACTGGGAATCCATTGCCTCACGGGATGACAGCAACCCCTTCACCTTTCCCCATCCTGCTGACATCATCCACGCCTCTTCCTTCCTTCAGAAGACCATCACTGATGCTGTGGAGGCCCACGTTCCTACCAAACTCATCCACCCTTACCGTCCTGCACTTCCTCCACAAGCTGTCCTCCTTCTTCGTGAATCCTGCAGGCTCTACCACACCTTCCTCCACACTGATGGCCAGGATACACTTATCTACCACTGGCAATTACAGCGACACATCTGGAACCTCCTTACAGCAAAGAAACGCCAGGACTGGCGCCAAACATGCACATACCTCCATCCTCCCTGTCATGTCCTCAAGTAATGGTCAGCCTTCCACCAACTTACTGGTAGCCATCCCACCTCACATTACCCTATTCTCCATGATAATCACCTCTTCCCTGACAACCTCAGTAAGACTAACCATTTTGATTCCCACCTATCTGAGGTCTTCCTACTGTCCTTGACACCTAGTCCTTGCCCCTAGTTTCAAGTACTTCATTTACTTAATGGAGCAGAAACTTTAAATTTAAATAGAAAGAGGGATATTGAAGAAATTCAAAAGAAAGAAAGAAAGAAAGAAAGATAGAGTATTAGGAAAATATTAGGCCCACAGTTACTGATGGAGAAACTTATAGGTTGAGAAGTAATAAGGAAATACAAGACTGCACGAGATAACAAAGACTTAAATTTTATGGGCGCATTAAAAGAATAGCACACACTAGGTTGACAAAAAAAAGCAAATTGCAGAATTCTATGAAAACAGAAGTAAGGCCAGATTTGAGCCAATTAAATGGATCACAGTAATTAAGGATCTTAAAGAAGCCAGTATAACTCAGGCATATGATAAAGATAGAAAAACATTCAGACAAAAGATATTTGATTGGAAAGCTGGTCAGAGGGAAATTAGAAAACAGATTGGAACACCATGGTCTGATGAAAGAAAGTGACATCATTCTGAAAGGATCAAACGAATTTGGACATAAAGGAAGGCCAACCATAAAAAGTGCCAAAGATGGATTGTACCTCATATAGTCTTATTGGACCTGTATGTGAATAATAATAATAATAATAACAATAATAAATAATAATAATAACAATAATAAAGTAAGTATAAAATTCATTGCTTGTCCTGCATGTTTGGCATAAACTTGGGGTGATAACTGTTTGTTGGCTGAATTATATGCCTGAAATTGATAACAGTGTTTGAAACAATTTTGTATGTATGTCAAAATAACTTGATGTGATAATTTTTAATTTTAATATCTAAAGTCTGTACTGTTAACAATGGAGTAATTGTTCAAAACCAACTGCCAGAGTGTGAGTTCGTTCACTAGACAGCACTGTTAATCAGAGGATCTGTAACAGACTAGCTGTGCCACTTTGAGAAATGAAAATGTAATGAAAAGCATAAAGGGACATCTGTTACTTAATCCACATAGCACACTAAATGAACTTTAGAGCTGAATCCAGTTCTTGTGAAGAATTCCAGGATAATGAGCAAGAAAACAAGATAAGTAACCTAGTTACATCCGCCGTACAGGCTGTTCACATTTCATCAAGTTTAAAATTGCAGCAAGCTCATATCTTTTTTTTTCTTTTTTTTTTTTGTCAAGATGAAAATACATTTAGTTCAGAGAAAGAAAGAAGTTACTGCATTGAACCATGAAACTGCTGCTATGCCCCTTGCACTAGCTCCAGGCCATAAACAAACATGTATGCCCCTTGCATGACTTCATATCCTAATCTCAGTATGCCTGGAAAAACTGAGTCAGGACCCCCGATGATGAAAGAGAAGTTGAGTTCAGGAGAGTGACAACATATTACTATGAAGCACTGTAGATCTTGGCACATGATTTTCTTGCAAAAACATTATATTGTGATCATACTTTTAGATTAAAGAAGACCACTCACCAAAAATCAGAAGCGCTTAGTTGGGTTGGATTAGGTTGTTTGGGGGAAAGATACCAAACAGTGATGTCATCGATCTCATCAGATTATGGGAAGGAAGTTGGCCGTGCTATTTCAGAGGAACCATCCTGGCATTTGCCTGGAGTGATTTAGCGAAATCACAGAAAAAAAAAAAAATCAGGATGGCCGGACGCAGGATTGAACCATCGTCCTCCCAAATGCGAGTCCAGTGTACTAACCACTGCGCCACCTCACCCGGTACAGCCACACACAAAAAGAAAGGAAATGTGCTACAGTAAACACACAAACACACACACACGTGTGTAGTTTGCATTACGTATGAAGAATGTTTATACTGTCTTTTTAAACAGATATATTTTAGTAACATTTTTAAATTTATTTCATTATGAGCAATACTGTTTTGCGTTTGTTTCTCCGTGGCGAATATAAGTCCAAACTGGCACTTCCTCCATGATTATGAATAGAAGTGTCGGTGAGATACTTCGAAAAGTTTCCCCTGATTTACACAACACATTGGTAGATTTACTCCTTGGTGAGGTAAGGATACCAACTTTGTTACTTAGTTCCATACAATGAGGTTGGATTATCTGGTTTTTTGATAATCCTGATGGCCTATGGTCTCACCTAGTCTAAATAACTGATGTCTCACTGTAACTGTGCTTTACTGGTTCATGAATCTGTACAGGAGGTAGAGTTAGGTAAAGAAAATATTGTCATTAATAGATTATGAGAGATGGTACAATGATTGCTGTCTAACATGAAGTGAGGCCACTACCTGTACCATCCCACGTTACATGGTTGCATAGAAAATGCAACTATAATACTATGAAACTGATACGCAGAACAAATGCATTTGGTAGATGAACAATAAAAATGGGAAGGACTGAACAGAAACTGCCAAGAAAGTAATGGGTCAGTCCAGTGAAACTGGAAGGAAGAGGTGTAGAAAGAACCAAGTCTGCATTTAATTCTTTACACTACAAGCCACCTTGCAGTGGTGTGTGGCAGAGGGTACTTCTGGGACCACTGTCAATTGTCCCTCCACCTGTTCCATTTGCAAATAGTCAAAGGAAGGATGGCTCTCAATAAAATTCTGTAGGAGCTCACATTTCTCTAAGTTTCTCATTGTGGTCATTTCACAACATGCATTTGGGAGTAAGTAATTCAATGCTTGGCTGTTCTTGGAATATACACTCTCACAATTTCAACAGTAAACACCTCCATGATCCACAAAAGCTTTATTCTAGACCCCCCCCCCCCCCCAGTCTCTCTCTCTCTCATTTTGAGGTAGAAACCACCAATGCTATTGTAAGATAGAGACATCAGTAGAAACCACCATTGCTATTGCAAGATGGAGAAATCTAATGGTATACTGAGGTGCTTCTACAAATATAGTGCATTATCACTCGGTGTTTATTAACCAAAGTGGCAATTCTTCTGGAAACCCTGGAATTCTTAGGGAAAAATTTGAGGCATCTCATGGAATTTTGTAAAATGTTGGGGAATTCTTTTTTTCGTTTTTTTATGCAGTACTGAATTTTAATTTTATTGAGTTATATGAAACACAAATTTTAAAATACTTAGTTGTTTCTAAATGTGTTAATTATATGAATATTATTCCATATAAATTATCGATGTTTAAAAACTGCAGTCGAACAACAGATAATATATATTAGCTGAGAAGAAAGGAACATCATTATTGTGTGTCCCCCCCCCTCCCTCCCTCCTGCTCACCATTGATTTATCATGAACTTCTTATGGCACCATCTTCCCCCCATACCTGAAATTCTCATGGATTTTTTTCCCAAGTATGAGTAGGCACTGTGTTAACAAAACTTGCTGTTCATATGTTTGGCGACTACTTTCAACCAACTTTTTCATTGTCAAGGTTGACCTACTGGGGCTACACTGAAAATTCCTGATCTTCATAAGACACATCCGAGTCGCAGTATGTGCTTTACAAAGTGATCGCAGATGACTCTCACACTCAACGTGCCCCTACTTAGCATGTCAGAATCAAACTTACAGGCGATGTTTGTTGTGAAGATCAAGCACTTTCAGTGCAGTCTCAGTAGGTCAGGCTTGAGTATGAACCATCTGGTTTAAAACTAGTTGTCAAACTTTGTACTGCAACTGTGACTGATCTGTTATTAAACACTTAATGAAATACTGAAAAAAAAACATTGCTCGTCATGTATCAACAAAATGTTGAAACTGAAAATTATGCATTACACAGAATTTAAAGCACCAGTCAGCACACAGATTGAGCTTTGCTTTGGGACTGTAGGAGATTGCATCTCTTAAGTTATTATAATGTAACATTATCTCTCTCTCTATCACACACACACACACACACATACACACACGCACACAGACACACACACACACACACACACAAACTGTATCTCTCTCTCTCTGTCTCTCTCATGCAACTCACACGCATGACTGCAGTCTCTAGCAACTGAAGCCACACTGTCATATGTGAGAGTTTTGTGTGTGTGTAGGGCCTATTTTCAATGAAGCCCTTGCTGGCCGAAAGCTTATTTGTGACAGTGTTTTTGTTGTGCCTATCTGCGACTCCGCATCTCCGCCATGTGGTGAGTAGCAACTTTCCTTCCATATTGTTGTACTGTAAATTTAATTTTATGCTCCTGCTTTCACAAGTGGTTTCAAAATGAATTTATTACATTTTATGCCTAATTTTATTGTTATTTTGGACTATAGTTTGTTTTAGGCATTATGAGATCATGGGTGTTTGGAATGTCGGATCGTGTCTAGGAAAAATGTGATATTGCTTTCAATATATCACTTAAAATAATGGGTGATTAAAATCATATGTCCCATTGGTTCCAAAGTGAAACCACCTGCTTAAAACAATTGACTGTTTACTTTTTACCCATTTCTTCTTATACTCATTGATTACTATGATAATAGAGATTAATTATATGAAAAATGTTTAAAAATTATATTCCAAAGTCAAACCACCTCCTGAAAACAATTCATTGTTTGCATTTGCCGATTTCTTGTCATATTTGTTGGTCATGACAACGATAAAGGTTAATTTTGTGAAAAAAATTGAAATAGTTTTTTCGTATTGTTGGGACTGATGAGAAAATAGTCCAGAATTGCTTGTACAAATGTTCTATAAGCCACTCCTTTCATGGATCAATCAAATATCCTTACTATTTTTTGAATGAATTTCAGCCTGGCATCAGGCTTTCCTACATTTAATTTTATATGGTCAATCCAGTTTAGGTCATTGTGAATGTTTGGTCTGTGGTATGTCAAGTTTGTTGATTTATATGGTGGTTTGTCAACAGTAGTGTAATTGGGCAGTAGTGAATCTCTCTAGCTATTTACACACAGCATGTTGTTATTTGCATTCTGGGCCAACTGCAAGTCTGTACACCAATAACGGATTCATCGCAAGACTTCTTGCACTTTACTACAGCTTTCTGGCATTTCGACCTTCTTACAGAGAACAGCATCATCTAAAAACAGTCTCACAGAGCAACTGGCATTATACAGTAGATCGTGATTGTATACTGTAAATAGCAAACATCCTTGGAGTTTGAGCAGCTGCTTATGGCAGGTGCTCTGTCACATATTGGTGTGGATCCAATTGAGTCTGTTAACAGATGGGATTATACTGGGTACAGCCTTCGCCTCAGATAGAAACTCAATGGTAAACTGGCTGGTAAACTGGCTGGACTAGTGACAGGGGACTTAAAGGGGGGGGGGGGTCACTCTCGTGAGTGGCAAAACACTAGTTCTTACTGGTGTCACAGCAGCACATTTTTTTAGGACAGGAAAGTCAGAAAGAACTAGTTTTAAGAGAAGTTAGGATGAAAATAGACCTTCAGTTTAAGAAAGACACTGCATCAGCACAAACAGTTGCTGGTAAAAAATTATCAGCAGTCAGCAGAAATTTTATTTCCAACCACTTACAAAGGGCTGACAGATAAAAACTGAACGCCCACTACAATGGGACCATGTAATGGTTCCATTCAAAAGTAATCACCTAACAAATCAAGACACCTATATATATACTAAGATGGTATCTGTTCTTTCAGACATGTCCGAAAGAACAGATACCATGCAGCTCATTAGAATGAAATTATAATGAAATGAACACCCTTAGCTGCTTACAGGCATTGACATACGTCAACGGGGACAGATGAAAATGTGTGCCCCGACCGGGACTCGAACCCGGGATCTCCTGCTTATATGGCAGACGCTCTAACCATCTGAGCCACTGAGGACACAGAGGATAGTGCAACCACAGGGATTTATCTCTGGCACGCCTCCCGCGAAACCCACATTCTCAACGTATTGTCCTGCACTACATTCGTAGTGCCCCCACCCATTATACTCATTTCTCGTGGTGCGTTGCCGATTCCCGTAAGAGTTCGGGCACTGTTTGTGCATTTGCACAGAAGACGAAGATGGTCAAGTGGCCGGTGAGCCTTAACTTCTTCTGTGCGAATGCACAAACAGTGCCCGAACTCTTACGGGAATCGGCAACGCGCCGCGAGTAATGAGTATAATGGGTGGGGGCACTACGAATGTAGTGCGGGACAATACGTTGAGAATGTGGGTTTCGTGGGAGGCGTGCCAGAGGTAATTCCCTGTAGTCGTACTATCCTCTGTGTCCTCGGTGGCTCAGATGGATAGAGCGTCTGCCATGTAAGCAGGAGATCCCGGGTTTGAGTCCCGGTCGGGACACACATTTTCATCTGTCCCCGTTGACGTATGTCGATGCCTGTAAGCAGCTAAGGGTGTTCTTGTAATTTCAAGACATCTATCACACTGGCAGAAAAGATCATCAATTCACGTCTCACAGAACACAGTGGGCTGCACGGAGAAGGATTTACACTATGACAATCCCAATGGCAGGAACACTGGAGTGCGGGTAATGGTTTGGGAATGTCATATAGTCTGACTAGGATGGTACGGAGATTAGGAGGGTGTTAGAAGGTGACACTGGTTGGTGCGAGAAAGATATAAGGGTGAGAGGATCCCATTTCAGGGCTCAACTTGAAAAAGTTGTAGGTGTGGCCTCATAAAGTAATACCCAATATTTGAGGCTGACTGCTGAATGAATCCACTGCTCCCAAAGTACATTTTCCACAAGGTCCATGACAATAAGATGTGAGATATTAGGGCTTGTACTGACATTTTTAGGCAGTTGTTTTTTCCTCACTCTATTTGCGAGTGGATTAGTACAGGAAATTACTAGTATGGTAAAAGTTACCCTCTTTCGTGTTCTGTGCAGTGATTTGAGCAGTGTGTATGTAGATGTTGTAAGTATAGAAGCATTTGAGGCCTGGGTGGTCCTGGGCACGAAGATGAGTCCGTCGTCACTCTTTTGTAATTGAGGACTGCATTAACGAGAGGGAGAGAGTATGAAATTGCCCAGGAGATTTGTTTGTGAATAAAATCTGTGAGGGAGCTGTAGTTGCGAGGGTCTGGGCGGGGACGACGAACATCTGAAACAGTGAAGAGGACAGGGAGATGGTCGCTACCAATAGGCTCCAGGACATCCACCGTTATGTGGCCAAGGAGGTTGGGGGAGGAAAGGATAACATCGGGAGTGGAGTTGGATTCGGGACGGGTGTGCTGGTGGATGGGGATGAGGTCGTCTTGAAGGGAGGAGAGGAACCAATGCCACCACCGTAACTGGGTGGCGGAACGACTATGGATGTTGAGGTCGGCGGCGATCACGTAGGAGGAGAAGGTACGGTCAATGTAATGTGGGAGAGGAAGTCGAAGGGAATAGGGGCGTTAGGGCGGACATAGATGGTGGCGCAGGTAACGGTAAGTCCAGGGAAGAAGAGACTAAGGATCAGGTGTTCGGTGGGGTCGGGAAGGAGAGGTTGGAGCCGAACAGGGATCTGGCGGTAGTGACCAATGGTAACTCCGCCATGAGCAATCGGGAGGGGATTATCAGAGCGGTGGAGCAGGTAGGGCGAAGTGTGGACGGTGTGGTGGGATTGGAGAAAGGTTTCATTGAGGAGGAAGGCATCCACACGGTGGGTGGCAAGGGTGTGGAGGAAGAGGTTCTTGTTGGTGGGAAGGGAGCAGATATTGTTGAAAAGGGTACGGTGCTGTCGCGCCATGTCAGGGATTTAGACAAGGGTGTCGAGACGGGAGAAGGTGAAATGGGCCTGGTTGTTGGAGTAGGTGGCGTTCATTTTGAGTTAGGAAATGGAACGGGCGGCGAGGGATATCTGTTGGAGAGTGGGGGGACGCTGAAAAGGATGAACATTCTGAAGGATGATGGTGAGGAATCTGATGATGTCCTCAGCGGTAGGGGGCAGGCGAAGGGAATTGCCAGGAGGGGTGGGGGCGTCCAGAGGATGGAGAGGGACGGTGAGTTCAGGAGTGGTCGGAGGGGGTCGGGCTTTACACTTTTGGGAGTAGGTGGGATGGGGAAGATTGCAGGTATTGCAGGAGTGAGGGGATTGAAGGTTAGGGCACTGCCGGAGGAAGTGCGCTTGCCTACAATGCGGGCAGGTGGGGGCCTCGCGGCACTCAGATGTTGGGTGCGTATTATACCGCAAGCACCTTTGGCAGCGGAGGGATTGAGGAGGGGAACGGGAGGGGTCGATCTTGTAGCGCTGGTTGAAGAGGAGGGCACCCTCCGTCAGGAGATGGTCAATGGAGGGGGCGTCCTCGGAGAAAACCCTCATAAGGCAGGTAGGGCTGGCCGAGTTGAAAATGCAGTGGACTGCCCGCACCTCCATTGTGGGATGCACCTTGAGCTCCACCAACACCTCCTCCGTGATCGTCGGGCTAAGCCGAGTGATCACGGCGGAGAGGGTCGGCGGGCGACGCGGGGGTTGGGGTTGGTGGGTAAGAGACGGAGAAGGAGCAGGGGTGAGGGAGGCGTTGGGGCCAAAACGGGTGATAGGGAGGCGGGAGAGGATGTCAGTATGGAGGGTTGGGCTGGGGGAGGAGATGAGAATGGAATCCCGTCTGGGAGTGAGGAAAGACATGGGGGACCAGGGAAGTGTTGGCGGAGGAGGAGGGAGAGATTCCGGGCTTCGAGAAGGGAAGGATTGGGACGGGAGAGGAGGTATTTGTATAAAGAGGGGGGCAGGAGGAGGAGGAGGAGGAGGAGGAGGAGGAGGAGGAGGAGGAGGAGGAGGAGGGAACAGGGCCTGGTGGGGAGACATCCATGGCATCCTGGGGGGGGGGGGGAAGGAAGATCGGGCGGGGCCTTTTTGGGAGCGGAGGAAGTGGTGGTGCCACTGGGGTGTTTAACGGCGGCAGAAGGGTGGGTGGTGATATGAGGGACGGGAACTATAGGGAGGTGACGGGAAGGGGCAGGTCCCGGTGTGGACGCAGCAGTCGGCCCTGGAGATGGTGACGGTGAAGGCGACGGCGACAGTAATGGTGGTGGCGGTGATGGTGAGGGCGATGGGGATAGTTGGGCATGGGCAGTGGCCCGACGGGCCACCACCTTAGCTGGAGCTGCAGTGACAGGCCGGGGGAGTGGGGGGAAAGGATCAGAGGGAGAGGAGCGGGAGGAAGACGCTGGAGAGGGGGCACGAAAGAGCGAGGACGAAGGGAGAGTGAGAAGAGGCGGAATGGAAAGAGGGGGGTGTGACTGGGCACACCATGTTATGGTGGTGGTGGCGGCAGAGGGGGAAGTATAAACTATGGCTGTGGTGGTAGTGGTGGTGGGTGCCGACGACAGGGAGAAACAAAAACGCACAGGACGAAAAAGAAAGGACAATAACTGGGGACAGAGGAAGACGAAGACAGATGAAGATGAAGACGGAGGAAGACGAAGACAGAGGAAGACGAAGACGGATGAAGACCAGAGTCCCACGCTGCTGGCGCTGGTGCTGACAGTGACGATGGGTGGCAGGAACGCCGCAGCTGCTGCTGCTGCCACAAACGGGGCCGGGGCTGCTGCTGCTGCTGCTGCTGCTGCTCCTGGGCTGGCTGGTTGGCCGGCTGGCTGGCTGGCTGGACCGACGCCGCTGCTGCTGCTGCTGCTGCTGCTGCAGGAGGACTGGCTGGCTGCTGCCGGCTGGACCCCTGCTGCTGCTCAGCTGGCTGGCTGGCTGGCACCTGAAAAACCTAGCACTTCGATTAGTGCTGGAATGGCACAATCGAAGGGCGGTAACCTTGCGGGGATACCGCTGGAGATGGATTACGTCTTTCAAGTTCACCTATATTAGTTTTCTGTGCACTTCATTCATCTCGCTGTTCACTTTTTTCTATGAATTTATTTACCGAGTGGACAGACAAACAGAAAAAGTGGATTGCTGGTGACACCGCGATCGACGCAACTTGAACTAAACATTTCGCCTTCTGAAAATGATGTTTCTACAGCAAGCAATTCTGCCACAGCAGAATTACTTTGATGCTCCTGATCACAGGCGTCTAAAGATGGCGAAATGAGGGATGCTCAACTACCAGACCTACCGATAGATGGCTCTACCAGCTGATCACTGTCGTCTGTATTGTCCACCATATTCGAATTTGGCAAAAAGTTTCTCTCGGTCTGTACGGTGTATAAGGAATATCGAAATGGTGATTTCTTGTTCCAATTTCAACTGTACGAAGCGATGGAATAAGGAAAGTGACTTACCATTTCACAGGTAATAGGACTACCGATACAATACGATAAAAAAACAGACTTAGTGCGTTTGCTAGTTCGATGTTTTTGAACAGGTTTCCTCTAAAGCACCCAGAGCTGCTAAAGAAGTGGATTACTTCCGTGAAGCGGAAAGGTTTTAATCCTACGTCTTGCAGTTTTCTTTGCAGAATCCATTTCCGACAAGATGATTATGTACTGAGCCCTGGAACGTGGAAGAAACGTCTCAAACCCGAAGCAGTACCATCAGTTTTTGACTTTCCGACATATTTGATGCAACCAAATAAACAGCCACGACGACATGTTGTTAGGATTTTGAGTTTTGAGTGACAACGATGCTTCTCCATTTGAGGTAGCTAATTAATTTCCTTGCTATGTGTCTGCTTTTTACTTTTGTGAATTTATTTCGTACGGACACAAATGGGCTACATAGGTCTAAGCAATGTTGTAATCCAGGTCCATATTTTTGTTTTTAGCGTTCTGTCATGGAATCCGTGCTCGATTTGCCCCCTGCAGGAGCTACTGATTTCGTGTAGAATGTTCTCAATGAGAATTCTTCCGTGGAAAGCATGTCCCATTTATCCAATGCAGAAGCTGCGAATTGTGTCGAAAACGTTATTATGATGTTTTCACATCCCCAAAGCTTTCTTATATTATTTTTTCATCAAGCCTTGAGTTATTTCATTCATATATAACGAAATTATTTCTTTATTTCAGAGTGCAGTTGGTTCTTCAGTAATTGATTGTGGTATACAGTCGAAAGTAGAAATGGAAGACATGGTGACCGAAACTTGCAATTTTTTCTCAGACATTGTGCACGAATTAAAACCTAAACTGAAGTGCGTCCGTGAAAAACTTCGAAGAAGAGAGAAGAAAGTGTTTTCCATGGATGACATCATAAGTTCATTGAAGGAGAAGGGCCATCATCCCAAGAAGTTACATAACTTCCTCCATCATCAGAAAGGAACACAAGTGGAATCAGTGTGCAATTTAGTGAACAATTCTCTCTCGTCAAAGGGTAATAGATACACAACTAACGTGAAAAATGTTTGCGATGGATGTGTACTTTTATTACCAGCAGCATATGAATACCTGCAAAAATTAATGCCTCTTCCCCATAAATCATTGATTTCCAAATGGGTGGCAAGTGTTTTTAAGTCCATTGATTTGAACCCAATTGTAAGGGACCAGTTCAGTGATTCATGTCTAATTGTAGACAGTATGGCAATTAGGAAGCAAGTAGTTTGGGACCAAGGAACTAAGCTATACACAGATTTTTTAGACTTTGGTGGGGAAGTGCCTCAGTCAAAAGAAGTAATAGAGGCATCTGAGGCTCTGGTTTTCATGCTTGTCTCTATTAATGGCAAATTTAAATGCCCGATTGCATATTTCTTTATCAATGGTGCACAGCAAATAATCAGGCCACACTGATAAAATCTGCTTTAGAGAGGCTGCATCGTTCTGGCATTAGTGTTTGGTGTTACATGTGATGGCTGCAAGGTAAATGTAAGCACTTTACATTCACATGGCTGTACTTTAAACTTTTACAACGGTGATTTTAAAAACCGCATTCCTCATCCTGTGGAAAAATACAATGTTTATTGTATCTTGGACATGTCATATGATTAAGTTAGCCAGAAATGCTCTAGCAGAAGTATCTGCTATTGAGTCTCCAACTGCCATTATTAGATGGCATTTCATTGAGCAATTGAACAAGGTACAACAAGAAGGTATGACATTTGCCAACAAACTATCAGGACAACATGTAAGTTATGTAAATAGAAAAATGAATGTTTCATTAGCTGCACAGACTATGAGTTCTAGCGTGGCAGATAGTATAGAGTTTTTGAGGAGGGTTGGTGATCCAAATCTTAAAGGAAGTGAAGCAACAGTAGAATTTTTTTATTATATTGACAGGATTTTTGATATTCTGAACTCCAGAAATCCATTAGGTAAAGGGTATAAGAGTCCCCTGAGACTTGACAACAAATCTTATTGGCTTGGTATTTTCAGAGGCACTGAAAATTATATCAAAAGCTTAAAAATCATTGGTGTTCCATTGCTGCTCCATGCAAGAAATACTTTTGCTTTTGGGATAATTTTCAATATGCAATCAGTCAGGCACATAGCTCTGGCAAGTATGCTTCGTGTTGAGTCTCCTCTGAAGTATTTGCTAACATATAAACTGTCACAAGACCACAAAGGGCTTTTTTTTCCTGCATTCTGTCCAGAGGTGATTGGAACAACATTCCAAATGCATACCAGTTCAAATGTGCCATGAGAAAGTTGGTCTTAGGTAACAGTGTCACTGCAATGAATGGGAATTGCTCAAATTTTAATGTGTGTTGTTTGCCACCTGTTTATGATTTTCATGCAAGAAAGCATGTAGTAGAAAGTGATGAAAGTGCTGCAGAAAATGAAGTAGAGAAGTGGTGTGCACTTCTTGATGATAAGATTAAGTTCTCATTTTACAAGCAAAAAATATTATATTATATTTCAGGGTATGTATCATTGCACCTGTCAAGGCAGATCACATACAAAGACTGTCTTCACATACAGAAGCCACCAGTAGTTAAATCTGCCTTAGAATGTGATGCTCTCTATGCTTTTGCCAATATGGCCAATAAAAATGCATTTGTAGAATTTTGTTAACTGGGGAAAACTGGTTGAAACAAGTGACTGCGTGTACCCTGTTGTAGAATATTCAGAGAAACTGTTTCAGATGTTTGTGATTGCTGGGGATATGTGACAGAAGTATATTCAGGCCAAGATTTTGCATTGTGTTAAAAATAAAATTGTAGATTAGCTATCTGCTGCTCTTGGTCATGGTTACCATTATAAAATTGCGATTGAGGATTACATCAGACTCAACTTATTTGTAAGATTGCATCCCTGTACTCCAGCATATGCTTAAAAACATATGGAAAAAAATGTCTTGGTGAGAAAATTTTAAACAACAAATCAAGTATAAGGCAGAAGTTAAATAAACTCATATCGTTTAATCATGTATAGTGCTCAAATTGGAAAAGATTATGTAATGGGACATTCCATGCAGATGGGTGTGACATTTTTACAGATTTCTTAAAACTATGTTGTACATAGATTTGTGGTTGTGCAATGATGAACTTGAAAGGATGAATCACATTGAAGTAAAATTAACTCTTTACATCCTGTGTAGATATTGTAACAAAATTAGAATTGTTTATTATATAAGCTTATTTTAAGATGTTTGGTGTTACAAATTATGCACTTGCTTTAAAAACAGGTGATTTGTGTGAAATTAATGAAAAAATTATGTACTGGGACTTATTTGACAAATGGCTTTCAGTGTGAGAAAATATTTACCTCAATAACTACGTTAACTTGAATTTATCACTTTAAGAAAACAGTTTAATCATAGGATGGGTGTGATATAGTGGAGTATGCAGTGGCCCTATGTTTCAAAAAGTAATGTTTGTGGATACTCTGCAACATAAGAGCAATAAAATTGTTACTCTGTTAATTTTTGTTTTAATACTTCCTAGAATGAACACAATGTTCCAATTGATTGTAAGCATTCTTATTACTTTAGAACCATTCTAGAATAAGGGGGCCTGAGTCAGGCAAAACCTAATATTGTGAATTTTGTCTTTATTTTGCCAGGAGGTCTTTCTGTTATATTTTCCTGTGTTGAGGGGGGGGGGGGGGGGGAGAATGCAAATAATCATATGTAATTATCTTTCTAGCACTACAAAGTACAGAATACAGTGATTACAGTTACACTTGGAAATCTAGGAAATTTCAGTATTCATGTTACATGCCTAATTTTCATCAACATTTACCTTAATTACACGGTTACACTTTTTGCTGATTTGAACTGTGTAGTACATGTTTAAAAGATTTTGTTTTGTCATAGCATTTCATTTTATTAGTTCATATGTCGCATACGGAACTGAAATTATCAAGTTATGATGCCAAAGGAAGGAATTAACATTAAGGAATCTTACTTCACAGAAAATATGTAACAATGGTTACACTTTTTGCTAGTTAACTTTAACATAAACCATTTAGTTTTCCATTCAGAGTGAAAGCAGTTGCACAAGTCTTGTAAAGAACAAAGTTCCCCATAGAAAAATAAAGTATTTTACATTTGAGTTATTGTAGACCCAAAGTATTGTGCTCTTCATATTTCTATTTAAAAAAGTTTGTAACTCAAATTCACAGACATTTTGGAATCTGCACATACATGGGTGTAGTCAGGTACTTTTCATGTGCCATGTGGAACCTTTAATTTTCTGGTTTAAATATAATTTATTTCATGAATTACCTTTAATACCAACAATGTCTGAATGCATTATTTACCATTTAGAAGAAGAAATATTAGTGTACAGAATAACAAACATCATGAAAAATGCGAAAGATTGTTCTGTACAGAACTTGGAATGGCTCTTAATCAATAGCAGGTAAAAAGAAGGCTTCTATTAAATGTTCAAAGAAACCAGTCAGTACCTCTTAATTCACCATAGAGGTGATACACTAATAAAACACTTTCACTTTTTTTCAGAATTTCTGCTAAGTATTAAATTGTGAAGACCTATCCAATTAGTATTTGCTTTACCAATAACCTGTAGTACAAGCACACATATAAGCAAGTAATTATGGGAGTCAAGAATTATGTTAAAATTAAAGATACTGACTGGTATAACTTGCTCACAAAACATTGTAGTTGCTCTACAGTTTATGTGGTGTACCCAATGTGATTCCTGGAGGACATAATATTCTGTTATCCTATGGGAGTGCACTGGTACTGCACCTATTGAAAGTAAGCTTTGCTGTGGAATAGTTGTATCAGACGTCTGTACCAGAAAACAAATCTCCACTGTGACACCCTCATGTTCTTGGTAGTAATAGTAGTTTATTCATCCAGAGACAATTTACATTGCATGGATTTTGTCAAAAAATACATAGTGTATATATATATATATATATATATATATATATATATAAATAATGGAAGGAAACATTCCACGTGGGAAAGTATCACTTTGCCACGAAGAAAAATGATCCTAATCCTACTCCTAATGATCCGACTCCTCAAGACACCATCCAAATTGAACCCTGCCTGGAACAGTTCCGTCCTCCGCCACAGCGGGACCCACCTCCTCTTCCTCAAAATCACCCTCTCCAAACCTTCCAGGAATTTCTGACTTCCAGCCTCGCATCTCAATCCTTCTTAAAAAACCTTAATCCTACACCCAACATCACCACTGCTGAAGCCCAGGCTATCCGTGATCTGAAGGCTGACCGATCCATCGTCATTCTTCCGGCGGACAAGGGTTCCACGACCGTGGTACTTGATCGTCGGGAGTATGTGGCTGAGGGACTGCGTCAGCTTTCAGACAACACCACATACAAAGTTTGCCAAGGTAACCCCATTCCCGATGTCCAGGCAGAGCTTCAAGGAATCCTCAGATCCTTAGGCCCCCTGCAAAACCTTTCACCTGACTCCATCAACCTCCTGACCCCACCGACACCCCGCACCCCTACCTTCTTCCTAAAATCCACAAACCCAATCATCCCGGCCGCCCCATTGTAGCTGGTTACCAAGCCCCCACAGAACGTATCTCTGCCTACGTAGATCAACACCTTCAACCCATTACATGCAGTCTCCCATCCTTCATCAAGGACACCAACCACTTCCCTGAACGCCTGGAATCCTTACCCAATCTGTTACCCCCGGAAACCATCCTTGTAACCATTGATGCCACGTCCTTATACACAAATATTCCGCACGTCCAGGGCCTCGCTGCGATGGAGCATTTCCTTTCACGACGATCACCTGCCACCCTACCTAAAACCTCTTTCCTCATCACCTTAGCCAGCTTCATCCTGACCCACAACTTCTTCACTTTTGAGGGCCAGACATACCAACAATTAAAGGGAACAGCCATGGGCACCAGGATGGCCCCCTCGTACGCCAACCTATTCATGGGTCGCTTAGAGGAAGCCTTCTTGGTTACCCAAGTCTGCCAACCCAAAGTTTGGTACAGATTTATTGATGACATCTTCATGATCTGGACTCACAGTGAAGAAGAACTCCAGAATTTCCTCTCCAACCTCAACTCCTTTGGTTCCATCAGTTTCACCTGGTCCTACTCCAAATCCCATGCCACTTTCCTTGACGTTGACCTCCACCTGTCCAATGGCCAACTTCACACGTCCGTCCACATCAAACCCACCAACAAGCAACAGTACCTCCATTATGACAGCTGCCACCCATTCCACATCAAATGGTCCCTTCCCTACAGCCTAGGTCTTCGTGGCAAACGAATCTGCTCCAGTCCGGCATCCCTGAATCATTACACCAACAACCTGAAAACAGCTTTCGCATCCCGCAACTACCCTCCCGACCTGGTACAGAAGCAAATAACCAGAGCCACTTCCTCGTCCCCTCAAACCCAGAATCCCCCACAGAAGAACCACAAAAGTGCCCCACTTGTGACAGGATACTTTCCGGGACTGGACCAGACTCTGAATGTGGCTCTCCAGCAGGGATACGACTTCCTCAAATCTTGCCCTGAAATGAGATCCATCCTTCATGAAATCCTCCCCACTCCGCCAAGAGTGTCTTTCCGCCGTCCACCTAACCTTCGTAACCTGTTAGTTCATCCCTATGAAATCCCCAAACCACCTTCCCTACCCTCTGGCTCCTATCCTTGTAACCGCCCCCGATGCAAAACCTGTCCCATGCACCCTCCCACCACCACCTACTCCAGTCCTGTAACCCAGAAGGTGTACACGATCAGAGGCAGAGCCACGTGTGAAAGCACCCACGTGATTTAGCAACTGACCTGCCTACACTGTGATGCATTCTATGTGGGAATGACCAGCAACAAACTGTCCATTCGCATGAATGGACACAGGCAGACAGTGTTTGTTGGTAATGAGGATCACCCTGTGGCTAAACATGCCTTGGTGCACAGCCAGCACATCTTGGCACAGTGTTACACCGTCCGGGTTATCTGGATACTTCCCACCAACACCAATCTATCCAAACTCCGGAGATGGGAACTTGCCCTTCAGTATATCCTCTCTTCTCGTCATCTGCCAGGCCTCAATCTCGCTAATTTCAAGTTGCCGCCACTCATACCTCACCTGTCTTTCAACAACTTCTTTGCCTCTACACTTCTGCCTCGACTGACATCTCTAAAAACTCATTACCCTCTCCCTTAAAACCCACTTCCTTTCGTCTTCCCCTCTCCTTCCCTCTTTCCTGATGAGGCAACAGTTTGTTGCGAAAGCTTGAATTTTGTGTGTGTGTTTGTGTTTGTTTGTGTGTCTATCGACCTGCCAGCGCTTTTGTTCGGTAAGTCACCTCATCTATATAATAGTATATATATACACACATATAGGGTGAACAATACTATACAAAATACACATGTGCATAGTAGACTACATAACATCAGACCACATTGAAATAGCACGTACAACTTTGATTATTTACATTCATGTATGAGAAAGGCTTTTTACATGGAATACACAGTTGATATTTAGATATAACACATACAATTCTAGCACTTTTGTACATATTATTTATTTAGATCATAGCAACAGTCAGATAAAAATTACTATTGGCACAGAGTACATAAATATAATTGTTTAGTATGAAGCTATTCCAGGTATTCTTTTACACTACAATAGCAGTTGGTCATTAAAAATTTGAATACTGCTTCTTTAAATGAAGACAATTTTTTTATTTCTTTTATCTTTACCGGTAGTTTGTTACACAATCTGCTTCCTTGTATGTTTGTTTGTTTCTGCGCCAAAGCCTTGTTAACTCTTTTTATATGAATGTCATTGCACTTTCTTGCGTTGTAAGTATGTAGATCTGAGTTGGATTGGAAATTGTTAATATTTCGTTTTACATTAATTACGCTTTTCTGTATATAGAGGCACGGTAGGGGTAGAATATTCAGCTGTTTAAACAATTGCTTTGAAGGAGATAGCCTTGAACTGTTGGTAATTATTCTAACAGCTCGTTTTTGTAGAGTGAAGATGGTTTTGAGAGTTTTCTTACCATGACCCCAGACGATGAGGCCATAGGTAATAGCAGAATGTATATAAGCAAAGTAAACAGCTCTGATACATTCATACAGGATATGGGATTTCCAGTCTAAATTTTCATCTCTATGTACACCTAAGAATTTTGTGGTAGCAACTTTCACAATTTCTTTATTTTGTATTCTGAGATCTAGATCAGAGTGTGACTTTGCTTTCCTGTAATGGATATAATTAGTTTTAGAGATATTTATGGTTAATTTGTTCACTTCAAACAAATTTTGCAAATATTCTATAACTCTGGTTGCAGATGTTGACAATACCCGGTTTATGTCAGTTACTACAATGTTTGTGTCATCCGCAAACAGGGTTATATGAGTACCATTTACTGGACTCTTGATATCATTTATGTATGCTAAGAGAGAGAGAGAGAGGGGGGGGGGAGAGAAAAGCATGTTCTTAGGAGCAGCAAGCTTTAAAGCAGCATATGCTGTAAAAAGCATAGTGAGATTTTCCTTTTCATCATTTCCAACATTGTACACAACTTTCTTGCACTTTTATGTTATCACATGTTTCCCTTGAGAATGGAGGAGAGGGGGGGGGGGGAGAATTGCAAGCTTTCATAAGAACTGAAAACTCTACTTGCATCATTTGTTATTTTCAAAATGTTACTCTCTTTCCAAATACTGACAATACCCGGTTTATGTCAGTTACTACAATGTTTGTGTCATCCGCAAACAGGGTTATATGAGTACCATTTACTGGACTCTTGATATCATTTATGTATGCTAAGAGAGAGAGAGAGGGGGGGGGAGGGAGAAAAGCATGTTCTTAGGAGCAGCAAGCTTTAAAACAGCATATGCTGTAAAAAGCATAGTGAGATTTTCCTTTTCATCATTTCCAACATTGTACACAACTTTCTTGCACTTTTATGTTATCACATGTTTCCCTTGAGAATGGAGGAGAGGGGGGGGGGGGGGGAAATTGCAAGCTTTCATAAGAACTGAAAACTCTACTTGCATCATTTGTTATTTTCAAAATGTTACTCTCTTTCCAAATACTGTTCTATTTCTTCAAACCAATTCTGAATTTCTCAGGTTATTACATATTATTTACTACTGTACATTGTCCAGCAATACTTCTGCTGTTATGGGATAGTTTGTAATTTGGCACTACCTTTGTGCCACTGGTATTGGCTAGTGTACTTTTGCAGATAAGAAAATCGACTGGACTAGAATGTCCTGTCAGTATAGGACAAATTCAGACAATATGGAACTTTTTACACTAAATTTGCAATATAATGTCACCCTTGTCTCACACAGATTGTAGCAGCCATTGGGGTGCCTGTCTGGCCAGCTTCTGCAGCTTTCGCTTTCAGGTTTGTTTTCTGCTTGGGCCCTATAATGACCACCAGTCATTCAAGTGATTGACACCATGTCAAAGACTGGAACCAAGATTCACAGAAATAAAATTCCATGGTTGTAATTCACAGTGTAATTAATTTTGGTTTTAAAATAAAACCATGGTACCAGTCATTGTTTGGGTGTGAGACTGGAAAATTACAGTTTTAAGACACCCCAACCTTAAAATTAACAGCTGTGATTGATGTTATTTTCAACAAGTTCCTTCACTTACTACATCATTATGGATCAGTCCAATATAATATTATTACCTGATTTAACTTCCAAATGGTACAAGTCATGCATTTAAGAAGAGCCTTAACGTTGGCCTTTGTGTTTGTCTCATTTAAAAGTATTTCTTGTCTTCTATCAAAGGCTGAAGCACTGTCAAAAACTGTTGCTTCTACCTTATCACTCAGTTAAAATACACCATGCGTTAATAAAATCGTGGCATTTAAATTTTTGATCAAAGAGAGGGCCAAATTCGTAAGTGCAAGTAGCAATTAAAGTGTCAGCATATATGCAGATCGGTAATGCATCACTACAGATAACGAAAAATAATAATTTTTTCCGTTTATACGTAAGTAATACTTTAATAGTTCAGTTGTAATTTCTGTTGTCAGCAATTATACCCGTAAGCAAACTATGTCAACATTTTTTTTCAAGAGACGTCTTCACTGTTTTCCACACTTGATTTTCCGAATTATACCTATAGTTAAAAGCTTTGGCAAGTAAGCTAATCTGTTGACCTCTATTGAATCTTAAATAGGGTTTTAAAACGGGCAAATAAGTAAAGCACTCATAAAAATAATAGTAAACGATTTATAGGTCAGCTTGTCAAACTTCCAAAACACACTCGAATTTATGAATTTCAAAGCAGAACTGTCACTGTTTTTTCTCGCTAGATTAGAAACACTTCATTATGTTGATGTTTAGACATCTAGAACATCCAATATAAAAGACTTATGAGGGTGCAGAACGTAAAACATTTTCATCCGTGTTTTGACACAGTTTTTTTGCCAAATTCAGATATTGCGGGCACCAGTAACCTCTGGCGGACACTCAATGATATGATCTTTGGCCGGCACGCGCTAGAGACATCTATCAGTAGGTCCGGTAGTTGAGCATCCCTCATTTCACTAAGACCGGTATTACACTATCAAATTTCTTTGTCCAATATCTTTGTCAAAGATATTTGATGGTGTAATAGAGACTTTGTCAAATGTCGTCCAATATTCGATCAAATCTAGGGCCTCGCTGTAGATTTGATCAAAGAAATCGCTTGTCTTCTGTTCGCTGCAATGTGACATGTTACCACCACATGGAGCACTAGCATCGCTGCAGCGTTCTGTCGTCTGTAGTGTTTTTATAAACATTGCCGGTAAATGCAATTGGTGTGTGCTGACAACTACAAAATTAATAGAGTTGTATGAAGCTGATGAGGCGCTTTACAACGTAAGGCACCCTGAATACAAAAATAGATTAAGAAGATCGGAGACGAGACCTGACCTAACATAACCCTCTCTTGTAGCAAGGAATCGGAGTGTTACAGTGAGCCTGTCTTCTGAAGACGTAGCAGTTGTTAACTGAATATTGTGCTTTGTGATATGAGGATACACTTCACTGAGCACATACAGAAATGTATGCTCATCCATTCTTAAGTAATTGATGTACGACTTGACGTCTTCCACTGTAAGCTCACGTAACAAGTTTTGTTGAATGCTTTTATCGTGTCGTAAAACCCACGGCTTCACCCAGATTAGATTGGTTTTTCGTTCCAGATTCTAGCTGTGACTGATGCAGCAAATGGGCGATCGAAAGAATTTGAAAAAGCAGTCTGGATATAAAAAAATTTTCACTTCCGTGTCAGTGAGAGTGATTTTCGATGAACTAAAATGAAGATACAACAGGTTCACGTAAATTAAACACCTTTAGAAACAGAATTAATGATTGAAACAATTAAAAAAAAATGTGATATTGAGGAGGGAGTAGTGATACTTTCGCGATTTTGATCTGCCTGCAACTGTTGGGTAAGCAATAATTTGGTTTTTGTCGCCAAAGCTACGTAGTACGTTGGTAGCTTTGGTCTCTGTTCATTTGTTTTACAGTTATTCCGTAATAATATGTGGAGCGATATGTTTGTTATTGGTTACAAACAAAAACAAATTAATAATAGGGTGGTAACGGGATTACTGTGTTCAGTCATGCACGATTTGAATTCAGAAAACGTTACCAAAGATCTCCAGTTTTTGTACATTTTAATATATGGCTGTAAGTGGTTTTACATCACTAGTGTACCACTTTTGCTGTTAATCAAGGCCTGTGAACAAATAGTACAGTAACTTGAAGAATGAGCATGTAATGCAATGCAAGTATTTATCATCCTTGTTATTCGTTTATTTTTGAAACTATGTTAGGTACGTCACGTTACATTGAAAAATGCGTAAGCATTGGCAGACAGATGCTTTCAGTTTTGCCGTAATTGAAGCTCATAATATACATTTGAACTTCATCTCACTCATACCACTATTCTAACGCTTCTTCCACTGCCTTAATTTTGTACCCAGCGTAGGCTATACTAGATCAGACAAATTTGATTATGTTTTGGACCTTGATGTCTCAGTTGTGGGTCATTCCATGCCAAGTGGTCTAGAGGCTCCCACATGACCCTTGTGGATTTTGATGAAGTTTTGTATGAACATTCACACATGTTCTCAATGAACACTGGTAAAGTTTCAGTTTCAGAAATTCAATACTCTCGGAGATACAGTCACTTGTTTAAGACCATAGCACACCTTTCTTATAGTGCGTCGTTGAATTTTCAGCAACTTTGAGATGAGATATCTCTGTAATTATTTACATGAAAGAAACAAAACTTGGCCATCTTATACAACTTTTAGAGCTCCTTAAAGTAAAATATTAAGAAAAGGATTTCTGAGCAATATTCATATAGATAATTTGAAGCAAAGTTGGGCGAAAAAATAGCCGTTTAAAAAAAATGCTAACTTTAGTTTTTTATGGGATGTACATGAAACTTTACACACCATAACTCACTAACACAAGGTCTTAGAATATAAAATTTCATTCTCCTATTGCTTTCCATTAGTTCACAAATATAGGGTGAAGTTGACGATTTTTCAAAAAGTGCTAAAAATGGATGTTTTTAGTCAAATTTTTCAAAAAAGTGTTTTCTCCAAACTCTTCTAAACTATGGTCATTAGAAAGAACATATTCTAAACTATCTAGAAAAGTGGATTTGGTTTTGCAATGCAAGTAGCATCATCGAAGAGGCGAACTTGAAGTTTGAACACATTTTTCTGGCACTCATATTGTATTTTGCCTTATTCATGTTTATCAATGTCTGGGATAAGTGAAATAAGAAGTCCTGATGAATAGGATCTAGCTTAAGTCCGAATAGAAAAAGAATAAAAATAGAAACAATGTTATTTCTTAATTGTCACCTCCCCCACCACTCTCTCTCTCTCTCTCTCTCTCTCTCTCTCTCTCTCTCTCTCTCTCTCTCTCTCACACACACACACACACACACACACACACAATTATTATTAAGAATGAATGTAAATCGTAAAATTTCTTTGCATTATCATCTAATTATTAGTTGCCTGTTTAATGAACAACACCAGCTTACTGATGAAAAGAAGTGTATAAATGAGTTGCTATGGTCCACGGTGGTTTAAGCACTGCTAGTTTCATTTCACCTGAGAAAACCAGCATTTCCATTGCCATAGGGGCCATGCCCAATAGCTTAGCAACAACAGCCACGGATGGGTTTCTTTACCACAAGATCCCAAGCCTGATAAGGTTTTCTTTACACATGTTCCCAAGCCTGATAGTAAAATTATTTAAGTGACCTGTGTAAAATTAGAAGGCACTCTTGGGATCCTTAGATTGTTTCCTCTAACCTGTTTCAATTTTTGATATGCTCCATTAATTTTCTGATGAATATCAAGAGGAATGGTGTATTGCCGGCCAGACGAATTTACTGATGGAGCTGGAATAACTGCAATAATGTGGTGTTCCAGAACCCAGCACTTGTCACTTCTTGGTGGCCAATAAAATGAATTTGCTAGACCATGTGGGTGCATAAAGTTTATTAATGCATCCCTTTGCTCTTGGAGGTCTTACAGATATTCCCAATCCACCACACATTTTCATAGACGCATGCAACTTATTGTCCTGGTTGGAGAGCAGACATTAATATGCCTCCTTCATTACTGTGACCCCATTTTAGCTAGAAAAGATGAACAATCATTTGAAACTCTGCTGACCTGAATTGTTGTTTCATCAATAGGTAAAAAGTGATGATTTTCTCTAGTGCCTGCTACAGTTTGTCCAAGTTTAAACCTCTCTTCTTGAGACACAATATTTTTTTTCAATTTCATCTTAACTGACGAAAACAAATTTAATTCCATTAATGTTTTCAGAGCAGAAGTGAAACAGATCTACGGGAGTAAGAATTTGTCCATTAAGTGGCTGTTGCAAGCTTGCTCTTGCCGCTAACCACTTTGTTGTACCTCCAATCCCATCACAAGGTGATTTCCTGTGACTAGTAGCAAAAAAATTCAATTCGGCTGTCATTCCAAAATCACTCTTATGATAGCACAAATTTAGGAAATTCTTGAAATTATTATATTGAGCACTGGAGCCATCACTGAAACAATGAATGTGGGATATCTGTGCAAACCGTGCTTTTATATATTTGATGAGCTCCATGATAAAAACGTGAACTGTAATAGTGTCATGCCGCAAACAATCACTGATAATGCAAAAACTTAAAGATTCTGCTGTCTCATTTTGACGAAAGTAGATAACAAATGGATGAATTGTTGCTTGACTATTGTCCCAGTGGAAACCTTGCACAGCATCCTGAATGATAAAAGAATAATTTTCTGCAAAATCCATTAGGACAACAAGCTCTTCGTCTTTCAGATGACATTTAGGGAATGTAACAATGGCATGACAGACTCCATATTTTATTTTTTACATCTTCAATAAATTCATCCACTACCATTTGCTTCATGTCCAGTGTGATCCAATCAGTATGTATCCATTGCTTAAACACAATAACTTCCTGTGTCTCATGATCTAGGAAATAGCTGGCAATTTCAGACGCTATAGCTTCGGGCCCAGGACACCTTTCACAGTGATGTAGCATGCACTGTTTAGAGTTCAAACTGCAAACTGCCTTGCTGAGAATCTCCTTATAATTTTCACGTGTACCAGCTCCACTAAGCACAAGCTTAACATTTTGGTGAATTGCACAGACGCAAACTGCATGCATCCAGCTGATCCTACTGTTACACGCCATTTGGATCTAAGTTCGCAAAACTTTGAGAACCCTATTTCTGGACCATTTATATTCTTATAGATAACATACATTTCCCGTAAATTGCAAAGTAACAATCTTTTCTGCATGTATGTCTTTCTATCTAAAAGTCTAACTGAAATACTATCTTTTTTTCCAGGGCACACCGTACTATACTCATCATCTTCAAAAACTTCTGCTGGTAATTTCCTGCTTTGCCTATTTTTGGGGAGTGCCTGACTGCCGTTTTCTGCCTTAAGCTTCCGAGCATTCTTCACCATTCTTTCGGACACGCTGAACTGAGCTGCTGTTTGGCTGACTGTCCAACTTACAGGTGCCAAGGTTAAAATTTGCATCTGTTCTTTATGAATTGCATTCTGCATCTTGACTTTCAGATCAGTCAGCAAATATGCATAGTCGGCACAGTTTCCACATTCCTTAATTTCACTAGCATCTTCAATTTGTCGGTTTACTTCCACTGCAATTATAATTCTGTTTTTAATCACATTTTGAGCCTTTTGAATTTTCTTCTTCACAAATTGGGGCTTATCTCTGTAGCTTGCTGTTCCCTTCAGGGGTGAAATACCCATAGACAATAAGCTACTATTTAATTCTTTTGGTGTAAAGTCCTCATCAGAATGTGATGATGAGGCTGATAAAGCTTCATCCAAGTGTTTATTTAAGGTAGTCCTGCAATCCGGACAAATTTTCTGACCTGGCTTTATGTTATTAACAAGCTGCTTCTTCAACATATCAGAAGCCTTATTAGCTGTTTCAGTATCAAGAGTGCGAATTCCTGCCTTAACATTATGATTCACCTTCCCAAAGGGATTGAAGGATTTTTTTTTTTTTTTTTTGTAAACTCTCATATTGTGTCAATAACAGGGCTTCTTGGTGTAGGCAAACTTGAGAGGTATTGTCCAGCTTTGCTTCAGAACGTCAGACCAACAACTCTTTTTCCTCATCGCTAAAATCCGCAAACCATTTTAAAGCAGCTTTTTTGGCAAAGAAAGTGACATGACACTTTGTTCCACTATCTCCTTGCCTAATTGAGCAGGAAGGTATGCTGTTCCCTTCTGCATCCATGTCTAATCAGTAACTAAATAATGTATTTGGCCTCTAAGTGCAAATTATAATCTGCTAAAATTTCAGACAAATTGCTATTGAATGAAATTATACACAATGTATAATACCAATGAAAAAATCTAATAAGAGATTTATGCTATAAAAGACACAATCAAAACAATTTTTTGTAAATTAGATTACAAACTTTGATGGTCTTACGAATCACTTAACAAGCCACACTCAGTCAAGAGAACCCACTCACTATTCTGCAAACACACCACTGAAATACTGATTGTTCAAACAAGGCTCACAATAATGAAACAATCTGATTGTTAAAGTAATTGTTGCCATTATATTTTCTATAAACAGTGAATCTTGTGAATTTTCTCTGTGAAACTAGTGGTTACGTATTTACGAAGGTAGTAGGCTACATTTAAGTGTGATTAAATACAAAATTAAAACTCTTAGATGTTTAACCAACCAATTTCAAATGTTTCCCTAATAACTTTAAGACAAAAATTCACAGGTTACAACGCCTAGTTATTAAAATCTCTGCAATACTGATTGGAAAATTTTCATCACTTGCATGATCCAAGCAAACCGATTCTTTTTTGGAAAAATGTTTTATACAAATGAATCCAAAAATTAGGTCTTCATTTTCCACTTGTAAATATTTACAATTTTGAGAAGTACAAAAAATATGAAGCTATTATTCATTGTATTCTTTATGATCTCTTTTTTTTTTCAAATGAGAAGAGTTTCATGCAGATGAACACTTACGATAAAAGCAGAAGGCCTACTTCTCGTAGTTTTCAAGCTTTTCTGACAGTCCCATTGCCTACTTACCAGATCTTTTTATTTCAATTATTCAAGGCACTAATAAACATTTATTAGGCATAATAAAAGGTTTCAGGTATAATTTGAGTGCCAGAAAAATGTGTTCAAACTTCAAGTGTGCCTCTTTGATGATGCTACTTTTTGGGGCCTTATATGCTTGCATTTCAAAACCAAATCCACTTTTCTAGATAGTTTAGAATATGTTCTTTCTAATGACCATAGTTTAGAAGAGTTTGGAGAAAACACTTTTTTGAAAAATTTGACTAAATATACCCATTTTAGCACTTTTTGAAAAATCGTCAAATTCACCCTAGATTTGTGAAATAATGGAAAGCAATAGGAGAATGAAATTTTATATTCTAAGACCTTGTGTTAGTGAGTTATGGTGTGCAAAGTTTCATGTACATCCCACAATTACTTTTGGAGATATAAAAAACTAAATTTCGCATTTTTTTTTAAACAGCTATTTTTTTGCCTAACTTTGCTTCAAATTATCTATATGAAAATTGCTCAGAAATCCTTTTCTTAATATTTTACTTTAAAGACCTCTGAAAGTTGTATAAGATGTTTCTTTCATGCAAACACTTACAGAGATATCTCATCTCAAAGTTGCTGAAAATTCAAGGACGCACTATAGAAAGCTGTGCTATGGTCTTAAACAAGTGACTGTATCTCCGAGAGTATTGAATTTCTGAAACTGAAACTTTACCAGTGTTCATTGAGAACATGTGTGAATGTCCATACAAAATTTCATCAAAATCCATGATGTTCATGTGGGAACGTTTCTCGATATTAAACCACTTGGCACGGAATGGCCCTTAAGTGTCACATTTTTTGAACATCTGACAATACCCAGGTAGTTAACAAACACCGCGAATTCCAACAGCGTTTCCCTATCCTAGACTTTTTTCTTTGAAATCGTGAGAAACTGCGTGATTTTCCAAACCTTTTGGAAAATATTTCTGCATATAGCTCTATAACTATTGAAGCTAGATAGTTAACTCTTGTCAATTGAAAGCACCTGAACTATGCGTTAATTACTGTGAGATTAAATTTTCCTTGCAAAAACTGAAGACAAAATCTATTTGAAAATCTCAAAAACACACTTTTTATTTGTCTAAGAAAAATGTATTGCTGCCGTATTTCTGTTTGCCTTTGATAAAATTTGAAGGTGAGGAGAGGATGAGTAGAAAGGGGAATTGATTTTTAAATGCACAAGTCTACTGCACTACATTGATTTTCCTTAAGTTACAAAGGATCATCAATAATGAGGAGTGGAAGTTTTGGTGTAGCTTCTATTCTACTTTTAGATGATAGTTACGCTGTTATGTTATTGGAGAAATTTTTTGGAAATTTGTGGTAAAGTCTTATGAGACCAAACTGCTGAGGTCATGGTTCCCTAATGTTATTAAGGGGCAATCAGTTTTCTTATGATACAAGATGACTCACAAGTTCTCATAACATATAATTTTGCTGAAAATTACGCATTTGTGCTTTGATGTATGAAATTCAGTCTTACAGGTGGACTGTCGGCCAATCCACAATGTGTCCTTCGGTTGCATACTGTAATGAGGATAATACTGAACTCGGATACATGTATTACACATAGACATTTTAGAATGCGTAAAATGCAACACAGTGATATTTAATGTTTTCCATTCAACAGCCTATCTTAAAATGGCAGCATTCACTAGACTTCAACAATAATGAAGCAGAATTCACTGTCTTCTCATAACAAATCGTAAAAGTGCTTATAGCGTATTTATGGGCCAGTGACAACAGACTTTCTGCTAATGCGGTGTTGATTTGAAAATGAAATTATGACACACCAACAGCTGTGCAATAATAGCTCAAGAAACCATTGTCGGAATCTGATTTGAACAAAGGAATACCGTCAGAACCAAGCGATTCAGAAATCATCCCAGGGACTTCCCTCTCTCATTCCAATGTGTTAATTTTAGGTTGCATTTAAGCCATATGCTGTGAATGATAAATCAGGTCACAGACCATAGACCATTCCTAAACAGAAGACCTCTACAGAAAATGTGTCATTGAACCTCGATTGATTGCATCTGCTTGAACCAAGATGAGCCCACCATTTTTCAAAGTTGATGGTATGTTGCTTGCAAACATTCAAAGAAATTAAAAGTTAGTGTTCTGTGCCCAAAAGGATCAGCTGCTTCATTGCTTTTCCTTATCTATATCTGGAAGTATCTTACACATCTTAACTGGTTGTATTCTAGGGTAAGCTGAGCCCAGTACGGCCACTGGGAGAGTCTGTACTTTGATGTTTGATAAAGTATCATAATAACCACTTTGTTTGTTCTTGTTTACAATTTGTTGTAAAATCCAAACAAAAGGCATCTTACAAATGAGACTTTAGGTAACATAGCTCAAGTGACTGCTTTGTGTAATCTTATTTTATTCATTTTTATTCTCTTGTGGGAGAAAAGGATTGCTTAAACCTTTCCAAACAAAATGCAAATGATGTTCATTAAAGTCATCATTAGCCTTTGTTTCTACGGTGGGTAACTTTTATTACTTAAATACATCATCATATTCATACTATATATAGGATTGATAAACATGTAGTTCAGTTCTTAGTAAGACTGATACCATAGCTTTGCTTCTGGAGGAAAGTTGTTGGTTTGTCGATTTGGGAGAGGGGACCAAACAGTGAGGTTATCAGTCCTGAAGAAAAGCCATCATTTCACGGCTTGTTACTTAAACAACTTCAAATGTACATAATAGAATGGTCTTAACATTGTATTTCAAATACCCTTGCTTTCTTTATCTTGAAATTTAACCCATTGTATGTAAACAAAAGGACTGTTTTTGACACTTACCAAACTTTTTTAAAAAAAATAAAAAATTGAGCATCACTTTAGATTTCTAATCAAAGCTCAAACCTAGACATTTACATTATTTATGTTGATGGTAATTGACAACTGTTTGAAATTAATTCGCTAAATAGGAATAACTTGGTGCCATTGTATTAGGTACAGATGTTGTACCTTCTGGTGTTATATGGAAATATGTGACAGACTGGGACTCGAACCCGGATTTCCCGCTTATCGCAAGGAGTCCTCTTACCATTAGGCTATCTGTTCATACCTCCTGGACCGATCCAAACACTGCGTTGCTATACTGTAGTCTTACTTTCATCACTGAATGCCTGCAGCTTAATTCTGTATGCCTGCATTAGTGGGAATAAGACTGTATAGAATAGAGACCTATTCATTATAATCTAGGGCCTGCACCAATATGGAGTATTACATTAATAATGATTAACAGCCACTTGAATTCAGATCAAAATAAATTAACTGAATGTGAATTACTTGGTGTCAGCTATTTTAGGTACTAATGTTTTACCTGTTAGTGACATTTGAAAATTTGCACCGGACTGGTACTCGAACCCAGATACCCTGCTTATCGTGAGCGGTTGCCTTAGAATGAAGCTATCTGTGCACACCTCTTGGATCGACACAAACTTCTATACATTACGTTGTCTTCATCCCGACACCATAGGTGCTGGTCGGTCTGGGAGGCAAGTACAGACAGCCTAATCCTGAGGCGAGCACATGTGATAAGTGGGAAAACTGGGTTCGAGTCTCCGTTGGGCACAAATTATCACGTGACCATCTGGTAGGACATCCGTATTGTAACAACTGATGTCAAGTTACTTGGATTCGGTGAATTTATTTCGATCTAAGTCATTTATGTTAACATCACTTTCAGATTTCTAGCAACAGTAGTTTTGAAGTTTCATGGCAATCTCAAAAAATGCTTCTCTTGTTATTTGAAAAACAAATAACCTGTGCTTCAACAGAATATTAAATTTATTAGGCCTACTTTTTGTTTACTCTGTGGGTATATACTGTAAATAAAAAATAATAAATACCTGACACTCTGGTGTCAAAATCTTTTGGCGATTTGATATAAACTAGCCCACAGGTACCAGAAGCACAGGTGATAATTTCCACGTTATCCATATTGGTATCATATATCACGTTTAATAATGATTACGATAAGATATGTAATAATAGTCCTAAGCCTCGATAGTACTAAGAAGAGGAATTGACATTTTGTATTAAATAGTAACAAGGGGACAAGATCACAATAAAGTGATGGACAGCACTAGATCTGCTGTTCCAAAAAGCTGACAAAACAGAATGGGGAAAAATAGCACTGTATTGCACCACATGATCAAATAGTGTTCACTCAGTGACAAACCCCATTGCAGTATCCTTGCTAATCAGTGAAATTACATTTTCACCTGTCAGCACCAAACACACACACACACACATTGATTACATTTTGTGTAATGTAGAATGGAGTATATGGGAAGCGGTCTGTTCTTTTCAGTAATCACAAAGTTTTTCATGCTCAAATTGTAAACATTCTTAGTGTGGTATCCACATTTGTAGTGTCTCTCAACTTATCTTCAACCATGTTGTTGCTATTTGACCTGACTTATATCCCTAGCTGTATTGCTTAGCAATCTCCCACCACAATCAAGATTTCAGGTGAGAAAGAGTGCCTTAGTGTTGGCAGTAATAACTCGCATTTAGAGGGGTGCATAAACATTTTCAGGAAGCTGTTTCTAGGAGTTCTATGTGACACGGTGGGGGTGGGTGGGACTAGTGAATACAAAAGGGGGGGGACCCAAAATCACTGGAATTTCTTTGTAGAAAACATTTACTTTATTGTTTTTCAAACACAACCTTGACCTCCTTCTAAGTAAACTCCATTAGCATTAATGCACTTGTCCAAATGTTCATTCCAGCGTTGGCAATACCTTTTAAAATCGTCCTCTTTGTGAAGTGCTAATACCTTCGTGACACTGTGTCTTACATCTTTGATATCGGCGGAAAACTTCCCTTTCAAGTCTCTTTTTATCCTCGGGAACAGGAAGAAGTCAGAGGCTGGTAAATATGGCGAATAAGGCAGGGGGTCAAGGTAGTCAACTTTGCTGAGGACAAAAACTGGTGAACACTGATAGCTGTGTGTGTGTGTGTTAGTGTTGACAAGATGCAGGGACCAATTGCTGGAATCCCACAAAGTTGGACGTTTTCACACCAAACTCTTGTGCAGACTTTTCATAACTTCCATATAGAATTGGTGTTCACTGTATGGTCTTGAGGGACAAATTATGAGTGTGAAATCCGTTTGATGTAAAAAAAAAAAATAAATAAAAAAAGTGACAGTGTCTTCACGTTCGATTTCACTTGCCGAGCTTTTTCTGGACAATGTGGGCCAGTTAACTTCCACAGAATTGACTATAGCGTACTATCTGGATCATACCGATAGCACTGTTGCTCATCACCTGTGATGATTTTGCTGAAAAAGTTTAGATCGTCTTTGAATGTATCCTTCAGTTTGTGACAGGCTCAAACGTGATGATCCTTTTGATCTGTGGTGATAATTTTCAGCACAAACTTTGCTGCCTCTTTACACCTCCCCAAATCAACAGTCAAAATGCACTGAATTGAGCTCCAGGACAACCCTAGCATGTCTTCAAATTGGTCAGTTGCCTGCATAGATCTTTGTTAATCAGATCACGCATTTTGCTCACAATGTCCTCGCTTCGAGCAGTCGAGGGGCGATTGGAATGAGGCAGATCTTCAGTGGCCATTTCTCTGATTTTGAACTGAGAAAATTGTTTATACACTTGAGTTTTACTGAGAGCATGTTGTTTGTGCGTTGTTTTAATCATCACATCTGTTTCCGTTACTTGTCAAGAACATAGCGGAAACAGCTATGATGATGCAAACAGCTCACAAACAACATGCTCTCCGTAAGACTCAAGTGGTTATGTGAATTTTGAAAATAAAATGAAAATGATAGTAATGATGAGGAAAATAATAAGAAATGATAATAGCAAGAAAAAAAATGCATATGTTTACCTTATGTATCAGGAACGTATGCCTTTTAAAAAGCAGACATAATTAACATGAAAGTTTAAGTAAAAGGAATTGAAGAAAGTATGTTTAAGGTCAGAAACTGATTATTTTCCTTGACTTCAGTAAGTGTGGTAAAACTGCAATAAGCCTGATCTAAACTATTTGTACTGACATTGTTTCACTACTTCTGTGGACTACACTGCAAAGAGAGCCAATTAGCTGTTAGCATGTCTTGCTTAATCATTAATCTATGAATATAATAGATGGAAACATTCCACGTGGGAAAAATATATCTAAAAACAAAGATGATGTGACTTACCAAACAAAAGTACTGGGAGGTCGATAGACACACAAACAAACACAAACATACACACAAAATTCAAGCTTTCGCAACCAACCGTTGCTTCATCAGGAAAGAGGGAAGGAGAGGGAAAGACGGAAGGATGTGGGTTTTAAGGGAGAGGGTAAGGAGTCATTCCAATCCCGGGAGCGGAAAGACTTACCTTAGGGGGAAAAAAGGACAGGTATACACTCACACACACACACATATCCATCCACACATACACAGACACAAGCAGACATTTGTAAAGGCAAAGAGTTTGGGCAGAGATGTCAGTCGAGGCGGAAGTACAGAGGCAAAGATGATGTTGAAAGACAGGTGAGGTATGAGCGGCGGAAAATTGAAATTAGAATTTAGAAATTAGAATTAGAAATTAGGCCTTTACAAATGTTTGCTTGTGTCTGTGTATGTGCGGATGGATATGTGTGCGTGTGCGCGAGTGTATACCCATCCTTTTTTCCCCCTAAGGTAAGTCTTTCCGCTCCCGGGATTGGAATGACTCCTTACCCTCTCCCTTAAAACCCACATCCTTCCGTCTTTCCCTCTCCTTCCCTCTTTCCTGACGAACCAACGGTTGGTTGCGAAAGTTTGAATTTTGTGTGTATGTTTGTGTTTGTTTGTGTGTCTATCGACCTGCCAGCACTTTCGTTTGGTAAGTCACATCATCTTTGTTTTTAGATATATTAATCATTAATCCTTTAGTTAAACCAGGTTAAGCAATTAATGTAACTACGTGAAGTAAGTTAAATTAACCTCCCCCGAAAATCCATACCAATTAATATTACTGCCACCCAGTATAAAACAGTATAAACCCAGTTTTGTCATGTAGCAGATGAAATATACAAAACCCATTTTAACTTATACAACATAAGAACTTCTTATGTAATTTGTTGTTGGAGAGACCTAATCATTTATTCACATAATAACCTTAACCTACACTTGTTAAGGCACCAACATCAGTAAATTATAACTACCTCTCATAGATGACTTAGAGGATGTTCCTTTTCTTCAAGCATTTTGATTACTGTTAGCATTACCATTTCTGGAGGATACTCCCTTCTGAGCAATTCCAGCCAAAAACTAGCCAGTGTCTGTAGCAGGGGGAAAAAAGGAAAAGAATTGTGTCTCTTCAGAGAAAAAAGGGTTTAATTACTATTAGATACATGGGTAAGTCAATTGTTATCCACAATTTAGTTATATTTTTGTTTATTTTGGTAGTACCGTCATTTTATGTTGATGACGCATGCTTTGTTCATTGGCTGCTCCGCTGTCTATTTGCACCAAAGAAGAGCAACATTCAGTGATGCGTTTTTTGTGGTCAGAAGGCGTATTGAGCCGAAATTCATCGAAGTCTTTCAGTGCAGTACGGGAATAGTGTTTTGCCACAACGGAGTGTCTAGGAATGGATTGAAAAAATTCTGAAATGGTCGCACAAGTGTTACACACGATGAAGGAGCCGAACAACCGTTTACCGCCACAAATGAAGAAACCACTGAGCGTTCATGTGAAATGATTCTCTTAGATGGACGATTAACTATTGATGACGTGGGACATCGTCTACAAATTAGTCACAGTTCTGCCTATGTAATCATCCACAACAGACTTGTGTTTCATAAAGTTTGTGCAAGATGGGTCCCAAATTAACTCACACAGTTGCATAAACGAATGCGCTTGGACACCTGCAAAAAATATTTGGATTGCTATGGTAATGAAGGGAACAACTTCTTAGACAAGACCATTATTGGTGATGAAACATGGATGCATCATTACAAGCCGGAAAGTAAACAGCAGAGTATGGAATGGAAACAACCAAATTCGCCATGCAAGAAAAAGTTCAAGAGACAACCGTCCGCAGGAAAACTGATGCTTACTGTTTTTTTCGACGCACAAGGCCCAATACTGGAACATTATGGGGAAAGCGGCACAACAATAAACAATGTACGTTATAGTGAGATGTTTACTGCCAGGCTAAAGCCTGCAGTTCGAAGCAAATGCCCAAATGCTGAGGACTGCTGTCAAAAGGTGTTGTGTTGTTGCACGACAAAACCCTTCTGAATACTGCTGCCCACACTGCTGAAACGCTCCAGAAACTCAAATTTGAAGTACTGGATCATCCTCCATATAATCCTGATCTTGCCTGTTCTGACTATCACTTGTTTGGTCCAATCTAACAGGCATTAAGGGGCCGTCGATTTGCCTCGGATGAAACAGTGAAAGAAGCGGTGCATTCCCGGTTCACAGCTCAACTGAGAACCTTCTTTTATGGGGGAATCAGGAGGCTTATACAACAATGGACCAAGTGTGTTGAAACGCAAGGAGGCCATGTCGAAAAATGATGTTCTTGTTAAGTTTCCTGTTTGATTACAATAAAATTTTGTAATTACTTTGTGTATAATAATTAACTTACCCTCGTAGGTTCTTCCTTGTAGCAAGGGGAGAAAGATTTCGCACTACATTAATCTACACCAGGTAGGTGCTCACCCCCTCCATCCTTTTTTAATGAAAAGAAGGAAGAAGAAACATTACTTGACCACAATACTAATGTTAAGATTCGTCATGAATTTTTACATCATTTTGTTCATCATAATAGACCCTAACAAATGGTACCTTCTAATCAGGGTACAAAGTTCTTAGGCCACCATCCAGTCACACTTATACAGGGTGTAAATGATAGAAGCTGCCATAATTATATAGCAAGTACATGTCATTGTGCTTGACAAAAAAAATCTATTGAGGTATCACTGTATCACATTCTTTATTTTTGTATTACTAAAAGGCAGATATTTGTGGGTTTGATAGTTGATGCACTTCTGTTTACATTGTCATCTAACGGCATACAGCGTTTCTTGTCTATTACAGACATTGACACAGTGGTGAGAGAAAGGTAATGGATGAACCAGAGCAATGTAAGCATTGGACGTGTACAAGAATGCTGCGTGGTGTCTAGGTATTAAAATACTACTGAAACAAGCAGTTTAAACAGTCACTGGGTGGTTGACAACGTATAATCCATTTTACATAATCAATGAATTAAGTACAACCAGATTTTTCTCTTTTACAACATTACCGTAAAGGAGGTCATGGTAGTAAAGAAAAGCTACATAAAATAAAATGTGTTTCCCGTAGTACAAAATGAACAAATTATTATTTGTTGTGCATTAATTACAATCAACTGTTTTCTCTTTTTACAATAAAACTGCAATGAAAATTAAATGCAGGTTGTTTCCCTTTGCTACAATAGTACTGTAATGAAACCCACATTACTTTGTTTAGTGTTACACCAGTGTTCAAAATGCCCGCCATTCATTTCAACACATGCTTCATGATGGTGAACCCAGTCTTGTCACACTCATTCACACGTGTGCTCATTTGCCTTCACGGTATTGGCAGCATCGAAAATCCTCTGTGTAAGTTCATCCACACTATTTACTTTCTGGACATAAGTAATTCCCTTCACAGGGCCCGAAAAGGAAAAAAATCCAGTGGATTTAAATCAGGACTGCATGCTGGCCATCAATGTGCACAAAAACATCCTATCCATTGTCCTAGAAATCGTCCATTCACAACCTCCATACTGTGTGACCAGTGTGGGGTGGAGCACCACCATGGGGGAACCATGTGTTGTGACATATGGCTAATGGAACATTTTCCAATGAAGTTGTTAGCAATGTCTCCTCTAGATAGTTTCGGTAATTGTTAGGAATCCATCATGCAGGTAAAACGTAAGGCCCAATAATTAAATCATCGATTATACCTGCCCGTACATTTACAGAAAAGTGGTACTGAAAATGTGTTGCTGCTACTTGGCATGGATTGTGTTCATTCCTCTTGTGCACATTATTAAAATTAGTTATTCTGTCGTGAGTCAAACACGGTTCAATCTGTGATGAGTATTTTGTTTACCATGTGATCTGTTGTTGCCTACCTGTTTCCGATTCACTCTTGCTATATCTTTATGCGCAGGGGCAGGGGTGATCCTAGAAGTCGGTCAAGGGGGGTTTTGGGGGAATGGAATATCACTTAACTAAACGAGAGTTGGGATCCTCCACCTACCAATTGTTAAAATTTGGTGTTGCTTAAAGTAGTTTTTGGTAATAGTTTTTGGTAACATGTCTACAGAATGTGTGTGCTCGTGAAAATAATACGATTTGTCCCAGATGTCCGGCAATTTCGAAGTTTTTTGTCTGGGGTCAGCAGTTTGTGTTGGTAGGCATACCCAGCATAGGCCTATTTAGCTTCCTTGATTATTGTAAGTGGTATTCGTACATTAATATTCATCCAGTGTATATTAATAAATAATAAGATGCCCTTTTTAAGTTAAATGATATTGATTGGTTTAGATAGTAAGCTATTTGCTACTCTTATTCTTTTGTTGAAATGTGTTTGAAATACATTGCAACCTATATTGCTATATAATCATAAAAATGGTTGAATCTGTTGAAGTTATGTATTTGCTGATTTCTGAAGCCATTTTATCCAGTGTAACATGATACCCCATCGGGGGGGGGGGCTATAGCCCCATAGCTAACCCCTTGCCACCGCCCCTGCACAGCAGTAAATAATGCGAACCGATTAGTTACATAAGCATACCTGTGTTGGAGGATGTGTGGGACAGGCTCCCTTAGTTTTTGATTCTCTTTAATGGATTCTTCCAGTCTACTACGCATAATGTTTCCACAAGTCACATCTAATCCATGTGCGCTGTCCAGTGTCAACTTTTCCAAAAACATTGTCCTGAGTCGAACACTTTTTTTTTTTTTTCCTGGAACATTTGTAGGAAATGGACAAACATTTTACTAGATGTTTTAAATCATTTGGTTGTGATTTACTAACATGATTTTTTTTTGGCAGCTTATACCAATTACATCTTGTATGTCAGTTCGTATATGCCTAAAATACTTTTCCTTAACTTTCTGCCAGTTATCATCTTGTTCCCATTGTGATAATCTAACTACTTCTCATCTTGTAGCAGACTCTTACAGTTAATGAGACAAATGTATTGTCATCTATGAAACTTCCAAAATAAATATAATCTTAAACCATTGCAGTGCCAGATGTTTTATCTGCCAAGTGCCTAAACCTAGTCTGAAGAGCCAGTAGTTACTCAGATACCCTGAATTTTGAAACTACGTTTTGGTCAGTTGATAAGACTGTCAGGTTTTCCATGATAATAGCTTACCCTTACTCTTTGTAGGAAGGTTCTCCCACAAATTGATGTTATTTTATTCCTTATTTGTCTTCCACATGTACACTACTGGCCATTAAAATTGCTACACCAAGAAGAAATGAAGATGATAAATGGGTATTCATTGGACAAATATATTATACTACAACTGACGTGATTACATTTTCACGCAATTTGGGTGCATAGATCCTGAGAAATCAGTACCCAGAACAACCACCTCTGGCTGTAATAACAGCCTTGATACGCCTGGGCATTGAGTGAAACAGAGCTTGGATGGCGTGTACAGGTACAGCTGCCCATGCAGCTTCAACATGATACCACAATTCATTAAGAGTAGTGACTGGCGAATTGTGACGAGCCAGTTGCTCGGCCAACATTGACCAGAAGTTTTCAGTTAGTGAGAGATCTGGAGAATGCGCTGGCCAGGGCAGCAGTCGAACATTTTCTGTATCCAGAAAGGCTCGTACAGGACCTGCAACATGTGGTCGTGCATTATCCTGCTGAAATGTAGCGTTTCGCAGGGATCGAATGAAGGGTAGAGCCACGGGTCGTGAAACATCTGAAATGTAACATCCACTGTTCAAAGTGCCGTCAGTGTGAACAAGAGGTGACAGACACTTGTAACCAATGGCACCCTATACCATCACGCCGGGTGATACGCCAGTATGGCGATGACGAATACATGCTTCCAATGTGCGTTCACTGCAATGTCGCCAAACACGGATGTGACCATCATGATGCTGTAAACAGAACCTGGATGCATCCGAAAAAATGACATTTTGCCATTTGTGCACCCAGGTTCGTCATTGAGTACACCATTGCAGGCGCTCCTGCTTGTGATGCAGCATCAAGGGTAACCAGAGCCGTGGTCTCCGAGCTGATAGTCCATGCTGCTGCGTCGAACTGTTTGTGCAGATGGTTGTTGTCATGGAAATATCACCATCTGTTGACTCGGGGATCGAGACGTGGCTGCACGATCCGCTACAGCCATGCGGATAAGATGCCTGTCATGTCGACTGGTAGTGATACGAGGCCGTTGGGATCCAGCACGGCGTTCTGTATTACCCTGCTGAACCAATCGATTCCATATTCTGCTAACAGTCATTGGATCTCGACCAACGCGAGCAGCAGTGTCGCGATACGATAAACAGCAATCGCGATAGGCTACAATTTGACCTTTATCAAAGCCGGAAACGTGATGGTATGTAATTCTCCTCCTTACACGAGGCATCACAACAATGTTTTACCAGGCAACGCCAGTCAACTGCTGTTTGTGTATGAGAAATCGGTTGGCGGCGTTCCTCATGTCAGCACGCTGTAGGTGTCGCCACCGTCGTCAACCTTATGTGAATGCTCTGAATAGCTAATCATTTGCGTATCACAGCATCTTCTTCCGGTTGATTAAATTTTGCGCCTGTACCACGTCATCTATGTGATGTAGCAATTTTAATGGCCAGTGGTGTAATAAAATAATCTTCAGTCTTGATAAATTTGCTACAGGATCAAAGTCCATACAGAAAAGGGTAATAAATTCCTGTAGTAATTTCTTGATGCAAATACTTAGCCTCCTCATGTATTATAAGTTTCAGTACAGTCCAGATATCTAACTCCAAGGCATGAGATGACAAAAATATAGTAAATTTTGATTACAAATATGTGTAGCAAGTTGTTAGTAATTATTTCTATTTTAACTGTCAAACCAAATTTCTTCCATTCCAGATTCATGTTACACTCCAGGACTGCCATGTGAGAGAGTCTGCTGTATGTAAAATCCATTAAAATTTTGTTACTCATAAAGTATTTTCCTTTTCACTATATTCTTTACTATTATTTATCATTATTATTTATTCCTTCATACTGGGAAATAGTTATCAACAGAATTAGATAACAGAGTACCTTGTTATATGCTACCCCTGTATATACATCAGAGCAACTTTTAGTACTCACTGTCAGCTTTTCTGTACAAGTTTTTACAGAAGCATTTTTGCGTGTAGCTTTCATTGACAGTGTTAGATATCTCTTACTCTGAGGCGCTCCTTAAGACATCCATGTAGAGTTGGAACCTCTGTCGTGTACTTGGTGTGACATAAAGGCATTTGCTGACAAATTTCTAATGCCACACATCGCCCAAGGAATACCTCAAATAAACAATAATACAACACAAACAAAATATGTGTACTAATATGTAACAATACATGCAAAATGTGGGCCTATGTGCCTTACATTATTAATAAACTGCACAATCCCTCATTTTTAGAGTTCCCTATCTCAGCTGATAAAAATGGAACCCATACAAGATCACTATGTTATCCGTCCGTCTGTCTGCCTATCCATGCGGCCATTTTTATTTTATTTATTTATGCGTCAAGTTCTGTAAAACCAAATTGAGGAGCAAATCTCCAAGGTCCTGGAACATGTCAGTACATGACATTACAACATAAAAGTAATAACAGATAAAAATAAAATGTGTATGAACCTGAGAAACGTCAAGCCATAAGTTTCAGTAAACCCAGTCAGCAATATAACGTAAGAATCAGCTTAATTTTTAAGGAACTCCTCAACATAATAGGAGGAGTGACCCATGAGGAAACTCTTTAGTTTAGATTTGAAAGCGCATGGATTACTGCTAGATTTTTGAATTCTAGTGGTAACTTCTTGAAAATGGTTGCAGCGGTATACTGCACACCTTTCTGCACTAGAGTTAAGGGAGTCCAATCCAAATGCGGGTTTGATTTCTGCCGAGTATTAACTGAGTGAAAGCTGCTTATTCTTGGAAATAAGCTAGTATTGTTAACAACAAATGATAGTAAGGAATATATATATTGAGAGGCCAATGTCGAAATACCCAGACCTGTGAACAGGGGTCTACAAGAGGTTCGTTAACTTACACGACTTATTGCTCGAACCACCTGTTTCTAAGCCAAAACTATCCTTTTAGAATGGGAATAGTTACCCCAAAAACATAATACCATACGACATAAGTGAATGAAGAGCAGAGGAGTCTAATTTTCATGTTGGGCGATGACTCAGTTCAGATTGCATTCGAATCGTAAAAATTGCAGCATTAAGTCTTTGAACAAGATCCTGAGCGTGCGCTTTCCACGACAGTTTACTATCTATGTGAACACCTAGAAATCTGAACTGTTCAGTTTCACTAATCACATTCTGTGAAATTAAAATGTCAGGTTTTGTGGAATTGTGTTAGAAACTGTTAAAACTGAGTCTTACTGTGATTTAGCGTTAGTTTATTTTCTACAGGCCAAGAACTTATGTCATGAACTGCACTATTTGAAACCAAGCCAATGTTGCGCGCAACATCCTTTACTACCAAGCTAGTGTTATCAGGTACAGAAATATTTTAGAGTTACCCGTAATTATTTATTTATTTACATAGTTTATGCCCACATTGGAGCACTAAAATCAAACATAATACAACAGAGTCTACAGTGATTAAATTTAGGTCTTAGCAGTCAGCAATTCCTTCGTTTTCCAAAACTTCTTCATTCACAGGGATCTGGCTGCTCGTTCTTCTGCAGGTATGACATATTTCTTCCATTCTGATGGTTTGAATCTCAGCCGTGTGTATTTGTTCTTCAGAAGCAGTTTCTCTTCACTTTGTTGAATTTGGTGTGTGGTGATGTTTGGTTCATCCAGATCACTTTGTACTTCTTTAAACCAGATGTTTTTGGTTTTACTGTTCCAGAAGTAGTCAAAAAGTTGCTTCAGGATTCTAGTATTTGGAAGGTGAGATATGTGGCCGAAAAATTCAATCATTGTTTTTTTCATTTTATAAAAAATGGATTCACTTTGTTTATACACTACTGAATTTGGCAAAAGTCTCCTCTGCCCATTAACTTGATGTTTCTTACTGATAATTGTTAGGAGTATTCTTATCTCAACTTTCTGCAATTTGTCAGTTGCTTGAGTATTTAGTCGGAATAGTGTTTCACTTGCATATGTGTCTTCCAGTTTAACGATGGAGGAGTAATGTCGAAATTTAGCATTTATTGAGAGAGATTGTTTTCAGTAGGTGGCCACGTTGTTCTCTGCGCTCACTGAAGTTCTAATGTTCTACTATCTACTGATGCTCTTCTGATAATCTCACCAAGATATTTAAACTTTATTTTAATTTTTTGATCATTATGGAGTATGATATGGGATGTGTCAACCGAGAAAGCTGGGCATCATTTCTGTTTTCTCAAACGAAATTTGCAATCCGATCTTTGCCGCTAGTCGTTCTATTTCTTCTGTCTGAATCTTTGCTTCATTAATATTGCTTGCTAACAGTGCCAAATCATCTGCAAATGCAAGGCAGTTAAGTCGAATCTTTCATCCAGTCTTAACAGGTGGTGGACATATCTTGTTCCATTTACACATGATTTTATCCAGCACCCAATAGAACAATAATTGAGACAATCCATTGCCTTGTCATAGGCCAGTATGGATCTCAAAAGGTTTAGAGAATTCATTTCTGAACCTTACTCTAGCTTTAGTATTTTGAAGGGTGACTGCAACGAGGTTGACACGTTTCTGATGTAAACCAAATTCTTTAAGAATTGACAGTAGAGATTCACGATGAATACTATCGTAGGCCTTTTTAAAATCGACAAACGTGATCACTAGTTTCTTGTCCCTGACCCTTCGCTGTTTCATTATCCATATGAGACTAATAATTTGATCAGGACAGCTTCGTCCTGGATCAAAGCCTCCTTGATATTCGCCTAGTTCACCATCAAGCTCTTAATGAATTCTGAAATACAGAACCTTGGCAGAAATTTTATAAGTAATATCCAGCCGGGATATACCCCTATAATTATTTAGATCCAATCTATCTCCTTTTTTGTGTAGTGGATGGATTATCCCAACATTCCATTCCTCTGGTAACTTCTCAGTATTCCAAATGTCAGTAAGATGTTTGTGTAAGTTCAGGTTAATTTGTACATTTGCATATTTCCAAAGTTCTGCCACTAGTTGGTTCTCACCTGCTGCTTTATAATTCCGAAGTGAGTTAATCACTGCTTGTACTTCATCTGGAAATGGTGGTATAAGTCTTTCTAAATGTGTTTTGTTTCTTGGATAGGGGTCAGATTCAGAATGATGTTCAGGTTCCAAACTATTTAGTAACTGTTTGAAATATTTAGCCAATATCATTGATTTGTCATAATTGTTGTGTGCTGCCTTTCCGTTTGTATCCTTCATCATGAGAGTAGGTGGAGTGTATTTCGACTGGTACTGTTTGAATGTCTGTTAGTAATGTCTGGTTTTGTGGTGATTGAAAGCACCCTCAATAGATTTTTAGCAATTCCTTATGAAATTTCCTTTTAACCCAACTGATTTCTTTGGCAGTTGATTATCTAGCATTTATTAATTCCTCCTTGGAGCTTTCAGTTCTCTTTTGTTGGTAATTTAACCAGGTCTTACATTTAGATTGAATCACTACATCGCATTCCTCATTCCACCAACCATGTTTCTTGCGTTTCCTTACAGGAGCTACTTCTTCAGCTAAGGCTTTTAATCAATTGACAGTGGCTTCTAGATTGTCACTTAAAGGTATTCTTGATCTCTCGTAATATATTTGATTATTAATATTATGACTAGGATCATATGTTCTCTTTGTATGTAACTTTTGAGGTTTGCTTTTTCTTTTAGGTGTCAGTTAGATTTTAATTTTAGAAATGTGGTGGTCTGAATAAACATCAACGCCATGCAGCACTTAAAATAGACTTCCTTATGGTATTTCTGATCCATGGCCACATCTATCTGGAACTCTACTAGCTTGACGTTAGGACATTTCCCTGTCATTAACTTATGTGATCTTCTCTTAAACCTTGTTGTCTTCAACACCAATCCATTTGTAGAATAAAATTCAATTAACCGTTCCCCATTCCTGTTCATAAGTTTATGAGCTGGCCATCGCCCCACCACACCTCGAAATTTCTTCTCTCGTCTTGTCTTCGCATTACAGTCTCCAAGCAGAATTTTAATGTTAGTTTCTAGTATGGTCCTTACTAGTTGATCAAGTTCATCCCAGAATTTTTCTGTTCCATCCTTGTCAGTTCTATTTTTAACATTAGTTGGAGCATGAATATTTATCAGTGTGTATCTTTTGTTTTCCACCTTAATAATGCCATTCTTGAGGAATTGGACGAAAGATCGTCAATGGAATCAAATATTCTATTGTGTACCAAGAAACCCACACCAAATTGGGGAAGATTTTCTATTACCCTTTCTCCTGGTGGTCCCTTATAAATTCGATATCCCCCTGATTCGATAGTGTCTCGGTTAACTCTTGAAGGGCTGTGATAACTATGTTCTGTTGATCTAAGACACCTGTTAAATGTTTCAATTTATCAACTTTCCTTAAAGAATTAATTTTAGCACCTTCTTATGTGGAATATGTTGCTTGTTTGTTCATTCAGTGCATTGCTAGGTGCTCAGACTCCCCTTTGTACGCTACGTGACACCCCACCGTATCCGAATGGTGTCTTCGCCTGGATAATCTCTACGTGACTGTCCAAACCGGTGGATTCTTTTAATAGAAGACTCCTCATATTTGTTCGATTATCTGATCAATGATTAAGTGTCTGACCAAGGTCAGGGTTTACAATTCCAGTTACCCGTAATACTAGAGGGAATATCATTTATATAAATAAGGAACAGGAGTGGCCCCAACATTGATCCATCTGTTGAGACTCCTTTTTTCTGGGAATGGGTACAGGTATCAAGTGTACCAAGTTGAAATTTTTTGTCAGCTACTATGGTTCCTTGGCAATGTAAAATATTTAAGCTTCTCCAAGTCAGTGCAGTATGGCCACTTATTTCGCATATTTGACACCCACAAACCCACTCGTCAAATCCTATAGCGTGCATTACATTGACTTACAATAGTAAAATTTAGCAAGAAGCACGGTTTCACAGTACAAGTAAAGGAATAAAATCCAGAAACTGTTGAGTTCTTACTATGTCACATAAAACAATATTTTTTTGCTATTTATTGGCCCCAGTCTGCTGTTCGCCTGCCTGTCAAGACACCTTTTCCTCAGGAGCAGGTATAGGTATGACAATGAAAGTTATGTCAAGTACTAAGCTCTATGGTTCCTTGAGTGTGTAAATAATTTAAGTTTCTAATTAATTGCAATCAAAAGATATCACCATATATGTCACATTTTATATATATATATATATTTGCTATCTGTAGGTGAACTATCCAAGTACATGTTGGACCTGGTGGTTTAATGGTAAAGTGCATGCCTAAAAACCAAGAGGTGTGGGATCGAATCTCAGTTGAATAATGGCTTTTTCAGTCTTCATTTTAAAATAGCCTTCACCTCCCAACAATGTGAGAAGTCTCCAGAAAGCCCCATATCTAACTACAGTCGGGAATAAATCCAAGATTCAACAGTGGGACTGGATTGTGTACATAGCATACACTTATGACACCACTTCCAGCTGGTTCATACCAACTTGTGTCAAAAATATACACAAAGACAAAAATGGTGAACAGTTTAGAGTCAGAAAGGAAAAAGTTGCACAAAAATACCACACTCAGTTTCCATGAAAACAGTTGGAATTTATGGATCTGCTATGTGATATAAGGCATGCGCATATGTAGTGTATGTGTGTTCGCAAAATGACTGGACAGAATTCACACCCACACTCAGAAATACACCTCCTATTGTTGTAGTCTTTCCAGGATTGGAAGGTAACTGTTGATGGTGAATACTTTGGAACACCAGCTCCACGCCAGACAGCACTAGCCTCCTCCTGCAAACCCTACAAATGCTATCGGTCGACTCCTCGATTTCAAGAATTCCGAACTGCTTTCACCCGATCGATTTAAGCAACAGAATTCAGGCATTTCCATTGCCTGTTATTGACACCCACTAACAACACGTACTGCTCAGTAATTCGTGGAACGTATATCGAAGAGACATTGATAAGAATATTTTCTCTATTGAGTTTTAATTAGAGTGTGATGATGAAGTTGTCTGGTCCTGTATAAGGACCAGACATGCCTCGGGCATGGATGTGTGTGATGTCTTTAGGTTAGATAGTTTGACCACTGCGCGGTCCCTCATATGGAAGATACAATAACAGATACACTACTGCTAATTAATTTCAGTACACCCAAGAAATGACATCTAGATTCTGTAGATAAGGTCTAATACCTTGGGTACGGTTGATGAAGCAAACGAATAGTACAACAGTTGTACACATGTCATGATTTTTGTTTGTGGTCATAGAGATACAACAGTATCCAACAAACAATGTTGTATAAATAAATATTATGTACCTATCTGATATGTTTGTTTACCTATTTGGTGACAGATGCCGCATTTAGTGGACCTGCATTTTCCCTGTAGTGATGTGATGTCCGCAGTGAATGGCAAGCGTTGCTAAGATACATAACATGTGGTTCCTGCATTTCAGTTCCTTCGTGACATTGAAGTGTGCACACTGCTAGTATGGCTTCACGAGTGGAGATGTCCGTAGAAAAACTGGCTGGTATTGTAGCACTTAGCCAAGCAGGTTTCTCTATTCGCCAAATTGTGAAACAGTGTAGTGTGTCTGTAGGGGGAGTGCAATACACCTTTCACTGCCAGGAGACAATAGGTAGCAATAAGGACATACCATGACCAGGACGACCTCGTAAAACAACTAAAAGTGAGATAAATATATCAGAATTACCAGTAAGAGAAACAGATTCAAAACAGCACCCCAAATTCATGCAGAATTGGTAGAAGTGAACACGACAGCAATATCTGTTGCAATAGTAAAAAGGAGACTGACTGAAATGGGTTTGAAAGGATATTTCACAGTAAGGAAACCCCTTCTAAGGCCCATAGATAAACAGAAGAGATTTGAATGGACTAGAAAACACCGTAGTTGGACACTGGAAGAGTGGCTGAAGGTGTTATTCACCGATGAATCAGAGTTAGAGATTTTTGGAACCAGAAGGATAATATTTGTTCGCCAATTTGTAGGGCAAACGGTAGCCCAGAAGTGTGTTCTACCTACAGTTAAACACGGTGGAGGTTCTATTATGGTTTGGGGATGTTTTGCTGTGGATAGAGTTGGTGACGTAGTGAAAATAGAGGGGTGTATGGATCAGAAGCAGTACCACCGCATACTTCAGTATCGGGCAATATGAAGTGGATTGCACTTAATAGGGAAGGGGTTCACCTTAAAACAGGATAATGACCCAAAACATTGGTCAGCATACTGTAGAACTACATTGCATCAAGGGAAGAACAGAAAGTACTGAATGATATGGTATGTCTGTCTCAAAGCCCTGATTGTAATCCCACTGAAATAGTCTGGGATGAAGTGTACAGATATATCATGCAAGTTAATATATCCAGCAAGGAATATCTCTGGAGTACTGTTAAGGATGTGTGGAATCATATAGATCCACGATACCTACAAAAACTGATTGACCGCATGCTTCGACTTTGTGAGACATTCATTAAATCCAAAGGAGGGTACTTTAATGAAAGTAAAATATAATGATTGCGATTGTATTATATATGTGGAAGTTAATATAATAATATTTTGTGAAGAATAATGTTCGATTTGTGTTGTAAATATGAAATAGCACGGTGTATCGAAAATAATGAGCGGTAGTGTACCTCTGGCATAGAGAAACAAGGGAAACAGCTGAAAACAAGTGTCGCCAGGTTGGTTTCAAAGAGTACTCTATGGCATTGGTCCTGTACTTAGCTTGCATTTAGCTTGAATCTCCTGCCCAACTCAAAGTCCATAGTGAGTGGAAAAAAGCGTAAAGGGCTCCTGTATGTAAGAAAGGTTGAAGGACCGGTCCACAAAATTACAGACTAATATCTTTAACATTGATTTGCTACAGAGTTCCTGAATGTAATTTCAATTCAAATGTAATAAATTTCCTGAATACTGAAATGCTTCTGTCCTTCAGTCAGCACAGTTTTAGAAAGCATCACTCATGTGTCATGTGAAACTTGGCTTTTCCTTTTCCCATATGACATCCTTTGAACTGTGGATGAAGGGCAGGATGTAGATTCCATATTCCTGGATTTCTAAAAAAACATTTGACACAGTGCCTCACTACAGACTGTTAACTGAGATACGAGCATATGGAATAGGTTCTCAAATATATGAGTGGCTCGTAAGTAACAGAACACAGTATCTTGTTCTCGATGGTGAGCGTGTCATCAGGAGTGACCCAGGGAAGTGTAATAGGAGCTATGTTATTTTCTGTATACAAAAATGATCTGGCAGATAGGGTGAGCAGCAATCTGTGGCTGTTAGCAGATGATACTGTAGTGTATGGGATAGTATCATCACTGAGTGACTGTAGGAGGATACAGTATGACTTAGACTATATTTCTAGTTGGTGTGATGAAAAGCAGCTACCTCTAAAAGTAGAAATATATGAGTTAATGTAAATGAGCAAGAAAAACAAACATGTAATGTTTGATTATATTATTAGTAGTGCATTGCTTGACAGTCATGTTGTTTAAATATCGAGGTGTAACATTGCAAAGTGATCTGAAATAGAATGAGCATGTAAGGATTGTAGTAGGAAAGGCAAATGCTTGACTCGAGTTTATAGAGAGAATTTTGGGAAAGTGTGGTTCATCTGTAAAGGCGACAGCATATAGGACACTAGTGCGATCTGTTCTTGAGTAACCTATTCTAGAGTGCCAGGGATGTGCACCAGGGAGAATTAAATGAATACATTGGAGCAATGCAGATGTGGGCTGCTAGATTTGTTACTAGTAGGTTCGATCAGCCTGCAAGTGTTATGGAGATGTTTCGGGAACTCGAACTCAAATGGGAATCCCTGGAGGGAAGGTGACACGCTTTTCGAGGAACACTGTTGAGAATATTTAGAGGACCGGCATCTGAAGCTGACTGCAGATTGATCCTACTGCCACAAATGTACATTTCACGTAAGGACCACGAAGATAAGAGAAATTAGGACCCTTAAGGAGGCATGTGGACAGTCATTTTTCCCTCGCTCTGCTTGTACATGTAGAAGGGTTATGGATATCTCACCCCTCTCCCTGCGGAACCGTATCCCCTATCGCCAGAATACCAGAAACCTAGTGTAGCACCCACAATGGCGAACACGACAAGGACACGTATGTGGCCAGGAAATGATACGCAACAAGGCTTTTTGCTACTGCGTGTTTCTTAAATATGAAAAGGTTTTTGGAATACTGCTACCAGTCACAAAATTTGTTTGGCTACTGAAATTATTTAATTAGCAACATACTTTGAGGTTAGGCATCATCATTGAGCTGCAGTGGCAGTAGAAAAATATTTAGCGCAAGGGTGCGTAGATGTTAAAGTTTATGTGTGTAGTCTTGGCAGCTGCTGTGGGCATCCTGCAGAGAAACAGAAGGATAGCTTAATAAGAGGCGATGCCTCTTTGTTTGTTGGTCTGCTGTTCACATGGAAAAATTTTAAATAACAACTCACTTTGTTCATCTGAAGTGGCTCTCTTCTTACGGTGTGTTCAGCAACCTCCATTTCTATGAACATTTCTATGAATTTGTTAGCCATCATTGACAAATTGCTGAAGGTAACTCGAAACACGATATCGCAAAAGAACTTGACTCTGGAACAAAGCAACATGGCAGTCAGAACAGACTGTGTTTTGATCTACCTATCAGTATGTCTACCCGGCTGTTGGCAGTCACTTGCGATGCATTCTACATATTATACTGTCACATCACTGATATTTCTCGACAACATATATTACAGAATGGGAGACTGTGATAATTTTATTGTAGAAATGACACTATAAAATTTTATTTTAAAGAATTTCAAAGGTGTTGCTGGGACCTAGGTTTGTATATGATCTTAATGTGTATATGTTTTCTATTGAATTGAAGTTGGTCAAGAAATGTGAGTTCTTAAACTCCACTGTTTCATTTACGATCTTGTTTTTCAACTTTTAACGTGGATGACTCATCCATTTCCTCCGAGATTGCCATTTTCCAGCTCTTTTTGAAATTATGCTGTAGCAACACTGTGGCCTGTTTTGTCCATGTGTTTTGCTGTGGCTGACTTCTTAGGTTCATCAAGTCTGAAACGGTCAACAAGTTCTTTAAAATGGGTTTTAAAATTTCTGTCCATTTGATCATTGTAGTATTACAGTAGTTGCAATGACTGCATATAGCTCTGTAAGTTTGTAATTTGCTCAGTTCTTCTGTTGATTGTGAGATGTCATGAACCAGTTAAGTTGTTGTTGGCAGAAGTGATCCTGATACCTCTGCTTTCGAACAGGTTGGCTGTTTTGTATAAAATGGCTCTGAATTGTGGTATAGTTACACAGTTGGGTTTTTGTATGTTGGCTGATGGCCCTGTCAGTTTGTTTGCTTTTGTTTTCTGGTATGTGTTTTGATAGCGCACCTAGTTCATATTCATCATAGCCATTGTTTTGTGAAATCTATTTGATTGTGTGTGTTTGTGGGTCATTGTCGCCAGCACGAATTAGGAATTTCTGTATTCTGTTTAAGAAAGCAGTGAATGCAGATTGTTTTGCATGTGTTGGTGTGTGTGTGTGTGTGTGTGTTGGGGGGATTTGCAGTGACAGTGATTGTTTGTGTTGGTTTCTGTGCACATTGATGTTCAGGGTCTGCTTTGTATTTGTTATTGTCATGTGAAAGAAGTTTATATTGTTATCTTTCTAGTGTTCTCTCTGTGTGAAATGGCTGTTCTTACGAAAGCTGTTGAATCTACATAACAACATTTCTATTTGCTCTTCAATTTGATTATATGTTCTGAATGTGCCATCTACATATCTGCTGATTTTTTTACTGTTAAGTCAGGTATATGTACAGTGCTTAAGTTGCAACATAAGCAGTAACAGCATGCACTAATAAGTACCCCATGTGCATACCAAAGGAACCAACTTTACTTCCCCACCAAAGGGGTGACTGAACAACCTAATGAGTAGCAGAAAGTTCATCTACGGAGGGGAGTGGTTGTCCACCATTGCAGTTATGTCCTTAAGTGCACATTTTAATTTTAAACAAGTAGCCAATGAAATACAGTCAGTGAATTTTTAAAAAATACATTGAGTGATATATTTAAAAAGCTGGAATCAGGGCAAATCTGATGAATGTAAACAAGACTTTTGAAACACTTGATTTATTCACAATATTTCAGATTTCGAGCTCTAACACCTAGACACAGAATTCGTTGACACCAAATATAAAATGAAAGATGAGATCTTATGATATCGAGATGCTGGAACTTGTTCAATATTATAACAAGAACAAATGAAATAGGCCAAATGGCTTACAGTCTTTGGATAAACTATATACGTGAATCTAAAAAAAAAGTTAAGTCGTGCACAAAAGGATGCCATCTACTGATATCTCAGAACCACTGAACGAAACACTGATATGTTTCAGTTTGAACATTAAAACATTAACTTCCAAAATTCTTTACTCAACACTCGTGCACGAGTAGCATTTTGCTGCCTAAACAACATTACCAGATTGGCGTCCACTGACAAAAGACCCCAAAACACCTCACATGCTCTCGGCTCAGCAAGTCACCTGAGCAAACTGCCCTAGTCAGAAGTCCACTGTGGTCAACCACATTTGGTAGCAAAAAGTCATTTATGCTTAACATTTAAATTATAGACTATTGAAAATTATTAATTACAAATATTGAAACGTCCTTTCCTTTCATGCATAATTGTTATAAAACTCTCTTATTTTTTTATATCATTACATCACTGGAATACACACAGTAGACAAAACTCTTACTTTAAAAATGAATTAAAAACAGTTTCGACCGCAATAAAACATTTGTTTACAATGTTTATCAGTTTCGGTTGCAATGTGACCATCTTCAAAAGATTTATACCACGATGCTAGGTAGTGGCAGTGAATGGAGCTGGTGTTATTACTCCATGAATGTCAAAAACTCACTTTGTGGAGTCATAACACCTGTCCCATTCAGCACTGCGCCATCGCCTACCGTCGCCATATAAATGGTCTGAAGATGGTCACAATCTGACTGAAACCGGTAACACTTTTAAATAAATGTTTTATTGTGGTTGAGACAGTTTTTTATCCATTCTTGAAGCACTGTTAGCCAGTCTGATGTTTCTCCATGAGAATTGTTCTCAAAAATTTGTAGTAGTCTTTACTAAGTTTACTCCTACCATTTCCAAACTGTGTTATTCAAATATTATCTTTATCTTTATCATACCAATTTCCAAATTTTTGTTCAATAAACATACAGTCAAATCTTGTCAGGATTAGTGCAGAACTGCAACTGTTTCTTGGTGGATGACTTGTCTCGGCACTTAAGTTTCGAAATCAGTTTCCTCTTCTCTTCTCGGAAAATTCTCAGTAAAATTCATGCACATTACACAGGGTCAGTGGACAGCAATGCCACAACTATGATAGCTTTGCTATCTTGTTACACTTACAGAGTCACTTTCTAAAAACGGATATTGAATTAAATTAAAATTTAGGTTCTGTAGGGAGTAATTCAACTCTTAGAAAATGGCTTTTCGTGACTGCTTCACGAATTACAGCTCTGTGGTACTGACAATGGGGAGATTGAGTCACTAATTAAATTGCCAAAGACTAAGGATTTCCGTGGATTAAAATGGGATGTGTAGCAGAATATGTAAATGCTGTGGCACATATGTTAGCCCATTAATCAGCCACATTTGTAATTTTTGCTTTGGGAATGGTCAGTTGTATGAACTGCTCTATGAGAAAAGGATAATGTAGGGAATTTTAGACCCATTCCTATGCTATCTGTGTTCTCTGAAGTTTTTAAAAAGGATGTGACAAACAGCACTTGATTTTCAGTGAGCTTTAAGAGCACGGAGGGAACTCACAGGCTGTGAGTTTGTGAATGGGTGCAGAGGCTACTATGACCATCACTAGGAGGATAGGAAATGGGGGGCTGGGTAAACATCATTGAAAATTCCAATATTATCAGGGTTGACACAGATTATGGAAATCAGTGAATATCAGGGAATTTCAAACACATGAGGGAAATATGAAAAAAACACTGGAAATATTTGGATTTTGTCTCAGAAAATGAAATGGTTTGTTTACTGAGGTGTCGTGCATCATCGCGGCTGGGTGCAGCCGAGTGTGTGCGCCGCTTCCTTACTTCCTCATTCCCACTGCTTCTTCCCTTCCTACCACTCCCCTCAGCTTGCAGTCAGTGCTGCCACCACTTCTTGCCCCTAGCCTAGCAGCTGCCAACGAGAGCCAAGGAGGCAAGAGTAGTAGTTTGTTTGGATCTGATTCTCAGAAACTGCAGATGCCGTGGCCGGAGACAGAGGTTATGTGTGACTGAGTTGTGTCTGAGTGGAGAGAGAGAGAGAGAGAGAGAGAGAGAGAGAGAGAGAGTGAGTGAGTGAGTGAGTGAGTGAGTGAGTGTGTGTGTGTGTGTGTGTGTGTGTGTGTGTGTGTGTGTGTGCGCTCTCATTTTGTGTCAAATACTTAGGATGAACATTTAGTTGTGAGAGTGTGATTGTTTTTTCTACATGTCTGTCTGAGCCTCAGCAATCATCATTATGGTGAGTTACCGTAGTACCTATCCTCATTATTATTGATTCTCAGAGTATTTGAGCAAGTTACCTATTGCACGGATTGATCACCATGGTCTCATTTCTTCAACTAGCTGTCTGTTGCTCGTGAAGAGCTGGCCGTGCGCAGGATTTCCGAGGTGGGCCAAAAGTGCAGGCTGCTCCTGTGGGTATCTGTAACAGATCGGGCCTGCCGACCTAAAGCCATTTGGTTCCCACTGAGGTGCAGGCCCTGCCTGTCGGATCTAGTCTCACCGACCTGCCCGCAGGCTGGTTCTGTTTGTGTGTGACGTAATGCAGCAGATTTTCACGGTTTATCCGTGGGCCCAGGACTGTGGTGTTCCCCGGCAGGCCAGAGGCCGTGGGCGATGGACTTCAGGAATTACAACTGTCTCGTCATAAGTATGTTGTACAGAGTGGCATTTTATAGACATTTTATTTGTTATAGTTCATTTTGGCACTTAAAAGTACTGTATATGTTAGAAAGCGTGGAAAATAAGAAGAAAAAGATTATGCCAGTTGCTGGCGGTTTGTGCTTATATATTTCTCGAAAGAAAAATCCCTGAATACCTGTAAAATAATAGATATAGCACAGTGGGTAATAACCGACAATAATGAACATTGTAGAATCGATATTTCATTGGGGGTCCCCTGCAGTGTTGCTTTACACAATTCTTTCCCACCTTATACACTTCTTTCAAAAGGCCAGCTTTTTCCTGAGGTTATTTCTGAAATCAGTGTAGGTATTTTAAATCTGTCTTGCAACTCCAAGGAAATATGCATTTTTATCACAATGTGTGTTTTGTTTTATTGAAGTAAAATAATATCAGTGGGCCAAATGAAACACACATACTATTTGGCTTGGTTTCCCGATCTAAAAACAGTTCATTACAAAAGAGTTTGATGTTAGTACTTAAGACTTTTGCTCACATCAGGAAACCCCATCTGATTGCTAGATTTTTAAAATATTTCCTCATTTGCACTATTGTACCATACCTGCAAAGACAGATTGTCAACTTACGTCTTAACGTACCTTTGAGATCTCAAAATTTGTCATGGAAAAGTGCTAAAACTTGTCCGGAAATCAGGGAAATATCTTGGAAATTTGTGGCAACCCTGATTATTGTCTTTTAGAATTTGGGGCTGATGTATTGCACTTTTAGTTACAGGTATGGAGAATGTTCTAGAAGTGTTGAAATGTAGAAGCTTTTTTCTTTCTTTCTTTTTTTGTTTTGTGGTATTTTCTGAGAAATTGTTCATCTTCCTAAACACAAAGAGGCACAGGCAAACCTCCATTTATACTGCATCTAGTTGATACAGGGTCTGTGTTAAACAAGAAACTATAATCAAGTGGGGAAGTTGGTTTATTTGAAAAACTATATGGTGTGTCCTCAGATGGAAAACCAGTCCTAAGCAAAGAGGGGAAAGCTGAAAGGTGGAGGAGTATGTATAAGGTCTCTACAAGAGAGGTGAACTTGAAGGCAATATTACAGAAATAGAAAATGACGTAGATCAGATGAGATGGGAGATACTATACTATGAGAAGAATTCGACAGAGCACTGAAATACCTAATTCGAAACAAGGTCCTGGGAGTAGATGAGATCCAACTACTGGTAGCCTTGGGGGAGCCACACCTGACAAAACTCTATCTGGAGTGCAAGATGTATGCAACAGGCAAAATAACCTCAGACTCCAAGTAGAATGTAATAATTGCAGTTCCAAAGAATGTAGCTACTGACAGGAGCGAAAATTATCAAAATATCATTTAATAAGTAATAGTTGTAAAATGCTAACAGGAATTATTTGCAGTAGAATGGGGAATCTGGTAGAAGCCAACATCGGGGAGGATCAGTTTGGATTTCGGAGAAATGTAGGCACACACGAGGCAATACTGACCCTATAACTTATCTTAGAAGGTAGGTTAAGGAAAGTCAGACATACATTTATAGCATTTGTAGATTTAGACAGTGTTGACTGGAATACTCCCTTTGAAATTCTGAAGGTAGTGGTGATAAAATACAGGCAGCAAAGGGCTATTTACAACTTATACAGAAAACCAGAGAGCAATTACAAAAGTCTAGGGGCATCAAAGGGAAGGAGTAGCTGGGAAGGGAGTGAGACAATGTTGTAGCCTACCCTTGATGTTATTTAGTCTGTACATTGAACAAGCAGTAAAGAAAACCATAGAAAAATTGGGAGTAGGAATTACAAGTCCAAGGAGAAGAAGTAAAGACCTTGAACTTTGTCAATGAGATTGCAATTCTGTCAGAAACAGGAAAGTACTTGGAAGAGGAGCTTAACGAAATGAGTGGAATATACAATGAACAGCAACAAAAGCAAAACAAGGATAGTGGAATATGATCAAATTAAATCAGGCAATTGTGAGGAAATTAAATGTAGTCAAATTAAATCAGGTGATGGTGAGAAAATTAGATTAGGAAACTGGACACTGAAAGTAGTAAATAAGTTTTGCTATTTAGGCAGAAAAATGACTGAAGATTGTCATAGTAGAGGGGATATAAAATGTTGGCTGGCAATGTCAAGAAAAGCTTTTCTGAAGAAGATTATGAAAAGAAAAGTTGCTACTCACCACATAGTGGAGATGCTGAGTCACAAATAGGCACAAAAAAAAGACTGTCACAAGTAAATAAAGCATATCTAATATATGGTAAGTAGCAACTTTGCTTTTCATAATATTGTTACATTCCATCCTGGATTTTCCATTGTTGAATTTTCTGAAAAAGAGAAATTTGTTAACATCGAATACAGATTTAAGTGTTAGGAAATCTTTTCTGAAAATATTTGTCTCGAGTGTAGCCATGCAGGGCAGTGAAAAATGAACTGTAAACAGTTTAGACAAGTATAGAAGCTTTTGAAATGTGGTGCTACACATGAATGCTTAAGATTAGATGCGTAAATGATGTAACTAATGAGGAGGTACTGGGGAGAAAAGAAGTTTGTGGCACAACTTGACAGAAAGGCACAATTTGACTGAAAGAAGGGATCAGTTGAGGGGACTCATTCTGAGACATCAAAGGATCACTAAAGTGTGGTGGGTAAAAATCATAGAGGGAGACCGAGAGAGGAATACAGTAAGCAGGTTCAGAAAGATGTAGGCTGCAGTAGTTAGTATGAGATGAAGAGGCTTGCACAGGATAAAGTAGCATGGAGATGTCCATCAGACCAGTGTCGAGATTGATGACTCCGAGAGCAACGTGTTGCTTCTGTAAAATTAAATTTGCCCAAAAATTTATGTATTCTTCTCCCAGAGAGGAAGCTAAAAGTACTGTTTATAGTCAGGTTTTATGTTACAGTGCATTGAGCGTGTAAAATATGTTGCTTTATAATTGGTAGACAGTACTTGTACTTTTCAAAATTTGTTTAATAGAGGACTTGCATAAATAAATAACTGTGCAGTTGTGAGTAATCAGCTGGCTTGTTATGAGAATGATAAGCCTTGCCTTAGATATGCCAGTGCCTTTATCAGAGCAACTAAAATATTCAGTCCTGTAAGTTCAGGATTTTTAGTGTAAAATGAGATGGAAGAAACCTATGCAATATAAGAAGAATATTTCAACAATTAAATGCTGCCAATCAGACTACTAGGTGTCGTACTTGTCATTGACATCTACATCAACATCTACACTCTGCATACCACTGTGAGGTGCATGACAGAGGGCATGTCCCATTGTATCAGTTGTTAGGGTTTCTTCCTGTTCCATTCACATAAGTAGCATGGGAAGAATGGCTGTTTGAATGCCTCTGTGCATGCAGTAATTATTCTAATCTTATCCTCACAATCCCTGTGTGAGCAATACATAGTGGGTTGTAGTATATCCCTAGAGTTATCATTTAAAGCTGGTTCTTGAAGCATACTTAATAGATTTTCTTGGGATAGTTGATGTATATCCTCAAGAGTCTGCCATTTCAGTTCCTTATGCCTGTGTCTCTGTGACACACTCCCGTGGATTAAACAAATCTGTGACCATTTGTGCTGCCCTTCTCTGTGCACATTCATTATCCCTCGTTAGTCCTTTCTGGTACGGGCCCCACACACTTGATCAATATTCTAGAACCAGTTGCACGAGTGATTTGCAAGCAATTTCCTTTGTAGACTGATTAACTTCCACAGGATCCTGTCATCTGCTTTACCCGTGACTGAACCTTTGTGATTATTCCATTTCATATCCGTACAAAGTGTTGCACCCAGGTATTTGTATGAGCTGGCTGATTCCCGACGGTGACTCAATGATGTTATAGTCGTAGGATTCTACATTTTTTTCATTTAGTGAAGTGCAAAATTTTACACTTCTGAACCTTTAAAGCAAGTTTCCAATCTTTGCACCTCTTTGAAATCTCGTCAAGATCTCACTGAATATTTATGCAGCTTCTTTCAGACAGTACTCCAACATAGGTAACTGCAGCATCTGCAAAAGTCTGATGTTACTATTAATATTTCCTACTCACCAAATGGCGGCAGGGGAACACACACACAAAAGGATTTGACTTTTGCAAGCTTTCAGAGCCAGTGGCATTACATTGTATTATCAATAATTGATTATTTCCATTGTTATATTAATATTGTCTAAAAGGTCATTAATGTACAACACATATAGCAAGGGTCCCTACAAACTTCCCTGGGGCATACCCGAAGTTACTTTACATCTGGCGATGACTCTCCATCCAAGATCATACGCTATGTTCTCCCTACCAAAAAGTCCTCAATCCAGTCTCAAGTTTCACTTTATACACCATATGATCATACTTTTGACAATAACAACAGTCATTCTTATCCACTGTACCCATTGAACACTGTGTAAGAGAATTTGTAACTTCATGTCTAAATGCCCTTATAATATTGTGTAATGTTGATTTTTTTTTTTAAAGAAAGGGGAAAAAAAAGAACAACAAAACCGTTTGTAAGATGGCTGTACGAATAAAACTAATTTAAAGGGAAAAAAAAAGAGGAAATAAAGAAAAGAGGATAGATAATTGAGTGACCCTTTTTTTCCGCTTTCAGATACCTGGCCAGTGAGATGGAGTTGTACCACTTCTATCAGTCCAGACATTTGTCAAAGAAGTGCAGTTTGTAAGTATTCTGAAACATTGACTGTCGAGTATGCACTGCAGTAATGTGAATATTGACTGAATTCTGTCATGTTGAGAACTTGGATGATGCAGTCTGTGTTTTGTGAGGGGGAAAAAGCTTTCATTAGCAAAGATCACATAAGTTAGTCTGTATTGTTGACAGACGGTTTCAACAGTTGGAGCTGTCGTTTTCTGGTCTTAAGAAATTTCTGTGATGAAACATGTGCCATTGTGAATTTGTAGCTTATGGATAAAACCCAGCACATAGGTTTTTCAAAAACACAACCATTTACAGTTAAAAAAGCAGCTTGTGCACACGAGCATGTTCACATACATAGCACTCACAGAGGCTCGTTAAGTCTTAAAATGTACAGTATACATCAAACTGTAGTTGCACCATATACTTCGGCTGAGGTGTGGATCCACAATGTGTGGAACATTTCTGCAAACATAAACAGATGTGCATTTTGCTGTATATCATGTGCTTCAAGAATTAACAAGCCTCTGTGAGCACTACTTATGCAAACGTGCTCGTATGTACGAGGTGCTTTTTAACTGTAAATGGTTTTATTTTTGGACAATATTATGTATAATATCCTGCATTTTAAGCAGTGTGGCATAAGGTACAAGCTCACAGTGGAACATGTTTCATAACAAACTTTTTTTGAAGACCAGAGGATGACAGAACTGTCAAAACTGGTTGTCCACAATAAAGACTAATTTATGCAATATTGGGTATTGAAAGTTTTGCTCAAGGAATAAATATTACTTCTGTTCCTTATAGCTATCGCAGAGAAGCTGTATGGATGCAGTTTCATATCATATCTGCTACAGTGAAAGACTGAAGTTGAAACAAGGCTGCTGGATAGACATGGGGTGTATATACCCCAGGCTAACTGGGAAATCTGGGGAGAACACAGGAATCTTTAAGATTTCTGATAATTTTTCATTGTTTTAGTTTCCAGTTAAATTCTTGTAATTTTGACGAGTAAGAGCTGATATTCGTAACAAAAATTTTACTTTGGCCCACTAAAGCAGGATAATATTGCAGAAAGAAAACATAAATGAGAGAATAACACCAAAATAAAATTTTAGTTGCAAAGAAAGTGCACCATTTACTACAAAACAAAGTGCACACACAAGTGTCTGCCAACAGCAAAATGTGTTGAAGGCTTTAGGATGAAGACTGTGTTATATTTTGTAACAACAAACTGCTTTCAATGAGTATGATGTCACAAAAGATTACTTTTATAACAGGTCATGGGAAAATATTGAGGATGGCGGTTTGAGAAGCGTTATTTACGAAGTAAATTTCCTATTATGCAAGATGACTTACGTCACATGTGAGAATCTGTGATTAATTTCTTAAATCACAGAACGTTTGACTGTCACTCAAAACTTAACACTTTGAGGGACAGCCGTGTAGAAAAAATTTGGATCTAGAAGACCAGCCATTTATGCCATTATTTAAATATTTCCAGCATATTAGACTGAGTAACTCCTTACAGTGGTTAGCACACTGGTCTCCCATTCGGCAGGACGACAGTTCAGGCCTGCGTCTGGCCATTCTGATTTAGGTTTTCCATAAAAAAAAACTCTCCGAACAGGCCTCGGAAGGCTCAATGGTACCGAACGGCCGCCGTGCCATCCTCAGCCCACAGGCGTCACTGGATGCGGATATGGAGGGGCACGTGGTCAGCACACCGCTCTCCTGGCCGTATATCAGTTTACGAGATGGAAGCCAGTACTTCTCAATCAAGTAGCTCCTCAGTTTGCCTCACAAGGGCTGAGTGCGCCTCGCTTGCCCACAGGGCTTGGCAGACCAGATGGTCACCCATCCGAGTACTAGCCAAGCCCGAAAGCGCTTAACTTCGGTGACCTGACGGGAACCGTTGTTAACGACTGGAGCAAGGCCATTGGCTAGGTTTCCCATGATTTCCCTAAATCGCTTCAGGCAGATGCTGGGATGGTTCCTTATAAAAGGGCATGGCCGACTTCCCCACCCTTCACCTATCCGATGGGACTGATGATCTCGCTGTTTGGTCCCTTCCCCCTAACCAACCAACCAGCCAACCAACCAACCAATCAACCAATCAGCGTATTTGTGTTTGATATATCTTGAAAGGTAACACACTAAAAAAGGACAAGCTTAGTTTTTCATATCTGTTTTATTTCTGTCATAGATTACAAATTATGCAATAACGGTGGCAAAAAGTAAAATTATCCTTCAAAAGCAGTTCGAGGTGAAATCTTGAGCAATTTTCCATGTAATTGGCTTTTCTATGGAAAAGTTGGAGTGCTTGTCAAAGGATCCATAGCATCCTTAAAAAAAAAAAAAAATGGCAAAAAGCTTCCGATGACTGGTATATTGTAGGTGATAGCTTATCTTTTCATGTAGCTATACTGAATGGATGTTAATTTAAACCATTAACTTTTCCTATTTGCATATTCGCTCTACTTAACAGTGATGTTGCTATTGGCCGACTACAACACAAGTCCTGTGCTCTGAATATCTGCTGTCATTGGCTGGGGAGTACTGTAACTTGAGCTATGATTGGTGGCAATGGCACATCGCAATCTCGTTTTCGGTGCTTCGAAAGATACCGTGCTTTAATTGGTGGAATTCGTATTTATACTTTTGTAATTTGAAAATATGCGCTGTACATGATGCTGTGCATAAAATATTTTTCCAAAACAAGTTATTTTTTGCTGAAGTACCGGCAGATCAAAACTGTGCGCTGGACCAGAGCTCAAACCAGAGATCTTTGCCATTCTCAGAGCTTTACCTCTGCCAGTATATCTCCTACCTTCCAAGCTTCTCATTCAAAACCTGTGGGACTAACACTTCTGGAAGAAAGGATGTTGAAGAGACATTGTTTAGCCACAGCCTTACTCAGGAAGTTTCGTAATGGCATACACTCCGCTACAGAGTGAAAATTTTTTCTGGTTAATAATTCATGATATTGTCACAAATAATTTACAGAAGAATGGAAAAATTGGTAGAAACCGATCCCAGGGAAGGTAAGTGCAGGTTGTGGAGAAATGTAGCGGTATGTGAGGAAAAAATTATCCTGTGATTTATATTAGAAGATTGGTTAAAGAAAGGGAAACCTGGATTTATAGCATTTGCAGATTCGGAGAATGCTTTTTACAATGTTGACTGGAATATACTCTTAGAAATTCTGTAGATAACAGGTATAAATTATAGTGACCAAACAGGTATCTGCAACTATTACAGAAATCAGACGGCAGTCACAAAGAGTTGAATGACGTGAGAGGGAGATAGTGGTTGTTAATGGAGTGAGGCAGGGTTGTAGCCTATCCTCGATGTGTTTCAATATGTACGTAGAGCATGCAGTAAAGGTAACCAAGGAGAAATTCTTAAATGAAATTAAAGTTCAGAAAGAAGAAATAAAAACTGAGGTTTGCCGAAGACACTGTAATTTTTTCAGAGTCGACAAATTAATTAGAAGAGCAGTGTGGTGTGGGATGTGTAATATCTTCATCAGAGGCTGTAAGATGAACACCATCGAAGGTAAAACAAGGTCAGTGGAAGGTAGATGAATCATGATGTTGAGGGAGTTAGATTAGGAAATGAAATGTGTTTTTCTATCTGGGCAACAAAAAGCTGATGATGCTCAGTGAAGGAGAATATAAAATGCAGACTGTTAGTAGCAAGAAAAGTGTTTTGAGAAAAGAGAAATTTGTTAATATCAAACTAAAAGTATAAGTGTTTGGAAGTCCTTTCTTAGGGTATTTGTCTTGTGTGTAGACTGGTACTGAAATAAAACATGGTTGATAAACAATTCAGATAAGAAGAGAATAGAAACATTTGAAATGTGGTGCTGTGGAATGATGCTGTAGATCAGGTGGATAGATGGAGTAACTAATCAGATTCGCGAAAAAAGAGTTTTGTGGCTCAGTTTCACTAAAAGAAGGGTATGGTTAATAATACTCATACTGAGCAATCACCAGTTTGGTAATGGGAAAGTAACTGGGGTGGGGGGGGGGAGGGGGGGTTAATAATTGGAGATAATGACCAAGGTTTGGCTACTGCTAGCAGGTTGTAATGGATGTAGGTTGCAGTATCATGCATAGATGAAGAGGCTTGCTCAGCATGGACTAGCATGGAGATTTGCATCAAACCAACCTTTGGACTGAAGGCTACATCATCAACAACAACACACTTAATATTGAGGAAATTTAGAAACCACACATTATAATAACGGCAGAGTCTTCTTTTTATTTTTGTTTCACCCGACTTTGCGATATGTTAAATTAATCACTTTTTAATGTTTTGTGCCTATCTGTTAGCAGCTCAGTATTGTTTCATTCTTTTGATCTTGCTTTCCTATCTTCATCAGAGATGTGGATGTTCGTTTGGATTTGATTTTGGAACCTACCCCCCCCCCCCCCGCAACCTCTCCTTCCCTCCCTCTCTCCCATTGTGTTCTTCTCCTCCTCTCTCTTTTTCTCCATTTTATTTTTGAACATAGCTCTTGTGATTTGGGGTTATCTGAAGTCCTTTTCCATTTCAGTAATCCATTTTTTTCCTGCAGAAGTAGTCATAATTTATTCAGTTGATCTATTTTCATTCAGAATGAAGATGTATCCATAAAAATGAATTCTTTTTGTCCTAATTGTGTCTGAGAGTTTTTCGGTAGTTTGGTAAAGGGTTTCATTTTTGGTGCGGATTAATTGTTGTGAAATCTGGGGTCAAGAAATGTTTCTAATATCTTTGTTTCTTCTATCTCCAGTCTTTCAACTAGGCCATGGTTGGTGATAGTGTTTCAGCTGCATACAGGGCTTCTGGTTTGACTACTACACTGTTACAATGCTTATTTTTGTGTGCTGTGAGAGGGACCTTTTGTTGTATGTGTTTTTTGCGAGATAGAAGACCAGATCAACTTTACTTCTAATTTCCATTGCCTTTTTCTCGAGCCCATTCCAGCCGATGGATTCTCCAAGGTATTTGAGTTCTTTTATTATCTCTACTTTTTGTTGTTCCATTTTAAAATGTTGTGATGGGTTTTTTATGTTTGTTGTTACATTGGTCTTTTTGAGGGTTTTGAGATCTGTTTTTTCTGTTCAAGGGTCTGTTCTTTGGCTATTTCCCAGGTCTAAGCTAGTAGGGTTATATCATCTGCAAAGGCTAGATAGTTGGCTTTGATGCCTTTTGTTTTGTGCTCCTAGGCAGATTCCGCTATCTCTGTGTTCCAGTCTCCAACAAGTTTTTCTTTGGAGCACTTAACTAGCAGTGGGGGATTCCATCTCCTTAGCTTATACCAGTTTTTATTTCAAAAGGGGTAGTGTTCTCCCATGAATTTGGCTTTGGAATATGTGGTGATAAGGGTCTCTGTGATTGGATTTATATTTTTTGTTATCTAGGGCTAATTCTTTTAGTATATATAAGGGATTCCTGGTGTATTGAGTTGCATGATTTTAAAAACTCAATGAAAGTCATAACATATCATTTTGCTCTTCATTTTTGGTATGTCATGAAGTTTTTGAGGTTTAGTGTTTGTTTTGGGCAGGCTCTTCCTTTCCTGAAGCCAATTTCATATACTTCAAGTTAATTGTCTAACTGGGATTTTGCTCTGTTTAGTAAGACTATGGAGAGTATCTTGTATGTTATGTCTAGGGGGAGATTCCTCCATAGTTGTGATCTGCTTGGGACACTTTCTTATGGAGTGGGTGGACGAGGGCCGTCTTCCATTCATCAGGGGTTTTTCATGTATTCATATTTCTTCAAAAAAGTTGTGGTGAGCGTCTGAGACATTTTTTCCTCAAAGTTCAGCTCGATTCGGTCTCTCTGAGACCTTGTGGTTTTTGAGATTTGAAATGACTGTAATTCCTCAGTGATGGACGGTTCAGAGTTAGGGCTGGTTGTCGAGCTCTTCAAGACCACTTTTCTGTGTTCTTCGTAGTTGAAATGGTTTTGGAAATATTGGAAATTGTTTGCACATATTTCCATTTCTGTCTTCAGTTTCCAAGTTCAGTGGGCTGTATTTGGTTATTTCTCGTTTAAAATTCGTATAAAAGTTCCTTGTGTTGTTTTTTTTTTTATGAAGATCATTGACTAATTTGTTTTCCACTTGCAGATGAATGACCAAGTGGATGAAGCGGCCACACTCTCACCGGTCCAGATATTCCTCAAAGAAGAAGAAGGTGTAAGTATTCATGAAATACTGACTGTCAGTTACACACTGAAGTAACGAGATAACTCTTAATTGTATTTCATTTACCAGTAGTAGAAAATGCATATACATAAAATTTCTTTTATACTATAGTAGAAAGTCAAACTGGAGAATACGCATTATAATAAGCCACAATTGTACTGTGTATACACACACAGATTAGGTAGATATTTCTAAGGGACTCTTTGCAAATGATACAGTTGTGTACAGTGATTTCACATAACTAGAAAATTATTGTTAAATGCTAGAGGACTTGATGATGATGATGTGCATGTGGTTCAGGGACAGGCAAGTGAAGTACTGTAGATGTGTAAACAGATGAAAAGACTGTCATTGCTCAGTTACTGGGAAAGGACACAACCAGCAATAGCTGCAGTTTCAGGATAAATCAGATGGCAGAAAATTCGTGCTGGACTGGGACTCAAACCCGGATTTCTGGGACTCAAACTCGGATCTCCCGATTTATGTGTTAGGTCGCCATAACCACTTTGGCTATCCATACAGGAGTCATGACAAGAAACACTTCCATATGTCGTCATCTGTGCGTCACAACCTGCACTCTTGCACTTAATTTATAGGGATTGGAAAAATTTACGTTTCTGCTTCAAAATGCAAAATTACGTTTTAGATGCTATTTTGTAGTAAATTGTATCCAGATGAACTATTTTATCAGAGATAATTTGAAATAGCTTGATTCCTGCATAAAAATATTGAAAATGTAACCAGTTTTTGGTTAATGGTATTGTGCATCTTCTGGTGAAGGCCAATTTGTAAAGGTAATGTGTATAAGAACCTTTCTGCAAAATGAAAGTGTACAAATGCAACGACATATCAGTGCACTAAATGATCTGATGCCAGGCCAGTTGTGGGCGGTTGAATGGTCTATTTAAGATACGTGCTGTGTAACACAATGTAGTACTCAGCTGTGGGACCTAGTATTTTATAACAAAGAAATGTGTACATTTGTTTGTTAAAAAAGCCCAAAATATGGTTTAATATGGACATTTCTAAAGTGGCGAATTAGGTGGAGTATGTTTTGAGCAGTGGTTGTATCGAATACTGCTAGATATCAGGCCTGCACTGAGTCGTTAACAATAGTCCGCTAACATCAGCAAGCAGTTGAGCTGTAGCTTTCCCCCAAATATTTTGTGTCACGTGTTGCTTATCATTTTCTGATTTTGAAATAGGTGAAGCTACTAATCCTGATCTGTTACGGATTTCGATTACGAACCTTACAACGTTAGAGGAGATGGGTGATCCCTTTGACAATACTGTTGGCTGTTGCCATGTGAAAGGGAGGCGGGGTTTGTTTCTGCACACCACCCTTCTTCCCTCTGGCAGTCAAAATTCTAGTTTGTTTATGCTTGTGGTCATCTGTCACTATAGCCTGTAGTGTCTGCACTATGTGCCAAAATTCTTCTCCTAATGTTAACATAGCATTATGATATGTTCAGTTCTGCTTCTATGCTAGCTGCCTTGTCTGCTCTGTCTGTAGCATTGTAAAGCATGTGTCGCACACCTATGAATGCCCACAAAAGATAGAAATTAATAGTTTGTAGATTTTGTTATCATCGAATTGTGTAGAAAAGAGAGATAATGTCCAGAAACACCTTAAATTAGAGACGCATTCAGCTCACTGTTAGGAAAAAGCTGTGGCTTTTCAACAGAACAATCATTTTTAAATTCTTAAATATAGCCAAATGAAGAAAAAAAAGGCTAATTTGGAAGAAGAAGGTTTTGGAAGTTTTTGCAAAAGCAAACATTACTGTCACAAAGTTCCCAATCAGCACCTTTCTGTAGCAGTCAGTTTCAAAGAAATAAGGCTTTGTTTATTTTCACTCACGTGACAACCTTTGAGGTAGGTGCATCTAATCATTAAAAGAAATATGAATCTCAACAAAAATAGATGCGAATTTTGCCAAACGAGAGAGAGAGAGAGAGAGAGAGAGAGAGAGAGAGAGAGAGAGAAAGAGAGAGAGAGAGAGAGAGAGAGAGAGAGAGAGAGAAATTGCAGTACGTGGGGTACATATAGAAGTTTGGGCCTGGCCAAGAGTTGTGCACAGATAGCCAAAACAGTTAAGGTGACCGCTCGTGTAAAGCAGGAAACCTAGGTTCGAGTTCCAGTATGGCACAAATTTTAGTTGTTTCCATTCCATTATACAGCTGATGGTTGTCCATATTTGCAACTGCAAATATGTTTTGTGTATTCCATGTGGGCTGTGGTCAGCACAGTGCTTATTCTTTTGGGCATGCATGTATGTCCAAAGGAACATTGCATCATACTTTTAACAACACAGGCACTGCAATATCATAAAATGTCTGTGTTTATACAGTGTCTGCATCGTCACAATATAATGCTCTTCAGACACGCATGGCTAAAAGCTGTGTATTAACATTATGAAATAAATCTACTTACTTAATATCTGCATCGATGTCAGCATTTTGTTACACACGAAAGTTTGTGCCGGACCAAGACTCGAACTCAAATTTTCCACTCGTTACGAGCGTTCACCTTAACTGCTTCGGCGATCTGAATGTTCCCCCGGGACTGATCCAGACTTCTATATATCGTGTAGTCACATCCCGTATGCCCACACAATTTGCGATTCTTGTGCAGGGAGAGAAGAGTGTTATATTGTCATTTTAGCCTCTCATTGGTGCATATTTGTAATATTTGAACTTTTTCACAACATTATATTATTGTATATAAATTAGTTGTCAGTTGACAGCTCCCACCAGCAATACACGAATGGGACCTGTGCTGGTTTTGCAGGCTCCAACCTTGTTGGCAGTTCCACTGTGCAAATCATTGTTCTTGCTGGTACTCAAGTAGCAAATGTATTTTAATGCGAAAATGTTGTCTAAATGAAGAAAAAATGTAACCTTGGCCCTAATGACAATTAACAGCACTACGGAGGTCTAAATCGTAGTCAACTTAGAGAATTTTTATGTACTTTTTGTAGGAAGTACAGACATCAAACTTAATACTTGTTACAAGTTAAATGTTGACAAAATTTCAAAACGATGTCTTCCTCGAGCATTATGCACGAGTCTCTATAGACCGTATGCTGAAGCTGTGGCGCAATCCCAACTGAGGGATGTTTGGTGAAGACTAGGGACCATATTATACGCATTTGCATGCTGCATATGCATTTGCATATTTCGCTCCTTTTCACCAGTTATTGCATATTTTAATAAAAACTGGTGACATTACATATTTCACTCTTTTTACAATATTTTAAAAATTGAGATGGGTAGTCTCTAGCTCTATCTAGTTTCTATGTCTCACACATTCACTGCACCTAAAACTGCGTGTAATAGCTAACCGAAAGCCCACTGCATGGCGAAATCATTACAGAATAGGAACAGGAAGAGGCGTACAGCGTCAGTGCTCCTGCGCCTGTGCCCCCCGGTTAATCCCCCCCACTCTCCTGCCGTATGCGTTCACAACAAATAAATTAAATTACGCGAGCTTTTAGTCGCACATCCGTTGTTTCAGTTTAGCTTTCTGCTTACTTGTACACAGTTGAACGTGTTAATGATGTGCAGTGTATAACATGTCGTGTGCCATACCACCCGAAAAAAGAATGGTCGTTTCGTGGATAGCTGACCGTCCCGGAACATTTACATATGACGGAATTATTTTATGTTGTCAAGTCTGTGAAAAAAATGTTTTGTGCAAAAAAGAAAAAGTTTCAAGTAGATCAGCATGCCGAGACAAATCTTCCTATCACAGGAATGCAGAAGAAAGGTGATGACAAAAATTTCTGATAACAGCAAGTTGCAGTAGCAAAGACTTCTCCAGAGGTAACCAAAAAAGTCTGTTTAACATGGATCTGTGCAGAGCATTCATTGCAAGCAATATTCCTCCTCACAAACTTATAAACTCTATCCTCTAAGGCTTCCTGCAGAAATATTGCTTAAATCAAAATATACCAGATGAATCGACATTGTGTAAAAATTACATACCGACAATGTGCGTAAATGTTCTGGAAGAAATACGCAATGAACTCGAGGGCAACATGATCTGGATTTCAGTTGACGAAACTGCAGACAGTTGTGGCCTGTACTTTGCAAATTTAATTGGTGATGTTTTAAAAGAAGAGCCTTCTTCTTCCTATTTAGTGATCTGCAAAGAACTTGAAAAAGTAAATCATTCTACGATCACTAGATTTGTGATTGAGGGTATTAGAAAAATATATCCAGAATCTTCTGCAGATGCAAGTGTGTTTGTGTTTGAGATGCTGCTCCCTATATGAACAAAGCAGGAAAAGCCCTCAGAGTATTTTATCGTAATTTGATTCGTGTGATGTGCTTTGTTCACTGAGCACATCGCCTTGCTGAATGTAAGTAAACTGATTTCACCCACAGAGAAAGTGTTTCTAAAGGCTCCTGCTCGCATCAAGACCTACAAAGAAAAACTACCAAATGTGCAATGATTATAACGAGTCCGCCTCGTTTGCAAATAGAAACAGGATGTTCGCCTAGGTTTCGGTGCAGATAATGATGCCTTCTTTGGAACACACTAAAACTACAAACTGCGTAAATAGGCATCGCCCAGCATTAATACAGTTTGTACTTTTAGTGTGTTCCGAAGAAGGCACGGTTATCCGCGCCGAGACCTAGGTCAACATCTGGTTTCTATTTGCAATTGAGGCGGATTCTTAATAATCATTAAATTATTCCAGTCATAACTCATTGGGGTACGTAGGTTGAAGCTGTGTCATTTTACAATAAAAATTTCAAGGCCATTAGAGGGGTAGTAAATGAATAGTGCAGAGGCTTTGGCAGTTTGCCAATCCAAGGAAGCTTTTAATGATTCCGGTATTAAAAAAGACATTGCTGTGATTAGCACTACTTTTCCCATATGCCTGCAAGTATTAAAAAGCTTGAAACTCAATGTATGGCATTGAATGAATCTATTCAGTTAATGAATGAAATTATTCTAGTGAACTGCTCATTGCCGGAGGTATTTCCGAGAAAACTTATAGAAAAATTTGAAAACATTTTATACAATAACCCAGGCTTTGAACCCTTGTACCATATTGATAGTTTTATTAATGGGACGGGTGAACTTTTACCAGAAACGGTAAGTGCCAACATAGCATCCAAATTCAAATACTGCCCAGTCACCTCAGTTGATGTAGAACGGTCCTTTTCTACTTATAAAAATGTTTTGAGTGATCGAAGACACAATCTTACCACCAAACTTTTGGAACAGTACTTGTTTGTATGTATTTACAATACTAGAAAAATGTAAAATAAATTGTAAATGATGCTTTGGTCCAATAGTATTAATTAAAAGTTAATGATGTTAAAAAATTCATGATTATGTGTTGTTTTTTAAATAAAATATTACTGGGTTTTTGAGTGTGCCCCCCCTGCGTGCAGTATATCTCGAAGTTGGTCCTGTACGTATCGATTGTTTTGCCGTGACTTAACTCACATCGCGTCTGTTTGTTACCGACAACAATAGTGGAGAAGGAACAACTCTTGAAATACAGTATGAGTCCCCATTTTGCAAATTTTTAGAAAATAATCCCAGAAAGCCTCCCTCCCCCCCTTCCTAACCTCTACCAGAAATTATTCAGAAAGTATTATCAACATTCTAAATGTACCGATGTTTGGCATGGCTGGCACTCTTCCTCGTAATTGATATGCACAGGTTCGACTTTGAGATGTAATGCACGCAGTAACTCCTATGTTTTTTTATTATTTGATCTTGCAGATTTCTGCACTTTTTGTGCATTTTTAAGCATTTTTCATGCATATTTTAAGATTTTTATGATGCATATAATCCAGTGATGACACACCCACAAGAATAGCATTTTAGAGCAGTTTTGAAAAAATTGTAAGCTTTCATCAACCTGAAGGTGGTTTTGAGCAGCACAGTGCTCTACTAGGGACAGTCCTACTCAAGGCCATACACCATGGCCCTCCTCTGACCTTTAAACTCATTCATCTACAGTTTGTCAACTCCAAACTGTGGTTGAACTTGCCGTTTTTCACAATAACAGATCCATCAGGAGGTTAAGGAAGTGATTAACGGCAAATAAAAACGTGTAGCTACCTCAGCTTTTACACCACTCTTCACCTGTCTGTCAGCAATGTTGCGAATGACCGACGGTGGAAAGATGGTGTGCTTCAGCAGTCAGTACCTCGCTACCTGCCATGGCACGAGCATCAGTGTGTGTGCAGATAATGGATGTGTGTTACTTAAAGTAACAAGTGGGATTATGATATTACGTGTGTTATCAGTTGCTTGTCTTATTACTGTGCTGACTAATAAAACATTATTATCTCAAAGTGTAGTGTTTGATTAGCTGCAAAGGTGTTACTCATACTGGCACGCTGCCAGCTTCATACTGTATTTACTTGAGTGTAAGACGCCCCTGAATATAAAATGGCCAAATTTTTAAAATTTTTTTATTTATTCATTTTTTTAATGACAGGCTCCTTGAGAGAAATTTATTTTTAACAGATTCTGATTAACTAGAATTACAAACTCTTTTATTGACATAAAGTATCTGCCAAAAAGGTAACCTTATAACTATTCTAAACTTTTGCCATTTATTGATTGCTAGTATGCAGGTCATATGTAACAACACCAACTAATATGTAAATAAAAGATTGCATTTAAGATTGCGTTCCACTCTCGAAGTTTTGCTCATCCCGCGATCTACTGATGTCTGTCGGTGCTATCTCCACAACGGGTCTTGCGACTGTAATTTATTTTTGCTTTGACAATTACAGTCTGTTTAATATGATATACTTCCTTTGTTAGCCACGTCATTCTATATTAATTTTCCTTCTTGTTTCAACTGAATTTCACCAATGTGGTATACAGCTGAGTAAAATCAGGTAATGTTTTTACATGGTATTGTAATACATGAACAGTGGTCAAATTTCTCATTTGCAATCTACGTAGTAAATCATTACAGTGTCTCATAACCAAATAAAATTTTGATCTGGTTTCTGAATCAACTAATGTTCTTTGAAGGACAAAAATTTCTATATTTGAATGTTACCTTTACTTAAAAAATTGCATTAATGTTTGTGTAGAATATTTATACATGTATGAGAATGTTTATTGGAAACCTGTTAAAATACAACAAAAGCTTGTAAGTTGATAGACTTAAATTCTATTTCCTCCTGTGTTTCACCAAACTGTCAAATGTCAATCAGAGCAATAGACTGTTGTGGCTAGTTCATTATTTCTTGTGTATCTCTTGCACTAGTCAGTGTCACGTGATCGTTCGAGTAACGCCGATACTGTACCGAGCACTTCAGTGTATTGGGAACTCTCGAGCTTGTCGGAATGTATCATTTGCCGAGCCCTGCCCTTCAGAATTATTTAAAATAAAATTGCACAAAGCTTCATCTTCATGATGACCACTGTAAATGTAATACTACTACTGTGCACATTACTAAACAATGTGATAATGGTGACCTCAGAAAAGTAGTTCAATCAGCCAATTTAAGACAACCCTGTAGCTTTTGAATGACACATTTGGAAAGAAACCTCATCTTATAATTATGTAAATACTCTAGATGATGCAGGGTTTTCAATATGTTATCTGCTGATACATATTTCACCATGAGTGATCTGAAGATGATTGTGTGGTGAACTGAAATTAGTCTTCACATTTTAATGTTTTATAGTGCACGGGATCTAGATAGTAAAAAAGTTTTTACTGACGTGAGCTATTAATACCTGCTGGGTCGAAATGGAAACACAGTTTCCTTCTGTAATGTGTTTCTGTTGTTTTAGAGGAGGACACCAGACAGCGAGGTCATCGGTCTCATCGGAATAGGGAAGGACGGGGAAGGAAGTCGGCTGTGCCCTTTCAGAGGAACCGTCGTGGCAATTGCCTGGAACGATTTAGAGAAATCACAGAAAACCTAAACTGGGACGGCCGGACGTGGGATTGAACCGTCATCCTCCCGAATGCCAGTCCAGTGTCCAAACCACTGCGCCACCTCACTCGGTGTGTGTGTTTCAGTCGTGGCAAGATTGACGGTGGGTCGAGTGGTTTCGCTAAATGACTGCCCCATCTGGGAGTGTGGTGGCTCATCGGTTTGCACAAGGGCCGCACTGTTTTGGAAGACTTGCAGTGTTGAGGGCTGCAATGTGGCGGGAGCTCTGTGTCTAGTGGTAGCCTGCATTGAGGTAGGCTGGCTTGCACCAGGACGTGGACAGTGCTGTGTCTACCCCTTTAATGTGGAGAGTGAGTGTGCTAGTGTTGTGTCCTGTGAATGGATTTGAGCCTCAGAAGGGCGGTTCTACTGCTCCACACAGTGGACCGTGTCAGAGGAAAATGTGGTACGTCATTGCCAGCTCTCTGAGAACAGAAGTAGTCCGTTTTCAGTGCCGTGTTGTTCCACTCGGTAAGTAAGTGTGGAGGGTAAGAATTGTAGAGGGAAACCTATGTGTAACTACGGGAAGCAGGTCCAAAAAGATATAGATTGTGGTAGTTGTGCATGAAGAAGAGGTTTGATCGGGATACACTGATGTGGGAAGCTGCTTATCTGTTGCAAAGCCATTGTACAGCAGGCATGTGAATCGGTACTGAGGATGTTATGCCACCAGTTGTCAGACATGTGATACTTTTACCGCAATATGTTTGGGACTATGTTACCTCATTATTGAGTGCTATAAAATATGGAAACCAGTTAAGAAATCACAATACTACACATACTGACCCATATAAAAATATTTATACCTCCCTTTAATGTAACATACCATAAAGCTTCTGTGCCATTAGGCATCATCAGCAGTAAAATCCAGCAGCAAATGTGCATTGTCATACATAAAACTCTTCTCAGAACATCTCATATTGGCAGGTTACACTCTCGAGGCACAGTTTGCGTGTTAAATTGGACGACATTAGTGTCACCTTAGCGATATCTCCTCAGGGAACAGCAACAGATTTATTCGAATTAGCGGCATTAGGTTTAATGTTTTCAGTTGCCTTCCATATGGATGCACACAATGAAACACAGGTGTAGTAATTGTTTTTAGAATTTTTAGAACTTTTGATTTTCATAAATTTTACTGTAGAAAGTAACATTGTTGAGGGCTCTGACTTATGCTTTGCAGTCGAGTGCTATTTTTGGTAGGTGACAGCGGCAGTTTTAGTTTAACAACTGTGCCTTGAGAGCATAACATACTAACATGAGATGTTCGAGGAAGAGTTTTGTGTTTGACAGTGCATGTTTGCTGTTGCCTTTTGCTATTGATGATGGCGCCTAATGGCACAAGAGCTTTGAGGTACATTACACTGTGGGCCGACATAAATATTTCAGTATAGGTCAGTAGGTAGAGTGTTGTAATTTATTGGTGGGTTTCCTTGTTTTATAGCACTTGATAAATGCGTTGTGGTAAAAAGACCAGATATTTGACCACTCATGGTGTAACATACTCAGTACCATTGGGGTGCAGCGTAAAACAAAAGTCTTTTGAATGAAGACCACAGCAACATGCAGTTGATATTGATGAAGTTATAATAAGTGACAGATAATTATTACTCACGTATGGGCCCAGTAGGACCACGCGAGGTACAATCCATCAATGTCACGTTTGATGGTTGGCCTTTCTTTGTGCCCAAATTTGTTTCATCCTTTCAGAATGAAGTCTCTTTCTTTCATCAGACCACGGTGTTCCAATCTGTTTTCTAATCAGTGGCAGATTATTGACTGATTTCTCCTCTCCCCCCCCCCTCCCCCCTCCCCTGTTGACTTTCATCTACACTCTGAACTAATGAGATACCTATTAATTGAATGTCCTTTAGCTGTAGCAGAGAAAGCCTGTGGATGCAATTTCTTATCTACTACAGTTGATAGTGAGTGAATTGGAAAATACACATTGTATTTAGTCAAAATTCTACTGTGCAACAACCGAGCGAGGTGGTGCAGTGGTTAGACACTGGACTCGCATTCTGGAGGGCGACAGTTCAATCCCGCGTCCGACCATCCTGATTTACATTTTCCATGATTTCCCTAAATCACTCCAGGCAAATGCCGGGATGGTTCCTTTCAAAGGGCGCGGCCGACTTCCTTCTGCATCCTTCCCTAATCCGATGGGACCGCTGACCTCGGTGTCTGGTCTCCTTCCCCGAAACAACCAACCAACCTACTGTGCATAAGTGTACAGGTAGGCTAGCTTGCTAGCTCTGTGAAGCTCTTTGCAAATGTTGCCATTGTGTACAGGGATTTCATATTGTTAGGAAATTATTGTTAAATGTAGTGAGTCTTGAAGATGATTTGCACATTGTTCAAGGACTGACAAATGATGTAATATAAATTGTAAATTGCTCGATTACTAGAAACGAACACAACTGTCAATAGGTGCAGTTGAGTGTGTGTGTGTGTGTGTGTGTGTGTGAGAGAGAGAGAGAGAGAGAGAGAGAGAGAGAGAGAGAGAGAAAGAAATTGGGAGGGACGGGGGGGGGGGGGGGTGTTCACCCTTAGTTATGTGGGATTTGAAGAAGGGAAGAGAGAGATATAGAACTAAAAGTACTGTCTAATTGAACTTTCCCAAAAATTTTGTAATGCAGGCTACATTCGATATTTGCTTTTCACCAGGATAATGTGTCATACTTATAGGTACAGCCCGTATTTGCGTGCTGCCTATTGTGGATAATGAAGTCATAAATATTGTTTGATATCACATACAGTTGTACTGTTGTCCATAAGCATTGTCATCATACCAACTCAAATGCTTTTTGAAAGTTTAGAAATAATCTGTTCAGCTGTTTGGCCCAATCTGTGGCTCTCACAATGTCATAAGAGAAGAATGAAAGTTGGGTTCTGCACTGCTGATCCTTCTGGAATCAGAGCTGGTTGACACAGAGAAAGTAATTCTGTTAGAGACAGCCATTGTAATTCTACAAGACATAATGTAGGGTAAGTTCATATGACTCTGTTGTGGACGTGGGCTGGTTGCCATCACGCACTCTCCTGTCAAAATTGTGTACAGTTAGTACCAATTGTTCGTTGGTAGGACTGAGGGTGTTGCTCAATGTGTAGTTGCGTATGTTGCCTAACTTTGCATTTTTTATTTTAGTTGTGATTGAATTCCCTTTTGTTTAGATTAAAGTTAATGTTAACTAGTCACTTTTAATATCTAGTGTACAGAGATACAGGTTCAATTCTTTTTTCAGGCATATTGTAAGGCAGAAGAGCCTGTGCTGGTCTCACTTGTCCCAGTGCTTCTCAAAGAAGAACATGTGGTAAGTTTTGTTATTAAGACATTTGCATTTGGTAATGAATTGGCTTAAGTTGAGACAATAATGACCCATGATCTATCTTAGAAGATAGATTGAAGCATACATTTTAGATAGATGTGTTAAATCTCTGACACTGTGGACTGGAATACACTATTTAATATATCAAAAAAATTAATCAATTTTTGAAAATATAATGTAATTGAATAGGTAAAAAATCTACTCACCAAGTGGCGGCGGGAGGAAACATGTACAAAGATATTGAAATCTGCAAGCTTACAGAGCCAGTGGCTCATTCTTCTGACAGAAGAGTTGAAGGGGATGGAAAGAGGGGTGAAGGAAAAGGTCTGGTGAGCTTTAGGCACCAGAGAGGAGAAGACACTGATTCCAAAAGCCTGCGGATTTTAATACGTTTATATTTTTCTCCTGCTGCCACTGCTCAGAATGCACTATTTGGAATTCTTAAGTTGTCACGCATAAAATACAGGGAGCAAAAAGAAATGTCTTGTACAGAAACAAGACTGCAGCTGTAAGAGTCAAATTGCTGCAGCGCACCTATCACGGACTGCTGGCAGCCCAGTGTCTGCCAGCTGCACAAACCACGGCAGGGCTGAGAAGTCGGCAAGTAGATTGTGTTAAGAGGGCAGTGCCAGTGGCCGCACCAAAATGACACTTGCTGCATGCTGTTAGCATTGGCGTTAGGCGATTGAGGCTGTGTTCCGCTTCTGTGACCCGGCCGAGCAGCCAGTCGAAAAGCTGTAGTACTCTGCACACTGAAGATTTAAGTTCGTGCTATGGTAGCAGCCAGTCAGGAACTGTCAAATTCACCACAGCCGCTGCCGTCCAGTTTGCCGTCCACTGCCACTCGCAACTGAGATGTCGCACGCCCTAGGAACGGTCTCCGCCAGCTTGGCGTATCAAATGCGTTGCCACAGTTGCGAGCAAATCGTTTCTGAAAAACAGAAATTTTTAATATTGAATATTAATTTAAATCTTTGGGAGTCTTTTGTGAACGTCTTTATATGAAGTATAGCCTTGTATGGAAGAGAAATTTGGACGGTCATCATTTCAGGCAAGAGGAGAAGAGCTTTTGAAATGTCATACTACAGAAGGCTGCTGAAGATAAGTGGTAATGGATAATTAGTGAAGTAGTTCTGGATCAAATTAGAAAGAAAAGAAATTTATGTCACATCTTGGCTAAAAGAGGATGTATGCTGGGGCATCAAGGGATTGTCAGTTTGGTGATGGAGGGGATAGGGTTATAATTGTAGAGGAAGAACAAGGTTTTATTGCACTAAGCAAACTGAAGTGGATGCAGGTTGTTGTACCTATACTGTGATCAGGAAAGAGGCTTGCCAAAGATAGACTTCACGGAGAGCTGCCTCAAACCAGTCTTTGTGCTGAAGGCCACAGCAGTGTTGAGACCCTAATTTTGTGTGAAAGGTCAAATTGAGTGAGTTCGCCATAATGTTCCAAGCTATAGTGTAATTAGTGGCTGCTTAGAATGTGTGAACTGTTTCAAGAAGTGTTTAGGCCATACGGTATATAGTGCCGCACTTAATGCTGGAAATGGGTACTGCACTCAAACATGGTGGCAACAGAAGTACACATTAATGGCCATACAGTAAAGGTAACACTGTTCGTAGCATCTTCCACTGTGTAAATGTAAAACAAATTGTTGGCTTGTTTTATGAAAATGAAAGTTGCTACTCACCATATAGCGGAGATGATGAGTCGCAGATAGGCGCAACAAAAAGACTGTCACAAATAAGCCTTTGACCTACAAGGCCTTTGTCAGAAACACACGCACACACACACACACACACACACACACACACACACACACACACACACACACGACTGGTGGACTTTGGCAGCTGAAGCCACACTTATTCGTAATATATCATTTGTTCTGAATTTTACATTGTTTGATGTTGGCTTACCCCCCCCCCCCCCACAATAGTGTTCGTAAGGAGTTGTCCTCTGGGAGAAAGCACATAAAATAAATAGCTATGGGCACCCACATGGGGTCATTCTATGCCAAACTATTCATGGGCCATCTAGAGCAATATTTCTAACTGCCCAGAGTCCAACCCCTCACCATTTCAGATTCATTGGTGTCACCCTCATGGTCTGGACTGAGGGTGAGGTCACCCTAGCCACATTCCCCCAAAACCTCAACACCTTCCTCAATGCTGACCTCCACCTCAAGGATAGCTTCATCAGTACCTCCGTCCATACCAAACCTTCCAAACACCGACAGTACCTCCACTTTGACAGCTGCCACCCATTCCGTACCGAGAAATTGCTCGCGTACAGACTAACCACCCGTGGTCATCCCATCTGCAGGGACGAGCAGTGCCAGAGCAAATATACCGAGTATCCCACCGAGACCTTCGCAGACCGAAATTACCCTCCCGACCTTTTACAGAAGCAGATCTTGTATACCTTGTCTCTCCAGCCATCTACCACCTCCTACTTACTCACCATCTGGCTACAGAGCAGCATTCATCTCGTGCCTCGGAACCACGTACGACTGGAGCAACAGTTCTGACTACCTCTCACTGTGCCCTGAAATAGACCTAGAGGTAAGACCTATCCCGTACATTCTCCCAACCACATACTCCGGTCAGACATCTTCTACCCAATCAGAGGTAGGACTACCTTGGAAGCAGTTTTTCTGAACTACGCAGGTGGGAACTCTGCCTGCAATATATCCTATATTACCGTAACCCCCCTGGCCTCAGCCTTCATTAGTCCCTGTCCTCCACTTACCTATCCCCTTCCCTGCTCTCACTCCAGCAATACACGGTCTTCTATTCCACTAACACACCCATTAGTCACTAGTCTTTTTCCCCATCTCTTCTTCTCTCCTCCTTTCCCCACTGCCTCCCCTCCCATCCCCCTCTCCCCCCCCCCCCACTCCCCACACATACAAACCTCTCAACTGCAGCTAAATACCCTACCCTATCCCCAATGCGCCCTTGCAAGCTCCCACAAGCAGCACGACACCTTCCCCCACCCCACTCTGCACCCCATGCCGCCTCCTTACCATCACAACTGGATAGCTGCTCCTGTCGGGCGCATATACGACTCAGCTCAGCCACAGTGGTCACAGGTGGCAGAGAGAGAGAGAGAGAGAGAGAGAGAGAGAGAGAGAGAGAGAGAGAGAGAGGGGGGGGGGGGGGGAGAGAGACAGAGAGAGAGAGAGACAGAGAGAGAGAGAGAGAGAGAGAGAGAGAGAGAGTCCATCTGTCCGTCCATCCTCTAGTCCTCTGTATGGCTTTTCACAATATTGTTAAAATAAATAATGTTTTTATTCAGGAGAAATGAGCAGCAAGAATATTGTGTAAAGTAGATAGATGGTGGTGCCCCTTGCAGAGGCTGCTTTACGGATCTCGAAATTCTTACACTCACTTCCTGGTACATTTATGTCACAACGATTTTTGTTGCTTATAATAAAAATTTCCTTCAACTGAAAAGTGATTTGCACAGGTTCCTTTGGGTCTAGTATTCGGAGTTAAGTTACATACTCTGGTGCAAAGGATTTCAACATATACTACAAACAGAAAGCAAAGATATTTGGGCAGGAACATTTGGCAGTTAATAAGAAAATGGAAAACATTCCTTGTTGGCCATTCCTTCTAAAATTATCTGAATCTGTAGATTTAAGAATTGAAAATTCATATTAGCTACATGACAAATTACAATGTTCATATGAATCTACATCTACATCCAGATTCCGCAAGCCACTGTATGGTGCATGTTGGAAGGCATGCTCTACTACTACTAGTCATTTCCTTTCCTGTTCTAGCTGCAAATGGAGCGAGGGAAAAACAACTGTCTATATGCCTCCATGTGGCCCCTAATCTCTCTGAGCTTATCTTTGTGGTCGTTACAAGAACTGTACATTGGCGGCAGTAGAATCGCTCTGCAGTCAGCCACAAATGGTGGCTCTCTAAATTTTCTGGATATTGCTCCTTGAAAAGAACGCTGTCTTCCCTCAGGTGATTCCATTTGAGTTCCTGATGCATCTCCATAATACTTGATTATTGTTGAAACATATTAGTAACAAATCTAGCAGCCTGCTTCTGAATTGCTTCGATGTCTTCGTTTAGTCCGACCTAGTGTGGATCCCAAACATTCGAGCAGAGCTCGAGAAGAGGTTGCACTAGTGTCCTACATGTAGTCTCCTTTACAGATGAACCTCACTTTCCTAAAATTCTCCCAATAAACCAAAGTGGACCATTCGCCTTCCCCACTACAGTCCTTATATGCTCATTCAATTTCATATCGCTTTGCATTACGCCTAGATATTTAACTGACATGAGTGTGTCAAGCATCTCATTATTTGTAAACTGTGGGTTTGTTTTTCCTACTCATCTGCATTAACTTACACCACAGCAACATTAGCTAACAACCGCAGACTACTGTCCACCAAATCATTTACATATGTAGGAAAACAACTACTTTCCTCTCACATTTTCCCGGAGCACTCCTGTCTCTGATGAACACACACCATCAGGCGCAATGTACTGGGTTCTGTTACTCAAGAAGTCTTTGAACCACTCGCAAAATCTGGGAACCTATTCCGTATGCTCGTACCTTCATTAACAGTCGGCAGTGTGGTGCCGTGTCAGATGCTTTACAGAAATCTAGGAGTATGGAATGCTGCATGACAAACAATTTTGTGTTTTAAACAGCATTGTTGTTGACCCCTCTGGTTATCTCAGGGTGACTGATCAAAGGTGTACACTCTGGTGTTTTGCTGAGTTGTCGTTTTCATCTCGTGCACAATATTTCAACAACTGGACGAGCCTTCTTCTTTAGGTGCTGTGAGTTTTACTGTTTTGTGCACTTGCGGGGTGGACTCCACTCCACACAGTCTGGTTGGAGTCTGGGAAGTGAGTAACAGCAAAACTCATAGCATCCGTGGAAGACGGCTGCATGAGATGTCGAAATATTGTGCATAAAATGTAACTGACAACTTGGCAGAACGGCTGGTAGCACACAGTTACAGATTTTGTTCTTAGGATCTGCAGCTGTTTTCTTTTAAAACTGACAGTGTAATCAACTAAATGCACTCACAGAAACAGCAAGTGTCATATCGTGAAGCACCAGTCTAATACTTGTCAACCTTCACGGTGATGTTTATCATGTAACAGTTATTTTGTGATTAAAATTTCATTCCATTTTGAACTTATTCATCAATAAAAACTTATCTGGTTTTGATGGTGTTCCAGTAGAGTACTAAAGATTTATTCTCATAAAATAAGCCTCATGTTATTGGAAATATGTAATGCATCAACTGAGTCAAGACATTTTTCCAGAGAAACTGAAATACACCATTGTTAAACTCCTCTTTAAGAAGATGATAGGAGAGGTCAATAACTGCTGACCTGTTTCATTGTTGACATCATTTTCCAAAATGCAGTTGAATACCAGCAGCTGCCAGTCTTGTGATGGCTTTTGTTACCACTGGAAAGTTGGCATTGGTGATGCCAAGTTTCCAGACAAGGTGTGTGTGTGTGTGTGTGTGTGTGTGTGTGTGTGTGTGTGTGTGTGTGTGTGTAAAGACCTCTTTCACAGTTTTGGTAGCACTTGATTCATAGCTATTGAGTTCACAAAAGATTACCTTTCTTTTAGTGTGGATCATCCAGTAATATTCAGCAGCATTAAGACAGGAATCCAGTCATCTAAGCACAAGGTGGGGGAAGGAGGGGCAGTGAAGGTGCTCATTCCTTGGATTTCTGTACCTGTAGCAGGACGTTCACATTAATTATTATGCCACAAGTAATTAATTTTCCTACATCGGAGCAATTTGATCACACCTCTTCTGCAACTCTGCGTAACGCATGAATGAGTCAAATGACATAAACCATACTGCGGTAGAGAATTTGGAGCCCTTGGCTGCTTTAGCCGTGTATGAAGCACCATCTGTTGCCAGAAGCAAAACATTTTCTCTGCTCACAACATCTTGTCACAGTAGCTTCACAGAGTTGTGAAACAAAATGGCAACTGTTGAATTTTGTACTCTCTCTCAAGAGCTTCACGCATTAGGAGGAACATTTTTCCAGGCCTGTCAACTTTCAGAACACCCCATAACATCTGCAACATAATGTCCCCCCACATTGGTACCTTTGTATAGGGACGTTGATCTTTAGTTCAGCAACACTAATTCATTTTTTTTTTTGAGCTACTCTTCGTAGCACACTGATAAATAGTTCTTTCTCAATATAGATTAACCTGGAACAGGATGTTTTGTGTACTTCTCAAGAACTGTCTGAAATGTGGATTCTTCAGCTTCTCAGATGGGATGTTGCAAGACACCATCATTTCTCCTGTCTTTAAATGTTTGTACAATTGAAGATGAACCTGTCTGCTCAACTAACAGCATTTGTCTGCTGCCATTTTCAGCACTTCTCTTCACACAGCTGCTGTATTTGGTGGTATTACAGTGCTATTGCACATTAAAGTGCTTTTCTGCACTAACTTTGACTTCACTTAATTAACAAAATAACATTTCCCCACCAGTGCTAAAGAACTTATCATCAAACTCACGAACGAAACCTTGCAACTCCATGCTGATGGACCGCTTTTGTTGAACCACTTGAGTTTATATTCTGACTGAATAGTGTGACCACGTGTGTGATGTTTATCATGTCGGGAGGTGCCTTTGTTAGTTTTGAGAATGTTTTGTTGGCCCCACCCAACAGTGTCTTACATCAGCAAACTGACTAGTGTGTAATGCTACTTGTCTACTGTTGTTGTGATCTTCGGTACAGAGACTGGTTTGATGCAGCCCTCCATGCTACTCTATCCTGCGCAAGCTTCTTCATCTCCAAGTAACTACTGCAACTTACATCCTTCTGAATCTGCTTAGTGTATTCATCTCTTGGTCCCCCTCTACGATTTTTACCCTCCACATTGCCCTCCAATATTCAATTGGTGATCTGTTGATGCCTCAGAACATGTCCTACCAACCCAGCCCTTCTTCTTGTCAAGTTGTGCCACAAATTCCTCTTCTCCTCAATTCTACTCAGTACCTCCTCATTAGTTACATGATTTACCCATCTGATCTTCAGCATTCTTCTGTAGCACCACATTTCAAAAGCTTCTATTCTCTTGTCTAAACTAATTATTGTACTTGTTTCACATCCATACGTGGTTACACTCCATACAAATAGTTTCAGAAAAGACTTTCTGACCCTTAAACTTATACTTAATGTTAACAAAGTTCTCTGCTTCAGAAACACTTTCCTTACCATTGCCAGTCTACATTTTATAGCCCCAACCATCATCAGTTATTTTTATCCCCAAATAGTTAAACTCCTTTACTACTTTAAGTGTCTCATTTCCTAATCTAATTCCCTTAGCATCACCTGATTTAATTCGACTACATTCCATTATCCTCTTGTTTTGCTTTTGTCGATGTTCATCTTACATCCCCCTTTCAAGACACTGTTTATTCAATTCAACTTCTCTTCCAGGTCCTTTGCTGTCTCTGACAGAACTAGTATGTCATTGGTAAACCTCAAAGTTTTTATTTCTTCTCCGTGGATTTTAATTCCTTCTCCAAATTTTTCTTTTGTTTCCTTTACTGCTTGCTCAGTATACAGACTGAATAACATTGAGGATGGGCTACAACCCTGTCTCACTCCTTTCCAACCACTGCTTCTCTTTCATGTTCCTTGACTCGTATAACTGCCGTCTGGTTTCTGTAAAAATTGTAAATAGCCATTTGGCCCCTGGCACCTTCAGAATTTGAAAGAGACTATTCCAGTCAACATTGTCAGAAACCTTCTCTAAGTCTACAGATGCTAGAAACATAAGTTTACCTTTCCTTAATCTATGTTAAGATAAATCGTGAGTCGTACGTCAGTATGCCTCACATGTTCCAACAAGAATCCAAACTGATTCTCCCCAAGGTCGGCTTCTACCAGTCTACTAAAGTCGTGATAAATAAAGCTTTGTAGTAATTGTTGTGTTTATTTGTGGCATTATAATCTGAAACATTGTCATGTGAGAAACATTTTCATGTTTTTATTCGTGTGTCCATATAAGATACAACAAATATATAAAGTTTTGCAAAAGTTGGCGGAAATATGACCTGTTACTGAAAAAAAAGATGTAAATATGGCTTTGGATGTATAATAGAAGTACATTTATCTATACTATATCACCTGAATTTATGCATAAATTGTTGTTAAATTCACCATGAAGTTCAGGAAAAAATATGACTTGTCATAAAAATGTGGGCCCTTCTTATGATTACTTGAAGTGAAAAGTGAAGTGTCAAAAGTATTCAGTAATGTACCACAAGGAAACAGAGAATTAAACCTCTTAAACATAATTTCTGTCATGTAAATTTCATACACCACGAAAACATTATAAATCTGACATCTGTTGTAAATTTTTCCAGCTTGATGAATCGCCGGAGGACTTTGAAGTTGGCAGTCACCCATTGCTAATAAATCTGGTGAGTCACTGAGTTTTATAATATTTCAGTACTTACGACTAGAATACAAGTTGCAATAAGCTCAGTAAGAAGGCCTGACTGCAACTCATTTTCTCAATGAAATTGTGGTTCTGTTGTTTGTCTTCTTCTTCTTAGTTCTTCAATCGTCAGGTTGGTTGTCGGCAGGGCACAAAGCTTTTCTTTCTTGGGCCTTCATCTTGAGAGTGGTATGTGGTGCAGTCGTTACTGTCCATGACCTAGGCAAAGTATTCCAGTCTGGGTCTGCCGCTTGTGTCTTATCTCATTCTGTACAGCGAAACATTCCAAACATGCCTTTATGAGGTCTTTCCTGAAATGTCTGTCTATGCAGCTGGGTGTGAAAAGGTTCCGCAGTTTATAAATATTTTAGCATACAGTCACTAATATTAGGAACAAGTCGAGAGCAATGTGTTTCGAGAGTCGAGCTCTCATCATCAGGCTGTCTAAGTTAACCCTACATAAAATGCACTTCAGAAGCACTGGAGGTCAAAATATAAGATTATTCAGACATGGAGACTAACATCTTACTTTAAAACTGGAAGCACCAGATTCCCTGCATCCTTATCTGCATATTCTTCAAAACATTGTTTATGTAAGGCAGTAAACATCAGTCACACCAGCTGCCTCTCAGTGCACGTCAGAGCTGCACACGTGTTTATAAATAAGTGGTGCCTTAAAAGCAGCACTTCGAAGGATGTGTGTTAACATGGATAAGGAAGCAGGGAATCTGATGCTACCACTTTTCAAGTAAGACAAGGACTTCACAGCTTAGTAATTTCATTTGTTTTTCTGTTTTTACCTTGAATGTTTTTGAAGTGCATTTTATGTAGGATTAATTTTGAAGCCGGATGATGGCAGCTTGACCCCAAAAACATGTTGCTGTGGATTATGTTCCTAAAATTAGTGGTTGTATGCTAAAATATGTATAAAGATTGCCTTAAAAATAGCTACCTTTGGTGCTTAAAATGGACAATATTAGAAAGTTTGTTCTCTTGTTAAAATCAGTCTTTGTGTGATAGATTTGGCTTGCAATATTCTTCTTTGATCTTCCATTTGATGTAATTTTACTCCATCAGTAGGTGAAGGATTCGGTGGTTTACAGTTGCTCACTGAGCTTTGAGCAGTGATATTTTGCTTACTCACCACAAAGATCTTTTTTTTAGCTTCATTAATTTCCATGTTATAAGAAAAACTGAGTGTGGTTCCATCTGGGCCAGCATCACTTCTAATTGAAGGGACTGGTGGAAGAAAGTGCTAACTCACAATAGCATAATTTGGGTTGTTACATGTTGTTCGATTAACCCTTTTGTTACAGCAGTCTGCTTCGCTGTGCTGGTGCCACTGATCGGTGCAGCGTACCGCGAACTGTGCACATTGCGCGTCAGAAAGATGATGTGCAGGTTACTGTATTTAAGTGTTACATAACAATATATTTGGAGATTTTATAAGTATTATAAGAAAAGCCATTTAGGATCATTTGAAAGATTCTTAATAATGTAATTCAGTATGATAAATTTGAAAACAAGGTTCAACACACAAACCCACATTACAATTTTTACACTTGTACTTAGATTCTCATTTTCTGTCATTTGCACTTCAAACAACACACCTTCTATTTAAGTTTCTTCCTACTAGTTTGTAAACCGAAGAAAAGTGTCTTTCTGTTAAGCTCAGTGGATGATTATTGCCTGTTCGGTGTTGATATTTTATGCTTCGATGATACTCTTCCAGTATCTCCCTAATTAACTGCAATTGAAGTTTTGCCATGGATACCAGTTCTTTCCTTTTGTGTTTATAAAGACAATAGGCATTCCACACACAATTGTCCAGCAAGTGAAAGAAATGTTTGTGATGCCATTGCAGAGATTTGAGTGTTGATTCCACAGTGCTTATAACCGTGTCAGCTTTATCAACTGCACCCATTGAATTATTATAATCCAATACGCATACAGGTTTTTGGATAACTTTTACTGTATCAAATTCATCTGAGTGCATGGTAGAAAGCATATAGACTTCTTTTTTATCCAACCACTTTTTGAATATTAAATTTTTGCACGATTGACAGGTTGCCTGTCCTCATTTTAATCATTCACCAGTTTTAGGCATTCCTTTCCTTCTCTTTCTTATGGTCCCGCACACATTTGTGCAATTATTGTGTAGCTTTCTAAATAAAGCTGCACTGAAATACCAATTATCTATGTGAACAGTATAGCCCTTTCCTAAATAGGGCTTTACAAGTGCTTCAACTATCGCTCCTGACTTTCCAGTATCCTTATTTTTGGTATCCACCAGGGCAGATGATCCCATGTAAACAATTAAATCTTGTACAAATCCTGTCTCACAGTCACAGGGAAAAAAAGATTTTATTCCAAATCTGTTTCTTTTTGACGGGATGTATTGTTTGAAAGACAGCCACTCTTTATAAAAAAAAAGTAAACTTTCATATATGCACAGCTTTTGGAATGGCTGAAATGACTGACAAAATTTTTTTTTTTGTAATAAATCAGTGATGATGTTCTGTATTTTGTATAACAATCATTGGTAGAACCGACATCATGGTTGAAATGCAGCATTCATAGTAATTTGGAATAGTGGTCTCTAGCCATTACTTCTCCAAAAATATTGCTTCGCAGAAGTTTGTCTTTACTCCAGTACTCTACTAAATATAATTTCTTGTTCCACGTCATTCAAAATCATATTGCAAAAAAACATAGTTTGGCTACTCCAGTTCCTTCTGAATTGTTTCATTTGCAATTAACTCTACGAGATCTTCAGAGATAATCACATTTCTGTTTTTCCCTTGGTCTTAAGAATGAAAGCTCTCTTCAGCTTCTATCTGTTCCTTCCACAGAAAGAACTCCGAAAATAAAATCACACTGCATAAGTAGCGCAAACGGAAGTGCAGCATTTATGTGTTATTCTGAGAAAATAATTTAGTTGAAATACATAAGATAACGTAGTAGGTGAATACGGATTGGGGCTAAGAAATGAAAGAGGAAGCTGCCTGATAGAATTTTGCACAGAGCACAACTTAATCATAGCTAACACTTGGTTCAAGAATCATAAAAGAAGGTTGTATACATGGAAGAAGCCTGGAGATACTGACAAGTTTCAGATAGATTATATAATGGTAAGACAGAGACTTAGAAACCAGGTTTTAAATTGTAAGACATTTCCAGGGGCAGATGTGGACTCTGACCACAATCTGTTGGTTATGAACTGTAGATTAAAACTGAAACTGCAAAAAAGTGGGAATTTAAGGAGATGGGACCTGGATAAACTGACTAAACCAGAGGTTGTACAGAGTTTCAGGAAGAGCATAAGGGAATAATTGACAGGAATGGGGGAAAGAACTACATTAGAAAAAGAATGGGTAGTTTTGAGAGATGAAGTAGTGAAGGCAGGAGAGGATCTAGTAGGTAAAAAGATGAGGGCTAGTAGAAATCCTTGGGTAACAGAAGAAATATTGAATTTAATTGATGAAAGGAGAAAATACAAAAATGCAGTAAATGAAGCAGGCAAAAAGGAATATAAACGTCTCAAAAATGAGATCGACAGGAAGTGCAAAATGGCTAAGCAGGGATGGCTAGAGGTCAAATGTAAGGATGTAGAGGCTTATCTCACTAGGGTTAAGATAGATAAGACTGCCTGCAGGAAAATTAAAGAGACCTCTGGAGAAAAGAGAGCCACTTGTATGAATATCAAGAGCTCAGATGGAAACCCAGTTCTAAGCAAAGAAAGGAAAGCAGAAAGGTGGAAGGAGTATACAGAGGGTCTATACAAGGCGATGTAGTTGAGGACAATATTATGGAAATGGAAGAGGATGTAGATGAAGATGAAATGGGAGATATGATACTGCGTGAAGAGTTTGACAGAGCACTGAAAGACCTGAGTCGAAACAAGGCCCCGGGAGTAGAAAACATTCCATTAGAACAACTGATGGCCTTGGGAGAGCCAGTCCTGACAAAACTCTACCATCTGGTGAGCAAGATGTATGAGACAGGCGAAATAACCTCAAACTTCAAGAAGAATATAATAATTCTAATCCCAAAGAAAGCAGATGTTGACAGATGTGAAAATTACTGAACTATCAGTTTAATAAGTCACAGCTGCAAAATACTAACACGAATTATTTACAGACAAATGGAAAAACTGGTAGAAGCTGACCTCGGGGAAGATCAGTTTGGATTCTGTAGAAATGTTGGAACACATGAGGCAATACTGACCTTATGACTTATCTTAGAAGAAAGATTAATGAATGGCAAACCTATGTTTCTAGCATTTGTAGACTTAGAGAAAGCTTTTGACAATGTTGACTGGAATACTCTCTTTCAAATTCTAAAGGTGGAAGGGGTAAAATACAGGGAGCGACACGCTATTTACAATTTGTACAGAAACCAGGTGGCAGTTATAAGAGTCGAGGGACATGAAAGGGATGCAGTGGTTGGGAAGAGAGTGAGACAGGGTTGTAGCCTCTCCCCGATGTTATTCAATCTGTATATTGAGCAAGCAGTAAAGGAAATGAAAGAAAAATTTGGAGTTGGTATTAAAATCCAGGGAGAAGAAATAAAAACTTTGAGGTTCGCCGATGATATTGTAATTCTCAGAGACAGCAAAGGACTTGGAAGAACAGTTGAACAGAATGGACAGTGTCTTGAAAGGAGGATATAAGATGAACATCAACAAAAGTAAAACGAGGATAAATGGAATGTAGTCAAATTAAGTCGGGTGATGCTGAGGGAATTAGATTAGGAAATGAGTCACTTAAAGTAGTAAAGGAGTTTTGCTATTTGGGGAGCAAAATAACTGATGATGGTCGAAGTAGAGAGGATATAAAATGTAGACTGGCAATGGCAAGGAAAGCGTTTCTGAAGAAGAGAAATTTGTTAACATCGAGTATAGATTTAAGTGTGAGGAAGTCGTTTCTGAGAGTATTTAAATGGAGTGAAACATGGACAATAAATAGTTTGGACAAGAAGAGAATAGAAGCTTTCGAAATGTGGTGCTACAAAAGAATGTTGAAGATTAGATGGGTATATCACGTAACTAATGAGGAGGTATTGAATAGGATTGCCAAGATCAGAAGTTTGTGGCACAACTTGACTAGAAGATGGAATCGGTTGGTAGGACACGTTCTGAGGCATCAAGGGATCACCAATTTAGTATTGGAGGGCAGCGTGGAGGGTAAAAATCGTAGAGGGAGACCAAGAGATGAATGCACTAAACTGATTCAGAAGGATATAGGTTGCAGTAGGTACTGGGAGATGAAGAAGCTTGCACAGGATAGAGTAGCATGGAGAGCTGCATCAAACCAGTCTCAGGACTGAAGACCACAACAACACACACAAGATAACACCGAGCAAGTATTATCCGCTCTCTAATAATTATTATAAGCAAGGTGCTGGAGAAATTGTGGTAATGGAGACAGTCTGCCCCATTCATGTGTTGTATAATCTGAAAATGGTTGTGGTATGTAAATACAATCCATGTCAGAATGCTTTATGCCATACTTCCAACCTAACCTCAGCCTAGGGCTGCACCACAGATCAGCCTGTCACCACAATGAAATTTAGAAACATGTAGCATGCTGGGGCAAATCCAGATTAACAATTTAATAAGTCTATCTGACACTGTAGAGTTGTTTAAAGTTATATTCTGAAAATATATTGCCAGTCATGGATTACCCTAAATACTTTCTTATCTGTATTTAGATTAATAATACTCAACATAAACACTAATGATTACTGTTGTTGTTGTTGTTGTTGTTGTTGTTGTGGTCTTCAGTCCTCAGACTGGTTTGATGCAGCTCTCCATCCTAATCTATCCTGTGCGAGCTCCTTCATCTCCCAGTACCTACTGCAACCTACATCCTTCTGAATCTGCTTAGTGTATTCATCTCTTGGTCTCCCTCTATGATTTTAACCCTCCACGCAGCCCTACAATGCTAAATTTGTGATCCCTTGATGCCTCAGGACATGTCCTACCAACCGATCCCTTCTTCTAGTCAAGTTGTGCCAAAAACTTCTCTTCTCCCCAACCCTATTCAATACCTCCTCATTAGTTACGATATACCCATCTTATCTTCATTAGTTACGTGATATACCCATCTTATCTTCATTAGTTACGTGATATACCCATCTTATCTTCAACATTCTTCTGTAGCACCACATTTCGAAAGCTTCTATTCTCTTCTTGTCCAAACTATTTATTGTCCATGTTTCACTCCATTTAATTACTCTCAGAAATGACTTCCTCACACTTATGTCTATACTCGATGTTAACAAATTTCTCTTCTTCAGAAACGCTTTCCTTGCCATTGCCAGTCTACATTTTATATCCTCTCTACTTTGACCATCATCAGTTATTTTGCTCCCCAAATAGCAAAACTCCTTTACTACTTTAAGTGACTCATTTCCTAATCTAATTCCCTCAGCATCACCCGACTTAATTCGACTACATTCCATTATCCTCGTTTTACTTTTGTTGATGTTCATCTTATATCCTCCTTTCAAGACACTGTCCATTCTGTTCAACTGCTCTTTCAAGTCCTTTGCTGTCTCTGAGAGAATTACAATGTTATTGGCGAACCTCAAAGTTTTTATTTCTTCTCCCTGGATTTTAATACCTACTCCAAATTTTTCTTTTGTTTCCTTTACTGCTTGCTCAATATACAGATTGAATAACATCGGGGAGAGACTACAACCCTGTCTCATTCCCTTCCCAACCGCTGCTTCCCTTTCATGTCCCTCGACTCTTATAACTGCCATCTGGTTTCTGTACAAATTGTAAATAGCGTGTCGCTCCCTGCATTTTACCCCTTCCACCTTTAGAATTTGAAAGAGAGTATTCCAGTCAACATTGTCAAAAGCTTTCTCTAAGTCTACAAATGCTAGAAATGTAGGTTTGCCTTTCCTTAATCTTTCTTCTAAGATAAGTCGTAAGGTCATTATTGCCTCATGTGTTCCAACATTTCTACAGAATCCAAACTGATCTTCCCCGAGGTCGGCTTCTACCAGTTTTTCCATTCGTCTGTAAATAATTCGTGTTAGTATTTTGCAGCTGTGACTTATTAAACTGATAGTTCGGTAATTTTCACATCTGTCAACATCTGCTTTCTTTGGGATTAGAATTATTATATTCTTCTTGAAGTCTGAGTGTATTTCGCCTGTCTCGTACATCTTGCTCACCAGATGGTAGAGTTTTTTTCAGGACTGGCTCTCCCAAGGCCGTCAGTAGTTCTAATGGAATGTTATTTATTCCCGGGGCCTTGTTTCGACTCAGGTCTTTCAGTGCTCTGTCAAACTCTTCATGCAGTATCGTATCTCCCATTTCATCTTCATCCTCTTCAATTTCCATAATATTGTCCTCAAGTACATCGCCCTTGTACAGACCCTCTATATACTCCTTTCACCTTTCTGCTTTCCTTTCTTTGCTTAGAACTGGGTTTCCATCTGAGCTCTTGATATTCATAAAAGTGGCTCTCTTTTCTCCAAAGGTCTCTTTAATTTTCCCGTAGGCAGTATCTATCTTACCCCTAGTGAGATAAGCCTCTACATCCTTACATTTGTCCTCTAGCCACCCCTGCTTAGCCATTTTGCACTTCCTGTCGATCTCATTTTTGAGACGTTTGTATTCCTTTTTGCCTGCTTCATTTACTGCATTTTTGTATTTTCTCCTTTCATCAATTAAATTCAATATTTCTTCTGTTACCCAATGGGTTCTACTAGCCCTCATCTTTTTACCTACTTGATCCGCTGCTGCCTTCACTACTTCATCTCTCAAAGCTACCCATTCGTCTTCTACTGTATTTCTTTCCCCCATTCCTGTCACTTGTTCCCTTATGCTGTCCCTGAAACTCTGTGCAACCTCTGGTTTAGTCAGTTTATCCAAGTCCCATCTCCTTAAATTCCCACCTTTTTGCAATTTCTTCAGTTTTAATCTACAGTTCATAACCAATAGATTGTGGTCAGAGTCCACATCTGCCCCTGGAAATGTCTTACAATTTAAAACCTGGTTCCTAAATCTCTGTCTTACCATTATATAATCTATCTGATACCTTTTAGTATCTCCAGGATTCTTCCATGTATGCAACCTTCTTTTATGATTTTTGAACCAAGTGTTAGCTATGATTAAGTTATGCTCTGCACAAAATTCTACCAGACGGCTTCCTCTTTCATTTCTTAGCCCCAATCCATATTCACCTACTATGTATCCTTCTCTCCCTTTTCCTACTGTCGAATTCCAGTCACCCATGACTTAAATTTTCGTCTCCCTTCACTATCTGGATAATTTCTTTTCTCTCATCATACATTTCTTCAATTTCTTCGTCATCTGCAGAGCTAGTTGGCATATAAACTTGTACTACTGTAGTAGGCATGGGCTTCGTGTCTATCTTGGCCACTATAATATGTTCACTATGCTGTTTGTAGTAGCTTACCCGCACGCCTATTTTTTTATTCATTATTAAACCTACTCCTGCATTACCCCTGTTTGATTTTGTATTTATAACCCTGTATTCACCTGACCAGAAGTCTTGTTCCTCCTGCCACTGAACTTCACTAATTTCCACTATATCAAACTTTAACCTATCCATTTCCATTTTTAAATTTTCTAACCTACGTGCCTGATTAAGGGATCTGACATTCCATGCTCTGATCCGTAGAATGCCAGTTTTCTTTCTCCTGATAACGATTACTGCACCATATCATTAACTCATTGGAAAGACCTACACATACAAACAATGTACAACATTAGTTACCTGGCAAATACTTACATACAATACAGTACACTTTAGTTTCGTCACCTTCCACAGAATTAAATGTGATTTCTTTGAACTCCATTTTTTGTTGTGAACACTCTCCAAGTGGTATATCAGTTCTTACCTCTGAGAGCATCAAAACATATTGCACTCAGTAAATGTCATCTAAATAGCAAAGAAAATGGGTTTTTGCTTAATATCTTAATATCATACTGTGATGGAAAAGGAACGTGTAAACAGAATTAATGCACTTATTCATCCATCATGTTTAATACTGCCAATTATGAAGCAGAATCTTCAGGGATGTGGAACAACACAGTGAAGGTGCAGTGAGAAACTAGGGCCTGCATTACTTAAATATCTAAAATAAGTTATTTGTGCTTCATGAAACTACTGTAAAAATTCAGGGGAAAGGCCGCACCTCCAACTCTTCGGAAACGCTCTATCCAGAGGGCCTACATCACAAGTGACACTTTACTTTGCTTAAGTGTACTAGTTACCTGTTAATTGTCAAAGAGTTTTACAGCAGTTCTGGCATTCGCCTCCCATGACTTGCATAGTAATTAACCCTCTCAACCCTTTCATTTATAGCCTTAGCTTGGACCCATTTGTGGGCTTTTTGTGATACATGAACGTTTCTGCTCAGTCTGCACTGCACAGAGGGTACTGCAGACGTTCACACTGGTGATATCTCCATAACATTTTTGCTAATATAGCACACTTGACTATAAACCAGCCATCTGGTTACGGCAGTTGTGTTACATTATTACATTAAGGTTAACACAGCATTTAAATGGTGACTGAGAGGTAACCAACATTTCTCCTACTTTTCCTGAAGCAGAACTGTGTCTCTTCATGTGTTTGTTTACGTCTGTCACCAGCTTATCATAAATATGTAATATTTCTTTCCTAGGCTCTACTTGTATATTCTTGTGATGCTTCACCCCCATACGTCACACAAGCCTGCCACACCACCAGTCTGTGCAACATCAGCCATGGTGTAACGTACAGTGAGAAATTAAGAAAAGCACAACACATACACACACACCAAGATAGCTCCTGGGAAAATCATAATAACAAAGCGTTCAAAGATCTACATACCGGTAGCTACAACTAACTGGCTCTTACGGCCAACCAATGAGACATCGGTGCCAGTTGAAATAGCTATGTATAATGCCTTGTGGCTGTAGAAGGTGTAATGACAAGCGGCTCGCAAGCCCTGAGGAATCATGGGGTCAACAGAAGCGTCCGATTCCACCTGTCTGCATTGATGTAAGGGTGTTGTCGTGGATGATGTCATTACGCCACGGTGTTTATGAGTTGGTTGTGTTTGTAGATGTTGTCTTGTTGTGTTTCATGGTGCCCTCCCGTGTGTGTTTGTTTGTTTGTTTGTTTGTTTTTTTTTTAAAAAAACCTCTTATATTTAGCTTGACCTCTCCCTAAAACCCACAATTTCCCCCAGTTGTCTCATTAATTTGATGGAAGTTTTGGATGGAGATGTTATTGTCTTATTTATACATATTTTCATGTTTGTTGCCATGTGTATGTAGTAACATCACAGGTGCCATATTGGAGATGCTTAGAATAGCAATTTCTGCCATATTGATGATGTCATGGGTCAAAGCAGACGGCTGGAATCTGACACTTCTGTAATCCAGGGATCATGACGTCATCTCTCCCGCTAGTCAATATCGCTGGCAGTTTTCAAACCACGGATTTCTTTGAACCTAGCCATCCTTTGCAGAAGCAGCTCGCAGGCCCTCAGGAATCTTGACGTTATATCATGACATGAGGTCATCTCTCACGCTAGCCAGTATCGCTGGTAGTTTTTGAACCCCAGATATTCTTTGAGCCAAGCCAGTCTTTGTGATGCTGTGTGGGTGTATGTACAGTGCCAGATTTTGTGTTGCATGTGCGATAAAGCATTTCTATTATGGAAAACTTTGTATCCTTCATTTTCCTTGTGTGTGCATATAGAGCCAAATATGGAAGTTACTGTGAAGTGCCTGCAGGATGACTGCAATTTTTTTCAACGTCTTGGCAAATTTGAGAACACATGCTGCAAAAGCACATGCTTGCAGAGGAGAAAGGAAAGTTTATATTCCAGACAATGGATGGTAAGTAACTTCGTATAATAATTTTATGATGTGCAAGAAAAGTAAAGTGTCTGGTAAATCTACAGAATTTCCTTCTTTGTGGCTATAGTATTCTGATGCACTGTGTTACCCTGTAAAGTTTCTTTCAGTACAACTATGAGGATTATTTGTGGTAACAGCATATTATCATGAGAAATGGCTTCGGTATTTAAGTTGCAATCTTTGTAACGTTTGTTGGTCAGAATTTGTGTAGTAACTGTATTCTAACTTCAGTATCACTCTAATATTTTGTTTCAGTAACATGTTCCTTCACACTTGAAAATTTCTGAATGTTCAAAATGACATCAGTGACCATAGTCAGTATTTTTACAGTAAAATTGCTATGAATTGCAGTGACAGAATCCAGATTTGTGAGTGATGTTACCTATTTTTGTAATGGATGTTTCAGAGTTTCTGAAGTGAAAGTCCAAAGAAGAGAAGACAGCAAGAAGTAGCTATTTGTGTTTTTCATGGTTTATAGGCCTACTGGCGAAACTTGCTACGTAAAAAAAAAATGAGTAACGCATCAAGCTTGGTACCTCTATGGTGATGTGGAAATCCGAGCAATGTTAATAAAGAAATTAATTTTGTGTTTTTTTTCATTTGATTCCTTTATCGTGTTGCCTATAGTTCACAAAATTTAATTGAAGTACCAAGTTGATAATTTCAACATAAATTGGACTATGCACATAGCTGTCTCTAATGGCTTTGCTGCTTTTCACAGGTGAAGTATGATTATTCACTAGTCCTTCAGTTTGCATGTTTCTTAATCAATTGTGGCAAAAGAAATCACTGACTCAAAGCATAATTTGCTTGGTACACATAATTGGAAATTGCTTATTTAGTTGTAATTTTACATTTTTAGATTATAGTATTGTCTGAGAGTTTATCTTGCTGCCTTTCTTGGGTGTGGTTTTTCTATATTTAACAAGTTTACTGATATGGTTAATGACATGTTTCACCACCAGGTAAGGTATACAGCATTAAGCGTGCTGTGCTGTTGTCGCTGGTGGCAGCAGCATGGTAGTCAATGTGTTAAGGGGGCACTTAGGAACCTTGAGAGTAAAGTATATGCATCTATAATAGTCTTGGCTAAAAAGATACAGCTAGAATGCTAATTACTGTCTGAGCAATTATCCTTTAGACAGTTAATATCTTATGCCAAATATGCATCTAAAACTGAATTCGTAAACAACTTTCTAGTCATTTAATTGTTTTGCTTTGTAGAAATTGAAATAAAAATACTGCAGACCCAAAAATCGCCTGGAAATGGTAAGGAATATCAGATACAAGTAAGTATTTTTGCTCAGTAAGAATAAAGTGTAAAAATGCTGCTATCTGGTTATTACCATGAGACCACTGCACACAAAACAGGGCAGTGTAAGACTTTGTTCCCTAGTTCTCATTGGCTGAAGCAACTAAAATTAAATTTCTGAGAAATGCGGAAACTTTGTTATCGGTATATCCCCAGCATGATTTAAAATTTTTGCAGTGAAATGGCACTGATAGTGCATAACATATTTTGCAACTGAGACTAAGTACTTAAAAATTGATGTGGGGTACGTATTTCAAGACACACTTGAGAACCAAACCTGACATATGTATTGACACACAAGTAAACACATCTGAAAGGCACACTGGGTTACACAAGCATTAGCTGTAGGTATGGAATGGGTAATTTACTCAGAAAACTTTCTGTATGAAATTTATTGTAAAGCACACTAAAGTTAAGGGAAAGATGCAGTGCACAGATGAGATACACTTGGATGGGCATGAATTGGTTTTGCTTAGATATATGGAAAATGAACTGTAGTATTATATTGACATATTTGGTGCAGTTTCCTGTGATAACAACATGTGTGAGGTGCAAATTTGTGGACAGGAGAGATTACATTGAACCTGTCATGCATGGTGCACTTTTAGTTGCAGTGCAAGGATGATGCCATCCAGATTTGAAAATTAGGGGCCTAGAAATGAAACTCTCATCAGTTTTAATATTTAAAAATAAACATGCATGAAAATGGAAGCTTAATTAGGACTTTCAAATAAATTGCAAAAATTTTCTTGTTTTGCACAGGGTTAGTGGCTTATGTTGACATTTATAAGTGTCGGCCACAGCTAACATATTGAAGATTTTAAAGTAACAAAGTAGTTTTTGACATTCTGATATTAATGAATAACAGTAAGAACCACAGCAATGAAATGATGTAAATTACTTAAACCAGGAGTTAAACAAATGTACATAGTCATCACACCCACTTGGTAGTCACTGCATATTTGTGTGCTATAGCTAAGACAGTAACCTTTTGTTTTCTTGTCCAATCTGGGACACATGTCAGATCTTACTTGTTTTGCTAGATCAACTCCAGGTTTACAAGTTTCACATTTCAGAATTTTGGTAATTTGTAGTCATACCTCCAGTGGAAAGTGGGGTTGATAGCTGTCTTTTCAGATATGGTCTCATCAATTGCCATTTAAGGAACTTTAAGCAAAAATGTGATTATTCAATTTTCTGTCAGTGTAGAATATACCACTAATGTATTTACCAGAGAAATATTCATGATGGCACAGAACAGTGAGAGTCCATCTTCTAGAGCACCTGCTGTGTGGAGTAAATTGTGCACTTCACATCCAGTGGTGCATCAATTTCTTCTTAGGTAGTATCACAGTACTCTACTATCTCAGGCTATTTATTGTGATGCTCGGTGGAGCAGCATTATGCCTTGAAGATACTAAACTAACAGCCTTCTTAAGCTTTTGGATGTAATATATCCAAAAACAAATGACTTTTACATTTAGCTGTCAGGATCTCCTTTGAAATCTTTCTTTTTATTATTATTGTGTGTGGCCGTTTTGTGTCCTCTTCCCAGTTGACATGTACATCTGATAAGCTTAATGAGGATATTTATGGCTACAAACAAAAAATAAAAAATTAAAAAATGTGGTGACTATGCAAATTTAGATAACACACAAGTTGGAATTAAATCTGCAGATATGATCCACCAATCCAAATACAGTTTCAAGATTATCCTCCAAAACTTTGCAAGCTGAGGAAGTAAGCACAAAGATTTGGACATCATAGCATGTGTTAATAAACCAGATGTTTCAGGTATTACAGAGCACAGGTATACCAAAAAAGAACCTTATTATGCACCCATTAACAAAGCATTTCTGCTCATCATTTAGCAGGGAGATCAAGCCTTAAGGTGATGTTGCAAAAGTGGCAAAAATTAGAGCCCCAAAGACGTAAGTTCTTTAAGTGTTGAAGGTGACACTGAACTTTCTGCAATTAACTGTAGTTGTGAAAGGACACACAATTTTGGATATAGACAGACCTCCATCTGCAAGTACAGATATTGTTTTAGCTAATCTCCATCAGTTGCTTATAGAGAGAGATAGTAAACACTCAGGGAAAATTGCTGGGTAATTATGCTGATAATTGTTCAGTCTTGTTGTTGTTGTTGTGGTCTTCAGTCTTGAGACTGGTTTGATGTAGCTCTCAATGCTACTCTATCCTGTGCTAGCTTCCCAGTACCTACTGCAACCTACATCCTTCTGAATCTGTTTAGTGTATTCATCTCTTGGTCTCCCTCTACGATTTTTACCCTCCATGCTGCCCTCCAATACTAAATTGATGATCCCTTGATGCCTTAGAATATGCCCCACCAACTGATCCCTTCTCCTAGTCAAGTTGTGCCACAAGCTCCTCTTCTCCCCAATCCTATTCAATACCTCCTCATTAGTTATGTGATCTACCCATCTAATCTTCAGCATTCTTCTGTAGCACCACATTTCGAAAGCTTCTATCTCTTCTTGTCCAAACTATTTACTGTCCACATTTCACTTCCATACATGGCTACACTCCATACAAATACTTTCAGAAACAACTTCTTGACAATTAAATCTATACTGGATGTTAACAAATTTCTCTTCTTGAGAAACAGTTTCCTTGCCATTGCCAGTCTACATCTTATATCTTCTTTTTAGTCTTAGAAAATCTGATCTCACAAAAATCAGTTTTCACTCTTAAGAATGATGAGTGGCACACACAGATCTGTGTGCACTGATATGTAATACAGGGTACCCTCGGCTTTGTACTTTGCTGCCTTCGTTTGTTGATTATTTTTTATGTAAATGACAAAATACTGCTCCCCAAATTCAAAACTAGTTCTGTATACTGATGCTACATCCATTGTGTGCAGGCATAAAGATCACTATGAAACTGTATTACAAATTATATAGTTCAGTATTCAAATGAAAGTACTCTCATTGTCAACTCAAGATAACAGCAGTAATGGATTTTTATCCCACAAGACATATTTTGAAATTCAGATGTGCTGTGGAACTGATATTGCCATCAAAGCAATATATATCAGAATCATGGGAGTAACAACACTGGGATACATATGTTCACTCACTGGGAAGTAAACTGGCTTAAAATGTATTTGCGATAAATATGTAGAGCCAATACCGAAACAATACCCACATAATGTCTGCTTATCATATGTCAATGTGTTCTAGTATAAAGTATCGATTAGAAGTATGGGATGCCAAACACGAGCAAATCTTCATAAGCTTGTAAAGTTGGAGTAGAAGGCTGTAAGAATAATTTTTAGTGCAGAACTAAGAGACTCGTGCTGTGTTCAATTCCCTAAAGCTGGGAAATTAACTGTTATAAATTTGTACACTGATCAGCCAGAACTTTATAGCCACCTACCTAATACCCTGTACGATCAGCTCGGGCACGGATAACAGCAGTGATGCGTCACGGCATTGGTAGGTCTATGAAGGGAGCTGACAACCCCTATGGACACACAGGTCACCTAATTCTGGTAAATTCTGGGGAGAAGTGCAATGAGCTCTGATGCCACTTCCAATCAATTCCCAGATGTCTTCAATCGAGTTCAGGTTTGGCTATTTAGGGAGCCAGCATACCAATTGGAACTCGCCACTGTGTTCCTTGAACCACGCCATCACACTCCTGGTGTTGTAACATGGCACATTATCTTGTTGAAATATGGCTCTTCTAACAACCCTACCACAACAAAGGTCAAAATTTAATAATGATTGTGGTGTTGCTCACGCTGCTAAATACTGCATTTTCGGGCAACAACAAAGTTATTACGTGGCAGGTGTCATTGGAGCACAGTTAATAAAGTCATTTCATGTAATAATGAATAAACTAGGCACTTATCTTTTCGTATTTCCCACGCTGGTCTCATTGTAAAATTGTGGCTCAATTGCCGAAAATCTAGGTGGTGGTGATTCCAAGCTCGGATGCAAAAGGGCCTAGGTTTTATTCTGCTATATTCAAAAGTTTTATAGATGTGTTTCACAAACCATTCTTTGAAGATTCAACCTTTGAAAGTTAGCACAATGATGATGTAAAAAATAATCAGCACTCTGAATTTAAGTTACACTTCCTTTTTATTGCTTTTGTTGCAATATCTCTAACACACAAAACATCACTTCACAATACAAAACATACTTGAAAACATCTTCCTCACTGTTCACATTTTATAAGCTGACAACAATATACGTCTTTTCAACATGATGTCCAAGATTTGACTTTCTCAAGGTCCGACTCTCTAACTGACTGATAATCGCTTACGCGCCCAAAAATCAAGACTTACAGGTACGTCAAAGATCATAGTGACAAAAGAAAGAATACACATAAGAATAATATCATTGCAACATAAACATATCAATGTATCAAAGTACCTCTACATTAATGAAATCGAATCTGAATGTTGTCTCAGAAATATGTTAACTACTTCACAGAAACACAGTAGAATAATGCTGGTATCGAGAGGTTCAGGTGAGCTGCCATAATGGTTACATAATTCAAGTACCATTACACTCTGCACAATTGTCCTGAAGGAGTGCACACGTGCAACCAGTGTACGACACTCCTCGGCCATCGTGGTGCCTCGCACGAGCTCCACTGGACCTGTGGATGCCCATAGCATAATGGAGTTGCAGCCAACTTGTTGGATTCTGCAGTACAAGTATCGAGGAGCTGTTACCCTGGAGGACAACAGATTCGTGCCCATTGCAGTCACACTTGCCAATGTCGTGGTGTCAAGACTGGCATATGCCCCGATTGTCAGCTGCTGCATCCCATCATTAGAAGTGTTCTGTGCACTGTGTGTTCACACACACACACACACACACACACACACGCACACACACAGCCCAGCATTAAATTCCGATGTTCATTCCACCACAGTCTGCCCAGACTACACTGTCCGACATCCAACCCCATGATGCCTGTAGTTAGTTTCACCACCTGTTGAAGACACTCACCACAGCACTGCTTAAGCACCCAACAAGTGGTGCCGTTTCCGAAATGCTTATGTTGAGCCTGCAGGCCATCACAATCTGCCCTTGGTGAAATTCAGAAAGGTCATGGGTCTTCCCCATTCTATACACGTACAGCATATTCACTGATACTACAATGCACCATGTGTGTGTCTCACCAGCAGTCATTCCTCACCAGGTGATGCTGCTATTGCCTGGATGGGTTTATATTGATAGTAGGTTCATGATCATAATATTCTTGCTGGTCAGTGTATACTTTTAAACTGATTATGTTGCCCCAAGCTCTTAGTCTAAATGTAAACACTGACTTGAACAAGCATAATACCAGAAACATACATCAGTTTCATCTTATAAGCCACCAAACTGCACTTTATCAGAGAAACCTACTAGATGCAGGATTGATGCTTGTCAATTCAGTCAGCTCACTCTCCACTGCAAAATTTAAAGCCAAACTAGAAAGAATATTTATTGCCAATCCACATTAGCCACTGGATGAGTATCTCGGTTTTACACTGAATAAAGGCATTTTTGTATAGGCCTCATTATGTACTTTTAGCATCATTTAATAGAAACGCTTTATTATCCAGTATTAGTTTTAAGTTATTTCTTAAATAACTAATGTAATAAATTAGATCTCAGTTGAAATCAAACAGTGGAAACTTCAGGCTGGAATAACAACAATATGAGGAAAAGGCAGATCGCTGCTCACCATAAAGAAGACATGTTGAGTTGTCAACAGGCACAACAAAAGGATGCGAAGCATTACCTTTCTGCCAAAGCCTTATTCAGAAAATTAAACACACATACACAGTCATTCATTCACTGTGTGTGTGTGTGTGTGTGGGGGGGGGGGGGGGGGGGGGAAGAGAGGGTGTTTTTGTCTTCCTTTTTTAAAACAAAGAAGGCTTTGGTTTAAAGTGTCTTTTTATTATGCCTGTCCTGTCTGTAACTCAATGTGTTGTATTTTTAGTGACTAGTAATCTGTATTTTCCTTATATTGTTGGTACACATCTTAGCTGTTAAGGTGAAAGGCTCTCTTCCTTCAAATGAAGGCTCACCTACAAGTAAATAACTTTTAGACCTGAGCCTTATTATATCAAAGTTTGTTGTAAAAAATGTCCATATGTGTAGCCCTTTGTTATGAACTCATGAATTAAGCAAAATTATCCTTGTATCATAAGATGATGAATAAAGTTCTTGTCATTATAATTACTATTATTATTATTATTATTATTTCTTTTCTTTCTCAGACGTTATGTCTAGTTAAAAATGGAAAGTGACACAGATCTTGATCAAGCGTGACTTCCTTTTAACTGTACGGTATATGTTACATTGCATTTAGGAACTTCCGGGTAATTGAACAGGTATCAATAATTACAGATTTCTGTAGTTGTATATATAAGTTTGGATGTAGCTGTATTGTGTTGATGTACTGGTGGATATTGTGTGGTATGACTCCTGTAGTTGCTAGTATAATCGGTATAATGTCAACTTTATCCTGATTCCACATGTCCTTGACTTCCTCAGCCAGTTGGATGTATTTTTCAATTTTTTCTTCTGTTTTCTTCTGTATATTTGTTGTATTGGGTATGGATATTTCGATTAGTTGTGTTAATTTCTTCTTTTTGTTTGTAAGTATCATGTGAGGTTTGTTACGTGGTGTTGTTTTATCTGTTATAATGGTTCTGTTCCAGTATAATTTGTATTCATCATTCTCCAGTACATTTTGTGGTGCATACTTGTATGTGGGAACGTGTTGTTTTATTAGTTTATGTTGTATGGCAAGTTGTTGATGTATTATTTTTGCTACATTGTCATGTCTTCTGGGGTATTCTGTATTTACTAGTATTGTACATACACTTGTGATGTGACCTACTGTTTCTATTTGTCGTTTGCAAAGACTGCATTTATCTGTTGTGGTATTGGGATCTTTAATAATATGCTTGCTGTAATATCTGGTGTTTATTGTTTGATCCTGTATTGCAATCATGAATCCTTCTGTCTCACTGTATATATTGCGTTTTCTTAGCCATGTGTTGGATGCGTCTTGATCTATGTGTGGCTGTGTTAGATGATACGGGTGCTTGCCATGTAGTGTTTTCTTTTTCCAATTTACTTTCTTCATATCTATTGATGTTATGTGATCTAAAGGGTTGTAGAGGTGGTTATAAAATTGTAGTGGTGTAGCCGATGTATTTATATGAGTGATTGCTTTGTGTATTTTGCTAGTTTCTGCTTGTTGTATAAAGAATTTTCTTAAATTGTCTACCTGTCCGTAATGTAGGTTTTTTATGTCGATAAATCCCCTTCCTCCTTCCTTTCTGCTTAATGTGAATCTTTCTGTTGCTGAATGTATGTGATGTATTCTATATTTGTGGCATTGTGATCGTGTAAGTGTATTGAGTGCTTCTAGGTCTGTGTTACTCCATTTCACTACTCCAAATGAGTAGGTCAATATTGGTATGGCATAGGTATTTTTAGCTTTTGTCTTGTTTCTTGCTGTCAATTCTGTTTTCAGTATTTTTGTTAGTCTTTGTCTATATTTTTCTTTTAGTTCTTCTTTAATATTTGTATTATCTATTCCTATTTTTTGTCTGTATCCTAGATATTTATAGGCATCTGTTTTTTCCATCGCTTCTATGCAGTCGCTGTGGTTATCCAATATGTAATCTTCTTGTTTAGTGTGTTTTCCCTTGACTATGCTATTTTTCTTACATTTGTCTGTTCCAAAAGCCATATTTATATCATTGCTGAATACTTCTGTTATCTTTAGTAATTGGTTGAGTTGTTGATTGGTTGCTGCCAGTAGTTTTAGATCATCCATGTATAGCAAATGTCTGACTTTGTGTGGGTATGTTCCAGTAATATTGTATCCATAATTTGTATTATTTAGCATGTTGGATAGTGGGTTCAGAGCAAGGCAGAACCAGAAAGGACTTAATGAGTCTCCTTGGTATATTCCACGCTTAATCTGTATTGGCTGTGATGTGATATTATTTGAATTTGTTTGGATATTAAGTATGGTTTTCCAATTTTTCATTACTATGTTTAGGAACTGTATCAATTTAGGATCTACTTTGTATATTTCCAATACTTGTAGTAACCATGAGTGGGGTACACTATCAAAAGCTTTTTGGTGTATGTGTAGTGTAGCGACCTTTGTTTAGTTTTAGCTTGATATGTCACCTCTGCATCTATTATCAGTTGCTCTTTACATCCTCGTGCTCCTTAGCAACAGGCTTTTTGTTCTTCATTTATAATTTTGTTCTGTGTTGTATGTGTCATTAACTTCTGTGTAATGACTGAAGTTAATATTTTGTATATTGTTGGTAGGCATGTTATGGGGCGATATTTAGCTGGGTTTGCTGTGTCTGCTTGATCTTTAGGTTTCAGATAAGTTATTCCATGTGTAAGTGTATCAGGGAATGTGTATGGGTCTGCAATGTAACTGTTAAATAATTTAGTTAGATGTGAATGTGTTGAGGTGAACTTCTTTAGCCAGAAATTTGCTATTTTATCTTTTCCAGGGGCTTTCCAATTGTGAGTAGATTTAATTGCTTGGGTGACTTAATGTTGCAAAATTATCACTTCAGGCATTTGTGGTGTCATCTTGTATGTGTCTGTTTCTGCTTGTATCCACCGTGCATGCCTGTTATGCTGTACTGGGTTTGACCATATGTTGCTCCAGAAGTGTTCCATGTCTGTTATGTTTGGTGGATTGTCTATTTTAATGTGTGTGTTATTTATTGTCTGGTAAAATTTCTTTTGGTTTGTGTTGAATGTTTGGTTTTGTTTCCCTCTATTTTAACTTTTTTTGTATCTTCTAAGTCGTTTGGCCAATGCTTGTAATTTCTGCTTCTTTTCATCTAATTGCTCTATCGCTTCTTGTTGTGAGATTTTGCCTAACCTTTTTCGTTTTTTGTCTGATATTTCATTTCTTATAAATTGTGTTAGCTGTCCGATGTCTTTTCTCAGTTTTTCTATTCTGATCTGTAGCCTGTGTTGCCATGCTGGTTTTGTGGGTTTCTTCTGTGTATTGGTTTGTTCTGATCTCTGCCTAGTGTGTATATTTAGTGTAGTGAGTGCTACTATATAAACCAGTAGTTGTAACTCTTCCGTAGTTGTATTTTCATTTATTTTGTTGTGTATGATTGTGTTGATAGTTGTTATTGTTGTTTCAACTTGTGGGTTATTTGGTGGTCTATGCAAGAATGGTCTAATGTCTGTATTTGTGTCTTTGTATTCTATATATGTCAGCTGAAATTTTTCTTCTATATCTAACATGTGCATCACTTCGTGTTCTATTTGTGCTTATTCTGGTGGCTGTCTTAAGATTTTGTTTTCCTCTGATTGTTTAATTGATGCATGTTGTTCTTTGTTTGTTTGCTCTGGGATGTTTGAGTCCATTACTGTATTTTCTTCTTCTTCTTCTGATTGCACATTATTTTGTTCCAGTATTTGTTGTACTTTTTGTTTGATGTTTTCTAATTCTGACTGGGGTATCCTGTTATTTTTGATTATTACATGGATCTGATCAGCTAGTCGTTGTTCTGTTAAAAATTTTAATTCTGGGTATCTGGTAATAAATTTTGTGTATACTTGTGATCTGTATCCAGTTGTGTTGGTTCCTAAAGTTTGTTGCTTGGTAATAACAGAATGTGAGGTGTCAGTTAACTTCATCTGACCATCTCATCCTCTGTCTTTGTTTTCCTTCTAGGGTGGTTGCAGGAAGCATATCCTGCAAAACACCTCTATTTGGATTTAAATCATTTTCCGTGTGGCTAGCAGTGTCGTTACCATTGTGGACGGGCATAGGGTTCAAGCGTCGTCCCCGACCATGACAGTGCTTGCCCGAGGCTTCATTAGTTCTGTCCTGAACCAACTAATCACACTAAAAGGGGGGTTAGCCCTATTAGTGGTTTGTTCATTTCGTCGCCTTTTACGACTGGCAGAACATACCGGAGGCCTATCCTTTTCCCGGGCCTCCACGGGGGTTATTATTATTATTATTATTATTATTATTATTATTATTATTGAAGAGAACCATTTATCTGTCACATTTCTAAACGACGAAACCATTTCGAGAAACCACTGTGGGCTGTCTGTGTTATTGTGCAAGATGCCTTCATTGTATTACTGGCCAGTTTTGGTCTTTGGCCAGTTCCAAATGTTTGTGATGTGTGTGTCACAATCTGTAACCAGTTTCATGCTATGTGGACACACGTATACAACAGCTTTTGTACATAGAAACACAACCAACAGCAAGCTTCCTGGTCCTCATAAATTCATGTTACACCTCAACATTAACATATCTGTTCACTTACTTTCATTTCATTATGAGAATGTAACACCCCTTCTGTCTGGGAGAGCAATCTTTCAAGCAGTAGGATGGTGTCAGTCTCACCACACTAAAACAAAAAATGGTGTAGTCACAAACTTCCTTGCTGTAAACATGGCCAATCTGGTGGTACTAGTTACAGGTTAAATATGTTAGGTCTGATGAGTTGGCAGGCATTTGTCAAAACAATAAAATACAAGGAAGTGAACTGATGCAGTGAAACAAAAGAACCAAGTGAAAGTAAAGAGTATGGATAATTGAATTCAGATGCACTTTAAAAGCAAATACAGGAAGTAAATTTTGTCTAATAATTGGAATATATTTTCAAATCTCATATATTCTAAAAACCACTGAACTTTCATGTTAAGTCAATAATATATGTGCCTAAATAAACACTGGCATCTCACCAAATACAGTGGTAAACTGCAACATGAGACTTTAAATGATTGTTTAGAGAGTTCTCTGTAAAGTGATCTTAACCACAGTATTAACTCATTCTATAGAATTTCTGGGAGTGCTGTGATTCAACTCATCTTGGTATTTCAGTAGCTTGTATGAATCACCTGCTATATATTTTTAAATACACTAAAGATAGCAAAAAATTGTAAAACGATTGAATTTTAAAAAAGGTAGAAACAAACAATGGCAGGATCATGAAATAGAACAAATAAAGGTGGGTTTTCTAACAACGAAGTACTATTATTTCTAAGTTGTGAGTATTTTCAATTATTTCCTTTTTTTAATAAATGCACGAGGAAATGAGGTGGAATGTAAAATTTTAATCACCAGATAGTTGACTAAATGTTAAACAAGCAATAACAGGTAAGTGACAGCTAAATATTGTAACTGGAACACAGAAGCTGTTTTGAGATGCAAGATATGTAATTGTAGTGATAATTTATTGCAGTTACCAGTTAAATTTTCAAGCTGAAGTCACTCAAGAGGCCCATGATGATTATATGAGTAACTGAGCATGTATCTATTACCGTTTTGAGTCACTAACAAGAAGAGCCCAATTTTAATTTAAATTTTCTTATTAATGCATTTTAGGCAATGCCCATCTTGAGACTGTCAAAAAACATCACAGCTGCCATACGTGCACAAATTCTGTATGACACATTAAGAGCAAACATGTGGGTTCATCAACAAACTAGTTAACATACCACAGAAAAACCTAATTTCAGAATATCATGTCAAGAATTGAAACTTCCTGGCATATTAAAACTGTGTGCCGGACTGAGGCTCTAACTCGGGACCTTTGCCTTTCGTGGGCAAGTGCTCTACCAGCTGAGCTACCCAAGCATGACTCACGCCCCATTCTCACAGCTTTCCTTCTGTCAGTACCTCATCTCCTAGTGGGAGAAAAGCTGTGAGGACAGAGCATGAGTCATGCATAGGTAGCTCAGTTGGTAGAGCACTTGCCAACAAAAGGCAAAGGTCCAATGTTCGAGTCTCGGTCCGGCACACAAATTTGCCAGGAAGTTTCATATCACCACACACTCCATTGCAGAGTGAAAATCTCATTATGTCAAGTATTATCTATTGTAACATTGGTGCTCAACTGACAGTGCTATGCCATTACAAAATTAGCAATCATAACATATAACTAGGTAGCATGATTGTAGGGGTGCTAGGATCTAGTGTCAAATTTTGATGGACAGTTAACAAAATCAACTGTAACACCATAAAATAAATGTAAAGGGTTTATTCCTTCATGATAACTAAGAATCATAAAGGCACAAAAGATCACATCCCAACAAAAGTTCATCATTAATACGTGTGGTATGAGTAAGGGAGGGTGGTTTGGAAAGTGAAGGGAAGGCAGAAGGACAAGACAACACAGTGGGAGGAGTACAAAATAATCTCAGATTATACATCGTGTGCAACTTTGCTAACACCGTTTCCCGATAGGTGGCGACAACGCTAAGTAGCTATACTGTATATGGGCAGGGAAGGGGGGAAGGTTGTTACATATGCTTCGTGACGACAGTGTGCAGGAGGTCGAGTGGACGGGACTTGAGAGTGGGCATCCAGGGCTGCTGTTAAATGACAGCACAGGAAAGATATAATATTTCAGCGTATGGCATACAAGGGGTGCGCCTACGGTCAGAAGTTAGCAGGTTTATGGCTGGTCTAGGAGGTCAAACATTTAATTGATACGGGCAACGGAAGGGGAAGCAGTTCATGTTAACTTACATTGGTGGCTGGTCATGAAAAGCAGAGCCAGAGGCTCTGCCTTCCAAAAAGATGTCTGTTCTGCTCGAGGTCTGGATTGCAACAGAGTGAGGCAACTGTGTTCCACACCGCAGAACACTCTAGCATCCAGACACGTGACCTGTATCCCACACACACTATTGGCTAAAACCAATGGCGTGAATACATTTCAGCAGAGGTCACAGGGTGTCTCTTATCAGCAGCTTTAACTTGACAGAACTGCCTCAGTTTTGAAAGACAGGTGACTTGTGTCACGTAGGCACAGCATAAGTTAATCTAGGAGTAAACTTCTAAAGATTTGACTGCGCCTTTGAAATACATTTTTTAAACCAATTTCCTTGACTGGCTGCCACCATGTACATAGCGGTCGAAAGAAACAGATCGCAGATGTCAGGCAGTTAGCTTGGACCTCGGTCAGCGTAACCTCATTCAATCATTACTCTATTTGTGTATGCATCATAAAGTTGTTCTTGATTCAAAATGTCAATGTACGAGCCTAATTCTCGTCATTTGTGGGAGGTGTTACCATTTTGCTCGAACAGTACACCCGTGGACTGTTCAAGCAAGAAATACACCAGGTGACACTGAAGAATCATACGTTACTGTTTTGTCTCAATATGAAGAAAACAGCGGCTGAGTCTCTTCAAATGCTCTCAAGTATGTATGGTAAGGATGCTATTAGTGAAAGAATGTGTTGCAAGCGGTTTCAATGCTTCAAGAACGGTGATTTTAACGTCGCAGACCAGCATAGTGGTGAAAGAGAGAATGTTTTTGAACATGCAGAACTGGAGACATTGCTGAGTGAAGACTTGCTTCAAACTCAAGAAGAATTGGCACGATTAGTAGGAGTGACACAGCAAAACATTTCAAAATGTCTCAAGGCTATGGGCATGGTTCAAAAAGAAGGAACTTGGGTCCCCTGTGAGCTGAAACCAAGAGACGGTGAACAGCATTTGTGTGTTTGTGAACAGTTGCATCAGAGGCAAAAATGGAAGGGATTTCTGCATCACATTGTAACCGGGGACAAAAATGGGTTCATTACGATAACCCTAAACAATGGGGATATCCCGGCCATGCTTCCACGTCGATGGCCAAACCGAACATTCACGGCTCCAAGATCATGCTCTGCATTTAGTGGGACCAGTTCGGCGTCTTGTACTATGAGGTGTTAAAACCAAGTGAAACAATGACGGGCGCATTGAAAGACAAACGGCCGCAATACAGTGAGAGGCACAATAAAGAGATTTTGCAGCATGACTCCACATTGCAAAAGAGGTCAAAATGTACTTTATTATTATTATTTTGAGCTTTTCCTCATTACAGAGGCTTATCTCCAACATAATAATTTACCTGGAAATGACAATACAAACAATAAACGTTCTTAAACTATACTCTCAAAATATTTCTCCAGGTGTTTCGATCTTGCGTGTCCTCTTCCTCTGCGCCCGTTCTCCTCATTGTGCACTGTACATTTTGGAGCCAGGTGGTCACAGGTCGTCCTCTTCTTCTTCTCCCCTCCGGTTCCCACTCCAGTATCAATTTTGGTATTCTGGCTTCCTCCATTCGTCATACATGCCCGTACCACTGTAATTTCTTCCTATCCATTACGTCATATATTTTTTCTTTTATTTTCATTCTCCTTATTACTTTGGTGTTTCTTATCTTTTCTTTCCTGGAGATTCTTGCCGATCTTCTCCAAAAGTCCATCTCTAGAGCTTGTAATTTTTTAATGTGCTTCATGTTAATTGTCCAGGTCTCCATTCCATACAGAACCACACTCTCTAATATGGATTTGTATATTAATTTTTTAGTTCTGCTCATTACATTCCTGCTCCATAAGACTGAGTTAAGCATCCCAATGACCCTCCGTCCGCTACTAATTCTTTTATTGATTTCTGAGTCTGATTTTCCCTCGATTTCTAAAATGGATCCCAAATAACAGAAAGTGTTTATCTTTTCGATTTTCTTTCCTTCAATGTATAGCTCATCTGAATCATTAGTCAAGTATTCTGTTTTTTGGTAATTAATCTTCAAACCCCAAGTTTTGTATGCTACTGCTAGTTGATTGCACATATAGTTAGCATCCTCCCCATCTTGTGCTATGACTACTTGATCATCAGCAAATAATAAATGATGTAGGTAAACTCCATCTCTTATTTCTAATCCCATACTATTACATTTACGAGACCATGTTCTAAGGCTAATATCTATATGGATTTTAAATAATGAGGGTGACATGGGACAGCCCTGTAAAAGGCCTTTGCTTGTTCTAAATTTCTGTGAAAGTTTATTACCAACTTTCACTTGGCAAATGTTATCTTTATACATCTGTTTTATTATTTTAATCAAGGAAGGGTTTATGTTTGCCATATGTAGTGTTCTCCAAAGTAATTTTCTTGGAACAGTATCATACACTTTTTCTAGATCTATGAAAATTAATCCTATACTTGATTTTTCCCTATGTTTCTCCAAAATCTGTCGTAATGTGAAAATATGGTCTACACATGATCTCCCAGCCGTGAATCCACATTGTTCTTCTTGGGTTCTAAAATTTTTTTCCAGTTTAATTACTTTCGCAAAAATTCTCATTAATGTGTTTGTAACACAAATTCCTCGATAATTTGAACAAATTTTGTGATCCCCTTTCTTAAATATTGTATTAATGTAACTTAGCTTCATTTCGTTGGGTATTGAGTCTCCATGTATCATTTTGTTGAAGAGCTGTGTTATCAGTTTCACAATTTTGTCACCACCATATTTCAGACACTCCAGATTGATATTGCCTGGTCCCGGTGATTTACCATTCTTTCCTGTTCTCAACGCCTGAAGTACTTCACTTTCTAAAATATGGATCTCATCATCTTCATGTCCTTTATCTTCCCCTGTTCCTTCTTCTAGATATTCTTCTCTGTCCTCATTTAATAATTTTTGGAAATACTCTTCCCATTCCTTTTGTGTTATCAGTTGGAGATTAGTTTTGCTTTTTGTATCCTGTCGAAGCCCTTTCAATATTGACCATGCTTCTTTTGCTCTCCCAAATCCTAATTTGCTATTCACCTTGGCACATGTTCTTTCCCATGCTTCATTTTTTGCCATCCTTATTTTTTTCGTGACTTCATTCTTCTTTTCCTTGTATATTGACCTTGTTTCTTCTGATTTATCATTCAACCACTGAAGGAATGCATTTCGTTTTTCTCTAATGAGGACCTCTAGTTCCTCTGACCACCACTCTGCTGCACGGTTGTGGTTGCTATCTTTTTTACCCAACACCTCTGTTGCTATGATTTTCACATTAGCTTTTATATAGTCATATATTTCCTCTGTACTTCCTTCAAATGATTCAACCAGTTTCCTTTCCATCCTGGCTGCAAAGAGTGTTCTGATACTTTCGTCTTGTAGGCTGTCAATATTAAAAGGTAAATTTTCATCTTCTAAACATTAAAATGGGAAGCGCTACCTGACTCCCATGTTCTCCAGACATTGCTCCCTCTGACTATCATCTGTTTAGATCAATGGCACATGGCCTGGCTGACCAACACTTCCGATCTCATGAAGAAGCTACAAATTGGATCAATTCGTGGATTGCTTCAAAAGATGAACAATTTTTTCGATGCGGGATTCGTACATTGCCCAAAAGATGGGAGAAAGTAGTGGCCAGCGATGGAAAATACAGTGAATGACACATGTGTAACCAATTTGTTTCATTAAAGCCTCAATATTGGGGAAAAATGGCAGAAGCAAAGTTTCACACCTTGTATAAATGACAGCTAGCAATCTGTAGCATTGCCAAACTTAAAATAAGGGAGGGAGACCTACTGTAAGTCTATCAGGTGTTGCAAAAACACATAATAAGGTGAAAGTGAAATTTCATAGTGCATTAATGTGTTATTAAATTATCGCAACTGTATATAGGTATGTATTACACATAATATTATTTACAATCGATGAGCGAGTCGGGATAGGAAGAAGCATGGATAAATATGCACCGGAATAGGTAGGAGGATTGTGGAGAAGCATTGGGCCCTTGGCAAATTTATCTTTATTGACTTATAATGCCACTGCACTATAGAAGTCACATTACAATAAAGTGTCTTAAAATTTACAAACACCAAAAATGCAATGAAGAGAAGCAATAGTTTAAGAGATCATGTACTCCAACATTATATATAAGAAAATGATATGCATTTGAATACACAATGAATAGCATTAAAATTACAGTACTGTTTTTCATATCTGATAAGATGTCATCTATTCTATCTGTTAAACACAAATCACTCATCCTGGTTAAAAGAAACACATCAATTTATTTTTACAATGATTACTGGTGGGATGCGCAAGTGAGGGTAGGGGAGCAAGAAAAAAAGGTGGAGTTGATTGTGGGTGATTAAATGGAAAATGATCATGCATGATGAAAGGAAGACGTAAACAGAAAGTTCCTGGTACTGGTGACTGCATTTGCCAACACTAACACGTAAATGTAGAGGTCGTCTTATAATGACTGGTATTGACAGACATTAGGTGCTGGGTGCAGTTATACAGTCCTTGTGAAACTGGTCTGGCCTGTGGTTTTGCAGACGGGTGAAGGCTTTCTTTCTTCTCACCGTGTTTGGATATTGTCTACTGTTTTCTATTTTTAATGACTTTTTTTATCTTCATGAGTAGTATTGAAATAATGTTTGTGTTTGCATTATGTGTGTGAGTGTGTGTGCGAGTGTATACCCGTCCTTTTTTCCCCCTAAGGTAAGTCTTTCCGCTCCCGGGATTGGAATAACTCCTTACCCTCTCCCTTAAAACCCAAATCCTTTCGTCTTTCCCTCTCCTTCCCTCTTTCCTGACGAGGCAACTGTTGGTTGCAAAAGCTAGAATTTTGTGTGTATGTTTGTGTTTGTTTGTGTGTCTATCGACGCGCCAGCGCTTTCGTTTGATAAGTCACATCATCTTTGTTTTTAGATATATTTTTTCCCACGTGGAATGTTTCCCTCTATTATATTCAAGCATGAGATTGTTTGCATTTGTTGAGATGTTGTGTAATATAGGTATTGGCTATCTAACAAATTATGTGAAGAAAGTGGGGCTGCTATTAACTCGTATAGTACAGTGCTATAAAAATTTCAGTTATGCATTAGGATGTGCATTCCACAGTATTATCTTAATGTTGTGATATAATCTCTTATGGCTTTGAACATCTCATCACCTCAAGCCCTCACCCTCACCCCTTTATTTCCTATTTAGCTTAGTTCGTCCCTTGCCCATGCCTGTTCACCTTTCCATTACTCATGCAAAATCTAACCCACCTCCACCACCGCAGTGCATATTCTGCCTGTGTAATTAGGTCAAATCTGTCAAAGAAAACAAGGCTTGATACCATTCAACTGAGCCATGTGGTCCAGCATGTAGAATGCTTCCCACTCTGTGGTGCAACAACAAGTAAGATAAGTAGAGTCCAAACTGGCGACAGAATCAGGTCGATCTTTTGGCCAACCAGGAAAATTAGAGAGACACGATCTGTCAAAAATACTCTTAGCCTCAGAGTACTGAGGATTTATAAAATTACTTGTAATTGCAGTATCTGTTATGAAGGGCACTCTATACAGACTGTTGCTAATTTTTGTGTTGAACATTGCCACCTTAAGTACAGGAACACTAAAAGCAGCAGTTTCCAAGAACAGCCTAATGAATAAACAGGCTGTTTGTACAGACAAGGATTCAGGCCCATGACTCCAACTGTGTCTGTGATTAGGGAAGCAGTAGAAATTAGACTGTATGGTCACAGCTTCAAGAGACACTGGTAACACACCTAGCTATTTATTTATTTGTTTACTTGCTCTTGGTTTTAGTTTTAGCTAGATACAAGAACAGATCAAATCTCACACACAAGTTAATATATCTGAATATAAAACTTAATATTTTAAAACAGTTTCAAATTAGCTAGTATAACTAAATCAATACATGGAAACATGCACTTGAGAAAGAAAAATTGCAGAGGAGAACTTTACATAGTCTTACATCTACACACATACTCTGCAAGCCACCATGTGGAGTGCGACAGGGGGTATCTTGTACCGCTACTGGTCATTTTCTTGCCTCGGAGTTTTCAAATTGACGTGGCTTGGAAACTGATGATATTTTATTCATTTCCTTTCCTGTTCCACTCACAAATAGAGAGAGGGGTATATGACTGTCTACATGCCTCTGTAAGAGCCCCAATTTCTCTCATCTGATCTTAGTGGTGAAATGTACATTAGTGGCAGTAAAATCTTTCTGCAGTCAGCTTCAAGTGTCGGTTCTCCAAATTTTCTCAAAACTATTCCTCAAAAACAACGTTGCTTTGCCTCCACGGATTCCCATTTGAGTTCCCAAAGCATTTCCATAATACTTGCATATTGTTCATAAAAAATCTGCAGCCCACCTTTGCTTTAATCCTGGTGGGGATCCCAGACACTCCAGCAGTACTCAAGTACATGTCGCACTGGTGCCCTTTGCGCAGAGACCATTACAGATGAACTACACTTTTCCAAAAATCTCCTAATAAACCAAAGTCTACCATTAATACCTTACTCTAACATGCCTGTTCCATTTCATATCACTTTGCTACATTATGCTGAATTATTTAAAAAACTTAACTTTAATGCAGTATTTCGAACATTCCACAACAGTTTCTCCTACTCATCTGCGTTATATACGTTTTTCTACATTAGAGCTAGCTGCCATTCATCACACCAACTGGAAACTTTGTCTAAGTTATCTTGTATCCTCCTAAGGTCTCTCAATGAAGACATCTTCACATACACCACAACATCATCAACAAACAACTGCAGATTGCTGCACACCCTGTCTGCCAAATCACTTACATATACAGAAAATAATAGCAGTCCTATCACACTTCCCTGTGGCACTCCTGATGGAACTCTTGTTTCATCATTGACAATGTACTGGATTCTATTACATAAGAAGTCTTCAAACCACTCGCATATCTGGGTATCTATACTGTATGATAGTCATAATCCGATATGAGTGATGGCACTGCAAGCCATGCTGGACAGCAACACTAATATAGCCTATGAATGCAGAGATTGTCATCTTAGCATATGCCATCTCCATGTTGTCATCATGATGTAATTTAGCCAATCATGTGCCATCCACTGGGCGTAAAACTGTGAACCCCACCAGTTCTATGACAGTCAGACTTAGTCCATGCTGACGGTGATTGAGGCTATCTGAAAATCTTGGGATTTTATACAAATTTGATGTGGAAGTTTAATGTAACTTTTTAGCCACATGAGTCAGATTATTGTGTAAAACTGATAGCTCAGCACCTTACAAAACTCTCTTCAGTGTCCTTGGGAGTCTCACCTACATGTTAATATATTTACTCACTAATAGTATTTGTTGTTAATAACAGGGGTAGTTTTGCTATGTTCAGTGAAATGAACTTGCAAAATGCTGGAAGTAAAAATATTGTTCATGTAGACTACACATCCCTGTCTATGATTCAGGATAGAATTTTATATTCTAATACAACAGTCAAACAGTTTGCTGCTAGGTACCAGGCAGAAAACTGGAAATTCTAAGATATTAAAAAAATACAAAGTGAAAAACTACTTTATTAGCCTCTCCTTCTATAATTAATTATAATTAAAAATAATGCTTGGACTCAAGGATGCATATGCTGTTTAACACTATGGTTCATATTAAACAGGATTTTAATGTTACTGCTATATGTGAGGCTGACAATACTCATTGTAAAATTATGAAATGCTTTGTGTGAAGTATGAGATGAGAACAGCACTAGAATAAAATAACATTTCTAATTTTCAGGTCCATTAGTTCCTTCCTCTGGGAAGATGGATATGTCTTGCAAGATTGGGAATGAGGGGAAGACCACCCATGTAGAGCACTTGTGTGACCCATTCATGAGTACTTACCTAATGTTTGGATATCCACCAGGTCAGATTAAAGCAACACGTTGAAGTGACTCGAAGATGGGCTTCTAGATAGGTTACCAATATTCTTCTTGATGCAATAATTTACCAACAGCCGTATGCATTGTAGAAATTTATTTTATTTTATTAATTTCTATGTGCTACTCACTTTCGGCATTACATTGATGCCATCTTCAGGCCCCACTCACCATAGTCGTGAAATCTGTATACACAGAAGGAGACATATAATAGGATCCGTGAATCAATTGTCCTGCAACAGCTCTTGGTGGCTAGGCAACACAGACTCAGGTGTTAAGCTGTTGTAGGACGATTGATTCACGGATCAAGTTATATGGCTCCTTCCGTGTATATCAATTTTACGAGTATGATGAATGGGGCCTGAAGATGGCATCAATGTAATGCCGAAACTGGGTAGCACATGTTGTTGTTGTTGGTGTGGTCTTCAGTCCTGAGACTGGTTTGATGCAGCTCTCTACAGTAAATCTGCATGCCCTCGGAAAAAAATTACGGCTGTAGTTTCCCCTTGCTTTCAGCCGTTCGCAGTACCAGAACAGCAAGGCCATTTTGGTTAGTGTTACAAGGCCAGATCAGTCAATCATCCAGACTGTTGCCCCTGCAACTACTGAAAAGGCTGCTGCCCCTCTTCAGGAACCACACGTTTGTCTGGCCTCTCAACAGATACCCCTCCGTTGTGGTTGCACCTACGGTACGGCCATCTGTATCATTGAGGCACGCAAGCCTCCCCACCAACGGCAAGGTCCATGGTTCATGGGGGGGGGGGGGGGGGTAGCACATAGAAGTTCATAAAATAAAATAAATTTCTACAATACATACGTCTGTTGGTAAATTTCCATTATGGATCGACGAAGGTTACCGATAGGTTCAAATAATGTGCGAGTATTATAAAGATGCTTGACAAACTAATATGAGAATGGAGGGAAGACAGAGTTCTTTTTCTACAACATTACTGAGAAAATTTAGAATATATGAGAAATCAGGGCTCGTATGGAAGCATATAGATAGCCTTTCTTCCCTCACTCTACTTATAAGTGGAACAGGAAAGAAAATGATTTGTAGTGGTACAAGGTACCCTATACCATGTATCATTTGGTTGTTTGTGTAGTATGTATATATATCAAAATACGGAAGAAAATTGTGACTGTCTATTAGTTGAAACTGACCGAAAGCTTCATGATTTATTTAAAATGTTTTATTTCACATTTATCTCTACCTAACACACTGACAATCAGTGACATGCAACTATAACAATCATAGAATTTGGAGATCTCAGTATTGCTTAGATACTATTAAAAATCCCTCATTCATCTCTTTTTGTCAAAACATCACATAAAAATAAACTGGATTTGAAGAAAACATGATTGACATATAGCTGTTTGTTTACAGATCAACAACGATCTAAATTTAAGCATATCGGTAACACAGATTGGGTAAGAGCACATATCTGAGCTAGAGTACTATATTGGATTTCATGCCAGCCTGCCCCCTTTTCCCTTGAATGCTTGGCTGGAGTAACAAGTTTAATTGCAATATAGCCTGAGGCCTACATTAGGTTGAAAAGTGATAACTGGAATTGTGGAACTCAGTGGATGAGAAATAAAGGTTGTGATAACAGACAGATATCTGTGTTTGCCTAATATTTTGTTTGCGCCATATTTAAATGCACTTTCCCATAACTAACACATTTTCATAATAAAAAATAAAGCTACTAGGTCAAGCCCAAAAACATATATTAGAAAATAAGCAAGCATCCGACATGTGTTTTGATGCATATTAAGTACAGATATCATACACAAACTGGAAAAATGTAAGAGGCATTTCACTACATATCCCTTACATTTCATCCATTTTCCCACATTTGCTACTGCTTGTATGGGTGCAAAGACAAATTCTTACTGTAAATGTCTTAGTAAGCTGCACTTAATAAATAAAACATTGTCCTGAATGCATAATATTTGTTATACTATAAAACTCTCTGCCATTCAACCAATAATTTGTAATCATTTGGCTTCAATCAATCACGTAAGACTATTATGTAACTCCAATGATATTGCGGATTAGTATGTCACCTTAATCGAGATTATTCACATTCAAAGATTGTTTCAACATTTAATTCTTTTTATGGAAGCCTCGTTCAAACAATTTGGAGTGGCTTGACATTCCAAAACGACAACTGAAACAAGTCTGTATAAAGGCTGTGGCCAACAGGTGATGATGTCAGTTATGTCAACAGAGCTGCTTACAGGTCTAGATACCAGGCAACACTGTCACGCTTTCTGACGACACCACGAAGCGATTCCTGCAGGCTCGCGAGACGCGATTCTTACACGTTTGTGCTTTACTGGATGTCTCACGATATACAGCATATGCCTCAGTGTCCCCTGCCAAATGCCTACTATCAACATACAGTGTCCTTTTGTCTGACTACCTGTGCACTTCCACAGCATCCCTAATGTCCTATTAAAAACCATCACATCCTCCATTGCCTCGTCTGAGAAGCAACAAATTACTGCGAACAGTGCCAGGTCATACGGAGCCGAAGGCACTGTCAACCCAGACTTACTTTCGGCTGATTCCAACTATGCTGAACCTGACACTTCCCCAGTGTCTACTCACGATTAAGTTCGAACTTTCTCTGCCTCTCGTTCTCAAATTCATGTTTTAACACGAGTAGTCACTGTATTACAGCAGCAACTGCATCCACACTAGTAGTAGCCAGTGTTTCCACCATTTGCATACTCTTACTTCTACCGCAATTCAATTGCCAACTGCTATGAAAAGAAAACTTCCCATTTAACCCTTCTCCACACACACTAAAGTCTAACCACTAATTAATTCTTCTGGTGAATCAGTGCTCATCTAGAATCTAGACTGAGTACAGCTACTAGCCAGATGTTCAGTTTGCTTACACACAGAACAAGTAGCTACTACAGGTCTGCCGCACTGGAAATTGTGCCCGGACAAATTACAAAATGTACAGCTCACTGGCACGGGGCACGCAGAGGTATACAGAGAAGTTTGGCATCGATTTACATTCTGCTGAAGAATACACAGTGCCTCTGTCGGTCCCTACGACGATGGTGCAGTACGTGTACATGTGTCGGCACAAACACCAGTGCTGGCTCTGCTGCTACAGCACCTGGCTACTCCATCCTTGTCATGAAATGACTACTGTCCTGGACTGGGTGGCACGACCAGCAGCACGTGTTGGCCGAGTCGAAATCCCCAGGCTGCTCTCTGGAGCTCGGCTGGTTATTCCCTCGAGCATTCCTTGCGTTCACCGCATATAGCACTGAAGTATAACAGCCGGCATCCGTCACTGTAGTAAAGCCTCAGCAGCTCCAGTCGCCCACTCAGGGCAGCTCTTTCAGTGACAGGACAGCCTCAAATCGGGGAGGCCACGATATCACATCCCAGCTCCGCCTGTGCAGACAGTGGCTCGCAGTCTGTCGGACGGTATCGCCCAGAGAGCAAAGGACGGCTGACCCCTGCTGCCCACACCTCTGCAGTACGAAGTTTGGGATCTGCCTCGCCACGACTGTGGCACATCTCTATAGCAGAGCTGACGGTTCGTTCAGAGGACCAGTTGCTGAAATTCATCAGCAGACGGTTGTTGCGGTTGGCCTGCAACAATCGTTACTCTCTCTGGTTCCAGACACAAAGTTTGGTGACATGACTGCTTGCTTTGAGCCTCTGGGCTCCCTTATTTATACTCCTTTCCTTACACCTCTGGCATAGTCTCTCTGGAGGACACGAGTGGTACGTTCCTTAATAATTATGCAGTTGTAACTGCAACATATGGGTTTTCATGCCATGTCAATGCCCTTTATTCCACCTTATCACTCCACATCTGTATCCAGATTTGTTTATAGTGCCTATCAGGCTATGCATCCTCACCTGTGAGCAGTGTTGTAATCATACCTTGCAGAACTGCTTTTTTAGTAACAACATCGCTAGTGTTTGCTACCGGGCGTGTCCATCAGTGTGTTAACTTCTACTTTCTGGCCACAGTTGTGTAAAATTTTCAAGTATTTCCCAGATCAATGCCTATACTTTTTTTTTTTAAGCAGCAATTCTTTCTTCTGCCCATTATGGTTTCCAAGAAAATAAAACAGCTACTGATACAAAATTTGAATTTCTTGATACTGCTCTACATATTTTTGATGAAAAATTCCCAGCTATAGGTGTCTTTCTTGACCTCACAGTGGCCTTTCATGTAGTAAACCACAACATACGCTTACAAAATTTGGATTTGCGTGGGTAAGGGGCACTGCCCATGGCTGTCTCAGCAGTTATATTGAAGACTGAATACAATACGTCCACATAAATAAAATCAATCACGACTCCTAGAAGTGGTCACTTTGAGACAAGTCATTAAACATGATGTGCCATGAGGATCAGTTTTTAGTACCTCATTACTTCTACTTGCCCCCACATATCCACTAGTAAAGCATTTCCATTTGCTGACTATAGTGATGTCCTTACATCAAATACAGATGAATCTATCCAATCAGCAGTAAAAAGGAATACAATCCAACTAGACTCATGGTTTGAAGCGAATGGACTGGACTTCAGTGCAAAACAGACAGTATGCCTAACCTTCCACACCATTCAGAACAGAACTCTCCAGGCTCCAACAGTAACACTAAGTGACAGTAATGTCGAATTCTTGAATTCACCACACCAAATTCTTAGGGATCCACATGACTGACACACACACACACACACACACACACACACACACACACACACACACACACACACGGAAAAACGACATCAACGCAGTGTGCGATTTGTGCTTTTACCAGTAGAGGGGATGTCTTAGGTGGTTAGTATAATTACATATGTTACTAGCTTGGACAGTGGCGTTACCCGTGGTTAAACAGTTATTTATAAATAGATGTTAGTGCCGAAACTCACTATTCACACGTATGCATTATCAGAAAAGCCATCCCTTGTTATATCTTTAAAAGTACATTATAGGTAAAACTTGTTTACAAAATTCTTCTACATACAGGTATACGACGGGAATTCAAAAAGTAAAGCTGTGAACACCGGGCACGAGTCGTGCTTCGGTAGCTCAGATGGTAGAGCACTTGCCCGCAAAAGGCAAAGGTCCCGAGTTCGAGTCTCAGTCGGGCACACAGTTTTAATCTGCCAGGAAGTTTCAGTTCTTGACATGATACTCTGAAATTAGGTTTTTCTGTGGTATGTTAACTAGTTTGTTGATGAACCCACATGTTTGCTCTTAATGTGTCATACAGAATTTGTGCTCTCCGCTGCAGAGTGAAAATCTCATTCTGGAAACATCCCCCAGGCTGTGGTTAAGCCATGTCTCTGCAATATCTTTTCTTTCAGGAGTGCTAGTTCTGCAAGGTTCGCAGGAGAGCTTCTGTAAAGTTTGGAAGGTAGGAGACGAGATACTGGCAGAAGTAAAGCTGTGAGGACTGGGCGTGAGTAGTGCTTCAGTAGCTCAGATGGTAGAGCACTTGCCCGCGAAAAGCAAAGGTCCCGAGTTCGAGTCTTGGTCGGGCACACAGTTTTAATCTGCCAGGAAGTTTCATACCTCGAATCTCAACTCCTTTATTGCGTCGGCTGTCCGTTTGGCAGAATGTGGGCGAGCGTTATGTTGCTGCAGGATGACACCTCTTCACAGTTCTCGACTACGTTTGAATCTGATTGTAGGTTATAGTTTCGTATGCAACACCTCACATCCATCATACAATACAGACCTGGCTCTAAAGCCTCGTTTACGCTGGGGTGACGTCTTGTAGCATGCTACAACAGGCAACATCTTGCGGCGCATGCGGCAGGTTAATTTATACCAAAGCAACAGAATTTGTGCCACACGTGTGTCGGTCTTGCAGTATAAAGGATGATAAAGTATCGCAGCGTCGGCCTACTTGGTGCTTGCACATGCGGCTAACAACGGAAATGAAAACCAAAGAAAAAGAAAACGATGGTGGAAGAAAAGAGTACTTAGAGAAGATCCACGAAATAGTATCCCAGGAACTAGATGCAGACGATGGTGCGGTATTTAGTAATGTGTTCTCTCGTCCTAGGTGCGTTAGTCCGCGCCATACCGTTGCCAAAATCTGGCCTAACAGTGAATGTTCGCACAGGTACCGGGACGGTCACCACACTGTGTCAGGGCCCGGGGTGGGAATTTCAGCCCCCAGGTCACCCAACTCTGCGGTACGACTGCTGCGGTATGACTGTCACACTACTTCCCTCGCATGCTCGCAAGTAAACGGATGACGCACCTTAGACGAAATCAACAATGACGACATGGGAATGATGATTTAGTTCTAAATGTTTTGAAATGGTTAACTACTACGTAACACTTTTTCAAAATTAATAAGGAAACACATTAATAGTATTAATAGTAAGACTGTATTAAAAACTTTCAGTGTTCAGCTCCACAAATTTAAATTACATGTAAAGTTTTACTCCAGTGCGTGGGAAATGAACATCCCAGGTTGGGATGCATAAATTAAAGCCAGAGGAGGGGATGGTCTGATACAGAGGGAGTGAAATCCCCCCAATCCCCCTCCCCCCTGCAAATCGCACACTGCCTCCAGGAATGCAAATGAACACATTTGTGTGGCTAGAACAGAGTTTGTTTGACAGTTGGTTTCAGACTCACTTCCTCCTGTTTGCCTCAGAGATAGGACGACGGAGAGTAATTATTAGAGATAATCCCTCTTCTCACATCTTAATGAAAACTACGGGGCTGTGTGAGGAAAACAACACAAATTTCATTTGCATTGCACCGAACTGTACTAGTCTTATGCAGTTTTTATATGTGGCTTATTTTTCTTCTCCGAAGAATGACTGGAGAGAGATTCTTTGTGAATGGAGGTAGACTGCAAATGGAAAAAAGAAACATCGTTTTCCAAAGGGTGTATTTAGTAGCCCACTGTGGAAGATTTTTAAATGAACAGACAGCTTCTACAAATTTAGTGAAAGGATTGAGAAATGTCAAATGCGCTGGAAGTGTGATAATGCCAGAAATAAGGCTTGTGTTATGAGAAGTGTCGAAACTGAATACCAGAAACATTTGGAGAAGGCGAGAAAGACAGTCAGAATTCAATGTGAGGATCGTCAAAACGTATGATATGGACATTGTTTCTGGGTATGGTACGCATTAAAAGAACAATCATCTGTCATAGCCATCTGTTTTTAAGTAATTCTAAATACGTTTTAATTAGCTTGAACTTTGACAGAAGAGCTTTTTATTTGCCGTCGGCCTGCCTCTTATTGGCCAACCAAAGTATTAGCAAAGAGGTAGACATTCTTGCATACAGGTGTTAATACTACTATTACTACTACTACTACTACTACTACTACTCGTTCTGCTGCGAGCCAAGGACCGGCTACCGCTCTGCCATCTCTTGGCGACGCCCAGCAACAGCTGTGTGGCCCGCCGTCCCCGACCAGTAGCAACAGACAGCTGGGAAATTTTGACGTCTTATCGGATAGTATCTGAAGTAACGCTAATCTCAACAACTGTATATACTTTGTTCTGTAATAACGTTGATGTAAATGAATGAAGATTTACAATACTTTTTCGAAGAATGTTTAATACTTGTTGTCACGGTTTGTGGCAAATGCTATATAGTGTTCAGTAACTTCATATGGTTGCATCTCCGGCGGTACACCGCAAGGTTACCGCCCTTCGATAGTGCCATTTTCGCGCTAATCGAAGTGCTAGGGGTTCCAGGTGCCAGCCAGCCAGCCAGCCAGCCAGCCAGCCAGCCAGCAGTTCCCGGTCCCGGCCTGCAGCAGTGGTCCCGCAGCCAGCCAGCCAGCCAGCCAGCCAGCCAGCCAGCCAGCCAGCCAGCCAGCCAGCCAGCCCTCCTGTGCCAGCAGCAGTCCAGCCCCAGCAGCAGTCCAGCCAGCAGCAGCAGCAGCAGCAGCAGCAGCAGCCGCCGCCGCCGCCACCCCGGCCCCGTCCGCGGCAGCAGCGTCCTTGCCTCTCGCCGTCGCCGTCGCCGTCGCCGTCGCCGTCGCCGTCGCCGTCGCCGTCGCCGTCGCCGTCCGTCGTCCCCCAGTGTGTGTCCTGTCCTTTTAGTGCTGTGTTTTTCTTTCTTCTTCTTGTCGTCATGTCCGCCCCCACCACCACCGTCACTACTACCACCACCGCCATCGTGTATACGTCCCATTCCGCCACCTCCACCACTATCACTTGGTGTGCCCAGTCCCACCCCCCTCCTTCCATCCCTCCCCTCCTCTCTATCCCTTCGCCCTCGCTCTTTGTCTCCCCATCTCCCGCCTCTTCCTCTCGTTCTGATCCTTTCCCCCCACTCCCCCAGCCTGTCACTGCAGCTCCGGCTAGGGTGGTGGCCCGTCGGGCCACTGCCCACGCCCAGCTCTCCCCATCGCCATCGCCATCACCGCCACCACCGTCATCATCGTCACCATCACCATCACTGCCACATTCGCCTGCACCGTCACAGTCACTATCTCCGGCGCCGACTGCCGCGTCCGTGCCGGGACCTGTCCCTTCCCACCACCTCCCCATCGTTCCCGTCCCTCCTGTCACCACCCGCCCATCTGCCGCTGTCAAACGCCCTAGTGGCGCCTCCACTTCCTCTGCTCCTAAAAAGGCTCCACCCCGCCCGCCATCCCCACCCCAAAATGCCATGGACGTCTCCCCACCAGGCCCCGCTCCCTCCTCCTCCTCCTCCTCCTCCTCCTCCTCCCCACCCGGTCTCTACAAATATCTCCTGTCCCGTCCCGATCCTTCCTTCCTCGAGGCCCGGAATCTCTCCCTCCTCCTCCGCCAACATTTCCCTGGCGTCCCCATCTCTCTCTTTACTCCCAGACGGGATTCTGTTCTTATCTCCTCCCCCAGCCCAACCCTCCATACTGACATCCTCTCCCGCCTCCCCATCACCCGTTTTGGTCCTCACGCCTCCCTCACCCCTGCTCCCTCCCCATCTCCTACCCGCCAACCCCAACCCCCGCGTCGCCCGCCGACACTCACCGCCGTGATCACTCGGCTTAGCCCGTCGATCACGGAGGAGGAGGTGCTGGCGGAGCTGAAGGCCCATCCCACCCTGGAGGTGCGGGCGGTCCGCCGCATTTTCAACGCGACCGGCCCCACCCGCCTTATGCGGGTTTTCTCTGAGGACGCCCCCTCCATTGACCGTCTCCTGAAGGAGGGTGCCCTCCTCTTCAATCAGCGGTACAAGGTCGACCCCTCCCGTTCCCCCCCTCAATCCCTGCGCTGCCAGAGATGTCTGCGCTACAATGCACATCCAACAGCAGAGTGCCGCGAGGCCCCCACCTGCCCGCATTGTCGGCAAGCGCACTTCCTCCGGCAGTGCCCCAACCTCCAATCCCCTCCCTCCTGTAATACCTGCAGCCTCCCCCACCCCACCTACTCCCAAAAGTGCAAAGCCCGACCCCCTCCCACCACTCCTGAACTCACCGTACCGGTCTGTCCCCTGGACGCCCCCACCCCTCCTGGCAATTCCCTTCGTCCCCCCCCACTGCTGAGGACATCATCAGGTTCCTCACCATTGTCCTTCAAAACGTCCATCCCTTTCAGCGCCCCCACACCTTACAACAGATCTCCCTCGCCGCCCGTTCCATATTCCACCTTAAAATGTACGCCACCTTTTCCAATAACCAGGCCCATTTCACCTTCTCCCGCCTTGACACCCTCGTATAAGTCCTTATCATGGCGCGACAGCATCGTATCCTTTTCAACAATATCCGCTCCCTTCCCGCCAACAAGAACCTCTTCCTGCACACCCTTGCTACCCACCGTGTGGATGCCTTCCTCCTCAATGAAACCTTCCTCCAACCCCACCACTCCATCCACACCTCCCCCTATCTCCTCCACCGCTCCGATAATCCCCTCCCAGTTGCGCGTGGCGGAGTTGCCATTGGCCACCACCGCCAGATCCCCGTTCGGCTCCAGCCTCTCCTTCCCGACCCCACCGAACACCTGATCCTTAGTCTCTTCTTCCCCGGCCTTACCATTACCTGTGCCACCATCTATGTCCGCCCCAACGCCCCTCTCCCTTTCGACTTTCTCTCCCACATCGACCGTACCTTCTCCTCCTATGTGATCGCCGCCGACCTCAACATCCATAGTCGCTCCGCTGCCCAGTTACGGCGGTGGCATCGGTTCCTCTCCTCCCTTCAAGGCGACCTCATCCCCATCCCCCAGCACACTCGTCCCGAATCCACCTCCACTCCCGATGTTATCCTCTCCTCCCCCAACCTCCTTGGTCGCATTACGGTGGATGTCCTGGAGCCTATTGGTAGCGACCATCTCCCTGTCCTCCTCACCGTTTCAGACGGCCGTCGCCCCCGCCCCGACCCTCGTCATGACCCTCCCCCTAAGTACATCCATGACTATTCCCGTGCCAACTGGAATGCCTACCGGGATACCCTCTCCACTCAGGTCGATAGCCACCCTCTCGCCTACCGCCGTCCCGATGATGTCACCCATGCCGCCTCCTTTCTCCAGCAGACCTTGTCTGAGGCCGTGGAGGCCCACGTCCCTACTGTTGCCATCCACCCCCACCGTCCTACCCTACCGCCACAGGCCGTCCTCCTCCTCCGTGAATCCCGTCGTCTCTACCGTGCCTTCCTCCGCACGCGTGACCCGGACACACTACGACGCCACCGGCAACTCCAGCGACACATTCGAAATTTGCTCGCGGCCAAGAAACGCCGGGACTGGCGACAGACATGCACCCGTTTAACTGCTACCCTCCCTATAAACTCGTCCAAGTTCTGGACCGCTTTCCGTCGCCTTACCGGAACTAAACCCTCCCCCTACTATCCTCTTCTCCACGATGATCACCCCTTCCCTGACGCCCTTAGTAAGGCCAATCACTTTGCCTCCTACCTGTCCGATGTGTTTTCCATCCCTGATGATCCCCAGTTCGATTACTCCCTCTTCCCATTTATCTGCGATCGAACTGACACCTCTATCCCTCCCCTCGCTCCTGGTTTCCAGTACTTGGACAACATTCCACACACGGACCTTAATGCCCCCATCACCACACAGGATCTCATCAATACACTCCGCACCAAACGTAACACCGCTCCTGGTCACGATCGTGTCACCTACCGTCACCTTCGTGAAGCTCCTGTGTCTTTTCTCTCCACCCTGGCCAGGCTCTACAATGTAGACCTGTCCACCGGTTACTACCCCGACCTGTGGAAAACCTCCCGTATCCTCATGTTCCTCAAACCTGGCAAACCGCCGTCCGCCGTCTCCTCCTACCGTCCCATCAGCCTTACCTCGGTCTTCAGCAAGGTCCTGGAATCTATCCTCACCCGCCGCATCCACCAGCATCTCCGCCAGCACCGCCTCCTCCCCGTTACCCAGTGTGGCTTTCGGCCGTCCTTCTCTTCCAACGATCTTCTCCTTCACCTCACTCATCTCCTTTCCGAACAGCTCAATTCCCGTCGCTCCGCAATCTTCCTCTCTCTTGACCTCGAACGCGCATATGACCGCGTATGGCATTCCGGTCTCCTCTTCAAGCTCCAAACCTTCGCCCTTCCCATTAACTACGTTCGTCTGATCGGTTCCTTTCTCTCCCGCCGTCCTTCCTATGTCACCATCCATAACACCGATTCCTACACCTTTTTCCCCTCCGCCGGTGTGCCCCAAGGCTCCGTCCTCTCCCCCCTTCTGTACTTGTTGTACACGGCGGACATGCCGCCGCCGTCACCCCCCGTCCACCTTCTCCAGTTTGCCGATGACACCGCCTTCCTTGCCCTTGCCCCCACCCTGCGACGCTCCCAACACCTTCTCCAATCCCATCTTGACCGGTTCACCGCTTGGTGCAACCAGTGGTTGCTCAAGGTCAATCCTTCCAAAACCCAGGCGATCATTGTAGGCAAAACCACTCCCTCCTTCCGCCTCCTTGATTTCTATCTCACCGTTTATGGCCGTCCCATCGCTCTCACCCCCACCCTTAAGTACCTTGGCGTCACCCTCGACCGTCGCCTCTCCTGGACTCCCCATCTCCAGACAATCCAAGCCAAGGCACGTTCCCGACTCCGTCTCCTCAAGCTCCTTTCCGGCCGAACGTGGGGTCTGGACCCCTCCACCATCCTCCACACCTATAAGTCCCTCATCCGCCCTATCCTCTGTTACGCTCATCCCGCCTGGATCTCCGCCCCCCCTTCCTTTTATAAATCCCTCCAAATCCTTGAACGCCATGCTCTCCGCCTTGCCTATCGCATCCGTCTCCCTTCCCCCACGCGGATCCTGTATGACCTTATCCCCTTCCCCCACCTCCTCCTCTTCCTCGAAAGGATACGAATCCTATACACCTCCCGTAAACTCGATCCTCCTCACCCGCTCGTCTCCCCGATCCTCTCCCACCCCCGCCCGCTGCCGCGCCTGTACTCCCACGTCCCACCTGGTCTCCATCTCTCCACCCTCCTTACCCTCTCCCAAGGTGGTTTCCGCCAGCTCCCTCTCCCTGATGATGTCCTCGTCCCCTCCATCTACCCCTCCTATCAACTTTGACCCTGCCCCCCCTCCCTCCTGGTGTCCTTTCCCTTCGGCACCCTCCCTCCTTTCTCTTCCCTTCCCTTCTCTTTCCTTTTCCCCCATCCCCTCCCTCCCCCCTCTTCTTCCGGGCTTCCCCTCCCCCTTCCTCTCTCCCCCCTCTTTCCCCTGCCCGTGGCGTCCCTGCTCTCCCCTCTCGCTTTCCCACTCCCCCTCCTCCTCCTCCTCCTCCTCTCTTGGCAGGTCCCCGGACTCGCACACGCCTCGTGAACTTTCGCGCGCCGGAGATCATCGCCCTCGTTTTAGTGTCTGTGCCGTCGTGTCTGTGCCTCAGTGTTTTTCGCCATCCACGCTCCTTCGTTCACGTGTGTCATCTACATCGTCAGTGTTTGTGCCCAGTGCCGACGGTTTTTCTTGTTTGTTTCATCAAGTGTGAACGGCTTCTTGTTTTTTTAACTATTGTATCTCCTGTTTTTTAAACCGCCATTCTGTTACTTGTCTGTCTCCCTTTCTTTTTTATTGTACTGCTTATGGCTGAAGAGCGGAGTACACTGTTCCGCTGCCAGCCCACCTTGTATGGGGTGTCCAAATTGCAATAAAGAAAAAAAAAAAAAAAAAAAAAAAAATCGTATGGTTGCTGGTCGTCCTTACTGACATGTTTCAATTAAATTTTGGCAGGCACAGACTGCATTAGAGTCTGTGCACTCCAATGTATGTGAATGATGGTCTGTAGTGATGGGCTAAACTGCGATTTTCCGATATCAGTGATTTCTGTGAATGCTACTTTTCAGTATCTGTTATTCTTAACTGTGATTTGTCGCAGTTAAGAGTCGCAGTTAAGGAACCTAAGTCGCGTATCCCTCCGCCACTGCTACTTCTGCTACTTCCGCGATTTCTGCGACTTCTGCTACTTCTGCGATTTCTGCTACTTCTGCGATTTCTGTGACTTCTGCTACTTCTGCGATTTCTGTGACTCCTGCGATTTCTGCGACGTACCACACTACCACAGTATGAAAAAGTTACATCTGTCCACACAGAAAATTGCATCTCAACAAACCTGTCATTGGTAAGTATGTTTTACGTTTATTCTTCTGTTGGCTTTAATTTTGTATTAAAGAAACAACTGTGAAAATATTAATAGTGTAATTAATATGTAAGTAGCCGCACAGTACCGTAATAGTTCGTGTTTAGAAAATGAATTCTAACATATTGTTATGTTCATAGGTACCTGAACTACATTTCAGTCACTCAGTAAAGTGATAATTCAAAATATCATTGTCAACAGATCTGAAGAAATTGCCAGTCTTTAGACCGTTTTCGTCAGAGGAGAGGTTAGTTTCTAAGCGTTTTGATGGACTTAATTACTTCAGTGAGATCGTTCTTGCGAATGTGATATAGCAAATATTAGCAAATGTGATATAGCAAATATTAGCAATCTACTCTGTCAATTATATTGCTAGTAAAGTGACAGCAAAAATTGTTTAATAATCCTTGTGTTTTTGCAGACACAGTTCTGACTGATTACTGGTTGCTGTACATATCTATCCACATCAAGGCTGTTGAGAGAGACTCGTGAAGATTCAAGACAGCTCTTAGAGGATTTGCAGTTTAAAAGTGAAATAATTATGAAATAAGTGTGTGACTGATTAAAGTGTTTTATTGAAGTTGTTGTGCGATTTTAAAGGAATAATAAATGTTAAATACATTGAGTGAATAATAAAAATCTCATTTTCCACATGTTAAGCCGTCCTATACCCGTAATTTTCCGCCACTTATTTATTGGTAAACACTTGTTGGAGAGTGACATGCCGCCCCCCCCCCCCCCTTCCCCACAATCTTGGTGTGACACTGACCTGTAACATATCCCGAAGTCTACAATATGCATTTTGAGGCTGTTGATATGAAAGTGGGAAGTACAGATCTTCCAGTTAAATCAGGAATAGCGTAAGTGCATTACTTGAAAGTGACACAGGAAAAGCTTACTTATGTAGGTGGTAGTAGTGTCGGCAAAAAGTTCTTGTGTGTGAAGTTGCCATGTAGAACACCAGGTGTAAAACTTTTCTCCCGAGTCTTGAACTGTGTCGGAACAAAAGTGAGGCATTCATATGACTGTTTTCATTTCTCTACACTTATACAGATGTCTGAGTTCTGCTGTGTTAACATTGCAAAGTCCTGTAGGCATGTGGAGTATTAACCAAAACTGTCATATTGGAAGGAGAATCAAACATTTGTTACGTTACTTGATATTTTCAGGAGAAAAAGGCAATGTTGCTTCTTATTAATATAATACATTCAGAGTCACAGCAGTATTTGACCAACCATAACTCATGCTGAATGTGCATGTCGTCATATAATATGAAGGGCTTATTTCAATAGTGGTACAAGTCCATTATCTACACTTTTCTGTCTATAATGCTTCTGAAATTAGTGATTCAAACAAACATAAATAAAGGTTCATCTCTAGCAAGAAGCCATATGCTTGAATATTTCCGGTATCTCAACTGCAGATTTTTCAGCACTCATTTTTTTTTTTTTTTTTTTTTTCTTTATTGTAATTTGGACACCCCATACAAGGTGGGCTGGCAGCGGAACAGTGTACTCCGCTCTTCAGCCATAAGCAGTACAATAAAAAAGAAAGGGAGGCAGACAAGTAACAGAATGGCGGTTTAAAAAACAGGAGATACAATAGTTAAAAAACATGAAGCCGTTCACACTTGACGAAACAAACAAGGAAAACCGTCGGCACTGGGCACAAACACTGACGAGGTAGATGACACACGTGAACGAAGGAGTGTGGACGGCGAAAAACACTGAGGCACAGACACGACGGCACAGACACTAAACCGAGGGCGATGATCTCCGGCGCGCGAAAGTTCACGATGCGTGGCGAGTCCGGGGACCTGCCAAGAGAGGAGGAGGAGGAGGAGGAGGAGGAGGAGGGGGAGAGGGAAAGCGAGAGGGGAGAGCAGGGACGCCACGGGCAGGGGAAAGAGGGGGGAGAGAGGAAGGGGGAGGGGAAGCCCGGAAGAAGAGGGGTGGAGGGAGGGGATGGGGGAAAAGGAGAGAGAAGGGAAGGGAAGAGAAAGGAGGGAGGGTGCCGAAGGGAAAGGACACCAGGAGGGAGGGGGGGCAGGGTCAAAGTTGATAGGAGGGGTAGATGGAGGGGACGAGGACATTATCAGGGAGAGGGAGCTGGCGGAAACCACCGTGGGAGAGGGTAAGGAGGGTGGAGAGATGGAGACCGGGTGGGACATGGGAGTACAGGCGCGGCAGCGGGCAGGGGTGGGAGAGGATTGGGGAGACAAGCGGGTGAGGTGGATCGAGTTTACGGGAGGTGTATAGGATTCGTATCCTTTCGAGGAAGAGGAGGAGGTGGGGGAAGGGGATAAGGTCATACAGGATCCGCGTGGGGGAAGGGAGACGGATGCGATAGGCAAGGCGGAGAGCATGGCGTTCAAGGATTTGGAGGGATTTATAAAAGGAAGGAGGGGCGGAGATCCAGGCTGGATGGGCGTAACAGAGGATAGGGCGGACGAGGGACTTATAGGTGTGGAGGATGGTGGAGGGGTCCAGACCCCACGTTCGGCCGGAAAGGAGCTTGAGGAGACGGAGTCGGGAACGTGCCTTGGCTTGGATTGTCTGGAGATGGGGAGTCCAGGAGAGGCGACGGTCGAGGGTGACGCCAAGGTACTTAAGGGTGGGGGTGAGAGTGATGGGACGGCCATAAACGGTGACATAGAAATCAAGGAGGCGGAAGGAGGGAGTGGTTTTGCCTACAATGATCGCCTGGGTTTTGGAAGGATGGACCTTGAGCAACCACTGGTTGCACCAAGCGGTGAACCGGTCAAGATGGGATTGGAGAAGGTGTTGGGAGCGTTGCAGGGTGGGGGCAAGGCAAGGAAGGCGGTGTCATCGGCAAACTGGAGAAGGTGGACGGGGGGTGACGGCGGCGGCATGTCCGCCGTGTACAACAAGTACAGAAGGGGGGAGAGGACGGAGCCTTGGGGCACACCGGAGGAGGGGAAAAAGGTGTAGGAATCGGTGTTATGGATGGTGACATGGGAAGGACGGCGGGAGAGAAAGGAACCGATCAGACGAACGTAGTTAATGGGAAGGGCGAAGGTTTGGAGCTTGAAGAGGAGACCGGAATGCCATACGCGGTCATATGCGCGTTCGAGGTCAAGAGAGAGGAAGATGGCGGAGCGCCGGGAATTGAGCTGTTCGGAAAGGAGATGAGTGAGGTGAAGGAGAAGATCGTCGGAAGAGAAGGACGGCCGAAAGCCACACTGGGTAACGGCGAGGAGGCGGTGCTGGCGGAGATGCTGGTGGATGCGGCGGGTGAGGATAGATTCTAGGACCTTGCTGAAGACCGAGGTAAGGCTGATGGGACGGTAGGAGGAGACGGCGGACGGCGGTTTGCCAGGTTTGAGGAACATGAGGATACGGGAGGTTTTCCACAGGTCGGGGTAGTAACCGGTGGACAGGACTACATTGTAGAGCCTGGCCAGGGTGGAGAGAAAAGAGACAGGAGCTTCACGAAGGTGACGGTAGGTGACACGATCGTGACCAGGAGCGGTGTTGCGTTTGGTGCGGAGTGTAGTGATGAGATCCTGTGTGGTGATGGGGGCATTTAGGTCCGTGTGTGGAATGTTGTCCAAGTACTGGAAACCAGGAGCGAGGGGAGGGACAGAGGTGTCAGTTCGATCGCAGATATCTGGGAAGAGGGAGTAATCGAACTGGGGATCATCAGGGATGGAAAACACATTGGACAGGTAGGAGGCAAAGTGATTGGCCTTACTAAGGGCGTCAGGGAAGGGGTGATCATCGTGGAGAAGAGGATAGTAGGGGGAGGGTTTAGTTCCGGTAAGGCGACGGAAGGCGGTCCAGAACTTGGACGAGTTTATTGGGAGGGTAGCATTTAAACGGGTGCATGTCTGTCGCCAGTCCCGGCGTTTCTTAGCCGCGAGCAAATTTCGAATGTGTCGCTGTAGTTGCAGGTGGCGTCGTAGGGTGTCTGGGTCACGCGTGCAGAGGAAGGCACGGTAGAGACGACGGGATTCACGGAGGAGGAGGACGGCCTGTGGTGGTAAGGTAGGACGGTGGGGGGTGGATGGCAACAGTAGGGACGTGGGCCTCCACGGCCTCAGACAAGGTCTGCTGGAGAAAGGAGGCGGCATGGGTGACATCATCGGGACGGCGGTAGGCGAGAGGGTGGCTATCGACCTGAGTGGAGAGGGTATCCCGGTAGGCATTCCAGTTGGCACGGGAATAGTCATGGATGTACTTAGGGGGAGGGTCATGACGAGGGTCGGGGCGGGGGCGACGGCCATCTGAAACGGTGAGGAGGACAGGGAGATGGTCGCTACCAATAGGCTCCAGGACATCCACCGTAATGCGACCAAGGAGGTTGGGGGAGGAGAGAATAACATCGGGAGTGGAGTTGGATTCGGGACGGGTGTGCTGGGGGATGGGGATGAGGTCGCCTTGAAGGGAGGAGAGGAACCGATGCCACCGCCGTAACTGGGCAGCGGAGCGACTATGGATGTTGAGGTCGGCGGCGATCACATAGGAGGAGAAGGTACGGTCGATGTGGGAGAGGAAGTCGAAAGGAAGAGGGGCGTTGGGGCGGACATAGATGGTGGCACAGGTAATGGTAAGGCCGGGGAAGAAGAGACTAAGGATCAGGTGTTTGGTGGGGTCGGGAAGGAGAGGTTGGAGCCGAACGGGGATCTGGCAGTGGTGGCCAATGGCAACTCCACCACGCGCAACTGGGAGGGGATTATCGGAGCGGTGGAGGAGATAGGGGGAGGTGTGGATGGAGTGGTGGGGTTGGAGGAAGGTTTCATTGAGGAGGAAGGCATCCACACGGTGGGTAGCAAGGGTGTGCAGGAAGAGGTTCTTGTTGGCGGGAAGGGAGCGGATATTGTTGAAAGGATACGATGCTGTCGCGCCATGATAAGGACTTAAACGAGGGTGTCAAGGCGGGAGAAGGTGAAATGGGCCTGGTTATTGGAATAGGTGGCGTACATTTTAAGGTGGAATATGGAACGGGCGACGAGGGAGACCTGTTGTAAGGTGTGGGGGCGCTGAAAGGGATGGACGTTTTGGAGGACAATGGTGAGGAACCTGATGATGTCCTCAGCAGTGGGGGGGGGACGAAGGGAATTGCCAGGAGGGGTGGGGGCGTCCAGGGGACGGACAGGTACGGTGAGTTCAGGAGTGGTGGGAGGGGGTCGGGCTTTACACTTTTGGGAGTAGGTGGGGTGGGGGAGGCTGCAGGTATTACAGGATGGAGGGGATTGGAGGTTGGGGCACTGCCGGAGTAAGTGCGCTTGCCGACAATGCGGGCAGGTGGGGGCCTCGCGGCACTCTGCTGTTGGATGTGCATTGTAGTGCAGACATCTCTGGCAGCGCAGGGATTGAGGGGGGGAACGGGAGGGGTCGACCTTGTACCGCTGATTGAAGAGGAGGGCACCCTCCTTCAGGAGACGGTCAATGGAGGGGGCGTCCTCAGAGAAAACCCGCATAAGGCGGGTGGGGCCGGTCGCGTTGAAAATGCGGCGGACTGCCCGCACCTCCAGGGTGGGATGGGCCTTCAGCTCCGCCAGCACCTCCTCCTCCGTGATCGATGGCTAAGCCGAGTGATCACGGCGGTGAGGGTCGGCGGGCGACGCGGGGGTTGGGGTTGGCGGGTAGGAGATGGGGAGGGAGCAGGGGTGAGGGAGGCGTGAGGACCAAAACGGGTGATGGGGAGGCGCGAGAGGATGTCAGTATGGAGGGTTGGGCTGGGGGAGGAGATAAGGACAGAATCCCATCTGGGAGTAAGGAGAGAGATGGGGGCGCCAGGGAAATGTTGGCGGAGGAGGAGGGAGAGATTCCGGGCCTCGAGGAAGGAAGGATCGGGACGGGACAGGAGATATTTGTAGAGACCGGGTGGGGAGGAGGAAGAGGGAGCGGGGCCTGGTGGGGAGACGTCCATGGCATTTTGGGGTGGGGATGGGGGGCAGGGTGGAGCCTTTTTAGGAGCAGAGGAAGTGGAGGCGCCACTAGGGCGTTTGACAGCGGCAGATGGGCGGGTGGTGATATGAGGGACGGGAACGATGGGGAGGTGGTGGGAAGGGACAGGTCCCGGCACGGACGCAGCAGTCGGCGCCGGAGATAGTGACTGTGACGTTGCAGGCGAATGTGTCAGTGATGGTGATGGCGACGATGATGACGGAGGTGGCGGTGGTGGTGGCGGCGGTGATGGCGATGGCGATGGCGACGGGGAGAGCTGGGCGTGGGCAGTGGCCCGACGGGCCACCACCCTAGCCGGAGCTGCAGTGACAGGCTGGGGGAGTGGGGGGAAAGGATCAGAACGAGAGGAAGAAGCGGGAGAGGGGGCGACAAAGAGCGAGGGCGAAGGGATAGAGAGGAGGGGTGGGATGGAAGGAGGGGGGGTGGGACTGGGCACACCAAGTGATAGTGGTGGAGGCGGCGGAAGGGGACGTATACACGATGGCGGTGGTGGTAGTAGTGACGGTGGTGGTGGGGGCGGACATGACGACAAGAAGAAGAAAGAAAAAACACAGCACTAAAAGGACAGGACACACACTGGGAGACGACGGACGGCGACGGCGACGGCGACGGCGAGAGGCAGGGACGCTGCTGCCGCGGACGGGGCGGCGGCGGCGGCTGCTGCTGCTGCTGCTGGCTGGACTGCTGCTGGCTGGACTGCTGCTGCCACTGGAGGGCTGGCTGGCTGGCTGGCTGGCTGGCTGGCTGGCTGCGGGACCACTGCTGCAGGCCGGGACCGGGAACTGCTGCTGCTGCTGCTGCTGCTGCTGCTGCTGCTGGCTGGCTGGCGGGCACCTGGAACACCTACAAGTTGCTACGCCTCATTGACGTGCGTCTCGCGGGCCCCGAGGAATCGTTTCATGACGCTCCAGCACTCATTTAACTTTACGACTCTATATCTCAAAATTAACAAAAATGGACTTGTTCCACTATTGAAATAAGCCCTTCATATGCACACACAGCACATCGATCTCGTGAGGCACAAGGCTCTCATAACGAAGTACATCCGTCGGTCAACAGATGACACTAGGAAAAGTATGTTAACTGCGCTTTTTAGTTGCTACTTGCGACTCTTAGTTGCGATTTGTCACAGAAATCGCAGTTTGACTCGGTAGCGAATAGCGTAGTATGAACTTTGCTCAACAGATGGCAGTGCTCACTGCGCTTTTTAGTTGCTACTTGCGACTCTTAGTTGCGACTTGTCACGGAAATCGCAGTTAGACTCCATAGCGTACCGCAGAGATGGACGTAGTACGAACTATGACCCACAGATGGCACTGTTAACCGCGCTTTCTAGTTGCTACTTGCGACTCTTAGTTGCGACTTGTCACGGAAATCGCAGTTAGACTCCATAGCGTACCGCAGGGATGGACGTAGTACGATCTTTGGCCAACAGATGCCACTGTTAACCGCGCTTTTTAGTTGCTACTTGCGACTCTTAGTTGCGACTTGTCACTGAAATCGCAGAAAGCAGTGCTAAATTCGACCAATAGATGGCTCACGTCTGTCAATGTGAAATACTACTTGCGACTGCTAACTGTGACTGAAATCGCAGTTAGATTCTGTAAAGTTGCTACTGTGATATCTGTGACTTCTCAGTCACTGTGATTTCTAACAGATATGCGATTTCCTGCCCACCACTAGTAGACACTTTCCTTGAAAACCACGATTTTGACCTAATGTCATACAAAGTAGCAGCTAGATTTCGAACAGCCGGGCTTACAGAAGACAACCCATACCCTCTGATGTCCAGGCCTCACGGCGCAACCGCGAGGTCATCGCCGCTAGGTCGCTGCTGCAAACCAGCGTTAAGGCAAGAGCGTTTACTTCTTTCCCGAAAGTGTAACGGTGTGTCATTTACAAAGAACTGGTGCCGCTCTTTATCATTTACAAGGAAACTGTGTCGTTGCCGTATGCTAAGGTGCAAAATGCATGTTAAGCTAGTTACAATACATTGTGGCTTCCTTCTGTTCTGCTGGAGGTCGTATGCAAACTTTTACTACGTGCGAAGAGAAACGTGGCGACAGAAACAGACACCATAGCGTGTAAATTACACTAACAGAGTTACTGTGGCAGTGATATCTACACTAAAATTTAGTAGATAAGATGCCATAATTATTCTGGTGATCGTAAGCTTAATTACTTCGACAAAAATTTGATTCACTGAGACATAAATGACTCATTCACACAGAGAAAGTAAAATTATGTTCTACTATTATTTTTTAAAAAAGCTTCAAATATTTACCGAAAATTGTGAAAAAGAATATAATAGACATACAAATAATAATAATTAAAATATAATAACATAAAATAAATAATAGAAATTCAATAGGAGAAAAGAATATAAAATAAAAATAACGGCACTCGATATAGGCGTTCCGATATAAATATGTCGATATGTCGGCGTTGAATTTCTCGTCGTTGAAAATCGATATATTTTGGAAAGGATATCGATATTTTAGGAACAGCTCTAGATTTTATGGCCGCACTCCCTTACCGTTCGACAGCTGGAGTGATACTAGCGCCCCGTGGGGTGAGAAAGCAGTCACATGCGTATTAAGCATTGTCTTTTGTTTTTGGTTATTTTCTACTTACTTCAGGAAACAGCTGTTATATTTTTCGTTCCATGTATTAGCAAGTTATCGAGAGACGTGAAGTATCATGAAATACATGTGAAAACAGCCAAACCACACTGGTTCAATGATGTAAGTTATAACTAATTCATTAAGAAATTCTTTGGAATACGTGTATTTGCATCGTACTGCGCTGAAAGAAAGAGAATGTAAACGCATATGTCATGCACGAGTAGCACATATTTCTGTTGTTATTGCTGTGGGCACTTTCCAAGCCACTTAAAAAAATTTCATGGTGTCTAGTGATTTGCCCTTTCTAACACTTCACTCGACTTCCTAATACACAAGTATTTTTGTAATTGTAATTACTTTTGCTTCTAAAGTGCACGTGTTTCTTGCCGTTCGTGGCCCAGGTTTAGCAAATAATTCTTGAAATGAATTTTTCCATGTCGAGAAAAAGTTTTATTACTTCTGACATTTTCCCATAAGCTACAGTTGTGGGGGCTCATTTTTTACGTTAAATAATGTAGGTATTACATTCCATATACGTCTCCTACGTTCCACGTATACTGATGTGGCTGAAAACGTAGCGAATAAAACTCTGTTTTGTTGGGTAGATATAAGACATATCTCAGCAGAAGGTCAGCTCTTCCGGAGTTTACTAGGACTTTCTTGTTGCAGGAGAATCGTAAATAAACTGCCCTGTAATGTAGCGCTTCATACTGCCGAGGGTGCTTACAACAGAAACTCCCAATGGCAGCCCCATCAGATTTGGTGGCTCGGTGGATAGCCTGTCTAAAAATGAACGCAGAACAAGCATGGAAACAGGAAGAGAGTGTTCTGAACTGTGGAAAAAGAAAAAAATACGAATAGTGAATGGACAAGTGATTGACCTGAATAGCCACGGTGTTGTGGTTAAGTGGTCATGGTGTTGGACTATCAAGTAAACGGGTCATGTTCAAAACTCTCTCATGCCATTTACTTTTTTTTCCTTTTTTCAAAACATTATGAACTTTCTGTCCCGTCAATATTTCTTCTCTTTCTGTTGGCTAAGCAGTTGTCATACTATACGTTGGTTATAGAATATGATTCATGTGGTAAGAATACGGTACCGTCGATAGAAAACGTGAATAGTGAAAGCAGTTGAGATACGTCTCACACAAATGAAAACAACAAATAAACGGGTGTGAACTTGAAACGTCCCCTTTGAACAATTATTACAAAACTGTGCTTAAACTGACACACAATATTTTTAGCGCAACGCAATCTGACTTTCAAAAATCCCTACAAAAGAATGGCCCTGGCTAACATTAACCTATACCTTTCACAAATCACTTACCTCACAAAAATCTTCGTTACTCTAGCTACAGCAATACAGCGAGCGCCACTACTGCCAGCTAAATAAAGGATTCAAACTAACGAAGGCACTAACTACTGATATGCATAGTTAGCAAATGAAAGATTTTGATAGAGAACAATCAATGTATTTAATGGTCTCGTCCTGGAACCTATCCTGGGATACCGCTAGTAGTTTCCGATGCACGACTGCATGTTTACTGTAACCCTTGGACCTTCACATTGACGATGAAACACAGAAACGTCATTGGGAGAGAATACAAGAGGCACCATGCTGACTTCTGCCCAGGGGAGTAACGCTGCAAATGGTCTCGTCTTGGAACCTTTCCTGGGATTCCAGTAGTAGTTTCAGATGCACCACTACATGTTTACTGTAACCCTTCGTCCTTTACATTGACGATGAAACAAAGGAATTTCATCGGGATTGACTACAAGAAGCACCATGCTAACCTCTCTCCAGGGGAGTAACACTGCTAATGCTCTCGTCCTGGAACCTTTCCTGGGATTCCAGTAGTAGTTTCCAACGCACCACTGCATGTTTACTGTAACCCTTGGACCTTCACATTGACAATGAAACACAGAAATGTCATTGGGATTGAATACAAGAAGCACCATGCTAACTTGTGTCCAGGGCAGTAACACTGCTAATGGTCTCGTCCTGGAACCTTTCCTGGGATTACGATAGTAGTTTCCGATGCACCACTGCATGTTCACTGTAACCCTTGGACCTTCACATTGACGATGAAACACAGAAATGTCATTGGGAAAGAATACAAGAGGCACCATGCTGACTTCTGTCCAGGGGAGTAACGTTGCAAATGGTCTCGTCTTGGAACCTTTCCTGGGATTCCAGTAGTAGTTTCAGATGCACCACTGCATGTTTACTGTAACCCTTGGTCCTTTACATTGACGATGAAACAAAGGAATTTCATCAGGATTGAATACAAGAAGCATCATGCTAACCTCTCTCCAGGGGAGTAACACTGCTAATGCTCTCGTCCTGGAACCTTTCCTGGGAATCCAGTAGTAGTTTCCAATGCACCACTGCATGTTTACTGTAACCCTTGGACCTTCACATTGACAATGAAACACAGAAATGTCACTGGGATTGAATACAAGAAGTACCATGCTAACTTGTGTCCAGGGGAGTGACACTGCTAATGGTCTCGTCCTGGAACCATTCCTGGGATTCTGGTAGTAGTTTCCGATGCACCACTGCATGTTTACTGTAACCCTTGGTCCTTTACATTGACGATGAAACAAAGGAATTTCATCAGCATTGAATACAAGAGGCACCATGCTGACTTCTGTCCAGGGGAGTAACACTGCTAATGGTCTCGTGCTGGAACCTTTCCTGGGACTCCGGTAGTAGTCTCCGATGCACCACTGCATGTTTACTGTAACCCTTGGACCTTCACATTGGCGATGAAACACAGAAATGTCATTGGGATGAATACAAGAAGCACCATGCTAACTTGTGTCCAGGGGAGTAACACTGCTAATGGTCTCGTCCTGGAACCATTCCTGGGATTCTGGTAGTAGTTTCCGATGCACCACTGCATGTTTACTGTAACCCTTGGTCCTTTACACTGACGATGAAACAAAGGAATTTCATCAGGATTGAATACAAGAGGCACCATGCTGACTTCTGTCCAGGGGAGTAACACTGCAAATAGTCTCGTCTTGGAACCTTTCCTGGGATTCCAGTAGTAGTTTCAGATGCACCACTGCATGTTTATTGTAACCCTTGGACCTTCGCATTGACGATGAAACACAGAAATGTCTTTGGGATTGAATACAAGTGGCAGCATCCTAACTTCTCTCCAGAGGAGTATCACTGCTAATGGTCTCGTCTTGGAACCTTTCCTGGGATTCCGGTAGTAGTTTCCGATGCACCACTGCATGTTTACTGTAACCCTTGCACCATCACATTGACGATGAAACACAGAAATGTCATTGGGATGAATACAAGAAGCACCATGCTAACTTGTGTCCAGGGGAGTAACACTGCTAATGGTCTCGTTCTGGAACCATTCCTGGGATTGTCGTAGTAGTTTCCGATGCACCACTGCATGTTTACTGTAACCCTTGGACCTTCACATTGACGATGAAACACAGAAATGTCATTGGGAAAGAATACAAGAGGCACCATGCTGACTTCTATCCAGGGGAGTAACGCTGCAAATGGTCTCGTCATGGAACCTTTCCTGGGATTCCAGTAGTAGTTTCAGAAGCACCACTGCATTTTTAATGTAACCCTTGGTCCTTTACATTGACGATGAAACAAAGGAATTTCGTCGGGATTGAATACAAGAGTCACCATGCTGACTTCTGTGCAGTGGAGCAACACTGCTAATGGTCTCGTCCTGGAACCTTTCCTGGGATTCCGGTAGTAGTTTCCAATGCACCACTGCATGTTTACTGTAACCCTTGGACCTTCACATTAACGATGAAACACAGAAATGTCATTGGGATTGAATACAAGAAGCACAATGCTAACTTGTGTCCAGGGGAGTAACACTGCTAATGGTCTCGTGTTGGAACCTTTCCTGGGTTTCCAGTAGTAGTTTCCGATGCACCACTGCATGTTTACTGTAACCCTTGGACCTTCACATTGACGATGAATCACAGAAATGTCTATGGGATTGAATACAAGAGGCACCATCCTAACTTCTGTCCTGTGGAGTAACACTGCTAATGGTCACGTGTTGGAACCTTTCCTGGGATTCCGGTAGTAGTCTCCGATGCACTACTGCATGTTTACTGTAACCCTTGGACCTTCACATTGGCGATGAAACACAGAAATGTCATTGGGATAAAATACAAGAGGCACCATGTTAACTTCTGTCGAAGGGAGTAACACTGCTAATGGTCTCGTGTTGGAACCTTTCCTGGGATTCCGGTAGTAGTTTCCGATGCACACTGCATGTTTACTGTAACCCTTGGACCTTCACATTGACGATGAAACAAATAAATTTCATCTGGATTGAACATAAGAGGTACCATACTAGCTTCTGTCCAGGGGAGTAACACTGCAAATAGTCTCGTCTTGGAACGTTTCCTGGGATTCCAGTAGTAGTTTCCGATGCACCACTGTGTGTTTACTGTAACCCGTGGACCTTCACATTGACGATGAAATAAAGAAATTTCATCGGGATTGAATACAAGTGGCACCATGCTAACTTCTGTCCAGCGAGTAACGCTGGAATTGGTCTCGTCTTGGAACGTTTCCTGGGGTTCCAGTAGTAGTTTCCGATGCACCACTGGATGTTTACTGTAACGGCTGGACCTTCACATTGACGATGAAACAAATAAATTTCATCGGGATTGAATATAAGAGGTACCATACTAGCTTCTGTCCAGGGGAGTAACACTGCTAATGGTCTCGTGTTGGAACCTTTCCTGGGATTCCGGTAGTAGTTTCCGATGCACCACTGCATGTTTACTGTAACCCTTGGACCTTCACATTGACGATGAAACACAGAAATGTCTTTGGGATTGAATACAAGAGGCACCACGCTAACTTCTATTCATTGGAGTAACACTGCTAATGTTCTCGTCCTGTAACCTTTCCTGGGATTCCGGTAATAGTTTCAGATGCACCACTGCATGTTTACTGTAACCCTTGGACCTTCACACATTGACGATGAAACTCAGAAATGTCCTTGGGATTGAATAGATGGGGCACCATGCTAACGTCTGTTCAGGGGAGTAACACTGCTAATGGTCTCGCCGTGGAACCTTTCCTGGGATTCTGGTAGTAGTTTCCAATGCACCCCTCATGTTTACTGTAACCCTTCGACCTTCACATTGACGATGAAACACAGAAATGTCATTGGGAGAGAATACAAGAGGCACCATGCTGACTTCTGCCCAGGGGAGTAACGCTGCAAATGGTCTCGTCTTGGAACCTTTCCTGGGATTCCAGTAGTAGTTTCAGATGCACCACTGCATGTTTACTGTAACCCTTAGTCCTTTACATTGACGATGAAACAAAGGAATTTCATCGGGATTGAATACAAGAAGCACCATGCTAACCTCTCTCCAGGGGAGTAACACTGCTAATGCTCTCGTCCTGGAACCTTTCCTGGGATTCCAGTAGTAGTTTCCAATGCACCACTGCATGTTTACTGTAACCCTTGGACCTTCACATTGACAATGAAACACAGAAATGTCATTGGGATTGAATACAAGAAGCACCATGCTAACTTGTGTCCAGGGCAGTAACACTGCTAATGGTCTCGTCCTGGAACCTTTCCTGGGATTACGATAGTAGTTTCCGATGCACCACTGCATGTTCACTGTAACCCTTGGACCTTCACATTGACGATGAAACACAGAAATGTCATTGGGAAAGAATACAAGAGGCACCATGCTGACTTCTGTCCAGGGGAGTAACGTTGCAAATGGTCTCGTCTTGGAACCTTTCCTGGGATTCCAGTAGTAGTTTCAGATGCACCACTGCATGTTTACTGTAACCCTTGGTCCTTTACATTGACGATGAAACAAAGGAATTTCATCAGGATTGAATACAAGAAGCATCATGCTAACCTCTCTCCAGGGGAGTAACACTGCTAATGCTCTCGTCCTGGAACCTTTCCTGGGAATCCAGTAGTAGTTTCCAATGCACCACTGCATGTTTACTGTAACCCTTGGACCTTCACATTGACAATGAAACACAGAAATGTCACTGGGATTGAATACAAGAAGTACCATGCTAACTTGTGTCCAGGGGAGTGACACTGCTAATGGTCTCGTCCTGGAACCATTCCTGGGATTCTGGTAGTAGTTTCCGATGCACCACTGCATGTTTACTGTAACCCTTGGTCCTTTACATTGACGATGAAACAAAGGAATTTCATCAGGATTGAATACAAGAGGCACCATGCTGACTTCTGTCCAGGGGAGTAACACTGCTAATGGTCTCGTGCTGGAACCTTTCCTGGGACTCCGGTAGTAGTCTCCGATGCACCACTGCATGTTTACTGTAACCCTTGGACCTTCACATTGGCGATGAAACACAGAAATGTCATTGGGATGAATACAAGAAGCACCATGCTAACTTGTGTCCAGGGGAGTAACACTGCTAATGGTCTCGTCCTGGAACCATTCCTGGGATTCCGGTAGTAGTTTCCGATGCACCACTGCATGTTTACTGTAACCCTTGGTCCTTTACACTGACAATGAAACAAAGGAATTTCATCAGGATTGAATACAAGAGGCACCATGCTGACTTCTGTCCAGGGGAGTAACACTGCAAATAGTCTCGTCTTGGAACCTTTCCTGGGATTCCAGTAGTAGTTTCAGATGCACCACTGCATGTTTATTGTAACCCTTGGACCTTCGCATTGACGATGAAACACAGAAATGTCTTTGGGATTGAATACAAGTGGCAGCATCCTAACTTCTCTCCAGAGGAGTATCACTGCTAATGGTCTCGTCTTGGAACCTTTCCTGGGATTCCGGTAGTAGTTTCCGATGCACCACTGCATGTTTACTGTAACCCTTGCACCATCACATTGACGATGAAACACAGAAATGTCATTGGGATGAATACAAGAAGCACCATGCTAACTTGTGTCCAGGGGAGTAACACTGCTAATGGTCTCGTTCTGGAACCATTCCTGGGATTGTCGTAGTAGTTTCCGATGCACCACTGCATGTTTACTGTAACCCTTGGACCTTCACATTGACGATGAAACACAGAAATGTCATTGGGAAAGAATACAAGAGGCACCATGCTGACTTCTATCCAGGGGAGTAACGCTGCAAATGGTCTCGTCATGGAACCTTTCCTGGGATTCCAGTAGTAGTTTCAGAAGCACCACTGCATTTTTAATGTAACCCTTGGTCCTTTACATTGACGATGAAACAAAGGAATTTCGTCGGGATTGAATACAAGAGTCACCATGCTGACTTCTGTGCAGTGGAGCAACACTGCTAATGGTCTCGTCCTGGAACCTTTCCTGGGATTCCGGTAGTAGTTTCCAATGCACCACTGCATGTTTACTGTAACCCTTGGACCTTCACATTAACGATGAAACACAGAAATGTCATTGGGATTGAATACAAGAAGCACAATGCTAACTTGTGTCCAGGGGAGTAACACTGCTAATGGTCTCGTGTTGGAACCTTTCCTGGGTTTCCAGTAGTAGTTTCCGATGCACCACTGCATGTTTACTGTAACCCTTGGACCTTCACATTGACGATGAATCACAGAAATGTCTATGGGATTGAATACAAGAGGCACCATCCTAACTTCTGTCCTGTGGAGTAACACTGCTAATGGTCTCGTGTTGGAACCTTTCCTGGGATTCCGGTAGTAGTCTCCGATGCACTACTGCATGTTTACTGTAACCCTTGGACCTTCACATTGGCGATGAAACACAGAAATGTCATTGGGATAAAATACAAGAGGCACCATGTTAACTTCTGTCGAAGGGAGTAACACTGCTAATGGTCTCGTGTTGGAACCTTTCCTGGGATTCCGGTAGTAGTTTCCGATGCACACTGCATGTTTACTGTAACCCTTGGACCTTCACATTGACGATGAAACAAATAAATTTCATCTGGATTGAACATAAGAGGTACCATACTAGCTTCTGTCCAGGGGAGTAACACTGCAAATAGTCTCGTCTTGGAACGTTTCCTGGGATTCCAGTAGTAGTTTCCGATGCACCACTGTGTGTTTACTGTAACCCGTGGACCTTCACATTGACGATGAAATAAAGAAATTTCATCGGGATTGAATACAAGTGGCACCATGCTAACTTCTGTCCAGGGAGTAACGCTGGAATTGGTCTCGTCTTGGAACGTTTCCTGGGATTCCAGTAGTAGTTTCCGATGCACCACTGGATGTTTACTGTAACGGCTGGACCTTCACATTGACGATGAAACAAATAAATTTCATCGGGATTGAATATAAGAGGTACCATACTAGCTTCTGTCCAGGGGAGTAACACTGCTAATGGTCTCGTGTTGGAACCTTTCCTGGGATTCCGGTAGTAGTTTCCGATGCACCACTGCATGTTTACTGTAACCCTTGGACCTTCACATTGACGATGAAACACAGAAATGTCTTTGGGATTGAATACAAGAGGCACCACGCTAACTTCTATTCATTGGAGTAACACTGCTAATGTTCTCGTCCTGTAACCTTTCCTGGGATTCCGGTAATAGTTTCAGATGCACCACTGCATGTTTACTGTAACCCTTGGACCTTCACACATTGACGATGAAACTCAGAAATGTCCTTGGGATTGAATAGATGGGGCACCATGCTAACGTCTGTTCAGGGGAGTAACACTGCTAATGGTCTCGCCCTGGAACCTTTCCTGGGATTCTGGTAGTAGTTTCCAATGCACCCCTCATGTTTACTGTAACCCTTCGACCTTCACATTGACGATGAAACACAGAAATGTCATTGGGAGAGAATACAAGAGGCACCATGCTGACTTCTGCCCAGGGGAGTAACGCTGCAAATGGTCTCGTCTTGGAACCTTTCCTGGGATTCCAGTAGTAGTTTCAGATGCACCACTGCATGTTTACTGTAACCCTTCGTCCTTTACATTGACGATGAAACAAAGGAATTTCATCGGGATTGAATACAAGAAGCACCATGCTAACCTCTCTCCAGGGGAGTAACACTGCTAATGCTCTCGTCCTGGAACCTTTCCTGGGATTCCAGTAGTAGTTTCCAATGCACCACTGCATGTTTACTGTAACCCTTGGACCTTCACATTGACAATGAAACACAGAAATGTCATTGGGATTGAATACAAGAAGCACCATGCTAACTTGTGTCCAGGGGAGTGACACTGCTAATGGTCTCGTCCTGGAACCCTTCCCGGGATTCTGGTAGTAGTTTCCGATGCACCACTGCATGTTTACTGTAACCCTTGGACCTTCACATTGACGATGAAACACAGAAATGTCATTGGGATTGAATACAAGAGGCACCATGCTGACTTCTGTCCAGGGGAGTAACGCTGCAAATAGTCTCGTCTTGGAACCTTTCCTGGGATTCCAGTAGTAGTTTCAGATGCACCACTGCATGTTTATTGTAAACCTTGGACCTTCACATTGACGATGAAACACAGAAATGTCATTGGGATTGAATACAAGAGGCACCATGCTGACTTCTGTCCAGGGGAGTAACGCTGCAAATAGTCTCGTCTTGGAACCTTTCCTGGGATTCCAGTAGTAGTTTCAGATGCACCACTGCATGTTTATTGTAACCCTTGGACCTTCGCATTGACGATGAAACACAGAAATGTCTTTGGGATTGAATACAAGTGGCACCATCCTAACTTCTCTCCAGAAGAGTATCACTGCTAATGGTCTCGTCTTGGAACCTTTCCTGGGACTCCGGTAGTAGTTTCCGATGCACCACTGCATGTTTACTGTAACCCTTGCACCATCACATTGACGATGGAACACAGAAATGTCATTGGGATGAATACGAGAAGCACCATGCTAACTTGTGTCCAGGGGAGTAACACTGCTAATGGTCCCGTCCTGGAACCATTCCTGGGATTCTGGTAGTAGTTTCCGATGCACCACTGCATGTTTACTGTAACCCTTGGACCTTCACATTGACGATGAAACACAGAAATGTCATTGGGAAAGAATACAAGAGGCACCATGCTGACTTCTATCCAGGGGAGTAACGCTGCAAATGGTCTCGTCATGGAGCCTTTCCTGGGATTCCAGTAGTAGTTTCAGAAGCACCACTGCATTTTTAATGTAACCCTTGGTCCTTTACATTGACGATGAAACAAAGGAATTTCATCAGGATTGAGTACAAGAGGCACCATGCTGACTTCTGTCCAGTGGAGCAACACTGCTAATGGTCCCGTCCTGGAACCTTTCCTGGGATTCTGGTAGTAGTTTCCAATGCACCAATGCATGTTTACTGTAACCCGTGGACCTTCACATTAACGATGAAACACAGAAATGTCATTGGGATTGAATACAAGAAGCACAATGCTAACTTGTGTCCAGGGGAGTAAAACTGCTAATGGTCTCGTGTTGGAACCTTTCCTGGGTTTCCAGTAGTAGCTTCCGATGTACCACTGCATGTGTACTGTAACCCTTGGACCTTCACATTGACGATGAATCACAGAAATGTCTATTGGATTGAATACAAGAGGCACCATGCTAACTTTTGTCCAGGGGAGTAACACTGCTAATGGTCTCGTGTTGGAACCTTTCCTGGGATTCCGGTAGTAGTCTCCGATGCACCACTGCATGTTTACTGTAACCCTTGTACCTTCACATTGGCGATGAAACACAGAAATGTCATTGGGATGAATACAAGAAGCACCATGCTAACTTGTGTCCAGGGGAGTAACACTGCTAATGGTCTCGTCCTGGAACCATTCCTGGGATTCTGGTAGTAGTTTCAGATGCACCACTGCATGTTTACTGTAACCCTTCGTCCTTTACATTGACGATGAAACAAAGGAATTTCATCGGGATTGAATACAAGAGGCACCATGCTGACTTCTGTCCAGTGGAGCAACACTGCTAATGGTCTCGTCCTGGAACCTTTCCTGGGATTCCGGTAGTAGTTTCCAATGCACCACTGCATGTTTACTGTAACCCTTGGACATCCACATTAACGATGAAACACAGAAATGTCATTGGGATTGAATACAAGAAGCACAATGCTAACTTGTGTCCAGGGGAGTAACACTGCTAATGGTCTCGTGTTGGAACCTTTCCTGGGTTTCCAGTAGTAGTTTCCGATGCACCACTGCATGTTTACTGTAACCCTTGGACCTTCACATTGACGATGAATCACAGAAATGTCTATGGGATTGAATACAAGAGGCACCATGCTAACTTCTGTCCAGGGGAGTAACACTGCTAATGGTCTCGTGTTGGAACCTTTCCTGGGATTCCGGTAGTAGTCTCCGATGCACCACTGCATGTTTACTGTAACCCTTGGTCGTTTACATTGACGATGAAACAAAGGAATTTCATCAGAATTGAATACAAGAGGCACCATGCTGACTTCTGTCCAGGGGAGTAACGCTGCAAATAGTCTCGTCTTGTAACCTTTCCTGGGATTCCAGTAGTAGTTTCAGATGCACCACTGCATGTTTATTGTAACCCTTGGACCTTCGCATTGACGATGAAACACAGAAATGTCTTTGGGATTGAATACAAGTGGCACCATCCTAACTTCTCTCCAGAGGAGTATCACTGCTAATGGTCTCGTCTTGGAACCTTTCCTGGGATTCCGGTAGTAGTTTCCGATGCACCACTGCATGTTTACTGTAACCCTTGGACCTTCACATTGACGATGAATCACAGAAATGTCTATGGGATTGAATACAAGAGGCACCATGCTAACTTCTGTCCAGGGGAGTAACACTGCTAATGGTCTCGTGTTGGAACCTTTCCTGGGATTCCGGTAGTAGTCTCCGATGCACCACTGCATGTTTACTGTAACCCTTGGACCTTCACATTGGCGATTAAACACAGAAACGTCATTGGGATGAATACAAGAAGCACCATGCTAACTTGTGTCCAGGGAAGTAACACTGCTAATGGTCTCGTCCTGGAACCATTCCTGGGATTCTCGTAGTAGTTTCCGATGCACCACTGCATGTTTACTGTAACCCTTGGTCCTTTACATTGACGATGAAACAAAGGAATTTCATCAGGATTGAATACAAGAGGCACGATGCTGACTACTGTCCAGGGGACTAACGGTGCAAATAGTCTCGTCTTGTAACCTTTCCTGGGATTCCAGTAGTAGTTTCAGATGCACCACTGCATGTTTATTGTAACCCTTGGACCTTCGCATTGACGATGAAACACAGAAATGTCTTTGGGATTGAATACAAGTGGCACCATCCTAACTTCTCTCCAGAGGAGTATCACTGCTAATGGTCTCGTCTTGGAACCTTTCCTGGGATTCCGGTAGTAGTTTCCGATGCACCACTGCATGTTTACTGTAACCCTTGTACCATCACATTAAAGATGAAACACAGAAATGTCATTGGGATGAATACAAGAAGCACCATGCTAACTTGTGTCCATGGGAGTAACACTGCTAATGGTCTCGTCCTGGAACCATTCCTGGGATTCTGGTAGTAGTTTCAGATGCACCACTGCATGTTTACTGTAACCCTTCGTCCTTTACATTGACGATGAAACAAAGGTATTTCATCGGGATTGAATACAAGAGGCACCATGCTGACTTCTGTCCAGTGGAGCAACACTGCTAATGGTCTCGTCCTGGAACCTTTCCTGGGATTCCGGTAGTAATTTCCAATGCACCACTGCATGTTTACTGTAACCCTTGGACCTTCACATTAACGATGGAACACATAAATGTCATTGGGATTGAATACAAGAAGCACAATGCTAACTTGTGTCCAGGGGAGTAACACTGCTAATGGTCTCGTGTTGGAACCTATCCTGGGTTTCCAGTAGTAGTTTCCGATGCACCACTGCATGTTTACTGTAACCCTTGGACCTTCACATTGACGATGAATCACAGAAATGTCTATGGGATTGAATACAAGAGGCACCATGCTAACTTCTGTCCAGGGGAGTAACACTGCTAATGGTCTCGTGTTGGAACCTTTCCTGGGATTCCGGTAGTAGTCTCCGATGCACCACTGCATGTTTACTGTAACCCTTGGACCTTCACATTGGCGATTAAACACAGAAATGTCATTGGGATGAATACAAGAAGCACCATACTAACTTGTGTCCAGGGAAGTAACACTGCTAATGGTCTCGTCCTGGAACCATTCCTGGGATTCTCGTAGTAGTTTCCGATGCACCACTGCATGTTTACTGTAACCCTTGGTGCTTTACATTGACGATGAAACAAAGGAATTTCATCAGGATTGAATACAAGAGGCACGATGCTGACTTCTGTCCAGGGGACTAACGCTGCAAATAGTCTCGTCTTGGAACCTTTCCTGGGATTCCAGTAGTAGTTTCAGATGCACCACTGCATGTTTATTGTAACCCTTGGACCTTCGCATTGACGTTGAAACACAGAAATGTCTTTGGGATTGAATACAAGTGGCACCATCCTAACTTCTCTCCATAGGAGTATCACTGCTAATGGTCTCGTCTTGGAACCTTTCCTGGGATTCCAGTAGTAGTTTCCGATGCACCACTACATGTTTACTGTAACCCTTGCACCATCACATTGACGATGAAACACAGAAATGTCATTGGGATGAATACAAGAAGCACCATGCTAACTTGTGTCCAGGGGAGTAACACTGCTAATGGTCTCGTACTGAAACCATTCCTGGGATTCTGGTAGTTGTTTCCGATGCACCACTGCATGTTTACTGTAACCCTTGGACCTTCACATTGACGATGAAACACAGAAATGTCATTGGGAAAGAATACAAGAGGCACCATGCTGACTTCTATCCAGGGGAGTAACGCTGCAAATGGTCTCGTCATGGAACCTTTCCTGGGATTCCAGTAGTAGTTTCAGAAGCACCACTGCATTTTTAATGTAACCCTTGGTCCTTTACATTGACGATGAAACAAAGGAATTTCGTCGGGATTGAATACAAGAGTCACCATGCTGACTTCTGTGCAGTGGAGCAACACTGCTAATGGTCTCGTCCTGGAACCTTTCCTGGGATTCCGGTAGTAGTTTCCAATGCACCACTGCATGTTTACTGTAACCCTTGGACCTTCACATTAACGATCAAACACAGAAATGTCATTGGGAGAGAATACAAGAGGCACCATGCTGACTTCTGCCCAGGGGAGTAACGCTGCAAATGGTCTCGTGTTGGAACCTTTCCTGGGATTCCGGTAGTAGTTTCCGATGCACACTGCATGTTTACTGTAACCCTTGGACCTTCACATTGACGATGAATCAAATAAATTTCATCTGGATTGAACATAAGAGGTACCATACTAGCTTCTGTCCAGGGGAGTAACACTGCAAATAGTCTCGTCTTGGAACGTTTCCTGGGAATTTAGTAGTAGTTTCCGATGCACCACTGTGTGTTTACTGTAACCCGTGGACCTTCACATTGACGATGAAATAAAGAAATTTCATCGGGATTGAATACAAGTGGCACCATGCTAACTTCTGTCCAGGGAGTAACGCTGGAATTGGTCTCGTCTTGGAACGTTTCCTGGGATTCCAGTAGTAGTTTCCGATGCACCACTGGATGTTTACTGTAACGGCTGGACCTTCACATTGACGATGAAACAAATAAATTTCATCGGGATTGAATATAAGAGGTACCATGCTAACGTCTGTTCAGGGGAGTAACACTGCTAATGGTCTCGCCCTGGAACCTTTCCTGGGATTCTGGTAGTAGTTTCCAATGCACCCCTCATGTTTACTGTAACCCTTCGACCTTCACATTGACGATGAAACACAGAAATGTCATTGGGAGAGAATACAAGAGGCACCATGCTGACTTCTGCCCAGGGGAGTAACGCTGCAAATGGTCTCGTCTTGGAACCTTTCCTGGGATTTCAGTAGTAGTTTCAGATGCACCACTGCATGTTTACTGTAACCCTTCGTCCTTTACATTGACGATGAAACAAAGGAATTTCATCGGGATTGAATACAAGAAGCACCATGCTAACCTCTCTCCAGGGGAGTAACACTGCTAATGCCCTCGTCCTGGAACCTTTCCTGGGATTCCAGTAGTAGTTTGCAATGCACCACTGCATGTTTACTGTAACCCTTGGACCTTCACATTGACGATGAAACACAGAAATGTCATTGGGATTGAATACAAGAGGCACCATGCTGACTTCTGTCCAGGGGAGTAACGCTGCAAATAGTCTCGTCTTGGAACCTTTCCTGGGATTCCAGTAGTAGTTTCAGATGCACCACTGCATGTTTATTGTAAACCTTGGACCTTCACATTGACGATGAAACACAGAAATGTCATTGGGATTGAATACAAGAGGCACCATGCTGACTTCTGTCCAGGGGAGTAACGCTGCAAATAGTCTCGTCTTGGAACCTTTCCTGGGATTCCAGTAGTAGTTTCAGATGCACCACTGCATGTTTATTGTAACCCTTGGACCTTCGCATTGACGATGAAACACAGAAATGTCTTTGGGATTGAATACAAGTGGCACCATCCTAACTTCTCTCCAGAAGAGTAACACTGCTAATGGTCTCGTCTTGGAACCTTTCCTGGGATTCCGGTAGTAGTTTCCGATGCACCACTGCATGTTTACTGTAACCCTTGCACCATCACATTGACGATGGAACACAGAAATGTCATTGGGATGAATACGAGAAGCACCATGCTAACTTGTGTCCAGGGGAGTAACACTGCTAATGGTCCCGTCCTGGAACCATTCCTGGGATTCTGGTAGTAGTTTCCGATGCACCACTGCATGTTTACTGTAACCCTTGGACCTTCACATTGACGATGAAACACAGAAATGTCATTGGGAAAGAATACAAGAGGCACCATGCTGACTTCTATCCAGGGGAGTAACGCTGCAAATGGTCTCGTCATGGAGCCTTTCCTGGGATTCCAGTAGTAGTTTCAGAAGCACCACTGCATTCTTAATGTAACCCTTGGTCCTTTACATTGATGATGAAACAAAGGAATTTCATCAGGATTGAGTACAAGAGGCACCATGCTGACTTCTGTCCAGTGGAGCAACACTGCTAATGGTCCCGTCCTGGAACCTTTCCTGGGATTCTGGTAGTAGTTTCCAATGCACCAATGCATGTTTACTGTAACCCTTGGACCTTCACATTAACGATGAAACACAGAAATGTCATTGGGATTGAATACAAGAAGCACAATGCTAACTTGTGTCCAGGGGAGTAAAACTGCTAATGGTCTCGTGTTGGAACCTTTCCTGGGTTTCCAGTAGTAGTTTCCGATGTACCACTGCATGTGTACTGTAACCCTTGGACCTTCACATTGACGATGAATCACAGAAATGTCTATGGGATTGAATACAAGAGGCACCATGCTAACTTTTGTCCAGGGGAGTAACACTGCTAATGGTCTCGTGTTGGAACCTTTCCTGGGATTGCGGTAGTAGTCTCCGATGCACCACTGCATGTTTACTGTAACCCTTGTACCTTCACATTGGCGATGAAACACAGAAATGTCATTGGGATGAATACAAGAAGCACCATGCTAACTTGTGTCCAGGGGAGTAACACTGCTAATGGCCTCGTCCTGGAACCATTCCTGGGATTCTGGTAGTAGTTTCAGATGCACCACTGCATGTTTAGTGTAACCCTTCGTCCTTTACATTGACGATGAAACAAAGGAATTTCATCGGGATTGAATACAAGAGGCACCATTCTGACTTCTGTCCAGTGGAGCAACACTGCTAATGGTCTCGTCCTGGAACCTTTCCTGGGATTCCGGTAGTAGTTTCCAATGCACCACTGCATGTTTACTGTAACCCTTGGACATCCACATTAACGATGAAACACAGAAATGTCATTGGGATTGAATACAAGAAGCACAATGCTAACTTGTGTCCAGGGGAGTAACACTGCTAATGGTCTCGTGTTGGAACCTTTCCTGGGTTTCCAGTAGTAGTTTCCGATGCACCACTGCATGTTTACTGTAACCCTTGGACCTTCACATTGAGGATGAATCACAGAAATGTCTATGGGATTGAATACAAGAGGCACCATGCTAACTTCTGTCCAGGGGAGTAACACTGCTAATGGTCTCGTGTTGGAACCTTTCCTGGGATTCCGGTAGTAGTTTCCGATGCACCACTGCATGTTTACTGTAACCCTTGGTCGTTTACATTGACGATGAAGCAAAGGAATTTCATCAGGATTGAATACAAGAGGCACCATGCTGACTTCTGTCCAGGGGAGTAACGCTGCAAATAGTCTCGTCTTGTAACCTTTCTTGGGATTCCAGTAGTAGTTTCAGATGCACCACTGCATGTTTATTGTAACCCTTGGACCTTCGCATTGACGATGAAACACAGAAATGTCTTTGGGATTGAATACAAGTGGCACCATCCTAACTTCTCTCCAGAGGAGTATCACTGCTAATGGTCTCGTCTTGGAACCTTTCCTGGGATTCCGGTAGTAGTTTCCGATGCACCACTGCATGTTTACTGTAACCCTTGCACCATCACATTAACGATGAAACACAGAAATGTCATTGGGATGAATACAAGAAGCACCATGCTAACATGTGTCCATGGGAGTAACACTGCTAATGGTCTCGTCCTGGAACCATTCCTGGGATTCTGGTAGTAGTTTCAGATGCACCACTGCATGTTTACTGTAACCCTTCGTCCTTTACATTGACGATGAAACAAAGGAATTTCATCGGGATTGAATACAAGAGGCACCATGCTGACTTCTGTCCAGTGGAGCAACACTGCTAATGGTCTCGTCCTGGAACCTTTCCTGGGATTCCGTTAGTAGTTTCCAATGCACCACTGCATGTTTACTGTAACCCTTGGACCTTCACATTAACGATGAAACACAGAAATGTCATTGGGATTGAATACAAGAAGCACAATGCTAACTTGTGTCCAGGGGAGTAACACTGCTAATGGTCTCGTGTTGGAACCTATCCTGGGTTTCCAGTAGTAGTTTCCGATGCACCACTGCATGTTTACTGTAACCCTTGGACCTTCACATTGACGATGAATCACAGAAATGTCTATGGGATTGAATACAAGAGGCACCATGCTAACTTCTGTCCAGGGGAGTAACACTGCTAATGGTCTCGTGTTGGAACCTTTCCTGGGATTCCGGTAGTAGTCTCCGATGCACCACTGCATGTTTACTGTAACCCTTGGACCTTCACATTGGCGATTAAACACAGAAATGTCATTGGGATGAATACAAGAAGCACCATGCTAACTTGTGTCCAGGGAAGTAACACTGCTAATGGTCTCGTCCTGGAACCATTCCTGGGATTCTCGTAGTAGTTTCCGATGCACCACTGCATGTTTACTGTAACCCTTGGTCCTTTACATTGACGATGAAACAAAGGAATTTCATCAGGATTGAATACAAGAGGCACGATGCTGACTTCTGTCCAGGGGACTAACGCTGCAAATAGTCTCGTCTTGGAACCTTTCCTGGGATTCCAGTAGTAGTTTCAGATGCACCACTGCATGTTTATTGTAACCCTTGGACCTTCGCATTGACGTTGAAACATAGAAATATCTTTGGGATTGAATACAAGTGGCACCATCCTAAGTTCTCTCCAGAGGAGTATCACTGCTAATGGTCTCGTCTTGGAACCTTTCCTGGGATTCCAGTAGTAGTTTCCGATGCACCACTGCATGTTTACTGTAACCCTTGCACCATCACATTGACGATGAAACACAGAAATGACATTGGGATGAATACAAGAAGCACCATGCTAACTTGTGTCCAGGGGAGTAACACTGCTAATGGTCTCGTACTGAAACCATTCCTGGGATTCTGGTAGTAGTTTCCGATGCACCACTGCATGTTCACTGTAACCCTTGGACCTTCACATTGACGATGAAACACAGAAATGTCATTGGGAAAGAATACAAGAGGCACCATGCTGACTTCTATCCAGGGGAGTAACGCTGCAAATGGTCTCGTCATGGAACCTTTCCTGGGATTCCAGTAGTAGTTTCAGAAGCACCACTGCATTTTTAATGTAACCCTTGGTCCTTTACATTGACGAAGAAACAAAGGAATTTCATCGGGATTGAATACAAGAGGCACCATGCTGACTTCTGTCCAGTGGAGCAACACTGCTAATGGGTATCGTCCTGGAACCTTTCCTGGGATTCCGGTAGTAGTTTCCAATGCACCACTGCATGTTTACTGTAACCCTTGGACCTTCACATTAACGATGAAACACAGAAATGTCATTGGGATTGAATACAAGAAGCACAATGCTAACTTGTGTCCAGGGGAGTGACACTGCTAATGGTCTCGTGTTGGAACCTTTCCTGGGTTTCCAGTAGTAGTTTCCGATGCACCACTGCATGTTTACTGTAACCCTTGGACCTTCACATTGACGATGAATCACAGAAATGTCTATGGTATTGAATACAAGAGGCACCATGCTAACTTCTGTCCAGTGGAGCAACACTGCTAATGGTCTCGTGTTGGAACCTTTCCTGGGATTCCGGTAGTAGTTTCCGATGCACCACTGTGTGTTTACTGTAACCCGTGGACCTTCACATTGACGATGAAATAAAGAAATTTCATCGGGATTGAATACAAGTGGCACCATGCTAACTTCTGTCCAGGGAGTAACGCTGGAATTGGTCTCGTCTTGGAACGTTTCCTGGGATTCCAGTAGTAGTTTCCGATGCACCACTGGATGTTTACTGTAACGGCTGGACCTTCACATTGACGATGAAACAAATAAATTTCATCGGGATTGAATATAAGAGGTACCATACTAGCTTCTGTCCAGGGGAGTAACACTGCTAATGGTCTCGTGTTGGAACCTTTCCTGGGATTCCGGTAGTAGTTTCCGATGCACCACTGCATGTTTACTGTAACCCTTGGACCTTCACATTGACGATGAAACACAGAAATGTCTTTGGGATTGAATACAAGAGGCACCATGCTAACTTCTATCCAGGGGAGTAACGCTGCAAATGGTCTCGTCATGGAACCTTTCCTGGGATTCCAGTAGTAGTTTCAGAAGCACCACTGCATTTTTAATGTAACCCTTGGTCCTTTACATTGACGATGAAACAAAGGAATTTCGTCGGGATTGAATACAAGAGTCACCATGCTGACTTCTGTGCAGTGGAGCAACACTGCTAATGGTCTCGTCCTGGAACCTTTCCTGGGATTCCGGTAGTAGTTTCCAATGCACCACTGCATGTTTACTGTAACCCTTGGACCTTCACATTAACGATCAAACACAGAAATGTCATTGGGAGAGAATACAAGAGGCACCATGCTGACTTCTGCCCAGGGGAGTAACGCTGCAAATGGTCTCGTGTTGGAACCTTTCCTGGGATTCCGGTAGTAGTTTCCGATGCACACTGCATGTTTACTGTAACCCTTGGACCTTCACATTGACGATGAATCAAATAAATTTCATCTGGATTGAACATAAGAGGTACCATACTAGCTTCTGTCCAGGGGAGTAACACTGCAAATAGTCTCGTCTTGGAACGTTTCCTGGGAATTTAGTAGTAGTTTCCGATGCACCACTGTGTGTTTACTGTAACCCGTGGACCTTCACATTGACGATGATATAAAGAAATTTCATCGGGATTGAATACAAGTGGCACCATGCTAACTTCTGTCCAGGGAGTAACGCTGGAATTGGTCTCGTCTTGGAACGTTTCCTGGGATTCCAGTAGTAGTTTCCGATGCACCACTGGATGTTTACTGTAACGGCTGGACCTTCACATTGACGATGAAACAAATAAATTTCATCGGGATTGAATATAAGAGGTACCATGCTAACGTCTGTTCAGGGGAGTAACACTGCTAATGGTCTCGCCCTGGAACCTTTCCTGGGATTCTGGTAGTAGTTTCCAATGCACCCCTCATGTTTACTGTAACCCTTCGACCTTCACATTGACGATGAAACACAGAAATGTCATTGGGAGAGAATACAAGAGGCACCATGCTGACTTCTGCCCAGGGGAGTAACGCTGCAAATGGTCTCGTCTTGGAACCTTTCCTGGGATTTCAGTAGTAGTTTCAGATGCACCACTGCATGTTTACTGTAACCCTTCGTCCTTTACATTGACGATGAAACAAAGGAATTTCATCGGGATTGAATACAAGAAGCACCATGCTAACCTCTCTCCAGGGGAGTAACACTGCTAATGCCCTCGTCCTGGAACCTTTCCTGGGATTCCAGTAGTAGTTTGCAATGCACCACTGCATGTTTACTGTAACCCTTGGACCTTCACATTGACGATGAAACACAGAAATGTCATTGGGATTGAATACAAGAGGCACCATGCTGACTTCTGTCCAGGGGAGTAACGCTGCAAATAGTCTCGTCTTGGAACCTTTCCTGGGATTCCAGTAGTAGTTTCAGATGCACCACTGCATGTTTATTGTAAACCTTGGACCTTCACATTGACGATGAAACACAGAAATGTCATTGGGATTGAATACAAGAGGCACCATGCTGACTTCTGTCCAGGGGAGTAACGCTGCAAATAGTCTCGTCTTGGAACCTTTCCTGGGATTCCAGTAGTAGTTTCAGATGCACCACTGCATGTTTATTGTAACCCTTGGACCTTCGCATTGACGATGAAACACAGAAATGTCTTTGGGATTGAATACAAGTGGCACCATCCTAACTTCTCTCCAGAAGAGTAACACTGCTAATGGTCTCGTCTTGGAACCTTTCCTGGGATTCCGGTAGTAGTTTCCGATGCACCACTGCATGTTTACTGTAACCCTTGCACCATCACATTGACGATGGAACACAGAAATGTCATTGGGATGAATACGAGAAGCACCATGCTAACTTGTGTCCAGGGGAGTAACACTGCTAATGGTCCCGTCCTGGAACCATTCCTGGGATTCTGGTAGTAGTTTCCGATGCACCACTGCATGTTTACTGTAACCCTTGGACCTTCACATTGACGATGAAACACAGAAATGTCATTGGGAAAGAATACAAGAGGCACCATGCTGACTTCTATCCAGGGGAGTAACGCTGCAAATGGTCTCGTCATGGAGCCTTTCCTGGGATTCCAGTAGTAGTTTCAGAAGCACCACTGCATTTTTAATGTAACCCTTGGTCCTTTACATTGATGATGAAACAAAGGAATTTCATCAGGATTGAGTACAAGAGGCACCATGCTGACTTCTGTCCAGTGGAGCAACACTGCTAATGGTCCCGTCCTGGAACCTTTCCTGGGATTCTGGTAGTAGTTTCCAATGCACCAATGCATGTTTACTGTAACCCTTGGACCTTCACATTAACGATGAAACACAGAAATGTCATTGGGATTGAATACAAGAAGCACAATGCTAACTTGTGTCCAGGGGAGTAAAACTGCTAATGGTCTCGTGTTGGAACCTTTCCTGGGTTTCCAGTAGTAGTTTCCGATGTACCACTGCATGTGTACTGTAACCCTTGGACCTTCACATTGACGATGAATCACAGAAATGTCTATGGGATTGAATACAAGAGGCACCATGCTAACTTTTGTCCAGGGGAGTAACACTGCTAATGGTCTCGTGTTGGAACCTTTCCTGGGATTGCGGTAGTAGTCTCCGATGCACCACTGCATGTTTACTGTAACCCTTGTACCTTCACATTGGCGATGAAACACAGAAATGTCATTGGGATGAATACAAGAAGCACCATGCTAACTTGTGTCCAGGGGAGTAACACTGCTAATGGTCTCGTCCTGGAACCATTCCTGGGATTCTGGTAGTAGTTTCAGATGCACCACTGCATGTTTACTGTAACCCTTCGTCCTTTACATTGACGATGAAACAAAGGAATTTCATCGGGATTGAATACAAGAGGCACCATTCTGACTTCTGTCCAGTGGAGCAACACTGCTAATGGTCTCGTCCTGGAACCTTTCCTGGGATTCCGGTAGTAGTTTCCAATGCACCACTGCATGTTTACTGTAACCCTTGGACATCCACATTAACGATGAAACACAGAAATGTCATTGGGATTGAATACAAGAAGCACAATGCTAACTTGTGTCCAGGGGAGTAACACTGCTAATGGTCTCGTGTTGGAACCTTTCCTGGGTTTACAGTAGTAGTTTCCGATGCACCACTGCATGTTTACTGTAACCCTTGGACCTTCACATTGAGGATGAATCACAGAAATGTCTATGGGATTGAATACAAGAGGCACCATGCTAACTTCTGTCCAGGGGAGTAACACTGCTAATGGTCTCGTGTTGGAACCTTTCCTGGGATTCCGGTAGTAGTTTCCGATGCACCACTGCATGTTTACTGTAACCCTTGGTCGTTTACATTGACGATGAAGCAAAGGAATTTCATCAGGATTGAATACAAGAGGCACCATGCTGACTTCTGTCCAGGGGAGTAACGCTGCAAATAGTCTCGTCTTGTAACCTTTCTTGGGATTCCAGTAGTAGTTTCAGATGCACCACTGCATGTTTATTGTAACCCTTGGACCTTCGCATTGACTGTGAAACACAGAAATGTCTTTGGGATTGAATACAAGTGGCACCATCCTAACTTCTCTCCAGAGGAGTATCACTGCTAATGGTCTCGTCTTGGAACCTTTCCTGGGATTCCGGTAGTAGTTTCCGATGCACCACTGCATGTTTACTGTAACCCTTGCACCATCACATTAACGATGAAACACAGAAATGTCATTTGGATGAATACAAGAAGCACCATGCTAACATGTGTCCATGGGAGTAACACTGCTAATGGTCTCGTCCTGGAACCATTCCTGGGATTCTGGTAGTAGTTTCAGATGCACCACTGCATGTTTACTGTAACCCTTCGTCCTTTACATTGACGATGAAACAAAGGAATTTCATCGGGATTGAATACAAGAGGCACCATGCTGACTTCTGTCCAGTGGAGCAACACTGCTAATGGTCTCGTCCTGGAACCTTTCCTGGGATTCCGTTAGTAGTTTCCAATGCACCACTGCATGTTTACTGTAACCCTTGGACCTTCACATTAACGATGAAACACAGAAATGTCATTGGGATTGAATACAAGAAGCACAATGCTAACTTGTGTCCAGGGGAGTAACACTGCTAATGGTCTCGTGTTGGAACCTATCCTGGGTTTCCAGTAGTAGTTTCCGATGCACCACTGCATGTTTACTGTAACCCTTGGACCTTCACATTGACGATGAATCACAGAAATGTCTATGGGATTGAATACAAGAGGCACCATGCTAACTTCTGTCCAGGGGAGTAACACTGCTAATGGTCTCGTGTTGGAACCTTTCCTGGGATTCCGGTAGTAGTCTCCGATGCACCACTGCATGTTTACTGTAACCCTTGGACCTTCACATTGGCGATTAAACACAGAAATGTCATTGGGATGAATACAAGAAGCACCATGCTAACTTGTGTCTAGGGAAGTAACACTGCTAATGGTCTCGTCCTGGAACCATTCCTGGGATTCTCGTAGTAGTTTCCGATGCACCACTGCATGTTTACTGTAACCTTTGGTCCTTTACATTGACGATGAAACAAAGGAATTTCATCAGGATTGAATACAAGAGGCACGATGCTGACTTCTGTCCAGGGGACTAACGCTGCAAATAGTCTCGTCTTGGAACCTTTCCTGGGATTCCAGTAGTAGTTTCAGATGCACCACTGCATGTTTATTGTAACCCTTGGACCTTCGCATTGACGTTGAAACATAGAAATATCTTTGGGATTGAATACAAGTGGCACCATCCTAAGTTCTCTCCAGAGGAGTATCACTGCTAATGGTCTCGTCTTGGAACCTTTCCTGGGATTCCAGTAGTAGTTTCCGATGCACCACTGCATGTTTACTGTAACCCTTGCACCATCACATTGACGATGAAACACAGAAATGACATTGGGATGAATACAAGAAGCACCATGCTAACTTGTGTCCAGGGGAGTAACACTGCTAATGGTCTCGTACTGAAACCATTCCTGGGATTCTGGTAGTAGTTTCCGATGCACCACTGCATGTTTACTGTAACCCTTGGACCTTCACATTGACGATGAAACACAGAAATGTCATTGGGAAAGAATACAAGAGGCACCATGCTGACTTCTATCCAGGGGAGTAACGCTGCAAATGGTCTCGTCATGGAACCTTTCCTGGGATTCCAGTAGTAGTTTCAGAAGCACCACTGCATTTTTAATGTAACCCTTGGTCCTTTACATTGACGAAGAAACAAAGGAATTTCATCGGGATTGAATACAAGAGGCACCATGCTGACTTCTGTCCAGTGGAGCAACACTGCTAATGGGTATCGTCCTGGAACCTTTCCTGGGATTCCGGTAGTAGTTTCCAATGCACCACTGCATGTTTACTGTAACCCTTGGACCTTCACATTAACGATGAAACACAGAAATGTCATTGGGATTGAATACAAGAAGCACAATGCTAACTTGTGTCCAGGGGAGTGACACTGCTAATGGTCTCGTGTTGGAACCTTTCCTGGGTTTCCAGTAGTAGTTTCCGATGCACCACTGCATGTTTACTGTAACCCTTGGACCTTCACATTGACGATGAATCACAGAAATGTCTATGGTATTGAATACAAGAGGCACCATGCTAACTTCTGTCCAGTGGAGCAACACTGCTAATGGTCTCGTGTTGGAACCTTTCCTGGGATTCCGGTAGTAGTTTCCGATGCACCACTGTGTGTTTACCGTAACCCGTGGACCTTCACATTGACGATGAAATAAAGAAATTTCATCGGGATTGAATACAAGTGGCACCATGCTAACTTCTGTCCAGGGAGTAACGCTGGAATTGGTCTCGTCTTGGAACGTTTCCTGGGATTCCAGTAGTAGTTTCCGATGCACCACTGGATGTTTACTGTAACGGCTGGACCTTCACATTGACGATGAAACAAATAAATTTCATCGGGATTGAATATAAGAGGTACCATACTAGCTTCTGTCCAGGGGAGTAACACTGCTAATGGTCTCGTGTTGGAACCTTTCCTGGGATTCCGGTAGTAGTTTCCGATGCACCACTGCATGTTTACTGTAACCCTTGGACCTTCACATTGACGATGAAACACAGAAATGTCTTTGGGATTGAATACAAGAGGCACCATGCTAACTTCTATTCAGTGGAGTAACACTGCTAATGTTCTCGTCCTGTAACCTTTCCTGGGATTCCGGTAATAGTTTCAGATGCACCACTGCATCTTTACTGTAACCCTTGGACCTTCACACATTGACGATGAAACTCAGAAATGTCCTTGGGATTGAATAGATGGGGCACGATGCTAACGTCTGTTCAGGGGAGTAACACTGCTAATGGTCTCGCCGTGGAACCTTTCCTGGGATTCTGGTAGTAGTTTCCAATGCACCCCTCATGTTTACTGTAACCCTTCGACCTTCACATTGACGATGAAACGCAGAAATGTCATTGGGAGAGAATACAAGAGGCACCATGCTGACTTCTGCCCAGGGGAGTGACGCTGCAAATGGTCTCGTCTTGGAACCTTTCCTGGGATTCCAGTAGTAGTTTCAGATGCACCACTGCATGTTTACTGTAACCCTTCGTCCTTTACATTGACGATGAAACAAAGGAATTTCATCGGGATTGAATACAAGAAGCACCATGCTAACCTCTCTCCAGGGGAGTAACACTGCTAATGCTCTCGTCCTGGAACCTTTCCTGGGATTCCAGTAGTAGTTTCCAATGCACCACTGCATGTTTACTGTAACCCTTGGACCTTCACATTGACAATGAAACACAGAAATGTCATTGGGATTGAATACAAGAAGCACCATGCTAACTTGTGTCCAGGGGAGTGACACTGCTAATGGTCTCGTCCTGGAACCCTTCCTGGGATTCTGGTAGTAGTTTCCGATGCACCACTGCATGTTTACTGTAACCCTTGGACCTTCACATTGACGATGAAACACAGAAATGTCATTGGGATTGAATACAAGAGGCACCATGCTGACTTCTGTCCAGGGGAGTAACGCTGCAAATAGTCTCGTCTTGGAACCTTTCCTGGGATTCCCGTAGTAGTTTCAGATGCACCACTGCATGTTTATTGTAACCCTTGGACCTTCACATTGACGATGAAACACAGAAATGTCATTGGGATTGAATACAAGAGGCACCATGCTGACTTCTGTCCAGGGGAGTAACGCTGCAAATAGTCTCGTCTTGGAACCTTTCCTGGGATTCCAGTAGTAGTTTCAGAAGCACCACTGCATTTTTAATGTAACCCTTGGTCCTTTACGTTGACGATGAAACAAAGGAATTTCATCAGGATTGAGTACAAGAGGCACCATGCTAACTTCTGTGAAGTGGAGCAACACTGCTAATGGTCTCGTCCTGGAACCTTTCCTGGGATTCTAGTAGTAGTTTCCAATGCACCACTGCATGTTTACTGTAACCCTTGGACCTTCACATTAACGATGAAACACAGACATGTCATTGGGATTGAATACAAGAAGCACAATGCTAACTTGTGTCCAGGGGAGTAAAACTGCTAATGGTCTCGTGTTGGAACCTTTCCTGGGTTTCCAGTAGTAGTTTCCGATGTACCACTGCATGTGTACTGTAACCCTTGGACCTTCACATTGACGATGAATCACAGAAATGTCTATGGGATTGAATACAAGAGGCACCATGCTAACTTTTGTCCAGGGGATTAACACTGCTAATGGTCTCGTGTTGGAACCTTTCCTGGGATTCCGGTAGTAGTCTCCGATGCACCACTGCATGTTTACTGTAACCCTTGTACCTTCACATTGGCGATGAAACACAGAAATGTCATTGGGATGAATACAAGAAGCACCATGCTAACTTGTGTCCAGGGGAGTAACACTGCTAATGGTCTCGTCCTGGAACCATTCCTGGGATTCTGGTAGTAGTTTCAGATGCACCACTGCATGTTTACTGTAACCCTTCGTCCTTTACATTGACGATGAAACAAAGGAATTTCATCGGGATTGAATGCAAGAGGCACCATGCTGACTTCTGTCCAGTGGAGCAACACTGCTAATGGTCTCGTCCTGGAACCTTTCCTGGGATTCCGGTAGTAGTTTCCAATGCACCACTGCATGTTTACTGTAACCCTTGGACCTTCACATTAACGATGAAACACAGAAATGTCATTGGGATTGAATACAAGAAGCACAATGCTAACTTGTGTCCAGGGGAGTAACACTGCTAATGGTCTCGTGTTGGAACCTTTCCTGGGTTTCCAGTAGTAGTTTCCGATGCACCACTGCATGTTTACTGTAACCCTTGGACCTTCACATTGACGATGAATCACAGAAACGTCTATGGGATTGAATACAAGAGGCACCATGCTAACTTCTGTCCAGGGGAGTAACACTGCTAATGGTCTCGTGTTGGAACCTTTCCTGGGATTCCGGTAGTAGTCTCCTATGCACCACTGCATGTTTACTGTAACCCTTGGTCGTTTACATTGACGATGAAACAAAGGAATTTCATCAGGATTGAATACAAGAGGCACCATGCTGACTTCTGTCCAGGGGAGTAACGCTGCAAATAGTCTCGTCTTGTAACCTTTACTGGGATTCCAGTAGTAGTTTCAGATGCACCACTGCATGTTTATTGTAACCCTTGGACCTTCGCATTGACGATGAAACACAGAAATGTCTTTGGGATTGAATACAAGTGTCACCATCCTAACTTCTCTCCAGAGGAGTATCACTGCTAATGGTCTCGTCTTGGAACCTTTCCTGGGATTCCGGTAGTAGTTTCCGATGCACCACTGCATGTTTACTGTAACCCTTGCACCATCACATTGACGATGAAACACAGAAATGTCATTGGGATGAATACAAGAAGCACCATGCTAACTTGTGTCCAGGGGAGTAACACTGCTAATGGTCTCGTCCTGGAACCATTCCTGGGATTCTGGTAGTAGTTTCAGATGCACCACTGCATGTTTACTGTAACCCTTCGTCCTTTACATTGACGATGAAACAAAGGAATTTCATCGGGATTGAATACAAGAGGCACCATGCTGACTTCTGTCCAGTGGAGCAACACTGCTAATGGTCTCGTCCTGGAACCTTTCCTGGGATTCCGGTAGTAGTTTCCAATGCACCACTGCATGTTTACTGTAACCCTTGGACCTTCACATTAACGATGAAACACAGAAATGTCATTGGGATTGAATACAAGAAGCACAATGCTAACTTGTGTCCAGGGGAGTAACACTGCTAATGGTCTCGTGTTGGAAGCTTTCCTGGGTTTCCAGTAGTAGTTTCCGATGCACCACTGCATGTTTACTGTAACCCTTGGACCTTCACATTGGCGATGAAACACAGAAATGTCATTGGGATGAATACAAGAAGCACCATGCTAACTTGTGTCCAGGGGAGTAACACTGCTAATGGTCTCGTCCTGGAACCATTCCTGGGATTCTCGTAGTAGTTTCCGATGCACCACTGCATGTTTACTGTAACCGTTGGTCCTTTACATTGACGATGAAACAAAGGAATTTCATCAGGATTGAATACAAGAGGCACGATGCTGACTTCTGTCCAGGGGAGTAACGCTGCAAATAGTCTCGTCTTGGAACCTTTCCTGGGATTCCACTAGTAGTTTCAGATGCACCACTGCATGTTTATTGTAACCCTTGGACCTTCGCATTGACGTTGAAACACAGAAATGTCTTTGGGATTGAATACAAGTGGCACCATCCTAACTTCTCTCTAGCGGAGTATCACTGCTAATGGTCTCGTCTTGGAACCTTTCCTGGGATTCCAGTAGTAGTTTCCGATGCACCACTGCATGTTTACTGTAATCCTTGGACCTTCACATTAACGATGAAACACAGAAATGTCATTGGGATTGAATACAAGAAGCACAATGCTAACTTGTGTCCAAGGGAGTAACACTGCTAATGGTCTCGTGTTGGAACCTTTCCTGGGATTCCGGTAGTAGTCTCCGATGCACCACTGCATGTTTACTGTAACCCTTGGACGTTCACATTGACGATGAAACACAGAAATGTCATTGGGAAAGAATACAAGAGGCACCATGCTGACTTCTATCCAGGGGAGTAACGCTGCAAATGGTCTCGTCATGGAACCTTTCCTGGGATTCCAGTAGTAGTTTCAGAAGCACCACTGCATTTTTAATGTAACCCTTGGTCCTTTACATTGACGATGAAACAAAGGAATTTCATCGGGATTGAATACAAGAAGCACCATGCTAACCTCTCTCCAGGGGAGTAACACTGCTAATGCTCTCGTCCTGGAACCTTTCCTGGGATTCCAGTAGTAGTTTCCAATGCACCACTGCATGTTTACTGTAACCCTTGGACCTTCACATTGACAATGAAACACAGAAATGTCATTGGGATTGAATACAAGAAGCACCATGCTAACTTGTGTCCAGGGGAGTGACACTGCTAATGGTCTCGTCCTGGAACCCTTCCTGGGATTCTGGTAGTAGTTTCCGATGCACCACTGCATGTTTACTGTAACCCTTGGACCTTCACATTGACGATGAAACACAGAAATGTCATTGGGATTGAATACAAGAGGCACCATGCTGACTTCTGTCCAGGGGAGTAACGCTGCAAATAGTCTCGTCTTGGAACCTTTCCTGGGATTCCCGTAGTAGTTTCAGATGCACCACTGCATGTTTATTGTAACCCTTGGACCTTCACATTGACGATGAAACACAGAAATGTCATTGGGATTGAATACAAGAGGCACCATGCTGACTTCTGTCCAGGGGAGTAACGCTGCAAATAGTCTCGTCTTGGAACCTTTCCTGGGATTCCAGTAGTAGTTTCAGAAGCACCACTGCATTTTTAATGTAACCCTTGGTCCTTTACGTTGACGATGAAACAAAGGAATTTCATCAGGATTGAGTACAAGAGGCACCATGCTAACTTCTGTGAAGTGGAGCAACACTGCTAATGGTCTCGTCCTGGAACCTTTCCTGGGATTCTAGTAGTAGTTTCCAATGCACCACTGCATGTTTACTGTAACCCTTGGACCTTCACATTAACGATGAAACACAGACATGTCATTGGGATTGAATACAAGAAGCACAATGCTAACTTGTGTCCAGGGGAGTAAAACTGCTAATGGTCTCGTGTTGGAACCTTTCCTGGGTTTCCAGTAGTAGTTTCCGATGTACCACTGCATGTGTACTGTAACCCTTGGACCTTCACATTGACGATGAATCACAGAAATGTCTATGGGATTGAATACAAGAGGCACCATGCTAACTTTTGTCCAGGGGATTAACACTGCTAATGGTCTCGTGTTGGAACCTTTCCTGGGATTCCGGTAGTAGTCTCCGATGCACCACTGCATGTTTACTGTAACCCTTGTACCTTCACATTGGCGATGAAACACAGAAATGTCATTGGGATGAATACAAGAAGCACCATGCTAACTTGTGTCCAGGGGAGTAACACTGCTAATGGTCTCGTCCTGGAACCATTCCTGGGATTCTGGTAGTAGTTTCAGATGCACCACTGCATGTTTACTGTAACCCTTCGTCCTTTACATTGACGATGAAACAAAGGAATTTCATCGGGATTGAATGCAAGAGGCACCATGCTGACTTCTGTCCAGTGGAGCAACACTGCTAATGGTCTCGTCCTGGAACCTTTCCTGGGATTCCGGTAGTAGTTTCCAATGCACCACTGCATGTTTACTGTAACCCTTGGACCTTCACATTAACGATGAAACACAGAAATGTCATTGGGATTGAATACAAGAAGCACAATGCTAACTTGTGTCCAGGGGAGTAACACTGCTAATGGTCTCGTGTTGGAACCTTTCCTGGGTTTCCAGTAGTAGTTTCCGATGCACCACTGCATGTTTACTGTAACCCTTGGACCTTCACATTGACGATGAATCACAGAAACGTCTATGGGATTGAATACAAGAGGCACCATGCTAACTTCTGTCCAGGGGAGTAACACTGCTAATGGTCTCGTGTTGGAACCTTTCCTGGGATTCCGGTAGTAGTCTCCTATGCACCACTGCATGTTTACTGTAACCCTTGGTCCTTTACATTGACGATGAAACAAAGGAATTTCATCGGGATTGAATACAAGAAGCACCATGCTAACCTCTCTCCAGGGGAGTAACACTGCTAATGCTCTCGTCCTGGAACCTTTCCTGGGATTCCAGTAGTAGTTTCCAATGCACCACTGCATGTTTACTGTAACCCTTGGACCTTCACATTGACGATGAATCACAGAAACGTCTATGGGATTGAATACAAGAGGCACCATGCTAACTTCTGTCCAGGGGAGTAACACTGCTAATGGTCTCGTGTTGGAACCTTTCCTGGGATTCCGGTAGTAGTCTCCTATGCACCACTGCATGTTTACTGTAACCCTTGGTCGTTTACATTGACGATGAAACAAAGGAATTTCATCAGGATTGAATACAAGAGGCACCATGCTGACTTCTGTCCAGGGGAGTAACGCTGCAAATAGTCTCGTCTTGTAACCTTTACTGGGATTCCAGTAGTAGTTTCCAATGCACCACTGCATGTTTACAGTAACCCTTGGACCTTCACATTAACGATGAAACACAGAAATGTCATTGGGATTGAATACAAGAAGCACAATGCTAACTTGTGTCCAGGGGAGTAACACTGCTAATGGTCTCGTGTTGGAAGCTTTCCTGGGTTTCCAGTAGTAGTTTCCGATGCACCACTGCATGTTTACTGTAACCCTTGGACCTTCACATTGGCGATGAAACACAGAAATGTCATTGGGATGAATACAAGAAGCACCATGCTAACTTGTGTCCAGGGGAGTAACACTGCTAATGGTCTCGTCCTGGAACCATTCCTGGGATTCTCGTAGTAGTTTCCGATGCACCACTGCATGTTTACTGTAACCGTTGGTCCTTTACATTGACGATGAAACAAAGGAATTTCATCGGGATTGAATACAAGAGGCACCATGCTGACTTCTGTCCAGTGGAGCAACACTGCTAATGGTCTCGTTCTGGAACCATTCCTGGGATTCTGGTAGTAGTTTCCGATGCACCACTGCATGTTTACTGTAACCCTTGGACCTTCACATTGGCGATGAAACACAGAAATGACATTGGGATTGAATACAAGAGGCACCATATTAACTTCTGTCGAGGGGAGTAACACTGCTAATGGTCTCGTGTTGGAACCTTTCCTGGGATTCTGGTAGTAGTTTCCGATGCACCACTGCATGTTTACAGCAACCCTTGGACCTTTACATTGACGATGAAACAAATAACTTTCATCTGGATTGAACATAAGAGGTACCATACTAGCTTCTGTCCAGGGGAGTAACACTGCAACTGGGCTCGTCTTGGAACGTTTCCTGGGATTCCAGTAGTAGTTTCTAATGCACCACTGTGTGTTTACTGTAACCCGTGGAAATTCACATTGACGATGAAATAAAGAAATTTCAACGGGATTGAATACAAGTGGCACCATGCTAACTTCTGTCCAGAGAGTAACGCTGGAATTGGTCTCGTCTTCGAACGTTTCCTGGGATTCCAGTAGTAGTTTCCGATGCACCACTGGATGTTTACTGTAACCGCTGGACCTTCACATTGACGATGAAACAAATAAATTTCATCGGGATTGAATATAAGAGGTACCATACTAGCTTCTGTCCAGGGTAGTAACACTGCTAATGGTCTCGTGTTGGAACCTTTCCTGGGATTCCGGTAGTAGTTTCCGATGCACCACTGCGTGTATACTGTAACCCTTGGACCTTCAAATTGACGTTGAAACATAGAAATGTCTTTGGGATTGAATACAAGAGGCACCATGCTAACTTCTATTCAGTGGAGTAACACTGCTAATGTTCTCGTCCTGTAACCTTTCCTGGGATTCCGGTAATAGTTTCAGATGCACCACTGCATGTTTACTGTAACCCTTGGACCTTCACATTGACGATGAAACTCAGAAATGTCCTTGGGATTGAATAGATGGGGCACCATGCTAACGTCTGTTCAGGGGAGTAACACTGCTAATGGTCTCGCCCTGGAACCTTTCCTGGGATTCTGGTAGTAGTTTCCAATGCACCCCTCATGTTTACTGTAACCCTTCGACCTTCACATTGACGATGAAACACGGAAATGTCATTGGGAGTGAATGCAAGAGGCACCATGCTGACTTCTGCCCAGGGGCGTAACGCTGCAAATGGTCTCGTCTTGGAACCTTTCCTGGGATTCCAGTAGTAGTTTCAGATGCACCACTGCATGTTTACTGTAACCCTTCGTCCTTTACATTGACGATGAAACAAAGGAATTTCATCGGGATTGAATACAAGAAGCACCATGCTAACCTCTCTCCAGGGGAGTAACACTGCTAATGCTCTCGTCCTGGAACCTTTTCTGGGATTCCAGTAGTAGTTTCCAATGCACCACTGCATGTTTACTGTAACCCTTGGACCTTCACATTGACAATGAAACACAGAAATGTCATTGGGATTGAATACAAGAAGCACCATGCTAACTTGTGTCCAGGGCAGTAACACTGCTAATGGTCTCGTCCTGGAACCTTTCCTGGGATTGCGGTAGTAGTTTCCGATGCACCACTGCATGTTCACTGTAACCCTTGGACCTTCACATTGACGATGAAACACAGAAATGTCATTGGGAAAGAATACAAGAGGCACCATGCTGACTTCTGTCCAGGGGAGTAACGCTGCAAATGGTCTCGTCTTGGAACCTTCCCTGGGATTCCAGTAGTAGTTTCAGATGCACCACTTCATGTTTACTGTAACCCTTCGTCCTTTACATTGACGATGAAACAAAGGAATTTCATCGGGATTGAATACAAGAAGCACCATGCTAACCTCTCTCCAGGGGAGTAACACTGCTAATGCTCTCGTCCTGGAACCTTTCCTGGGATTCCAGTAGTAGTTTCCAATGCACCACTGCATGTTTACTGTAACCCTTGGACCTTCACATTGACAATGAAACACAGAAATGTCACTGGGATTGAATACAAGAAGCACCATGCTAACTTGTGTCCAGGGCAGTGACACTGCTAATGGTCTCTTCCTGGAACCCTTCCTGGGATTCTGGTAGTAGTTTCAGATGCACCACTGTATGTTTACTGTAACCCATGGTCCTTTACATTGACGATGAAACAAAGGAATTTCATCAGGAATGAATACAAGAAGCACCATGCTAACTTGTGTCCAGGGGAGTGACACTGCTAATGGTCTCTTCCTGGAACCCTTCCTGGGATTCTGGTAGTAGTTTCCGATGCACCACTGCATGTTTACTGTAACCCTTGGACCTTCACATTGACGATGAAACACAGAAATGTCTTTGGGATTGAATACAAGAGGCACCATGCTAACTTCCATTCAGTGGAGTAACACTGCTAATGTTCTCGTCCTGTAACCTTTCCTGGGATTCCAGTAGTAGTTTCCGATGCACCACTGCATGTTTACTGTAATCCTTGGACCTTCACATTAACGATGAAACACAGAAATGTCATTGGGATTGAATACAAGAAGCACAATGCTAACTTGTGTCCAAGGGAGTAACACTGCTAATGGTCTCGTGTTGGAACCTTTCCTGGGATTCCGGTAGTAGTCTCCGATGCACCACTGCATGTTTACTGTAACCCTTGGACGTTCACATTGACGATGAAACACAGAAATGTCATTGGGAAAGAATACAAGAGGCACCATGCTGACTTCTATCCAGGGGAGTAACGCTGCAAATGGTCTCGTCATGGAACCTTTCCTGGGATTCCAGTAGTAGTTTCAGAAGCACCACTGCATTTTTAATGTAACCCTTGGTCCTTTACATTGACGATGAAACAAAGGAATTTCATCGGGATTGAATACAAGAGGCACCATGCTGACTTCTGTCCAGTGGAGCAACACTGCTAATGGTCTCGTTCTGGAACCATTCCTGGGATTCTGGTAGTAGTTTCCGATGCACCACTGCATGTTTACTGTAACCCTTGGACCTTCACATTGGCGATGAAACACAGAAATGACATTGGGATTGAATACAAGAGGCACCATATTAACTTCTGTCGAGGGGAGTAACACTGCTAATGGTCTCGTGTTGGAACCTTTCCTGGGATTCTGGTAGTAGTTTCCGATGCACCACTGCATGTTTACAGCAACCCTTGGACCTTTACATTGACGATGAAACAAATAACTTTCATCTGGATTGAACATAAGAGGTACCATACTAGCTTCTGTCCAGGGGAGTAACACTGCAAATGGGCTCGTCTTGGAACGTTTCCTGGGATTCCAGTAGTAGTTTCTAATGCACCACTGTGTGTTTACTGTAACCCGTGGAAATTCACATTGACGATGAAATAAAGAAATTTCATCGGGATTGAATACAAGTGGCACCATGCTAACTTCTGTCCAGGGAGTAAAGCTGGAATTGGTCTCGTCTTCGAACGTTTCCTGAGATTCCAGTAGTAGTTTCCGATGCACCACTGGATGTTTACTGTAACCGCTGGACCTTCACATTGACGATGAAACAAATAAATTTCATCGGGATTGAATATAAGAGGTACCATACTAGCTTCTGTCCAGGGTAGTAACACTGCTAATGGTCTCGTGTTGGAACCTTTCCTGGGATTCCGGTAGTAGTTTCCGATGCACCACTGCGTGTATACTGTAACCCTTGGACCTTCAAATTGACGTTGAAACATAGAAATGTCTTTGGGATTGAATACAAGAGGCACCATGCTAACTTCTATTCAGTGGAGTAACACTGCTAATGTTCTCGTCCTGTAACCTTTCCTGGGATTCCGGTAATAGTTTCAGATGCACCACTGCATGTTTACTGTAACCCTTGGACCTTCACATTGACGATGAAACTCAGAAATGTCCTTGGGATTGAATAGATGGGGCACCATGCTAACGTCTGTTCAGGGGAGTAACACTGCTAATGGTCTCGCCCTGGAACCTTTCCTGGGATTCTGGTAGTAGTTTCCAATGCACCCCTCATGTTTACTGTAACCCTTCGACCTTCACATTGACGATGAAACACGGAAATGTCATTGGGAGTGAATGCAAGAGGCACCATGCTGACTTCTGCCCAGGGGCGTAACGCTGCAAATGGTCTCGTCTTGGAACCTTTCCTGGGATTCCAGTAGTAGTTTCAGATGCACCACTGCATGTTTACTGTAACCCTTCGTCCTTTACATTGACGATGAAACAAAGGAATTTCATCGGGATTGAATACAAGAAGCACCATGCTAACCTCTCTCCAGGGGAGTAACACTGCTAATGCTCTCGTCCTGGAACCTTTTCTGGGATTCCAGTAGTAGTTTCCAATGCACCACTGCATGTTTACTGTAACCCTTGGACCTTCACATTGACAATGAAACACAGAAATGTCATTGGGATTGAATACAAGAAGCACCATGCTAACTTGTGTCCAGGGCAGTAACACTGCTAATGGTCTCGTCCTGGAACCTTTCCTGGGATTGCGGTAGTAGTTTCCGATGCACCACTGCATGTTCACTGTAACCCTTGGACCTTCACATTGACGATGAAACACAGAAATGTCATTGGGAAAGAATACAAGAGGCACCATGCTGACTTCTGTCCAGGGGAGTAACGCTGCAAATGGTCTCGTCTTGGAACCTTCCCTGGGATTCCAGTAGTAGTTTCAGATGCACCACTGTATGTTTACTGTAACCCATGGTCCTTTACATTGACGATGAAACAAAGGAATTTCATCAGGAATGAATACAAGAAGCACCATGCTAACTTGTGTCCAGGGGAGTGACACTGCTAATGGTCTCTTCCTGGAACCCTTCCTGGGATTCTGGTAGTAGTTTCCGATGCACCACTGCATGTTTACTGTAACCCTTGGACCTTCACATTGACGATGAAACACAGAAATGTCTTTGGGATTGAATACAAGAGGCACCATGCTAACTTCCATTCAGTGGAGTAACACTGCTAATGTTCTCGTCCTGTAACCTTTCCTGGGATTCCGGTAATAGTTTCAGATGCACCACTGCATGTTTACTGTACCCCTTGGACCTTCACATTGACGATGAAACAAATAAATTTCATCGGGATTGAATATAAGAGGTACCATAGTAGCTTCTGTCCAGGGGAGTAACACTGCTAATGGTCTCGTTCTGGAACCTTTCCTGGGTTACCGGTAGCAGTTTCTGATGCACCACTGTATGTTTACTGTAACCCTTGGAACTTCACATTGACGATGAAACACAGAAGTGACATTGGGTTTGAATACAAGAGGCGTCATGCTAACTTCTGTACAGGGAAGTAACACTGCTAATGGTCTCGTCCTGGAACCTTTCCTGGGATTCCGGTCGTAGTTTCCGATGCACCACTGCATGTTTAGTGTAACCCTTGGACCTTCACATTGACGTTGAAACTCAGAAATGTCCTTGGGATTGAATAGATGGGGCACCATGCTAACGTCTGTCCAGGGGGGTAACACTGCTAATGGTCTCGTGTTGGAACCTTTCCTGGGATTCCAGTAGTAGTTTCAGATGCACCACTGCATGTTTACTGTAACCCTTGGACCTTCACATTGACGATGAAACACAGAAATGTCATTGGGAGAGAATACAAGAGGCACCATGCTGACTTCTGCCCAGGGGAGTAACGCTGCAAATGGTCTCGTCTTGGAACCTTTCCTGGGATTCCAGTAGTAGTTTCAGATGCACCACTGCATGTTTACTGTAACCCTTGGACCTTCACATTGACAATGAAACACAGAAATGTCATTGGGATTGAATACAAGAAGCACCATGCTAACTTGTGTCCAGGGCAGTAACACTGCTAATGCTCTCGTCCTGGAACATTCCTGGGATTACGGTAGTAGTTTCCGATGCACCACTGCATGTTTACTGTAACCCTTGGACCTTCACATTGGCGATGAAACACAGAAATGTCATTGGGAAAGAATACAAGAGGCACCATGCTGACTTCTGTCCAGGGGAGTAACGCTGCAAATGGTCTTGACTTGGAACCTTTCCTGGGATTCTGGTAGTAGTTTCAGATGCACCACTGTATGTTTACTGTAACCCATGGTCCTTTACATTGACGATGAAACAAAGGAATTTCATCAGGAATGAATACAAGAAGCACCATGCTAACTTGTGTCCAAGGGAGTGACACTGCTAGTGGTCTCGTCCTGGAACCCTTCCTGGGATTCTGGTAGTAGTTTCCGATGCACCATTGCATGTTTACTGTAACCCTTGGACCTTCACATTGACGATGAAACACAGAAATGTCTTTGGGATTGAATACAAGAGGCACCATGCTAACTTCCATTCAGTGGAGTAACACTGCTAATGTTCTCGTCCTGTAACCTTTCCTCGGATTCCGGTAATAGTTTCAGATGCACCACTGCATGTTTACTGAACCCCTTGGACCTTCACATTGACGATGAAACAAATAAATTTCATTGGGGTTTAATATAAGAGGTACCATACTAGCTTCTGTCCAGGGGAGTAACACTGCTAATGGTCTCGTTCTGGAACCTTTCCTGGGTTTCCGGTAGCAGTTTCTGATGCACCACTGTATGTTTACTGTAACCCTTGGAACTTCACATTGACGATGAAACACAGAAGTGACATTGGGTTTGAATACAAGAGGCGTCATGCTAACTTCTGTACAGGGAAGTAACACTGCTAATGGTCTCGTCCTGGAACCTTTCCTGGGACTCCGGTAGTAGTTTCTGATGCACCACTGCATGTTTAGTGTAACCCTTGGACCTTCACATTGACGATGAAACACAGAAATGTCTTTGGGATTGAATACAAGAGGCACCATGCTAACTTCTATTCAGTGGAGTAACACTGCTAATGTTCTTGTCCTGTAACCTTTCCTGGGATTCCGGTAATAGTTTCAGATGCACCACTGCATGTTTACTGTATCCCTTGGACGTTCACATTGACGTTGAAACTCAGAAATGTCTATGGGATTGAATAGATGGGGCACCATGCTAACGTCTGTCCAGGGGGGTAACACTGCTAATGGTCTCGCCCTGGAACCTTTCCTGGGATTCCAGTAGTAGTTTCAGATGCACCACTACATGTTTACTGTAACCCTTGGACCTTCACATTGACGATGAAACACAGAAATGTCATTGGGAGAGAATACAAGAGGCACCATGCTGACTTCTGCCCAGGGGAGTAACGCTGCAAATGGTCTCGTCTTGGAACCTTTCCTGGGATTCCAGTAGTAGTTTCAGATGCACCACTGCATGTTTACTGTAACCCTTGGACCTTCACATTGACAATGAAACACAGAAATGTCATTGGGATTGAATACAAGAAGCACCATGCTAACTTGTGTCCAGGGCAGTAACACTGCTAATGCTCTCGTCCTGGAACCTTTCCTGGGATTACGGTAGTAGTGTCCGATGCACCACTGCATGTTCACTGTAACCCTTGGACCTTCACATTGACGATGAAACACAGAAATGTCATTGGGAAAGAGTACAAGAGGCACCATGCTGACTTCTGTCCAGGGGAGTAACGCTGCAAATGGTCAAGTCTTGGAACCTTTCCTGGGATTCCAGTAGTAGTTTCAGATGCACCACTGCATGTTTACTGTAACCCTTGGTCCTTTACATTGACGATGAAACAAAGGAATTTAATCAGGACTGAATACAAGAAGCACCATGCTAACCTCTTTCCAGGGGAGTAACACTGCTAATGCTCTCGTCCTGGAACCTTTCCTGGGATTCCAGTAGTAGTTTCCAATGCAAAACTGCGTGTTTACTGTAATCCTTGGACCTTCACATTGACAATGAAACACAGAAATGTCACTGGGATTGAATACAAGAAGCACCATTCTAACTTGTGTCCAAGGGAGTGACACTGATAATGGTCTCGTCCTGGAACCCTTCCTGGGATTCTGGTAGTAGTTTCCGATGCACCACTGCATGTTTACTGTAACCCTTGGACCTTCACATTGACGATGAAACACAGAAATGTCTTTGGGATTGAATACAAGAGGCACCATGCTAACTTCCATTCAGTGGAGTAACACTGCTAATGTTCTCGTCCTGTAACCTTTCCTGGGATTCCGGTAATAGTTTCAGATGCACCACTGCATGTTTACTGTACCCCTTGGACCTTCACATTGACGATGAAACAAATAAATTTCATCGGGATTGAATATAAGAGGAACCATACTAGCTTCTGTCCAGGGGAGTAACACTGCTAATGGTCTCGTTCATGAACCTTTCCTGGGTTTCCGGTAGTAGTTTCAGAAGCACCACTGTATGTTTACTGTAACCCTTGCAACTTCACATTGACAATGAAACACAGAAGTGACATTGGGTTTGAATACAAGAGGCGTCATGCTAACTTCTGTACAGGGAAGTAACACTGCTAATGGTCTCGTCCTGGAACCTTTCCTGGGATTCCGGTAGTAGTTTCCGATGCACCACTGCATGTTTAGTGTAACCCTTGGACCTTCACATTGACGATGAAACACAGAAATGTCTTTGGGATTGAATACAAGAGGCACCATGCTAACTTCTATTCAGTGGAGTAACACTGCTAATGTTCTTGTCCTGTAACCTTTCCTGGGATTCCGGTAATAGTTTCCGATGCACCACTGCATGTTTACTGTAACCCTTGGACCTTCACCTTGACGATGAAACTCAGAAATGTCCTTGGGATTGAATAGATGGGGCACCATGCTAACGTCTGTCCAGGGGAGTAACGCTGCAAATGGTCTCGTCTTGGAACCTTTCCTGGGATGCTGGTAGTAGTTTCCGATGCACCACTGCATGTTTACTGTAACCCTTGCACCATCACATTGACGATGAAACACAGAAATGTCATTGGGAGGAATACAAGAAGCACCATGCTAACTTGTGTCCAGGGGAGTAACACTGCTAATGGTCTCGTCCTGGAACCATTCCTGGGATTCCAGTAGTAGTTTCAGATGCACCACTGCATGTTTACTGTAACCCTTCGTCCTTTACATTGACGATGAAACAAAGGAATTTCATCGGGATTGAATACAAGAAGCACCATGCTAACCTCTCTTTAGGAGAGTAACACTGCTAATGCTCTCGTCCTGAAACCTTTCCTGGGATTCCAGTAGTAGTTTCCAATGCACCACTGCATGTTTACTGTAACCCTTGGACCTTCACATTGACAATGAAACACAGAAATGTCATTGGGATTGAATACAAGAAGCACCATGCTAACTTGTGTCCAGGGCAGTAACACTGCTAATGGTCTCGTCCGGGAACCTTTCCTGGGATTACGGTAGTAGTTTCCGATGCACCACTGCTTGTTCACTGTAACCCTTGGACCTTCACATTGACGATGAAACACAGAGATGTTATTGGGAAAGAATACAAGAGGCACCATGCTGACTTCTGTCCAGGGGAGTAACGCTGCAAATGGTCTCGCCTTGGAACCTTTCCTGGGATTCTGGAAGTAGTTTCCGATGCACCACTGCATGTTTACTGTAACCCTTGGACCTTCCCATTGACGATGAAACACAGAAATGTCATTGGGAAAGAATACAAGAGGCACTATGCTGACTTCTATCCAGGGGAGTAACGCTGCAAATGGTCTCGTCATGGAACCTTTTCTGGGATTCCAGTAGTAGTTTCCGATGCACCGCTGCATGTTTACTGTAACCCGTGTACCTTCACGTTGACGATGAAACACAGAAATTTCATCGGGATTGAATACAAGAGGAACCATGCTGACTTCTGTCTAGGGGAATAACACTGCAAATGGCCTTGTGTTGGAACTTTTCCTGGAAATCCAGTAGTAGTTTCCGATGCACCACTGCATGTTTATTGTAACCCATGGACCTTCACATTGACGATGAAACACAGAAATGTCTTTGGGATTGATTACAAAGGGCACCATGGTAACTTCTGTCCAGGGGAGTAACACAGCTAATGGTCACATCCTGCAACCTTTCCTGGAATTCCGGTAGCAGTTTCCGATGCACCACTGCGTGTTTACTGTAACCCTTGGAACTTCACATTGACGATGAAACACTGAAATTTCATCGGGATTGAATACGAGAGGAACCATGCTGACTTTTGTCCAGGGGAGTAACGCTGCCAATTGTCTCGTCTTTGAAACGATCCTGGGATTCCGGTAGTAGTTTGCGATACACCACTGCATCTGTACTATATCCCTTGGACCTTCACGTTGACAATGAAACATAGAAATTTAGACGGGATTGAATACAAGTGGCACAATGCTGACTTCTGTCCACGGGAGTATCGTTGCAAATGGTCGCGTCTTTGTCCCTTTCCTGGGATTCCAGTAGCACTTTGCGATGCACCGCTGCATGTTTACTGTAACCCTTGGACTTTCATATTGACGGTGAAACACAGAAATTTCATCGTGAATGAGTTCAAGAGGCAATATGCTGACTTCTGTCCAGGGGAGTAACGCTGCAAATTGTCCCGTCTTGGAATCTTTGCTGGGATTTCAGTAGTAGTTTCGGATGCACCACTGCATGTTTGCTGTAAGGCTTGGACCTTCACATTGACGATGAAACACCGATATTTCATCGCGATTGAATACAAGAGGGACCATGCTGACTTCTGTCCAGGGGAGTAACGCTGCAAAGGTCTCGTGTTGGAACTATTCTTGGGATTCCAGTAATAGTTTCCAGTGCACCACTGCATGTTTACTGTAACCGTAGGACAATCACATTGACGATGAAAGAAAGATATTTCATCGGGATTGAATGCAAGAGGCACTATGCTGACTTCTGCCCAGGGGAGTAACGCTGTAAATTTTCTCATCCTGGAACCTTTCCTGGGATTACAGTAGTAGTTTGCGATGCACCACTGCATGTTTACTGTAACCCTTGGACTGTCACATTGACGATGAAACACAGATATTTCATCGGAATTGAATACAAGAGGCACCATGCAGACTTCATTCCAGGGGAGTAACGCTGCAAATGGTCTCTCCTTGGATTCCACTAGTAGCTTTCGATGAACCACTGCATGTTTACTGCAACCCTTGCACCTTCACATTGACAATGAAACAAAGAAATTTCATCGGGATTGAATTCAACAGGCTCCATGTGGCCTTCTGTCCAGGGGAGCAACGCTGCAAATGATCTCGTCTTGAAACCTTTCCTGGAACTCCTGTAGTAGTTTCCGATGCACCACTGCATGCTTACTGTAACCCTTGGGCCTTCACATTGATGATGAAACCAAGTAATTTCATTGGGATTGAATACAAGAGGCTCCATTCTGACTTCTGTCCAGGGGAGTAACGCTGCAAACAGTCTCGACTTGGTACCTTTCCTGGGATTCCAGTAGTAGTATCCGATGCACCACTGCATGTTTAATGTAACCCTTGGACCTTCACATTGACGATGAAACACAGAAATTTCATCGGGATTGAATACAAGAAGATCTATGCTCACTTCTGTCCAGGGGAGCTACGCTGCAAATAGTCTCGTCTTGGAACCTTACCTGGAATTCCAGTAGTAGTTTCCGATGCACCACTGCATGTTTACTGTAACTCTTGGACTTTCGCATTGACGACGAAACAAAGAAATACGATCGGGGCTGAATACAAGTGGCACCATACTGATTTCTGTCCAAGGGAGTAACGCTCCTAATGGCCTCGTCTTTAAACCCTTCCTGTGATTCCAATAGTAGTTTCCGATGCACCACTGCATGTTTACTGTGACCCTTGGACCTTGACATTGACGATGAAAAACAGAAATTTCATCGGGATTGAATACAAGAGGCACCATGCAGACTTCTGTCCATGGAGTCACGCTGCAAATTGTCTCCTTTTTGAATCTTTCCTGGGAAACCAGTAATGGTATCCGGTGCACCACCGCATATTTACTGTAACACTTGGACCTTCGCATTGACGATGAAAAACAGAAATGTCATCGGAATTGATTACAAAAGGCTTCATGCTGACTTCTGTCCATAGAGTAACGCTGCAAATGGCCTTCTCTTTGAACCTTTCCTGAGAATCCAGGAGTAGTATCCGATGCACCACTGAATGTATACTGTAAACCTTGGACGTTCACATTGACGATGAAACAACGAAATTTCATCGGGATTGAATACAACAGGCTCCATGCTGACTTCTGTCCATGGAGTAACGCTGCAAATGGCCTCCTCTTTGAACCTTTCCTGGGAATCCAGGAGTAGTATCCGATGCACCACTGAATGTTTACTGTAATCCTTGGACCTTCACATTGACGATGAAAAACGGATATTTCATCGGAATAGCATACAACGGGGTCCATGCTGACTTCTGTCCATGGAGTAACGCTGCACATTGTCTCCTTTTTTAACCTTTCCTGGGAATCCAGTAGTGGTATCCGATGCACCACTGCATATTTACTGCAACCCTTGGACCTTCGCATTGACGATGAAATACAGAAATTTCATCGGAATTGATTACAACAGGCTCCATGCTGACTTCTGTCCATGGAGTAACGCTGCAAATGGATTCCTCTTTGAACCTTTCCTGGGAATCCAGGAGTAGTATCCGATGCACCACTGAATGTTTTCTGTAATCCTTGGACCTTCACGTTGACGATGAAACAATGAAATTTCATCGGGATTAAATACAACAGGCTCCATGCTGACTTCTGCCCATGGAGTGACGCTGCAAATCGTCTCCTTTTTGAACCTTTCCTGGGAATCCAGTAGTAGTTTCCGATGCACCACTGCTTGTTTACTATAACCATTGGACTTTCACATTGACGACGAGAAACAGAAATTTCATCGGAACTGAATACCACAGGCTCCATGCTGACTTCTGTCCATGGAGTAAAGCTGCAAATAGTCTCCATTTTGAACCTTTCCTGGGAATCCAGTTGTGGTATCCGATGCACCACTGCATGTTTACTGTAACCCTTGGACCTTTACATTGACGATGAAAAACGGAAATTTCGTTGGAATAGAATACAGCAGGGTCCATGCTGACTTCTGTCCATGGAGTAACGCTGCAAATGGTCTCCATTTTGAACCTATCCTGGGAATCCAGTAATAATTTCCGATGTACCACTGAATGTTTTCTGTAACCATTGGAACTTCACATTGACGATGAAAAACAGAAATTTCATCGGCATTGAATACAACAGGCACCATGCTGACTTCTGTCCAAGAGAGTAACGCTGCAAATGGTCTCGTCTTGGAACATTTCCTGCGAATCCAGTAGTAGTATCCGATGCACCACTGCCTGTTTACTGTAGCCCTTGGACCTTCACATTGACGATGAAAAACAGAAATTTCATCGGAATTGAATACAACAGGCTCCATGCTGACTTCTGTCCATGGAGTAACGCTGCAAATGGTCTCCTTTTTGAACCCTTCCAGGGAATCCAGTAGTAGCTTCCGATGCACCACTGAATGCTTACTGTAACGCTTGGACGTTCACTTTGACGATGAAAAACAAATTTCATCGAAATTGAATACAACAGGCTCCATGCTGACTTCTGTCCGTGGAGTAACGCTGCAAGTGGTCTCCTCTTTGAACCTTTCCTGGGAATCTAGTAGTAGTTTCCGATGCACCACTGCTTGTTTACTATAACCCTTGGACTTTCACATTGACGATGAAAAACAGAAATTTCAACGGAACTGAACACCACAGGCTCCATGCTGACTTCTGTCCATGGAGTAACGCTGCAAATGGTCTCCATTTTGAACCTTTCCTCGGAATCCAGTTGTGGTATTCGATGCACCACTGCATGTTTACTGTAACCCTTAGACCCTCACATTGACGATGAAAAACGGATATTTCATCGGAATAGAATACAACAGGCTCCATGCTGACTTCTGTACATGGAGTAACGCTTCAAATGGTCTCCTTTTTCAACCTCTCCTGGGAATCCAGTAGTGGTATCCGATGCACCACTGAATGTTAACTGAAACACTTGGACCCTCACATTGACGATGAAAAACAGCAATTTCATAGGAATTTAAAACCACAGGCTCCATGCTGACTCCTGTCCATGGAGTAGCGTTGCAAATGGTCTCCTTTTTGAACCTTTCCTGGGAATCCAGTAGTAGTTTCCGATGCACCACTGAATGCTTACTGTAACGCTTGGACCTTCACATTGACGTTGAAACACAGAAATTTCATCGGGATTGAATACAAGGGGCTCTATGCTGACTTCTGTCCAGGAGAGCAACGCTGCAAATGATCTCGTCTTGGAACCTTTCCTGGGAATCCAGTAGTAGTTTCCGATCCACCACTGCATGTTTACTGTAACCATTGGACCTTGACATTGATGATGAAAAACAGATGTTTCATCGGAATTGAATACCACAGGCTCCATGCTGACTTCTGTCCATGGAGTAACGCTGCACATTGTCTCCTTTTTTAACCTTTCCTGGGAATCCAGTAGTGGTATCCGATGCACCACTGCATATTTACTGCAACCCTTGGACCTTCGCATTGACGATGAAGAACAGAAATTTCATCGGAATTGATTACAACAGGCTCCATGCTGACTTCTGTCCATGGAGTAACGCTGCAAATGGATTCCTCTTTGAACCTTTCCTGGGAATCCAGTAGTAGTTTCCGATGCACCACTGAATGCTTACTGTAACGCTTGGACGTTCACATTGACGATGAAAAACAAATTTCATCGAAATTGAATACAACAGGCTCCATGCTGACTTCTGTCCGTGGAGTAACGCTGCAAGTGGTCTCCTCTTTGAACTTTTCCTGGGAATCTAGTAGTAGTATCCAATGCACCACTGCCTGTTTACTGTAGCCCTTGGACCTTCACATTGACGATGAAAAACAGAAATTTCATCGGAATTGAATACAACAGGATCCATGCTGACTTCTGTCCATGGGGTAATTCTGCAAATGGTCTCGTCTTGGAACCTTTCCTGGGATTCCAGTAGTAGCATCCGATGCAGAACTGAATGTTTACTGTAACCCTTGGACATTCACATTGACGACGAAACTCAGAAATTTCATCGGGATTGAATACAAGAGGCACCATGCTGACTTCTGTCCATGGAGTAACGCTGCAATTGGTCTCCTCTTTGATTATTTCCTGGGAATCCAGTAGTGGTAACCGATGCACCACTGCATATTTACTGCAACCCTTGGACCTTCGCATTGACGATGAATAACAGAAATTTCATCGGGATTGAATACAAGAGGCACCATGCTGACTTCTGTCCATGGAGTAACGCTGCAAATTGACTCCTTTTTTAACCTTTCCTGGGAATCCAGTAGTGGTATCCGATGCACCACTGCATATTTACTGCAACCGTTGGACCTTCGCATTGACGATGAAAAACAGAAATTTCATCGGAATTGATTACAACAGGCTCCATGCTGACTTCTGTCCATGGAGTTACGCTGCAAATGGATTCCTCTTTGAACCTTTCCTGGGAATCCAGGAGTAGTATCCGATGCACCACTGAATGTTTACTGTAATCCTTGGACCTTCACATTGACGATGAAACAATGAAATTTCTTCGGGATTAAATACATCAGGCTCCATGCTGACTTCTGCTCATGGAGTGACGCTGCAAATGGTCTCCTTTTTGAACCTTTCCTGGGAATCCAGTAGTAGTTTCCGATGCACCACTGAATGCTTACTGTAACGCTTGGACGTTCACATTGACGATGAAAAACAAATTTCATCGAAATTGAATACAACAGGCTCCATGCTGACTTCTGTCCATGGAGTAAAGCTGCAAATGGTCTCCATTTTGAACCTTTCCTGGGAATCCAGTAGTGGTATCCGATTCACCACTGAATGTTAACTGAAACCCTTGGACCTTCACATTGACGATGAAAAACAGATGTTTCATCGGAATTGAATACCACAGGCTCCATGCTGACTTTTGTCCATGGAGTAACGATGCAATTGGTCCCCTCTTTGATTATTTCCTGGGAATCCAGTAGTGGTATCCGATGCACCACTGCATATTTACTGCAACCCTTGGACCTTCGCATTGACGATGAAAAACAGAAATTTCATCGGAATTGATTACAACAGGCTCCATGCTGACTTCTGTCCATGGAGTAACGCTGCAAATGGATTCCTCTTTTAACCTTTCCTGGGAATCCAGGAGTAGTATCCGATGCACCACTGCATGTTTACTGTAACCCTTGGACCTTCACATTGACGATGAAAAACAGAAATTTCATCGGAATTGAATACAACAGGATCCATGCTGACTTCTGTCCATGGGGTAATTCTGCAAATGGTCTCGTCTTGGAACCTTTCCTGGGATTCCAGTAGTAGCATCCGATGCAGAACTGAATGTTTACTGTAACCCTTGGACATTCACATTGACGACGAAACTCAGAAATTTCATCGGGATTGAATACAAGAGGCACCATGCTGACTTCTGTCCATGGAGTAACGCTGCAATTGGTCTCCTCTTTGATTATTTCCTGGGAATCCAGTAGTGGTAACCGATGCACCACTGCATATTTACTGCAACCCTTGGACCTTCGCATTGACGATGAATAACAGAAATTTCATCGGGATTGAATACAAGAGGCACCATGCTGACTTCTGTCCATGGAGTAACGCTGCAAATTGACTCCTTTTTTAACCTTTCCTGGGAATCCAGTAGTGGTATCCGATGCACCACTGCATATTTACTGCAACCGTTGGACCTTCGCATTGACGATGAAAAACAGAAATTTCATCGGAATTGATTACAACAGGCTCCATGCTGACTTCTGTCCATGGAGTTACGCTGCAAATGGATTCCTCTTTGAACCTTTCCTGGGAATCCAGGAGTAGTAGCCGATGCACCACTGAATGTTTACTGTAATCCTTGGACCTTCACATTGACGATGAAACAATGAAATTTCTTCGGGATTAAATACATCAGGCTCCATGCTGACTTCTGCTCATGGAGTGACGCTGCAAATGGTCTCCTTTTTGAACCTTTCCTGGGAATCCAGTAGTAGTTTCCGATGCACCACTGAATGCTTACTGTAACGCTTGGACGTTCACATTGACGATGAAAAACAAATTTCATCGAAATTGTATACAACAGGCTCCATGCTGACTTCTGTCCATGGAGTAAAGCTGCAAATGGTCTCCATTTTGAACCTTTCCTGGGAATCCAGTTGTGGTATCCGATGCACCACTGTATGTTTACAGTAACCCTTGGACCTTCACATTGACGATGAAAAACGGATATTTCATTGGAATAGAATACAACAGGGTCCATGCTGACTTCTGTACATGGAGTAACGCTGTAAATGGTCTCCTTTTTCAACCTCTCCTGGGAATCCAGTAGTGGTATCCGATTCACCACTGAATGTTAACTGAAACCCTTGGACCTTCACATTGACGATGAAAAACAGATGTTTCATCGGAATTGAATACCACAGGCTCCATGCTGACTTTTGTCCATGGAGTAACGATGCAATTGGTCCCCTCTTTGATTATTTCCTGGGAATCCAGTAGTGGTATCCGATGCACCACTGCATATTTACTGCAACCCTTGGACCTTCGCATTGACGATGAAAAACAGAAATTTCATCGGAATTGATTACAACAGGCTCCATGCTGACTTCTGTCCATGGAGTAACGCTGCAAATGGTCTCCTTTCTGTACCTTTCCTGGGAAGCCAGTAGTGGTATCCGATGCACAACTGCATGTTTACTGTAACCCTTGGACCTTCACATTGACGATGAAAAACAGAAATGTCATCGGAATTGAATACCACAGGCTCCATGCTGACTTCTGTCCATGGAGTAACGCTGCAAATGGATTCCTCTTTTAACCTTTCCTGGGAATCCAGGAGTAGTATCCGATGCACCACTGCATGTTTACTGTAACCCTTGGACCTTCACATTGACGATGAAAAACGGAAATTTCATTGGAATAGAATACAGCACTCTCCATGCTGACTTCTGTACATGGAGTAACGCTCAAAATGGTCTCCTTTTTCAACCTCTCCTGGGAATCCAGTAGTGGTATCCGATGCACCACTGAATGTTAACTAAAATCCTTGGACCAGTCACATTAACGAAGAGAAACAGAAATTTCATCGGAATTGAATACCACAGGCTCCATGCTGACTTCTGTCCATGGAGTAACGTTGCAAATGGTGTCCTTTTTGAACCTTTCCTGTTAATCCAGTAGAAGTTTCCTATGCACCACTGAGTACTTACTGTAACCCTTGGACCATCGCAGTGACGATGAAAAACAGAAATTTCTTCGGTATTAAATGCAAGAGGCTCCATGCTGACTTCTGGCCAGGGGAGTAAAGCTGCAAATGGTCTCGTTTCGAACCTTTCCTAGGAATCCAGTAGTAGTTACCGATGCATCACTGCATGTTTACTGTAACCCTTGGCCATTCACATTGACGATGAAAAACAGAAATTTCATCGGAATTGAATACCACAGGCTCCATGCTGACTTCTGTCCATGGAGTAACGCTGCAAATGGACTCCTTTTTGAGCCTTTCCTGGGAAGCCAGTAGTGGTATCCGATGCACCACTGCATGTTTACTGTAACCCTTGGACTTTCACATTGATGATGAAAAAACAATTACATCGGAATTGAATACAACAGGCTCCATGCTGACTTCTGTCCATGGAGTAACGCTGCAAATGGTCTCCTCTTTGATTATTTCCTGGGAATCCAGTGGTAGTTACCGATGCACCACTGAATGATTACCGTAACCCTTGGACATTCACATTGACGATGAAGCAATGAAATTTCATCGGGATTAAAAACAACTGGGTTCATGCTGACTTCTGTCTATGGAGTTATACTGCAAATGGTCTCGTCTTGGAACCTTTCCTGCGAATCCAGTAGTAGCATCCGATGCACCACTGCCTTTTTACTGTAACCCTTGGACATTCACATTGACGACGAAAAACAGAAATTTCATCGGAATTGAATACAACAGGCACCATGCTGACTTCTGTCCAGGAGAGTAACGCTGCAAATGGTCTCGTCTTTAAACCTTTCCTGGGAATCCAGTAGAATTTTCCGATGCACCACTGCATGTTTACTGTAACCCTTGGACCTTCACATTGACGGTGAAGAACAGAAATTTCATCGGGATTGAATACAAGAGGCACCATGCCGACTTCTGTCAATGGACTAGCACTGCAAATGGTCTCGACTTGGCATCTTTCCTGGGAATCGAGTAGTAAATTCCGTTGCACCACTGCATGTTTATTGTAACCCTTGGACCGTCACATTGACGATGAAAAACAGAAAATTTATCGGAATCGAATACAACAGGCTCCATGCTGACTTCTGTCCATGGAGTAATGCTGCAAACAGTCTCGACTTGGAACCTATCCTGGGAATCCAGTAGTAATTTCCGATGTACCACTGAATGTTTACTGTAACCCTTGGAACTTCACATTGACGATGAAAAACAGAAATTTCATCGGCATTGAATACAACAGGCACCATGCTAACTTCTGTCCAAGAGAGTAACGCTGCAAATGGTCTCGTCTTGGAACCTTTCCTGCGAACCCAGTAGTAGTATCCGATGCACCACTGCCGGTTTACTGTAACCCTTGGACCTTCACATTGATGATGAAAAACAGAAATTTCTCGGAATTGAATACAACAGGCTCCATGCTGACTTCTGTCCATGGAGTAACGCTGCAAATGGTCTCCTTTTTGAACCCTTCCAGGGAATCCAGTAGTAGTTTCCGATGCACCACTGAATGCTTACTGTAACCCTTGGACGTTCACATTGACGATGAAAAACAAATTTTAGCGAAATTCAATACAACAGGCTCCATGCTGACTTCTGTCCGTGGAGTAACGCTGCAATTGGTCTCCTCTTCGAACCTTTCCTGGGAATCCAGTAGTAGTTTCCGATGCACCACTGAATGCTTACTGTAAATCTTGGACGTTCACATTGGCGATGAAAAACAAATGTCATCGGAATTGAATACAACAGGCTCCATGCTGACTTCTGTCCGTGGAGTAACGCTGCAAATTATCTCCTCTTTGAACCTTTCCTGGGAATCTAGTAGTAGTTTCCGATGCACCACTGCTTGTTTCCTATAACCCTTGGACTTTCACATTGACGATGAAAAACAGAAATTTCAACACAACTGAATACCACAGGCTCCATGCTGACTTCTGTCCATGGAGTAACGCTGCAAATGGTCTCCATTTTGAACCTTTCCTGGGAATCCAGTTGTGGTATTCGATGCACCACTGCATGTTTACTGTAACCCTTGGACCTTCACATTGTCGATGAGAAACAGAAATTTCATAGGAATTTAATATCACAGCCTCCATGCTGACTCCTGTCCATGGAGTAACGCTGCAGATGGTCTCCTCTTTGATTGTTTCCTGGGTATCCAGTTGTAGTATCCGATGCACCATTGAATGTTTACTGTAACCCTTGAACGTTCACATTGACGATGAAAAACAAATTTCATCAGAATTGAATACAACAGGCTCCATTCTGACTTCTGTCCTCGGAGTAACGCTGCAAGTGGTCTCCTCTTTGAACCTTTCCTGGGAATCTAGTAGTAGTTTCCGATGCACCACTGCTGGTTTACTATAACCCTTGGACTTTCACATTGACGACGAAAAACAAAAATTTCATCGGAATTGAATACCACAGGCTCCATGCTGACTTCTGTCCATGGAGTAACGCTGCAAATGGTCTCCTTTTTGAACCTTTCCTGGGAACCCAGTAGTGGTATCCGATGTACCACTGCATGTTTACTGTAACCCTTGGACCTTCACATTGACGATGAAGAACAGAAATGTCATCGGAATTGAATACAAGAGGCTCCATGCTGACTTCTGTCCGTGGAGTAACGCTGCAAATGATCTCCTTTTTGAACCTTTCCTGGGAAGCCTGTAGTGGTATCCGATGCACCACTGCATGTTTACTGCAACCCTTGGACCTTCACATTGACGATGAAAAAAAGAAATTTCATCGGAATTGAATACAACAGGCACCATGCTGACTTCTGTCCAGGAGAGAACGCTGCAAATGGACTTGTCTTTAAACCTTTCCTGGGAATCCAGTTGTAGTATTCGATGCACCTCTGCATGTTTACTGTAACCCTGGACCTTCACATTGACGATGAAAAACGTATATTTCATCGGAATAGAATACAACAGGCTCCATTCTGACTTCTGTACATGGAGTAACGCTTCAAATGGTCTCCTTTTTCAACCTCTCCTGGGAATCCAGTAGTGGTATCCGATGCACCACTGAATGTTAATTGAAACCCTTGGACCTTCACATTGACGATGAAAAACAGATATTCATAGGAATTGAATACCACAGGCTCCATGCCGACTCCTGTCCATGGAGTAACGTTGCAAATGGTCTCCTCTTTGAACCTTTCCTGGGAATCCAGTAGTAGTTTCCGATGCACCACTGAATGCTTACTGTAACCCTTGGACCATCACATTGACGATGAAAATCAGAAATTTCAACGGTATTAAATACAAGAGGCTCCATGCTGACTTCTGTCCATGGAGCAAGGCTGCAAATGGTCTCCTCTTTGATTGTTTCCTGGGAATCCAGTGGTAGTATCCGATGCACCACTGAATGTTTACTGTAACCCTTGGACCTTCACATTGACGATGAAACATTGAAATTTCATCGGGATTAAATACAACAGGGTCCATGCTGACTTCTGTCCATGGAGTAATTCTGCAAATGGTCTCGTCTTGGAACCTTTCCTGGGATTCCAGTAATAGCATCCGATGCTCAACTGAATGTTTACTGTAACCCTTGGACATTCACATTGAAGACGAAACTCAGAAATTTCATCGGGATTGAAAACAAGAGGCACCATGCTGACTTCTGTCCAGGGGATTAACGCTGGAAATGGTCTCGTCTTGGAAACTTTCCTTTGAATCTAGTAGTAATTTCCGATGCACCACTGCATGTTTAGTGTAACCCTTGGACCTTCACATTGACGATGAAAAAAAAAATTTCATCGGAATTGAATACAACAGGCACCATGCTGACTTCTGTCCAGGAGAGTAACGCTGCAAATGGTCTTGTCTTTAAACGTTTCCTGGGAATCCAGTAGTATTTTCCGATGCACCACTGCATGTTTACTGTAACCCTTCTACCTTCACATTGAAGGTGAAGAACAGAAATTTCATCGGGATTGAATACAAGAGGGACCATGCTGACTTCTGTCCAAGAGAGTAACGCTGCAAATGGTCTCGTCTTGGAACCTTTCCTGCGAATCCAGTAGTAGCATCCGATGCACCACTGCCTCTTTACTGTAACCCTTGGACCTTCACATTGACGATGAAAAACAGAAATTTCATCGGAATTGGATACAACAGTCTCCATGCTGACTTCTGTCCATGGAGTAACGCTGCAAATGGTCTCCTTTTTGAACCCTTCCAGGGAATCCAGTAGTAGTTTCCGATGCACCACTGAATGCTTACTGTAACCCTTGGACGTTCACATTGACGATGAAAAACAAATTTCATCGGAATTGAATACAACAGGCTCCATTCTGACTTCTGTCCGTGGAGGATCGCTGCAAGTGGTCTCCTCTTTGAACCTTTTCTGGGAATCTAGTAGTAGTTTCCGATGCACCACTGCTTGTCTACTATAACCCTTGGACTTTCACATTCACGATGAAAAACAGAAATTTCATCGGAATTGAATACCACAGGCTCCATGCTGACTTCTGTCCATGGAGTAACGCTGCAAATGGCCTCCTTTTTGAACCTTTCCTGGGAACCCAGTAGTGGTATCCGATGCACCACTGCATGTTTACTGTACCCCTTGGACCTTCACATTGACGATGAAGAACTGAAATGTCATCGGAATTGAATACAAGAGGCTCCATGCTGACTTCTGTCCATGGAGTAACACTGCAAATGGTCTCCTTTCTGTACCTTTCCTGGGAAGCCAGTAGTGGTATCCGATGCACAACTGCATGTTTACTGTAACCCTTGGACCTTCACATTGACGATGAAAAACAGAAAATTCATAGGAATTGAATACCACAGGCTCGATGCTGACTCCTGTCCATGGAGTAACGTTGCAAATGGTCTCCTTTTTGAACCTTTCCTGGGAATCCAGTAGTAGTTTCCGATGCACCACTGAATGCTTACTGCAACCCTTGGACCATCACATTGACGATGGAAAACAGAAATTTCAACGGTATTAAATACAAGAGGCTCCATGCTGACTTCTGTCCATGGAGTAACGCTGCAAATGGTCTCCTCTTTGATTGTTTCCTGGGAATCCAGTGGTAGTATCCGATGCACCACTGAATGTTTACTGTAACCCATGGACCTTCACATTGACGATGAAACATTGAAATTTCATCGGGATTAAATACAACAGGGTCCATGCTGACTTCTGTCCATGGAGTAATTCTGCTAACGGTCTCGTCTTGGAACCTTTCCTGGGATTCCAGTAGTAGCATCCGATGCTCAACTGAATGTTTACTGTAACCCTTGGACATTCACATTGACGACGAAACTCAGAAATTTCATCGGGATTGAAAACAAGAGGCACCATGCTGACTTCTGTCCAGGGGATTAACGCTGGAAATGGTATCGTCTTGGAAACTTTCCTTTGAATCTAGTAGTAATTTCCGATGCACCACTGCATGTTTAGTGTAACCCTTGGACCTTCACATTGACGATGAAAAAAAGAAATTTCATCGGAATTGAATACCACAGGCTCCATGCTGACTTCTGCCCATGGAGTAACGCTGCAAATGGTCTCCTTTTTGAACCTTTCCTGGGAAGCCAGTAGTGGTATCCGATGCACCACTGCATGTTTACTGTAACCCTTGCACCTTCACATTGACGATGAAGAACAGAAATGTCATCGGAATTGAATACAACAGGCTCCATGCTGACTTCTGTCCGTGGAGTAACGTTGCAAGTGGTCTCCTCTTTGGACCTTTCCTGGGAATCTAGTATTAGTTTCCGATGCACCACTGCTTGTTTACTATAACCCTTGGACTTTCACATTGACGATGAAAAACAGAAATTTCATCGGAATTGAATACCACAGGCTCCATGCTGACTTCTGTCCATGGAGTAACGCTGCAAATGGTCTCCTTTTTGAACCTTTCCTGGGAACCCAGTAGTGGTATCCGATGCACCACTGCATGTTTACTGTACCCCTTGGACCTTCACATTGACGATGAAGAACTGAAATGTCATCGGAATTGAATACAAGAGGCTCCATGCTGACTTCTGTCCATGGAGTAACGCTGCAAATGGTCTCCTTTCTGTACCTTTCCTGGGAAGCCAGTAGTGGTATCCGATGCACAACTGCATGTTTACTGTAACCCTTGGACCTTCACATTGACGATGAAAAACAGAAATGTCATCGGAATTGAATACCACAGGCTCCATGCTGACTTCTGTCCATGGAGTAACGCTGCAAATGGTCTCCTTTTTGAACCTTTCCTGGGAAGCCAGTAGTGGTATCCGATGCACCACTGCATGGTTACTGTAACCCTTGGACCTTCAAATTGACGATGAAGAACAGAAATGTCATCGGAATTGAATACAAGAGGCTCCATGCTGACTTCTGTCCATGGAGTAATGCTGCAGATGATCTCCTCTTTGGACCTCTCCTAGAAATCCAGTAGCACTTTCCGATGCACCAATGAATGCTTACTGTAAATCTTGGACGTTCACATTGACGATGAAAAACAAATGTCATCGGAATTGAATACAACAGGCTCCATGCTGACTTCTGTCCATGGAGTAACGCTGCAAATGGTCTCCTTTTTGAACCTTTCCTGGGAAGCCAGTAGTGGCATCCGATGCCCACTGCATGTTTGCTGTAGCCCTTGGACCTTCACATTGACGATGAAGGACAGAAATGTCATCAGAATTGAATACAAGAGGCTCCATGCTGACTTCTGTCCATGGAGTAATGCTGCAGATGATCTCCTCTTTGGACCTCTCCTGGAAATCCAGTAGCACTTTCCGATGCACCAATGATAGCTTACTGTAAATCTTGGACGTTCACATTGACGATGAAAAACAAATGTCATCGGAATTGAATACAACAGGCTCCATGCTGACTTCTGTCCGTGGAGTAACGCTGCAAATTATCTCCTCTTTGAACCCTTCCTGGGAATCTAGTAGTAGTTTCCGATGCACCACTGCTTGTTTACTATAACCCTTGGACTTTCACATTGACGATGAAAAACAGAAATTTCAACGGAACTGAATACCACAGGCTCCATGCTGACTTCTGTCCATGGAGTAACGCTGCAAATGGTTTGGATTTTGAACCTTTCCTGGGAATCCAGTTGTGGTATTCGATGCACATCTGCATGTTTACTGTAACCCTTGGACCTTCACATTGACGATGAAAAACGGATATTTCATCGGAATAGAATACAACAGGCTCCATGCTGACTTCTGTACATGGAGTAACGCTTCAAATGGTCTCCTTTTTCAACCTCTCCTGGGAATCCAGTAGTGGTATCCGATGCACCACTGAATGTTAATTGAAACCCTTGGACCTTCACATTGACGATGAAAAACAGAAATTTCATAGGAATTGAATACCACAGGCTCCATGCTGACTCCTGTCCATGGAGTAACGTTGCAAATGGTCTCCTTTTTGAACCTTTCCTGGGAATCCAGTAGTAGTTTCCGATGCACCACTGAATGCTTACTGCAACCCTTGGACCATCACATTGACGATGAAAAACAGAAATTTCAACGGTATTAAATACAAGAGGCTCCATGCTGACTTCTGTCCATGGAGTAACGCTGCAAATGGTCTCCTTTTTGATTGTTTCCTGGGAATCCAGTGGTAGAATCCGATGCACCACTGAATGTTTACTGTAACCCTTGGACCTTCACATTGACGATGAAACATTGAAATTTCATCGGGATTAAATACAACAGGGTCCATGCTGACTTCTGTCCATGGAGTAATTCTGCAAACGGTCTCGTCTTGGAACCTTTCCTGGGATTCCAGTAGTAGCATCCGATGCTCAACTGAATGTTTACTGTAACCCTTGGACATTCACATTGACGACCAAACTCAGAAATTCCATCGGGATTGAAAACAAGAGGCGACATGCTGACTTCTGTCCAGGGGATTAACGCTGGAAATGGTCTCGTCTTGGAAACTTTCCTTTGAATCTAGTAGTAATTTCCGATGCACCACTGCATGTTTAGTGTAACCCTTGGACCTTCACATTGACGATGAAAAAAAGAAATTTCATCGGAATTGAATACAACAGGCACCATGCTGACTTCTGTCCAGGAGAGTAACGCTTCAAATGGTCTTGTCTTTAAACCTTTCCTGGGAATCCAGTAGTATTTTCCGATGCACCACTGCATGTTTACTGTAACCCTTGGACCTTCACATTGACGGTGAAGAACAGAAATTTCATCAGGATTGAATACAAGAGGCACCATGCTGACTTCTGTCCAAGAGAGTAACGCTGCAAATGGTCTCGTCTTGGAACCTTTCCTGCGAATCCAGTAGTAGCATCCGATGCACCACTGCCTGTTTACTGTAACCCTTGGACCTTCACATTGACGATGAAAAACAGAAATTTCATCGGAATTGAATACAACAGTCTCCATGCTGACTTCTGTCCATGGAGTAACGCTGCAAATGGTCTCCTTTTTGAACCCTTCCAGGGAATCCAGTAGTAGTTTCCGATGCACCACTGAATGCTTACTGTAACCCTTGGACGTTCACATTGACGATGAAAAACAAATTTCATCGGAATTGAATACAACAGGCTCCATTCTGACTTCTGTCCGTGGAGGATCGCTGCAAGTGGTCTCCTCTTTGAACCTTTCCTGGGAATCTAGTAGTAGTTTCCGATGCACCACTGCTTGTTTACTATAACCCTTGGACTTTCACATTGACGATGAAAAACAGAAATTACATCGGAATTGAATACAACAGGCTCCATGCTGACTTCTGTCCATGGAGTAACGCTGCAAATGGTCTCCTTTTTGAACCTTTCCTGGGAAGCCAGTAGTGGTATCCGATGCACCACTGCATGTTTACTGTAACGCTTGGACCTTCACATTGACGATGAAGAACAGAAATGTCATCGGAATTGAATACAAGCGGCTCCATGCTGGCTTCTGTCCATGGAGTAACGCTGCAAATGGTCTCCTTTTTGAACCTTTCCTGGGAAGCCAGTAGTGGTATCCGATTCACCACTGCATGTTTACTGTAACCCTTGGAGGTTCACATTGACGATGAAGAACAGAAATGTGATCGGAATTGAATACAACAGGATCCATGCTGACTTCTGTCCGTGGAGTAACGCTGCAAGTGGTCTCCTCTTTGAACCTTTCCTGGGAATCTAGTAGTAGTTTCCGATGCACCACTGCTTGTTTACTATAACCCTTGGACTTTCACATTGACGATGAAAAACAGAAATTTCATCGGAATTGAATACCACAGGCTCCATGCTGACTTCTGTCCATGGAGTAACGCTGCAAATGGTCTCCTTTTTGAACCTTTCCTGGGAAGCCAGTAGTGGTATCCGATGCACCACTGCATGTTTACTGTAACCCTTGGACCTTCACATTGACGATGAAGAACAGAAATGTCATCGGAATTGAATACAAGAGGCTCCATGCTGACTTCTGTCCATGGAGTAATGCTGCAGATGTTCTCCTCTTTGGACCTCTCCTGGAAATCCAGTAGCACTTTCCGATGCACCAATGAATGCTTACTGTAAATCTTGGACGTTCACATTGACGATGAAAAACAAATGTCATCGGAATTGAATACAACAGGCTCCATACTGACTTCTGTCCGTGGAGTAACGCTGCAAATGATCTCTTCTTGGTACCTTTCCTGAGATTCCAGTAGTAGTTTCCGATGCACCACTGAGTGTTTACTGTAACCTTCGGACTTTCACATTGACGATGAAAAACAGCAATTTCATCGGGATTGTATACAATAGGCACCATGCTGACTTTTGTCCAGGAGAGTAACGCTGCAAATAGTCTCGTCTTTTAACCTTTCTTGGGAATCCAGTAGTAGCTTCCGATGCACCACTGCTCGTTTACTGTAACCATTGGACCGTCACATTGACGATGAAACAATGAAATTTCATCGAGATTGAATACAACAGGCTCCATGCTGACTTCTGTCCAAGGAGTAATGCTGCAAATGGTCTCGTCTTGAACCTTTCCTGTTTTTCCAGTAGTAGTATCCGATGCACCACTGAATGTTTACTGTAACCCTTGGACCCTCACATTGACGATGAAACACAGAAATTTCATCGGGATTGAATACAAGAGGCACTGTGCTGACTTCTGTCCAGGGGAATAACGCTGCAAATGGTCTCGTAGTGTAACATTTCTTGTGATTCTAGTAGTAGATTCCGATGCACCACTGCATGTTTATTGTAACCCTTAGAACTTCACATTGACGCTGTAAAACTGGATTTTCATCGGAATTAAATACAACAGGCTCCATGCTGACTTCTGTCCATGGAGTAACGCTGCAAATGATCTCCTCTTTGTCCTTCCCTGGGAATCCAGTAATAGTTTCGACGCACCAGTGAATGTTTTCTGTAATCCTTGGACCTTCACAATCACGACGAAACACAGAAATTTCATCGGGATTGAACGCAAGAGGCACCGAGAAGACTTCTGTCCAGGGGAGTAACGCTGCTAATGGTTTCGCCTTGGAACCTTTCCTGGGATTCCAGTAGTAGTATCCGATGCACCACTGCATGTTTACTGTAACCCGTGAACCTTCACATTGACGATGAAACACAGATATTTCATTGGGATTGAATACAAGAGGCACCATGCTAACTTCTGTCCAGGGGAGTTACGCTGCAAATGGTCTCGTCTTGGAACCTTTCCTGGGATTCCAGTAGTAGTTCCCGATGCACCACTGCATGTTTACAGTAGAACTTGGGCCTTCACATTGACGATAAAACAAAGAAATTTGATCGGGATTGAATACAAGTGGCACCATGCTGACTTCTGTCCAAGGGAGGAACGCTGCAAATGGTCTCGTATTTAACCTTTCCTGGAACGCCAAAAGTAGTAACCGATGCACCACTGTATGTTTACAATAATTCTTGGACCTTCACATTGACGATGAAACACAGAAATTTAATCGGGATTGAATTCCAAATTCACCGTGCTTACTTCTATCCAGGGGAGTATTGCTGCAAATTGTCTCGTCTTGGAACCTTTCCTGGGATTGCAGTAGTAGTTTCCGATGCACCACTGAATGTTTACTGTAACCGTTGGACCTTCACATTGACGATGAAACAATGATATTTCATCGGGATTGAATACAACAGGCTCCATGCTGACTTCTGTCCATGGATTAATGCTGCAAATGGACTCGTCTTGGAAACTTTCCTGGGACTCCATTAGTAGTTTCCTATTCACCACTGCATGTTATTGTAACCCTTGGACCTTCACATTGGCAAGGAACCAGGGAAATTTCATCTAGATTGAATACAAGAGGCACCATGCTGACTTCTGTCCAGGGGAGAAACGCTGCAAATGGTCTCGTCTTTGAACCTTTCCTGAGAATCCAATAGTAGTTTCCGATGCACCACTGCATGTTTATTGTAACCTTTGGACTTTCACATTGACGATGAAATATAGAAATTTCATCGGGATTGAACACAAGATTCTCCATGCTGACTTCTGCCCATGGAGTAACGCTGCAGATTGTCTCGCCTTTGAACTTTTCCTGGGAATCCAATAGTAGTTTCCGATGCACCACTGCGTGTTTACTGTAACTCTTGGACCTTCACTTTGACGATGAAACAAGATAATTTCATCAGGATTGAATACAAGAGGCACCATGCTTACTTCTGTCCAGGGGAGTAACGCTACAAATGGTCTCGCATTGGAACCTTTCCAGTGATTCGAGTAGTAGTTTCCGATGCACCACTCCGTGTTTACTGTAACCCTTGGACCTTCACATTGACGATGAAACAAGAAATTTCATCAGGATTGAATACAAGAGGCACAATGCTGACTTCTGACCAAGGGAGTAACGCTGCAAATGGTCTCGTCTTAGAACCCTTCCTGGGATTCCAGTAGTAGTATCCGATGCACCACTGCATGTTTACTGTAACCCTTGGATCTTCACATTGACGATGAAACACAGAAATTTCATTGGGATTGAATACAAGAGACACCATGGTGACTTCTGTCCAGGGGGGTTACGCTGCAATTGGTCTCGTCTAGGAACCTTTCCTGGGATTTCAGTAGTAGTATCCGATGCACCACTGCAAATTTACAGTAACCCTTGGATCTTCAGATTGACGATGAAAGAACAGAAATTTCTGACTTATGTCCAGGCGCGTAACGCTGAAATGGTCTCGTCTTGGAACCATTCCTGGGGTTCCAGTAGTAGTTTCCGATGCACCACTGCATGTTTACTGTAACCCTTGGACCTTCACATTGACGATGAAACACAGAAATTTCATTGGAATTGAAGATAACAGGCTCCATGCTGATTTCTGTCCATGGAGTAACGCTGCAAATGGTCTCGTCTTTGAACCTTTCCTGGGAATCAAGTAGTAGTATCCGATGCACCACTGCATGTTTATTGTTACCTTTGGACCTTCAAATTGACGATGAAACATATTAATTTCATCGGGATTGAACACAACAGGCTCCATGCTAACTTCTGTCCAGTGGAGTATAGCTGCAAATGGTCTCGTTTTGGAACGTTTCCTGGTATTCCAGTATTAGTTGCCGATGCACCACTGCATGTTTTCTGTAACCCTTGGACCTTCACATTAACCATGAAACAAAGAAACTTCATCGGAATTGCATACAAGAGGCACCATACTGTCTTTTGTCCTGGGGAGAATCGTTGCAAATGGTCTCGTCTTGGAACCTTTCCTGGGATTCCAGTAGTAGTTTCCTATGCACCACTCCATGTTTACTGTAACCCTTGACCCTTGAAATTGACGATGAAGCAAAGAAATTTCATCGGAATTGAATACAAGAGGCACCATGCTGACTTTTGTCCAGGGGAGAATCGTTGCAAATGGTCTCGTCTTGGAACCTTTCCTGGGATTCCAGTAGTTGTTTCGGATGCGCCACTGCATGTTTACTGTAACCCTTCGACCTTCACACTGGCGATGAAACAGAGAAATTTCATCGGGATTGAATACAACAGGCTCCATGGCAACTTCTGTGCAGGGGAGTACGTTTCAAACGGTCTGTGCATGGGACCTTTCCTGGGAGTCCAGTGTTAGTTTCCGATGCACCACTGCGTGTTTACTGTAACCCTTCGACCTTCACATTGACGATGAAACAGAGGAATTTCATCGGGATTGAATACAACAGGATCCATGGCGACTTCTGTGCAGGGGAGTAACGTTTCAGACGGTCTGTGCTTGGGACCTTACCTGGGAGTCCAGTATTAGTTTCCGATACACTACTGCTTCTTTACTGTAACCCTTGGACCTTCACATTGACGATGAAACACAGAAATGTCATCGGGATTGAATACAAGAGGCACCATGCTGACTTCTGTCCAACGGAGTAACGCTACAAATGGTCTCGTATTGGAACCTTTCCAGTGATTCGAGTAGTAGTTTCCGATGCACCAATCCATGTTTACTGTAACCCTTGGACCTTCACATTGCCGATGAAACAAAGAAATTTCATCGGGATTGAATACAAGAGGCACCATGCTGACTTCTGTCCAGGGGGGTTACGCTGCAATTGGTCTCGTCTTGGAACCTTTCCTGGGATTCCAGTAGTAGTATCTGATGCACGACTGCAAATTTACAGTAACCCTTGGATCTTCAGATTGACGATGAAAGAACAGAAATTTCTGACTTATGTCCAGGTGCGTAACGCTGAAATGGTCTCGTCTTGAAACCATTCCTGGGGTTCCAGTAGTAGTTTCCGATGCACCACTGCATGTTTACTGCAACCCTTGGACCTTCACATTGACGATGAAACACAGAAATTTCATTGGAATTGAAGACAACATTCTCCATGCTGACTTCTGTCCATGGAGTAACGCTGCAAATGGTCTCGTCTTTGAACCTTTCCTGGGAATCAAGTAGTAGTTTCCGATGCACCACAGCATGTTTATTGTTACCTTTGGACCTTCGCATTGCCGATGAAACAAAGAAATTTCATCGTGATTGAATACAACAGGCTCCATGCCGACTTCTGTGCAGGGGAGTAACGTTTCAAACGGTCTGTGCTTGGGACCTTTCCTGGGAGTCCAGTATTAGTTTCCGATGCACCACTACATGTATGCTGTAACCCTTGGACCTTCACGTTGACGATGAAACACAGAAATTTCATCGGGATTGAATAAAACAGGCACCATGACGACTTCTGTCCTGGGGAGTAATGTCACTCGGCTGAAGAGCGGCGGATTCTGCTGCTGCTAGTCCGTCTCAGGCCATAATGGGCGGGGGATGAAATCACAATAAAGAAGAAGAAATGGAATAACATTCTGTTGAGTCGAAATTCGTCGTCAGTTGTAAGTTCTCAGATCTGACGACCAGCATACATTTCTACTTTAAACCCACGTAAGGATTCTGAAACAGCTTTGAAGCGTAGCCTGAGCAGACATTGGGCTTGTAATTCCACTCCTTTAAAGAGAGTGTCCAGACAGTCCTCAGTGTTTCGACACTGGGAAACCATAACGAATTCTGTTTCACGTGTGCTTGTTATGGTCGGCAACCGCTTACATCTTAAGCAGAGCCGACTACTTACTGCCATGAACCTAGCCCGAGAAACGCATATGCAGAAGTGGATACCTACTTTAGAACATTTACGTATATTCTACACACATCGTGGCTGGCCCTGTTCCATAATAAGCAATCGCGTCGTCTGAATATTGCCACTCGCAACGTGTCTATTACGAGCGACTCTGTACCGCCTCATATGCAGCCCCTACAGTCGACAGAGCTGGGCGTCATACTCTTCTCACTGAGACGATACGTTTAGCATTCCAAAAGATTCGTCCTATTTTGAAGTTTAAGCATTTAATGGGGGTATATCTTTGTTCTGCTGCAGCTTTATTTCGCTTTTAAAACATATAAATGGCGTACAATAACAGAGCGTTTGGAACACGCCGGATCACAAGTGCCAAACACCCAAATTCCCATCGCTTTGTTTTCTGCCTCCACCATCGATTCGCACAACTTGTGTTGCCAATGTGCTACCATTGTAGTTCCATCCTCCTCCCCGAAGCAGTTCTATGATTTCCTACGCATTCCATTCGTGTATCAAATCAGTATCTTAGTTGACTTGATAATGACAGAGAAGAAATATATCATTGGCAGCTTTTTATACGAAATTTAGTGTACAGCCTCTCATATGTCTGAATAGTCCATACTAGAAAACTGTACTAGAAATTGGTGCGAATCGTGTATGTACCTAATGTTTGAAAACCACGCCCCAATCAGGACAAACGCAGTTGCTCTGCTGAAACTACTGTATACTGTTGGAATCTTTAATTTCTCGTTAATTCACTGACTTTTCGTAGGAAAGCATCTACAGTACTCTCAGAAATGTTCTCAGAACATTTCTGTGAATGACGCATACTATTTCTGTTTCGCTCAGACCGATGCTTAAATGTAAATATCAACAGTTGCAGCTACTATTCTGGAGGTTATCCACGTTACGTTTCTGGAGGCAATATTTAGCAGCTTTCAGTGTAGTCAATATTGGTGACAAATGAAGCTACATTGTTGTTAGATCATAAAAAACAGATAGCACCCATCTGTTCCGACAGATTATGTTCAACCATTGAAAGGTGGCTACACTGAGCCACAGCGCCAGAGATTGCGCCACCACTGGCAGTTCTTATCGAGAAGTCGTGGTGGAGAGTGCTTGTTGAGATGTAGCAGTGGTGAGTCGTTGTTGACAAGTTCCCATGGAGAGTGCTTGTTCAGAACTTGTAGCATTGTTTTGATGGGCTAGACACCAGATGTTGTTGGATTAGGGATGCTGTAATGTGCTTTTCGTCAGTATATATGAAGGTAAAAAAACTCCTTTTTTTATTATTTATTTCAATGTCTTAAACAATAATGCCTCTTGGTCACAGGCTCTGTCAACAAAGCATCTGGCTCGTCTTCTTGTATTAGACTGTATTTCTGGTTTCTATGTGCAATTATAGTATTTCTGTTTTTTTTAATTACTTCAGTATAAATGGTGTTTAAAATATCTGGTCTTATTGAGGAAGAACCGTGCCAGATGTGTATGTTGAATCACACTTCCACACGCAGAACAGCTACATTTGTGTTTTGTTGTTTCGTAGGTTTTATAGTTGCTGAGGACTTAATTAATTAATTGTGTTAACGGAAATTTCCTTTCATTCCTTGTTGTTGTTCTATGCAGTCAGATTGCGTACAAGTACCAGTCAGGGCTAACCGGTTACGAGACTTCGTAATCGGACAGTGAGCTACTAAAAATTAATAAGTATTTGCATTCATTATATTTAATTAAGCCCCCATGTACCATACCTCCATATAGCTCACAACATCACGCATATGTTACTCTTGGTCTGTGGATATGCATTGAAGAGCCAAAAAACTGTTACACCGGCATAATATCGCGTAGAGCCCCAGAGAGCAGGCAGAAGTGCCACAACACGATTTGACATTGACTCGAATAATGTCTGCAGTGGTGCTGGAAGGAACTGACGCCATCAATCCTGCAGGGCTGTTCATAAATCCGTAAGAGTAGGAGGGCGTGGATGCCTCTTCTGAACAGCAAGTTGCAAGACACCCCAGATATGCTCAATAATCAGAATGCGATTTTTACTCTGCAGCAGAGTGTGCGCTGATATGAAACTTCCTGGCAGATTAAAAGTGTATGCCAGACCGAGACTCGAAATCGGGACCTTTCCCTTTCGTGTGCTTGTGCTCTACCAACAGAGCTACCTAAGCACGACTCACGCCGATACCTTCACAGCTTTAATTCCGCCAGTCCCTCGTCTCCCACCTTGTGAGGTTGGGACGCGAGTCCTGCTTAGGTAGCTCAGTTGATAGTTCCGCTTGGGACGCGACAGCGATCGGACGTGTCGGTACTTCCGCGTAGTCGTAGCGCCGCAAGCCGTGTTTATAATAATTCTTGGATTGTGACCTGTGATATTCTCAGTGTCTCAGTGCTTCTTCACTACCGTCGTACTCAAGCTTCTTAATTCACTCACAGCGGTCCCGACCGCTCATATAGTGCAGTTATGGCTCCCAGTGTACCTCGTAAGAATACCCTGTGTCTCGCATTTGAGAAATCTTCCAGGAATGTGCAACCGAGTTCTCTAGAAATCCATGACTGGATAGTAGATATTATTGGCATCACATCCTACCAGGTCCACACAGCATATTATGACATTGGCGGAATACTGTTCCTTTGTGAAGTTTTTAGGCCAGATACAACTGGGAAAATTTTGGTGAATACTGGTGGGATAGCAGAGTTCCGACATCGTGACCAGTCGGTGAGTACAGTTTCAATAACTAACGCTGACATTGAGTATAAACAAGTGCGAGTGTTCAATTTGCCTCCTGTGGTTGAGAACTGTTTTCTTAGAGATGTCCTCGCCAAATACAGTGACATCCAACAGATTAGAAACGAAAAATGGTCGAGCCGTCACAAACGCCAATGTTATAGTGGCGTTCGCTCAGTTGACATGGCCGTTAAAGTCAATATCCCATCCTATATAATGGTTTGTGGTTATAAGGCTCATGTCATTTACGAGGGGCAAGTAGGCACTTGTTTTATCTGTAACACGAGTGGCCATTTACGAGAGGATTGCCCACGGCGCGTTGTCTTACTTCGAAACAATCTGCAACAACGACAGAGATTAACATTGGCTGATGTCCTAACTCAAAATCAGACGCCTTCTATTACGGACTCCCAACCGAGTGCATCTGTGTCAGAGGACAACGATCTCGGTAACGGCACCTCCCCACCCTTGCCTCAGAAACCCGTGGCCAGTCACCCCTCACCCACCGGTGTTGCATTATCTGTCGGTAACAAACGACGACGTACTATGACGGTAGTGGTTCCGGCGACCAGGTAGTAAAAAATCAAACCCATGACGCGGAGCCACGGGCCTCCACACAGGACACGCATGTGTCGGATGGCTCAGATTACGACCCGCCAAATTCCCATTCAACCGGCCGACGCAGAAACTGTCAATACGAGTGCAGTCGAGTGTTTACAGCAATCCGTTCCGATGCCGCTAGCCGACTCGCCGCAGGTGGCCAACACACGAGAGGCGGCAGTCAGTCAACTGCAACTCGTAAACACAGCGGGTGAAGCACGCGGTGTAGAGCATAACATAAACAGCCGCCACCTCGAAACTGCTCCCAAACAACACGAGGACCCGGACAGCTGTATACAAACAGCCAGTGCGGCTTCAAACAAACACAGTGAGCCTACTGAAGCCGCGTCTTCGGACTTGCCGTCACCCGTTCCGAAGCAAGGACTTTCACATACTGCTTACAGCGACGCCGACTCCGACGTCTTCAATGACAATTCGGACACTTTGCGACGGCAAAATAAAGTTCAACCAAAGGACTCCATGGCTGGAAGTAACTCAAAAAGTAAAGTCAGCGCAAAAACTGGCACAAAACCTGCGGATGTAGGTTCCAAGTCCGACGATGAGATGGACTGGGCTTCCTACGCTTCCCATCACCCACAAGTCTCGGACGATCATGAGTCAAGCTTATAAGTTTTCGTCCCTGAACGTTAATAGAGTTAGGACAGATTTAAAATTAGCAATGCTACGGCAGTTTATCTATGAGTCGGAAGCTGATATAGTTCTGTTACAGGAAGTGTCTATCTTAAGTTTTCATGTATCAGGGTTTGCAACAATCGTAAACACCGTGGCGGACGGGGGTACAGGCGTCAATATCTATGCTCCATCTGGAACGACCTTAAAATCAGAAAGAGCTAACTTCTTTAAACAAGACATCATATACTTGTTACGCCGCAACCCAACCCAGTTGATAATTAGTGGTGATTTCAACTGTGTGATCCACAGGAAAGACCAATCGGCAAACTTTAATTACTGTAGGGAACTACATGATCTGGTGCGTCACCTGCAGCTGAAGGATGCTTGGGAAATAAAATTTCCTACCCTGGTAAAGTACACTTACCTGACCACCACCGCATGTAGCCGTCTAGGCCGTTTGTACATCTCTGAGAACATTTGCCAACATATTCTGGTCGCCGATGTCATTGCGGCTAGTTTCTGCAACCACTGCGTCCTCTGTGTCACGATAAATCTGGCCAAACAGCACACTAAATGGCATAGGATTCCGTGGAGCCTAAATGTTTCTATTCTCGCCGATGCCTTGCTACAAGATGTCATCTCCACGACATGGGCGGATTGTCTCAAACAATGCTGCAGATATCCGAGCAAGATAGCCTGGTGGAATGCTGTGGTCAAACGGAAAATGCGATTATCCTTAAGAAACTACAGTTGACAACGGGCGCAAGATGTCAAACGCACGATTTATTTTTACCAGACAGTTCTGCGAGAGTTGTATGCGACTACGACGCCAACCAACACACAGCTGGCGACCATCAAACAAATAAAGGCGAAGCTTATAGGCATAAAGCGAACGCAGCTTGAAGGACTGAAAATCAGATCTAAAGCAAAATCGCTTCAAGAGGACGAAATTGCATCGCTGTATCACCTCATAAAACATCGTGCTCATCGCAAGCGAGCTTTTATCAGGGAGCTGGACACAGATGATGGACTCCGTTTGACCGGCGGAGTGATATTCTTACTGCAGTTTACCGGTACTTCACGGATCTGTACTCGCAATGCGATACGTATGGTGATGACGGCGGCGATATCGTGCGTGCTCTGCCCACCGTAGTCACGCCTGCGGAGAACTCGGCGGTCGTACACGATTTTGCTCCAGACGAAGTCCTTGAACTGATTTCTGGCTCGCCGTCGAATAAATCCCCTGGCTCTGATGGTTTGCCACGGGAATTTTATGTGCGCTTCTGGCTCATAATCGGACACGCATTTACAGATGTTCTCAGTGTAGTGATGCGAGGGAGTGACGTGCCGGCCGAAATGAAGGAAGGCCGAATTGTATTGATACCAAAAAGCGAACACCGAAAAACCTTAGATAACTTCCGACCTTTTACTTGACTCAACTTTGATTACAAAACCTTCGCCAGAGCACTCAACAGCAGATTGTCTCCGTTAATGAAGCAAGTGATTCACAACCATCAATTATGCATCCCTGGTCGCACTATTATGACGCCCCTTTCGGAATATAGAGATGTAATAGCCATAGCGAAAGTCACTAACGTGAATCTCGCATTGCTGTTTATCGACTTTTGCAAGGCTTTTGATCGCATGCGCCACGAGTACCTCCTACAGCTGCTGCAGCGGTGTGGTTTTGAGCAACGGGTTATAAATGTCGTGCAACATTTCGTCACGGGCATTACAACCAGAATCAGCGTAAATGGACAGCTTACTCAACCCATCGAGGTCCAAAGAGGAGTGCCGGAGGGGAGCCCTCTCTCCATGATGTTATTTGTTTTATCGCTCGAGCCGCTCTTACGCTCTGTTCATGACAAACGTGCGGGCCTTTCGATCGCCGGGACGTCCTTCGTGGTTCGTGCTTACGCCGACGACGTCGGAGTGTCACTGCGCAACGACGGGGACGCATCAACCCTCGAGACCGCGGTAGACGAGCACTGTCGTGCTTCCGGTGCTAAAATCAACGCCGGTAAATGCACCTTTGTCAGAATTCGAGGATTCGACGCAGTTATTATACCTTGGGCGAAGCGTGCGAAACCCACACCACTCTGGGGGTGATTATCGACAAATGCCCGCTAAAATTGAATGCAAAAAATTAGAAGCAGGTCACCAATAAGATGCAAGGTGCCATCTATGACAACAATTGGCGGTCCGTTAGCATTCTCCAACGCATACGACTCCTCAGCAGTTATATATTCAGTAAAGCGCATTATATGGCCCAACTATTTCCAGTCCCCAAGATGCAGGCCAAACACGTGATGAAACTCTCTAATAGATTTATCTGGCAAGGGCATCTGTTCAAAGTGAAATACACCACGCTGACGTCTTCCAGACAGGCCGGCGGACTCAACATGCCTGACATTAACCGAAAGTGTACTGCGTTATATGTTAAACGAATGACCCATTTGTTGGACAAGGAACCTCTCAGCGTAACAAGTTGGCTCTTCCGAGCCTTACAACCCACCGATATGCATCCACCCATTGATGTACGTAAAATACATTACAAACTACGACATGTCAAGCAGTTTTTTCTTGAAGTAAGCTATATTAATGGACATTATTTCACGCAGGATTTACCGACGACGCACCTGTTATTAAAAAGATGGGCATCTCCAATAGTCCTGAAATAGTTCAAATGGCTCTGAGCACTATGGGACTCAACTGCTTTGGTCATCAGTCCCCTAGAACTTAGAACTACTTAAACCTAACTAACCTAAGGACATCACACACATCCATGCCCGAGGCAGGATTCGAACCTGCGACCGTAGCAGTCGCACGGTTCCGGACTGCGCGCCTAGAACCGCGAGACCACCGCGGCCGGCCAATAGTCCTGAATCCCATTGAACTTAAATACCCGAGTGTTCATTGGAAGGCAGTTTGGGACAACATAAGTTTAACTGTCCACACTGCTGAAGTGGCGTCTGCATGGTATGAAGTGGTAAACGATGTTATACCCACTAATGAAAGGTTGCATAGAATCGGTTTAAGTGCCAGTGATAAATGCGTCTGCTGTGGTCTGGTCGACACCTTACGCCGTCGCTTCACTTGTGGCGGCCATCTCATTAACTGGAAATGGGTGCAGCAGAGGCTGGGCCTGATTACCCGCAGCAGCCCAGCCAGCCACTGCACCGAATTCCTGCTCTGGCCGGACGCGAAACATTTTCCCGCTACCGAGAACAACACCGTGATGTGGATGTTAGGACAGTATGTGACATATATCATCATCCACAATAGTGAAGATAATCTCATTAGTTTCGAGGCTTACATGAGAATGGCACGCTGGAAGATGAAACGTTACCCAAATTTCAGGAAGATGTTTGCTAACATGTTAGACATAATTTTTGAAAAACAAGGCGTAGGGTAATTCTCGATGCCGGTAAGGACACAAATCACATGCAAGACTATGTAGCGAACAAAACACACAATGAATAAGGGGTTATACCAGTTCCTAGGGCTACTCCCGGCTTCTCAATGGTGGTATTAACTTCATTATGACGTTTTCATTAATTTATGTTCCTGTGCATCTCTTGTTATCCATTTGTATGCTCCAAATGATGTTGAGTTTGGACGGTTATGAATCAAATGACAGAACTGTCATTCCAGTTAAGACAATTATATGTATGTTTGCGTTTCGGTTCTATGTCTCTGTCTGGACTGAAGAGGCTATTGTCAGTTTACTATTTTTGTTCTATTTTGTAAGCTTACAAATGGCACTATATTGAAATGTCTTCTTCAGTCTATTGTACGAGGGCAGTTCAATAAGTAATGCAACACATTTTTTTTCTCGGAAAATTTTGGTTGAAAAAACCGGAAATTTCTTGTGGAATATTTTCAAACATTCCCGCTTCGTCTCGTATAGTTTCATTGACTTCCGACAGGTGGCAGCGCTGTACGGAGCTGTTAAAATAGCGTCTGTAACGGATGTGCGTTGCAAACAACGGGCAGTGATCGAGTTTCTTTTGGCGGAAAACCAGGGCATCTCAGATATTCATAGGCGCTTGCAGAATGTCTACGGTGATCTGGCAGTGGACAAAAGCACGGTGAGTCGTTGGGCAAAGCGTGTGTCATCATCGCCGCAAGGTCAAGCAAGACTGTCTGATCTCCCGCGTGCGGGCCGGCCGTGCACAGCTGTGACTCTTGCAATGGCGGAGCGTGCGAACACACTCGTTCGAGATGATCGACGGATCACCATCAAACAACTCAGTGCTCAACTTGACATCTCTGTTGGTAGTGCTGTCACAATTGTTCACCAGTTGGGATATTCAAAGGTTTGTTCCCGCTGGGTCCCTCGTTGTCTAACCGAACACCATAAAGAGCAAAGGAGAACCATCTGTGCAGAATTGCTTGCTCGCCATGTGGCTGAGGGTGACAATTCCTTGTCGAAGATTGTTACAGGCGATGAAACATGGGTTCATCACTTCGAACCTGAAACAAAACGGCAATCAATGGAGTGGCGCCACACCCACTCCCCCACCAAGAAAAAGTTTAAAGCCATACCCTCAGCCGGTAAAGTCATGGTTACAGTCTTCTGGGACGCTGAAGGGGTTATTCTGTTCGATGTCCTTCCCCATGGTCAAACGATCAACTCTGAAGTGTATTGTGCTACTCTTCAGAAATTGAAGAAACGACTTCAGCGTGTTCGTAGGCACAAAAACCTGAACGAACTTCTCCTTCTCCATGACAACGCAAGACCTCACACAAGTCTTCGCACCCGAGAGGAGCTCACAAAACTTCAGTGTACTGTTCTTCCTCATGCACCCTACAGCCCCGATCTCGCACCGTCGGATTCCCATATGTTTGGCCCAATGAAGGACGCAATCCGTGGGAGGCACTACGCGGATGATGAAGAAGTTATTGATGCAGTACGACGTTGGCTCCGACATCGACCAGTGGAATGGTACCGTGCAGGCATACAGGCCCTCATTTCAAGGTGGCGTAAGGCCGTAGCATTGAATGGAGATTACGTTGAAAAATAGTGTTGTGTAGCTAAAAGATTGGGGAATAACCTGGTGTATTTCAATGCTGAATAAAACAACCCCTGTTTCAGAAAAAAAATGTGTTGCATTACTTATTGAACTGCCCTCGTAGGATACAATTCATGTTGAAACAGTTCCAGCACTTCAATATTTTGCTTTTGTGCTTATTACATATATGGCTGTTTTAATAAAGGAAAAAAGGTAAAAAAAAAAAGTTGGTAGAGCACAACCCCACGAAAGGCAAAGGTCCCGAGTTCGAGTCTCGGTCCGACACCACGGTTTTAATCTGCCAGGAAGTTTCATATCAGCGCATACTCCGCTGCAGAGTGAAAATCTCATTCTTGCTGTAAAAAATACTGTATATTAATGGACTTCTCTATCGATTGTGAGGAAAGTAAAAGTCACAAAAAATTGATGTTTGCTTATCTTACAGTTTCGCATGAGAGCTTGATAATGAGATGTCTATTTTTCCGATATTCGTCACAGTTATTCCGATACTTAATTTACAAGTAAGTTAGTGCATAAAATTTGAATTGTGTACAGTGAAAAATGTGGTCGCTGGCTACTTTGCGTATGGTTCACGTTAGGTCATACATCGTTGCCGATAAGAAGAAGCTAACATATCGAAATTATTTTTAAAGTTGAGATAAGAATGATATCGATCTCCGTTTCCGAGATTTGGGCTCACATATCTCCGGGAGCGTCGCGACTAGCCGCCAGTTTTGTCGACGCGCAACGTGAATCATGTGGTCATCACACGATAGAGAATGCATTTGTTTTGTTTCGCTGACACATTTGGACCTAGTGAAATCATTTTGTCGTATATTTCTCCGGTATGAGTTACTAATATTGCTCTATATGCTCTTGACCATTTCATTTAAAACGCCACGAAAAGTAGGTTTCTTAAAAGTAAAGACATGCTGCCTTCAATATATTTTCTTCTCATTCTTGGGAAGAGGATAAATTAATCACCTCTAGTATTTTCCTCTGAACCTGGACGAGGATACCCAAGTAGAAGTAGACGTCCTAACAAAACCAACAAATGTCAAAAATTTACGTTTTTCAACAGAGCGAAAAAACGTTCAAATTAGTTTAATATCGCCTTGCCATCAATTATATTTTTTATATGATGTGGTAGGTAAATCATAGCGACACTGGGTTTGAGTATTACTTCCCGTGAGTATCGCATTGTAGCTTCACAGTACATCATGCGGTAAGTACGGATGGGAATGCCATCTGTCGCTCAGCTGTATTTGACCTTCACTTGTCAGTAGCGGCGCGTGTTTCCCAAGTTGCAGTCTGTCATTGACATGATGGAGAGAAGTAGAGCCACATTCGATTTCACTTTAAAGTAATTAAATATTTTACAGCAAGATGAAGACGATGACACACTTACGTTGTTGTGGCTGCACTACAAAAAGAAAAAGAAGAAGGTTCATTGTCTTTTTGCGACACGTGGCGATGAAGGCTGTTAGAACATTTTGATTAACAGGCACCTTTCAAATGACGATACGAAAGTCAAACATTATTTCAGATTAAGTGTCAGCCAGTTTGCTCATGTTTTGGAACTTATAGAAAGTGACATAGAGAGAAAATCTGGCAACTGGGTCAAGAAACCTATCAGTGCAGCTTAAAAAACTCGCAGTGACGGGAAGGTACGTGTAGTTTTATTATCTTATGTACATTTGCGGCGCTGGGATCAGAACAATTCTTTGTTCATCTGAGACTTTTGATGCAGCTTGTATTTCTTTCGTCTCAGGCTTTTAGCAGATTTATTGATATGGATTCAACTTTGGTATTGTCTTTTAAATCAGTCCCAGTGATGGAAACCGTATTGTCTATCATTTCATTCAACTGAGAGAGCAAAATATTGCAGACATATCTGGAACAAAGCCTCTCTTGTTATAGCTCGTTAAATGTATCAACAAAAGTTGTAAGGAAATGCATGAGAATGTGTCCTATAATATTTACCTTTACGTAAATTCATCAGATTCGGTCATAAACCTGCCAGTTTCAACTGTGCACCAATTTCTTCCCAAATTCTGTCTCTGAACAAAGTGTCCCTATATTTAGGGTTCTTCAAATCGTAAAGGCAAGGATGTTGCGAGACCAGCTCACAGAGCATCACATCCTGTGAGTGGCTCATTTCAGTTTTCCTTGACTGGCTCGACATCTTTCTGGCAGCCGTACGTCTTTGTGTCGTCCGACTTCCGTCGCAACACTGCTCACTGGTGCAGTGCTGCGGCAGCTGCCGCAACAGTCGCGCGTCGCATCCCAAACTCGAACTGCGCATGCGCCAGCAGGCAACTGCTGACGTCACGTAGCGACCCGTCGCAGACGCCAGTGTGCGTCGTGTCTTGGACAACGTACGTTTATACTCAGGTGGATCACATAGGCGACAGAATTCTTTAGTGGGTAGTAAAAGTACCGTGTAATATGTTCCTCAATAATTAGCGATAATGGTTGTTGTTGTGGTCTTCAGTCCTGAGACTGGTTTGATGCAGCTCTCCATGCTACTCTATCCTGTGCAAGCTTTTTCATCTCCCAGTACCTACTGCAACCTACATCCTTCTGAATCTGCTTAGTGTATTCGTCTCTTGGTCTCCCTCTACGATTTTTACCCTCCACGCTGCCCTCCAATACTAAATTGGTGATCCCTTGATGCCTCAGAACATGTCCTACCAACCGATCCCTTCTTCTGGTCAGGTTGTGCCACAAACTTCTCTTCTCCCCAATCCTATTCAATACTTCCTCATTAGTTATCTGATCTACCCATCTAATCTTCAGCATTCTTCTGTAGCACCACATTTCGAAAGCTTCTATTCTCTTCTTGTCCAAACTATTTATCGTCCATGTTTCACTTCCATACATGGCACACTCCATACGAATACTTTCAGAAATGACTTCCTGACACTTAAATCAATACTGGATGTTAACAAATTTCTCTTCTTCAGAAACGCTTTCCTTGCCATTGCCAGCCTACATTTTATATCCTCTCTACTTCGACCATCATCAGTTATTTTGCTCCCCAAATAGCAAAACTCCTTTACTACTTTAAGTGCCTCATTTCCTAATCTAATTCCCTCAGCATCACCCGACTTAATTAGACTACATTCCATTATCCTTGTTTTGCTTTTGTTGATGTTCATCTTATATCCTCCTTTCAAGACACTGTCCATTCCATTCAACTGCTCTTGCAAGTCCTTTGCTGTCTCTGACAGAATTACAATGTCATCGGCGAACCTCAAAGTTTTAATTTCTTCTCCATGAATTTTAATACCTACTCCGAATTTTTCTTTTGTTTCCTTTACTGCTTGCTCAATATACAGATTGAACAACATCGGAGAGAGGCTACAACCCTGTCTTACTCCCTTACCAACCACTGCTTCCCTTTCATGTCCCTCGACTCTTATAACTGCCATCTGGTTTCTGTACAAATTGTAAATAGCCTTTCGCTCCCAGTATTTTACCCCTGCCACCTTTAGAATTTGAAAGAGAGTATTCCAGTCAACATTGTCAAAAGCTTTCTCTAAGTCTACAAATGCTAGAAACGTAGGTTTGCCTTTCCTTAATCTTTCTTCTAAGATAAGTCGTAAGGTCAGTATTGCCTCACGTGTTCCAGTGTTTCTACGGAATCCAAACTGATCTTCCCCGAGGTTGGCTTCTACTAGGTTTTCCATTCGTCTGTAAAGAATTCGTGTTAGTATTTTGCAGCTGTGACTCATTAAGCTGATAGTTCGGTAATTTTCACATCTGTCAAAACCTGCTTTCTTTGGGATTGGAATTGTTATATTCTTCTTGAAGTCTGAGGGTATTTCGCTTGTTTCATACATCTTGCTCACCAGATGGTAGAGTTTTGTCAGGACTGGCTCTCCCACGGCCGTCAGTAGTTCCAATGGAATATTGTCTACTCCGGGGGCCTTGTTTCGACTCAGGTCTTTCAGTGCTCTGTCAAACTCTTCACGCAGTATCATATCTCCCATTTCATCTTCATCTACATCCTCTTCCATTTCCATAATATTGTCCTCAAGTACATCGCCCTTGTATAGACCCTCTATATACTCCTTCCACCTTTCTGCTTTCCCTTCTTTGCTTAGAACTGGGTTTCCATCTGAGCTCTTGATATTCATACTAGTCGTTCTCTTATCTCCAAACGTCTCTTTAATTTTCCTGTAGGCGGTATTTATCTTACCCCTAGTGAGATAGGCCTCTACATCCTTACATTTGTCCTCTAGCCATCCCTGCTTAGCCATTTTGCACTTCCTGTCGATCTCATTTTTGAGACGTTTGTATTCCTTTTTGCCTGTTTCACTTACTGCATTTTTATATTTTCTCCTTTCATCAATTAAATTCAATATTTCTTCTGTTACCCAAGGATTTCTTTTTACCTACTTGATCCTCAGCTGCCTTCACTACTTCATCCCTCAGAGCTACCCATTCTTCTTCTACTGCATTTCTTTCCCCCATTCCTGTCAATTGCTCCCTTATGCTCTCCCTGAATCTCTGTACAACCTCTGGTTCTTTTAGTTTATCCAGGTCCCATCTCCTTAAATTCCCACCTTTTTGCAGTTTCTTCAGTTTTAATCTACAGGTCATAACCAATAGATTGTGGTCAGAGTCCACATCTGCCCCTGGAAATGTCTTACAATTTAAAACCTGGTTCCTAAATCTCTGTCTTACCATTATATAATCTATCTGAAACCTTTTAGTATCTCCAGGGTTCTTCCATGTATACAACCTTCTTTCATGATTCTTAAACCAAGTGTTAGTTATGATTATGTTGTGCTCTGTGCAAAATTCGACCAGGCGGCTTCCTCTTTCATTTCTGTCCCCCAATCCATATTCACCTACTATGTTTCCTTCTCTCCCTTTTCCTACACTCGAATTCCAGTCACCCATGACTATTAAATTTTCGTCTCCCTTCACAATCTGAATAATTTCTTTTATTTCATCATACATTTCTTCAATTTCTTCGTCATCTGCAGAGCTAGTTGGCATATAAACTTGTACTACTGTAGTAGGCGTGGGCTTCGTATCTATCTTGGCCACAATAATGCGTTCACTATGCTGTTTGTAGTAGCTTACCCGCATTCCTATTTTCCTATTCATTATTAAACCTACTCCTGCATTACCCATATTTGATTTTGTGTTTATAACCCTGTAGTCACCTGACCAGTAGTCTTGTTCCTCCTGCCACCGAACTTCACTAATTCCCACTATATCTAACTTCAACCTATCCATTTCCCTTTATAAATTTTCTAACCTACCTGGCCGATTAAGGGATCTGACATTCCACGCTCCGATCCGTAGAACGCCAGTTTTCTTTCTCCTGATAACGACATCCTCTTGAGTAGTCCCCGCCTGGAGATCCGAATGGGGGACTATTTTACCTCCGGAATATTTTACCCAAGAGGACGCCATCATCATGTAATCATACAGTAAAGCTGCATGCCCTCGGGAAAAATTACGGCTGTAGTTTCCCCTTGCTTTCAGCCGTTCGCAGTACCAGCACAGCAAGGCCGTTTTGGTTATTGTTACAAGGCCAGATCAGTCAATCATCCAGACTGTTGCCCTTGCAACTACTGAAAAGGCTGCTGCCCCTCTTCAGGAACCACACGTTTGTCTGGCCTCTCAACAGATACCCCTCCGTTGTGGTTGCACCTACGGTACGGCTATCTGTATCGCTGAGGCACGCAAGCCTCCCCACCAACGGCAAGGTCCATGGTTCATGGTAATAACAGCAAAAAGAGAAAATTTTCAACTGTAAAGCAGTTTACAATAAATTTTGTATCATGTTAACAAACATTTACATTTGTCATTTTCCTCTCATTCCTAATTTTCTCTTCTCGATACGTGTAATTGCTTTGTTAACACTGAAAGTGCATGATACTAAGCCTATTTTTTACTAACAAACATTTCATTTCATTAACGGCAGTATGCTGGTACATATTTGACAGTTCTGATGACACAGACAGAGGGACGTGTCAGATTTATGAAATTTATCTTTTTGTTTTCTTGGTTAAATCTCGGTTACGTGAGAATCTACAATTAAACTGATCCTGACGACAACATCGATACGATCTTTGGTGAGTCATTTATGTATCAGTGAATTACATTTTTGTTGAAGTAATTAAGCTTATGGTCACCAGAGTAGTTACTTCATCCTGTCTGATAAGTTTTACTAAAACTATCTCCATCACGTTGTATAATTTACAGGCTATGGTGTATGGCGGTTTCACTCCCAAATTTTTGTTAAGAAACGGTAAAATTTTGAAAATGATCTCAAACACAAAAGAAGGAATTTACAGAGCATTGCAACCAGCATAACATGCATTTTTCACTACAGCATTCAGGAAAGGCATAGTGTCTTTTTAAATGATAAAGGGAGGCATTGTTTCATTGTAAGTGGCACACAGATTGATAGTAGAGAACTAAGTCTCGTGAATTTTTTACATTTTCACGAAAGAACTGCAGCCTCTAGCGGCGATGCAGTGACGGTCTATCGGTAATGACGTCACAGTTGACCGTGAGGCCTATGTATCAGAAGCTGTGGGCTCAACCCCCTGCAGTCTTCTGCAGGCCTAGCTGTCGAGAGCTGAATGTGACGTCGGACTGCCTGGTTATGCCGTTCCAGCGTCGCCCTCAATCGAACATTTTTAATGGGCTTAAGTTCTCCATTCATCGAATTCTATTCCAGTATCGAAAGTGCTCCGCTGCAACAGAAAGAAGTTGAAGCACGTTTTATTATGTTACGCGTTACAAGGGAAATGATCACCACTGTAGAACATTATGAATTTATAGCGACTTTATCTTTTCTTGCAAGGGAATTCTGTCTTGCTCGTTCGAAACGCGTCAGTTATAGTGCTTCTGGATTGTGAAATGATTAACCTATTGATATTATAATGAAACTCTGTATATTAAACACGATTATCTAATTTTTGATTATAATTACAACATTGCTTTCAAATCCTCAAGTTTCCTCATTCATGCGTCGTAATATGAACTAACTCACAAGCAAGACACCCTATCCCAGCGTAGACTTGCCCACTGTTTCTATGTTTCGATACAGTCTATCGATACGCGGAACTGTTTCAGTGTTTCGGAACGGCTGCACTTCAGTGTTTCATTCTGCCCCTGTCTCGGATAACCGGACCAGATTCTATCTCGAGCCAGACACTGTAAGAGGTCTGAGCAGATGTAATTTCGATGTATTGCTTATGCACTGCCTGCAATAGGCAAGGTATAAGAGAATCTCTGACCAGAGAGCAATGTTGACTGCAGTAGGAACTGTGTAGCTGTAGCAGTAAGTTGTTTCTAGTCTGGAGTCTGCTCTGGTCTGGTCTGGTGTATCGTGTTGGCTGGCCCAGTCGCGGTGCAGCGATGGCGGAGCCAAAGTATTATTGTACAAGGTAAAAAGCAGCCTCGCGCATATGTAGTAATGTTATCTCAAGTCGCATGTAAATGTTTTAAAACTCTCGTAATAATAATCTTCCTTATCAAAAGCAACTTTTAACAACCATTCATCTCAATTTAAATAATTTATTAATTTCTCCCATCCATGATCATCCCGATTATTCAAATAGAAAAATCAGTTCCTTCCTTTCATAAATGAGAGATATATCGGCCAGCATTGCACAGAGCTGTGCTTTATTGAGGTAAGAATTTTTCCTTTTTTATTCAGAATGATCTTTCAGGGCCATGACGCAGCACTGCTGTCATCCAAAATTTACCAGGTTAAATTCACAGTGAATTATTGAAAAGTCATAAGTGAGTTACAATTTAATTGAGAGGTTAGTTACATCGTTTTATTACTAGGTTACTGAATTTATTTTTTTATTGGGTCGTTACACTGAATGTGAACGACATAATTATAATTTTTACTGTTGTGAGGTTACGCTAAGTGTGAATGAATTTTGAGCTTAGATTAAATCAGAAATAACTTTGTGTGGGAGGACAAATCAGAAAGAATATTGTGTGGAGGTCAAATGTGAATGAATTTCCGTAGGGAGGTTATAAATGAGAAAAAATTTTGTTTTGAAGTTACACTAAAATTAGACTCTTATCCATTTTTGTGGGGAGGTTACAACACAGAAACTGTATCGTTGTTTCAAAATAAGGCTGTTTCAGTCCACCTGTGCTTGGAACGGAGTAATTGTATCGAAACAGTGATGTTTCATTCCGCTCTGTGTCGGACGAGATTCGGGCTTGGCAGAGGTACTGAAACAACAACATAACACTTCATGAAACACTTTCAAGAGTGTCGACATCTTTTTGACAAACGATAGCATGAAGCTTAAGATGTCCGAAAATAAAGCTTCGTTTCTAGCTGACTGTCCTATTACGAAATGGCGTAACATCTGCTTTATAAACACTAACCAAACAATAAAACAACGCATACTATTCACATTCAAAATAATAAATATGTGAAAATCATTCAGTTAAATTACAGTTTTTTATAACATACGCTTCTTTGTTCATGTACAGTAATCACATTAAGAAACGCAAGTAAGCCTACAACATTTTGAATAAAAAAAGCCGTAGAGTGACAGGTATTAGACATATACGTAAATTTGATGTAGGCATAATTGCAAGCAATCTGTTTGACGTATCACTGATAGTGTAATGGTGAACGGGAAAGGCTGGGAAGCATGGTGAATTTATAGTAACGGTTCGAAACACCTTGAAAGACAAAATTGTTTCTGTTATATTTTGTTATTTATTCGAATTATTTGTGAGTCTATAGTCACTGTGCCTATTATCCACAGTGATTCCCTTTGTGTGAATGGAAATTAGCAGGATGGGTATATTACCCATACTATCAGAATATGGGAATCCCAGTAGCATATCCGTTGTTTCTGTAGTTTGCTCCCGCCTCCAGTTCCTTTCGTGGTGGCTCTTTTGTCTTCAGCTATGGCTGTCCTCAGCCAATTGAAAAGTATGAAAGTCACACGACACGAAAGCAGCGCATTTGCTGCAGAAAATACGAAACTGCCGAGACGCCTAAGTGATCGTTTCATGCTTTCTGCGACATCACTAGCGCTCTCGCACTTCATTTGTGTTTATATGGACATACATACATACAGAGTAGACAGTCACGATGATAAAATGTGTAGGTTTATTAGATTACAAAACACAAACTGTTTCGAAACAGCATATCGAAACATTACATTGTATTGTTTCATTTGTTTCGTAACAGTTACGTGTTTCAGTTTACCCATCACTACTCCATTGCTCTACATTATCAACATAGAACACACACGACATATGCTCGCCTCACATTAGGAGATACAAACCACAATTGGTTTCTCTCTTCAAATATTATTTCAAAACAAAAGTTATAAGCTACAATTCATTGCTTTTTTTTTCTTTATTGTTATTTTAAACCTGTACAACAGGCAGGCTGTCAGCAGCACTCTACGCTGCTCTTCAGCCATAGGAAACACAATGAGAAAAAAACAGTGAGAAAACACATACGTTACAGAACGGTGGGCAAGAAAACAGTAGACACATTAAGACAAACACGGAGCCGTTCACACTTGACGATAATCGACTGCAAACTGTTGATACGACGCAATGAAGATGACGATTGCACTGGTGAATGATGGAGTGTGACGGTGAACACTGAACACTAAACATGACGGCACACACGAGACACTGATGGCGATGATCTCCGGCGCGCGAATGTTCACTGAGCGTGTGCGAGTCCGGGGACCTGCCAAGAGGGGAACAAGGGGGAGGTGGAGCATAGGGGAGAACAAGGATGCCAATGGCTGAGGATATGGGGGCAGGAGGAGAGGGACAGAGGAGGGGAAGCCCGGGGAAGGAGTGGGGAGAAATGGAGGAGGGAGGTAAGAGGGAAAGAAGGGAGGGAGGGTGCCCAGAGGAGCAAACACAGGAGGAGCGTGTGAGGATCAAAGTTGGTAGGAGGGGTAGATAGAGGGGAGGAGGGCATCATCACGGAAAGGGAGCTGGCGGAAGCCACCTTGGGAGAGGGTAAGGAGGGTGGAGAGATGGAGACCGGGTGGGATGTGGGAATACAGGTGCGGCAGCGGGCGGGGATGGGAGAAGAGCAGGGAGATTAACGGGTGAGGAGGATCGAGTTTACGGGAGGTGTACAGGATCTGTATCCTTTCAAGGAAAAGGAGATGGGGGAAGGGGTTGAGTTCGTACAGAATCCGCGTGGGGGAGGTGAGACGGATACGATAGGTGAGGCGGAGAGCATGGCGTTCAAGGATTTGGAGGGGTTTATAAAATGTAGGGGGTGGGGGCGGAGATCCAAGCCGGATGGGCGTAACAAAGGATAGGGTGGATGAGGGATTTATAGGTGTGGAGGATGGTGGAGGGGTCCAGACCCCACGTACAGCCGGAGAGGAGCTTTGAGTCAGGAGCGTGCGTTGGCTTGGATTGTCCGGAGGTGGGGAGTCCAGGAGAGGCGACGGTTGAGGGTGACGCCAAGGTACTTAAGGGTGCGAGTGAGGGCGATAGGACAGCCATAGATGGTGAGATAGAAATCAAGGAGACGGAAGGAAGGGGTAGTTTTGCCTACAATGATCGCCTGGGTTTTGGAGGGATTGATCTTGAGCAACCACTGGTTGCACCAAGCAGTGAACCTGTCAAGATGGGATTGGAGAAGGCGTTGGGAGCGCTGGAGGGTGGGGGCAAGGGCAAGGAAGGCGGTGTCACCGGCGAACTGGAGAAGGTGGACGGGGGGTGACGGCGGCGGCATGTCCGACGTGTACAAAAGGTACAGAAGGGGGGAGAGGACGGAGAATTGGGGCCCACTGGCGGAGGGGAAAAAGGTGTAGGAATCCGTGTTATGGATGGTGACATAGGAAGGACGGCGGGAGAGAAAGGAGCCGATCAGACGGACATAGTTAATGGGAAGGGTGAAGGTTTGCAGCCTGAAGAGGAGACCGGAATGCCAGACGCGGTCATAAGCACATTCGAGGTCCAGGGAGAGGAAGATGGTGGAGCGACGGGAATTAAGCTGGTCAGAAAGGAGATGAGTGAGGTGAAGGAGAAGGTCGTCGGAAGAGAAGGACGGCCGAAAGCCACACTGGGTAACGGGAGGGAGGCGGTGCTGGTGGAGATGCTGGTGGATGCGGCAGGTGAGGATGGATTCCAGGACCTTGCTGAAGACCAAGGTAAGGCTGATGGGACAGTAGGAGGAGACAGCGGATGGCGGTTTGCCAGGTTTAAGGAACATGAGGATACGGGAGGTTTTCCACAGGTCGGGGTAGTAACCGGTGGACAGGACTACATTGTAGAGTCTGGCCAGGGTGGAGAGGAAAGAAACAGGAGCTTCGCGAAGGTGACGGTAGGTGATACGATTATCACCAGCAGCGGTGTTGCATTTTGTGCGGAGTGTAGCAATGAGATCCTGTGTAGTGATAGGGGCATTGAGTTCCGTGTGTGCAATGTTGTCCAAGTACTGGAGACCAGGAGCGAGTGGAGGGACAGAGGTGTCAGTTCGATCGCGGATATCCGGGAAGAGGGAGTAATCGAACTGGGGATCATCGGGAATGAAAAATACGTTGGAGAGGCAGAAGGCAAAGTTTTTGGCCTTACTAAGGGTGACAGGGAAGGGGTGATCATCATAGAGGATAGTAGGGGGAGGGTTTAGTTCCGGTAAGTCAATGGAAGGCTGACCAGAACTTGGACGAGTTGATAGGTAGGGTAGCATTTAAACGGGTGCATGTCTGTCGCCAGTCCCGGCGTTTCTTAGCCGTGAGCAAATTACGAATGTGTCGCTGGAGTTGCCGGTGGCGTTGTAGTGTGTCCGGGTCACGCGTGTGGAGGATGGCACGGTAGAGACTGCGGGATTCACAGAGGAGGAGGACGGCCTGTGGGGTTAAGGTAGGACGGTAGGGGTGGATGGCGACAGTTGGGATGTGGGCCTCCACGGCCTCTGACAAAGTTTACTGCAGAAAGGAGGCGGCATGGGTAACATCGTCAGGGTGGTGGTAGGTGAAAGGGTGTCTATCGACCTGGGTGGAGAGGGTATCTCAGTAGGCATTCCAGTTGGCACGGGAATAGTCATGGACTACTTAGGGGGAGGGACATTACAAGGGTTGGGGTGGGGGCGACGACTGTCTGAAACGGTGAGGAGGACAGGGAGATGGTCGCTACCAATAGGCTCCAGGACATCCACCGTTATGCGACCAAGGAGGATGGGGGAGGAGAGGATAACATCGGGAGTGGAGTTGGATTCGGGACGGGTGTGCTGGGGGATGGGGATGAGGTCACCTTGAAGGGAGGAGAGGAACCGATGCCACCGCCATAACTGGGCAGCAGAACGACTATGGATATTGAGTTCGGCAGCGATCACATAGGAGGAGAAGGTACGATCGATGTGGGAGAGGAAGTCGAAGGGAATATGGGTGTTGGGGCGGACATAGATGGTGGCGCAGGTAACGGTAAGGCTGGGCAAGAAGAAACTAAGGATCAGGTGTTCGGTGGGGTCGGGAAGGAGAGGTTGGAGCCGAACGGGGATCTGACAGTGGTGACCAATGGCAACTTCGCCACGAGCAATTGGGAGGGGATTATCGGAGCGGTGGAGGAGATAGGGCGAAGTGTGGATGGTGTCGTGGGGTTGGAGGAAGGTTTCATTTAGGAGGAAGGCATCCACGCGATGGGTGGCAAGGGTGTGCAAGAAGAGGTTCTTGTTGGCAGGAAGGGAGCAGATATTGTTGAAAAGGATACGTTGCTGTCGCACCCTGACAGGGAATTAGACGAGAGTGTCAAGACGGGAGAAGGTGAAATGGGCCTGGTTGCTGGAGTAGGTGGCATACATTTTAAGTTGGAAAACGGAACAGGTGGCGAGGGATATCTGTTGGAGGGTGTGAGGGAGCTGAAAGGGATGAACATTCTGAAGGATGATGGTGAGGAATCTGATGATGTCCTCAGCGGTGGGGGGGGGGGGACGAAGGGAATTGCCAGGAGGGGTGGGGGCGTCCAGAGGACGGACGGACGGTGAGTTCAGGAGTGGTCAGAGGGGGTCGGGCTTTACACTTTTGGGAGTAGGTGGGATGGGGGAGATTGCAGGTATTGCAGGAGGGAGGGGATTGAAGGTTAGGGTACTGTCGGAGGAAGTGCACTTGCCTACAATGCGGTCAGGTGGGGGCCTCGCAGCACTCAGCTGTTGGGTGCACGTTATAGCGCAGACACCTCTGGCAGCGCCTGGATTGATGAGGGGGGGAGGGGTCGACCTTGTAGCGCTGGTTGAAGAGGAGGGCACCCTCCTTCAGGAGATGGTCAATGGAGGGGGCATCCTCGGAGAAAACCCGCATAAGGCGGGTGGGGCTGGCCGAGTTGAAAATGCGGCAGACCGCCCACACCCCCAGCGTGGGATGCGCCTTGAGCTCTGCCAACACCTCCTCCTCTGTGATCGACGGACTGAGCCTGGTGATCACGGCGGTGAGGGTCGGCGGGCGACGCGGGGTTTGGGATTGGCGGGTAGGAGATGGAGAAAGAGCAGGGGTGGAGGCGTTGGGGCCAAAACGGGTGATGAGGAGGCGGGAGAGGATGTCAGTATGGAGGGTTGGGCTGTGGGAGGAGATGAGAACGGAATCCCGTCTGGGAGTGAGGAGAGAGATGGGGGCACCAGGGAAGTGTTGGCGGAGGAGGAGGGAGAGATTCCAGGCCTCGAGAGGGGAAGGATCGAGGCGGGAGAGGAGGTATTTGTATAATGAGGGGGGGAGGAGGAGAAGGAGGAGGAGGTGGAGGGACTGGGGCCAGGTGGGGAGACATCTATAGCACCCTGGGGGGGGGGGGGGGAGGAGGACGAGGCGGTGCCTTTTTGGGAGCGGAGGAGGTGGTGGTGCCACTAGGGCGTTTAACGGCGGCAGAAGGGCGGGTGGTGACATGAGGGACAGGAGCTATAGGGAGGTGGTGGGGAGGGACAGGTCCCGGCGTGGACACAGCAGTTGGCGGCAGAGATGGTGGTGGTGGGGGCTGATATGACGACAGGGGGAAAGAAAAAAGCACAGAACGGAAAAGAAAGGACAAAAACTGGGGACAGACGAAGACGGATGAAGACAGAGATGGAGGAAGATGAAGACAGATGAAGACCGGAGTCCCATGCTGCTGGCGCTGACGCTGACTCGACGATGGGTGGCAGGAATGCTGCTTCTGCTGCTGTTGCTGCGGACGGGGCCGGGGCCGGGGCCACTGCTGAAGTCCAGGGCCACTGCTGAAGGCCAGCTGGCTGGACCGCTGCTGCTGCTGCTGCTAGAGGGCTGGCTGGCTGGTTGGCTGGCTGGCTGGCTGGCTGCTGCTGCTGCTCGAGGGCGGGCTGGCTGGCTGGCTGGCTGGCTGCTGCCGCTGCTCGAGGGCGGGCTGGCTGCTGTCGAGGGCGGGCTGGCTGCTGTCGGCTGGACTGCTGCTGCTGCTGCTGCTGCTGCTGCTGGGCTGGACCACTGGCTGGCTGGCTGGCACCTGAAACCTAGCACTTCGATTAGTGCTGGAATGGCACAATCGAAGGGTGGTATCCCTGTGAAGTAACACCAAAGATGACAATTCATTGCCACAGCTGCGAACTATATAGCATTTGCCACAAACTACCATAACGAGTATTAAATATTCTTGTGATAAGTACTGTAAATCACCGTACCCTTATCTCAAAGTCTATAAAGAACAAAAGATATACACTCCTGGAAATGGAAAAAAGAACACATTGACACCAGTGTGTCAGACCCACCATACTTGCTCCGGACACTGCGAGAGGGCTGTACAAGCAATGATCACACGCACGGCACAGCGGACACACCAGGAACCGCGGTGTTGGCCGTCGAATGGCGCTAGCTGCGCAGCATTTGTGCACCGCCGCCGTCAGTGTCAGCCAGTTTGCCGTGGCATACGGAGCTCCATCGCAGTCTTTAACACTGGTAGCATGCCGCGACAGCGTGGACGTGAACCGTATGTGCAGTTGACGGACTTTGAGCGAGGGCGTATAGTGGGCATGCGGGAGGCCGGGTGGACGTACCGCCGAATTGCTCAACACGTGGGGCGTGAGGACTCCACAGTACATCGATGTTGTCGCCCGTGGTCGGCGGAAGGTGCACGTGCCCGTCGACCTGGGACCGGACCACAGCGACGCACGGATGCACGCCAAGACCGTAGGATCCTACGCAGTGCCGTAGGGGACCGCACCGCCACTTCCCAGCAAATTAGGGACACTGTTGCTCCTTGGGTATCGGCGAGGACCATTCGCAACCGTCTCCATGAAGCTGGGCTACGGTCCCGCACACCGTTAAGCCGTCTTCCGCTCACGCCCCAACATCGTGCAGCCCGCCTCCAGTGGTGTCGCGACAGGCGTGAATGGAGGGACGAATGGAGACGTGTCGTCTTCAGCGATGAGAGTCGCTTCTGCCTTGGTGCCAATGATGGTCGTATGCGTGTTTGGCGCCGTGCAGGTGAGCGCCACAATCAGGACTGCATACGACCGAGGCACACAGGGCCAACACCCGGCATCATGGTGTGGGGAGCGATCTCCTACACTGGCCGTACACCACTGGTGATCGTCGAGGGGACACTGAATAGTGCACGGTACATCCAAACCGTCATCGAACCCATCGTTCTACCATTCCTAGACCGGCAAGGGAACTTGCTGTTCCAACAGGACAATGCACGTCCGCATATATCCCGTGCCACCCAACGTGCTATAGAAGGTGTAAGTCAACTACCCTGGCCAGCAAGATCTCCGGATCTGTCCCCCATTGAGCATGTTTGGGACTGGATGAAGCGTCGTCTCACGCGGTCTGCACGTCCAGCACGAACGCTGGTCCAACTGAGGCGCCAGGTGGAAATGGCATGGCAAGCCGTTCCACAGGACTACATCCAGCATCTCTACGATCGTCTCCATGGGAGAATAGCAGCCTGCATTGCTGCGAAAGGTGGATATACACTGTACTAGTGCCGACATTGTGCATGCTCTGTTGCCTGTGTCTATGTGCCTGTGGTTCTGTCAGTGTGATCATGTGATGTATCTGACCCCAGGAATGTGTCAATAAAGTTTCCCCTTCCTGGGACAATGAATTCACGGTGTTCTTATTTCAATTTCCAGGAGTGTATCATTGCTGAATTGAGCTCTCCTTCAAATACTTTCCGACAAGGCGTAAAATGCGAAATAAACGTGACTGCCAGCCATCGGCTGCTACTGGTCGGCGAAAGGCGAGCCACACAACTGTTGCCTGGCGTCGCGAACAGATGGCAGAGCGGTAGTCAGTCTTTTGCTCATGGCAGTACGTGTTAGTTAACTATGTAGTATTGACACCTGTATGGAAGAATATCGACTCCTTTACTGATACATTAGTTCCCCACTAAGGGGCAGCCTGATGGCATGTAAACCACTCTTCAAAGTTTAGGCGAATTCCAAGGTATTTTAAATTAAATAAAAACATGGCTATGAAATGCGTTGTTTTGTTTTGATGCACATCCTCTCCCGAAACAATGTCCATATCATACCTGGTTCTATGGGGAACATATACGTTTTGACGATCCTCACATTGAAGTCTGACTGCTTTTCTCGCCGTCTCCAAAGGTTTCCGCAAGTCAGTTCAAACACGAATCATAACACAAGATTTCTTTCTAGCATAACAGGGAGATACACTAAGTGTCCCATCGCATTTAATATCCACATTTCTCAATCGTTTCACTAAATTTGTAGTAGTTGTCTGTTCACCTAAACGCAAAATATTCGCCAATGCGCCACTAAATGTACCCTTCAGAAAACGCTGTTTCTTCTTTTCACTTGTAGTCTTCGTCCAGTAACAAAGAATCTCTTCAGAGGAGAAAATAAACAAGATCTGAAGATCGCAGTAGACTAGTAGCGTTCGGTGGAATGCAAATGAACTACATGTTTTTTCCCACAAAGCTCTGAAGTTTTCATTGAGATTTGAGAAGAGTGAATATTTCAAATATTAATCTCCTTCCTCCCTTATTTGAGGCAAACATGAGGAAGTGAGTTTGAATTCAATTATGAATCAACTCTGTTCTAGCCACCCACTCTGCTGTGTTTATTTGCGTTCCAGGAGGTGGCTGTATATCCAGTAAGTCCATTTTCGTTTACGTTTATCAATAAGATAAGGCGGAAGGAATTCTCCTGCCGCATTCCCCAACAACATAAGAGTGAAGCACGGTCTTGAGGTGTCCTCAGTTTTCTCTGGACTTCGACATGTCCAACGAAACAAGAGTTTTCTTTTGCTGGTATGTCATGAAACACATTTTCATCAAAACTGTAAACTTTTCAGCAGGACCGCCTTCAAACTCGGCTTTTTGTTTCTCTAAAAAAGATATCGATTACATTCTCAATTACAGCAGCTCCTTCGTTAAAATATTGACTGTAAATTTGTGAGACAGTTCAGAACTATGTCTCTAAAAATGCCTTTCCCCAGGCCCATCCAAGCATATTATCTGCAAGGCAGTCCACTGTTCTTTTTCTGGTAACAAGATATGATTTAACCACGCACAAGAAGTCAGACAGTGATATTGGAAGAACCGTGTCACTGACAATGGTACAATCTCTTACAAAATATCTCTCTTCAGTCTTGGTAAGAACAGTGGGCCATCCAGCTTTTACGTCATTCTTGTTTCTCAAATTGTTCACAATGGTTTGTCTTGGAATTTAATATTTCCTTGCAGCTACCCTGTGTCCATTTCGTCCAGAAGTAATTTTTCCAATATCTTCCTGATTTTCATTCGAATGACCGATTTCATGCCGTATTCCTGACAACCAGGTTTTACACATTTCTGTCATTCTGCAGTCTGTAAAAGAAAAACATAGTAAGCCAACAGTACTATTTTAATTCGTGGCTAAATGGAGGCTTAGAATGAATATTTACGCTTATTTATTGTTGCACCTACGATACTCTTTGAATAATTTGGAAGAGTGTAGAACATTTCTACTTCCTTCTGCATAAGCCTCTATTGTTCTTCTTGATAGCTGCACTGCCTCCAAAATTTCCTGAAAGATGTTACTTCTACTAATAGTCAATAGCGATATTGTGGTCGACACTAGACGTAGACTTAAAACACTTTCATCTTTAATTACACTCTCAGTGTAAAGTGTTCACTGATATGGCCAGATTTGTGTCTCACATATAGTCCGAATCAAAGGAATGCTGAGAGCTACCTACTACACAGGTTCAAATATTGTTAATTGTCCTAGAGTTAGTAATCACACAACACAGTCCAGCAGCTGAAAAAAATTCACATGTGACAAAATTTTAACTTATCAGTTCACCATATCACTGCCCTCATACACATTTAGAGAACACGAAACAATTAAGATAGTGCACAAAAATAATCATGTCCATCAACACTGCCCTGCTAAGCCGTCACTGTTCATGGGAGTCAATAATCACGAATTTTTCACTTGGAGTTAATTATTAATTACTGTCAAAAAAGTCACAAATGAAGCCCAGAGTTGAAGAAAACGAACCGTACACAAACAGCGCGAATATTTCAGAATGTTTGTTATCGTACTACGGCACACATCTCACAACAACAGACACACGTGTTGCTCCACTTACCCCCAGCCGCAGACTGCCTGACCTCAGCTGTGCTAGGTCTATATGTACATTCGCCTAGGAACAATGTTATTGATGGCAGTCATTTTGCGTAAAATATTTTATGATCCTCAGAACACTGGCTTCCGAATTAGCTACTTAATTAACAAATGCTGTAAATCAAGGAGAACATAAAAAAATCATTAAAATAATTATAATGCCCAAATTCAGAATAATCGTTGTACTATAATAGTGGTAATTTTTTACTGGTGCAATGTTACTCTAAAATGACATGAACTTGCAACTAGCTGTGTCACAGTGTTTACTTCGACACAGTAACTAATCGCTTGAAAGAACATTTCACCACCGTAAACAGAAAGAATTATTTGACTGCTTCAAAATGAAACATTATGAAGGAGGTCATGGTATTGAAATCTCTGCCTATATTGCTTTCTTCACAACAAAAGCGGTAACAGTTGTTTCACATTACTTCTTGCAAACGTGACGTCATTTTGGTGTCATACGCAAAAATCGACCACCGCGTGATCGGCTATCGAATTTCGTTTGCGTTCAATATGGGCCTCTCACAGGACTTTATTTTCGCGTACGCGATGTTTACAAAAAACGTCGTTCTTGGAATGATTTATTATAATCATTGCTATAATAAAAGTCACATAATGATTTATCGACGGTTAATGTCTTCGTATAGGAGTGTTCTCGGGAGTGAGTTGTTATCATCAATAATTTACAATTTAAAGATGAAACAGCATATTTTATAATCCGCGGTATGCCGTTTCATGGTTATGAGGCGCTGAAAATTTATCGCAAAGACGTTACCATTATCACCCTTCAAGAGAGAATATGATAACGAAGACTGCAAGTAGGCTGTTTAGGTTTTTTTTATTGGTAACGCCACCTCTGTATGAAAATCACTGGCTGTGCTGTGTGCAGTCTGTGGCTGCTTTGCATTGTTGTGATACTCGCCATTGTAGTGTTAGGCAGCTGGCTGTGAACAGCGCGTAGCGTTGCGCAGTTGGAGGTGAGCCACCAGCAGTGGTGGATGTGGGGAGAGAGATGGCGGAGTTTTGTAATTTGTCATGAACTGCTACATATATTATGACTATTAAGGTAAATACATTGTTTGTACTCTATTAATATCTTTCATTTGCTAACTATCCCTATCAGTAGTTAGTGCCTTCCGTAGTTTGAATCTTTTATTTAGCTGGCAGTAGTGGCGCTCGCAGTATTGCAGTAGTTCGAGTAATGAAGATTTTTGTGAGGTAAGTGATTTCTGGAAGGTATAGTTTAATGTTAGTCAGGGCCATTCTTTTGTAGGGATTTTTGAAAGTCAGATTGCGTTGCGCTAAAAATATTGTATGTCAGTTTAAGCACAGTCCTGTATAATTGTTCAAAGGGGACGTTTCATATGTCGACCCTTAGCCGAGGATACCTCACTGGAATCTTCTCATTTTTTCTTGTAGTTTGTGTAATTAGTGTAGATTTTGTTTATTGCTAGCGCGTAATTGTAGAAAGAATCTCCTTTGTAGTTGCAGTCTTTCATTGTTGTACAGTAAAACAGTTGTGGCATGCATGTAGATTTGCACCAAGTATTTCGCTGCTGCGCTTGCAATTAACTAGATATTATTTTCAGTGCTATGTTAATATGTTCTCTCATTTTGGCTCTTAAAATTGTGTATTTCTGTGTTGTCGTGTGAAATATTGTGACAATAATGGCGTGTGAAAAACGTAATACTAGGCTTCAAAGTAAACTGAGAAATGACAGTGAAGACGAAAGCAGTGTGTTAGCACCGCAGAGTAATGAATTAACTAATGTTCAAAGTAGTAATTTGGTAATTGTGCATAGGGAAATGGAGCGGGCTGTAAATAATGGTGTAGGCAGTGAAACAATTAGTGAACAGGGAAGCGTTATCGATCGATCGGTCGGCAACAGCTCGCCTCAGGATTCCGAAATGACAGGACACAATCTTGCAAATACTGTAGATTCAGGTTTTGCGTCCTCACCGTTTTCTCAAATAAATCAAGACACATTTTCTGCTTTACAAAATGCGAATATAGCCGGTTCAAATGCACTGCCGAATAGCACTGAGGAACATGTTTCAAACACCAGTGCACTGTTATTACAGTTAATGCAACAAATGGGACAAAGGCTACAAAAGTTAGACACAACGCTTGAACAAAATCAGAAACAAATGGGACAAAATCTTCAAAAGTTAGACACAATGGAACAAAATCTTCAAAAGTTAGACGCAATGGAACAAAATCTTCAAAAGTTAGACACACTGGAACAAAATCAGAGACAAACACAGCAACAGCTTCAAAAGTTAGACTCATTGGAACAAACTCTTGAACAAACGCATGAAGATTTAACTACTGAGTTACATAACATTGAATCGAAATGTCAAAAAGTCTGTAATGACGTAAAAACTCAAATTTGTGAGCATTTTCAACCTATTTTTTCGCGGCATGAAAATGCATTACAGAATCACGAAGCAGCCATAAAAGAACTGCAAATTATTGTTCATGAAAATCATGAGACCTTGCAAGCTAAAATTGACTCAGTTGCGTCTACCGATTCGGTTACGGAACTTGCAAAAACTCAGGAAAACTTAAAGGACACAGTAGAAAGACACATGGAGGAAATTAGTACTTTGTCAGAGAAAGTAGTTGAACTTTCGGATCAGCTAAATAATTTATCTACGAAGGTAGATGATAATCTGAATGACACAAAACCGGTAGTATTTAATGACACAGAAGAGTGCGAACAAATTAGGAAATTCAAACAAAATCAGAATCAAATTAATACGCAACACCAAAGAGAAATCCGCGAAGTACAAGATCAGCTGACACAGGTAGTACAAGAATTACGTATTTCAGAGGACACTCGCGCCCCAATACGGGAAGAGGGACATAGAAATACGGAACAGCCACAAAATAATAACACAGCGCATTTCGGAAATAATGAAAGAAATTGGCAAGGTGCACCGAATTTTGAAATGGAACCGCCGAAACGACGTAACAATGACCGATATGCGACTCGCCGACATGATGTCTTTGACTATAAGCTGTTCATTACTACACGTAAATTCAAAACATTTAAGAATTCTGGCAACGACATTCATCCACAAGCATGGCTCCATCAATTCTCTCATTGTTTTCCTCCCAATTGGTCGTTAGAACACAGATTAGAATTTATGTGTGGCTATTTAGAGAATGAACCAGCTGTAAGAATGCGATCGGTCATTCACGATTGTCACAGTGAAGGAGAATTTTACCATGCCTTCCTCTCAGCATATTGGTCTCAAGCTACACAAGACCTAGTAAAACATAGCATCATGATGATGAAACACTTTGAACAATCTGAATTTTCCAGTCTTGTGAAATATTTTGAAGACATGTTGCATAAGAATCAGTACCTGTTAAACCCATACAGCCCCCTCAGAACTCATCCGCATTTGCTTAATCAAATTGCCTAAACATTTACGACATATTATTTTAGCAGGACGTTGCAAAGATGATATTGAAGCTTTTCAGGGTCTGTTACAAGAATTGGAAATTGACACTGACAATCGGGGAACGCGGAAACAGGAGCACAACAATTACAGGTTTTTGTGGCGGTGTTCGTAGCGACAAACACTTGGCTGTGGAAATGGCTTACGAAGTCACCGCCACACTTTTAATAGCGGGCCGACCGGTCCGCTGGAACAGTAAACAGAAAGATGAAAACCCAAACACTCTGATTAAATAAAAGTCGGTACTTATCTTTATTGATGAAGACACAGAAACACAATAGTGAACTCGGTGTCTACAGAAATCTGTCTAGTTCGAGTCGGAGCGGCTAGGTCAGCGTCGGCTGACGACAAACAACAACTCTGCTGCGATGAACACACAACTGACTAGCAAGTACACAATTCGGTGGCGAGTATACAACTGAGTGGCGAATACAGAACTGTCCTAGCGCTCGCGACTCCAGCGCTTAAGAAGCCAGAAGCCAGCGGTGGCGCGCGCAGACTTGCGGCAATTTGCTGTCTCGCTGGCGCTACTTATGCGGACGGCGTCCGGACTTTGATGCTGCCAACCTTTTGGCAGCGGGCTCGGGTGGCATTACTGGCTAGGACATAACACAGGTCACATCTGTCACAATTCCACGATGAAAGAAATAATAACTGGACAGGACAAGGCTATTCTCACAACACATATTGTGACCAAAACAGACACCACCCGTATGACAACTGTTGGCAGAGTAATAATAATTACAGGGAAAGATCACCCCTCCGCGGTAGTGACTATCACAGAGGCAATCAGAGAAACAGACAATTTGGGAACCAAAATAATTATTATCAAGGGAGACAGAATAACTTTAGACGCAACGATTCAGGGAGAAATTCTCCACCACTTAACCGACAAGAAAGAAACTACAGGAACTACCGACATGACGACAGACAATGTGATCGTAACGACAGACCTGAATTGCATCAGAACTGGAGGGATTTAAACAGGGCAGGGCCCTCTCGTCACGGTGAATTTGTAGAAGTTAGGTCTCCAAATCCCAATAACGACGCGCGCCAACAAAGAGACAATAGGCAATGACTCACACCGCTGGCAGCCACAAAACGTACTTATGAAACTGACGACGCAGCTGCCGTAGCTAGTAATTACGTAAAAATGGAAGACATTAGGGACATTTTACTCCAGGAACACGACATAAAACATAACAACATTGCATATCCTGTGATTCACATTACAGTAAATGGTGTAAAATTTACGGCAGTACTTGACTCTGGCAGTCCCATTTCAGTAATTAGTGAAACAGCCTTTAGCAAATGCAACAAATCGAACGATTGTCCCACACTTCCGTTACGTAAGATTCAATTACAAGGTGCAATCTTTGGAAAAAGTGTAGATGTACGCCAACAAACCAACTTAGAATTCTTTTGTCAAAGCCACAGCTTCTCTATGAGCTTTCTTATTGTTCCATTATTGTCGACGGAAATTATATTGGGAGTAGACTTTTTGAATGAATACAAAGCAATCTTAAGCTTTCACGATGCTGAAATAAGTTTAGAAAAAGAAGGTAAGTCAGTAGCTTTGAAATTTGAAGATTGGCTCTCAAATCATGACGAAGAAATTAATCGGCTTTACCTTCTGTTAGACAACAGTTCGGAATTTTCTACGGAACTAGACCCTAACAATCACTCTGCAAGTACTGACAGGGATGATATCGACGGCATATTTGAAACTAATGAGTTAATTCAGAATAAAATGCAAACAATTGAGAATTGTAATGACACTGATAGGCAGGACCTCTTTGAGATTTTACAAGCACATTCCACAGTTTTTACTCACAAAACAGGAACAATCAAGGGATTTCAATACCAATTTCGTGTTCGTGAGCATACTAAATTTTGTGTTAGACCATATGTAATTCCAGCACATTATAGGGACCGTGTTACAACAGAAATACAATCTATGCTTGGCGAGGGCATTATTGAGCCTGCAGTAAGCTCATACAACAATCCGTTACATGTTGTTGAGAAGAAAAATGGATCGATCAGGCTTGTCTTAGATTCGAGACATATCAATACTATCATTATTCCTGAGACAGACAGGCTGCAGACGATGGAAGAACTTCTTCAAAATTTTAATGGTGTAAAAGTGTTGTCTTCCATTGATCTCAGATCCAGCTTTTATCAGATCGAACTTCATCCAGAATGTAGAAAATACACAGCTTTTCTTTGTTTCTGCGTTTGTTATCAGTTTCGGAAACTTCCTTTTGATTTGAACATTTCTTCGGCAGCATTCATTCACGGACTAAATTCCATATTACCTGAGTTCTTAAAACGTCACATCACCTTATATGTAGACGATATTCTGATAGCAGAAGCCTCATGGGAACAACACAATCGCATCCTCAACAGCGTGTTACATATTTTTGCAGAATCTGGAATTACAGTTAACTTGGAAAAATCTGAATTCGGTAGGACTAATGTGAAGTTTTTGGGACATATTATTTCTTCTGAAGGCATTCAGCCGGATCCTGAAAAGTTAGAAGCAATCAGAGCCATTCCAGTTCCATCCACAAAAAGACAAGTCCGCAGTTTTCTAGGTCTCGTAAATTTTTACCGTCGTTTTCTGAATATGCAAATTCTTGTTACACCAAAAACTTTGTTCTCTCACTGGAAAAAATACTATTTGGAACTGGGATGAACAAGCACAGTTGGAATTCAATTCTTTAAAAGAAGCGTTACTTCACGCGCCAATCTTAGCTCATCCAGATCTGTCACAAGATTTCTGCCTTAGCACGGATTCTTCTAAAGTCGGTCTTGGTGCCCATTTATTTCAAGAAGCCATAGAAAATGACACTACCATTCAGAAAACCATTGCTTTTGCTAGCCGAGTGCTAACAAAATCTGAAAAAAAATTATTCCGTTACTGAATTAGAAGCTTTAGCTATCGTTTGGGCATTTAACAATTCCGTTTCTTTCTTTCTGGTAAGCACGTAAAAGTATACAGTGATCATCGTGCATTACAATTTCTTATGTCTTCAAAATTAAATCATGACAGGTTAAAACGTTGGGCATTGTTTCTGCAAGAATTCCGCTTCACAATAGTCTACATTCCCGGCAAGGAGAACATTGTTGCGGACGCGCTGTCACGCGCACCGGCTGGGCTTGAGAAAAGTAACACAGAAGGCAACATTGAGAAAAATTTCAGTATTCTTTACATTCAGAAAGTAGCATTTGAAAACTTCATCACCACATCTTTAAAGGACATTGCTCATGAACAAGATAAAGATCCGATTTGGAAAGACATCAAAAGTAAATGGCATGAAAAGACACACACTCAGATTCGGCATTATTACCTGGTTAGAAACAACATACTCTTCAAACGCTGCACTGTTGATGACAAGCTATGGGTACTTTGCATTCCAGACGATTTTGTTAATAAGCTCATTTGGTACATTCATTTCAGCTACGCACATTTTGGCCCACGAAAATGTTATCATATTCTTCGAACGACTTGTTATTTTAACAATATGGAAAAGCGAATTCGAAGAGTCTTGTCTATTTGTAAACTTTGTCAAAAGGCGAAACCATCTACTGTCTCACATCGTGCTCCGTTGTTTCCTATCATTCCTTCTAAATTAAAAGAATTTGCTGCTGTTGATCTCTTGGGACCGCTTGTCAGAACATCTAATGGATTTTCGTACGTTCTAGTCGCTGTTGAACTTACTTCAACATTTGTTTCTTTCACACCGTTACGTAAAGCCACTGGACGGTCTGTATCCAACGCCTTTGTTAAAAATTTCTTACGTGAAGTTGGACACGTTAGTAAAGTCATTTCAGATAACGGATCGCAATTCAGATCTGCTGTTTGGTCACGCATGCTTCGCAACCATAAAATCAAAGCTGTTTTTATTTCATTGTACTCACCACATTGTAACCCCTCCGAACGGATTATGAAAGAAATCAATAAGCTTTGCAGACTTTATTGTCACAGAAAGCATCAGCATTGGGACAGATATTTACACTTATTTCAAAACGTGCTGAATGAAATGCCTCACGACTCCACTGCTTTACCACCTACTCTTGTACTGAAGAATGAAGAACCACCGAACAGAATCAGAGAGCTTGTACCTTTCCCGAATACACGTAAACTTCGACACAAAGACATAATTGATTTGGCTCTTAAAAATATAAAATCTGCAGCAGACAAAAGGAGAAACCTACACGGTAAAGCAAATGCAAAGAAGTTGTATATTGGTCAGAAAGTTCTCATTAAAGCTCATTCATTGTCACATAAGAAGAAACACTTGAGTCACAAATTCTTTCTAGTTTACAATGGACCTTACAGAATCCGACGTATACCACATGATAATTGCGTTGAAGTTGAAACTCTGCGTACTAGGAAGAGTAAAGGTTTACACCACATTTCACATGTAAAACCGTTTGTTGAAAGATAATCTGCTTTTTAACTTAGTCTTTGTCATAAAATTTTTCGCTTCACATTACTAATATGCTTTGTCAGACTTAGAATCTGTTAACATACAACAATGTTTGAAGTTAAATATCCAATCAAGAACTAAGAGAACTTATTTAAACAGAAATGACGAATGCATTGTTATAGTGAACAGACGTCACAGTGTTATTGTGTGTGTACATTCTTGCTTGTTAGTTGCACGATTATGGAACGACTATAAGGCTTACATACTTAGAACATTTACCAGTACTGCTAATGATATTTTAATGCAACATTTTGGTTTACTTGAAAATACATTCTGGATTTGAAGTGCTTTCTGTGAGATATCAGACGACACAGTGATTAGTTTATGTGACAACTACACGATTTTATCACGACGCTACTAATGAGTGACAATTTACAATGTTGCTTTTGCAGTGTTTCTGTTTTATATCTGCACAGTTTTCTGTTTTATTCTGGAAAGTAAAACATGTTTTAGTAGTAACTATTGTGGTATAGCTACAATGAGACTGCCTTTTCCGTAGCACAACAATACGTTACAGCACAGTACTTTCTTCATCATGGCAATAAGCGTAATAACTAAGATATCTATACATAAAGCATTTCACTTTTGTTTATCATGAGGTAAGTACATTGACTTCTGCAGAACTTAGCTTTCAGAGGACGATAAGTACGACACTTCCACAGAATTATCTTACAGCAAGACGCACATTTAGCGCTACAGGACATGCATTTGAGTGATTAATTTTGTACTTAAAACATTTATTTTTAAAGATATTTGAAGTACAATGATACAAAGATTTTCAGTGATACATTTCATTTCATTGCTGTAATCTGTAACACCTGAGGGTATAATTACATTAATCCTCAGGGGGGTACACGCTTACTTTGTGTATCATGTGTTTGGCAAGCACAAGGAGCCCTAGCTAATATGGTATTTGCTTATACAACTTTACACATCGGTACCATATTTCTCTAACTCAGAATTACATAGCTATCTGATCATTTAACAGAGAAAGAAACTTTTTTTGCTACATCAGTGACACATGTTTACACAATTACACAGTTGGGTAACTTCACACTTATGAAATTGTATTTTGTCTGTACTTTGTGAACTGCTCATATTTTTCGCAACCATTGTGATACTACGAGAGCTTTGAATGATGTATTTGGTATGAGATCATGATTTTTAAAGTACGTTTGAGGTAGATGACATTATTGAAATGAGCAGAGAATATTTTTTGGCGTTTGAAATTATTGCAGAAAGCTATGACGTTTTTGAGATTTGACTGAGGTGTAATGATGTTATTATTACGATGACGATGTGTATTATGTTGTTGAGGAATGTTTATTATGCTACGTATTTCTCATGATGAAATATTGAAGAAGTGTCGACGAATATGTATATGTATAATGAGGTAAGGAATAATGAGTAGTGTTTAGGGACTCTGATTTGTGGAAAAGGTTGTTGGAAACCAAGAATCGTACTTTAAGAGTTATGAAATGTGTGTAAATGCGTGAATGTATCACAATGCTGGCGAAAATTTTTTGGACTCTGTTATATTTACAGGATTTTGTTTCTACAGATTTGTAACACAAATTCTTAACCTGTGAATTTTTTTATATGAGACTGTCACTGTAGTGGAAACTGGTGTCGTAAATATTTCGGTAAGAAAGTTAAGTGACCACCTGCACGTAATGCGTCGTGAGCGGCCAGGTGTGCCAGCCGCCTTGAGAAAAAGCCATTAGGTGGTAGAAAAAAAAGGGGGAGGCCATTATCCTCGCTATCGACATTCCTTTGTAGAAAGCATCGTAAATACGACACCCTCAAACTTGAAAACATGATTACACTGTAGAGTTCTTAATTTATGATATTTACTGAAATGAAATGATGAGAAACATTTTACGTCTATTGTCTTGCTAGTTGAAAGATTGTTTACTGCATTATGAAATGCCATATGGCTAGTGAATGACGTTTGACGCCTTACTTTGCCTATTTTGTTTAATATTTAGTTCCTAGCTGCACTTCAGAATTGGTTATTATAAAATTTAATATATGTACTAATATCACTATTTTCTGTCTACAGACCCAGTAAAGAATACGTTTATGATATACTTTCTTAGAAAAGAGAGCACAAATAGACATTTCCTTTCACAGGAATTGCATAAATAATTTTTTTATTGACTTGGTAACTTTCTTTCAGAGTAAGTTTTTGTGATGCATCACTCTAGTGTTAAGATGTGACATAGGTATTAGGCATGGCCATTTTTAGTGTAATATTTTTCTGCTTGAGCTATGTCATGTTTAGATATAAATTATTTCATTTTCGTGCTACTGAATTTTAATTTGTGTTACTCTGCTAAGCCAGATTTATTTTTCTTGTTTGCTGCGCATTGCCTCATATTAGTTGTAATGTTGAATTGCTTGGTAATTTAGATTTACTGTAGCTTGCTTTGCAAATTTCCATTTTTTTTATTGCTGTTTGTATTAATTGTTTTGTGCTGCTGCATTGCCTCATCCCTTGGTTAAGCATCTGAGCTCAGTAGATTTAAGTTAGCTTAAGAGGGGTAGACTATATAAGAAACTGACTATGGAGAGTAGGTAAAGAATGCGTTGCGAAGTTATATGAAAAAGATTTGGGCCAAAATGAGTATTGTACACTGAGAAATAATTATATTGAAAGAAATATGAATAGAATACAGAAAGCAGGTATAGATAGAACTTTTTGGGAATAATGATGAATGAAGGGAGATCTCCAAGAAGTAAAGAAAGTTTTGTTTGCAAAATACTGCAGTACAACAAACCCTGTCCTTTCCTTTTGTATTATCCCACTATATGTTTGTGTACCCTTGTGTATTTGTTTTCTTCCTGTCTCTGTGTAGTTTCATAGGATTTTTTCTTCTTCTAATACTAAGCTACATTCACTATGATGAGGAATACTGTTATCCTCAAATATAATTGGCATTAATAATATGTTATTTACCTTGTAAATATGCTTACACATTATTTATTCTGTTTTGTTTTAATGCTCATGTGTAAAGCTGATGTTCCAAAAGTTATTCTGATCTTTTATGTATATACTTATCTCATAATTCCTGTAACATTGATGTATATGTTTATTTCTATTCTGTTGTAAAGCCTGTACTTCAAATGTTATCTGTATTGTTATGTTCTTTAATGATGTATTTTGTACCTTTGTAATTGTATTCTTATGTTATAAAATTGTAATTGACACCAGTTCATCATATTATTAACTTGTAAGTTACATTTCACTGCACACGTTTCTGTTGGTCATAGTATATGGACAATATGTGAGAAGTAGCGACTGTTAGTGGTTGCACGTGTGTTAATAATTCAGCAAGGGACTGGATAACAGCATTGCTGGTTCTAAGGACAATTCCAAAAACTTTGTGAGTGCACAAGTGGTGGTTATGGACTTGCTATATTATCCGCAAGACTCTTCAATGGTGATTGTGCACCTGCACAGTCACAACAGATGGCTGCTGGCTATCTCTACAAGGACTACAGTGGGTCTGCATCTTTGATGACCCACCAGTACCATTATCTCTACAAGGACTACAGTGGGTCTACATCTTTGATGATCCATCAATACCATTATTTCTACAAGGACTGCAGTGGGTCTGCACCTCTGGTGGCCCACCAATACCGTAATCTCTACCAGGACTACAGTGGGTCTGCTCTGTGATGACCTACCTACCAATACTCTTCAAAATTTCGACTGACTCTGCTGTGGGTTTGCTCTGTTGTGGCCCATTACCTGTATGCATGTCAAGAGTCAGCACTGTCTTTCCGTTGGAAGGACAACACTACTTCTTCAAGATTGCATGGAAATCCACTACTTCCGTTGCATGTGCATTTTCTTCTACTGCTCAGACTTTGAGAAAAACACTACTATTTTACCGTGATGAACGATCAGGACTGTCTTTATAGACTGTGAGAAAATTTGAGCTTTTGACCAACATAGTATCAATAAGTGTGTGCATTTGATTTCTTTGTTATTGTAATTATGAAAAATTTTTTCAAATCTGTATTGGCCACTGCCCAATCCAATTTGTAAAATTTTTTGTGGGGAGCATGGGGGCTATGTAAGTAGGCTGTTTAGGTTTTTTTTATTGGTAACGCCACCTCTGTATGAAAATCACTGGCTGTGCTGTGTGCAGTCTGTGGCTGCTTTGCATTGTTGTAATACTCGCCATTGTAGTGTTAGGCAGCTGGCTGTGAACAGCGCGTAGCGTTGCGCAGTTGGAGGTGACCCGCCAGCAGTGGTGGATGTGGGGAGAGAGATGGCAGAGTTTTGTAATTTGTCATGAACTGCTACATATATTATGACTATTAAGGTAAATACATTGTTTGTTCTCTATTAATCTCTTTCATTTGCTAACTATCCCTATCAGTAGTTAGTGCCTTCCGTAGTTTGAATCTTTTATTTAGCTGGCAGTAGTGGCGCTCGCAGTATTGCAGTAGTTCGAGTAATGAAGATTTTTGTGAGGTAAGTGATTTCTGGAAGGTATAGTTTAATGTTAGTCAGGGCCATTCTTTTGTAGGGATTTTTGAAAGTCAGATTGCGTTGCGCTAAAAATATTGCATGTCAGTTTAAGCACAGTCCTGTATAATTGTTCAAAGGGGACGTTTCAAGACGTAAGAAACATATCACAACTGTGACGTCACCGCCACTGGGCTGTCGCCACGAACCAGCATCAGCGCAAAAGCGTGTACTTCCTCCGTGAGAGCGTAACAGACTTAGTTCTCGACTGTCGGTCTGTGTGCCATTTACAAAGAAAATGTGTCATTCAGTAATTGTTCTGGTGATCACGAGTTTAATTACTTTGACAGAAATGTAATTCACGGAGACATAAATGACTCACTAGAGATCGTATCGATATTGTCGCTGGGATAGTTTAGTTCCTCATGAAACCAAGTTTTAATCAACAAAGCCAAAAGAGAGATTTCATAAATCTGATACGTCCATATGTCTGTGTCATATGTACCAGAATACTGCTGCTAATGCAACGAAACCTTTGCAAGTAAAATATAGGCTTATTATTATGGACATTCAGTGTTCAAAATGCAATTACGCATATCGGTAAGAGAAAATTTGGAGAGAGGAGAAAATGACTAATGTAAATGTTAGTTTACGTGTCACAAAATTTATTCCAAACTGCTTTACAGTTGACAATGTACTCTCTTAGCTGTTAAAACAGTTATAGCTACGTAAATTTTTTTAACATAATTATTGAGAAGCATATTACACCCAATTTTACAACACACTAAAGAAAGCTCTGATCTGTGTGATCTACCTTACTACAAGAAAACTCCCTTAGGAAGAAGTCTTCTCTTTTAATTACATCAACAGTAAATTTCTTTGTGAAGAGCATATCATGAAGCTGTGTTCATGTTCTCTAGACACCAAGTTTTTAGCAACCAAATAAGTAAAACTTATAGCAGTAATTACCTCGTTATTAGGATAATACGACCTACTTCTGTCCGCCTATCTTATACGTTCATCAAATATGTTTTAGGTTTCTCACATCTCAGCTTCTTAAGAACAGCTCTGGCATAATACCCTGACAAGTATGTGAAAACAGGCAATTATTCCTGAACAGACTAAATTTGTTCCTCACTGAAATCCATTATACTCTAAATGTTTGTTGGTGGTGATGGAGGAAAGGTCACATCATCTACAGTCAGTTTTAAAAGAAGCTGAATCTATTCCAACTTCTCCAAGAGCAGATGATGGAATTTTCCAGGGCAGTAAGGTCTGAATTCTTAGCTTGAATTGAATGTCAAATAGCTTTCTGAAAATACCAATGATACCTATTATTGGGATTCTTCCATTGTAAGCTGTTTTCCAGATCTCGCTTCTAGATCATCTGAACATTTAGTGGCAGAACATCGTTAAACTTGGAGCCCTCACTGCAATACTCGGTCATTTCTTGAATGTGAATGGTATCTGATATGACTGAATATGTGTTATTGCATAATCCATATGTGCACTCAGGGAAACATTTCCATATATCCAACCACGATAAGAAATCTTTCTAAATATCTGATACCATCGTGGTTTTTGCAGAACATTCTTGAAATGTCTGTATCTACCAAGTAAGGTAACATTTAAAAAGTTCCACCATGTTTAAATTAATTTTGATGAATTTAGGAGTGCTCTCAAAACTTAGTAAGATGATGTTCCTCAAGGCTAAGAAATCTTGAACAACCATCCCAGTGGAACTATTAAACACCGATTTGAAATTTTGTCACTCAATTTGCGTTTATAAACAGACTTTGAATTAGATTTTTTGGCAGATTTTGTTATCTGTGTACACTCAACGTTATGTAGCTTTTTAACTGCAGAGAACTTGTCCACAAGCAGTTATATACTTTCTGAAACTTATTCAAACTGTGGGTACTTCATTTCCTCATCACTATCTTTTTATCGTTTCAGTTGTTTGTGACTTACTTTAATCTGTGAGGAGAATATAAAACGTAAAGAGAGATTGTTTGTCATCAAAAGGGTGTTTGTAAACAATTGATAGTTGAGGAGGGGAAACAAATCATGATGTGGCCCATCTGATAATTGAATTATTCTCACTAACAACACAGGCTAATTAAAACCAGTAGCATGTAGTCTAAAAACTATTTTCTTAATTAGAGTGAACGGTTCTTCACCATTCATGTTGCTAACTGGAGGGATAAAAACCTGAGCTCTAGTTGCCACATTTTTAGAACTGGCTGCAGATTCCAAAACATTATCTAATGTGAAGTCCAAACAAAACCTCAATTGAATTTTGTCAACTGTTAGTGAAACAACTTGATCTGATTCACAAAGGAACTGGATTTTCTGTGTTGTATACGACAGAACACTGCCACCTAGCTGCTCACCTGCTCAGTGTGTTTCAAAATGTGGAGAAATCTTATGTAGTGTATTAGGATGGGATAGCACAAGACAGTGTGTGCTCCTTATAAACTTGTAAGCATGTGGTGATATTGAAAATCAAATACTACAAACATAATATAATTTAGCGAGTATCTGTAATGATTCCTTTGCACACCCATTAAATTCACATGCTCACATAAACAATTAACGTTGCTGCTTTCAGTTTCTCCAAAAACATTTACCATATTTTTCAAATCATTGGTTATGAATAGCAAGTAGTCTGCTGTGAACTATTATTGTTCTTTCTGGTGAAATTTTCCAAATTATCACTAATGTCAAATAAGTCATTTAAATGGGTTATAGTTAACGGGAAACTCTTTGTACCAAGTTTGGAGCCATGTGCAGTCGATATTGGTTAGTAAACACTTGCGTGTGCTGTCATAGGACAATACTCTAGTGTGTGGGTGTCATACCAGATAGCACCGATAGCGGCTACTGAAGGTATACAGAGAAGGGCAGCACAAATTGTGACAGGTGTGGCTGACCCACGGGAGAGTGGCACGCAAGTGTTGAAACAACTCAGTCGCAGACGCTTTAAGAGAGCCACAAGTTACCCCACCAGAGGCCACTTACGACATTTCGCAAGCGAGGAGTCCAGAGGCGCTCTCCAGCCACTACGCGTCGCTGCCGTGAAGAGGCTGAAGGCAGAGTCAGGCCGACCACAGCACGCACTCCGTACGCGAACGGAACGGGAAAAAATTTCGAAACTTGTTGCTGTTCCAAGTACTCTCTGCCTTGCACTTCACAGTGGTTTGCAGTGTAGTCCGGGGATGTAAATGTGACAGTCAATTTGGTGCTTGTAAATACGTCGCGCAAGTGGACGATTTAATGGCAAAATTGTGTACAATTGCGCGAGAAATGCAGCCATCAACGGAAATATACGGCACTTTTCAAAAGAAAACTTTTGCGTCTCCGTATGCGTTTTAGAATCTGGTACGATGGTGATGTACTCTCGCCACCGTGAGTGATGTAATCGCTTGCCGATTCATGGACAAAATGTGAATATTAAGTAACTGAAGACACAAATATTTTTTGCTGGGGTCCGCCTTTAACAAAACACTATTTTGTTTCACAACCCAAACATATTTCACTACAGTTGCAGCAACATCAGTGGGCTTTTATTTTATGGCTGTTAGACATAAAGAAAGTTCTTTGCTGTTTGTACACACGTAAATATGTGAGTAGGCTGTTTAGGTTTTCTTAGCGTTCTGTATGAAAGTCACTGGCTGTGCTGTGTGCAGTCTGTGGTTGGTTGGCATTGTTGTAATGCTTACCATTGTAGCGTTGGGCAGCTGGATGTTAACAGCGCGTAGCGTTGCGCAGTTGGAGGTGAGCCGCCAGCAGTGGTGGATGTGGGGAGAGAGATGGCGGAGTTTTGAAATTTGTTAGACTGGATGTCATGAACTGCTATATATATTATGACTATTAAGGTAAATACATTGTTTGTTCTCTATCAAAATCTTTCATTTGCTAACTGTGCCTATCAGTAGTCAGTGCCTTCAGTTGTTTGAATCTTTTATTTAGCTGGCAGTAATGGCGCTCGCTGTATTGCAGTAGTGCGAGTAACGACGATTTTTGGTGAGGTAAGTGATTTGTGAAAGGTATAGGTTAATGTTAGTCAGGGCCATTCTTTTGTAGAGATTTTTGAAAGTCAGATTGCGTTGCGCTAAAAAATATTGTGTGTCAGTTTAAGCACAGTCTTGTACAAATTTTTCTAAGGGGACGTTCCACATATTATTTTTTGAAATCGCAATTACAAATTTTTGAGGGACATTTCATTATGTATTCATTACTTTTTACCACATGTTGTAGTTTTCATGAGGTATTATGTCTTTATAGTCCTTGTTTTCTTTCACAGTTTGTCATCTGCAACCATATAGAACTCAATGTAGACAAGTTGTATAGCAAAAAGTACGATTTGGAAACTGTTATGGCTATGCCTGAGATTATTTAATTCTATGTGGAAGGTTGCGTGTGTGTGTGTGTGTATTTGTGTGAAGGGTAATGGGGGGGGGGGGGTTCTACAGGTTGGTGTTATCTAATAATTCTTTGAGGGCAGAGAACAGAGTTCCATTGCAGAAAACTGTATATTCATTTATTGCTTGTTTTCCTTCAAATATGGCTTTTTGTATTAGACAGTTTTCTTCAATTATTATTATTATTATTATTTTGGGTTCTGTTGTTGCATTAGAGAATTTTCAAGACAGTGTTGTTGTCTGTTGGGTTATTTACCTTGTACATAATATGTTCAGCAAATGTGGAATGACAGCATTTTTTAATGCTCTTCTGCATTCTGTGTATCTGGTATTAAAGTTTCTGCTTGTCTGTCCTATATAAACTGTTTCGCAATCCTGACATGTTAGTTGGTAAATAGCAGATGGCTTGTGATTGTCTGTCTTTTGTTGGTTGTTCTTGGCTTTCTCTGTGTTGAGTTGTCTGTCCTGTAGGCTAGTTTTAACCCTTGTTTTTGACTATGTTGCCTATTCTGTGGGCTGCCTTGTTGTTGTACGTGAGAGTGAACCAATTGTTTATTGTTGTGGGTGTTTATTGTTCATCTGTGCTCATATGTGTGTTCTGTTTGTTTGTAAGTTGGTGAGAAGGCATTTGTTTTTATGTGTTGGGTGTCCTTTCTGATTGTGTTTCAATTTTGTGATTCAATTTACCTATAGTATTTGTATAGTAGCCACTCTGTACAGCTATTTGCCCGATTGTCTGTAACTCGTTGTTATAGTTGTTTTCAGTGAGTGGTGTTTTGTTCAGTCTGTGCAGCATATATTGGAAACTGGATATTTTGTGGGCAATGAGATTATTAGAACGTTTGTGAGTGGCTGTGCTGCTGCGGTACACTTTTCTGAAAATGGAGAAATGGTGTTGGTTGTTGCGTCTATATACTGTGAAATCAAGGAAACTTAACATTCTGTCGTTTTCTGTTTCCGTGTCTCTAGTTTTACCTTCGTGGTCTTTTCGCGAGATAAACGTAGGGGGCGGCAGTATATTGATTGACTCTTCTAGCAATGTACACTCTCGGAACATTAAGACTAGGCTGTGATGTGACCCAGACTGCCTCTCTTGCAGCACCTGCCACAGGAGTTGGGTGAGAATCTACAGTGTCAATAACATATCGCTTAAAATAGACTGTGTTTTCCCATATACTTGGTACTTAGTAAAGATTTTTTTCTCAAGGTTGTTGAAGAAAATATCTGTCAAGATTCCTAACGAAAGCTTGTTCTTGATAGTGATACTTATCATTGAATTGGAAATAGTTGAAAGACAATGATAATTCTAAAAGTTGTATTAGCACTATTGCTTCTGCAGACGCAATTCTTTTATGCCTAATAAGGTTTTGTCTGTTGATGTTAATAGTTTCTGCAAAAATGAGATTCGTATACAAGTTTCTTATATCAGAAGAGACAATAGTGGACATATCTGGCACCATGATGGGTTTTTCCTGAAGCATACATTTAGCGAGCTAGTGATGAAATGTTATTACGTTTTGCTTTCCAGTTATCCACACTGGCTACTCAGTTTCTCGGTATTATTACGAACTTAAACCACGGTAATTTTCGTCTGATAATACTCAGCATTATTCTCGCAAATGCAGTTTGCCACTTTACTCACTCGACAGCTCTCGTATTCCGCCAATTCACGCATTTCCTTGGATTCACGATTAAGATGTGGTCAGCATGTGCATATCTATGTTTTGAAGAGGAAACATCACATTGCAGTTACTCCCGTTAAACGACGCACGAACGACAAAATGAAAGCTATGCAAATAAGTAACAGAGGGACAGGAAAGCAACTGAAATCGCTCTTACATGGGGAATGCCACCTGACGTGACGGTACACCAGTTCGATTCTACACAGAATTCGTGAAACTTGTCCCCATTCTAGCAGCAGTGCGCCATAAGTTTTTCGAGGAGATCGATGAAAAGACGCACAAAACTATAGGCCCGTATCCCTGAGGCGAGTCTCTTGTAGAAGTTTGGAGCACGCCTCATGCTCTCGGACTGTGACGTTTGTGGGGACTGGAAGTCTCCCGTGTAGCGACCGAGGTGGGTCCAGGAGACGACGGCCGTGTGGAGCCCAGCTCGCTCCGTTCGTCCACGAGGCGCAGAGAGCAGCAGATGCGGACGCCCAGGTAGGGGCAGCCACGTTCCTTCACTTCTCTACGGCATTCGACACAGTTCCCCACGGATGGATAGCCAACGAAATACTAGAGTACAAAATACGAGACCAACTGTGTGACTGGATTGGAGAGTTTCCAGCAAACACAACTCAGCGTTCCAGTCAGACATACGTGTAACTTTGTCTGTGTCCCTAGGGAGTGTCGTAGGACTGTTACTTTTCACGATATATATGGAGAACCTAGTAGATATCGTCAGACGTTCCATGAGGCTTTACTCGTGTAATGCCGTTGTATGCAGAGAAGTTGCGACGGTAGAGGACTGTAGCGAAAGGCAGCGAGACCTGCATTGGGTCGACCCAGGAAGCAACAAAGGAGTTTCAGCACAAACAGATGTAGCGTATTGCGAATACCCTGGAGCCCCAATGAACCATGCGTATCCAATACAGAGATACCTAAACAGGCAGAATACGGCGCTGCGGTCGGCATCGTCTATATAAGACAACAAGTGCCTGGCGCGTTGTTATGATGTTACAGTCGGCACACGAGCGATGGGACGCAGCATCTCCGAGGCAGCGACGCAGTGGGCATTTACCCCAGCGACCATTTTACGAGTGTATCGTGATTATCAGGAATCTGGTGAAAAATCAAATCTCCGACATCGCTGCGGCTGGAAAAAAATTGTACAAGAACGGTACCAGCAACGAGTGAAGAGAACCGTTCAACCCGACATAAGTGCAACTAACAAATTGCTGCAGATTCCAATGCTGGGGCACCAACAAGTTTCAGCATGTGAACCACTCAACCAAACATCATCGTTATTGTTTTTCTGAGCCGATGGCCCAATCGTGCAGCTTTGATGACCACAGAACAAAAAGCCTTACACATGGCCATATGCCTGTCAACACTGACATTGGACTTTTGATGACAGGATACACATTGTTTGGTCGGACGAGTCTCATTTCACATTGCAGTTCTGCTCATACACGTACAGGTATGGAAACGACCTCATGAATCCATGTGTAGAAGGATAACATTCATACCACCCCACTCTCCATTGTTGTCAAATGTATTCAAGATGGCGGCGATAACGTCATCCAAGATGGTGGCCTGTAGACTTGGCAACAGAGCATGACATCATCCAAGATTGCGGCCGTCACGTCATCTGATGACATGAGTACCAATATCGTAGATGGTGGCTTTGGTAGGGAAGTATCACAGCACCCCTCCCCCCCCCCCCCTGCCATGCCACCATCTTCGGAAGATTAGATTTTCTCGGGTAATTGAATTACCTGCTTCTATGGGTCCCCACCCCTCCCCTTTCCGACTTTGTTGCATAATGGTGTGTCATCCTCTTGGAAAATGGGTGGGGATTTCGATTTTTGGAGGGAATTTTGCTCCAAGAACTTACTCATGCAGCTGAGGGGGGGATAAGATGGTGTTGCCCCCACTAGAGTCTGCTCATGTCGTTCAATTTGTATAAATTTGTATAAGTTTGAAATGTCCTGACAGCTTAAAACTGTGTGCCAGACCAAGACTCTAAATGAGGAACTCAGTCTGGCACACGGTTTTAATCTGCCAGAATGTTTCATATCAGTGCACACTCTCATTCTTGTTTAAATTTGTTCGAATTTGTATAAATCTGTCGAAATTTGTTTAAATTAGTTATTCACCTCCAGCATTAGTGGCTTAGTGTAGTGCTATGACCACAAGAGGCTGAGATATCAGCGCTTGTTGACCTATAGGTGTGGAATTAGCGTGTGTTCAACTAGCGAGATTTTGATGCCAGACAGGGGGAGTTGTAATAGCTGTCTTACATGCACTCATCCAGCCAAGGACTGCATCCACAGCTCAATGCATGAAGAATGGAAGCGGGCATTAATGCATGAAAATATGAAGAGGAAGAAGAATAAGGTCCTGCAAATAAATGCTTTGCATAACACAATGCGTAGAAACATCTGTCTCTGCTGGAATTGTCTGTCATTTCTAAAACCTATGAATAAGCCCCCACTACACAAGAGACAAATCCCTCCAATCCCCCAGACCAGAGAACTGAGCTAGTTGGCGAGTTCACTGCTAGAGGGCACCGCTATGGGCCTCATGATCATGCAGTTCAGTCCATAGGAGCACAGTATCATGATGACGTAACGTTTTTTTCTTGGCTGCACTTGTGCCCCAGCCTACTCATCGCCCCAGAGGTCTGGAGGGGAAAATTGCAGGATAAGGAATCAGCCTGTTTTGGTCTGCTGGTGAGAGGAAGGAGTGCACTTTATTTTTTGAAAAATTTATTTAGAGACGGATTCCATGTAGTTTATTTATTACATTGATACAAAACAGTAACCCTGACATGCTTTGGGTCAAAATATACAATTTACAGACCAGGAAACTACTCGTAAATAATGCAGTACTCTGATCTGAAGAGACGCAAAACTCGTAAACAACCGTAATAATCCAGTACACAGCATACATACATCCAAACTACTCATAGATCACCGAAATAATGCATGTGTAATGCTATCCAAAAACCCTCAAAGTTCCTAAACACCCAAAAACAATGCAGTGCACAAACACTGAGTCCACATAAAAAACGTAACCTGGAGGACGGCCTCTCCATTCGGAGGGCTCCTACCGTCAGTGGCAGACGTGGGTCATTCCCACTGCAGACCACAGCCACCGCCGCGCCGAGCACACACACACAGAATCATCCTACGACATCGGACACATATATGTTCCGTCACTGTACTTACAAACAAATATTAGGATCGCGGTCTCATTTGGATGACATGCGACAATGGGCAAAGTATCAGATATACACCCCGCTGACGGCTGTGGCTCTGGAAATTGAAATATCTGTACCATTATTATGACTTGACATACTCTTTGCTTTGCTATCACAGTATTCCACGTCAAATCCATACCTTCCTTACGACTGGACACAGTCATTTCCTTTGCACACGTCAGAGCACAAACACATACTTTATAAGCCTGGCGCTCAAGGGGAACTTATCACACATCCCCTACTACTAAGTTTAATCTTTCGTAAATAACTGATTGCTGGCGATAAGAAATAATACTGACCGGGAATCAATGATGGACGGACATGTCTCATAAATTTTTCTTGCGAGTGGTACAGCTGTCATAGAAAGAGAGGCACAATGGTCTTATAAACCGTCAGACGTTGTTATTAACATGTTCTAGCTGCAAGAAACGTCATCAGCACCACTAGAGCTCTGGATTAATATTCAAGCAGTAAATATAGGTGATAAAAGATTCGCTTCTTGGAGCAAAATCTTCTTACATCGTGCATTAAAACATAGCAACAAAAATGTAATAAACGCCGGCAGGGATGTCACATGAACGTCACACGAAGCATCGTTCTACAACATTTACATACTGTGTAAGGTAAAGCCCTATGACACATCCCTGTGGTACTGCAGAAATAACAGTTACATCTGTCTATTTTGTTCCGTTAAGTGCGACGTGTTGAGTTCTGTCCGTAAGGAAGTCTCGTAGCCAGTGGCAAATCTATTGCGATACCTGCTAAGCTCGCATTTCTTAACTAAACGGCAGTGTGGGGCGGTGTCAAGTGCCTTGCTGCTGTCAACAAACACGGCATGAACCTGAGCAACGATGTCTTGTGGAGGAACAGAGCGAGCTGAGTTTCGCAAACTCCTTGTTTGCGGAATCCGCATGCGTTTTTATAGAAGATATTTTCGTTACCCAAGAACGTCAAAATAGTGCGCGCTGAACATGTCGCGCTGAACATGTCCTATAATTTTTAAACAGATTTACGTTAACGATAAAAGTCTGTAGTTATGTGCATCTGTCGTACAACCCTGCGCTTTCCTCCTGTCGCTAAATGCCCTTCGTTGCTCCAGCGATCTGCAAAGATAAACTGCTTGTAGAAATGAGGAAACGCAGATGCCAGACTGAGATTCATTGGAAGAATCCACAGGAAATATAATCCGTCAAAAAGGTAGTAGCATACAACACAATCGTTCTACCAATACTTGAATACTGCTGATCAATATGGAATCCGTACCACGTAGGGCTGATAGAGGAAACAGATTATCCAGAGAAGAGCAGCACGTTTCGCCACAGGATCGTTTAGTGAGCGCGAAAGCATCTCGGAGATCCTCACCCAACTCTTGTGGCAGATGCTGAAAGAGAGGCGTTCTGCGTCACGTCACGGTCTATTGTTAATGTTCCGAGAGCGTACATTGCTAGAAGAGTCAATCAATACACTGACACCTCCTACGTATATCTCGCGAAAAGACCACGAAGATATAAAACTAGAGACGTTCACCACAGAAACAGAAAACGACAAAATGTTAAGTTTCCTTGATTTCACAATATATAGACGCAACAACCAACACCAATTCTCCATTTTCAGGTATGTGAACTCCACCAGCACAGCCATTCACAAACGTTCTAATAAACCCATTGCGCACAAACTAGCCAGTTTCCAATACAAGCTGCACAGCCTGAACAAAACCCCACTCACTGAAAACAACTGTATCAATGAATTACCGACGATCAGACAAATAGCTGTACAGAATGGATAAGATACAAATGCTATAGATCAACTGAATCACAAAATTAAAACACAATCAAGAAGGCCACCCAACACATAAACACAAAAGCCTTCTCACCAACTTACAAACAAACAGAACGCATATATGAGCACAGATGAACAAGAAACACCCACAAAAATAAACAGCTGGTTCACTTTCACCTACAACAACAAGGTAGCCCACATAATAGGCAACGTACTCAAGAAACAATGGTTAAAATTAGCCTACAGGGCAGACAACTCAACACAGAGAAAGCCAAGAACAACCAGGAAAAGACAGATAAACACAACAGATCTGGTATTTACCAACTAACATGTCAGGATAGCAAATCAGTTTATACAGGACAGACAAGCAGAAACTTTAATACCAGATACACAGAACGCAGAAGAGCATTAAAAAATAACTACTGTCATTCCACATTTGCTGAACACATTATGTACACGATAAATAACCCAACAGATATCAAGACTGCCTTGAAAATTCTCAAATGCGGCAACAGCACCCCACATAAAGTAATAATTGAAGAAAAGTATCAAATACAAAAAGCCATAGTTGAAGGAAAAAAGGTAATAAATTAATATACAGTTCTCTGCAATGGAACTCTGTTCTCCACCCTCAAAGAATTATTAGGTAACTCCAACCTATAAAAGCCCTCCCCCACATTACCCTTCACACACGCACACACACACACACACACATAGAAATAATTAATTTCAGGCATAGCAATAACAGTTTCCAAATCGTACTTTTTACTAAACAACTTGTCTACATTAAGTTCTATATGGTTGCAGATGACAAACTGTGAAAGAAAACAAGTATTATAAAGACATAATACCTCAGGAAAACTACAACATGTGGTAAAAAGGTATGAATACATAAGAAATGTCCTTCAAAAATATGTAATTGCGATTTCAAAAAATAATATTTACGTGTGTAGAAGCAACAAAGAACATTCTTTATGTTTAACAGGCATAAAATAAAAGCCCACTGATATTGCTGCAAATGTATTGAAATATGTTTGGGTTGTGAAACAAAATAGTGTTTTCTTAAAGGCGGACCCCAGCAAAAAATATTTGTATGTTCAGTTACTTAATATTCACATTTTCTCCATGAATCGGCAAGCGATTACATTATTCACGGTGGCGAGAATACATCACCGTCGTACCAGATTCTAAAACGCATATGGAGACGTAAAAGTGTACTTTTGAAAAGTGCCGTATATTTCCGTTGATGGCTGCATTTCTCGCACGATTGTACACAATTTTGCCATTAAATCGTCCACTTACGCGACGTATTTACAAGCACCAAGTTGACCTCCTTACGGCAGCGTAGTGGCTGGATACCGCCTCTGGACTCCTCGCTTGCGAAATGTCGTAAGTGGCCTCTGGTGGGATAACTTGTGGCTCTCTTAAAGCGTCTGCCGAATGAGTTGTTTCAACACTTGCGTGACACTCTCCCGTGGTTCAGCCACACATATCACAATTTGTGCTACCCTTCTCTGTATACGTTCAGTAGCCGCTATCAGTGCTATCTGGTATGAGACCCACACACTATTGTGCTATGACAGGACACACAAGTGTTTCCTAACCAATATCGACTGCACATGGCTCCACTGTCCGAGTATCCTGCCAGAGGTCTGAAGTCATCGTCACTAAATGTCCACCCAGCTCACTAGTTTTCAGTTCGTCAGGATGAGATAACACAGCAACAAAGATGACACGTAACACAAAAGAGTGCCCCCAAAACAGCTCTGTGTGAAATTCTTGTAACAACTGGGAACGGAACTTCGGACACTCACGCTCCCCGTATGTCTGCTGCGTCAAATTTGTATAAACATGCAAGATCAGGACGGAAACCGCCATCGGCTTCAGCCCCTCCATCTAACTGCAGTCCTACTGTCGATGTCTGCGACTATCTTTCAGCACAGCTAGACTTAAATGTTTCGAATTCCTGTATAGTCTCTTAACGCTGAGACAGTACCCGTGCTGACAGTTAAAATTATTGCTGATCATCATACGATGACGGCCTCTCTGTTGATGGAAATGTAAAACGTGAGTGCTGGCCGCTGGATCAAGTTGAAGTAATGTAAATAACTGTGCCTAAAACTCAACAGCGGATATGAATACCTTTCTTCTCAGAGGGTATCAAACTGCACAAAAATTGGCATATTATAAAGTCAGATGGTGCCTTTAGTTTTGTTCTAACAGAAGCGACAGATATTTCTACACTTTTGCGTTTCGTTGTGATAAATACTTCCCAGACTACATATTTGGTAAAAGTGAAAACACCAAACTTGGTACAAAGAGTTTCCCATTAACTATAACCCGTTTAAATGACTTATTTGACGTCATTGATAATTAGGAAAATTTCCCCAGAAAACCAATAATAGTTCACAGCAGACTACTTGCTATTCATAACCAATGATTTGAAAAATATGGTAAATGTTTTTGGAGAAACTGAAAGCAGCAACGTTAATTGTTTTGAAAGGGTACAGTACCGCCCGACATTGAAAATAGGTACAACATACTTCATTATTTTTGTCAGAACAACACATTTTTTTTGTAAAATAACTCAATTTCAATTAATACAGCGAAGCCGGATACCAGTTTGGGAAAGAATGACAAGTTATTTATTTAATTAATCACATGTGCACTCCCACAAAGTAGATCCCTACATCCAGTTTGGTGAGATCTGTGAAATGAATGAATGTATGGTCGTCTGCTAACCGCAGATAGTGAATGTGAATATATGACCATCTTTGAGTCGATCCTTTGGCCACCTTTGGTGGGACCAAAGAGATGAAATTTACCTGAGCTCTGAGCGCCTGAAATGTGGCTGACCAATACGGTAGCAAGGTGCTCCCCCACTTCGACAGAGGTGTGAGAGGATCTGGAGAACGGCCATGTTTCAGGACTCTGCCACTGGATCTTGTGCTGTTAAGACCTGTTTTAGTTGTGCTCCGTAATGACAAAAGAGTGGAGACATGGTATGCATGTGGAATATTTAAGAGTACTTTGAAATAATAATTTCTCTATTCCAGGAACTTTTGTGGGGAGAATTAAATGTCAGGCAGGTAATATTAATGGGATCGTAGTAATCTTCGGAAGTGATCAACAGTCACAATGAAACCAAATGAAGCAATAAGTTGAAATACTTCTGTGTGCTTGAGTTAAGCTGAATTACTAGCGTGTGTACAATAAGTTAAAATATTTAAGAAATAGTGTGTGTACCATAAGTTGAAATATTTAAGAAATGGCTTGTGCAGGACTTGAAATTAGAGACGAGTACTTCCACGTGGTGAGTACTGTGTGAGTCTCAAACTGTGTATGAGACAAGAGATAAAGAGAAGTACTCGTCCATGGTATCAGTTGAGGACTCGCGTGTGTGGTAAATTTCTTAATATTACTTTGCATGATATGATTCCGTGTGACGCTAGATTCAAACTCTGAGAGAGAAGCAAGGTGAGTTGGCCGTCTATCCAGCAACGCCACTTGGCTTGCATTGCACAGGAAGACGTGCATATATCTCCAGAGTTCATAGTAGGAAAGAAGAATTACGAAGTGGGGCAGTGTCGTGTGAAACTGGGATGAATATTAATTGAAGTGGGAAAGCTGAAAGTGATAATGTCGTGACTATTCTCTGTGTAGTATTTCATATTGTAGTGTGGTGTATGTCATGTAATTTGGGTATGTGTGGTTTGCATGGGAGAGTAGCAAGGTAGTTTCAAAAGATTAGTGGGTTACGCTTGTTCCTTCTGTACTGCTCGGTCTGGAGGATAGTTTCGTGATGATGATTGTGAGAGTCGAAGTGTGAGAAATAATAAAAGATCCACCATCCTATCCAGAAAGTGCACTGTAGCGTTAAATAATTACGAGACCATAATATAAAGATTCACCAATGTAAAGCCATGCCCACTGGGCGGAATTTCTCATGTATTATTGTTGTAGGTTATAGAATTTGTGTGTTTAGGTTAGAGAATTTATCGGAATAAATATGATAGTGAAAAGAAAAAGATTGGTGGACTTTTCCTTCTAATTGTATGTTGTCATAATGTCCCAAATTTATAATGTGTGCGCCATTCATATTCAGTGCGGTGGCCATGTGTTGACAAAAGCCGTTAAATAAAAGACAAAAAGAAAATGTGGTATTGCCGGTGCGTAGTGTACAGTCAGAGTTCTGTAAATTACTGATACTCAGATGCGTGTTTCCGTTGCGTATTAATCATATAGGAGGATAACTTGTAACTTAAGTGTGAGTACTAGAGTTCATGTTACTCGATAAATAAGAATGAATCCACTCGCTTGGCAGACCACTCATCTTGCAGGCCTGACTGCTTGATGCCACAGTATGAGCAAGGCATGTGGGTGCCTCTCAGTTTATGTGAGCATGTGAATTTAATGGGTGTGCAAAGGAATCATTACAGATACTCCCTAAATTATATTATGTTTTGTAGTATTTGATTTTCAATATCACCACATACTTACGAGTTTATAAGGAGCACACACTGTCCCGCGCTCTCCCATCCTAATACACTACATAAGATTTCTCCACATTTTGAAACACACTGAGCAGGTGAGCAGCTAGGTGGCAGTTTTCTGTCGTATACAACACAGAAAATCCAGTTCCTTTGTGAATCAGATCAAGTTGTTTCACTAATAGTTGACAAAATTCAATTGAGGCTTTGTTTGGACTACACATTAGATAATATTTTGGAATCTGCAGCCAGTTCTAAAAATGTGGCAACTAGAGCTCAGGTTTTTATCCCTCCAGTTAGCAACATGAATGGTGAAGAACCGTTCACTCTAATTAAGAAAATAGTTTTTAGACTATATGCCACTGGTTTTAATTAGCCTGTGTTGTTAGTAAGAATAATTCAATTATCAGACGGGCCACATCATGATTTGCTTCCCCTCCTCAACTATCATTTGTTTACAAACACCGTTTTGATGACACACAATCTCTCTTTATGTTTTATATTCTCCTCACATATTAAAATAAGTCAGAAACAACTGTACCTGTTCTGTGTGTGGAAGTGTGATTCAGTGTACACATCTAGCATGGTTCTTCCTCAATAAGACCAGATATTTTAAACACCATTTATACTGAAGTAATTAAAAAAAAATAAACAGAAATACTGTAATTGCGTAAGGAAACCAGAATTACACTCTAATACAAGAACAAAAGCCAGATGCTTTGTTGACTGAACCTGTAATGATGCATTATTTAAGACACTGAAATAATAAAAGAAAAGGGAATTTTTTTTGCCTTCATATATATTGACGAAAAGCACTCTGATCATTACAATATCTCCATTCGAACAACATCTGCTGTCTAGCCCATCAAACAAACTGCATAAAACATGGAACAAGCACTCCCTACTACAACATCTCAACAGCGACTCGCTACCACCACTCCACAAGCACTGACTACTGCCACATGTCGACAAGCACTGCCAGTGGAGGCAGCCGAATAAAACTCTTTGGCGGAATCTCTGACGTTGTGGCTCAGTGTAGCCACCTTTCATATGCCCTTCCTCCACGGGCCACAACTTGATGGTATTTTTGGCAGCATTGGTGCTGAAAATACCACCAAATTCGTCAAAAAAATACAGACAAAAATAAAACATAATATTAATAAGTAAATATCAAGTAATTAAATAAATTTTGGCTTTGCACTGACCTTTCAATAACCTAATATATAAAATACAGTAAGAAATACAAAATCTTTCATACATGTGACTTTATATAATAGTTTACACAAGTATTATGTGGTTAAACAATTCAATCAATACCGTCAGCAATGACGAATATGTGCAGGTAAGGGTCTCTTAACTTTCATAAACAGTAAATACACAAAAAATCAGTTAATACAAATATTCACGTATATGCTTTCCATGATTCAATAAACAAGCAGTTGACAGTTCCAGCAGTAGCACCCAGCAATGGTCAACAGGTGCAAATAGCAGTCACATAATATTTCATCAGCAGTAATTAAACAGCTCCAACAGTGGCACCCAGCAATGTTGAACAGGTGCAGACACCAACAAGTGACATCATTCAGCAGAAGCAGTTCCATTAGAGGCACCCAGCAATGTTGAACAGGTGCAGACAGCAACAAGTGACATCATTTCAGTAGAAGCAGTTCCAATAGTGGCACCCAGCAACGTTGAGCAGCTGCAGACAGCAACAAGTGACATCATTTCAGTAGAAGCAGTTCCAATAGTGGCACCCAGCAACGTTGAGCAGCTGCAGACAGCAACAAGTGACATCATTTCAGTAGAAGCAGTTCAGTCAGTGGCACCCAGCAATGTTGAGCCGGTGCAGACACCAACAAGTGACATCTTCTCAGTAGAAGCAGTTCCATCAGTGGCACCCAGCAATGTTGAACAGGTGCAGACATCAACAAGTGACATTATGTCAGTAGAAGCAGTTCCATCAGTGGCCCCCAGCAATGTTGAACAGGTGCAGACACCAACAAGTGACATCATTTCAATAGAAGCAGTTCCATCAGTGGTACCCAGCAATGTTGAACAGGTGCAGACAGCAACAAGTGACTTCATTTCCGTAGAAGCAGTTTCAGTGGCACCCAGCAATGTTGAACAGGTGCAGACACCAACAAGTGACATCATTTCAATAGAAGCAGTTCCATCAGTTGCACTCAGCAATGTTGAACAGGTGCAGACACCAACAAGTGACTTCTTCAGTAGAAGCAGTTCCACCAGTGGCACCCAGCAATGTTGACAGGTGCAGACAGCAACAAGTGACATTATGTCAGTAGAAGCAGTTCCATCAGTGGCACACAGCAATGTTGAACAGGTGCAGACACCAACAAGTGACATAAGTCAGCAGAAGCAGTTCCATTAGTGTGTAACGCCGGAAATGCATATCCTCCTATTTCCATCTATTGTACTATTATTTTTTTCCCTTGTTTTGATACCTCAAGATATGACATTTCTGTCTCTTTATATATTGTAATTGTTTTACTGTTTGTATATATATATTTATGCACTCATGTCGATGTATAATTGGTTTGTTTCGTAAATATTATTTGTATTTTTACGCTGGGTCTTGCCTAGGGAAAACTGCTATCGAACGATTACATCGATGGGTCGTGTGAAGAATCAAAGTGTGTAGGATCTTTGGTAGTGTTAACTCTGCCGCGTGGAGCGCGGGCAGGGCAGTGAGAGTCTGGCTGGAGTAACGAGTGGAGCAGGTGTTGTGTGACGTTCCCGCGAGTTGCCGCGCTTTCGGGGTTTGGCAGCATGTAATTGCGCTCGACTCGCGATGATAGTTTCTGACATGGTGTCGCGGACGGGAAGCATTAGCTGGCGCACATCAAGAGCCCGTTTCGCCTGGTGACCGTGTCGAGAAGAAGGCGCGCCAACATCCAGCTTCTGCAACAGCGACGGCCGACAATGAGTGACTGTCGCCACCTCCTCGATCGACGGCTTCAAACCTTCAATCAACCAACAAGGAAGACTAAAAGCACGTAAAGTTTCAGAACTGTATGGCAGACCTCAGCTTTTCAAATTGTTCCATTTGCCTCGCAAAATTACAGCAACTTAGCATGAACCTTTGTTGCTCATTGTCCCAATTGCATTGCCAAGCAGGGTCCCTTCCTTTTCCGAAATGAGCCCGAGGTTCGTTGAAATTCAAACGCCAGCATCATTCGATTTCACTGCTTTAATTTCAAAGTTCAGCTGGCTACAATATTTAGATTGCACAAGCACAAATTAAGAGTGCGAGTTTTGTTACCGTATTTCAGTTACCTGTGACTGCAGCTCAGCTTGGTACGTACTAAATTTTACTATTGTTAATTGTTCAGAATCATTTAATTCAAGTTCAAAGTTAATTCTCTTATTTCTAAATTGTGTAGATTCAAGTAGCTTTTGAAATGATTGTTGAGGTAGTCCAAGACTAACCTTATTTTACTGAATGTCGATGTGCTTCAGAAAGAAAGCTCACTATTAACTTCAGTCACTAAATCAACTTCCGATTTTCCAGTTTTATTAATTCTTTTGCTAAATTAAGTCAGAGTGTAGCGAAATTTATTACTTCTGACAAACTTTCAGTTTTCACACTACACGTGTCAACCTTCAGTTGCCACGCCTCTAGTGCTAATTATATGTGTAATTACCTTTCTTTTTCTGTTACTATAGTAATTGTCCTTAGGACTGGCGACCGTAATTTCCCCCAAATCTCAAATATCTAATTACCGCTAGTTAATTGTTAACGTAACGGCCGCACATTTACTTTCTTCATTAACTTTACCCCTTTTCAAAATTAATTTCCACCAGTTTCATTTGCATTTTTCCTTTCCTTTAGATGTAACCCTTTCCTCCCTCTTTACCGACAGATTAACTTCGGTGACGATTGCTTTTCCCAAATTTCCATTAGGTACACGCGGTTTAATTTTTCACTGTCATTAAGGTCGATAAGTGAGGGGGAGGTTACAAGTGACACCCAACAATGTTGAACAGGCGCAGACACCAACAAGTGACATTATGTCAGTAGAAGCAGTTCCATCAGTGGCACCCAGCAATGTTGAACAGGTGCAGACACCAACAAGTGACATCATTTAAATAGAAGCAGTTCCATCAGTTGCACCCAGCAATGTTGAACAGGTGCAGACACCAACAAGTGACTTCTTCAGTAGAAGCAGTTTCACCAGTGGCACCCAGCAATGTTGACAGGTGCAGACAGCAACAAGTGACATTTTCAGTAGAAGCAGTTCAATCAGTGGCACCCAGCAATGTTGAACAGGTGCAGACAGCAACAAGTGACATCATTCAGCAGAAACAGTTCCATCAATGGCACCCAGTAATGTTGAGCAGGTGCAAGTAACAGTCCATGATATTCACTATCACTAATTAGACAGTTCATCAGCAGTCATCAGCAAATATTAAACATGTCCTAGTGGCACCAATCATGTAGAAAAGTGCAAGTAACAGTCCATAATATTCACTATCAATAATTAGACAGTTCATCAGTAGTAATTAAATATTTCCAGGTGGCATCCACCATGTTGAATAAGTGCAGGTAATAGTCCATAATACTCACTATCACTAATCAGACAGTTCATCAGCAGTCATCAGCAGAAATTCAACATTTCGATGTGGCACCCATTATGTTGAACAGGTGCAGGCATGAACAACAGTTTGAATGCACACACAATTGCTTTTACAAAATTATCATCAATGCTCTTACTCTAAGCATACAAATTATAATAAACACACAAGTGATATCAGATAATTGTCATATTAAGTATTACAAATACACAAATACCAGTAAACCTATAATATTTATAGGTGTCAGTGCACGCCACAACAAACAAGTTAAATAATATTTAGGAGATAGGTCGGTGCCAATTATTTGGGATTAGGAAAGGAAAACACACAAAACACACTCACTCATCTTTCATCCACATTAAGTGCTACTGTGTAGTTGAATAGTGTTAACTGTGTAAATGCAATTCTGTCGAAATTTGATGTTCAACTTGTGTATCAAGTAGTAGTGGCACAGTGTATAGCAGACAATAATACACTCCTGGAAATTGAAATAAGAACACCGTGAATTCATTGTCCCAGGAAGGGGAAACTTTATTGACACATTCCTGGGGTCAGATACATCACATGATCACACTGACAGAACCACAGGCACATAGACACAGGCAACACAGCATGCACAATGTCGGCACTAGTACAGTGTATATCCACCTTTCGCAGCAATGCAGGCTGCTATTCTCCCATGGAGACGATCGTAGAGGTGCTGGATGTAGTCCTGTGGAACGGCTTGCCATGCCATTTCCACCTGGCGCCTCAGTTGGACCAGCGTTCGTGCTGGACGTGCAGACCGCGTGAGACGACACTTCATTCAGTCCCAAACATGCTCAATGGGGGACAGATCCGGAGATCTTGCTGGCCAGGGTAGTTGACTTACACCTTCTAGAGCACGTTGGGTGGCACGGGATACATGCGGACGTGCATTGTCCTGTTGGAACAGCAAGTTCCCTTGCCGGTCTAGGAATGGTAGAACGATGGGTTCGATGACGGTTTGGATGTACCGTGCACTATTCAGTGTCCCCTCGACGATCACCAGTGGTGTACGGCCAGTATAGGAGACCGCTCCCCACACCATGATGCCGGGTGTTGGCCCTGTGTGCCTCGGTCGTATGCAGTCCTGATTGTGGCGCTCACCTGCACGGCGCCAAACACGCATACGACCATCATTGGCACCAAGGCAGAAGCGACTCTCATCGTTGAAGACGACACGTCTCCATTCGTCCCTCCATTCACGCCTGTCGCGACACCACTGGAGGCGGGCTGCACGATGTTGGGGCGTGAGCAGAAGACGGCCTAACGGTGTGCGGGACCGTAGCCCAGCTTCATGGAGACGGTTGCGAATGGTCCTCGCCGATACCCCAGGAGCAACAGTGTCCCTAATTTGCTGGGAAGTGGCGGTGCGGTCCCCTACGGCACTGCGTAGGATCCTACGGTGTTGGCGTGCATCCATGCGTCGCTGCAGTCCGGTCCCAGGTCGATGGGCACGTGCACCTTCCGCCGCCCACTGGCGACAACATCGATGTACTGTGGAGACCTCACGCCCCACGTGTTGAGCAATTCGGCGGTACGTCCACCCGGCCTCCCGCATGCCCACTATACGCCCTCGCTCAAAGTCCGTCAACTGCATATACGGTTCACGTCCACGCTGTCGCGGCATGCTACCAGTATTAAAGACTGCGATGGAGCTCCGTATGCCACGGCAAACTGGCTGACACTGACGGCGGCGGTGCACAAATGCTGCGCAGCTAGCGCCATTCGACGGCCAACACCGCGGTTCCTGGTGTGTCCGCTGTGCCGTGCGTGTGATCATTGCTTGTACAGCCCTCTCGCAGTGTCCGGAGCAAGTATGGTGGGTCTGACACACCGGTGTCAATGTGTTCTTTTTTCCATTTCCAGGAGTGTAGTTAGTAAACATCATAGTCATCATGTCAAGACCAATGTTTGCCAAGCCAAATCAATATACGGTTGCTGAACAACTGTCAGTGTGCCAAGATATGCAAATACTTCTTCTCTCCAAAAAAAAGTATATACTTCTTAGTGATTTAACAAAGTGTGTATCTAGACAATCTACCTTCTACTTGAGTGTTCTAGTCTGCCATCTTCATCCTCCTTGTTCCATATAAACCAACAAAAAAAATATTCTCCTCACTTTCTTTACCTCTTATCCACCAAAACTCCAATAATCATCATCACATAAACTTAATACTTCAATAATACCTCTTACGTCGATACATATAAACATTAACATAATATCATTTCACTTCCATAACAACTCTTTCCTCTAGTCAGTCTCCTTGAACAAGTACAGATAAAATCCTAGTGCAAACTTCATTTCATCATCCCATACAATCCGAAGACACAATGTCCACACACAACCTCTGTGTAATCCATGTGATCCAAATCTTCAACTCATTATGAATTATAAGATACATTTTGGTTACCTTGTCCATCATTAAACAAAAGAAATGCATACATGACCTCTAACAGCCTTTAGTTCGAAGAACTTTCAGTAAGTAAGTACGATTACGAAAGTGTGAATAATCTTGATATTTCAGTGTGTACACCACTTCAAGAATAATGGCAAACAGAAGCAAACATGTGGAGTATTTCTTGTGTCAAGTATCACTTCCTATTTCAATTGCTCACGAAGAATGCAGTGTAATAACTGTCAATGGTCTAAACCTAGTGTTGGTATGTCATGTCGTTAGCTTCCTTCCTATTAGCATAAATTTATATAGCTTCCATAAAACCTCCAGCTCATGTGACTTCAATGAAGTTTCTTGTACTAATGTCGTTCGTAGCATTATAACAGTTCATTTTGTTATCTTATAAGGCACTAAGCGTAAGCAAAACATACAATAGCGAGTAAATATACCAGTAGAGAACAGAATGTCAACAAGTGGATGCAGCACAATTCCTACAATGAGGCTCTGCCAAGCGAACAATCTATAATTAATACCATAGTGTGTCCTAAACTCTATGTTTGTACACCTCATATCGGCATTTCTATATACCAAATTAAAGAGTAGTTATGACAACAAACAGAAATGTATAAATATGCAATCCATACGCAAAGCAGCAAATATGTTATCTTACATAATAAACAGGTCATTATCATCATATCAGCATAAGTAAATAAATGTTCGTACGTAATCTTAATAAGTAAACATGATGGCGCAAGCAGATAAATCACAAAGTATAACTTACATACATAACCATATCAGCACAATTAATCAGGTGACAATTATAATTCAAATAAATAAGCACAGCACGCACATAATAGAAAAAAATGTGACATCAGTGAAAAAGCATAGCAGCCAAGCGATGCATAACATACATAAGTAACAACCCTGTTCATTAATCAATCATTGTCAAAATCAGTTAATGTACGCAAGCACGTCGCTTCACAAGTAAATTCATAGAACATGAAATTTAGCACAAAGTATGAGTCACGTAATCGCAAGCAGCAAATTACGTCTAAAATACTTACCTAAGTGGAAATATGTTACCTGAAAAATAAACTCAATTAATCGTTACCTTTTTAGTTTATTAGTTTCATCTTCGAAATTACATTCTTCCTGAAATTTTCTCGATAGCAAGTCCTCTTAACGTCGGACACACACAGAATTTACCTGAAGGTCTTAAATATTTTATACAACCGTATCCTGAAAAATACTGAACGTTAATAACATAATTTATCAAGTTACTATAGCTTTATACTGAATTTAATCGGAGAAATTAGACTGCGTATTTGTTTACGGCTGTCAGTGTATTCGCACTGAGCGCTCGATCAGCTGTAGGCGCGTGACGTAGGAAGTAATTGTTTGCGGTCAACGACTGCCTTGTGCGGCGCGCAGACTTCATTGTTGCTTTGAGTATGTGCCGCCGCCGGAACACGGCGCGGTATCCTTGTACTCTCCATGTGTTTACATATAACTGTTAGTTTCTCGAAAGAATGTCATTCCACAAAAATTTTAACGTTCGATATATGATGTACTCCCTTAGAGCGTCGAGATTTAAGAGTTTCTACTTCAACAGTGTTATCATGAATAATTTTGCGAACTCTATATGGACCGTTATAAAGCAGAAAAAATTTGCGACACAAGCCTTTTCCTTTGTGAGACAAACGATGAGACTTAATTAACACCTTTTGACCAACTGACAAGATTTTTTGAACGACCAGGACGTTTAGCTGATTTCTCTCTTCTAGCAGCCGCAGACGCAATATTTTGTAGAGCCAGGTTGACAACTTCAGAATGCCGCAGTTTCCGTGTAGGCGGAAAAGGAACGATTTCAGAAATGCGATTTGTCGGTGCTTTATTTTTTAATATCAATATAGGCGGTAAAGAAGTTGAATCATTAGGGAGTTCATTCAGAATGTTTTGAAAAATATGAAGATACTGATCCCACGTTCTGTGATTCTGATGACAATACAGTCGACACAATTTATTGATTTCCTTCATCCATCTCTCTGAAGCGTTAGATTGAGGGTGAAAAAGTGAAATGAAAATTGGTTTAATCTTACGACGCCGTAGAGTACGAAGCCAAATTTTAGAGCGAAACTGTGATCCATTATTTGATATAACCTTATCAACATGACCCACTTCTTTAAGAAAATGGTTGATGAAAGCGTTAAATACTGAACGAGCTGTTGCTTTGCATAAAGGTGTAAAACACACATATTTTGATGTCAATTCCACTGCTACGAAAATGTACGCAAAACCATTAGTAGAATGAACCACTGGACCAAACAAATCGACTGCAGCTATGTCCTTTAATTTCGCTGAAATGATAGGAAACAACGGTGCTCTATGAGAAATAGTTGGCGGCTTAGCCTTTTGACATAATTTGCATTTGGCAACAACAGATCGAATACGTTTTTCCATATTACTGAAGTAGCAATTTTCTCGTAATTTATGAAAGCATTTTCTGGGACCAAAGTGTGCATAACTGAAATGTGTGTACCAAATCAGTTTATTAACCTACTCATCAGGAATACAAACTAACCAAACAGAGTTGTCGACCGATTTTCGTTTAAAAAGAATGTCATTACGAACTAAATAATACTGTCTGATCGCTACACTTTCCTTTCTCCTCCACTTCTCCTTAATGTCCTTCCAGATTGGATCCTTATTTTGCTCCTTAGCGATGTCCTGGAGCGAAGACAAAATAAAATTCTCAAACGCAACACCTTGAATATACATCAAACAATAATTGTTTTCTTTGCAGTCCTCTTCAGCACTTTGTTTCAAACCCATAGGTGCACGTGATAAAGCATCAGCAACAATATTTGAAGATCCCTGTATGTAAACAACACTAAAATCAAATTCCTGTAGGTACAGCGCCCATCGTGACAATGTTTCATGAGTTAATTTTGTTGACATAAGAAATTCCAGAGCTCGATGATCGGTGTAAACCTTAGTATATCTGCCAAACAAAAATGTCCGAAATTTTGTAAAAGACCAAACAACAGCCAAAGCTTCAAGTTCCGTAATCGAATAATTCTTTTCGGATTTAGAGAGAACACGACTTCCAAATGCAATAGTCTTCTGTACTACAACGCCGTTTTCTTCTATCTCTTGAAATAAATGTGCACCTAGGCCTTTGTATGATGAGTCCATCGCCAAACAAAAATCTTTAGATAAATCCAGATGTGAAAGAAGTGGAGCAGCAACTAAAGCATCACGAAGTTGTTCAAATTCTGAGTGAGCTTCCTCATCCCAACACCAACTAGAATTCTTTCCAGATAGTTCACATAAACGAGGTGTGGCCAAATTGTCCAATCTAACAAAGCGTCTAAGAAAATTACAGACACCAAGGAAACTACGAACATCACGTTTTGTGGTAGGAACAGCATAATTACGAATAGCGTCTAGTTTCTCTGGATCAGGAAGAATACCTTCTGTAGAAATAATGTGACCAAGAAATTTCACCTGAGAACGACCAAATTCAGATTTTTCCAAGTTCACTGTAATGCCAACTCTTGCAAAGATACGTAATAATGAATTCAAAATTTTGTTATGCTCACTCCAAGAATGTTTAGCAATAAGAATATCGTCAACATATGAAGTAATATTGTCACGAAGATAAACAGGTGAAATTTCGTTTAAACTACGAATGAATGCTGCTGAAGATACAGTAAGTCCAAACGGTAATTTCCGAAACTGGTAACAGTTACCAAAAGCTAAAGAGGCAGTGTATTTTCTACAATCAGTGTGGAGTTCTATTTGCCAAAAACTTGCGCGCATATCAATCGTTGATAAAACTTTAATTCCATGGAAATGTTGAAGAAGTTCATCTAAATTTTGTGGACGGTCAGTTTCAGGAATGATGATATCATTTATCTGTCTGGAATCCAGAACCAAACGAATTGACCCATCCTTTTTAAGAACGACATGTAATGGGCTGGTATAAGGACTGACTGCTGGCTCAATAATGCCTTGATCTAACATGTATTGAAGTTCACTCTTAACCCTGTCTCTGTAAGCCAAAGGAATAGTGTACGTTTCCCCCCGAAATGGTGTGTGTTCTTTTACTTTAAATAAATATTGTAAGCCTTGTATAGTTCCTGTGTGATGACTAAATACTGTAGCATGTGAAGTCAAAATTTGGTGCAGTTCTTCTCTTGCAATGTCATCTGGCAATTCAGCTTTATTAACCTTTTCATTAATTAATTCTTCGCTATTAATTATATCATCCATCGCATCTCTGTATCTATTGTCGTTGTCATGAATGAACACATTGTCGTCATAATGCTCAACGAAAACATCAGAAGCAAGAAACCTTAAACATTTTGTATCTGATTCAGATCTTGCTAAACACTCGAAAAATTTCAAACATTTCGGCATTCCGGCAACAGTCAAATTCACACTTCCTTCTTTAAAGTTCAAAATTGCCTTATGTGTGTTAAGAAACTCCATACCTAATATAATTTGTGTACTGAGTAATGGAACAATAATAAAATTAGCAGAAAATTCGTATCCTTGACAAATGAAATTTAGGTTGGTCTGTTGTTTAACTTCCACACTTTTTCCAGAAATAGCGCCTCGAATTGTAGTTTTAGAAACAGGTAACACAGGACAAGCAATGGTCCTTACACATATACGAAAAACTGATTCACTAATGACATTCAATGGGCTCCCAGAATCTAAAACCGCAGTGAACTTATTCTTACCCACACATACTTCAACAACAAGATGTAAAAATGCGTCTACATTATTTTCCTTTTCGTCTAGCAAAATGTCTCTCATGTCTTCCAGACGTACGTAGTGTAAAGTCGTAGTGTCATTACTTTCTGAACCCTCTATATTGCTGCCAGAAGCCGAAGCTACAAGTGATTGTCGATTGCTTACGTCACATCTTTGATTATTCGCGTCATTTCGCGGATCAATTTCTACGATTTGCACTTGTCTCTCTGAAGTTCTGTCACGTGGGGGATGCCAATTAGGTCCCTTCTGTCTGTTAGATACAAATTCTTGGTTGTGTCTGTTATTAAAATTTCTATTTTCCTGTCTGTCTGCATGACTACTTCTTGTGTAATTTCGACTGTCACTTTAGAAATTACTGTTAGACCTACTACCCTGGTTATTTCTGTAGTAAGAATTTCTATTACTGTATGAATAATTTCTGTCTTGATGATACCGATTACTGTTTCCGTATGATTGATCATTCCGGTACGAATTACCATTATTATAATTGTTTGTGAATTTCTGTTAGAACGTCTGTTATTGTCATAAGGCTGGTATCTATTGTCCTGTCTGTTACGTCTGTCATTCTCAAAATTACCCATATAACGCCCGTTCCGATCACTATCTCTTTCCTCTGAAAATCTATTGTAATTACTGTTACTGAAAAAATTACAGGAAGTCCGGTCGTCGTTGTCATACTCGAGTTCTTGTAGCAAAGTCTTAGAAGTCTCAATGTCGTCTTTACATCTTCCAGCTAAAGCAATTTGTCTTATGGATTGTGGCAGCTTAGTTAAACAAATGCGAATTAATTCAGTCGGGCTATAAGGGCTGGAAAGGAACTGATTCTTTCGAATCATGTCTTCAAAGTATTCTGCTGGCGTGCGGAACTCAGACTGTTTAAAATTACGCTGCATAATAAGACTATGTTTGACTCTGTCTTGTGTGTTTTCGGACCAATATGCCGATAGAAATGCATGATAAAAATCATTTAAATTATTACAATCTCTAATAAGTGCGCGCATGCGCGTCGCCGGTTCGCTTTCTAAATATCCACACATAAATTCCAGTTTGTGACTTAGTGACCAATTTGGTGGAAGTGCGTACATAAATTGATCTAACCATGAACATGGATGTATATCATTCTTGGAATTGCGAAAGATCTTAAATTTCCGAACAGTCAAAAACTGTTTATAGTCAAAGTTTTCGCCTCGTGGCGACAAAGACCTACCGCGTCTGTCCCAGTCACAATGACGATTATTGTCAAGTTCGCGCGCCTGGCACTCTCTTGTTGCATCCCATAAATGAAACAAATTACTTTCTTCAAACCCTTCTGCTATCTGTGATTCTAAATTTCTTCGTGCATGGGGGCTTAATTATTAAAAAGAATGCAAACAATTTTAATTTTCAGTCGCTGTTTGTCCGATTACGAAGTCTCGTAACCGGTTGGCCCTGACTAGTATTTGTACGCAATCTGGCTGCATAGAACAACAACAAAGAATGAAATGAAATTTCCGTTAACTCAATTAATTAATTAAGTCCCCAGCAACTATGAAAGCTACGAAACAACAAGGCACAAGTGTACCTGTTCTGTGTGTGGAAGTGTGATTCAACGTACACATCTGGCACGGTTCTTCCTCAATAAGACCAGATATTTTAAACACCATTTATACTGAAGTAATTAAAAAAAAATAAACAGAAATACTGTAATTGCGTAAGGAAACCAGAATTAAACTCTAATACAAGAACACAAGCCAGATGCTTTGTTGACTGAACCTGTAATGACGCATTATTTAAGACACTGAAATAATAAAAGAAAAGGGAATTTTTTTACCTTCATATATATTGACTAAAAGCACTCTGATAATTACAATGTCTCCATTCGAACAACATCTGCTGTCTAGCCCATCAAACAAACTGCATAAAACATGGAACAAGCACTCCCTACTACAACATCTCAACACCGACTCACTACCACCACTCCACAAGCACTGACTACTGCCACATCTCGACAAGCACTGCCACTGGAGGTGGCCGAATAAAACTCTTTGGCGCAATCTCTGGCGCTGTGGCTCAGTGTAGCCACCTTTCGAGGTAGATCACACAGATCATAGCTTTCTTCAGTGTGTAGTGAAATTGGGTGTAATATGTTTCTCAATAATTATGTTAAGAAAATTAACGTTGCCATAACTGTAGAAACAGCTAAGAGAGAAGATTGTCAACTGTAAAGTAGTTTGGAATAAAGTTTGTGACACGTAAACCAACATTATATTTGTCATTTTCCCCTCTATCCAAATTTTCTCTTACCAATATGCGTAATTGCATTTTTAACACTGAATGTGCATAATCATACTAAGCCTATATTTTACTTACAAAGATTTCGTTTCATTAGCAGCAGTATTCTGGTACATATGACATGGACATAAGGACGTATCAGATTTATGAAATCTCTCTTTTGGCTTTGTTGATTAAAACTTGGTTACATGAGGGACTAAACTATCCGAGCGACAATATCGATACGATCTCTAGTGAGTCATTTATGTCTCCGTGAATTACAATTTTGTCAAAGTGATTAAACTCGTGATCACCAGAATAATTACTGCATCCTGTCTGCTTTTACTAAAACTATATCACACTAACTGCTATAGCATACTTTAAAGGCCGGTTTCTCTAGCAGTGTTTTTCTTAAGAAGCAGTAAAATTTTGTATTTGATCTCATACCCAATAGAAGGAAATCACAGAGAGTTACAGCCAGCGTGTCATGCATTTGGCACTATAGCCTACAGGAATGGCACAGTTTCTTTGTAAATGGCACACCGACTGACAGTCGCGAACTAAGTCTGTTACACTCTCACGGAAGAAGTACACGTTCTTGCGCTGATGCTGGTTTGCAGCGACAGCGTAGTGGCGGTGACGTCACAGTTGTGTTTTGTTTCTTGTGTCTTCGTTATCATATTCTCTGTTGAAGGGTTCTACGGTTGATACGTTATTAACTGACTTTATAAATGGTAACGTCTCTGCGATAAGTTATCAGCGCCTCGTAACCATGAAACGGCATACTGCGGATTATAAAATAAGCTGTTTCATGTTTAAATTGTCAATTATTGACGATAACAACTCATTCCTAAGAACACTCTTATAAGAAGACATTAACCGTCGATAAATCATTATGTGACTTTTATTATAGCAATGATTACAATAAATCATTCCAAGAACGACGTTTTCTGTAAACATCCTGTACGCGAAGATAAAGTCCTGTGAGAGGCCCATATTGAACGCAAACGAAATTCGATAGCCGTGGTCGATTTTTCCGTATGACCTCCTTCATAATGTTTCGTTTTCAAACAGTCAAATAATTCCTTCTGTTTACAGTGGTGAAATGTTATTTCAAGCGATTAGTTACTGTGTCGAAATAAACACTGTGACACATCTAATTGCAAGTTCATGTCATTTTAGAGTAACATTGCACCAGCAAAAAATTACCACTTTTCTAGTACACTGATTATTCTGAATTGGGGCATTATAATTATGTTAATGATTTTTTTTGTTCCCCTTGATTTGCAGCATTTGTTAATTAAGTAGCTAATTCGGAAGCTAGTGTTTTCAGGATAATAAAATATTTCATGCAAAATGATTGCTATCAATAATAGTGTTCCTAGGCGAATGTACGTATGGACCTAGCACAGCTGAGGTCAGGCAGTCTGCGGCTGAGGGTAAGTGGAGCAACACGTGTGTCTCTTGTCGTAAGCTGTGTGCCGTAGTACGGTAACAAACATACTGAAATATTCGCGCTATTTGTGTACGGTTCGTTTTCTTCAACTCTGGGCTTCATTTGTGACTTTTTTGACAGTAATCAATAATTAACTCCGAGTGAAAACTTATTAGAGGAACATCCGTGATTATTGACTCTCATGAACAATGACCGCTTAGCAGAGCGGTATTGACGGACTTGATTATTTTTGTGCACTATCTTAAGTGTTTCGAGTTCTCTAAATGTGTATGAGGGCAGTGATATGGTGAACTAATAGGTTAAATGTTTGTCACAGGTGATTTTTTTTCAGCTACTGGACTGTGTCGTGTCGTTACTAACACTAGGACAATGTGACAATCTATGAACCTGTGTAGTAGGTAGTACTCTGCATTCCTTTGATTCGAACTATATGTGAGACACAAATGTGGCCATAGCGGTGAAGACTTTACGCTGAGAGTGTAATTAAAGATTAAAGTGTTTTAAGTCTACCTCTAGTGTCGACCACAATATCGCTATCGACTATTAGTAGAAGTAACATCTTTCAGGAAATTTTCGAGCCAGTGCAGCTATCGAGAAGAACAATAGAGGCTTATGCAGAAGGAAGTAGAATTGTTCTACACTCTTCCAAATTATTCGAAAAGTACTGTAGGTGCAATTATAAATAAGCATAAATATTCATTCTAAGCCTCCAATTAACCACGAATTAAAACAGTACTGTAGGCTTACTATGTTTTTCTTTTACAGACTGCAGAATGACAGAAACGGTCCAAAACCAGGTTCTCAGGAATATGGCACGAAACCGGTCATTCGAATGAAAATCAAGAAGATATTAGAAGAAATTACTTCTCGGCTAACTGGACACAGGGAAGCCGCAAGGAAGTATTACATTCCAAGACAAACCATTGTGAACAATTTGAGAAACAAGAATGACGGAAAAGCTGCAAGGCCCACTGTCCTTACCCAGACTGAAGAGAGATGTTTTGTAAAAGACTGTATCATTGTCAGTGATACGGTTATTCCAATATCAGTATTGACTTCAGGTGCATGGTTAAATCATGTCACATGAAAAAGAACAGTAGACTGCCTTGCTGATAATATGCTTGAATTGGCCTGGGGAAAGGCATTTTTAGAGAGACATAGTTCTGAACTGTCTCACAAATTTACAGTCAATATTTAAACGAAGTATGCTGCTGTAACTGAGAATGTAATCAATATCTTTTTTAGAGAAATACACAGCTGAGGTTGAAAGCGGTCCTGCTGAAAAGTTTACAGTTTTGCTGAAAATGTGTTTCATGACATACCAGCAAAAGAAAGCTCGTATTTCGTTGGACATGTCGACGCCCTGAGAAAACAGAGGACACCTCAAGACCGTGCTTCACTCTTATGTTGTTGGGGAATGCAGCAGGAGAATTCCTTCCGCCTTATCTTATTGATAAACGTAAACGAAAATGGACTGACTGGATATACAGCCACCTCCTGGAACGCAAATAAACACAGCAGAGTGGGTGGCTAGAACAGAGTTGATCGACAATTGAATTCAAACTCACTTCCTCATGTTTGCCTCAAATAAGGAGTGAAGGAGATTAATATTTGAAATATTCTCTCTTCTCAAATCTCAATGAAATCTTCAGAGCTTTGTGAGAAAAAGAACATATAGTTCATTAGCATTCCACCGAACGCTACTAGTCTTCTGTGATCTTCAGATCTTGTTTATTTTTCTCCTCTGAAGAGATTCTTTGTTACAGCGTTTTCTGAAGGGTACATTTAGCGGCGCATTGGCGAATATTTTGCGTTTAGGTGAACAGACAACTACTACAAATTTAGTGAAAGGATTGAGAAATGTGGATATTAAATGCGATGGGAAACTTAGAGTATCTCCCTGTTGCTCTAGAAAGAAGTTTTGTGTTATGATACATGTGGGAACTGAATTCCAGAAACGTTCGGAGACGGCGAGAAAGACAGTCAGACTCCAATGTGAGGATCGCCAAAACGTGTATGTTCCCCATAGAACCAGGGATGATATGGACATTGTTTCGGGAGAGGATGTGCATGAAAAAGAAAGAAACATATTTCATAGCCATGTTCTTATTTAATTTGAAATGCTGTTTAATTCGCCTAAACTTTGAAGAGTGGTTTATATTTAATCAGTCTGACCCTTTGTGGGGAACTAATGTATCAGTAAAGAAGTCGATGTTCTTCCATACAGGTGTTAATACTACATAGTTCACCAACACATACTGCCGTGAGCAAAAGACTAACTACCGCCCTGCCATCTATTGGCAACGCCAGGCAACAGTTGTGTGGCCCGCCCTTCGCAGACCAGTAGCAGCCGACAGCTGGAAGTCTTTTTTTTTTTTTTTTTCTTTATTGTAATTTGGACACCCCATACAAGGTGGGCTGGCAGCGGAACAGTGTACTCCGCTCTTCAGCCATAAGCAGTACAATAAAAAAGAAAGGGAGACAGACAAGTAACAGAATGGCGGTTTAAAAAACAGGAGATACAATAGTTAAAAAACATGAAGCCGTTCACACTTGACGAAACAAACAAGAAAAACCGTCGGCACTAGGCACAAACACTGACGAGGTAGATGACACACGTGAACGAAGGAGCATGGACGGCGAAAAACACTGATGCACAGACACGACGGCACAGACACTAAACCGAGGGCGATGATCTCCGGCGCGCGAAAGTTCACGACGCGTGTGCGAGTCTGGGGACCAGCCAAGAGAGGAGGAGGAGGAGGAGGAGGAGTGGGAGTGGGAAAGCGAGAGGGGAGAGCAGGGACGCCACGGGCAGGGGAAAGAGGGGGGAGAGAGGAAGAGGGAGGGGAAGCCCGGAAGAAGAGGGGTGGAGGGATGGGATGGGGGAAAAGGAAAGAGAAGGGAAGGGAAGAGAAAGGAGGGAGGGTGCCGAAGGGAAAGGACACCAGGAGGGAGGGGGGGCAGGGTCAAAGTTGATAGGAGGGGTAAATGGAGGGGACGAGGACATCATCAGGGAGAGGGAGCTGGCGGAAACCACCTTGGGAGAGGGTAAGGAGGGTGGAGAGATGGAGACCGGGTGGGACATGGGAGTACAGGCGCGGCAGCGGGCGGGGGTGGGAGAGGATCGGGGAGACGAGCGGGTGAGGAGGATCGAGTTTACGGGAGGTGTATAGGATTCGTATCCTTTCGAGGAAGAGGAGGAGGTGGGGGAAGGGGATAAGGTCATACAGGATCCGCGTGGGGGAAGGGAGACGGATGCGATAGGCAAGGCGGAGAGCATGGCGTTCAAGGATTTGGAGGGATTTATAAAAGGAAGGGGGGGCGGAGATCCAGGCTGGATGGGCGTAACAGAGGATAGGGCGGATGAAGGACTTATAGGTGTGGAGGATGGTGGAGGGGTCCAGACCCCACGTTCGGCCGGAAAGGAGCTTGAGGAGACGGAGTCGGGAACGTGCCTTGGCTTGGATTGTCTGGAGATGGGGAGTCCAGGAGAGGCGACGGTCGAGGGTGACGCCAAGGTACTTAAGGGTGGGGGTGAGAGCGATGGGACGGCCATAAACGGTGAGATAGAAATCAAGGAGGCCGAAGGAGGGAGTGGTTTTGCCTACAATGATCGCCTGGGTTTTGGAAGGATTGACCTTGAGCAACCACTGGTTGCACCAAGCGGAAACCGGTCAAGATGGGATTGGAGAAGGTGTTGGGAGCGTCGCAGGGTGGGGGCAAGGGCAAGGAAGGCAGTGTCATCGGCAAACTGGAGAAGGTGGACGGGGGGTGACGGCGGCGGCATGTCCGCCGTGTACAACAAGTACAGAAGGGGGGAGAGGATGAAGCCTTGGGGCACACCGGCGGAGGGGAAAAAGGTGTAGGAATCGGTGTTATGGATGGTGACATGGGAAGGACGGCGGGAGAGAAAGGAACCGATCAGACGAACGTAGTTAATGGGAAGGGCGAAGGTTTGGAGCTTGAAGAGGAGACCGGAATGCCATACGCGGTCATATGCGCGTTCGAGGTCAAGAGAGAGGAAGATTGCGGAGCGACGGGAATTGAGCTGTTCGGAAAGGAGATGAGTGAGGTGAAGGAGAAGATCATCGGAAGAGAAGGACGGCCGAAAGCCACACTGGGTAACGGGGAGGAGGCGGTGCTGGCGGAGATGCTGGTGGATGCGGCGGGTGAGGATAGATTCCAGGACCTTGCTGAAGACCGAGGTAAGGCTGATGGGACGGTAGGAGGAGACGGCGGATGGCGGATTGCCAGGTTTGAGGAACATGAGGATACGGGAGGTTTTCCACAGGTCGGGGTAGTAACCGGTGGACAGGACTACATTGTAGAGCCTGGCCAGGGTGGAGAGAAAAGAGGCAGGAGCTTCACGAAGGTGACGGTAGGTGACACGATCGTGACCAGGAGCGGTGTTGCGTTTGGTGCGGAGTGTAGTGATGAGATCCTGTGTGGTGATGGGGGCATTAAGGTCCGTGTGTGGAATGTTGTCCAAGTACTGGAAACCAGGAGCGAGGGGAGGGACAGAGGCGTCAGTTCGATCGCGGATATCTGGGAAGAGGGAGTAATCGAACTGGGGATCATCAGGGATGGAAAACACATCGGAAGGTAGGAGGCAAAGTGATTGGCCTTACTAAGGGCGTCAGGGAAGGGGTGATCATCGTGGAGAAGAGGATAGTAGGGCTAGGGTTTAGTTCCGGTAAGGCGACGGAAGGCGGTCCAGAACTTGCACGAGTTTATAGGGAGGGTAGCATTTAAACGGGTGCATGTTTGTTGGCAGTCCTGGCGTTTCTTAGCCGCGAGCAAATTTCGAATGTGTCGCTGTAGTTGCCGGTGGCGTCGTAGGGTGTCCGGGTCACGCGTGCGGAGGAAGGCACGGTAGAGACAACGGGATTCACGGAGGAGGAGGACGGCCTGTGGTGGTAAGGTAGGACGGTGGGGGTGGATGGCAACAGTAGGGACGTGGGCCTCCACGGCCGCAGACAAGGTCTGCTGGAGAAAGGAGGCGATATGGGTGACATCATCGGGACGGCGGTAGGCGAGAGGGCGGCTATCAACCTGAGTGGAGAGGGTATCCCGGTAGGCATTCCAGTTGGCACGGGAATAGTCATGGATGTACTTAGGGGGAGGGTCATGACTAGGGTCGGGGCGGGGGCGACGGCCGTCTGAAACGGTGAGGAGGACAGGGAGATGGTCGCTACCAATAGGCTCCAGGACATTCACCGTAATGCGACCAAGGAGGTTGGGGGAGGAGAGAATAACATCGGGAGTGGAGTTGGATTCGGGACGGGTGTGCTGGGGGATGGGGATGAGGTCGCCTTGAAGGGAGGAGAGGAACCGATGCCACCGCCGTAACTGGGCAGCGGAGCGACTATGGATGTTGAGGTCGGCGGCGATCACATAGGAGGAGAAGGTACGGTCGATGTGGGAGAGGAAGTCGAAAGGAAGAGGGGCGTTGGGGCGGACATAGATGGTGGCACAGGTAATGGTAAGGCCAGGGAAGAAGAGACTAAGGATCAGGTGTTCGGTGGGGTAGGGAAGGAGAGGTTGGAGCCGAACGGGGATCTGGCGGTGGTGGCAAATGGCAACTCCGCCACGCGCAACTGGGAGGGGATTATCAGAGCGGTGGAGGAGATAGGGGGAGGTGTGGATGGATGGTGGGGTTGGAGGAAGGTTTCATTGAGGAGGAAGGCATCAACACGGTGGGTAGCAAGGGTGTGCAGGAAGAGGTTCTTGTTGGCGGGAAGGGAGCGGATATTGTTGAAAAGGATACGATGCTGTCGCGCCATGATAAGGACTTATACGAGGGTGTCAAGGCGGGAGAAGGTGAAATGGGCCTGGTTATTGGAATAGGTGGCGTACATTTTAAGGTGGAATATGGAACGGGCGGCGAGGGAGATCTGTTGTAAGGTGTGGGGGCGCTGAAAGGGATGGACGTTTTGGAGGACAATGGTGAGGAACCTGATGATGTCCTCAGCAGTGGGGGGGGACGAAGGGAATTGCCAGGAGGGGTGGGGGCGTCCAGGGGACGGACAGGTACGGTGAGTTCAGGAGTAGTGGGAGGGGGTCGGGCTTTACACTTTTGGGAGTAGGTGGGGTGGGGGAGGCTGCAGGTATTACAGGAGGGAGGGGATTGGAGGTTGGGGCACTGCCGGAGGAAGTGCGCTTGCCGACAATGCGGGCAGGTGGGGGCCTCGCGGCACTCTGCTGTTGGATGTGCATTGTAGCGCAGACATCTCTGGCAGCGCAGGGATTGAGGGGGGGAACGGGAGGGGTCGACCTTGTACCGCTGATTGAAGAGGAGGGCACCCTCCTTCAGGAGACGGTCAATGGAGGGGGCGTCCTCAGAGAAAACCCGCATAAGGTGGGTGGGGCCGGTCGCATTGAAAATGCGGCGGACTGCCCGCACCTCCAGGGTGGGATGGGCCTTCAGCTCCGCCAGCACCTCCTCCTCCGTGATCGACGGGCTAAGCCGAGTGATCACGGCGGTGAGGGTCGGCGGGCGACGCGGGGGTTGGGGTTGGCGGGTAGGAGATGGGGAGGGAGCAGGGGTGAGGGAGGCGTGAGGACCAAAACGGGTGATGGGGAGGCGGGAGAGGATGTCAGTATGGAGGGTTGGACTGGGGGAGGAGATAAGAACAGAATCCCGTCTGGGAGTAAGGAGAGAGATGGGGGCGCCAGGGAAATGTTGGCGGAGGAGGAGGGAGAGATTCCGGGCCTCGAGGAAGGAAGGATCGGGACGGGACAGGAGATATTTGTAGAGACCGGGTGGGGAGGAGGAGGAGGAGGAGGAGGAGGGAGCGGGGCCTGGTGGGGAGACGTCCATGGCATTTTGGGGTGGGGATGGGGGGCGGGGTGGAGCCTTTTTAGGAGCAGAGGAAGTGGAGGCGCCACTAGGGCGTTTCACAGCAGCAGATGGGCGGGTGGTGATATGAGGGACGGGAACGATGGGGAGGTGGTGGGAAGGGACAGGTCCCGGCACGGACGCAGCAGTCGGCGCCGGAGATAGTGACTGTGACGGTGCAGGCGAACGTGTCAATGATGGTGATGACAACGATGATGACAGTGGTGGCGGTGGCGGTGGCGGCGGTGATGGCGATGGCGACGGGGAGAGCTGGGCGTGGGCAGTGGCCCGACGGGCCACCACCCTAGCCGGAGCTGCAGTGACAGGCTGGGGGAGTGGGGGGAAAGGATCAGAACGAGAGGAAAAAGCGGGAGAGGGGGCGACAAAGAGCGAGGGCGAAGGGATAGAGAGAAGGAGAGGGATGGAAGGAGGGGGGTGGGACTGGGCACACCAAGTGATAGTGGTGGAGGCGGCGGAAGGGGACGTATACACGATGGCGGTGGTGGTAGTAGTGACGGTGGTGGTGGGGGCGGACATGACGACAAGAAGGAGAAAGAAAAAACACAGCACTAAAAGGACAGGACACACACTGGGAGACGACGGACGGCGACGGACGGCGACGGCGACGGTGACGGCGACGGCGACGGCGACGGGGACGGCGGCGGCGACGGCGAGAGGCAGGGACGCTGCTGCCGCGGACGGGGCCGGAGCGGCGGCGGCGGCGGCTGCTGCTGCTGCTGCTGCTGCAGCTGGCTGGACTGCTGCTGGCTGGACTGCTGCCGGCTGGACTGCTGCTGCCACCGGAGGGCTGGCTGGCTGGCTGCGGGACCACTGCTGCAGGCCGGGACCGGGAACTGCAGCTGCTGCTGCTGCTGCTGCTGGCTGGCTGGCTGGCTGGCTGGGTGGCTGGCTGGCACCTGGAACACCTAGCACTTCGATGAGCGCGAAAATTGCACTATCGAAGGGCGGTAACCTTACGGTGTACCGCCGGAGAACGACGAGCTGGAAGTCACATTTATTTCACATTTTGACGTCTTGTCAGATAGTATTTGAAGTAGAGTTCATCTCAACAATGATATATTTCTTGTTCTTTGGAGTTTGATGTAAGGGCTCGAATATTTGCAGTACTTATCACAAAAATATTTACACTCGTTATGGTAGTTCGTGGCAAATGCTATATAGTTCGCAGCTATTGAAGGAGTAGCCCTCCATTGACCGCCTCCTCACCGAGGGAGCCCTCATCTACAGTCAGCGTCATAAGGTGGATCTCTCCCGTTCCCCCGTCCAATCCTACCGCTGCCAACGCTGTCTCACCTACAACGACCACATTACCTCTGCCTGCAGGAACCCCCCTACTTGTCCCCACTGCAAAGCTTCCCACTTCCTCAAGCATTGCCCCAACCTCACCTCTCCCCCCTCCTGCAACACTTGCAACGAACCACATCCTACCTACTCCTCAAAGTGTAAAGCGAAACCTCCACCAGTAACCCCTGAGCTCACCGTGCCTGTCCGTCCTGTTGATGACCCCATCCACCCCAACAACTCGCTCCGCCCTCCCCCTACTGCTGAGGACATCATCCGTTTCACCACCATTGTGCTCCAAAACATCCACCCCTTCCAGCGCTCACACACTCTGTCCCAAATCGCCCTCGCTGTCCGTTCCATCTTCCATCTTATCACCTATGCCACATACTCCCACAACCAGGCCCACTTCACCTTCACCCCCCTCACCACCCTTGTCTAACTCTCCACTCCCATGGTACAACAACCGTACCGTATCCCGTACCACAACATTCGCTCCCTGCCCACCCACAAACTCCTCTTCCTCCACACCCTACGTCAGCACCGCGTGGATGCCTTCGTCCTAAATGAAACCTTCCTTCAACCCCGTATCTCCGTCTCCACGGCTCCTTACACTCTACACTGCACCGATAACCCGTACCCTCTCGCGCGTGGCGGAGTGCTATAAGCCACCTCAAGCACCTTCCTGTCCGGTCCCAACCTCTCCTTAACAATCCTGCCAAGCATCTCACCCTCAGCCTCTTCTTCCCCACCCTTACCATCACCTGTGCCACCATTTATGTCCGCCCTCGCACCCCCATCCCGTACGATTTCATGGCCCACATTGACCGCACCTTCTCCACCTACGTGATTGCCGCCGACCTCAATATCCACAGCCGTGATCCTGCCGACCTCCGGCGGTGGCATCAGTTTCTCACCACTCTCCAGGGAGACCTGGTTCCCCTGCCTCAGCACACCCGGCCCGAATCCAACACCACTCCTGATGTGGTCCTTGCCTCTCCAAACCTCCTTGGGCGCATTACCGCGGATGTCCTTGACCTCATTGGCAGTGACCATGCTCCTGTCCTCCTCACTATCTCTAACGGTCGCCATCCCCGCCACGCTCCTCGCCCTGACGTCCCTCCTAAACTTGTCCATGATTACTCCCGTGCCAACTGGGGTGCCTACCGGGATTCCATTCACACCCAGGTTGATGGCCACGACCTTACCCTCCAGTCTCCTGATGACATCGCTCGCACTGTTGCCTTCCTGCACCAGACCTTGTCTGACGCCGTCGCCACCCATATCCCCACCAAAGCCATCCACCCTCACCGCCCCGCCCTGCCTCCACAGGCCGTCCTTCTCCTTCGAGAGTCCCGCCGCCTCTACCGCTCTTTTCTCCACACTCGTGACCGGGATACACTTACCCGCCACCAGCAATTACAGCAACACATCCGCAACCTGCTTGTTGTGAAGAAACGCCGAGCCTGGCGCCAGACATGTACACAACTCAACACCACGCTCCCCATCAACTCTTCCAAGCATTGGTCTGCTTTCCACCGCCTTACTGGGAACCGCCCCACCCCCCAGTACCCTCTCCTCCTTAATGACCGTCCCTTTCCTGACAACCTCAGTAAGGCCAACCACTTTGCCTCCCACCTCTCTGATGTTTTTTCCATCCCAGATGATCCCCACTTTGATTATTCCCTCTTCCCTGATGTCATGGACTGTACGAATACCTCTGTTCCTCCCCTTGCTCCTAGCTTCCAGTACTTGGGCCACACCCTACTTTCTGCACTTAACACTCCCATCACTACACAGGACATCAGCCTCACACTCCGCACTAAACGCAACACTGCTCCCGGCCACGACTGCGTTACCTACCGCCACCTCAAACACTGCCCTCCCTCCTTCCTTTCCCTCCTTGCCACCCTCTACAATGTCATCCTTGCCACTGGCTTCTATCCTGACCTGTGGAAAACCTCCCGTATCCTGATATTCTCCAAATTCAATAAGCCTCCATCTGATGCCTCTTCCTATCTTCCTATCTGTCTCACATCGGTGTTCAGCAAGCTCTTGGAATCCATCCTTTCCCGGCGCATCCATCTCCACCTCCACCAAAACCACCTCCTCCCGAACACCCAATGTGGCTTTCGACCTTTCTTCTCTGCTGATGACCAACTCCTCCGCCTCACTCGTCTCCTCTCCCTCCATCTTAACTCCCGTCACTCCGCCATTTTTGTCTCACTTGACCTCGAAAAGGCCTACGACCATGTCTGGCATCCCGGTCTCCTGTTTAAACTCCAAACCTACGCCCTTCCTATCAACTACATCCGTCTGGTGGCCTCCTTCCTCTCCCACCGCCCCTCCTGTGTTACCATCCATCATGCCAATTCCCACACTTTCTACCCCTCTGCCGGTGTGCCCCAGGACTCTGTCCTCTCCCCTCTCCTCTACCTCCTGTACACGGCAGATATGCCCCAACCCCCCCCCTCCAGTACACCTCTTGCAATATGCTGATGACACCGCATTCCTCGCCCTCGCTCCTACCCTCCAACGGTCCCAACGCCTTCTCCAGAATCACCTTGACCTTTTTGCTGCTTGGTGTAACCAATGGCTCCTGAAACTCAATCCTTCCAAGACCCAGGCAATCATCGTAGGTCATACCACTCGCTCTTTCCGGCTCCTGGATTTCTCCCTTACTGTCTGCGCACATCCTGTCCGCCTCACCCCCACCCTCACCTACCTTGGCCTCACCATTGACCGTCACCTCACCTGAATACCTCATCTCCGCTCCATCCAATCCAAATCCCACAACCGCCTCCGACTCCTCAAACTCCTCTCTGGCCGGACATGGGGGTTGCACCCCTCCACCATCCTCCATACCTACAAATCCTTCATCCGTCCCATCCTCTGTTATGCCAGTCCTGCCTGGATATCTGCCCCCCCCAAATTCTATCAGTCCCTCCAGATCCTTGAGCGTCATGCACTGCCTGGATATCTGCCCCCCCCCCCAAATTCTATCAGTCCCTCCAGATCCTTGAGCGTCATGCACTCCACCTCGCCTTCCGTATCCGCCTCCCGTCCCCCACGCGGATCCTCTATGATCTCATTCCTTTCCCCCATCTGCTCCTATTCCTCGAACATATCCGCATCCTCTACACCTCCCGCCGCTTTGAACCCCCTTACCCTCTGGTTGCTCCTCTCCTCGCCCATCCCCGCCCCCTGCCACGTCTTCACCGTTGTGTCCCCCCTACCCTCCATCTCTACACCCTCCATCTCCTTTCCCAAGGTGGCTTCCGTCAACTCCCCCTCCTGGATGATGCCCTCTCTCCCTCCATTTATCCTTCCTATCAACTCTGATCCTCAATCCCCCTCCTTTCCTCTGTCCTTTCCCTGGGCTCCCTCTCCCCCCCTCCTTCCTGTTTTTCTCCCCACTAAACCTCTCCGTACCTCCCTTCTCCCCCCCAGTCCTTTTGTATTCCCCTCCTCTGCCTACCCCACTCCCTGTGGCGTCTGCCCCCTACCCCTCTTATGGGTCCTCATCCTCCTTCAGCTCCTTTCCCGGCTCCCCCCATCGCTTTTACTCTCCTTTCCCCCCCTTTTTTGTTTTCCCATCTTCTCTCCAGTTTCCCCCCACCTGCTCTCGACTGTGGTGTCACATTTGCCAACTTTTTAGTGCAGTGTTCCAGTGACTATTCAGTGTTGTTTGTCTTTCTCGTGTTGCGAACAGAAACCATGCTGTCGCTAGGTGTGAATTTTATGTCCTTTGCGAACAGAATCCAGACTGTCGCCGTGTTTTTTTAATTGTCTATTGTTTTCCCTGTCTGCTTCGTATGTATTTTTATTAGCGTCATCATCCCTGTGTTGTTGTTTTAAGTTCCACGATTTCTTTTCGCCTTGTTCCTCTCTAAGTCTCCGATTTTATCGCCTGTTTTTTATTATTTGTTCTCTTGATCTTTGCCACGAAATCTGTCGGCTGAAGAGCGGCATACTAAGCTGCTGCCAGCCCGCCCCCTTCGGGGGGAATTGAAATTCAATAAATGGAAAAAAAAGGAGTAGCTAGGGAGATATTTCTTTCATCAAATAGTTCTTTGTTAAAAAATTTTTGGAGAGCTACATCCCAATATGGTTTGTACCTCATAACGCGGGCCAAGCATTTGCAGTGTATGTGTTATATTGGTAACATAGAGCTACGGGGTAGGCCGTCTTGCTTATGAGTTGGTTCATATTATGTCGGATGAATGAGGACACTCGAGGATTTGAATGCAATGTTGTGAACATTATTTAATAGTAGGTAATCGTGCTCAACATACAGAGTTTCATTGTAATATCAGTATGTTAATCCGTTCACAATCCAGAAGCACTATAACTGACGCGTTTCGAACGAGCAAGACAGAATTACTCTGCAAGAAAAAAAGAAAGGCGCTGTAAAATGTTCTACAATGGTGATCATTTCCCTTGTAACGTGTAACATAATAAAACGTGCTTCAACTTCTTTCTGTTGCATCAGAGCACTTTCGATACTGGAATAGAATTCGATGAATGGAGAACTTAAGCCCATTAAAAATGTTCGATTGAAGGCGAGACGAACGACATAACCAGGCAGTCCGACGTCTCATTCAGCTCGCGATAGCCAGGCGTGCAAAAGATTTCAGGGGGTTGAGCTCACAGCTTCTGATACACAGGCCTCACGGTCAACTGTGACGTCATTGCCGATAGACCGTCGCTGATTGCCGCAAAAGCCTGTAGTTCTTTCGTGAAAGTGTAAAAAAATCACGAGACTTAGTTCTCGACTATCAATCATACACTATGCCTTTCCTGTATGCTGTTGTGCAAAATGCATGTTGCGCTGGTTGCAATGCTCTGTGATTTCCTTCTATTGTGTTTGAGATCATTTGCAGAATTTTACCGTTTGTTAACAAAAACGTTGGGAGTGAAACCGCCACAGCCTGTAAATTATTCTACGTGATGGAGATAGTTTTAGTAAAACTTATCAGATAGGATGGAGTAATCTGTTGACCATAAGCTTAATTACTTCGACAAAAATATAATTCACTGAGACATAAATGACTCACCAAAGATAGTATCGATGTTGTCGTCAGGATCAGTTTAATTGTAGACCCTCATGTAACCAAGATTTAACCAAAAAAGCAAAAAGAAAGATTTCATAAATCTGACACGTCCCTCTGTCTGTGTGATCAGAACTGTCAAATATGTACCAGCATACTGCCGTTAATGAAATGAAATGTTTATAAGTAAAATATAGACTTAGTATTATGCACTTTCAGCGTTAACAACGCAATTACACGTATTGAAAAGAGAAAATTAGGAATGAGAGGAAAATGTAAATGTTTGTTAACCTGATACAAAATTTATTTCAAACTACTTTACAGTTGACAATTTCCCTTTTTGCTGTTATTACCGTTATCGCTAATTATTGAGAAACATATTACACGGTACTTTTACCACCCACTGAAGAATTCTGTCGTCTATGTGATCTACCTAAGAAAACTCCCTTGGGAAAAAGTCTTTTTTTTTTAATTTCATCAGCATCTAGAATTAAAAAGTAAATTTACCTGGGAAGGGTATCTAATGAAGCTGTGTTGAAGTTCTCGGGAGACCAAGCTATTACCAACCGAATAAGCAGAAATAACAACATTAATAACCTCATTACCCTGCATTGTTTTCTAGTGCTGATAATATATAATCTCTCTCTCTAAATATGTTTTACATGTGTCGTGTCTCAGATTCTTAAGAACACCATTTGCACAGTGCCCTGACAAGTATGTGTAAGAAAAGGCAAATATTTCTGAACAGACTGAATTTGATCCTCTCTGAAATCGATTATACTGTCAAAGTTTGGTGGTGGGGCCGTGAGTCGTGCTTGGGTTACTCAGTTGGTAGAGCACTTGCCAGCAAAAGGTAAAGGTCCCGAGTTCGAATCTCGGCCCGTCACACAGTTTTAATCTGCAAGGAACTTTCAATATTAAAAATGTTCCACCATGCACAAATTAATTTTGATGAATTTAGCAGCGCTCTCGAAACTTTCAGTAAGATGATGTTCCCCCAAGGCTACCAAACCTTGAACAGTCCTCTCATTGAAAATATCAAGCACAACTTTGAAATTTTCCCACTCCAGGTTGTTTTTATGCAGATATTTTAATTTTTTTGGTAAAAATTTGTTATGTGTTTGTATTCCACGTCATGCAGAGAATTTCGCCATAAGGAGTTCTTTGTTTTGTGAAACAGTTTCAAACTGTGGGCACTTTATTATCTGATCTGGATCTTCTTTATCGATCCAATGGTATGTGACACATTTTAATATGTGAACGAAATGTTAAACTAAAAAAGGGGTTGTATGTCATTACAAAGAAGATTGTAAACAATTGACAGTTGAGAAGGGGAAGCAAAGAATGACGTGACCCATGTGTTAACTGAACTTTTGTCACTAACATCACAGACTAATCAGTGAACAACAAGAACTGATTCACAAATAAATAGGAGCTTGTGTTTTGAATACAACAGTTAATTGCCCCCTAGCTGCTCAACTGCTGAATGTGTTTGAAAATGCAGACAAATCCTATGCTGTATATTAGGATGGGGTAGCGCAAGACAATTTGCGCTCCTTATAAACTCGTAAGTGTGTGGCGATATTGAAAATAAAATTCTACAAGACATAATGCAATCTGGCGAGTATCTGTAACCCTTCTTTTGGACACCCATTCATTTCACTTGCTAAGAAAAAATTAATATTCCTACTTTCAGTTTTATCAAAAAAACTCTTTCTTCTTTTGTCATCAAATCTAATGAATCTTCTTATTGCCTCAAACCGATTCACAGACATTGTAGCACTGTATAACGGACTGGAAAATTTTCATGAAAAAATTCCCTAATTGGAACATCCAAAACCTTATCTGCAACATTAAGAAGTAAAATTACCCAGAAGGCGAACATTTCGTCTGTAGCTTCATCATTCCAGTTTATTTTTTTGGTATACAAAGTCTTCTTGCTTCTAGGTTTGTGCGTCTCACGATTTATCCGCAATAGTTAGAGGAGTAAATAAATCCTAAGCATCTTTGGGAGTGTAAGCGATTACGCCCCTTTCTGGTCTTGGAATATTTATTCACCTTATTATGTGCAGGCATTTTATTTGGCACTGGGCGCACTAAACCCACTGCGTACCATTTGGAGCAATATATGTGGTAGCATTTTCACTGCTTATTTGTCCTGAGGCATCATTACCTACGTCATCGTCATCATCATCACGATCATCATCGTCACTAACATCATCATCACCACCACCACTACTTTGTCCTTCACTCAGAGAGCTGCATGCCGTTGCCTAAGGAACAATTTCACGATTTTAATCTGAAAGGAAATCATCATCTTCAGCTCCCCACTGACTAACAGCTGATTCAAAATTTGGGCTTGATAAGCGTATGCTATCTCCTTTCCTGCCCCTATTTATAGATGTGGATTCTGATATTATATCTGAAAAAATGTGAAGAAATAACCTCTCTTCTTCTGTAGACTGTAGGACTGTAACTCATTTTATTGTTTAGTGTTACAAATGACACTTACCTTTCTTCCGAGTTCCTATCGAATATCAAACACACCACTGCTGTGCAGCAGACTCCCACAACATTATACTCGTAATAATCCACTACAGTATTTCTCTCTATTACACCACACAGGAGTACACCATCTGTTGCGAGCTGTAACAATATATTTCCTGCAATGAAAACAATGTGTAGGTGTATTAATAATGTATTCTCTGTATTTCAACAAAACGTAATCGATTACAGCCCAGTCTAATTTGATAACGCTGCAACATAAACCATAGCTATATGTATATAACAGGTTATATAAGTATGTGGTATAAAAATGACAATGTATGTAACACTTAAAACTGATGACACGGATTTCTAATGGTACATTTAATGTGTTACTGAATACTGCAAGAGAGCATACCCGATGAGTCGGGCCACAATTTTAAGTCTTTGATATTGTAATTAAAAGTTACTACTGTCTGCAGGCCGGTTGGACTCAGGGTATGCATACCAGGTTCAAACGGTTTATTGTTAATGGGAACTGCCTTGTACCAGGTTTTGTGGTTACACATTACCAAGATATAACTGCATAATTGGGCCAGTATTCACCACAACAGAACATTAAAGTGTAAGAGTAACTGTTGTTTCTTTTAGAGCAAAACTAATGACACTATCTGACTTTATAGTATGCCACTCTTTGAGCAGCCTGATCCCCTCCAAGCACTGAAGAAAAACATTCAAGTCTACGAAATGTCTTTCCTGTTCATACTGGGCATAAGTTGTTACATTGGCTACAATAGCTAGTACTTAGTGTCTGTTTTCCAGGCTCTTACAATGAAAAAGGAGGTGACGAAAGGTACTTCAGAGAGTTAGGTAGAATCCATGGTACAGTTGCCGGTCTAAGGTGAGGTTTCAGAAGAGGCACAGAATATTTCTTTCCTGTGGATGTGTGGAAATATTCACCACATCTCTGAATGAGGTCATCAGCGAAATGGAGTTCACAGACCTTGAAATTTTACAAAAACATTTTATTAGCTACAAGTGATAATGCCCAAGGGCAAGGTTGCCACTAACGCACAGATGCTATTAGTGTCGATTACTTTCAGAACAAATAGTTCAATACTGACACAGTATTTTGAGTTATACTTATGCAGCTAGTGATTTGGTACTTTATACAGTGAAATAGCTCTGCTATAGTTTGGCATCAGGTCAACTGAAATCACGTTGTTCCTGAACAACTGGACATCATGCTAACACGAACACACGACAAGTTGTTCTTGCTCTCTGTATTAAAGCACTCATACCATGACACAATCTAAGTGACTTGTAAAGACGCTGAGCTTACCTTTGAATTATGGGTAACATGGAAATTTTCATGATGTATTGCAGTGAGCTATCCAGTTCTGCTGGAGTTCTGACATTTTAGGAGAAAAAAACGCCGCTACTCGTGGCTCATTTCCATAATTTCGTCTGCAACGAGGTACACAACATTTCTGCACCATTTCGAATCATTGCACTTAACTGTCGCATATATCAAGAGTGTAAATAAAACAAAGTAAGAAATGCATGCAACTATGAAAACTTCAATTGGTTAAGACATGTTCCTGCAAAACGCAAGAAAACGGAATGAAATCAGCCACGGCTGGTCCTGCCATCGAGCGGTATGCCACGTAACTACACCCTGTTGCAAGTCGGCGCAACAAGATGGCAGCACGGTAAGTAGCCTCATGTTTGTCCTGAACGATCGTTACTCGACGTGCAGTTTTTAGCGTATAGCTTGCCACCTGGAAACAAAGCCTCACAGCATGCGTTGTGACGTCACAGCAGGAGTCAAACAATATCTGCACTTTGGGATGCCCTGCAACATGGATTGTCCATTTAAGTGAATGTATCATTACTTCCTGCGTCTTGCATAAACGTAAATTATCATTTAAAACAACGTAAAATAAATATGGTCATAATTTCTTTCACTGATTCCTATTATCACTGCAAATCTCATATTATTTCGACTTTTTTTAAGTGCAGCTTTGTAATTTTAACATAGGCTCGTAGATTGACAAAACATAAATCGTAATTTGCACCATTTTGTGCTACAATTAGCGGTCCATGTATTCGCATTTTTATGTTAAAACGTATATGTTTCATCAGAATAAAACGTTAACATCTCTTAATGGGAAACGGGTGCAGATGTGATTCACTAATTGCAAAATATAGAGGCAGCATAACATGTTCATTTTCTATTAATGGAAAATTACCGAATTAGCTGAAACCTAGCCAGCAAAATTTTCTTTCATACAAATAAACATCTAAAGAGCGGCACACAAATCAATGCAAATATTTTGGAATCTATTGATTCATGTAATGTTATCAATGAGTAAGAAAACACACATTCATGACCCTTAAAAATAATAGAGATATTCTGTTACACACATCAGGCAGAAAAAAAAGCACACACACAGAAAGCGAGGGGTGGGAAGAAATGGAATAATTATTTAAAAATATAAAACTGACTTTTTATTTCACCTCATAATGTGATTTCCAATACACTCTCCTACAGATCAATAAAAAAATTCAAGTATGCTCTTATGATGTTTTTACTTTTTTTAAAAAAACTTTTAAATTTTTCTTCATAGCTGCATAATTTCTTCTCTTATTACGATTATTTAATATGATATTTACACAACAGAGCAGTATGGAACACCTGATAGATTCAAGACTATGTTCGTTTTTTACATTGAAATCCACCAAACAAATCACTGGGAATATTCAGAAGCACACACCTTTGATTTCTCTATTGGAGAAACAAAATTTGATGTTCTTTTACATTTTTTGAAAAGTTAAATAAACATATGTTACACATGATACATCTTCTTTGGGATATGCCAAGCCTCCTCGATCCTTTGCCGTTATCATATGATCATCTTGCTTTACATCATCTGAAATAAGAAATACTCGCAGTGCAATACTCACAGTGAGGTTTTTTTCAGCACTTGGTGTGAGCAGTATCCTGATATGTAGTGAAATAACAGCCATTTGTCCTCCACTATCCCTTCAACATCATTCTCATCTACCACCAAACTTAATAAATCTGGTACTGGGATATCACTTAACCCCTGGATTTCAAAAGTTGTTTAAAAACTATATGACACGTAAATAACCACATCTCCAACTACCATAGACTGTGCTCTCAGCACTAGGTTTTTGCACAGTTTCAAAAGCCTGTCTAAGAGAAATATGGTATTTTCCCCCACTTAATTCCAAACAGTCAGTCCATACTCTTCCAAGGAGCCAATAGACAGCCAGTAAGTACTGAAATCAGTCAAAGCAGCTGTTGTATGTCATAAAGCAAAGCGTGTTTCTTTAGAAAGTTTCCTGTTATCATTCAAGCCATGCCATAAACCTAACCAAGACACAAAGCTCTTTAAAAAATCAAATATGTGATAGGAATAAGAAGTTGCAGTTTCCTGAAAAACATTTCTTAGCCTCTGACCCTTAAGTAATGTTTTTGCATTCACAGTACACCACTGAAGTTTTATTATTCTTATAAATGTTACAGCACTTTAAAAATTTTGAATTCCTTTCTTCGAGCCTAGTCTCTGCAAAGCAACAACTGTCATATCATTAAAAAGCACTTGTTTAGCATCTTGCCTTTCAATTGAATTTGGAAACAGAGATTTTAAAGCTAGAGAGTTTCTCTATTGTAATAAATCATCCTTTTCAACCTCCCTCCATGTTCCTACTGAAATCAGGAAAACACAGAATCTGCTCCTTTTCATTGAACCAGTTGTTACAAATACACTTTAAAATAAGAACGGTATCCCCAAAATAGTACAGTGGGCGATCTGCAGAAGACCTTGCAGGTTGACAGCACTTTACCTTTACTTCTGGCGGAGTGCTGAAGTTAGATATTGCTTTTCTATAAATTGAATTATTGTCTCCCACTAACCCAACTACCTCACATCAAGCTGCTTCTAATTTAAATGTTACTTCTTTTATGTATGAGAAAACTACATAAGCCTCAATTGTTTTAAATGGGAGAATTTATACCACATCCTTGTAAGGTGAATGTAATCTTTGTATCCTAAAAATATAAACACTGGTTGCACACAAAAAGTTGTCACTGTTGAATGCACCACCTGCAATATTCGCACCTTCGTTGTCAAGTTTTTGATGAAAGTAATAAATACTCCTTGCAAAAATAGAATTGTAACTTAAATATACTCTGTTAGTGATATACGACGCCGCTTTTTCATTTTCTGTTAAAATATTTTATTATACAGTAGATAATCGACGGTCGCAATTTGCACACGATATCTACAATGTATTTACCATAAATGAGGTTCTCTGATTTAAGTTAAATTAGTGGTTTTTGTTCCTAATTTCAATAGGTACTGCCTAAATTTTTTTTGTATAATGTTATTTTTTGTTTTATCACGATTTTTCTTTATATCGCTACGCTACGCTTAGCCTAGACATTTACTGAAGAATACAGCAATTATAGCGTCGCAGATGTGTTTGACGTCAGTATATGACTTTCAGATGGCGATGCGTTGTCGTCGCTGCTTATGGTGCAATTGCTCGCCGACACTCACAAGCACGTGTGAAAGTAGTGGAAACATCGCGTTACCACGATATGTGTAGCTCAAGTTATGAGAAAGAATAGTTAGTAATGATTGTAAACATGCGCTGTTAAGTTTTAGCTACAATTATTCACATTACTTCAAATCCAACTGTCGGCGCTCATATTTTACATTTCCGTCAACGGAGGCCGTCAGGGTATGAAACTGAACAATAACTTTAACTGTCACGGCGGATATTGTCTTAGGGTTAAGAGACTAGACAGGAATTTGCAGAATTATTTACGTCTCGTTGTGCAGAAACAGAGTCCTAGCAGGATTCCAGTCAGTTGTTGTGGCAAAAGCCGACGGTGGTTATCATCGTAATCTTGCATTTTTGTTGAAATTTGACGCGACAGAAGTACCGTGAACGTCCGAAATTCCGTCTCCGATTGTAACAAACTTTTCGACCTAGAGCTGTTCTGGGGGCACTTTTTCTAGTTACATGTCATCTTAGTTGTTGCTTTACCAGATCCTTACGGACTGAAAACTAGTGAGCTGGTCTGAAATATAGTGACGATCACTTCGGACCTCCGATATCGGTTACGAAACATCTGTGGGTCCCGTCATAGCACGATACCCAACTGTGTGGGACCCATACCACACAGAACCGACAGCGGCTAATGAACGTCTAGAGAGCAGGGCAGCAGAAATCGTGAAAGGTTTGTTTGACCCACAAGAGAGTGTCGCGCATTTGTTGAAACAACTCAATCATGAGAGACGCAAGCTGTCCCACGAGAGGCCGCTTACGAAATATCACAGGCGACTGCTAAGCGAGGAGTCCAGAGGCGCTCTCCAGCCACTACTCGTCGCTGCCGTAAGGAGGCTGAAGGCAGAGTCAGGTCGGCCACAGCACGGAGACGTCTCAGCACTCGCCCTTAACGCAATGCGTTCGCGAACGGAACGGGAAAAAAAATTCAAGATTTGTTACCCTGCCAAGTACCCAATGCCATGCACTTCACAGTGGCTTGCAGTGTACGTACGGGAATGTAGATGTAGACGTGATGGTGAATATTCGCTGCTCGTAAATACGTCGCGATGTAGATACTTCCAAAACAGCAACATATGAACTAATGTGTGCATCTCCACATAAAGACAGATTCAATTGTTAGATTTGTCCGTGGGTTCTCATGTTGATTCTTGGATCGTTGAAGCATTTTTGAGGCGTTAGTGGTGCTCGGGAACTAACGATTAATGACCGGGAATCTTGTCACGGATACTAACGACAGAGTAGCGTTAGACAACGTCTTACTAATATTGCGGTAGGTCAAATAAAGTTGGATATTTAGTTGGAATCCTATCATTTTAAGATTCAGACTACCCAACCGTCAAAGTATTATGCACTGTTTACGGCTCAAACGTTTGAGCTCGCGACCGGTGGAGGAGAAACCTACTGGGGCAACTCTTACGAGACCGGAGGTAACAAAGTCGACTACAAATTAGTTACGAGAAGTGTGGGGAGGACGCACTGGACTTCGATACGTGAATCACAAATAGCGGCACTGTGCACCCCCCTCTACGTATTGTGGCAGACGATATTTCAAACATTCATTCCGCTGTCTGTTGTAATAGAATTACGCTTTGCATCCCTGTGCGTGGATGTGTCACTAAAGTGTCAAACGATATACTGAACAAGAGGTTTTCTAGCCCACTTGTGGTAGTGTTATAGTTGGAAGCTTTACGACACTGTTTGCGGACGATACGGCGGTCTATAAGAGAGTGGCGACGCCAGAAGACAGTATCGATTTGCTTAATGACCTGCAGAGGACTGATGAATGCTGCAGCCTCTGTGAGTTGACCCAGAACGTCAATGAATGTAACATATTGCGCATAGATGGGAAAAGAAATCCACTGCTGCCCAACTACACTATTGATTAAATGGTTCAAATGGCTCTGAGCACTACGGGACTTAACTGCTGTGGTCATCAGTCCCCTAGAACTTAGAACTACTTAAACCTAACTAACCTAAGGACATCACACACATCCATGACCGAGGCAGGATTCGAACCTGCGACCGTAGCGGTCGCGCGGTTCCAAACTGTAGCGCCTAGAACCGCTCGGCCACGGCGGCCGGCTACTATTGATTACAAATTGATGGAAGCAGTATCTACCTTAAAATATCTAGGAGTAACTATCTAGAGCGACCCTATGTGGAATGACCATGTAAACCAAGGAGTAGTCTCATAACGAGAAGGATTAGGAAATGCAACGCATCCACGAAACACGTGGCTTACAAGATGCTTGTACGATCGATCCTTGGGTACTGTTCTACAATCCGGGACGCTTACCGGGTAGGGCTGATAGGAGAGACAGAGGAGATCCAACGAATAGCGGCGCGTTTCGTCTCGTCATCGTTTGGTCGGCGCGAGAGCGTCGCAGGGGTTCCCAACAAACTCCAGCGGCACACGCTACAAGAGAGGCGCTGAAACCGTAGAAACATGAAAAACTATCATTTTCACAGCATCGAGCACATCATACAAATTCTGCATTTTTACAGGAGAACTGACCTGTAGCCAACCTGCGGGATTTGGCCTGAGAACTAACAAGAAAAAAATGGTTCAAATGACTATGAGCACTATGGGACTTAACTTCTGAGGTCATCAGTCCCCTAGAACTTACAACTACTTAAGCCTAACTAACCTAAGGACATCACAAACATCCACGCCCGAGGCAAGATTCGAACCTGCGACCGTAGTGGTCGCGCGGTTCCAGACTGTAGCGCCTAGAACCGCTCGGCCACTCCGACTGGCCTCTACGGAACAGGAAGCAGCCTCCGCCATTTTCGTAGTGCTCATTACCAACGCGACAATCAGAGCACAACACTGCAGAAGCTGTAACTGCACACGATTTTTGAAATGAAAACTACGTTGCTAAAGGGTAATTAAGAAAATCGTTGATGGCTGTTACTACATTTGAATATCTTAAAGTTTCATTTAACGTAACTTAGCAATAAAAAAAAATGGCTCTGAGAACTATGGGACTCAACATCTTAGGTCATAAGTCCCCTAGAACTTAGAACTACTTAAACCTAACTAACCTAAGGACATCACACACACCCATGCCCGAGGCAGGATTCGAACCTGCGACCGTAGCAGTCGCGCGGTTCCGGACTGCGCGCCTAGAACCGCGAGACCACCGCGGCCGGCTTAGCAATAATACATATCTTATGTATCTTATGCTCCTAATACAGAAATAGTACCTACACTACTGGCCATTAAAATTGCTACACCACGAAGATGACGTGCTACAGAGGCGAAATTTAACCGACAGGAAGAAGATACTGTGATATGCAAATGATTAGCTTTTCAGAGCATTCACACAATGTTGGCGCGGGTGGCGACAACTACAACGTGCTGACATGAGGAAAGTTTCCAACCGATTTCTCAAACACAAACAGCAGTTGGCCGGCGTTGCCTGGTGAAACGTTGTTGTGATGGCTCGTGTAAGGAGGAGAAATGCGTACCATCACCTTTCCGACTTTGATAAAGGTCGGACTGTAGCCTATCGCGATTGCGGTTTATCGTATCGCGACATTGCTGCTCGCGTCGGTCGAGATCCAATGACTGTTAGCAGAATATGGAATCGGTGGGTTCAGGAGGGTAATACGAAACGCCGTGCTGGACCCCAACGGCCTCGTATCACTAGCGGTCGAGATAACAGGCATCTTATTCTCACGGCTGTAACGGATCGTGCAGCCACGTCTCGATCCCTGAGTCAACAGATGAAGACGTTTGCAAGACAACCACCTGCACGAACAGCTCGACGACGTTTGCAGCAGCACGGACTATCAGGTCGGAGACCATGGCTGCGGTTACCCTTGACGCTGCATCAGAGACAGGAGCGCATGCGATGGTGTACTCAACGACGAAACTGGGTGCACGAATGGCAAAACTTCATTTTTCCGGATGAATCCAGGTTCTGTTTACAGCATCATGATGGTCGCGTCCGTATTTGGCGACATCGCGGTGAACGCACATTGGAAGCGTGTATTCGTCATCGCCATACTGGCGTATCACCTCGCGTGATGGTATGGGGTGCCATTGGTTACACGTCTCCGTCACCTCTTATTCGCATTGACGGCACTTTGAACAGTGGACGTTACAGTTCAGATGTGTTACGACCCGTGGCTCTACCCTTCATTCGATCCCTACGAAACCCTACATTTCAGGTGGATAATGCACGACCGCATGTTGCAGGTCCTGTACGGGCCTTTCTGGATACAGAAAATGTTTAGATTGCTGCCCTGGCCAGCACATTCTCCAGATCTCTCTCCAATTGAAAACGTCTGGTCAGTGGTGGCCGAGCAATTGGCTCGTCACAATACGCCAGTCACTACTCTTGATGAACTGTGGTATCGTATTGAAGCTGCATGGGCAGCTGTACCTGTACACGCCATCCGAGCTATGTTTGACTCAATGCCCAGGCGTATCAAGGCCGCTATTACGGCCAGAGGTGGTTGTTCTGGGTACTGATTTCTCAGGATCTATGCACCAAAATTGCGTGAAAATGTAATCACATGTCAGTTCTAGTATAATATATTTGTCCAATGAATACCCGTTTATCATCTGCGTTTCTTCTTGGTGTAGCAATTATAATGGCCAGTAGTGTACTTCGAAGAGCATAACAACACCAGTCTACAAGTGCTACGGCTTCTCACCAATCGTCGCGTTTGTGTTTGTTTACAACAGGTTTATTCTTATGACGAACGGAGTGTAGTAAACATGAGCTCTAAAATGCTTAACTGAAAAGGCTATGAGCACACGTTCAGTAGGAGAGATCATTTCTCAGCAGCGAAGATGAAAAAGTGTGAGGATATTGAAGAATGGGATACAACCCGTCGGCTTTGATCAATGATGGCACACGTTACCACACATCTTGCATTGCAAAGATTTAAAAGCATAGACGAATGTTGAGAAACAAACATTTGAAGTACAGTGGCAACAGATCGTGCACATGTATCATGTACATCAATATTTCGAATGTAGTGTGAGGCATATCGCTTTCTCTTACAGTAGAAAACCCTAGTATAAAGTGATATATCTGACATTGGCATGGAGTGCCTATGTTGATATATACACGAGTTTTACGTTTATCAGTTTTTTCACCTTCGTTGGTACTAGCGTCAACTGAAAAATAGGATACTAGTACTAGCGAAGCCGAAAAAAGAGACAAACATAAAATTTGTATCCTGTACTTCAGGTGACCTACATAGTCCAGTGGAAGAATACGATACTAGTACCAGCGAAGGCGATAAAGTACTGCCGGCGGAAGTGGCCGTGCGGTTAAAGGCGCTGCAGTCTGGAACCGCAAGACCGCTACTGTCGCAGGTCCGAATCCTGCCTCGGGCATGGATGTTTGTGATGTCCTTACGTTAGTTAGGTTTAACTAGTTCTAAGTTCTAGGGGACTAATGACCTCAGCAGTTGAGTCCCGTAGTGCTCAGAGCCATTTGATAAAGTACTTGTATCCTATATACATGCATAGGTCAGCTGAAGAACAGGATACAACCATCGTAATTCAACTGAGGTACGTGATGCCAGTTATGCGTATGTCGCTTCTTCTTCTTTCACCAATACTTCTTCAGCTGACCTACATAGTACATGATATGAATCGAGTGCAGAGGAAACAGCAATTAGAACGACTGACTATCAGACACAGGTATAATTCGCAAGACCTACGCAAAATACCACCAGCATCAAAAATCGTACACATTATTTATTTCTTAATAAAACATTCATTTATTCCTAGTTACGATTATTACCACAGAAAGTAACCAATTTATTACCTATCATTCGAAAATAAATTAATATCTATGAGTAAAATATGACGTCATTAGTCAAAGCCGACGAGTTTTATCCCATTCTTCGTTTGACCCTGAACACCTCCCAAAATATGGAAAACAAAGAGCTGCAATAGAAGAGATTGGTTTAACAGCATCTGAGATGACGAAGTGCTCATAGCTGTTAAGGTATGCATGTTAGAGCTCATGTTTAATAGACATTTTTGCTTCGAATGATCATTCCTGTCATATCTTTGAATATTGACCGTTGCTCCTGGGACAGCAGAAAATTGGAACGGTTATCACAAAAGAACTTTAACTATTTATCGAAATGGGAACGAACCAAGTACCGCGAAACAAGGAAAGACTACAGCTGTGGCACAGTCTTAACATGGTGATAAACATCTTAGTAAATTAGCTTACTACGCCTATTTTTCACTCATTGCTTTCATATGGCATCATATTTTGGGGTAATTCATCACTGAGGAATAAAGTATTTATTGCACAATAGCGTGTAATCAGAATAATAGCTGCAGTCCACCCAAGATCATCCTAGAGACATATGTTTAAGGATCTAGGGATATTCGCAGTAGCTTCTCAGTATATATACTCTCTTATGAAATTTGTTATTAACAACCAAACCGAATTCAAAAGTAATAGCAGTGTGCATAACTACAATACTAGGAGAAAAGATGATCTTCACTATTCAAGATTAAATCTAATTTTGGCACAGAAAGTGGTGAATTACACTGGCACTAAGGTCTTTAGTCACTTACCAAATAGTATCAAAAGTCTGACAGATAACCAACAAGTATTTAAGAAGAAATTAAAAGAATTTCTGAATGACAACTCCTACTGCTCCATAGAGGAATTTTTAAGATGTAAATTAAGGAAAAAAAAAAGGTTGTTATATTAACTTAAGTATGTTATTAAATTAACTTAATTATGTCATGTATTGGAAAATTTGACTCGTTCCACATCATTACGAAATATCGTATTCATGATCCATGGAACTGGTATTAATCTATTAAATCTAATCTAATCATAACAGTCACGGCGCTCCATTTATTTCTTGTTACCCACAGCGGTTGCAGCGCACCTAGCGGCCAGGAAGTTACACTGTTGAGTTCGGTGAGATCTTTTAAAAGCGAAAGCGTTGCGTAATTGTTTATATTGGTCTTTAGAATGGTTTTCACAAACGGAAGCGTATGTAGCGCTGCACATTGGAACAACAAGAAGAAGAAGACACCACATTTTTCTTTTTTAGTTTCCTAGCATACCTAGCAGATGTGAACTGCTACATTATGGAACAGTTCATTTACAATTTTCTTGTAACCTACAAATATTTCCTAGAGAATGTCGTGTTCTTTAAGAACAAAAACATCGCTAGTAAACAGAAGGAGACGTGACAGCTTGCAGAGAGGCATTTTCGGTTGAGGCGGAATCTTCTCACGAAATTTCAATCACTAGTTTTCTGCTCCAAATGCGAAAACATTTTGCTGACGCCCACCTACATAGAAAGAAACGATCATTATAATAAGATAAGAGAAATCAGAGCTCGCACGGAAAGATATATGCATTCGTTTTTTCCGCGCACTGTTCGGAGATTGAAATAATAGAGAATTATTGTGAAGGTGGTTGGACGAACCCTCTGCCAGGCACTTAAGTCTGATTTGCAGAGGATCCATGTAGATGCAGTGGCGGATACATACTGGGTCGAACCCCCACCACCTTGCGGAGCCAATTCGTTCATTTCTCTCGGCAGTCGACTCGACTGAATCGAGATATGGAGTAGTTGTACCAAAAATAAAATAATTGTGCTTGCATAAGGCTCATTTCCAAAATAACGGAGACGTGACAGCTTGCAGAGAGGCATTTTCGGTTGAGGCGGAATCTTCTCACGAAATTTCAATCACTAGTTTTCTGCTCCAAATGCGAAAACATTTTGCTGACGCCCACCTACATAGAAAGAAACGATCATTATAATAAGATAAGAGAAATCAGAGCTCGCACGGAAAGATATATGCATTCGTTTTTTCCGCGCACTGTTCGGAGATTGAAATAATAGAGAATTATTGTGAAGGTGGTTGGACGAACCCTCTGCCAGGCACTTAAGTCTGATTTGCAGAGGATCCATGTAGATGCAGTGGCGGATACATACTGGGTCGAACCCCCACCACCTTGCGGAGCCAATTCGTTCATTTCTCTCGGCAGTCGACTCGACTGAATCGAGATATGGAGTAGTTGTACCAAAAATAAAATAATTGTGCTTGCATAAGGCTCATTTCCAAAATAACCCAGTTTTAGTTGTACTTTCCTATGTAGGACGCACGTCCGCGTGATCGTATTTTATACGTTTTTGTCTGGGACATAAATAGCTAACACACACCTACGAGTAAAGTCGCGACCATTCTAGTAACCTCGATTCGTTATCCTGTCTGGCATTTGTTCAAGAAAGTCGCGAATATTCTACTGTTTCCTTGTACAGAGAACCTTTGATACGTAGCGTTATAAATACGGACTATTCGCCGAATGGGAAGCTAGTTTACATTCAGAAGCAGAAATATGAATATTGAAGAATGGATAAGTAAAAAGTCCTAGTTGTAGCAAGTGCAAGTGTGAAGGCTAGTCAAGAGTGAGATTGACCAATTGATTGTGAAGTATTAATAATAGTAATTCGTAGTAACTTCTCAGGAAAAATATTGTTATGAGACTCGTAACAACATTTTTACCAATAACGTAACAGTAGTTTCCCTTACCTAACTCGTAATCTACGGTAATAGTGATTTTCGAGGAAATGCCTAGAAACGCATTTTTATTACAGTAAAAGTAAAGGTAGCTCAAGATATCTATAGCGCCCCATCCTTGAGGTTCTTCTGTATCCGCCACTGTGTAGATGTAGATATATATCTACTCAAAAACGTAAATTTTTCTTCACTGCACTTCCAGTCAAATCAGTACACGTGGAATATAGGAAACGTGTAAGCAATGCAATACCTACGTTATTTAAAGTAGCAGATAAACTACCACAACTGTAGTTCAACGAAAAACCCGACTAGAGTCACAATAAAAGAATAAAAGCAATAAAACTGTTTCCCAATACAGATGAAACCAACTCCGTAATTGTTGATGAGTCTGATTCACAAACAGTTAGAATCTTCAACACATTCGATTTTGAAGCAAAAGTAATTAGATTTACAAAAATATTTATGTATTAGAAAGCTAAGTGACGTGTAAGAGTATGCGAAACATTAGGCTGCTTACGAAGTTGTTACGCGTCAAGGAAAGCGTCTGTTTTAATTAGAACAGACAACAAAACAAATATATTCTTCTATGCATGAAATATGCGATCAAATACTCTTGTTTTCAGCAGAGTAAGCTACAATTATACGCATATTCGAAAGTATTACTTCATCATTCGGTTGTAGCTTATGTCATTGAACCAGGATCAAATGGCTCTGAGCACTATGGGACTTAACTTCTGAGATCATCAGTCCCCTAGAACTTAGAACTACTTAAACCTAACAAACCTAAGGAGAACACACACATCCATGCCCGAGGCAGGATTCGAACCTACTATCGTAGCGGTCTCGCGGTTCCAGACTGTGTAAGTAGGCTGTTTAGGTTTTCTTGTTGGTAACGCCACGTAGCGCTCTGTATGAATATCACTGGCTGTGCTGTGTGCAGTCTGTGGCTAGTTTGCATTGTTGTCTACCATTGTAGTGTTGGGCAGCTGGATGCGAACAGCGCGTAGCGTTGTGCAGATGGAGGCGGGCTGCCAGCAGAGGTGGATGTGGGGAAGTGAGATGGCGGATTTTTGAGAATGGATAATCTGGAGGTGTGCCCATCAGAAACAGTACATTTGTACGAATGGATGTCAAGAACTGCTCCATATATTATAACTATTAAGGTAAATACATTGTTTGTTCTCTATTAAAATCTTTCATTTGCTAACTATCCCTATCAGTAGTTAGTGCCTTCCGTAGTTTGAATCTTTTATTTAGCTGGCAGTAGTGGTGCTCGCTGTATTGCAATAGTTCGAGTAACGAAGATTTTTGGTGAGGTAAGTGATTTGTGAAAGGTATAGGTTAATGTTAGTCAGGGCCATTCTTTTGTAGGGATTTTTCAAAGTCAGATTGCGTTGCGCAAAAAATATTGTATGTCGGTTTAAGCACAGTCGTATATAATTTTTCAAAGGGGACGTTTCATCATTATGATGCTATGTTTTACACGGTCTTGTGTAGCATGAGACCAATACTGTGAGAGGAAGGCATGATAAAATTCTCCTTCACTGTGACAATCGTGAATGACCGATCGCATTCTTTCAGCTGGTTCATTCTCTAAGTAGCCACACATAAATTCTAATCTGTGCTCTAACGACCAGTTGGGTGGAAAACAATGAGAGAATTGATGGAGCCATGCTTGTGGATGAATGTCGTTGTCAGAATTCTTAAATGTTTTGAATTTACGTGTAGTAATGAACAGCTTATAGTCAAAATCATCGTGTCGGCGAGTCGCACATCGCTCGTTGTTACTTCGTTTCCGCGGTTCCATCTCAAAATCCAATGCGCCTTGCCAATTTCTTTCATAATATCCGAAGTGTCCTGTGTTATTATTTTGTGGTTGTTCCGTATTTCTATGTCCCTCTTCTCGTACTGGAACGCGAGTGTAATTCTCGTATTACTTGTGCCAACTGATCTTGTACTTCCTGGATTTCTCTTTTGTACTGTGTATTGATTTGATTTTGATTTTGTTTGAATTTTCTAATTTGTTCATACTCTTCTGTGTCAGTGATGGCTACAGGTCTTGTGTCATTCAGATCATCATCTACCTTTGCAGATAAGTTAGTGAACTGATCCGAAAGTTCGGCTACTTTCTCCGATAGTGCACTTATTTCCTCAGTGTGTTTTCTGAACCAAGTTTCAGAGTGTCCATTTGTGTTGAAATCGTATCTACTGTGTTCTTTAAGTTTTCTTGAGTTTTTGCAAGTTGCGTAACCGGATCGGTAGATGCAACTGAGTCAATTTTAGCTTGCAAGGTGTCGTGATTTCCATGAACAATAGTTTGCAGTTCTTTTATGGCTGCTTCTTGATTTTGTAATCCATTTTCATGATGCGAAAAAATAGGTTGGAAATGCTCACAACTTTGTGTTCTTACGTCATTACAGACTTTTTGACACTTCGATTCGATGTTATGTAACTCAGTAGTTAAATCTTCACGTGTTTGTTCAAGCGTGGTGTCTAACATTTGAAGATTTTGTTCCATTGTGTCTAACTTTTGAAGCCTTTGTCCCATTTGTTGCATTAACTATAATAACAGTGCACTGGTGTCTGAAACATGTTCCTCAGTGCTTTTCGGCAGTGAATTTGCACCGGTAATATTCGCATTTTGAAAAGCAGAAAATGTGTCTTGATTTATTTGAGAAAACGGTGAGGACGCAAAACCTGAATCTACAGTATTTGCAAGATTGTGTCCTGTCGTTTCTGAATCCTGAGGCGAGCCGTTGCGGACTGATCGATCGATAATGCTTCCCTGTTCACTAATTGTTTCACTGCCTACACCATTATGTGCAGCCCGCTCCATGTCCCTACGCACAATTACCAAATTACTACTTTGAACATTAGTTAATTCATTACATGGTGGCGCTAACACACTGCTTTCGCCTTCACTGTCATTTCTCAGTTTACTTTGGAGCCTAGTATTACGTTTTTCACACGCCATTATTGTCACAATATTTCACATGACAACACAGAAAAACACAATTTGAAGAGCAAAAATAAGAGATCACATTAACATAGCACTGAAAATAATATCTAGTTAATTGCAAGCGCAGCTGCGAAATACTTGGTGCAAATCTACATGCATGCCACAACTGTTTTACTGTACAACAATGAAAGACTGCAACTACAAAGGAGATTTTCTCTACAATTACGCGCTAGCAATAAACAAAATCTACACTAATTACACAAACTACAAGAAAAAATCAGAAGATTCCAATGAGGTATCCTCGGCTAAGGGTCGACGTATGAAACGTCCCCTTAGAACAATTATACAAGACTGTGCTTAAACTGACACACAATTTTTTTAGCGCAACGCAATCTGACTTTGAAAAATCCCTACAAAAGAATGGCCCTGACTAACATTAACCTATACCTTTCACAAATCACTTACCTCACCAAAAAATCTTCGTTTCTCGAACTATTGCAATACAGCGAGCGCCACTACTGCCAGCTAAATAAAAGATTCAAACTACGGAAGGCACTAACTACTGATAGGGATAGTTAGCAAATGAAAGATTTTAATAGAGAACAAACAATGTATTTACCTTAATAGTTATAATATATAGAGCAGTTCATGACATCCATTCGTACAAATGTACTGTTTCTGATGGGCACACCTCCAGATTATCCATTCTTAAAAATCCGCCATCTCACTTCCCCACATCCACCTCTGCTGGCAGCCCGCCTCCATCTGCACAATGCTACGCGCTGTTCGCATCCAGCTGCCCAACACTACAATGGCAGACAACAATGCAAACTAGCCACAGACTGCACACAGCACAGCCAGTGATATTCATACAGAGCGCTACGTGGCGTTACCAATAAGAAAACCTAAACAGCCTACTTACAACTGTAGCGCCTAGAACCGCTCGGCCACTCCGGGAGGCACTGAAACAGGAAAATTCGGTTGTTCCTACATGTGTTTCATGGTCATTCGTGTCCCTTGCCAACTTACTAATGCTTCGAATGCAAAAATTTAACAATTATTTCGCTAATCGATTAGAAAAACCGTTAAAAACCAACTTTACTTTTGCGGTCGCTTTCTGGTCGCTTGGGGCGCTAGTATCACACCAGCTGTCAAGACGGTAAAAATATCCACAGTAATGAATGTCGCAATTGTATTAGACTGTGGTTGTAATGACACCGCGACAAACGGTACGAATAAAAGAAAAACCTTATTCCCTAATACAAATCGCCAAACTACGCTAAGTCTCGATGGATGTCTACATAATCAGTTACTCCATCGAGAAACGACTTCATTTCTTATTACAGTTTGTAGATCTTGATTAATTCCGAGCGAAATGGCAGACTCAGGATTGCTCTATATATTTGTGACAATTCCACGATCTTAAACCTCAATTTCACGTTTACGCATGTACGTTTCAGGTGTTTGGATACTTAAGACGAAACAGTTACGTTGACTATCGAACTTTGAGAAAGCGCAATGTACTTACCATATCCTTTCCTCCCTTAAGACTCGCAACATGCCACGCATTGTGACAAAGCAGAAGAACCCACACGTAGAGTAGGTGGACTTTACATGGCGAGAGCATTACGTTCACGTCTAGAAGATTCCTCCCAGATTTAGACGCAGACTAGGCATGCAAAACATTTGCTGATATCATTAAAACTTTTATTCCTTCCCAACGACAATCGAGACAGACGAATGACAGTGACAAGCTACCAGTGAGATCAATACTACGAAGCTCACTGCAAGCTACAGCGTTATCTTTGGCGAAATGGATTTCGTGTACGCTCTTTTCATCATCTTCAACTTGTTAAAACACGTTTTTTTTTCCTTTCAAAACTGAAATCCCGATTATTTACAGTATATTTATATTTAGAGTACATTTGAAATTTGCATAAAAGTCGATACATTTTTATTGATTTCTTTAATAATTGAACGAATAATCTATGGACAATGAAAGCTCGAACTACTTGTAACTACACTGAAGAGCCAAAGAAACTGGTACAACCGTCTAATATCGTGTAGGGCCCACGCGAGCACGTAGAAGAAGTGCCGCAACATGACGTGGCGTGGACTCGACTAATGTCTGAAGTAGTGCTGGAGGGAACTGACACCATGAATCCTGCAGGGCTGTCCATAAAACCTGAAGAGCACGAGGGGCTGGAGAACTCTTCTGAACAGCACGTTGCAAGGCATCCCAGATATGCGAAATAATGTTGACGTCTGGGGAGTTTGGTGGGCAGCGGTAGTGTGTAAACTCAGAAGAGTGTTCCTGAACCCACTCTGTTTGGGTGTCGCATTGTCCTGTTCTAATTACCGAAGTCCGTCGGAATGCACAATGGACATGAATGGATGCAGGCGATCAGACAGGATGCTTACGTACGTGTCACCTGCCAGAGTCGTATCTAGATCCCATATCACTCCAACTGCACTCGCCCCATACCATTCCAGAGCCTCCACCAGCTTGAGCAGTCCCCTGCTGACATGCAGGGTCCATGGATTCATGAGGTTGTCTCCATACCCACACACGTCCATCCGCTCGACACAATTTGAAACGAGTCTCATCACGACCAGCGACGTGTTTCCAGTCATCAACAGTCCAGTATCGGCTTTGACGGGCCGAGACGAGGAATAAAGCTTCGTGTTGTGCCGTCATCGAGAGTACGCAAGCGGGCCTTCGAAAGTGCATATGGGTGATGTTTCGCTGAATGGTTCACACGCTGAACCTTGTTGATGGCCCAGCACTGAAATCTGCAGCAATTTGCGGAAGGGTTGCACTTTTGTCATGTCGAACGATTCTCTTCAGTCGTCGTAAGTCCCTTTCTCGCAGGATCTTTTTCCGGCCGGAGAGATGTCGGAGATTTGATGTTTTAGCGGATTCCTGGCATTCTTGGTACACTTGTGAAATGGTCGTACGGGAAAATCTCCACTTCATCGCTACCTCGGAGATGCTGTGTCCCATTGCTTGTGCGCCGACTGTAACACCACGTTCAAACTCACTTAAATCTTTCCATTGCCACTGCAGCAGCAGTAACCGATGTAACAACATCACCAGACGCTTGTCTTACATATGCGTTGCCAACCGTATTGCCATATTTTGCCTGTTTACATATCCCTGTATTTGAAGACTCATGCCTATACCAGTTTCTTTAGTGCTTGTAGTGTAGCAACGGCGTTGTGGTCAAGGGCTGGCTGGCACGGTAGCTCAGCGTGTTTGGGGAGAGGGTTAAGTGCCCTCTGTGATAAAACTGAACGGGTGTCGTGGGACATCCGCACCGAAAAAATGCAATGAACAATAACGTAAAACAAACAGTAGCATCACGGTGATGGGCCGCCACGCGGGAGAGTGGTGTTCAAACCCACCTCGCGCCAACTTGTTTTTTCTTTGTTCGCTATATTCAAATTTGTGTCTGTGTCGTGGTGTAACATCCGTTTGCAACAACAGGGTGTAAGAATGGGACCTAAATTGACAGTTGGTTCTGCGCAACTACTCTATTAGAAGCGCGGAAAGGAATTGTCTTTCAAATGGGAACCGCAAACGTTTGAGGACAAGGCGACAAGTCAACCGAATCCTCCATCAGAAAACACGTCTGATGTGTCATACACGGCATTAGTGACAATCAGTGTGTCATGTGGTAAGAACCTCTTACCGACGCATCTAATTTGTACACCTCATGAGTGAGTGAGATATACCTCCTTGCCCGGTATAGGTGTTCGTATGAATGTCATCAGTTCCAAGGAAATGCTGAAAATACAGGGTGTTACAAAAAGGTACGGCCAAACTTTCAGGAAACATTCCTCACACACAAAGAAAGGAAATATGTTATGTGGACATGTGTCCGGAAACGCTTACTTTCCGTGTTAGAGCTCATTTTATTACTTCTCTTCAAATCACATTAATCATGGAATGGAAACACACAGCAACAGAACGTACCAGCGTGACTTCAAACACTTTGTTCCAGGAAATGTTCAAAATGTCCTCCGTTAGCGAGGATACGTGCATCCACCCTCCGTCGCATGGAATCCCTGATGCGCTGATGCGGCCCTGGAGAATGGCGTATTGTATCACAGCCGTACACAATACGAGCACGAAGAATCTCTACATTTGATACCGGGGTTGCGTAGACGAGAGCTTTCAAATGCCCCCATAAATGAACGTCGAGAGGGTTGAGGTCAGGAGAGCGTGGAGGCCACGGAATTGGTCCGCCTCTACCAATCCATTGGTCACTGAATCTGTTGTTGAGAAGCGTACGAACACTTCGAGTGAAATGTGCAGGAGCTCCATCGTGCATGAACCACATGTTGTGTCGTACTTGTAAAGGCACATGTTCTAGCAGCACAGGTAGAGTATCCCGTATGAAATCGTGATAACGTGCTCCATTGAGCGTAGGTGGAAGAACGTGAGGCCCAATTGAGACATCACTAACAATGCCTGCCCAAACGTTCACAGAAAACCTGTGTTGATGACGCGATTGCACAATTGCGTGCGGATTCTCGTCAGCCCACACATGTCGATTGTGAAAATTTACAATTTGATCACGTTGGAATGAAGCCTCATCCGTAAAGAGAACATTTGCACTGAAATGAGGATTGACACATTGTCGGACGAACCATTCGCAGAAGTGTACCCGTGGAGGCCAATCAGCTTCTGATAGTGCCTGCACACACTATACATGGTACGGAAACAACTGGTTCTCGCGTATCACTCTCCATACAGTGACGTGGTCAAAGTTACCTTTTACAGCAGCAACTTCTCTGACGCTGACATTAGGGTTATCGCCAGCTGCACGAAGAATTGCCTCGTCCGTTTCAGGTGTCCTCGTCGTTCTAGGTCTTCCCCAGTCCAGAGTCATAGGCTGGAATGTTCCGTGCTCCCTAAGACGCCGATCAATTGCTTCGAACGTCTTCCTGCCGGGACACCTTTGTTCTGGAAATCTGTCTCGATACAAATGTACCACGCCACAGCTATTGCCCCGTGCTAATCCATACATCAAATGGGTATCTGCCAACTCCGCATTGGTAAACATTGCACTGACTGCAAAACCACGTTCGTGATGAACACTAACCTGTTGATGCTACGTACTGGTGAGCTTGATGTTAGTACTGTAGAGAAATGAGTCGCATATCAACACAAGCACCGAAGTCAACATTACCTTCCTTCAATTGGGCCAACTGGCGATGAATCGAGGAAGTACAGTACATACTGACGAAACTAAAATGAGCACTAACATGGAAATTAAGCGTTTCCGGACACATGTCCACATAACATCTTTTCTTTATTCGTGTGTGAGGAATGTTTCCTGAAAGTTTGGCCGTACCTTTTTGTAACACCCTGTATAACAATTTGTCACATAAGCTGCAACAAATGAACGCAACAGTTTCACAGTCACTCAGTTTCTCTGTGCTCTGTCAAAACATACGTTTTAACGTCTTTTTAAGTTGCGTTCCATGTAGGAGGTCTTCACTCATTTGTCGTACGTAACATAATTCACGCCCGTTTATTAGTTGTTTTCATTTCTGTGAGACGTGTGTGTGGTATCTCAACTGCTCCCACTATTCATCATGTTTACTTGCGACGGTAACGTATTCTTACCACATGACTCATATTCTGTAATCAACGTATAGTATGACAACTGCTTAGCCAACAGAAAGAGAAGAAACATTGATGGGACGGACAGTTCGTAATGTTGTGAAAAAAAGAAACAAAAGTAAATGGCACGAGAGAGTTTTGAACATGCCCTTTTTACCTGATAGTCCAACACCATGACCACTTAACCACAACACCGTGGCTATTCAGGTCAATCACTTGTCCGTTCACTATTCGTATTTTTTCTTTTTCCACAGTTCAGAACACTCTCTTCCTGTTTCCATGCTTGATCTGTGTTCATTTTTAGACAGGCTATCCACAGAGCCACCAAATCTGATGGGGCTGCCATTGGGAGTTTCTGTTGTAGGCACCCTCGGCGGTATGAAGCGCTACATTGCTGGGCATTTTATTTACGATTCTCCTGTAACTAGAAAGTGCTAGTAAACTCCTGAAGACCTGACCTTCTGCAGAGATACGTCCTATATCTACCCAACAAAGCAGAGTTTTATTCGCTACGTTTTCAGCCACATCAGAAAATGTGGAACGTAGGAGACCTATATGGAATGTATTACCTACATTATTTAATGTAACAAATGAGCCCCCACAGCTGTAGCTTAAGGGAAAACGTCAGAAGTAATAAAACTGTTTCTCGACACGGAAATATTCATTTAAAAAATGATTAGCTAAACCTGGGCCGCGTACGGCTAGAATCTTCAACACGTGCAGTTTTGAAGCAAAAGTAATTACATTTACAAGAATAATTGTGTATTAGGAAGTCGAGTGATGTGTTAGAAAGGGGCAAATCACGAGACACCATAAATTTTTTTTAAGTGGTTCGGAAAGTGCCCACGGCAATAATAACAGAAATATGTGCTACTCGTGCATGTCACATGCGTTTACATTCTCTTTCTTTCAGCGCAGTACGCTGCAAATACACGTATTCCAAAGAATTTCTTAACGAATTAGTTATAGCTTACATCATTGAACCAGTGTGGTTGGGCTGTTTTCACATGTATTTGATGATACTTCACGTCTCTTGATAACTTTCTAATACATGGAACGCAAAAATGTAACAGCTGTTTCCTGAATTAAGTAGAAAATAACTAAAAACAAAACACTATCCTTAAGACGCATGTGACTGTTTTCTCACCCCTCGGGGCGCTAGTATCGCTCTAGCTGTCGAACGGTAAGGGGGGGCGGCCATAAAATCTTGAGCTGTTCCTAAAATATCGATATCCTTTCCAAAATATATATCGATTTTCAACGACGTAAAATTCAAAGCCCACATATTTATATCGAAACGCCTATATCGAGTGCCGATATTTTTATTTTATATTCTTTTCTCCTATTGAATTTCTATTATTTATTTTATGTTATTTTATTTGTTATTATTTGTATGTCTATTATATTCTTTTTCGCAATTTTCGGTAAATATTTGAAGCTTTTTTTAAAAATAATAGTAGAACATAATTTTACTTTCTCTGTCTGAATGAGTCATTTTTGTCTCAGTGAATCAAATTTTTGTCGAAGTAATTAAACTTACGATCACCAGAATAATTATGACATCTTATCTACTAAATTTTAGTGTAGATATGACCGCCACAGTAACTCTGTTAGTGTAATTTACACGCTATGGTTTCTGTTTCTGTCGCCACGTTTTTCTTCGCACGTAGTAAAAGTTTGCGTACGATCTCCAGCAGAACAGAAGGAAGCCACAGTGTATTGTAACTAGCTTAACATCCATTTTGCACCTTAGCATACGGCAACGACACAGTTTCCTTGTAAATGATAAAGAGCGGCACCACTTCTTCGTAAATGACACACCACTACACTTTCGGGAAAGAAGTAGACGCTCTTGCGCTGACGCTGGTTTGCAGCAGCGACCTAGAGGCAATGACCTCACAGTTGCCCCGTGAGGCCTGGATTTCAGAGGGTGTGGGTTGAGACCCCTGTTATCTTCTGCAAGCCCGGCTGTTCGGAATCTAGCTGCTCGGTAGCGTAAAACTTTGTATCACATTAGGTCAAAATCATTGTTTACAAGAAAAGTGCCTACTATTCGATTACGCAGACCACCATTCAAATACATTGTAAGGCACAGACTCTTACGTGGTCTGTACCTGCCAAATATATCACTTGTTTATGCATGCACCGTCGCTCAACCCGATTTTTTTTCTTTATTGTTATTTGGATACCTGTACAAAGCAGGCAGGCTGGCAGCGGCACACTACGCCGCTCTTCAGCCATAGTGTTCACAAAAGCATAAGAAAGAAAAATGATAATGAACATAGTGACGGACAAAAGAGAGAGGTCACAGAGACAAAAAAAAAAAAACATGGAGTCGTTCACACGTGACGATAACAACACTGAAAACACGTTGACACGGCGCACAGAACACTGATGAATCCGACGGCACAAGTGAACATAGCAGCGGGACGGCACACACCAAAAACAATAAACGTCGTCACACACACGGGACACAGAAAGCGATGATCTCCGGCACGCGTAAGTTCACTATGCGTGTGCGAGTCCGGGGACCTGCCAAGAGAGGAGGAGAAGGAAGGGGAGTGGGAGAGCGAGAGGGGAGAGCAGGGATGCCACGGGCAGGGGAGAGAGGGGGGAGGGAGGAAGGGGTAGGGGAAGCCCGCGGGAAGAGGGTTGGAGGGAGGGGATGGGGGAAAAGGAAAGAGAAGGGAAGAGAGGAGAAGGGAGGGAGGGAGGGTGCCTAAGGGAAAGGACACCGGAAGTGGGGGGTGGGGCAGGATCAAAGTTGATAGGAGGGGTCCATGGAGGGGACGAGGACATCATCAGGGAGGGGGAGCTGGCGGAAGCAACCTTGGGAGAGGGTAAGGAGGGTGGAGAGATGGAGACCGGGTGGGACATGGGAATACAGGTGTGACAGTGGGCGGGGGTGAGAGAGAATCGGGGAGATGAGCAGGTGAGGAGGATCGAGTTTACGGGAGGTGTACAGGATCCGTATCCTTTCCAGGAAAAGGAGGAGGTGGGGGAAGGGGATGAGATCGTACCGGATCCGCATAGGGGAGCGGAGACGGATGCGATAGGCGAGGCGGAGAGCATGGCGTTCAAGGATTTGGAGGGATTTATAAAAGGTAGGGGGGGCGGAGATCCAAGCCGGATGGGCATAACAAAGGATAGGGCGGATGAGGGATTTATAGGTGTGGAGGATGGTGGAGGGGTCCAGACCCCACGTATGGCTGGAGAGGAGCTTGAGGAGACTGAGTCGGGAGCGTGCCTTGGCTTGGATTGTCCGGAGGTGGGGAGTCCAGGAGAGGAGACAGTCGAGGGTGACGCCAAGGTACTTAAGGTGAGATAGAAATCAAGGAGGCGGAAGGAAGGGGTGGTTTTGCCTACAATGATCGCCTGGGTTTTGGAGGGATTGACCTTGAGCAACCACTGGTTGCACCAAGCGGTGAACCGGTCAAGATGGGATTGGAGAAGGTGTTGGGAGCGCTGCATGGTGGGGGCAAGGGCAAGGAAGGCGGTGTCATCGGCAAACTGGAGAAGGTGGAGGGGTGGTGACGGTTGCGGCATGTCCACCGTGTACAAAATGTACAGAAGGGGGGAGAGGACGGAGCCTTGGGGCACACCGGCAGAGGGGAAAAAGGTGTAGGAATCTGTGTTATGGACAGTGACATAGGAAGGACGGCGGGAGAAAAAGGAGCCTATCAGACGGACGTAGTTAATGGGAAGGGCGAAGGTTTGGAGCTTGAAGAGGAGGCCGGAATGCCATATGCGGTCATAGGCACGTTCGAGGTCCAGGGAGAGGAAGATTGCGGAGCGACGGGAATTAAGCTGTTCGGAAAGGAGATGAGTGAGGTGAAGGAGAAGGTCGTCGGAAGAGAAGGACGGCCGAAAGCCACACTGGGTAACGGGAAGGAGGCGGTGCTGGCGAAGATGCTGGTGGATGCGTCGGGTCAGGATAGATTCCAGGACCTTGCTGAAGACTGAGGTAAGGCTGATGGGACGGTAGGAGGAGACGGCGGACGGCGGTTTGCCAGGTTTAAGGAACAGGAGGATACGGGAGGTTTTCCACAAGTCGGGGTAGTAACTGGTGGACAGGACTACATTGTAGAGCCTGGCCAAGGTGGAGAGGAAAGAGGCAGGAGCTTCACGAAGGTGACGGTAGGTGGCACAATCGTGACCAGGAGCGGTGTTGCGTTTTGTGCGGAGTGTGTCAATGAGATCCTGTGTAGTGATAGGGGCATTGAGTTCCGTGTGTGTAATGTTGTCCAAGTACTGGAAACCAGGAGCGAGGGGAGGGACAGAGGTGTCAGTTCGATCGCGGATATCCGGGAGGATGGAGTAATCGAACTGGGGATCATCAGGGATGGAAAACACATCGGACAGGTAGGAGGCAAAGTGATTGGCCTTACTAAGGGCGTCAGGGAAGGGGTGATCATCGTGGAGAAGAGGATAGTAGGGGGAGGGTTTAGTTCCGGTAAGGCGACGGAAAGCGGTCCAGAACTTGGACGAGTTTATAGGGAGGGTAGCAGTTAAACGGGTGCATGTCTGTCGCCAGTCCCGGCGTTTCTTAGCCGCGAGCAAATTACGAATGTGTCGTTGGAGTTGCCGGTGGTGTCGTAGTGTGTCCGGGTCACGCGTGTGGAGGAAGGCATGGTAGAGACGGCGGGATTCACGGAGGAGGAGGACGGCCTGTGGGGGTAAGGTAGGACGGTGGGTGTGGATGGCGACAGTAGGGACGTGGGCCTCCATGGCCTCAGACAAGGTCTTTTGGAGAAAGGAGGCAGCATGGGTGACATCATCGGGGCGGTGGTAGGCGAAAGGGTGGCTATCGACCTGGGTGGAGAGGGTATCCTGGTAGGCATTCCTGTCGGCACGGGAATAGTCATGGACGTACTTAGGGGGAGGTTCATTACGAGGGTCGGGTCGGGGGCGACGTCCGTCTGAAATGGTGAGGAGGACAGGGAGATGGTCACTACCAATAGGCTCCAGGACATCCACCGTTATGCGACCAAGGAGGGTGGGGGAGGAGAGAATAACATCGGGAGTTGAGTTGGATTCGGGACAGGTGTGCTGGGGGATGGGGATGAGGTTGCCTTGAATGGTGGAGAGGAACCGATGCCACCGCCGTAACTGGGCAGCGGAATGACTATGGATGTTGAGGTCGGCAGCGATCACGTAGGAGGAGAAGGTACGGTCGACGTGGGAGAGGAAGTCGATGGGAAGAGGAGCGTTGGGGCGAACATAGATGGTGGCGCAGGTAACGGTAAGGCCGGGGAAGAAGACACTAAGGATCAGGTGTTCGGTGGGGTCGGGAAGGAGAGGTTGGAGCCGATCGGGGATCTGGCGGTGGTGCCCAATGGCAACTCCGCCACGCGCAATCGGGAGGGGATTATCGGAGCGGTGGAGGAGGTAGGGCGATGTGTGGACTGTGTGGTGGGGTTGCAGGAAGGTTTCATTGAGGAGGAAGGTGTCCACGCGGTGGGTGGCAAGGGTGTGCAGGAAGAGGTTTTTGTTGGCGGGAAGGGAGCGTATGATGTTGAAAAGGATACGGTGCTGTCGCGCCATGATACGGATTTAAATGAGGGTGTCAAGATGGGAGAAGGTGAAATGGGCCTGGTTGTTGGAGTAGGTGGCGTACATTTTGAGCTGGAAAACGGAACGGTCGGCGAGGGAGATCTGTTGGAGGGTGTGCGGGCGCTGAAAAGGATGGACATTCTGAAGGACGATGGTGAGGAATCTGATGATGTCCTCAGCGGTAGGGGGTGGGTGAAAGGACTTGCCGGGAGGGGTGGGGGCGTCCAGAGGGCGGACGGGAACGGTGAGTTCGGGAGTGGTAGGAGGGGGTCAGGCCTTACACATCTGGGAGTATGTGGGATGAGGGAAGTTACAGGTATTACAGGAGGGGGGGGATTGGAGATTGGGGCACTGCCGTAAAAAGTGGGCTTGCCGACAGTGCGGGCAGGTGGGGGCCTCGTGGCACTCAGATGTTGGGTGCACATTATACCGCAAGCACCTTTGGCAGCGGAGGGATTGAGGAGGGGAACGGGAGGGGTCGACTTTGTAACGTTGGTTAAAAAGGCGGGCACCTTCCTTCAGGAGACAGTCTATGGAGGGGGCATGCTCAGAAAAAACCCGCATAAGGCGGGTGGGGCCGGCAGCGTTGTGGATGCGACGAACCGCACGCACCTCCAGATGGGGATGGGCCTGAAGCTCTGCCAACACCTCCTCCTCCGTGATCGCCGGACTGAGCCAAGTGATCATGGTGGTGAGAGTCGACGGGCGACGCGGGAGTTGGGGTTGGCGGGAGAGAGGTGGGGAAGGAGCAGGGGTGAGGGAGGCATATGGGCCAAAGCGGGTGACAGGGATGCGGGAAAGGAGGTCTGTGTGGAGTGTAGGGCTGGGGGAGGAGATTAGCACCGAATCACGGCGAGGAGTGAGGAGATGGGGGCACCAGGACAATGCTGGCGAAGGAAGAGGGTGAGGTTCCGGGCTTCAAGGAGAGAGGGATCAGGACGGGAGAGGAGGTAGCGGTAGGAGAAGGGGGTAGAGGAGGAGGATGTGGGGGCAGGGACGGGCGGGGAGACATCCATGGCATCATGGGTGGGGGAAGGAGGACGAGGCGGAGCCTTTTTGGAAGCAGAGGAGGCAGGGGTGCCACTGGGGCGAATGACGGCGGTGGAGGAGGTGTGGGGGATGGGAACAACTGGAATGTGGTGGGGAGGGGCAGGTCCGGGGGCCGGAGTCGGCGCCAGAGATGGTGACGGTGACGGTGAAGGCGAAGGCGACGGTGACAACGGCGGTGGCGGTGGTGGCGGTGATGGCGAAGGCGACGGGGAGTGCTGAGCATGGACCACCCGAGCCAGAGCTGCAGTGACAGGCTGGGGGAGTGGGGAGAAAGGATCAGATCGAGAGGAAGAAGCAGGAGAGGGGGCGACAAAGAGTGAGGGCGAAGAGAGAGTGAGAAGGGGAGGGATGGAAGGAGGGGGATGGGACTGGGCACACCATGTGATAGTGGTGGAGGCGGCGGAAGGGGAAGTATAAACTATGGTGGTGGTGGTAGCAGTGGCAGTGGTGGTGGGGGCGGACATGACGGCAGGGAGAAACAATAACAAACAGAACGAACAGGAAAGGACAGATACTGGGGACAGACAAAGACGAAGACGGCCCATCGGCTGGCGACGGATGAAGACGAAGACGGCCCATCGGCTGGCGACGGCGACGAACAGACGGACGGTGGCGAACAGACGGACGGACGGACGGACGGACGGACAGCAGGCGGCGGCGGCGAACAGACAGACGGACGGACGGACAGCAGGTAGCAGCGGCGGCGGACAGCGGACAGCGAGCAGGCAGGCAGGCGGAGGGACGGACGAACAGCTACAGCAGTAAGCGGCGGGCGGGCGGGCGGGCGGGCGGGCGGGCGGGCGGACAGACGGACAGAACCATCGAAGACGGCAACCTAACGTCGTCGACTGAGGGGATCCAACCCTCTGATGCTCAACACGTTTTTTTTTTTTTTTTTTTACTTTATTGTCATTTTAATGCCTATACAATAAGCAGGCTGGCAGCAGCACACTACGCTGCTCTTCAGCCAAATGCGACAGAAGCACAAGAAACAGGAGAAAAACAGAAAAGTCACAAAAAGGTGGGCGATAAAATAGGAGACACAAAGAGACAAACACGGAGCCGTTCACACTTGACGATAAACCACACTTCAAACTGTGGAGACGACGCACAGACACTGAAGAAGACGATGGCACTGGTGAACAAACGAAGCGTGACGGGAAACACTGAACACGAAACACGACGGCACACACAAGACACTGATGGCGGCGATCTCCGGCGCGCGAAAGTCCACGTAGCGTGTGCGAGTCCGGGGACCTGCCAAGAGTGGAACAGGGGGGAGGTGGGGGGAGAGGGGAGAATAGGATGCCAACGGCGGGGGAGACGGGGGCAAGAGGGAGAGGTACAGGGGAGGGGAGGCCCGGGGGAGAAGGGGAGAGAAAAGGAGAAGGGAGGAAAAAGGAAGAGAAGGGAGGGAGGGTGCCCGGAGGAGCAAGCACGGGAGGAGGGCGGGAGGATCAAAGTTGGTAGGAGGGGTAGATGGAGGGGAGGAGGGCATCATCAGGGAGGGGGAGCTGGCGGAAGCCACCTTGGGAGAGGGTAAGGAGGGTGGAGAGATGGAGACCGGGTGGGACATGAGAGTACAGGCGCGGCAGCGGGCGGGGGTGGGAGAGGATCGGGGAGACGAGCGGGTGGGGAGGATCGAGTTTACGGGAGGTGTAGAGGATTCGTATCCTTTCGAGGAAGAGGAGGAGGTGAGGGAAGGGGATAAGATCATACAGGATCCGCGTGGGGGAGGGGAGACGGATGCGATAGGCAAGGCGGAGAGCATGGCGTTCAAGGATTTGGAGGGATTTATAAAAGGAAGGGGGGGCGGAGATCCAGGCTGGATGGGCGTAACAGAGGATAGGGCGGATGAGGGACTTATAGGTGTGGAGGATGGTGGAGGGGTCCAGACCCCACGTTCGGCCGGAAAGGAGCTTGAGGAGACGGAGTCGGGAACGTGCCTTGGCTTGGATTGTCCGGAGATGGGGAGTCCAGGAGAGTCGACGGTCGAGGGTGACGCCAAGGTACTGAAGGGTGGGAGTGAGGGCGATAGGACGGCCATAGACGGTGAGATAAAAATCAAGGAGGCGGAAGGAAGGGGTGGTTTTGCCGACAATGATCGCCTGGGTTTTGGAGGGATTGACCTTAAGCAACCACTGGTTGCACCAAGCAGTGAAGCGGTCAAGATGGGATTGGAGAAGGCGTTGGGAGCGTTGTAGGGTGGGGGCAAGAGCAAGGAAGGCAGTGTCATCGGCAAACTGGAGAAGGTGGACGGGGGGTGACGGCGGCGGCATGTCCGCCGTGTACAAAAGGTACAGAAGGGGGGAGAGGACGGAGCCTTGGGGCACACCGGCGGAGGGAAAAAAAGTGTAGGAATCTGTGTTATGGATGGTGACATAGGAAGGACGGCGGGAGAGAAAGGAACCGATCAGACGGACGTAGTTAATGGGAAGGGCAAAGGTTTGGAGCTTGAAGAGGAGACCGGAATGCCAGACGCGGTCATAAGCGCGTTCGAGGTCAAGGGAGAGGAAGATGGCGGAGCGACGGGAATTAAGCTGTTCGGAAAGGAGATGAGTGAGGTGAAGGAGAAGATCGTCGGAAGAGAAGGATGGCCGAAAGCCACACTGGGTGACGGGAAGGAGGCGGTGCTGGCGGAGATGCTGGTGGATGCGGCGGATGAGGATAGATTCCAGGACCTTGCTGAAGACCGAGGTAAGGCTGATAGGACGGTAAGAGGAGACGGCGGACGGCGGTTTGCTAGGTTTAAGGAACATGAGGATGCGGGAGGTTTTCCACAGGTCGGGGTAGTAACCGGTGGACAGGACTACATTGTAGAGCCTGGCCAGGGTGGAGAGGAAAGAGACAGGAGCTTCACGAAGGTGACGGTAGGTGGCACGATCGTGACCAGGAGCGGTGTTGCGTTTTGTGCGGAGTGTATCAATGAGATCCTGTGTAGTGATAGGGGTATTGAGTTCCGTGTGTGTAATGTTGTCCAAGTACTGGAAACCAGGAGCGAGGGGAGGGACAGAGGTGTCAGTTCGATCGCGGATATCCGGGAAGAGGGAGTAATCGAACTGAGGATCATCGGGGATGGAGAAAACATCGGAGAGGTAGGAGGCAAAGTGATTGGCCTTACTAAGGGCGTCAGGGAAGGGGTGATCATCGTGGAGAAGAGGATAGTAGGGGGAGGGTTTAGTTCCGGTGAGGCGACGGAAGGCCGACCAGAACTTGGACGAGTTGATTGGTAGGGTTTCATTTAAACGGGTGCATGTCTGTCGCCAGTCCCGGCGTTTCTTAGCCGCGAGCAAATTACGAACGTGTCGCTGGAGTTGCCGGTGGCGTCGTAGTGTGTCCGGGTCACGCGTGCGGAGGAAGGCACGGTAGAGACGACGGGATTCACGGAGGAGGAGAACGGCCTGCGGGGGTAAGGTAGGACGGTGGGGGTGGATGGCGACAGTAGGAACGTGGGCCTCCACGGCCTCAGACAAGGTCTGCTGGAGAAAGGAGGCGGCATGGGTGACATCGTCAGGGTGGTGGTAGGTGAGAGGGTGGCTATCGACCTGGGTGGAGAGGGTATCCCGGTAGGCATTCCAGTCGGCTCGGGAATAATCGTGGACATACTTAGGGGGAGGATCAGTACGAGGGTCGGGGCGAGGGCGACGACCGTCCGATACGGTGAGGAGGACAGGGAGATGGTCGCTACCAATAGGTTCCAGGACATCCACCGTTATGCGGCCAAGGAGGTTGGGGGAGGAGAGGATAACATCAGGAGTGGAGTTGGATTCGGGACGGGTGTGCTGGGGGATGGGAATGAGGTCGCCTTGAAGGGAGGAGAGGAACCGATGCCACCGCCGTAACTGGGCGGCGGAACGACTATGGATGTTGAGGTCGGCGGCGATCACGTAGGAGGAGAAGGTACGGTCAATGTGGGAGAGGAAGTCGAAGGGAAGAGGGGCGTTAGGGCGGACATAGATGGTGGCGCAGGTAATGGTAAGGCCAGGGAAGAAGAGACTAAGGATCAGGTGTTCGGTGGGGTCGGGAAGGAGAGGTTGGAGCCGAACGGGGATCTGGCGGTGGTGGCCAATGGCAACTCCGCCACGCGCAACTGGGAGGGGATTATCGGAGCGGTGGAGGAGATAGGGGGAGGTGTGGATGGAGTGGTGGGGTTGGAGGAAGGTTTCATTGAGGAGGAAGGCATCCACACGGTGGGTAGCAAGGGTGTGCAGGAAAAGGTTCTTGTTGGTGGGAAGGGAGCGGATATTGTTGAAAAGGATACGATGCTGTCGTGCCATGATAAGGATTTAGACGAGGGTGTCAAGGCGGGAGAAGGTGAAATGGGCCTGGTTATTGGAATAGGTGGCGTACATTTTAAGGTGGAATATGGAACGGGCGGCGAGGGAGATCTGTTGGAGGGTGTGGGGGCGCTGAAAGGGATGGACGTTTTTGAGGACAATGGTGAGGAACCTGATGATGTCCTCAGCAGTGGGAGGGGGACGAAGGGAATTGCCAGGAGGGGTGGGGGCGTCCAGGGGACGGATAGGTATTGTGAGTTCAGGGGTGGTGGGAGGGGGCCGGGCTTTACACTTTTGGGAGTAGGTAGGGTGGGGGAGGCTGCAGGTATTACAGGAGGGAGGGGATTGGAGGTTGGGGCACTGCCGGAGGAAGTGCGCTTGGCGACAATGCGGGCATGTGGGGGCCTCGCGGCACTCGGCTGTTGTGTGTGCATTGTAGCGCAGACATCTCTGGCAGCGCAGGGATTGAGGGGGGGAACGGGAGGGGTCGACTTTGTACCGCTGATTGAAGAGGAGGGCACCCTCCTTCAGGAGACGGTCAATGGAGGGGGCGTCCTCAGAGAACACCCGCATAAGGCGGGTGGGGCCGGTCGCGTTAAAAATGCGGCGGACTGCCCGCACCTCCAGGGTGGGATGGGCCTTCAGCTCCGCCAACACCTCCTCCTCCGTGATCGACGGACTAAGCCGAGTGATCACGGCGGTGAGGGTCGGCGGGCGACGCGGGGGTTGGGGTTGGCGGGTAGGAGATGGGGAGGGAGCAGGGGTGAGGGAGGCGTTAGGGCCAAAACGGGTGATGGGGAGGCGGGAGAGGATGTCAGTATGGAGGGTTGGGCTGGGGGAGGAGATGAGAACGGAATCCCGTCTGGGAGTAAGGAGAGAGATGGGGGCGCCAGGGAAATGTTGGCGGAGGAGGAGGGAGAGATTCCGGGCCTCGAGGAATGAAGGATCGGGACGGGACAGGAGATATTTGTAGAGACCGGGTGGGGAGGAGGAGGAGGAGGAGGAGGGAGCGGGGCCTGGTGGGGAGACGTCCATGGCATTTTGGGGTGGGGATGGGGGGCGGGGTGGAGCCTTTTTAGGAGCAGAGGGAGTGGGGGCGGCACTAGGGCGTTTGACAGCGGCAGATGGGCGGGTGGTGATAAGAGGGACGGGAACAATGGGGAGGTGGTGGGAAGGGGCAGGTCCCGGCACGGATGCAGCAGTCGGCGCCGGAGATAATGACTGTGACGGTGCAGGCGAAGGTGGCAGTGACGGCGACGGTGAAGTCGATGAAGATGGCGGTGGTGGTGGTAGTGGCGGCGGTGACGGCGATGGCGACGGGGAGAGCTGGGCGTGGGCAGTGGCCCGACGGGCCACCACCCGAGCCGGAGCGGCAGTGACAGGCTGGGGGAGTGGGGGGAAGGGATCAGAACGAGAGGAAGAGGCGGGAGAGGGGGCGACAAAAAGCGAGGGCGAAGGGATAGAGAGGAGGGGAGGGATGGAAGGAGGGGGGTGGGACTGGGCACACCAAGTGATAGTGGTGGAGGCGGCGGAAGGGGACGTATACACGATGGCGGTGGTGGTGGTTGTGACGGTGGTGGTGGGGGCAGACATGACGACAAGGAGAAGAAAGAAAAAACACAGCACTAAAAGGACAGGACACACACTGGGGGACGACGGACGGCGACGGCGACGGCGACGGCGACGGCGACGGCGACGGCGAACGGCGACGGCGAGAGGCAGGAACGCTGCTGCCGCGGACGGGGCCGGGGCGGCTGCGGCTGCTGCTGCTGCTGCTGCTGCTGCTGCTGCTGGCGGCGGGACTGCTGCTGGCTGGACTGCTGCTGGCACCGGAGGGCTGCTGGCTGGCCGGCTGGCTGGCTGGCTGGCTGGCTGGCTGGCTGGCTGGCTGGCTGGCGGCGGGACCACTGCTGCAGGCCGGGACCGGGAACTGCTGCTGCTGCTGCTGCTGCGGGGCTGGGCTGGGCTGGGCTGGGCTGGGCTGGGCTGGGCTGGCTGGCTGGCTGGCTGGCTGGCACCTGTAACCCCTAACACTTCGATTAGCGCGAAAATTGCACTATCGAAGGGCGGTAACCTTTCGGTGTACCGCCGGAGATGTGCTCAACACGAAGTTACTGAACATGATATAGCATTTGCCACAAACCGTGAGAACGAGTATTAAACAATCTTCGAAGAAATATTGTAAATCTTCATTCATTTACATCAACGTCATTACAGAACAAAGTACATGCAGTTGTTGAGATTAGCGTTACTTCAGATACTATCCGACAAGACGTCAAAATTGGAAATAAATGCGATTCCCAGCTGTCTGTTGCTACTGGTTGGGGACGGCGGGCCGCACAGCTGTTGCGGGGCGTCGCCAAGAGATGGCAGAGCAGTAGCCAGTCCTTTGCTCACAGCAGTACGTGTAGTAGTACTAGTACTAACACCTGTATGCAATACTTGGTTGGCCAATAAGAGACAGGCCGACGACAAATAAACAGCTCTTCTGTCAAAGTTCAAGCTAATTAAAACGTATTTTGAATTACATAAAAACAGATGGCTATGAAAGATGATTGTTCTTTTAATGCGTACCCTACCCCGAAACAACGTCCGTATCATCCCTGGCTCTATGGGGAACAAATACGTTTTGACGATCCTCACATTGAATTCTGACTGTCTTTCTCGCATTCTCCAAATGTTTCTGGAATTCAGTTTAGACACTTCTCATAACACAAGGCTTATTTCTGACATTATCACATTTCCAGCGCATTTGACATTTCTCAATCCTTTCACTAAATTTGTAGAAGCTGTCTGTTCATCTAAAAAATCTTCCACAGTGGGCCACTAAATACACCCTTCGGAAAACAATGTTTCTTTTTTCCATTTGCAGTCTACCTCCATTGACAAAGAATCTCTCTCCAGTCATTCTTCAGAGAAGAAAAATAAGCCACATCTAAAGACAGCATAAGACTAGTACCGTTCGGTGGAATGCAAATGAAATTTATGTTGTTTTATCCACACAGCCCCGTAATTTTCATTAAGATGTGAGAAGTGGGATTGATAATTACTCTCTGTCGTCCTTTCTCTGAGGTAAACAGGAGGAAGTGAGTCCGAAACCAACTGTCAAACACACTCTGTGCTAGCCACTCACTCTAATGTGTTCATTTGCACTCCAGGAGGTGAACTGTAAATCCAGTCTGTCCATTTTGGCTTACCTTTATCAATACGATAAGGGAGAAGGAATTCTCGTGCTGCCTTCTCAAACAATATGAGAGTGAGGCACGGTTCTGAGGTGTCCTCAGTTTTCTCAGGACGTCGACATGTCCGACGAAACAAGGGCTTTATTTCGCAAGTATGTGATGAAACCGAGTTTCATCAAAACTGAAAACATTTCAAAAGGAACGCCTTCAACCTCAGCTTTGTATTTCTCTAAAAAGACATTGATTCTGATAAGGACTCAGGATCAGCCCCGCACCGCTCTGTGGGACGGTTTAGGAGGGATTTAGAGGCGAGGGCAGTGGGTGCTGTTGGATGGTGACGAGGTGTGCGTTCCACATTAGTAATGCGTCGAGAGTTAGCCCTAAGCATTTCACCGTCAGAAACAGTGCAACACTGTCGGTTGCAGATGGAGAGTCGGAAACCCAGGCGACGGAGGCGCCGACCGCTCAGCCACGCAGCCTGCAGAGCTGTGTCGCCAGTCGCGGTGCTGAGTGGAGTTCCGGCAGTGTTCAGGGTGCGCCGCGGTTCCGCGCTGTGCGAATTACGGCGCCGTCAGAGCTCTGAGAGTCTGGGACCTGACGCAGCGCCACCTTCAAACGAAGCCTCACAGCACACGCCTCAGGCAGCTGTGACGTCACGCGCAGGGGTCATAACAAACCGAACTCTGTGAGTCTTCTGCAAGTACCACATGGTGTGTTGTGCTTCGGATCGAGTGACTGTTTACATTTTAGATTGTGTTAAATAAATTACGGCGTTTATCAGAATGCCACGGAGGTGTTGCTTGCCAAGTTGCAGAGGCAATTACGGCAATGGGCCTAAAGTTTCTGTATTTTATTTTCCATCTATGAGTTTCTAAGATTGAAATGGATCTGGGCTGTTCACAGACAAGACTGGATGCCCAGCAAACATTCAGTTGTAAGTATCGTTGTTTTTCTTAACTACTAAATCGTAACACATAACTTTTATTGCGAAATGTATTACGAATCAAAGAAATACACAGTCCCGCCCATCTTAACGGTCATTTTCATAACATCTTTATCGATCTCCTGTACGCTTCACTTAAGGTATGTGAGCTGCATTTCAACGAAGAAGGTATATTAAGCACTACAAGTATGTACCACCCAAGAACTGGCAAGCTGTTAACAGCACCATTGGATCGTCGATGTTTGAGAAATGGTAAGTTAACCAACGAAATGTTAGGCAGAGGCCTACATTTGTAAATTACAATGTCTTAAGTGGGAAGCTGGTTGTATAGTTGCATCTCATTTGATGTTAAGATTTTCTCTTTGAGATGCTGTACCTTCAAAGTTACCGGGATGCCCTTCATATTTGTCCAATACGCCGACATCAGCCTGAGGGGACACCGAAAGTCGCAGGGAGCGACTAGAAAACAGTGCCCTTCACATCGCCATTCGAGAAAGTGTATAAACGCAGGAGAAGTTGATAGGAGCGGCTTCTTTCTGTAGTTTAGAGCAACTAAAAAGTAAAATAAGTGACTGCGATAAGCATAGTGACTGGATCGCAGATCACAAATTAGACAGTGTGTGCTTATTGTTAATTACCCACAATCCTTACCCTAGAGTCGATTGCTACTCTGTTATAAACAGTGATTTATTTCTCAGAGTTTTTATTACTGGTGTGGAATTGAAATGCCCGATTTAGGTTTTCTTGTGGATGTGATAATCACTCCCAAGAAAGTGATGAACACGTAAGAGTTTGTCACATAAACTGAAAATGAAAAATTAAAATTTTCACTTGTGGGAGTACTTGAACCACAGACCTCTGCGTCCCACAGTTGCTTACGCTAACCACGGGACCACAGCGCTCATGGGGTCGGATGGTCCTTGATGTGAAGTATGATGCACATCAACTACTCAGTTTCTATATTTTGCTTATTATTTCATAGTTCCACACAACTTCTTCCTGTTTTCTCGATCGATCTGTGTTCAGTTTTTCAAGGTCTATCCACTGAGCCATCTTATAACTAAATCTGTAGGGGGTGCGATGGGGAGGTTCCCTTGTTAGTGACAAAAATTCAGTTAACTGATGGACCATGCAATTCTTTGCTTTTCTTTCTCAACTGTCAGTTGTTTACAATTTCCCTTGTTATGACACCCAACCCTCTTTTTAGTTTAACATTCCGTTCACATATTAAAATGTGTCACATACGATTGGATCAGTAAAGAAGATCCAGATCGGACAAAGTACCCACACTTTGAAACTATTTCAGAACGTACACAACTAAGTATGGGCAAAATCTCTGCAATTAAAAAGCTGCATGACGTGGAAAGTCCACAGATAATCAATTTTTGTAAAAAAAAACTGAATTTAAAGTCTCATTATAAAAACTACCTGTCAAATCTGTGCTAAATATTTTCAAGGAGAGAACTGTTCTAGGTTTCCTGTCATTGGGGGAACATCACGTTACTGAAGGTTTTGACAGCAGCAAAATTAATTTGGACATGGTGGAACATTTTATATATTAGCTGAACAGGTAATCTGTTTCAAGAATGCACTGCAGAAGAAACTGTCAGATATTCTGAAAAGTGTTTATCATGGCTGGATATATGGAAACGTTGTTCTGATCGCACATTTGGATTATCCAAAGACACTCATTTGCACATACCTCATGCCACTCACGGTCATCTAGAAATGACCAAGTATTGCACTAAGGACTCGAATTTTGAATATCTTTTGCCACGAAAGTTTCAGACAGATGCTGTAGAAAAAAAATCGTAAAATATCTAACAATGGCAGTATGTCACTATTTGACATCTCTGGGACAGGTAATTGAAATTGAATCCAAGCTAAGAATTCAGGCCCCGCTACCCTTGAAAATTCCATCATCTGTTCTTGGAAGAGTTGGAACAGATTTAGATTCTTTGGAAGCTGACTGTGTAGATGATGTCACTTTACCACCACCACGATCAGACATTGACAATATAACGGATTTCAGTGAGGATCGAAAATCTGACACGTAAGACATGTAAAACATATTTTGAGCAAGATAAAACATTATCAGCAACAGAAAATGATGAAGGCCAATAAGGTTATTAATGTTGTCATTTCTGCTTATTGGGATGTTAAAAATATGGTCTCTGGAGAACATCTACACAGCGTCATTAGATGCTCTTCCCAGAGAAATTTACTTTTAAGATTAGCTGTTGATGCAATTAAAAAAGGAGACATCTTCCTAAGGTAATTTTGTCGTACACAGGTAGATCACACAGATAACAGACTTCTTCGGTATGTAATAAAATGTAGGGTGTAATATGTTTCTCAATAATTATGTTAAAAAAATAACAATAGCCATAATAGTAATAACAGCAGAAAGGGAAAAATTTGAACCGTAAAGCAGTTTGGAATAAATTTCGTGACTGGTTAATAGACATTAACATTTCTCCTTTTCCCCTCATTTATAATTTTTTTTCTTGATCTGTTTAATTGCATTGTTAACACTGAAACTGCATAATACTAAGCCTACATTTTACTTAAAAAGATTTCATTTAATTAATGGCATTATTCTGGTACATATTTGACAGTTCCGACGACACAGACAGATGGAGGTGCCAATGTATGAAAACACTCTGTTTGATTTGTTGGTTAAAACTTGGTAAGATGACGATTTACTATTAAACAGATCCCGGCGACAGTATCGATAAGATCTTTATGTCTCACTGAATTACATTTTTGTCCAAGTGATTAAGCTTACGATCACCAAAATAAGTCTACACGCAAGTCGCCGAAGTGGTGTCAACTCGAAAGACTTGCCCCCAGCGAACAGTCTAACCGACGGGAGGCCCTAGTCATACGACATTTTGTTACCAGAATAATTACTTCATCTCGTCTGATAAATTTTACTAAAACTATCTCTCTCACGTGGTGTAAATTACAGGCTGTGTTGTATGTTGGTTTCACTCGTAATTTTGCGTATGATCTGAAACACAATAGAAGGAAATCAAAGAGTATTGTAACCAGCGTAATATGCATTTTGCACTACAGCATACAGGAACCACATAGTTTCTTTATGAATGATAAAGGCCGGCACTATTTCTCTGTAAATGGCATACAGATTGATAGTCGAGATGTAAGTCTCGTGATTTTGTTAGGCTTTCACTCTTGCAGTATGATGGAGGTTTGCAGATACAGCCTAGCGGCGATGACGTCACAGTTGCGCCATGAGGCCTGTAAATCAGAAGCTATGGGTTCAACCCCCTACAGCCTTCTGTGCGCCTGACTCGACAGTTGAATGTGACGTCGAACTGCCTGGTTATGTCGTTCCATCCTTGTCCTCAGTCGAAAATTTTTTTAATGGGCGGAAGTTCTCTATTCATCGAAATATGTTCCAGTATCGAACATCTTCTCCTCCAGCTATATTCAAACAACAGGAAAAGTTGAAACACGTTTTATTAAGTCACAGTTCACAAGGGAAGTGACACCAATTTTGAATATTATTGTTTTATAGCACCTTTATTATTTCTTGCAGAGCAAATTTATTTTGCTTGTTCGAAAGGCATCAGTTCTACAGCATCTGGGTTTTGAAATGAATTACCTAATGGCTTTCGCTGGTTCCAAAATATGACGTGAATCACTAATGCATAGTTCCAACCCACACGTCCCAACATTCAATAAAAGTTATGGGAAAAGGATCACATTTCGAATCTGCGCCAGCCAAAAATTATAACTGATACCAATATAGTACAACAGTTCATTGAAAGTGCTGTAAAATAAATAACATATGACAAAAAATATAGGAACGACTATTAAATATTTTTAGAATAAGTTACCGCAAATCTATGTTCTCTTATACCAAAGTCTTTAAAGAACAAGAGATATGCTTTTGTTGAGATGAACTCTACTTCAAATACTTTCCGTCAAGACGTCAAAAAGCGAAATAAACGTGACTGCCATCTGTCGGCCGCTCTGGAAGGCGAAGGGCGGGCCGCGCAACTGTTGCCGGTCGTCGCCAACAGATGGCAGTACGGTAGTCATTCTATTGCATGCAGCATTGGTATGCAGGAATGTCGACTTCTCTACTCCTAAACTAATTCCCCACTAAGGGGAAGGCTAAAGGAACATAAACCACTCTTTAGAGTTCAGGGGAAATAAAAGATATTTTAAATCAAATAATAACATGGCTATGAAGGCTGTTTGTTCTTTTAATGCATATCCTATCCGAAAATAACGTCCATATCATCTCTGGTTCTATGGGCAACGTACACGTTTTGTCACATTGAAAACTGACTGTCTTTCTCACCGTCTCCAAACGTTTGTGGAATTCAGTTCCCACATGTCTCATAGCACAAGACTTATTTCTGGCATAACGGGGAGATGCTATAAGACTCACATCGCATTTAATATCCACATTTCTCAATTGCTTCACTAAATTTGTAGAAGCCGTCTGTTCACCTAAATGCAGAATATTCGCCAATGCGCCACTAAATGTACAACAGAAAACGCTGTTTCTTCTTTTCATTTGCAGTCATCCTCCTCCACCAGAGAAACACTTCAGAGAACAAAAAGAAACAACATTGCAGAAGACTAGTAGCGTTCAGTGGAATGCAAATGAACTTTATGATGTTTTCCTCATACGGCTCCGAAGTTGTCATTGAGATGTGACAAGAGAGATTATCTTCAATAATTACTCTCCTTCCTTCTCTCTTTAAGGCAAACAGGAGGAAGTGAGTTTGAAACCAATTGCCAAACAGCTCTGTTCTAGCCAGCCGCTCTGCAGTGTTCATTTGCATTCCAGGAGGTGACTGTAAATCCAGTCAGGCCATTTTGGCTTTTCTTTTTATATAAGATAAGGCAGAAGGAATTCTCCTGTGCATTCCCAAATAACATGAGAGGTTTTCTCAGGATGTCGACATGTCTGGCAAAACAAGAGCTTTCTTTTGCTGGTATGTCTTGAAACTTAGTTTTATCAAAACTGAAGATATTTCATAGGGACGCCTTCAACCTCAGCTTGGTATTTCCCTAAAAAGTTATACATTCCCATTTACATTAGCAGAATTCCTTGAAATATTGACTGTAAATATGTGAGACGGTTCAGGATTTGTCTCTCTAAAAATGCCTTTCCCCAGTCCCATCCAAGCATATTACACTGAACAACAAATTTGAAGTAGAAGCGTGTAAGTTGCATGATTTTGAGTTAGTTATGTTTCTTTCAATATAAAATGATACAAATGCATCATCTTCATAAATATTTAGCTCTAGTTTTTGAAAAAGTAATCTACATTTTTGTATAAATAATTCGCTAACTAAATATGTATTCATGTTCCAAGATTCAGCATAACAAATTTTAACTGAATAATTAGTTGAATTATGTTATGTGTTATGCATTGATGAATTTCAGTGCCATTCTGGGAGTACAAAAGTAAAATAATAAGAAAAAATGAAGATGATCTTACATGAATGAAAATACTTTGTAAGTGTACATTGTACCAGAACTATGTAAAGCACAAAAGAAAATATATAAAGTAACTGGTCACAAATATATATAAAGGATTAGAAATGTTAAATGTCCATATGTTTAGTATATACAATTACATATTTTGTTTGGAGATAAATTCAGAAGATGACCGTTTTCGCTTGACTTTACGTTTATACACAAACTAGGGAACATCCCTTATGACAGTCCAGCAGTAATCTGCTAAAATAGTAGGGCTCCACTTTCTGGCATACCTCTTCTCAAATGTGGCAGTATCTTGGTGGAATCGCTCTCCATGTTCATCACTTACTGCACCACAATCTTTGGGGAAGAAGTCAAGATGACTATGTAAGAAATGCATTTTCAGTGACATGTATAGACCTAGTTTTTCATAAGATGACAACATGTTGTCTACAATCTCCTTGTAATTTATTGTGCGTTTGTTCCATAAGAACTGTTAATAGATTGCCTTAAAACATTCCCATGCGTGCTTCTCATCACCTTGTATGATTTTATCAAACGTATGGTCTCCAAAAAGCTCTCGAATCTGTGGGCCTACAAAGGTGGCCTTCTTTACTTTGGCATCACTTAAGTAAGGGAATTTTTGCCTTAAGTACTTAAATGCGTCACCATCTTTGTTCATCCCTTAACAAAGTTTTTCATGAGACCCAACTTGATGTGCATGGGCGGGAGCAGAATCTTTTAGGGTCTACTAGAAGTTCACTCTCTTTTGTAAAGCAAATGTCACTTCTCCCCACACACAGAAAAATGTTTCAGCACTGTTAACACAAACTCGTGGCATTTTTGTTCACTTCAGTGGAAGTCACCTTGAACAATTGGTAGTTAATCTGGAAACAAATGAGCAAAAACTATTACATGCATTCATAAAGTCTATGAAGTTGAAGATGAGGGAGACAAAAAGATCACTAAGACTTATATCAAAATGTTTATAACTAAAATAATGCACAGGTAAGGGCAGGGACAATAATATAATGCGTTGTTACTAGTAATTATGACTTTAACAAACCAATATAATATCTGGTTTTAAACTTAACATAAAAATCCGTATATAATAATCTCACCGTAATTCAACAGTATAAAATGAAAACTAGAGCTAATTTTGAATTGTTTTTGTGATATTCGCAATAAGTACATTAGAACTGATAGGAATCGACTATTTTCATTCGATTTACATTTTCATTGTTGCACAATGTTATCAGCAAGGCAGTCTACTTTCCTTTTATAGATAATAAGTTATGATTTAACCATGCACCTCAATTCAAAGACTGATATTGAGAGATCCACATCACTGACACAGATACTGTCTTTTACAAAAGATCTTTCTCCAGTCCCAGTAAGAACTGTGGGCCTTCCACCTTTCCCATTATTCTTGTTTCTCAATTTGTTCACATTGTTTCTTGTCTTGGAATGTCACACTTCCCTGCAGCTCTCACAAATTCGTAAAGAAGTAATTTCTGTTAATATTGTCTTGATTTTTGTTCGAATAACAAGTTTTGTGTCGTATCCCTGAGTACCTGGGTATGGACGTTTCTGTCATCCAGTGGTCTGTAGAAGAAAAACAAAGTAAGTCTACTGATTTATATACGTGGCTAATTGGAGGCTTAGAATGAATATTTAAGCTTATTTAGAACTGAACCTATAGTGCTTTTGAAGGAAGAATATAGAACAATCGTGTTTTCTTTTGCATAAGTTTCTACTGTTGTTCTCGGTAGCTGTGCTGCCTCCAGAACTGGCTGAAAGATGCTAGTTCTACTAATAGTCTAAAACGATACTGTGGTCGACACCAGAGGTAGGTTTAAAACACTTTAATTACCCTCACAGTGTAAAGTATTCATCGATAAGGCCAGATTTGGGTCTCACATGCGGTTCGAATCAAAGAAAATCTACTACACTGATTCATATATTGTTAAATTGTCCTAGTTTTAGTAATCACACTACACAGCCCAGCAACTGAAAGCGATTCACATGTAACAAAAATTTAACGTATCAGTAATCCATGACATTGCTCTCATACACATTTAAGGAACTCTAAACCATTGAGATAGTGCACAAAAATAATAAAGTCCGACAACACTGCTCTGCTAAGAGGTCACTGTTCATGGGAGTGAATGATAAGTTCTCACTCGGAATTAGTAAGTAATTACTGTCAGAAAAGTCACGAATGAAGGAATCGTACAGTACACAATACATGTGAATATTTCAGAATGTTAGTTATCAGACTACAGCACACAGCTCATGACAAGAGATACAAATGTTGCTCCATTTACCCTCAGCCACAGACTGCCTTACCTCAGATGTACTAGGTCTGTATATAGTTTTGCCTATGAACAATATGTTCTATGTTACTCATTATTGATAGCAGCCATCTTGCATAAAATATTTTATAACCCTCCAAATACTGAGCTTTATAATTAGCTATGTAATCAACAAATGCTGCATATCAAATGGAACATAAAAATTTACTAATAAAATTATAAAATCCAAGTTCAGAATCTATCAGTAATTTCGACATAATTTGTAACGGTAGTTAGCTTTAATAATAATTGATTCAGAAGATAATTAGTTTCAGACAATTTTAGATACCTTGTGGAATTAATAGGTACCTTCAAATGATATTCGTTAACATTCTGAAATACGTTTCCTACCACATGCTACATTTGTATGGTCGTATTGTATGAACTTTTTCAATTAACAATAATTCACAATAAACAAAGTTTCTGAGTTAACTAATTAGATAACTGCAATTGTATTAGTAAGCAGTGAAAGTCAGTAGGGCTAAGCTTATTTAAGAACCTGATATCACTATGCTCTCCCTGGGTACTAGGTGCAGTATCATATTGTCATTATTACAGTTATCATTACTATAGTTACTTTCGAAAGTTTATCGGGGTTGAAAAACATAGAAGATGAGCCAGGATACTTAACTTGCTTCGTCTCAAGTGACATCAGAAATTGTGCAACTGTCTACCAGAAGTACTCTTTTTATAACTGGGATAAGAATTTTCCAATCCTTACATGCATAAGTAGTATAGTAGTATTGACGGGGTCCATCATCAAAATCCGATAATTCACGCTAAAGCGAGTCACTTTCTCAATTTTATTGTAGTAGTATCTTGATTTATTATTACAGTTTCAATTTAGTAAACGTTATACTATAGTAGTGGCAACCTTTCACCGACGGAATGTTTCTCTAAAACGAGCATGAACTTGCAACTAACTGTCACAGTGTTAATTTCGATACAGTAACTAATCGTTTGAAATAACATTACTCCACTGTAAACTGAAAGAATTATTTGACTGCTTGAAAATGAAACATTATGAAGGAGGTCACTGCACTGAAATCTCTACCTGTATTGCTGTCTTCACAGCCAATTTGGTAACACTCGTTTCGCACAACTTCCCGCAAACGTGACGTCACTTTCACCCCACACGCAAAAGTCGACGACCGCGAATTTCGTCAGCGTTCGATACGGGCCTCTCACAGGACTTCATGTGCGCATACGGGATATTTACAAAAACACGTCAGCCTTGAAATGATTTATTATAGTCATTGCAATACTAAGACCCGTATAACGATTATCGGCAGTTAATGTCTACGTATAGGAGTGCTCTTTGAGGAGTGAGTTTTTATCGTCAATCATTTACAAGTTAAACATTAACGTTTTTATCATTTGCCGTTTCAAGGTCACAGGGCGCTGAAAATTTATCGCAAACGCGTTGCCATTGTGTCTGAGATGATATACAAAATTTTATTGCTTGTTAAGAAAAATGCTGAGAGTGAAACCGACATACATCACATCCTGTAAATTACCCTACAAGAGTATCAGTGATAGAGATAGTTTTAGTAAAAATTAGAAGACAGGATGAAGTAATTACTCTGATGACCTTACGTTTAATTACTTTGACAAAAATGTAGTTCACTGAGACATAAATGACTCACCAAAGATCGTATCGATATTGTCGCTGGGATTAATTAAATTTTAAACCCTCATGTAACCAAGTTTTAAACAACACATGAAAAAATAATATATAGGCCTAGTTTTATGAACATTCAGTGCTAAAAGTGCAGTTAGGCATATTGAGGAGAGAAAACTAGGAATGAGGGAAAAATGACAAAAGTAAATGTTTGTTAACCTGTCAGAAAATTTATTCCAAACTAATATACAGTTGAATATTTCCTCATCTTGCTGTTATTACCATTATGGCTCTCGTTAAATGTTTAAACATAATTATTGAAAAAAATATACACAGTACTTTTGTTACACACTGAATAATTCTGTGGTCTGTCTGATCTACCTTACTACAAGAAAAGTTCCTTAGGTAGAAGTCTTCTCTTTTAATTACAACAACAGTAAATATCTCAGGGAAGAGCATCTAAAATGGCTCTGAGCACTCTGGGACTTAACAGCTGAGGTCATCAGTCCCCTAGAACTTAGAACTAGTTAAACCTAACTAAGGACATCACATAAATCCATGCCCAAGGCAGGATTCAAACCTGCGACCGTAGCGGTCGCGCAGTTCCAGACTGAAGCGCCTAGAACCGCTCGGCCACACTGGCCGGCGGGAAGAGCATCTCATGAAGCTGTATTCATGTTCTCTAGATGCCATGATTTTAACAACAAAATAAGTAAAAATAACAACATTAATGACCCATTATTAGGACACTACGACACAAATCTGTTCACCTTTCTTATGTGTTCATCATTTTCTATTACTAAAAGTCTTTTATCTAGCACTAATTTCGTTTTAGATGTCTCACATCTCAGTTTCTTAAGAACAGATCTGGCATAAAACCCTGACAAGTATGTGAAAATAGTCACGTATTCCTGAACAGACTGAATTTGTTCCTCACTGAAATCCATTTCACTGTCAAAGTTGGTGGGAGTGGAGGTAAGGCCTCATCAACTACACAGTCAGTTTAAAAAGAATCTGAATCTGTTACAACTTCTTCAAGAGCACATGTCAGAATTTTCAAGGGCAGCCAGGTCTGAATTCTTAGCTTTAATTTGAATATCAAATCCCTGTCTCAAGAAACCAAACGTTGCGATCCTGCCATTGTTCGATGTTTTCCAAATCTCGCTTCTAGAGTAGCTATCTGAACCTTTCCTGGCACTTCCTCACTGCAATACTTGGTCATTTCTAGACTGTGAATGGTATCTGATATGGCCAAATGTGTGTTATTGGATAATCCAAATGTGCAATCAGGACAACATGTCTGTATATCCAACCACGATAAAAATCTTTCTAAATATCTGATATTTTCGTCACTTTTGCTAGAAAGTGGTTACTGAAGAGCATTATTGAAATGGCTATCTCTACCAGGTGAGGTAAAATTTAAAATCTTCTGCCATGTGTAAATTAATTTTGATGAGTTTAGCAATGCTCCCAGAACTTAGTAAGATGATGTCCCCTCAAGGCTAAGAAACCTTGAACAGTCATCTCACTGAAACTATTAAGCACAGGTTTGACATTTGGTCGGTCTAGGTGGCTTTTATAATGATACTTTAAGTTGATTGGCAGATTTTATTATCTGTGTACACTCTGCATCATTAGCTTTTTAACGGCAGAGAACTTGGCCATAACCAGTTGTATACTTTTTGAATCTGTTTAAAACTGTAGTTACTTTATTGCCTCATCAGTATCTTTTTTATCGATTCAGTTGTTTCTGACACATTTTAATATGCGAAAAAATAAAACTTTAAGAGGGGTTGTGATTCATCACAGTGGTGTTTGTAAACTATTGACAGTTGAGGAAAGGAAGCAAAGAATGATGTGGCCCCTTCAATTGAATTCTCGTCACTAACAACACAAGATAATTATAACCAATTGCATGTGGTCTAGAAACTATTTTCTTAATTAGAGTGAAGAGTTCTTCACCATGTATGTTTCTCGCTGTAAGGATAAAAACCTGAGCCTAGTGCATTTTTAGAACTGAACCAATTTCCAAAATGTTATCTCCCGTGAAGTGCAAATATGGCGTCAAGATAATTTCGTCAACTATTGGTGAAACAACATAATTTCATTCACGAAGGATACGAATCTTCTGCTTTGTATACAACAGAAAATTGCCATCTAGCTCCTTACCTTCTGGGTGAGTTTCAAAATGAGGAGAGATCTTATGCAGTGTATTAGGATGTGGTAGCACAAAACAGTGTGTGCTCTTTTTAAACTCGTGGTGATATTGAAAATAAAATACTTCAAAACATAATAGAATCTAGGAAGTATCTATACTGTTTCTTTTGCACACTCATTTATTTCACTTCCTCACACAAAAAATTAACGTTGCTACTTTCAGTTTCTTAAAAAAAATTTACCTTATTTTTCAAATAAATAGTTATGAGTAGCAAGTAGTCTGCTGTGAACGATCATTGTTCTTTCTGGCGAAGTTTTCCAAGATACCAATAACGTCAAGTAAGACCTTTCATTGGTTTATTGATAATGGGAAAATACCTGTACCAAGATTTGTGGTTTCACTTCTACTAACTTCATACTCTCGTCAGTATTTATCACAACAGAGCGCAAAAGTGTAGGAATATCTGTAGCTTCTATTAGAACAAACCAATGGCACCCCCCCGACTTTACAATATGCCAATGTTTGGTCAGCTTGACGCACTCTGAGTACTTAAGATGGGTATTCATATTCGCTGTTGACTTTTAGGCACAGGTATTTACTTTACGTCAACTTGATCCAGCGGTCGGCACTCATGCTTTACATTTTCATGAACAGAGAGGCCGTTCATCGCATGAAGATCAGCAATAACTATATCTGTCGCGGCGGGTAATGTCCCAGCGTTAAGAGATCACACAGGAATACGAAATATTGATGTATCACTGTGCAGACAGAGAGATATCGACAGTAGGACTGCAGACAGATGGTGCGGCAGAAGCCGATGGAGGTTTCCGTCCTAATACTCCATTTTTACTCAAATTTGACGCAGCAGAAATACCGTGAGCGTCAGTGTCCGAAATTCCGTTCGCGGTTGCAACAAAATTTTTACCCAAAACTGTTTTGGTGGCACTCTTTTTTGTTACATGTCATCTTAGTTGATCCGTTATCTGATACTGACGAACTGAGAACTAGAGAGTTGGGGTGAAATGCAGTCACAATGACTTCAGACGTCTGGCAGGACACTCGGACTGTGGAGCCAGTCTGCAGTCGATGTTGGTTAGGAAACACTTGTGTGTCCCGTCATAGCACGATACGCAAGTGGTGGGTCCCATACCAGGCAGCACCGATAGCGGCTACTGAACGTATACAGAGAAGGGCAGCACATATTGTCACACGTGTGGCTGACCCACAGGAGAGTGTCACGCAAGTGTTGAGACAACTCAGTCGGCAGGTGCTTGAAGAGAGCCGCAAGTTACCCCACGAGAGGCCACTTACGACATTTCGCAGGTGACTATTAAGGGGGTATGTAACGGAAACTGTAAACACTTATTTAAAAAATCATTGTAGTCGTATTATTGTTATTAATGTACAAACCTAAGATTTTTCATGTGTAAAGCAAAAGAGCTTTGTTTTAACGGAAAAATAATAAAGATGCAAAATTAATATTTTGACACTCAACAGAATTTTATTTTTTTATTGTCCTCTTCATAAAAAGCCATAACTCAAATTCTAATCATGCAATTAATCTGAAAATTTTATTCTCCATACTGATACTCCTCATACTCCAGATTTCTCTTCCCTCCTGCTCGAATCTGACTGCCCTGTATTTGCCGGTAAGACACTCATCTGTTAGCTTTCTTGACCCTGCTCTCGTCGATGGTGTAGAATGCTCTTGTTTTAAACGTTCCTGGATCTAAACCAACTCTCTTCAGTACTTCAATTCTGCCATTATTTCCGTTATTGTAACATAAAACGGCATCATAGACACCTATTTTTAGTACATCAAGTCTGCAGAATGACCTTTTTGAGCATCCAATCCAAATTAAATTAGTGAGGATTTCATTTAAATTTTGTGTCTTTCCATGAAAACACTTCCTCAATAAACCAGGGTTGGCAAGAAACTTGAATGTGGGCCTCATTGGATTCATAACTGGTTCTGGTAGTGAGGGTTTGTAGCGGGACTTTGAGTTTCGCCGCACTACACTCGTTCCCTCAGACATAAATTACACCATCACAGCGGTATGGGCTCTCGACGGCAGAGAAAATAAGAATATGAAGGTACAAAAAATTTTAACTCCTTCCGTTTTGCTACCCGCTTTTGTCTTTGAGAGCGGAAGCTTAACTTACTTATTAGCTAGTCTTGGTAGGATTAAGACGAAAAAACTCATTGATGTGCAGACGTATTGTGGAAGTTGGTATGAAATTCGGAGGAGGGAAGTAGCAACGTAAAATAATTTGCATTCAGTATCAAGATGATTTTGATTTGTATAAATTAGTGATTACTGGACGATTGCAAGATTTCGGAGCAGCTACTACTTTTCACGCAGAAATGAAGTAGGAGATTTTTGAAGACCTGGACGCCGCATGAGAGAAGACATGTTAACATGCTAAAGGATGAACTCTTATCTACGCCCTTTCCTCCCGTTAGTCACATTTTGTTATTCTCTGTTCTCCTGCAAATAATTTTTGTAGTAGAAATTCTTGACTTTTGCTCAGGAACGCCACAAGGACCACCCCAAGAATAGCTTTTCCGAATCACGAAGTCCGATAACTTTTCTGTAATGCGAAGTATGATTTGCATTTCCTTCTTTCCCTTTTTCACGGTCATTAACGATTTTAAAAACACCTTTTTATTCACCATTTCTTCCCACATTTTCACCCCTTTCTTTTCTTTTCTTCTCATTTCCTTTTTTTTGTTAACCACTACATGTTTATGTGAATACATCTCGTTGCTGTTGTTGAACTTACACCAATCGTCTTTCGGATACAGAGTGTGCATTGGTGTTTGGTCACTGGATCGTTTGTGGAAAAAAATTGCCCACGCTGCACGCCACATTGCCTCTAAATTATGTGTACCTTTTCTGATAGCTCTCCCATAATATAACTGTAGAGAATCAGTTTCTTTCAGAGTAACCATGCCTTTTCCTCCTAGTGGTTTTCCATCCTTTCTTCTCTTCCAGCAAGCGACGCCTACCACCAAGCCTCTTTTGGATGTGGTCATCACATTCCAACTTTTCTGTTGTTGTATTGTACAGCTTTATATCTGTTACAGCTGTGAAAGTAAAGAAGTACCCATCAGGAAGGTATTTAGTGTATGTAACACCATACTCCTCCTCAGATCTGGAGAACAGCCTCACAACTGCAGCAGCCTCCATGCCTCCACTTGAGCCACTATAATTTTTAGAGCATGCTACTGCATTCTTTTCGTGCCACAGTTTCTCACTTTCACTGTTGGATATTTTCTTTGTTGCACACTGACGGCAGGATTTAAACGTAATTTCTACATCTAAAACTGTACCTGAGTCAATAGCAAGAACAGATGCAACTCCATGGAGATATGTGCATCCATATCCCATCTACAAACACACACTGGTCATTAACATTTGTAGGAGATTCACTGTCATGAATATCTACTCAAGGGTCTCTCTGGATTGTTTCCACCAATGTCCGCACTGCTGTCTTCATAGAAACTGTAGCAGTATCTCATACAACATCAGACATTTCTTATTTTAATTTTCGCGCCTTGCACAAGGTGGAGGCATGTTCAGAAAACCACACAATAAATTACCTCCTTCCCTGCACTGTCCTACGCATCTTAGAGCACATGCTAACCGGAAATTGCTCTCATAGGTACTAGTGTCAGGTTTTTTGGAGGAGGAAATTGAAAATCATTGTCACACGAATTACAAATTAATTTAAAGTCACAAGCTATTCCCACTCTTCTTTCTTCAACAACAATCATGCACTTCGCATTTTTACAGCAGACACACGAACATGGAAACTTTATAGCCTGGCATAGAAGCTCTAAATCAATAAGTCTGAATTCAGTGGAATCGATATCAACATCATTCACGCACCTGTACAATTCTCCTGTCCCAAGTTCCGATGCTGGAGCTGAGAGCTTATGTTCTTCATTTCGAGCTGCTTCCTCTTTTTTGTTGGTAAACCGATTTCCATCAAATCTCCGTCACCCAAACACAGTTTTTCCACCAACATTATGCATAAATCTTAACTTCCACGTAAAGGTTTGCAAATTCAAGCGTCCACCCACTAATATATGTTAGTATAGTCGAAACGTAAATAAACCACTGCAAGAAAGCTTTCAGGCAAAGATGCAGATGTCAGCCAGAGATATAGATGTCATCCAAAATATCGAAAGAAAATAGCCTTCACACTGAAAAGAATTTCGCTGAAGCAAGCAGTTTCCCAAATCTCGGAAAAGGTGGGAGAGGCCCCAAGTGAAGAATTAATCAGTTTAACAATTTAAAGGCATTTTTAAAGCTGCTAGCGTGATAAAATTCACAAACAACATAGATTAAACTGCGTATATCAAGAAAACAATGCTTTTGAAAAATCGATTTTTTGACCGAAAATCCATTACATTTCCCCTGAAGCGAGGAGTCCAGAGGCGCTCTCCAGCCACTACGCGTCGCTGCCGTAAGGAGGCTGAAGGCAGAGTCAGGCCGGCCACAGCACGGAGACGTCTCAGCACTCGCCCTTAACGCACTCCGTACGCGAACGGAAAGGGAAAAAATTTCAAAACTTGTTACCGTGCCAAGTACCCTCTACCATGCACTTCATAGTGGTTTGCTGAAATCGTTATAGGAACAAAAAGCTGGCCAAAGCCGGAGATAAATTCTGCTGAAATTTTTACAGAGGCGCAAATCGTGTTCTGAAAGTATAGATTAAATAAAGTAGGTGGTGGTCTGTTTGTGTCTGTTGGTAGTAGTTTATCTTGTAGTGAAGTTGAAATAGATAGTTCCTGCGAATTACTATGGGTAGAGGTTATACTCAACAGCTGTACCAAAATAATAATTCACTCCTTCTACCGACCTCCAACTCAAGTGATATAATAGCTGAACGCTTCAAACAAAACTTGACTTACATTACAAATTAGCACCCCACTCATACAGTTATAAATGGTGGAGATTTCAATCTATCCTCGATTTGTTGGTGAAAATACATATTGAAAGCCGATGGTAGACAGAAAACATCTTCAGAAATTTTACTAAATGCTTTCTCTGAGAATTACTTTGAACAATTAGTTGATGAGCCCACACGAATTGTAAATGGTTGCGAAAACACATTTGACCTGTTAGCCACAAATAATCCTGATCTGATAGACAGGGTCATGAAGGATACAGGGATTAGTGAACACAAGGTCATGGTAGCGAGGCTCAGAACCATATCAACCAAAACCTCTAAAAATAAACCCAGATAAAAATTCGCTTGATGCCTTCCTAATAGAGAGTCTCCATTCCTCGCAAGCCAATTTCGTAAGTGTAGACCAGATATGGCTGAAATTCTAAGATACACTATCGACAGCAGTAGATAGATTCATACTGCATAAGTTAATAAGAGACGGGACTGACCCACCATGGTACACAAAACTCGTAAGAACACTGCTGCAGAAGCAACGAAAAAAGCATGCCAATGTAGAAGAATGCAAAATCCCCGAGAGTGGCTAAGTTTCACGGAAGCTCGAAATTTACTGTGGACGTCAATGCGAGATGCCTTTAATAGTTTCCACAGAGAAATATTGCCTCAAAACATGGTAGAAAACCCAAAGAGACTCTGGTCGTATGTAAAGTACACCAGTGGCAAAAAACAGTCAATACCGTCACTGAGCGATAGCGATGGAAATGTTACCGATGATGCTGCCACTAAAGCGGACTTACTAAATACAGTTTTCCGTAATTCCTTCACGAAAGAAGTCGAAGTAAATATTCAAGAATTCGAAACAAGAACATTTGTTAGCATGAGTGAAATAAAAGTAGATATCTTAGGCGTTGCGAAACAAGTCAAATCACTTAAGAAAGGCAAGTCTTCAGGTCCAGATGGTATACCAATCAGGTTCCTTTCAGAGTATGCAGACACAATAACGCCTTTCTTAGAAATCATATACAACCGCTCACTTGACGAAAGGTCTGTTCCTAAAGACTGGAAAGTAGCACAGGTCACACCAATATTCAAGAAAGGAAACAGGAGTAACCCACTGAATTACAGAGCCATATCATTGACCTCAATTTGCAGTAAGATTTTGGAGCATACACTGTACTCGAACATTATGAATCACCTTGAAGAAAATGACTTATTGATACATAACCAACACGGATTCAGAAATATCGTTCTCGTGCAACACAGCTAGCTCTTTATTCCCATGAAGTAATGAGTGCTGTCGACAAGGGATCTCAGATCGATTCCATATTCCTAGATTTTCAGAAGGCTTTTGATACCGTTCCTCACAAGAGACTACTAATCAAATTGCTTGCATATGGAGTATTAACTCAGTTTGGATTCGTGATTTCCTCTCAGATAGATGATAGACGGTAAATCATCGAGTAAAGCAGAGTTGATATCTGACGTTCCGCAACGTAGTTATATAGCCCCCTGCTGTTCCTGATTTACATAAATAATCTACGAGTAGGTGACAATCTGAGCACCCCCCTTAGATTGTTTGCAGATGACGCTGTAATTTACCGTCTAGTAAAATCATCAGACGATCAGTTCCAATTACAAAATTATCTAGAGAGAATTTAGGGTGGTGCGAAAAGTGACAATTGGCACTAAACAAAAAAAAATAATAATAATAAAGTGCGGGATTATCCAAATGGGTACTAAAAGAAATCGGATAAATATTGGGTATACGATAAACCGCACGAATCTAAGGGCTGTCAATGCGGCTAGATACCTAGGAATTACAATTAAGAGCAACTTAAATTGGAAAGACCACATAGATAATATTGTGAGGAAGGCGAAACAAATACTGCACTTTGTTGACAGAACACTTAGAAGGTGCGACAAACCCACTAAAGAGACAGCCTACATTACACTTGTCCGTCCTCTGCTGGAATATTGCTGCACGGTATGGGATCTTTACCAGGTAGAATTGACGGAGGACATCGAAAAAGTGCAAAGAAGGACAGCTCGTTTCGTGTTATCGCGTTGTAGGGGTATCATTGATATGGTACGCGAGTTGGGGTGGCAGTCACTGAAACAAAGGCGGTTTTCTTTGCGGCGATATCTATTTGCGAAATTTCAATCACCAACTTTCTCTTCCGAATGCGAAAATATTTTGTTGACACCCACCTACGTAGGGAGAAATGATCATCATAATAAAATAAGAGGAATCAGAGCTCGAACAGAAAGATTTAGGTGTTCCTTTTTCCCACGCGCCATTCGAAAGTGGAATGGTAGAGAATTAGTAGGAAAATGTTTCGATGAATCTCTGCCAGGCACTTAGGTGTGAATAGCAGAGTATCATGTAGATTTAGATGTACATATGGATATGTAGATATGGAGGTGACGGTGAACTTGGAGCTTGTGAAGACGTGGCCTAAGTGGACGATTTAAGAGCACAGCTGTGTACAATCGCGTGAGACGTGCAGCCATCCACGGAAATACACGACGCAGATGGACAGATGTAACGGTTATTTCTGCAGTGCCACAAGGAAGTGTGAGAGGCCTCTGGTATTTACAAAGTATGTAAATGGTGTAGTACGATGCTTCGTGTAATGTTCATGTAACATCCCTGCCCACATTTGTTACATTTTTGTTGCTGTGTTTTAATGCACAGTATAGGAATATTTTGCTCCAAGAACCGAGTCTTTTATCACCTACATTTACTGCATAGATATTAATACACAGCTCCAGCGGTGCTGATGACGTTACTTGCAGTGAAAACAAGTTAATAATAATTTCAATATCACCCATTCTTCAGGAAATGCTAATTACAAATTTTAGTTGCTGTCAGGGCTTATTGATGGAATTGATGGACCGAAGGGTAGGCGCCAAACTCTTAAGAGAGCTGACGATTACAAAAACAGACATAATGTCGGATGGGATAACCGCAGTTCCAAAGAAACGGGTATAGGCATTCGTATTCAAATATAGACATACGTAAACACGCAGAATACGGCGCAGCGGTCGGCATCGCGTATGTAAGACAAGAAGAGCCTGACGCGGTTGTTATGATGTTGCAGTCGGCGCACGAGCAATGGGATAAACCACCTCCGAGGTAGCGATGCAGTGGGGAGTTTTCCGTACAAACATTTCACGAGTGTGCCGTGAATATCAGGAATCCGGTAAAACATCAAATTTAAATACCTTCATCATTTCGCGGACCGGTCAGCAACTGTGTAAATATTAATATCAATTTTAATAATTAATGGCCTCAGTTGCACCGTTTCCCTTCAATTTACCTAGGTTTCAGTGTATTAATTTATGGATTTGTAGTTTCAGCTTCACGATGTCCACTATGGAAAGACGGTAGTTACTGTTATTCTGAAGAAGGTTCCGTTACACCTACCCAAACCTAGGTAAATTCTAGGCAAACGGTGCAACTGAGGCTGTTAATTATTAAAATTAAAAATTAAAACGTCAAATCTCTGACGTCGCTACGGCCAGTAAAAGATCCTACAAGAACGGGACCAACGTCGGCTGAAGAGAATCTTTCAACGTGACAGAAGTACAAAACTGCAAGCAACGTCATCAGCACCGCTGGAGCTGTGTGTTAATATTTAAGCAGTAAATGTAGGTGATAAAAGACTCGGTTCTTGGAGCAAAATCTTCCTATAGCGTGCATTAAAACACAGCAACAAAAATGCGACAAACGTGGGCAGGGATGTGACATGAACGTTACACGAAGCACCCTACTACACCATTTGCATACTTTGTAAACAGCAAAGGCCTATCACACTTCCTTGTGGTACTGCTGAAATAACCGTTACATCTGTCCATTTTGTTCCGTTAAGAGCGACGTGTAGAGTTCTGTCCGTACGGAAGTCTTGTAGCCTGCTAAGGACACAGGATCAGCCCCGCACCGCTCTGTGGGACGGTTTAGGTGGGACTTGGAGGCGAGGACAGTGGGGGCTGTTGGATGTGACGAGGTGTGCGTTCCACATCAGTAATGAGTCGAGCGGTAGTGCTAAGCATTTCACTGCCAGTCGATGTGGTGGGTTGGTTGCAGGTGGAGAGTGGCAAACCCGGGTAACGGAGGCGCCGACCGCTCAGCCACGCAGCCTGCAGAGCTGTGTCGCCAGTCGCGGTGCTGCGTGGAGTGCCGGCAGTGTTCAGGGAGCGCCGCGGTTCCGCGCTGTGCGAATTACGGCGCCGCCAGAGCTCTGAGTGTCTGGGACCTGACGCAGCGCCACCTTCAAACGAAGCCTCACAGCGCACGTCTCAGGCAGCAGTGGGCCTAATGTTTCTGTGTTTTATTTTCCGCCTGATGAATCTCTAAAACTGAAATGGTTCTCGGCTGTTCACAGACAAGATTGGATGCCCAGCAAACATTCAGTTGTAAGTACCGTTGTTTTTGTTAACTACTACAATAACATTACATAAAGCGTAACACATAATAACTTTTATTCCAAAATGTATTACGCATGAAAGCAATACACAGTTCCGCCCATCTTGACGTTCATTTTCATAACATCTTTAACAATCAACTGTACGCTTCTTTTAAGGTCTGTGAGCTGCATTTCAGCGAAGAAGGTATATTAAGCAGTACGAGTATGTACCACTCAAGAACTGGCAAGCTGTTAACAGCACCATTGGATCGTCGAAGCTCAAGGAAAGGTAGGTTAAAGAACCAAATGTTAGGCAGAGCCCTACATTTGCAAATTACAATGTCATAAGGAGGAAGCTGGTTGTATAGTTGCATCTCGTTTGATGTTAAACTTTTCTTTTTCAGATGCTATACCTTCACAGTTACTGGGATACCCTTCATGTTTGTCCAATACTCCAACATCAGCCTGAGAGGACCCCAAAAGTCGCAGCGAGCGACTAGAGAACACTGCTCCTCACATTCCATTCGAGAAAGTGTAGAAACGCAGGAGAAGTTGATAGGAGCGACTTCTTTCTGTAGTTTAGAGCAACTAAAAAGTAAAATAAGTGACTGTGATAAGCATAGTGACTGGACTGTAGTTAACATGACAGTGTGTGCTTATTATTAGCCAAGAGTTGTTTGCTACTCTGTATAAACAGTGATTTATTTCTCAGTGTTTTTATTAATGATGTGGAAGTGAAATGTCTTGGAAACATGAAACTTCCCAAAAAAGTCTGCAACACAAAAGAGGTGAGTGACGCTCTTAGGAAAATGTATTTGGTGTGTAGTAACGACGAGGTTCCTGTTGGTAATGCTCTCTCGTCCATTGAAGATAATCTGCCAAATTTAGTACAGAAGTTGCCAGAAATAGAAAGTGAAATATATTTTTCAAAGGAATAGGTTTCATTCCTGAAATGTGAAAGTTCGTCTCAGTTTGGTTATTATGCTGACTCTCTAATTATGTGGTGACTAGTAAATGCTATTACCCCACGTGGATATAAGTTTCCCAGAAGCACTGGCATCATTTCTATGCCAAATACAAATACACTGTCCAGGTTTTGTACTAAACTTTTAACAAGACCAGTCATTGAAAAACAAAGTGATCAACTTATGAGTTATATCTCACAGAAATATGGAACATTTGCCTCACAGGATAAAACGGTTCTTCTCTTAATTGTTGAAATACATTTGAAAACCCAGCTTCATTACTAAGGTGGGAATATTGTATGTGGTGCCTGCAACTCTGACGAATGTTTCTGTGCAACCAGTGCTTAAGTTTTTATGATACAAATTTTAGATTCACCTTACAAGGATGTGGTATACATTCTCCCACTTAAAACAATGGAGGCTGATGTACATTTCTCATAAATAAAAAAAGTAATTCTTAAATTAGAAGCAGTTTGATTTAAGGTGATGGATTAGTGGCAGACAATAATTCAATTAATAGAAACCAATATCTAATTTCAGTACTTCGCCAGAAGTAAAGGTAAAACACTGTCACCCTGCCCACTGTACTATTTTGTGGATACAGTTCATGTTGTAAAGTGTATCTGTAACAACTGGTTCAACGAAAAGGAGCAGATTCTGTGTTTTCTTGATTTCCGTGAGAGCATGGAGGGAGGTGTTGCATCATTCACAGCACTAAAAGAGCTACACATCACTGAAAAAGATGATTTATTACAATATGGAAACTCTCTAACTTTAAAATCTCTGTTTACAACTTCAATTGAAAAGCAAAATGTAAAATTAGTGCTTCGTATTTTTAATGATATGACAGTAGTTGCACTGCAGACTAGGCTCGAAGAAAGGAATTCAAAATCGGGAAAGCACTGTGACATTTATAAAAAGAGTAAATCTTTGGCGGTGTATTGTGAATGTGAAAACATTACTCCAGTGTCAGAGGCTAAGAAATATTTTATAGGAACCTGTAACTTGTAATTCCCATAAGATATTTGATTTTTTAAAGAGCTTTGTGTCTTGGTTAGATTAAGGCATGGGATGAATGATAACAGGAAACTTTCTAAAGAGACACACTTTGCTCCAAAACATACAACAGCCACTTTGATTGATTTCAGTAGCTATTGGCTGTCTGACAAAAACAGTTCCTATTTGCCTCTTGGAAGAGTGCAGACTGACAGTTAGAAAGGTTTGGTACAAACCGCCAGCTACGTGGGGGAAATTACCACATTTCTCTTAGACAGGTTTTTAAACCAACCAAAAACTTAGGGTACAGAGCAGGTTTTCTCTTTTAGTACAGTTTAATGTAGTTGGAAATGTGGTTATTAAGGTGTCAGATATTTTTGAAACAACTTTTGAAATCCAGGAGACACCAGGTGCTGAAGAATCTTCCTGTGAGTATTTCAAAGTAATTCTCATTTCAGATGAAGTAAAGCAGGATTATCATTTTAGAATGGCAAAGGATCGGGGAGGTTTGGCATATCCCAAAGAATATGTAGTGGCATGTGAATTTATGATTATTGAACTTTTCAAAAAATTGTATAAGAAAATGAAATTTTGTTTCTGCAGCAGGCAAATTGAAGGTGTGTGCTTTTGATAGTAGCACCCTGTAATATTCCCAGTGATTTGTTTAGTACAAACAGACATAGTCTTGAATCTATCTGGTCTTCCTTACTGCTCTGTCGTGTAAATATCGTATTAAATAATTATACTAAGAGAAGTAGTGATACAACTACAAAGGAAAATATAAATGTTTTAAAAGAATGAAAAAATGTGACTAAAGTGTACTTTAATTTATTTAATGACATGTAAGACAGTGTTTGGATTTCATATTATGAGGTGAAGTAAAAAGTCATTTTATATTTTTATTTAATTACATTCCTTTTCTTCCCACACCCTTGCTTCGCTTTCTGTATGTGTGTGTGTGGGTTTTTTGTTCTGTCTGTCTGTCTGTGTGTTTGTGTGTGTGTGAAAATTGTATGTAACACAATATATCAATTATTTCAAAGAGTCATGAAAGTGTGTTTCCTTACTTATTGATGACATTACATGAATCAATAGATTTCGATACATTTGCATAATTTGTGTGCAGCTTCTTTAAATGTGTATTTGTATGAAACAAAATTTTGGTGGCTAGGTTTCAGGTAATTCGGTAATTTTATAGTAGCAGGAAATGAACATGATATACTCCTGCTGTATTTTACAATTAGTGATTCACATCTGAGCTTGATTTCCATTAAAATTTGTTAATATCTTATTCTGATCATATATATATATATATATATATATATATATATATATATATATATATATATATATATTACATAAAACAAGCGCTGACGTGGATCGCTAATTGTAACGTAAAAAGGCGCAAATTACGATTTATGTATTGTCACTCTATGAGTTATGTTAAAATTACAACGTTGCACCTCAAAGAAATCGAAATATTGCGAATATGAGATTTGCAGTTATAGTAGACAACAGTGAAGGAAATTATGACCATGTTTATCTTAGGGTTTTTGAAAAGCCAATTTACAAACTACACAAAGAACAATACTAACACCTCTTCCTCTTTCTGCACTCAACATCTCACTCATTATTGAAGGATGCTGACTCAGTTTTTCAGGATAGCAAACGGGAAGATGCGGTACAGAAAATGGCCCAGAGATCACCAGAGTGTGTGTGTGTGTGTGTGTGTGTGTGTGTGTGTGTGTGGGTGGGTGGGTGTGTAGTGAGTGAAGTGTTATGAAACAATCTGTGTATAGTGTGTGCAGTGACTGATAGTGAGATATGATTGAAGTGTGGCATTACATTATTTAATAAGTTATGTGTAAACGAAGTATTGTATACCAGGAGTAAATCTAATGCCATGTATCGACTTGTGCTACACCTTGTGTTTAGATTGTATTGGTTTTCCTTTTCTTCCCCTGACATGTTTGTTGATATGTTGCCTGTCATTAAGTGGCTGCTTGGTTGTCTTGTCCCTCTGCTTTCGACATCTGCGTTTTTGCTTCCGGGAAATTGCTATGTAGGAAGTAAGATCTTTGACCAGTTGTAACCTCGTGTGGTGGCGGGGAAGTAGGGGCGTGCGCTCAGAGAGTCTGGTGGACACGGGAGGGCAGTGTGGCTCTCCAGCGCGAAGCAGGTGTGGTCGGTTGAACCGAATCGCCACGTGATGTATGTCGGTTGTGTGTAACGAGCGGGTCGAGTTGACGGAAGAGCTCCCCGCGTGTTGGTTGTATACAGAATCGCCCCACGAGTAGTTGCTGTTCATTTCGCCTTGCTGGGACGTTAGCAAGCTTCTTTAAATCCTCCGTTTCAACGCTGGAGTTTAAAAGGAGACACTTACCATGAAGGTGCGGTCACTACTCGTCAATGTTGCAGAGAAGACGTGAACTCCGGTGACAGAGCGTGTCGTCGCGTGACCGTGGCGTGTTGGGTACGCTGGCGACGCGTGCGCGGTCGGATGTGTGGATCCTTGCCATCGGAGGTCGTGTACGGCCTGTTCGAGCATAACTGCAAGTTAAGTTCGCGGAAGGTTTAATCATTAAGTAATAAGTCTGCGTAACCAGCGTCTCATCGGCCTTGTGGCCTCCGGCGACCGGGTTTCCTGTCCCTGGGACTAGTATAACTGAAGACAGTGATCTTTCCTCCTCCTCTCGTCACTGTCCGATTGGAGGTGTAGCTTTGGCAGTTTAATTGTTTCGTTATTCTATTGTGGGTTATGAGTAAATCCATGCTTCTTGTTGGTTGATCATTCAGGACTGAGTGGTGTAATGTTTCCTTGCACGAGGTTAGCTCTAATTGTGTCAGCAAGTTAAGCCATCTTATTACAAGTTTTCGCTGGCTAAAAGTCGGCGCAGTGACCAGCCTGAGAGTGGCAATTGTGTTTACGAGCGTATTTAAATTGGTCAGTATTGTGTCTAGCCTGAGCATCCCTGAGTGGGTGATTTACTAATGTTCTTTAAATTTTTTTAAAGTTTTGTATTGCTATAAATTACTTTGATTGCGTTAGTGGCGTGTTTTAAAAGGCTGTTTATTGCCGTACTGCTAGTTTCTGTAAGATACGAATAAAACATTTGTGAAAATCTCGACAGTAAACTACTAGAAATTTGGCCCCGTTTCCCAACTTGTGGTGTGGCTTGTAGTAACCGTAACCACTGTGTGTGTCAGTCTCTAACTAACTTATTTTAAATTGATCTAAATTTCTAAATACTTTGACATGTCCTATATCCCTGAAAAAAGAAATCTATGGATGAATAAAGCTACTACTACTACTAGATTTTGCAAGAAGCTGGAAGTAATGGTACATTCACTTAATTGGACAGTCGGTGTTGCAAGGCCTGCCAAAGCGCCGATACTGTATGACGTTATTTCGCACGCTGTGAGGCTTTGTTTCTAGGTGGCGTTACCTGAATACGGCGAGCTTTACGCTACAAACTGCACGGGTTAACGATCGTTCACGACTAGTGTGAGGCTGCCCACCGTGCTGCCATCTTGTGGCGACGGCTTGCAGCAAGGGGTAGTTGCGTGGCGCGCCGTTCGATGGCAGTACCAGCCATAACTGATTTCGATTTCTAACATTATGCAGGAACTTGTCTTAACCAACTGAAGTTCTCACAGTTGCATCCATTACTTAATTTGTTTCATTTACACACCTGATATATGTGTTGTGTGCCTCGTTGCAGAGGAAATTATGTCCTAAATGGACAGAGCTAAATCAGAACTGTATAGCTGACTGCAATACATCTTGAATATTTCCAGGTTATACAGAATTGGAAGGTAAGCTCAACATCTTACAAGTTTTCGCCGGCTCCCTTTGCTTTGTTTTATTATTTCTCACGTAACAACTAATATATGAGATAAAATATGTTGCTACGTTTCTTCATTTACTGAAGAAGGGTCTATACAAGGGCGATGTACTTGAGGACAATATTATGGAAATGGAGGAGAATGTAGATGAAGATGAAATGGGAGATATGATACTGCGTGTAGAGTTCGACAGAGCACTGAAAGACCTGAGTCGAAACAAAGCTCTGGGAGTAGACAACATTCCATTAGAACTACTGACAGCCCTGGGAGAGCTAGTCCTGACAAAACTCTACCATCTGGTGAGCAAAATGTATGAGACAGGCGAAATACCCTCAGACTTCAAGAAGATTATAATAATTCCAATCACAAAGAAAGCAGGCGTTGACAGATGTGAAAATGACCGAACTATCAGTTTAATAAGTCACTGCTGCAAAATATTAACGCGAATTCTTTACAGACGAATGGAAAAACTAGTAGAAGCCGACCTCAGGGAAGATCAGTTTGGATTCTGTAGAAATATCGGAACATGTGAGGCAATACTGACCCTACGACTTATCTTAGAAGCTAGATTAAGGAAAGGCAAACCTACATTTCTAGCTTTTGTAGACTTGGAGTAGGCTTTTGACAATGTTGACTGGAATACTCTCTTTCAAATTCTGAAGGTGGCAGGGGTAAAATACAAGGAGCGGAAAGCTAGTTATAATTTTTACAGAAACCAGATGGCAGTTATAAGAGTCGAGGCAAATCAAAGGGAAGCAGTGGTAAGGGAGTGAGACAGGGTTGTAACCTCTCCCTGATGTTATTCAATCTCTATATTGAGCAAGCAGTGAAGGAAACAAAAGAAAAATTCGGAGTAGGTATTAAAATCCAAGGAGAAGAAATAAAAACTTTGAGGTTCGCCGATGACATTGTAATTCTGTCAGAGACAGCAAAGGACTTGGAAGAGCAGTTGAACGGAATGGACAGTGTCTTGAAAGGAGGATATAAGATGAACATCAACAAAAGCAAAACACGGATAATGGAATGTAGTCGAATTAAGTCGGGTGGTGCTGAGGGAATTAGATTAGGAAATGACACATTTAAAGTAGCAAAGAAGTTTTGCTATTTGGGGAGCAAAATAACTGGTGATGGTCGAAGTAGAGAGGATATAAAATGTAGACTGCCAATGGCAAGGAAAGCATTTCTGAAGAAAAGAAATTTGTTAACATCGAGTATAGATTTAAGTGTCAGGAAGTCGTTTCTGAAAGTATTTGTATGGAGTGTAGCCATGTACGGAAGTTAAACATGAATGATAAATAGTTTGGACAAGAAGAGAATAGAAGCTTTCGAAATGTGGTGCTACAGAAGAATGATGAAGTTTAGATGGGTAGATCATATAACTAATGACGAAGTATTGAATAGGATTGGGGAGAAGAGAAGTTTGTGGCACAACTTGACTAGAAGAAGGGATCGGTTGGTAGGACATGTTCTGGGGCATCAAGAATACAATTTAGTATTGGAGGGCAGCGTGGTGGGTAAAAATCGTAGAGGGAGACCGAGAGATGAATACACTAAGCAGATTCATAAGGATGTAGGTTGCAGTAGGTTATCAATACTGTTGCTACAGTATGCAATGATTGTTCAACATGAAAATTTTGCAGTGGATTTTTGTTATCAGTGAAACACCAATAAGTACCACGAATAACACGAGAACATGAGACTATTATCATAGAAAAAGATGTTTTTACTATAAGGTTTGCCAGGCCAGAACTACGCACAGCAAGATTTCTTTTATGTTATGAAGTTAAATTATCTTTTTGCACTCTTAACGTCACAGGCTCTTCCTACTCACATAACTCCAAGAAGACGACAGAGAAATTAATATTCGGTCACTACTATTTATACTATTTATATCATCAGCAGCCAGCATCAACCTGTGAAACACATCATAAAATCTGCTGCTGTGCTCTGCAATTGCGAAAGCTGAAACAAATAATTTTAGTTTACTGTTACCTGTCCACTTCTCTGCGGTATGATTGGTTTCATATAATGCAGTTTGAATGCGCCGCGGCAGCGGCTCGTTCGTTCGTAGCGCAGTTCTGCACCACGAGTAATATTTAAATAACTGAATATGTCTTAAAAGGATGGGATAAAATACCAGGCAAGCTTATTACAAATCATAATGCAAGTTTTCACTAAGTAACTCTATTCAAAACATTTAAACAGATTAAATTATTACACACCTTTACAATGAGAATGACGTACGTCTCTCGATCTTGACAAAAGAATGCTACGCAAGCATACAATATAACGTCACAGGTTCTTCCTACTCACGTAACTCCAAGAAGACGACAGAGAAATTAATATTCGGTCACTACTATTTATACTTGTCACATATTCTCATCTTTGTTTGATATTTAATAAGTATCGTCTGTGGCGGTTTCAGTACTCGCCGACACAGATATCTTAAAAAAAATCAGTACATAATTCTATACAAGAACAAAACATGACACATAATGCTTTCTCTTTATTACATAAAATTCACACAATCGTTGTCCACGCAATTACAATCATCCAGTTCAATTGTTCTTTTCTCCCTTTTTTTACCACATATAATATGTGTTTTGCTAAGAGACATTACAAAGGCACTTAGATTGTGTCACAGTATGTGTGCTTTAATATAGAGAGGATGGCCAGCTTGCTGTGTATTCGTGTTAGCATGATGTTCAGTTGTTCAGGAACAACGTAATTTCAGTAGACATGATGCCAATCTACGGCACAGAAAGTTCACTGTATGCAGTACTGAATCCCTAGCAGACTGTAATTTACTTATGCAGCTTTATAACTCAAAATACCGAGTCATATTGGTTGATTTGTTCTGAAATAAACTGACAGTAATCGCATGTGTGCGTTAGTATTAATGGCAATCTTGCCCTTTGGGCATTATCATATGCAGCTGATAAAAAAGTTTTTGTCATTATTTCAAAGTCTGCGGACTCCATTTCACTGAGGACCTCATTCTGAGACTTGGTGAATATTTCGACAGATCCACAGTAAAGAAATGTTCTGTGCCTCTTCTGAAACCTCGTCTTAAACCAGTAACTGTACCATCGATTCTGTCTGTTTGAATTACCTCTCGTCAGCTTCTTGTTCAATAGAAGCGATGGAAAACAGAAACTTTGAACTAGCTATTGCAGCCAATTTGGCAACTTGTGCCTAGTATGAACAGGAAAGACGTTTCGTGGAGTTAAATGGCTTTCTTTAGTCCTTAGAGCCGTTAAAGCTATCCAAAGATTGGCATACTATAAAGTCATACAGTGTAATTAGTTTTGCTCTAATAGAAACGACAGATACTCTTACACTTTCATGTTCTGTCGTGATGAATACTGGCCCGACTATGCAGTTACACGTTGGTAAAAGTGAACCACAAAACTTGCTACAAGGACGTTCCCATTAACTCTGAACCATTAGACCCTGGTATGCATACCTTGGGTTCACCAGAACTGCAGACAGTTTTAACTTTTAATTACTATTTGAAAGTTTTTAAAATTGTGCCCCAACTTATCAGGTATGCTCCCTAGCAGTTTCCAGTAACACGGTAAAGGTACCCTTAGAAATCAAGATTAGTTTTAAGTGACACTTACATTTTCGTCTTTATACACACACTATGGATCATGTTGTAGTGTTATCAAATTAGATTGTGATGTAATCGACAACATTTTGTCGGAATTCAGAGAATGCACTATTGGTACACCTAAACATTGTTATCATGGCACATAATATAATTGTTACAACTCACAACAGATAGCATATCCCTGTGTTGTGTAACAGAGTGAAATATTGTAGTGGGTTATTACAAGTATGTGAAGCAATACAGTAATGTTGTGGGAGTTTGCTGCTCAGCAGTGGTGTGTTTGATATTCGATACGAACGAGAAAGAAAGGTGTCACTTTTAACATTAAACAATAAAATGAGCAACAGTTACAATCCTTCAGTTGACAGAAGAAGAGAGGTTATTTCTTCACATTATTTTTTCAGATATAATATCAGGATCTACATCTATAAAAAGGAGCAGGAAAGGGGATAGCATACACTTATCAAGACCAAATTTTGAATCAGTTGTTAGTCAATGGGGAGCTGATAATGATGATTTTCTTTTAGATAAAGTATAGCTTCAGATGAAAACCATGAAGTTGGTCCTCAGGGAGCGGCATGCAGCTCTCTGAGTGGAGAACAGACTAGTAGTGATGATAGTGATAGTGATGATGATGATGATGATGATGATGATGATTATGAGGATGATGTAGGTAATAATGCCTCTGGACAAATAAACATAAAAATGCTAACATATATATTGCTCCAAATGGTATGCAATGGAGTAAGTGCCCCTCAGTGCCGAATGAAATACCTGCACACAATTTGGCGAAATTTAGTTAGTGTTAGTGTTAGTGATGATGATGATGATAATGATGACACTGACATAGGTAATAATGCCTCGGGACAAATAACCAGTGAAAATGCTACCATATATATTGCTCCAAATGGTAAGCAGTGGGGTTAGTGCCCCCAGTGCCGAATAAAACGCCTGCACATAATTTAGTGAATAAGTATTCCAGGACCAGCAAGGGGCATAATCATTAACACTCCCAAAGATGCATGGGATTTATTTACTCCTCTAGCCATTGCGGATGAAATTGTGATACGCACAAACTTAGAAGCAAGAAGAGTTTTTGTGCAAAGAAAAATAAACTGGAATGATGTAGCTAGAGACGAAATGTTCGCCTTCTGGGTGATTTTACTTCATATTGGAGAGGATAAGGTTTGGGATGTTCCAATCAAGGAACTTTTTCAGGGAAGGTATTCCAATCCGCTATGTAGAGCTACAATGACTGTGAGTCGGTTTCAGGCAATAAGAAGATTCATTAGAATCGATGACAAAAGAACAAAGAGGCTAGGTTACAAACCGATAAGCTTGATCTTGTATCCTATGACAAACAGAAAATATTTACTGGCCGTGCAAGAAAATAATGATACCTAAAAGTAATGTAACTGTGGATGAACAGCTAGTTCCTTTTAGGGGCCTGTTATGGGTTTGCGCGATATATGCCAAACAGGCCTGGAAAGTATGAAATGAAGATATTCTGGATGTGCAAAGCTAAGCTGGTTATGTCACTGACAGGCTTGTGTACACGGGAAGAGGACCAGGTGAGCCACCCCAGAAAAACGTGGGCCTTACTACAGAGAACACCCTTGCAGGCAAAATATTGCTGGTACAGCCAGAAATGTTACTGCAGATAATTATTTTACAAGTGTACCACTGGCAGAACATGTGTTGTATAAGAACCTAATTGTTGTGGGAACAACAATGATGAATAAAAGAGAAATTCCAAAAGAGGTGATGCCAAACAGGAGCAGAGCGGGACATTCAAATGAAGATGGTTGGTTTTTCACCAAAGAAAAACAAGTGTGTAGTCCTCCTACACTCCATGCATCATGACAAATCTGTAGATGAACAGTATCCAAATCTGAAGCCTGAGATTGTGAAATTTTTTAACCAAACGAAGGATGGTGTGGATGTTATGGATCAACTAGTGCCTGATTATACATGCAAAGGACAAACTAAACGCTGACCAGTGGTACTCTGGTACACCATAAGGGAGGTACGCACTCTAAATCGCTTTATTCTTTTCAAAACACAAGACCCCATGGATCACAAAGGGATTTTGCACAAGAGGAGACTATTCATTAAGGATATTTCAGTTGAGATGATATAACCGTTTATGACCAGAAGATCGCCTAATCACTTTCCACAGAAATCCATCTACCTGTATAGGAAAAAGTTCATTACTATTCCTAAAACACAAAACAGCAGTAGTAACAACAGCAGCACAGTGAGTCGTCAGAAGAGACGGTGTTCATTGTGCCCTGCTTCAAAGGACAGAAAAACCAAGACAGTGTTCTGTAAATGCACAAAACGTGTGCCAGGACCATAGCAGTGTGGTGTATAACAATTGTAAAAATTAATGTCATCCTTGTATGCTTAGCGATTTGTTCTTTGTGAATACCATAACCGCCAGTGTGAGAACAGTTTATGATAATACTGGTGGCTTCTGTTTCAGTTTAAGTAATGTAATTTATTTAATGAAAATTATTCAGGATTAAAAATATATTACTTTTGATTTAATAAAAGCGTTAAACATGATCACAGCTGTCTTTTATTATACTGATAAACTTTGAAACAAAATTTTTCTGCATGTTCATACCCAGGAAATACTTTTTCGATTTTAATTCTCGAATTAGACACAACAGGTCCTTTGGACGCAGGGTATTTAAATGTGCATAAAATGTAGGTAATGCACAGAGGGATTAAATGACTTAATTGACGCTATTGATAACTTGGAAAAATTCATCAGAAAGAACAATGATACCTCAGTAATAAAGTACTTACTATTAATATCCAATTATTTAAAAAATATGGTAAATTTTTTTGAAGAGACTGAAAGTAACAACGTTACTTTTTTATGTGATAAATTGAGTTTAGTGGGTGTCCAAAGGAAGGATTATGTTTTGTAGTATTTTATTTTCAAGATCACCACACACTTACAAGTTTATAAGGAGCACAAACTAATACACTGTATAAGATCTGTCTGCATTTCCAAAGACATCCAGCAATTGAGCAGCTAGGTGGCAATTACCTGTTGTATACAAATCAGAAGTTCCAATTTCTTTGTGAATCAGTTCATGTTGTTTCACTAATTAGTATGTGTTGCTAGTGACAAAATGTCAGTTAACAGATAGGCCACATCATTATTTGCTTTCCCCTTCTCAGCTGTCAGTTGTTTACAATCTCCCTTGTAATGACACAGAACCGCTTTTTATGTTTTACATTTCGTTCACATATTAAGATGTGTCACATACAATTGGATCAATAAAGAAGATCCAGATCAGACATAAGGTACCCACAGTTTGAAACTGCTTCAGAAAGTACACAACCTATTATGGCGTAAATCTCTGCAGTTAAGGAGCCGCATGATGCAGAGTGTACACAGATCATAAATTATTGCTAAGAAACTTAACTTAAAGTCTCTTCATAAAATCAATCTAGAGTGACAAAATATCAAACTTGAGTTTAATATTTTCAATGGGAGGACTGTTGTAGGTTTTGTTTGCCATGGGGGAACATCATCTTACTGAAAGTTTTCAAAGCACTGCTAAATCCATCAAAATTAATTTGCACTTGTTGGAACACTTTAAATATTAGTTGACCTGGTAGAGATATCCATTCAAGGATGCACTGCATAATACTAAGCCTATATTTTACTGACAAAGATTTCGTTTCATTAACAGCGGTATTCTGGTACATATTTGATACTTCTGATGGCACATACAGATGGAGGGGTCAGTTTTATGAAATCTCCCTTTGGTCTTTTTTTGTTAAAACTTGGTTACATGACAGTTTACAATTAAACTAACCCAGGCGACAATATAGATACGATCTTTGGTGAGTCATTTACGTCTCAGTGAATTACAGTTCTGACGAAGTAATTAAACTTACAATCACCAGAATAATTATTTCATCCTATCTGTTAACTTTTATTAAAACTATCTCTATCACAGTAACTCTAATACTGTAATTTACAGGCTGTGGTGTACGTCGGTTTCTCTCACAACGTTTTTCTTAACAAGCAGTAAGATTTTGCAAATGATAGCAAACACAATAGAAGAAAATCACAGAGCATTGTATCCAGCGTAACATGCATTTTGCACAACAGCATACAGGAACGGCTTAGTTTCTTTTTAAATGATAAAGGGCGGCACAATTTCTTTGTAAATTTTGGCACACCGATTGATATTCGAGAACTAAGTCTGCTGACTTTGTTACACTTTCACGAATGAAGTGCAGGCTCTCGCGTTTGGCACACAGGCGCCAGCACGCATACTCTGCGATTTTAAACACTGATTAAGAGGCACAAACCGTATTTCGTTGAACCTCTGCCAAAATTACCATAACATTTGCAACATAAAACTAGTGATAGTTTTTTTTCCTTTATTGCAATTTTAATCACCTATACAGGCGGGCTGTCAGCAGCATATGACGCTCCTCTTCAGCCTTAAGTGGAACAATAACATGACATAGAGGTGATACAGATAATACAAAAAAAACGGCGGGCAAAAAAAATGGAGAGATAAAAAACAATAAACATGAAGCCGTTCACGCTGGGCGATAAAAACACTAACACTTGTTGACACGGCGCACAAAACACGGAGGACGGCGACGGCACATGTGAACAGTGGAGTTGTAACTGCGAAAGAACGTGAAACACAAAACGAAGCACACACACGAGACACTGATGGCGAAGATCTCTGGCGCGCGAATGTTCACTATGCGTGTGCGAGTCCGGGGACCTGCCAAGAGAGGAGGACGAGGAAGGGGAGTGGGAGAGCGAGAGGGGAGAGCAGAGATGCCACGGGCAGGGGAGATAGGGGGAGGGAGGAAGGGGGAGGGGAAGCCTGGTGGAAGAGGGGTGGAGGGAGGGGATGGGGGAAAAGGAAAGAGAAGGGAAGGGAAGAGGAGGGAGTAAGGGTGCCTAAAGGACAGGACACCGGAAGTGGGGGGTGGGGCAGGGTCAAAGTTGATAGGAGGGGTAGATGGAGGGGAGGAGGACATCATCAGGGAGGGGGAGCTGGCGGAAGCCACCTTGGGAGAGGGTAAGGAGGGTGGAGAGATGGAGACCGGGTGGGACGAGGGAATACAGGCGCGGCAGTGGGCGGGGGTGAGAGAGGATCGGGGAGATGAGCGGGTGAGGAGGATCGAGTTTACGGGAGGTGTACAAGATCCGTATCCTTTCAAGGAAAAGGAGGACGTGGGGGAAGGGGATGAGATCGTACAGGATCCCCGTAGGGGAGGGGAGACGGATGCGATAGGCGAGGCGGAGAGCATGATGTTCAAGGTTTTGGAGGGATTTATAAAAGGTAGGGGGGGCGGAGATCCAAGCCGGATGGGCATAACAAAGGATAGGGCGGATGAGGGATTTATAGGTGTGGAGGATGGTGGAGGGATCCAGACCCCACGTACGGCCGGAGAGGAGCTTGAGGAGACTGAGTCGGGAGCGTGCCTTGGCTTGGATTGTCCGGAGGTAGGGAGTCCAAGAGAGGCGATGGTGGAGGGTGATGCCAAGGTACTTAAGAGTGGGAGTGAGGGCGATAGGACGGCCATAGATGGTGATGTAGAAATCAAGGAGGAGGAAGGAAGGGGTGGTTTTGCCTACAATGATCGCCTGGGTTTTGGAGGGATTGACCTTGAGCAACCACTTTTTGCACCAAGCGGTGAACTGGTCAAGATGGGATTGGAGAAGGTATTGGGAGCGCTGTAGGGTGGGGGCTAGGGCAAGGAAGGCAGTGTCATCGGCAAACTGGAGGAGGTGGACGGGGGTGATGGCTGCGGCATGTCCGCCGTATACAAAAGGTACAGAAGGGGGGAGAGGACGGAGCCTTGGGGCACACCGGTGGAGGGGAAAAAGGTGTAGGAGTCGGTGTTATGGATGGTGACGTAGGAAGGACGGTGGGAGAGAAAGGAGCCAATCACACGGACGTAGTTAATGGGAAGGGCGAAGGTTTGGAGCTTGAAAAGGAGACCGGAATGCCATACGCGGTCATAAGCTCGTTCAGGGTCCAGGGAGAGGAAGATTGCAGAGTGACGGGAATTAAGAAGGTTGGAAAGGAGATGAGTGAGGTGAAGGAGAAGGATCGTCAGAAGAGAAGGACGGCCGAAATCCACACTGGGTAACGGGAAGGAGGCGGTGCTGGCTGAGATGCTGGTGGAGGCAGTGGATGAGGATAGATTCCAGGACCTTGCTGAAGACCGAGGTAAGGCTGATGGGACGGTAGGAGGAGACGGCGGACAGCGGTTTGCCGGGTTTAAGGAACATCAGAATACGGGAGGTTTTCCACAGGTCGGGGTAGTAAACGGTGGACAGGACTACATTGTAGACGCTGGCCAGGACGGAGAGGAAAGAGACAGGAGCTTCACGAAGGTGACGATAGGTGACACGATCGTGACCAGGAGTGGTGTTGCATTTTGTGCGGAGTGTAGCAATGAGATCCTGCGTACTGATAGGGGCATTGAGTTCCGTGTGTGCAATATTGTCCAAGTGTTGGAAACCAGGAGCAAGGGGAGGGACAGAGATGTCAGTTCGATCGCGGACATCCGGGAAGAGGGAGTAATCGAACTGTGGATCATCGGGGATGGAAAAGACATAGGAGAGGTTAGAGGCAAAGTGATTGGCCTTACTAAGGGAGTCAGGAAAGGGGTGATCATCATGGAGAAGAGGATAGTAGGGTGAGGGTTTAGTTCCGGTAAGGCGACGGAAGGCTGAACCAGAACTTGGACGAGTTGACAGGTAGGGCAGTATTTAAATGGGTGCATGTCTGCCTCCAGTCCCGGCGTTTCATAGCCATGAGCAAATTACGAATGTGTCGCTGGACTTGCCGGTGGCGTCGTAGGGTGCCTGGGTCATGCGTGTGGAGGAAGGCACGGTAGAGACGGCGGGATTCACGGAGGAGGAGGACAGCCTGTGGTGGTAAGGTAGGATGGTGGGGGTGGATGGCGACAGTAGGGACGTGGGCCTCCACAGCCTCAGACAAGGTCTGCTGGAGAAAGGAGGCGGCATGGGTTACATCGTCAGGGTGGTGGTAGGTGAAGGGGTGGCGATCGACCTGGGTGGAAAGGGTATCCCGGTAGGCATTCCAGTTGGCACAGGAATAGTTATGGATGTACTTAGGGGAGGAGTCATTACGAGGGGCAGGGCAGGGGCGACGACTGTAAGGAGGACAGGGAGATGGTCGCTACCAATAGGCTCCAGGACATCCACCGTTACACGGCCAAGGAGGTTGGTGGAGGAAAGGATAACATCGGGAGTGGAGTTGGATTCGGGACGGGTGTGCTGGGGGATGGGGATGAGGTTGCCTTGAAGGGAGGAGAGGAACCGATGCCACCGCCGTAACTGGGCGGCGGAACGACTATGGATGTTGAGGTCGGCGGCAATCACGTAGGAGGAGAAGGTACAGTCAGTGTGGGAGAGGAAGTCAAAGGGAATAGGAGCGTTAGGGCGGACATAGATGGTGGTGCAGGTAATGGTACGGCCGGGGAAGAAGAGACTAAGGATCAGGTGTTCGGTGGGGTCGGGAAGGAGAGGTTGTAGCCGAATGGGGGTCTGGCGGTGGTGACCAATGGCAACTCCGCCATGCGCAATCGGGAAGGGATTATCGGAGCGGTGGAGGAGGTAGGGCGAAGTGTGGATGGTGTGGTGGGGTTGGAGGAAGGTTTCATTAAGGAGGAAGGTGTCCACGCGGTGGGTGGCAAGGGTGTGTAGGAAGAGGATCTTGTTGGCAGGTAGGGAGCGGATGTTGTTGAAAAGGATATGGTGCTGCCGTGCCATGACAGGGATTTAAACGAGGGAGTCAAGACGGGAGAAGGTGAAATGGGCATGGTTGTTCGAGTAGGTGGCGTATATTTCGAGGTGGAAAACGTAATGGGCGGAGAGGGAGATCTGTTGGAGGGTGTGTGGGAGCTGAAAAAGATGAACATTCTGCAGGCAATGGTGAGGAATCTGATGATGTCCTCAGCGGTAGGGGGTGGGTGAAGGGAGTTTCCGGGAGGGGTGGGGGCGTCCAGCGGGCGGACAGGAACGGTGAGTTCAGGAGTGGTAGGAGGGGTCGGGCCTTACACTTCTGGGAGTAGGTGGGGTGAGGGAGGTTACAGGTATTACAGGAGGGGGGGGACTGGAGATTGGGGCACTGCCATAAAAAGTGGGCTTGCCTACAGTGCAGGCAGGTGGGGGCCTCGCGGCACTCAGATGTAGGGTGCACATTATACCGCAAGCACCTTTGGCAGCGGTGGGATTGAGGACGGGAACGGGAGGGGTCAACTCGATAATGCTGGTTAACAAGGAGGGCACCCTCCTTCAGGAGACGGTCTATGGAGGGGGCGTGCTCAGAAAAAACCCGCATAAGGCGGATGGGGCCGGCAGCATTATGGATGCGGCGAACTGCACGCACCTCCAGATTGGGATGGGCCTGAAGCTAAGCCAACACCTCCTCCTCTGTGATCACTAGACTGAGCCGAGTGATCACAACGGTGAGGGTCGGCGGGCGACGCGGAGGTTGGGGTTGGCGGGAGGGAGGTGGCGAAGGAACGGGGCTGAGAGAGGCATGAGGGCCAAAGCAGGTGACCGGGATGCAGGAAAGGAGATCGGTGTGGAGGGTAGGGCTGGGGGAGGAGATGAGTACCGAATCACGGCGAGGAGTGAGATGGGGGCACCAGGAGAATGCTGGCGAAGGAAGAGGGTGAGGTTCCGGGCTTCAAGGAGGGAGGGATCTGGACGGGAGAGGAGGTAGCGGTAGGAGGAGGGGGCAGGGACGGGCGGGGAGACATCCATGGCATCAGGGGTGGGCGAAGGGGGACAAGGCGGAGCCTTTTTGGAAGCAGAGGAGGCAGGGGTGCCGCTGGGGCGCTTGAGGGCGGTGGAGGAGGTGTGGAGGATGGGAACAACTGGAATGTGGCGGGGAGTGGGACAGGTGAGGGCGATGGCGATGGTGAAGCCGATGAAGGTGAAGGAGAGAGTGGAGTGTGGGCAGTACAGCGCCGGGCGACCACCCTGGCGGGGACCGCAGAAACGGAAGGAGCAGAGGGAGGGCGTGAAGGGAAGGGATCAGAGGAGGCGCGGGAGGGAGGAGCCGGGGACGGGGCGACAAATAGGGATGGTGATGAGAGAGAGAGAGTGGAGTCGGGGGACGGAGTGCCAACTGCTATTTTTTTTTTTTTCATTTATTGAATTTCAATTCCCCCCAAAGGGTGCGGGCTGGCAGCAGCTTAGTATGCCGCTCTTCAGCCGACAGATTTTGTGACAAAGATCAAGAGAACAAATAATAAAAAACAGGCGATAAAATCGGAGACTTAGAGAGTAACAAGGCGAAAAGAAATCGTGGAACTTGAAACAACAATACAGGGATGATGACGCTAATAAAAATACATACGAAGCAGACAGGGAAAACAATAGACAATTAAAAAAACACGGCGACAGTCTGGATTCTGTTCGCAAAGGACATAAAATTCACACCTAGCGACAGCATGGTTTCTGTTCGCAACACGAGAAAGACAAACAACACTGAATAGTCACTGGAACACTGCACTAAAAAGTTGGCAAATGTGACACCACAGTCGAGAGCAGGTGGGGGGAAACTGGACAGAAGATGGGAAAACAAAAAAGGGGGGAAAGTAAAAGTGAAGGGGGGAGCCGGGAAAGGAACTGAAGGAGGATGAGGACCCATAAGAGGGGGGGGCAGACACGACAGGAAGTGGGATAGGCAGAGGAGGGGAATACAAAAGGACTGGGGGGAAGAAGGGAGGTAGGGAGAGGTTTAGTGGGGAGAAACCAGGACGGAAGGGGGGGAAGAGGGAGCCCAGGGAAAAGACAGAGGAAAGGAGGGGGACTGAGGATCAGAGTTGATAGGAAGGATAAATGGAGGGAGAGAGGGCATCATCCGGGAGGGGGAGTTGACGGAAGCCACCTTGGGAAAGGAGATGGAGGGTGTAGAGATGGAGGGTAGGGGGGACACAACGGTGAAGACGTGGCAGGGGCGGGGTGCCCAGTGCTAGGAAGAGTTGTGAACTATATCCATTTGTCACGAACTATGGGAACGAGTATTAAATATTCTTGGAATAAGTAGTGTCAACCATCGTTCGCATTTTTTTTTTCCTTTATTGTAATTTTAATCACCTATACAGGTGGGCTGGCAGCAGCACATTACGCTGCTCTTCAGCCTTAAGTGGAACAATAACATGACATAGAGGTGATACAGACAAGACAAAAAATGGCGGGCAAAAAAATGGAGATACAAAAGATCCAATAAACATGAAGCCGTTCACGTTGGACGAAAAAAACACTAACACTTGTTGACACGGCGCACAAAACACGGAGAACTGCGACGGCACATGTGAACAGTTGAGTTGTAACGGCATGAAACACAAAACGAAGCACACACACTAGACACTGATGGCGATGATCTCCGGCGCGCGAAAGTTCACTGTGCGTGTGCGAGTCCGGGGACCTGCCAAAAGAGGAGGAGGAGGAAGGGGAGTGGGAGAGGGAGAGGGGAGAGCAGAGATGCCACAGGCAGGGGAGAAAGGGGCGGAGGGAGGAAGGGGGAGGGGAAGCCCGGGGGGAAGAGTGGTGGATGGAGGGGACGGGGGAAAAGGAAAGAGAAGGGGAGGGAAGGGAAGAGAAGGGAGGGAGGGAGGGTGCCGAAAGGAAAGGACACCGGAAGTGGGGGGTAGGGCAGGGTCAAAGTTGATAGGAGGGGTAGATGGAGGGGACGAGGACATCATCAGGGAGGGGGAGCTGGCGGAAGCCACCTTGGGAGAGAGTAAGGAGGGTGGAGAGATGGAGACCGGGCGGGACATGGGAATACAGGCGCGGCAGCGGGCGGGGATGGAAGAGGATCGGGGAGACGAGCGGGCGAGGAGGATCAAGTTTACGGGAGGTGTACAGGATCCGTATCCTTTCAAGGAAAAGGAGGAGGTGGGGGAAGGGGATGAGATCATACAGGATCCGCGTGGGGGAGGGGACACGATTGCGATAGGCGAGGCGGAGAGTATGGCGTTCAAGGATTTGGAGGGATTTATAAAAGGTAGGGGGGGCGGAGATGCTGGATGGGCAAAACAAAGGATAGGGCGGATGAGGGATTTATGGGTGTGGAGGATTGTGGAAGGCTCCAGACCCCACGTACGGCCGGAAAGGAGCTTCAGGAGACGGAGTCGGGAACATGCTTTGGCTTGGATTGTACGGAGATGGGGAGTCCAGGAGAGGCGACGGTCGAGGGTGACGCCAAGGTACTTAAGGGTGGGAGTGAGGGCAATGGGACGGCCATAGACGGTGAGATAGAAATCAAGGAGGCGGAAGGAAGGGGTTGTTTTGCCTACAATGATCGCCTGGTTTTTCGAAGGATTGACCTTGAGCAACCACTGGTTGCACCAAGCGGTGAATCGGTCAAGATGGGATTGGAGAAGGCGTTGGGAGCATTGCAGGGTGGGGGCAAGGGCAAGGAAGGCGGTGTCATCGGCAAACTGGAGAAGGTGGACGGGGGGTGATGGCAGTGGCATGTCCGCCGTGTACAAAAGATACAGGAGGGGGGAGAGGACGGAGCCTTGGGGCACACCGGCGGAGGGGAAAAAGGTGTAGGAATCCGTGTTATGGATGGTGACATAGGAAGGACGGCGGGAGAGAAAGGAGCCGATCAGACGGACGTAGTTAATGGGAAGGGCGAAGATTTGGAGCTTGAAGAGGAGACCGGAATGCCATACACGGTCATATGCATGTTCGAGGTCCAGGGAGAGGAAGATTGCAGAGCGACGGGAATTAAGCTGTTCAGAAAGGAGATGAGTGAGGTGAAGGAGTAGGTCGTCGGAAGAGAAGGACGGCCGAAAGCCACACTGGGTAACGGGAAGGAGGCGGTGCTGGCGGAGATGCTGGTGGATGCGTCGGGCGAGGATAGATTCCAGGACCTTGCTGAAGACCGAGGTAAGGCAGATGGGACGGTAGGAGGAGACGGCGGACGGCGGTTTGCCAGGTTTAAGGAACATGAGGATACGGGAGGTTTTCCACAGGTCGGGGTAGTAACCGGTGGACAGGACTACATTGTAGAGCCTGGCCAGGGTGGAGAGGAAAGAGACAGGAGCTTCACGAAGGTGACGGTAGGTGACACCATCGTGACTAGGAACGGTGTTGCGTTTGGTGCGGAGTGTAACAATGAGATCCTGTCTAGTGAGAGGGGCATTGAGTTCCGTGTGTGTAATGTTGTCCAAGTACTGGAAACCAGGAGCGAGGGGAGGGGAAGAGGTGTCAGTTCGATCGCGGATATCCGGGAAGAGGGAGTAATCGAACTGGAGATCATTGTGGATGGAAAATACATCGGAGAGGTAGGAGGCATAGTGATTGGCCTTACTAAGGGAGTCAGGGAAAGGGTGATCATCATGGAGAAGAGGATAATAGGGGGAGGGTTTAGTTCCGGTAAGGCGACGGAAGGCCGACCAGAACTTGGACGAGTTGACAGGTAGGGCAGTATTTAAATGGGTGCATGTCTGCCTCCAGTCCCGGCGTTTCATAGCCATGAGCAAATTACGAATGTGTCGCTGGACTTGCCGGTGGCGTCGTAGGGTGCCTGGGTCATGCGTGTGGAGGAAGGCACGGTAGAGACGGCGGGATTCACGGAGGAGGAGGACAGCCTGTGGTGGTAAGGTAGGATGGTGGGGGTGGATGGCGACAGTAGGGACGTGGGCCTCCACAGCCTCAGACAAGGTCTGCTGGAGAAAGGAGGCGGCATGGGTTACATCGTCAGGGTGGTGGTAGGTGAAGGGGTGGCGATCGACCTGGGTGGAAAGGGTATCCCGGTAGGCATTCCAGTTGGCACAGGAATAGTTATGGATGTACTTAGGGGAGGAGTCATTACGAGGGGCAGGGCAGGGGCGACGACTGTAAGGAGGACAGGGAGATGGTCGCTACCAATAGGCTCCAGGACATCCACCGTTACACGGCCAAGGAGGTTGGTGGAGGAAAGGATAACATCGGGAGTGGAGTTGGATTCGGGACGGGTGTGCTGGGGGATGGGGATGAGGTTGCCTTGAAGGGAGGAGAGGAACCGATGCCACCGCCGTAACTGGGCGGCGGAACGACTATGGATGTTGAGGTCGGCGGCAATCACGTAGGAGGAGAAGGTACAGTCAGTGTGGGAGAGGAAGTCAAAGGGAATAGGAGCGTTAGGGCGGACGTAGATGGTGGTGCAGGTAATGGTACGGCCGGGGAAGAAGAGACTAAGGATCAGGTGTTCGGTGGGGTCGGGAAGGAGAGGTTGTAGCCGAATGGGGGTCTGGCGGTGGTGACCAATGGCAACTCCGCCATGCGCAATCGGGAAGGGATTATCGGAGCGGTGGAGGAGGTAGGGCGAAGTGTGGATGGTGTGGTGGGGTTGGAGGAAGGTTTCATTAAGGAGGAAGGTGTCCACGCGGTGGGTGGCAAGGGTGTGTAGGAAGAGGATCTTGTTGGCAGGTAGGGAGCGGATGTTGTTGAAAAGGATATGGTGCTGCCGTGCCATGACAGGGATTTAAACGAGGGAGTCAAGAAGGGAGAAGGTGAAATGGGCATGGTTGTTCGAGTAGGTGGCGTATATTTCGAGGTGGAAAACGTAATGGGCGGAGAGGGAGATCTGTTGGAGGGTGTGTGGGAGCTGAAAAAGATGAACATTCTGCAGGCAATGGTGAGGAATCTGATGATGTCCTCAGCGGTAGGGGGTGGGTGAAGGGAGTTTCCGGGAGGGGTGGGGGCGTCCAGCGGGCGGACAGGAACGGTGAGTTCAGGAGTGGTAGGAGGGGTCGGGCCTTACACTTCTGGGAGTAGGTGGGGTGAGGGAGGTTACAGGTATTACAGGAGGGGGGGGACTGGAGATTGGGGCACTGCCATAAAAAGTGGGCTTGCCTACAGTGCAGGCAGGTGGGGGCCTCGCGGCACTCAGATGTAGGGTGCACATTATACCGCAAGCACCTTTGGCAGCGGTGGGATTGAGGACGGGAACGGGAGGGGTCAACTCGATAATGCTGGTTAACAAGGAGGGCACCCTCCTTCAGGAGATGGTCTATGGAGGGGGCGTGCTCAGAAAAAACCCGCATAAGGCGGATGGGGCCGGCAGCGTTATGGATGCGGCGAACTGCACGCACCTTTAGATTGGGATGGGCCTGAAGCTAAGCCAACACCTCCTCCTCTGTGATCACTAGACTGAGCCGAGTGATCACAACGGTGAGGGTCGGCGGGCGACGCGGAGGTTGGGGTTGGCGGGAGGGAGGTGGCGAAGGAACGGGGCTGAGAGAGGCATGAGGGCCAAAGCAGGTGACCGGGATGCAGGAAAGGAGATCGGTGTGGAGGGTAGGGCTGGGGGAGGAGATGAGTACCGAATCACGGCGAGGAGTGAGATGGGGGCACCAGGAGAATGCTGGCGAAGGAAGAGGGTGAGGTTCCGGGCTTCAAGGAGGGAGGGATCTGGACGGGAGAGGAGGTAGCGGTAGGAGGAGGGGGCAGGGACGGGCGGGGAGACATCCATGGCATCAGGGGTGGGCGAAGGGGGACAAGGCGGAGCCTTTTTGGAAGCAGAGGAGGCAGGGGTGCCGCTGGGGCGCTTGAGGGCGGTGGAGGAGGTGTGGAGGATGGGAACAACTGGAATGTGGCGGGGAGTGGGACAGGTGAGGGCGATGGCGATGGTGAAGCCGATGAAGGTGAAGGAGAGAGTGGAGTGTGGGCAGTACAGCGCCGGGCGACCACCCTGGCGGGGACCGCAGAAACGGAAGGAGCAGAGGGAGGGCGTGAAGGGAAGGGATCAGAGGAGGCGCGGGAGGGAGGAGCCGGGGACGGGGCGACAAATAGGGATGGTGATGAGAGAGAGAGAGTGGAGTCGGGGGACGGAGTGCCAACTGCTATTTTTTTTTTTTTTCATTTATTGAATTTCAATTCCCCCCAAAGGGTGCGGGCTGGCAGCAGCTTAGTATGCCGCTCTTCAGCCGACAGATTTTGTGACAAAGATCAAGAGAACAAATAATAAAAAACAGGCGATAAAATCGGAGACTTAGAGAGTAACAAGGCGAAAAGAAATCGTGGAACTTGAAACAACAATACAGGGATGATGACGCTAATAAAAATACATACGAAGCAGACAGGGAAAACAATAGACAATTAAAAAAACACGGCGACAGTCTGGATTCTGTTCGCAAAGGACATAAAATTCACACCTAGCGACAGCATGGTTTCTGTTCGCAACACGAGAAAGACAAACAACACTGAATAGTCACTGGAACACTGCACTAAAAAGTTGGCAAATGTGACACCACAGTCGAGAGCAGGTGGGGGGAAACTGGACAGAAGATGGGAAAACAAAAAAGGGGGGAAAGTAAAAGTGAAGGGGGGAGCCGGGAAAGGAACTGAAGGAGGATGAGGACCCATAAGAGGGGGGGGCAGACACGACAGGAAGTGGGATAGGCAGAGGAGGGGAATACAAAAGGACTGGGGGGAGAAGGGAGGTAGGGAGAGGTTTAGTGGGGAGAAAACAGGACGGAAGGGCGGGAAGAGGGAGCCCAGGGAAAAGACAGAGGAAAGGAGGGGGACTGAGGATCAGAGTTGATAGGAAGGATAAATGGAGGGAGAGAGGGCATCATCCGGGAGGGGGAGTTGACGGAAGCCACCTTGGGAAAGGAGATGGAGGGTGTAGAGATGGAGGGTAGGGATGACACAACGGTGAAGACGTGGCAGGGGCGGGGTGCCCAGTGCTAGGAAGAGTTGTGAACTATATCCATTTGTCACGAACTATGGGAACGAGTATTAAATATTCTTGGAATAAGTAGTGTCAACCATCGTTCGCATTTTTTTTTTCCTTTATTGTAATTTTAATCACCTATACAGGTGGGCTGGCAGCAGCACATTACGCTGCTCTTCAGCCTTAAGTGGAACAATAACATGACATAGAGGTGATACAGACAAGACAAAAAATGGCGGGCAAAAAAATGGAGATACAAAAGATCCAATAAACATGAAGCCGTTCACGTTGGACGAAAAAAACACTAACACTTGTTGACACGGCGCACAAAACACGGAGAACTGCGACGGCACATGTGAACAGTTGAGTTGTAACGGCATGAAACACAAAACGAAGCACACACACTAGACACTGAAGGCGATGATCTCCGGCGCGCGAAAGTTCACTGTGCGTGTGCGAGTCCGGGGACCTGCCAAAAGAGGAGGAGGAGGAAGGGGAGTGGGAGAGGGAGAGGGGAGAGCAGAGATGCCACAGGCAGGGGAGAAAGGGGCGGAGGGAGGAAGGGGGAGGGGAAGCCCGGGGGGAAGAGTGGTGGATGGAGGGGACGGGGGAAAAGGAAAGAGAAGGGGAGGGAAGGGAAGAGAAGGGAGGGAGGGAGGGTGCCGAAAGGAAAGGACACCGGAAGTGGGGGGTAGGGCAGGGTCAAAGTTGATAGGAGGGGTAGATGGAGGGGACGAGGACATCATCAGGGAGGGGGAGCTGGCGGAAGCCACCTTGGGAGAGAGTAAGGAGGGTGGAGAGATGGAGACCGGGCGGGACATGGGAATACAGGCGCGGCAGCGGGCGGGGATGGAAGAGAATCGGGGAGACGAGCGGGTGAGGAGGATCAAGTTTACGGGAGGTGTACAGGATCCGTATCCTTTCAAGGAAAAGGAGGAGGTGGGGGAAGGGGATGAGATCATACAGGATCCGCGTGGGGGAGGGGACACGATTGCGATAGGCGAGGCGGAGAGTATGGCGTTCAAGGATTTGGAGGGATTTATAAAAGGTAGGGGGGGCGGAGATGCTGGATGGGCAAAACAAAGGATAGGGCGGATGAGGGATTTATGGGTGTGGAGGATTGTGGAAGGCTCCAGACCCCACGTACGGCCGGAAAGGAGCTTCAGGAGACGGAGTCGGGAACATGCTTTGGCTTGGATTGTACGGAGATGGGGAGTCCAGGAGAGGCGACGGTCGAGGGTGACGCCAAGGTACTTAAGGGTGGGAGTGAGGGCAATGGGACGGCCATAGACGGTGAGATAGAAATCAAGGAGGCGGAAGGAAGGGGTTGTTTTGCCTACAATGATCGCCTGGTTTTTCGAAGGATTGACCTTGAGCAACCACTGGTTGCACCAAGCGGTGAATCGGTCAAGATGGGATTGGAGAAGGCGTTGGGAGCATTGCAGGGTGGGGGCAAGGGCAAGGAAGGCGGTGTCATCGGCAAACTGGAGAAGGTGGACGGGGGGTGATGGCAGTGGCATGTCCGCCGTGTACAAAAGATACAGGAGGGGGGAGAGGACGGAGCCTTGGGGCACACCGGCGGAGGGGAAAAAGGTGTAGGAATCCGTGTTATGGATGGTGACATAGGAAGGACGGCGGGAGAGAAAGGAGCCGATCAGACGGACGTAGTTAATGGGAAGGGCGAAGATTTGGAGCTTGAAGAGGAGACCGGAATGCCATACACGGTCATATGCATGTTCGAGGTCCAGGGAGAGGAAGATTGCAGAGCGACGGGAATTAAGCTGTTCAGAAAGGAGATGAGTGAGGTGAAGGAGTAGGTCGTCGGAAGAGAAGGACGGCCGAAAGCCACACTGGGTAACGGGAAGGAGGCGGTGCTGGCGGAGATGCTGGTGGATGCGTCGGGCGAGGATAGATTCCAGGACCTTGCTGAAGACCGAGGTAAGGCAGATGGGACGGTAGGAGGAGACGGCGGACGGCGGTTTGCCAGGTTTAAGGAACATGAGGATACGGGAGGATTTCCACAGGTCGGGGTAGTAACCGGTGGACAGGACTACATTGTAGAGCCTGGCCAGGGTGGAGAGGAAAGAGACAGGAGCTTCACGAAGGTGACGGTAGGTGACACCATCGTGACTAGGAACGGTGTTGCGTTTGGTGCGGAGTGTAACAATGAGATCCTGTCTAGTGAGAGGGGCATTGAGTTCCGTGTGTGTAATGTTGTCCAAGTACTGGAAACCAGGAGCGAGGGGAGGGGAAGAGGTGTCAGTTCGATCGCGGATATCCGGGAAGAGGGAGTAATCGAACTGGAGATCATTGTGGATGGAAAATACATCGGAGAGGTAGGAGGCATAGTGATTGGCCTTACTAAGGGAGTCAGGGAAAGGGTGATCATCATGGAGAAGAGGATAATAGGGGGAGGGTTTAGTTCCGGTAAGGCGACGGAAGGCCGACCAGAACTTGGACGAGTTGATTGGTAGGGTAGCATTTAAACGGGTGCATGTCTGCCGTCAGTCCCGGCGTTTCTTAGCTGCGAGCAAATTACGAACGTGTCGCTGGAGTTGCCGGTGGCGTCGTAGTGTGTCCGGGTCACGCGTGCGGAGGAAGGTATGGTAGAGACGACGGGTTTCACGGAGGAGGAGAACTGCCTGTGGGGGTAAGGTAGGACGGTGGGGGTGGATGGCGACAGTAGGGACGTGGGCCTCCACGGCCTCAGACAAGGTCTGCTGGAGAAAGGAGGCGGCTTGGGTGACATCGTCTGGGTTGTGGTAGGTGAGAGGGTGGCTATCGACCTGGGTGGAAAGGGTATCCCGGTAGGCATTCCAGTCGGCGCGGGAATAGTCGTGGACATACTTAGGGGGAGGGTCAGTACGAGGGTCGGGGTGAGGGCGACGACCGTCTGAAATGGTGAGGAGGACAGGGAGATGGTCGCTACCAATAGGCTCCAGGACATCCACCGTGATGCGGCCAAGGAGGGAGGAGAGGATAACATCAGGAGTGGAGTTGGATTCGGGACGGGTGTGCTGGGGGATGGGGACGAGGTCGCCTTGAAGGGAGGAGAGGAACCGATGCCACCGCCGTAACTGGGTGGCGGAACGACTATGGATGTTGAAGTCGGCGGCGATCACGTAGGAGGAGAAGGTACGGTCAATGTGGGAGACGAAGTCGAAGGAATAGGGGCGTTAGGGCGGACATAGATGGTGGCGCAGGTAATGGTAAGGCCAGGGAAGAAGAGACTAAGGATCAGGTGTTCGGTGGGGTCGGGAAGGAGAGGTTGGAGCCGAACGGGGATCTGGCGATGGTGCCCAATGGCCACTCTGCCACGCGCAATTGGGAGGGGATTGTCGGAGCGGTGGAGGAGGTAGGGCGAAGTATGGACGGTGTGGTGGGGTTGGAGGAAGGTTTCATTTAGGAGGAAGGTGTCCACGCGGTGGGTGGCAAGGGTATGGAGATAGAGGTTCTTGTTGGTGGGAAGGGAGCGGATGTTGTTGAAAAGGATACGGTGCTGTCGCGCCATGACAGGGATTTAAACGAGGGTGTCAAGACGGGAGAAATGGGCCTGGTTGTTAGAGTAGGTGGCGTACATTTTGAGGTGGAAAACGGATTGGGCGGCGAGGGAGATCTGTTGGAGGGTGTGTGGGCGCTGAAAAGGATGTACATTCTGCAGGACAATGGTGAGGAATCGGACGATGTCCTCAGCGGTAGGGGGTGGGCGAAGGGAGTTGCCGGGAGGGGTGGGGGCGTCCAGAGGGCGGACAGGAACGGTGAGTTCAGGAGTGGTAGGAGGGGGTCGGGCTTTACACTTCTGGGAGTAGGTGGGATGAGGGAGGTTACAGGTATTACAGGAGGGGGGGGACTGGAGATTGGATCGTTCGCTTATATAAAGGTCTTTAAAGAACAAGAGATATACAGTTGTTGATTTGAGCTCTACTTCAAATACTTTCCGACAAGACGTCAGAATGCGAAATAAACGTGACTGCCAGCTGTCGACTGCTACAGGATGGCGAACGGCGGCCACACAGCTGTTGCCTGTCGTCGCCAACAGCTGGCAGCGCGGTAGTCAGTGCTTTGCTCACGGCAGTACGTTTTGGTTGACTCTGTAGTATTAACACCTGAATTCAAGACGTCGACCTCTTTACAGATTCATTGAAAGTAAAATATAGGCTTAGTGTTGTACACATTCAGTGTTGAAACTGCAATTACGCATATCGAGAATAGAAAATTAGGCCTGAGAGGAAAATGCCAAATGTAAATGTTTATTAACGTGTCACAAAATTTATTCCAAACTACTTTACAGTTGAAAACTTTCTCTTTGCACTATTAGTACCGCTATGGAGAAACATAATACCCTACTTTTACTACCGGTACACAATAAATAATTCTGTAGTCTGTGTGATCTACCTTACTACAAGACAACTCCCTTAGGTAGCAGTCTCTTTTAATTGCATCAACAGCAAATTTATCCGGGAAGAGCATCTCATGAAGCTGTGTTCATGTTATTTAGACATTAAGTTTTTAGCTACCAAATAAATAACAATAACAGCATTAATAGCCTCATTATTATGACAATACGACCTATTTCTGTCCGTGTTTCTTATATGTTCATCATTTTCTATTACTAAAAGACTTTTATCTAGCTCTAAATATGTTTTAGATGTCTCACATCTCAGCTTCTTAGGAACAGATCTGGCATAATACACTCATGAGTGTGTGAAAACAGGCAAGTATTCCTGAACAGACTGAATTTGTTCCTCACTGAAATCGATTATACCATAAATGTTGGAGGTAAGGTCACATCATCTTCACAGTCAGTTATAAAAGAATCTGAATCTATTCCAACTTCTCCAAGAACAGATGATGGAATTTTCAGGGACAGCAGCGTCTGAATCCTAACCTTGAATTGAATGTCAAAATCTGTCTCAAGATACCAAAGATACCAATCATTGAGATCCTTCCACTGTTCGCTATTTACCAAATCTCGCTTCTACAGCATCTGTCTGAACATTTCATGGCAAAATATATTTAAAATACATGTCCTCGCTACAGTACTTGGTCATCTCTATACTGTGAATGGTATCTGATATGGCCAAATGTATGCTATTGGATAATTCAAATGTGTGTTCAGGACGACATTTCCATATATCCAACCACGATGAAAAACTTTCTAAATATCTGATATTTTTGTCGGTTGTTCCGGAAAGTGGTTTCTGCAGTGCATCCTTGAAAGGGATAATATACCACGACATCAAACATTTAGAATATTCCACCATGTACAAATTAATTTTGATGAATTTAGCAGTGCTCTCAAAACTTTCAGCAAGATAATGTTCCTCCAAGGCTAACAAACCTTGATCAGCGATCTCACTGAAACTATTAAGCACAGGTTTGGCATTTTGTTGCTCAATGTTGCTTTTATAAAGACCCTTTAAATTAAGTTTGTTGACAGATTTTATTATCTCTGTATGCACTCCATCATGTAGCTTTTTAACTGCAGAGAACTTGGTCACTAGCAGTTGTATACTTTTTGAAATTGTTTCAAACTGTGGGTACTTTATTTTCTCATCAGTATCTTTCTTACTGATTCAGTTCTTTCTGACACATTTTAATATGTGAACAGAACATAAATCACAAAGAGGGGTTTTGTGTCATCACAGGGGTGTTCGTAAGAATTTGACAGTTGAGGAGGGGAATGACGTGGCACGTGTGTTAATTAAAATCTTATCACTAACAACACAGGCTAATTAAAACAAATTGCGTGTAGTCTATGAAATATTTTCTTAATTTGAGTGAGGAGTTCTTCACCATTTACGTTCCTAACTGGAGATATAAAAAAATGAGCACCAGATGCCACAATTTTTAGAACTGAATCCAGTCTCCAAAATGTTACCTCCTGTGTAGTCCAAATAGTGTTTCAAGTGAATTTTGTCAACCATTAGTGAAACAACATAATCTGATTCACAAAGGAACTGTATCTTCTGTTTTGTACAACAGAAAATTGCCACCTGGATACTCACCTGTTTGGTGTGTTTCAAAATATGGACTAATCTTATGCAGTGTATTAGGACAGGGTAGCACAAGACACTGGTGATATTGAAAATAAAATCCTACAAAATATAATAAAATCTAGCTAATATCTGAAATGTTTCTTTTGTTCACCCATTATATTCACTTCCTCACATAAGAAACTAATGTTGCTACTTTCAGTTTCTTCAAAACAATTTACCATATTTTCAAATATTTTGTTATGAATAGCGAGTGGTCTGTTGTGAACTATCATCATTCTTTCTGGTGAAATTTCCCAAGTTATCAATAAAGTCAAGCAAGTCTTTTAAATGGTTTACAGTTACTGGGAAACTACTTGTACCAAATTTTGTGGTTTCAGTTTTACCAACTGCATATTATCGTCAGTATTTATTATAACAAAGCTGTCACTAAGTTAAGTGATTAATATTGAAATAAGAACTAATTTTGTTAATATTAAATTTTAGATTAATGTACTTACTTCTCCTGTAGTCTATCTATTGAAGGTATCGGTTTCCTGACTGTATTTCGATCTAAAAGGAAGAAATTCGTAAAGGCCGTTAGTCGCTAGTTTGTTTACGTTTTTTAGCCGTAAATATGGCACGAGTGTAGATTTTCGTTTTTGACTAGAGTTATCCCTTCAAATCCTAACTCATTCGTTTCTCTCATACAGTGTTTATGTAGTTAAAACTTTCGGAAATAAGTTTAAAAGTTTGTATACGTTAGTGTTTATTTACGGATTAGTACAGGTCTTGTGCCAACTTATTGTCTGCTATTGTGTTAAGTTTGTCTATCAAACCATATTTGACAAATGTGTTGTTTGCCATAGAAATTTGACGAGGGGGGTCTTCTGTGTAGACTGTAAGTTATGGTTTCGTGGAGGGAATACAATGAGGCTCTTCGATGGCAGTGTAAGTTATGTAGAAAGAACAGAAAAATCGCAGAACATGAGGCAAAAATTTGTGCCCTTAAGGCTGAACTAGAAAACGCGAACTAGGAATTATGTAATTTAAGGGAGGAAAAAGAGACTGGGAACTGGGAAAAAGTAGAAAGCAAAGGGCGAAAAAGGGAAACACTTGAAAAGACTCCAGAAATTCAAATAGTAAATCAGTTTGGGTTGCTATCTGGAGTGATCTGGAGTGGAGGAAGGGCCTCATCCAGATGTAGTCGCAAGTAGGTTGAAGCAGAATATTAGCTTAAAGAAGAAAGACAGGTCAGGATCAAACCAGAACAGGAAAAGAAGAAGTCTGCTTATAGGCAGCTCTCATGGGAGGAGTGTGAGAAATTAGGTGCAGGGTACCAGGAAACAAGTTTTGTGAAACGAAGTGCTAGCCTTAGGCAGGTGACAGAAAGATCAGCTACGCAATGACTTTGAGAAGGAAGATCAGGTAATTATAGTTGTGGGGGCAGGAAACACCCTTGCTATGAATCCGAGATACAGTATTAGAAGTGACCTGGATAAAATAGGAGCAGAAACTGGGCACACAAATGTGGCGTCTGTGGAGGTCTTTCAGCGCCATGATCAGCCCTGGGTAAACACTGCTTTAAGGTATGTTAACAGTGAGTTGAATGTGCTGCTCCAGACACCGACAAAATCTCACGTATGTGTTGTTCCAGTTAATGCTATTGGTAGGTGGGGATACACTACATACGGCCTGCACCTAAACAGGAAGGGGGAAAATAAGTTAGCTTCTCTATTAGCAGAAACCGTAAGGGCGAGGGGGGGGGGGAGGCAGTAGCACAAGAGGTGATACCTGTGGTTAATTGGTCCAGGTAGACAGGCTTTTTAGCTTAAAGTCAAAGTCCAGACAGACAACAATCAAGATAAATAGAATAAAAGAAACTTCATGTACACTAAATAGGGGCAAAGCTAAGGGCAGTATCAAGTTACTTCATCAAAATATCAGGGGAATAAAAAATGAAGTAGATGAGCTATTAGCGTATTTAGATGGTCTCAAAAATAAGAATGTGATTGATATACTCTGTCTGTCTGAACATCATGTAACTGTGGGGATGGATAGTGAACAGTATAAATGGGTATAATTTAGCATTTTAGACTTGTAGATCTAGGATGGATAAAGGAGGAGTTGCCACTTTCATAAAACAAGGGTATAAATACAAAACGCCAGCCGGAGTGGCCGAGCAGTTCTAGGCGCTACAGTCTGGAACCACGCGACCGCTACAGTCGCAGGTTCGAATCCTGCATTGGGCATGGATGTGTGTGATGTTCTTAGGTTAGTTAGGTTTAAGTAGTTCTAAGATCTAGGGGACTGATGACCTCACACGTTAAGTTCTCAGAGCCATTTGAGCCATTAAATATAAAACTATAGAAGTAAGTAAATTTTGTGTTGATTAGCACTTTGAGGTTTCTGCATGTAAACTTCACCTAGATAGTGTAGTATTGATAGTAGCAACAGTGTACAGGTCCCCATTAGGAGACTGGGAGCTATTCATTATAAAGTTTGACTCCCTATTTTGCTGTCTGTCAGACAAAAGGAGAATTTATTAATCTGTGGTGATTTCAGTCTAAACTTTCTGAGTAATTCTGATAGGAAAAGTGAACTAGAAGTGTTATTAACAACACATAACTTAGAATCAGTGGTCAATTTCCCTACATGTACAGCATTCTAATAGATAATGTATTTGTACAGAAAGAGGATATAAAACAAACACATGCTTTCCCTGTGGTAAATGGATTGTCAGACCATGACACACAACTGATTAACTTACAAAACCTTAACAGGGTGTCCAGTTGAGAAGCCATTAAGTAAAAGTGTTAGGTTCCTCAACGTGGTATCTATAGAGCACTTCAGAGAAAGTTTAAGAAATGTTATCTGGGGAGATGTATATAATGAGCCAAATGGTAATGATTAATGCAATATATTTCTTAATAAATTTTATCCATTTTTGAACACTGTTTCACAAATAAAATTACTAAATGTAACACCACAAACTTTTCAAAGAAACCTTGGATTATTACAGGTATTACAATGTCTTCAGAAAGAAAAAGAAAACTGTATGAGACAGCAAGAACTAGTAAATATCCAGAAGTAGTTTTACTCTATAAAAAGTATTGCAAGACTCTGAGAAAAGTTGTAAGTAAATCAAGAAATATGTATGTTAGAGAAGAAATTAACAACTCTGGCAATAAAATCAAATCAATGTGGAATATTGTTAGAAGGGAGACAGGAAAAGTAACCACTGGGGGAAGTAATATTACTATTAAAGTACAGAGAAGAGTCAGTTCTGAAAAATTTTAGTCAGATTGAGTTTCACCTAACAACCTCTTCTGAAATAAGTAAAGTTATTACGTTTTTGAAAAATAAATGTTCTGTTGGAGTAGATGACATCTTAAATAAGATATTAAAACAATGTGGAGCAATTACAACTGATGTTCTGAGTCACATATGTAATGCATTAGTAACTCAAGGTATTTTCCAAGACAGGTGAAAATATACACTTTTCAGGCCTCCCTGCAGAAAGGGGGACACCACAGATGTCAATTATTATTGGCCAGTATCCTTGCTTACAGCATTTTCAAAAATCTAACAGGAACTAATGTACTCAAGAGTGGTTAGCCATCTCAACGGGGATGGGATACTTAGTAAATCACAGTTCGGATTTCATAAATTCTGTTCCACTGAGACAGCAATATACAATTTCACTGTCCACATAATAGTTTTTAAATAGTAAAATGTCACCATTAGGAATTTCTGTGACTTGTCCAAAGCATCTGATTGTGTGAACCATGACATTATGTTACAGAAAGACAATACAATGGTGTAAATGGAATAGCATAAGATTGGTTTAAGTGATACCTACAGAACAGCAAACAAAAAGTTTCTTTGTATGGGTCAAGTGATTTATGGAATTGTCCCACTTCATGTAACTGGGGTAAAATTCCATTAGGTGTTCCATGGGGTTCAATCTTGGGCGCCTATTGTTTTTGATATATGTGAACGATCTTCCTTCTTATCTGAAACCTGAAGCTGAACTGACACTCTTTGTTAACGATACAAGCATCATTATTACTCCAGCAAAAGAATATCCAATTCAAAATAATGGAAATAAAGTCTCTGGAAAAGACAGTAATTGGTTTCCTGCAAATGGACTTACTTTAAACTTTGAAAAAAACCCAATACACCTAGTTTTCTTCTGTAAAAATTACAGTTGCTTCAATAAATATAACTCACCAACAGAAGTCAGTAGACAGGGTAGAGCATACAAAATTTTTGGGTGTACATATATATCACAATCTTAATTGGAAAGTAATTTAGATTTTCTAAGGCGACTAGTTTCTGCAACTTTTGCAGTCAGAATAATTGCCCATTTTGAGGATATACAAATTAGTAAGCTATCACAGTTTGCATACTGTCACTCTCTGATGTCATAGGGAGTAATAATTAGGGGTAAGGTCAGCAACAATTTTAACTGTCTGGGCGGGATAAGTCTCAGTGTTAAGAGACTATACAGGAATTCTAAATATTTATGTCTCACTGTGCGGAAAGTGAGTCGCAGACATCGACAGTAGCATTGCAGTCAGATGTTGCGGCAGAAGCCAATGGAGGTTTCCGTCCCGATCTCGCATTTTTACTCAGATTTGACGCAGTAGACATACCGTGAGCGTGAGTGTCCGTAATTCCGTTCCCATTTGTAACAAAATTTTAACCCGGAGTTGTTTTGGGGGCACCCTTTTTTTTGTTACATGCCATCTTACTTGTTCCGCTATCCGATCCTGACGAACTGTAAACTAGTGAGCTGGGGTGACTTGTAGTGACGATGGCTTCGGACCTCTGGCAGGTTGCTCGGACAGTGGGGCCAACTGCAGTCAATATTGGTTACTTGTGCGTCCTGTCATAGTATGATAGTCAAGTGTGTGACTCCCACACGAGATAGCACCGACAGCGGCTACTGACCGTATACAGAGAAGGGCAGCACAAATAATCACAGGTGTGGTCGACCCACGTGAGAGTGCCACGCAAGTGTTAAAACAACACAATCGGCAGACACTTGAAGAGGACGCAAGTTACCCCACGAGAGGCTGCTTACGATATTTCGCAGGCGACTGTTAAGCGAGGAGTCCAGATGCGCTCTCCAGCCACTACGCGTCGCTGCCGTAAGGAGGTTGAAGGCAGAGGAAGGCCGGCCACAACACCGAGTCGTCTCAGCACTCGTCCTTAACGCACTCCGTACGCGAACAGAACGGGAAAAAATTTCGAAACTTGTTACCGTGCCAAGTACTCTGCCATGTACTTCACAGTGGTTTTCAGTGTAGTACGGGAATCTAGATGTGACGGTGAATTTGGTGCTTGTAAATACGTCGCGTAACTGGGCAATTTAATGGGACAATTGTGTAAAATCGCGTGAGACATGCAGCCATCAAAGAAAATATATATGGCACATTTCCAAAGTTCACTATTATGTCTCCCTATGCGTTTTAGAATCTGGACGACGTTGATGTATTCTCACCACCGGGAGTGACGTAATCGCTTGCCGATTCATAGAGAAAAATGTGAATATTTAGAAACTGAACATACAAATGTTTTTGGACGGGGTCCGCCTTTAGCAAAACACAATTTTGTTTCATATCCGAAACGTGTTTCACTACAATTGCAGCATCATCCGTGGACTTTTATTTCATGGCTGCTGTTTGTAATATTACGTTTTAAAATCATAATTACAAGTTTTTGAAGAACACATAAAGTCATATATTCATACTTTTTACCACATGGTGTGGTTTCCGTGAGAGATTATTATTTTATAGTGCCTATTTTCTTTCAGTGATACGGATCCCATACTGATGAGCAGTACTCAGGTATTGGTCAAACGACTGTCTTGTACGCTACTGCCTTTGTTGATGGATTACATTTCCTGATGATTCTTCCAATAAATCGCAGTCTGGCATCTGCCATGTCTCCTTTCTAGAAGTAGTTTATCTTTGCAGATCGCTGGAGCAACGAAGGGTATGTAGTGTTGGAGAAAAGCACATGTCATTCCAGTTCCAAGATGGGTCTTATGAAAGATGCACGTAGTTATAGACTTGTGTTATTGATGTCAATCTGTTATGGGACATATTCTGCATGCACGTATTAATACGTTTCTGTGTAACGAAAATATCTTCTGTAAAAATGCACACGGATTCCTCAAACAGGGACTTTGCGAAATTCAGCTCGCGATGTTCCTCCACTAAACACCAGCGCCAAGGTCCATGCCATGGAGAGAGGGAGGGATACAGCAATAGAGTTGCAGCAACTGGTGGGGGGGGGGAGATGAAGGAGAAAACCAGGGGGTGGGGGGACCAAGCCTGTGGACAGTGTAAAGGATGTGAAGATGTTGGGTGAATAAGAGGAAGTTGGGGTAGGTGATGAAGCCATACAAAAGTCTTGTAGTGGAAGGAAGGCAGATACGGAAGGCAAGGCAAAGTGCATGGCATTCTAGCACTTGGAGAGCCTTATATAAGTGGGGGAGGTGGTGGAGATCCAGGCACTACTACCATAGCAGAGGATGGGATGCATGAGGGATTTGTAGGTGTGAAGGATGGTGGAAGGTTGCAGTCCAAATGTCTGGCCAGACAGGTGTTTCAGGAGGCAGAGGTGGGAATGTGCTTTCTGCTGGATGGTCAGGAGGTGAGGGGGCCAAGTGAGGTGATGATCGAGGGTGAGGACAAGGAATCTCAGGGTGGGGGTGATCTGGATGGGATGACCATAAATAGTGAGGTAGAAATGAAAACAGTGGGTTTGGTGAGTGTGCTAGGACCATTGAAGGGTAGCATAGAGAGGCAGGAACGTGGTGACATCAGCGTATTGGAGGAGGTGGACTGGAGGAGGTGATTTGGACGTATTGGCAGTGTACAGGAGACAGAGGAGTATGTAGAGAATGGAGGTCTGGGGGACACCAGCAGTGGGATAAAAGAGATAGGATTTGGCGGCTTGGAGAGTGAAATAGGGACAGCATGAGAGGAAGAATCCGACCAGACAGACAAAATCGATTGGCAGGGCCTAGGTTTGGCGTTTAAAGAGTAGATCAGGATGCCACATGCTGTCGTAGGCATTTCGGAGGATAAGGGAAACAAAAATGTCCGTGCGATGGGAGTTAAGCTGGAGGGAGAGAAGGTCGACGAGGTTAAGGAGTTGGTTGGGAGTTAACTTGGAGGGAGAGAAGGTGGATGAGGTTAAGGAGTTAGTCTTCGGTGGAGAATGAGGGTCGGAAGCCACACTGGGTAATGGGGAGGAGGTGGTGTTGATGGAGGTGGTGATGGAGACGATGGGAGAGGATGGATTCAAAGACCTTACTGGGATAGGATTATAGGAAGAGGTGACAGATGGGGGTTTGTTGGGTTTGAGGAATAAGAGGATGCGGGAAGTTGTCAATGGGTTGGGGCAGAAGCCAGCAGAGGGGATGACTTTGTATAGAACCATTTACAAATTTTAACTACCTTTTAAATACAGTTTATGTAACTTCTATCTGAAGTGCTGTTTTAATCTGCTGTCAATGCGCCCACTTTGGGAGGAGTTGAAATCACAATAAAGAAGGAGACTTTTTTATTCAGGCCTTTATCACAGTCTAACATAACAGTTACAACACTCACTGCTGTAAACGTTATTACCGTTTGACAAGTGGAGCGACACTAGCACTCAAAGTGGTGAGGAAGCAGAACTTAAGATGCGTCGTAAGCATAATCTTCTTTTGCATCCCCTTGCTACGTGATTTAAGAAATATTTGAATTATTTTTTTTTACTACCAAGAGTTTGTGTAACATCAGAAGACACATAAGTTTCTGAAAATGATTTTAAAATAAGCGCAAGTAGGGATAAAACTCATGAATCCAGTGGCAAGCTACAGCACGCTCGTGAAGAAACGCTTTTGACGTTGCATAGAACTGCAGCTTACCTCCTTTATATTCACGGAATATAAACACATAGATTCACACTTAAGAAGCACAAACGCCTACCTCTACATGCAAAAGGGATCGACGCCCAGTTTGTCGTTCCGTAGGTCTACTGTGTCTCAGTCACTGCCGTCTGTTGCCACTAGTACGACCTTCAGCTTTATATTATTCTAAGTGGGGAAATCAACTGCCAAATAGTGGGATAAATATACTGTGAATGTAAACTCCAAGCCCTGAAAGCCAAAAACACTGTCACAAGTGCTGTCATACATTAAATTTGCCTTTTCATCCAATGACATATGCACTAGTTTATCAGTATCAGAGAAATGCTGTACCTTCTGCTTTAAAAGATGGAACATATTGTCACTTATCCCACATTTTATTTGTATGCCTTCCATATACCTGTGTAACGTGCACACTGATGGAAAGATAAAACATTCTGACAAAACCTGTATGCCTGAGTGCTGTAATATAATAAATTTAGAGCGAACAGCTTAGTTTTGTCTTTCCATCTTGCAGATGGCATGTTAATCTGGTTTAACAACAAGCCAATGGCATCTATTTTTAAACACTGGGATCCTATAGTCTTCAAAATTTGTTTGCCCTTCACTTGATCCTTTTTATACAGCTTCTGTTGCTGTCTGTATTTAAAATGACAGGCACTGTCCTTGTACCATAACAGTTTTGTGCGAAGTCTAGCTATCTGCACAATCTCATTCTCCACACACTTTTTATAAACACGAATAACTGCACTTAATTTTACCATTTCATCATCAACGCTGATCTGTGTTGTCGATTCAGATGAATCTGGCACTGATATATGGAGAGTTGAACCGATTGCTCGTGTGCCATTGGAGTGTTTCACAGCTTTAGACGGATTGTCGAACATTTGTGGCAGTCTCCTCTTCATCATCAGTTGAGATGGCGTATTTGAAATGTCAGACAGTGTGGTTAACTGCATTCCACAAGAGTTTTTTATTCATGAATTGGTTTTGTTCGACATCGAGCGGACAAAACTCAACATTATAATAAAGGCAGACAGGGTCTTTCTTCATAGGATCTTCTCATCTCCTATTCACTTGCCCTTTACTACTCCTAAAACTAAACTTGTTCTTTCTTTATTTTTACTTCACTCCCCAGAATGGGGTGGGCTGGCAGCCGCACAATATGCCGCTCTTCAGCCAAGAGAGTTACAGAAAAAACATAATCAAATGAGAAAATAACATAACATAGAATGGTATAAAGTGATGAATAAACATGAACAAAAATAAATGAGTATAAACGGTAGATTTAGAAACAAAATAGATGAGAGCCACACGCACATACAGAGAATCAACACAGTGTAAACACAAAAACAAAGAAACACCACACTGTGGGAACACAAATGAATGATGCTGGTAACACTGTTGGTGCTGGTGGAACATAACACCGCACACAGCACTGGAGTAACACTGACACCACAACGAAAACGTTAAAAATTATGGTATTTAAGAGGACCTACCACCGGGTGAAGGGAGGATGAGGGAAGATAAGGGAGGAGAGACTGTGGGGGGGGGGGGGTAGGAAGGGGCAGTGGAGGGGAGAAGGAAAGGAGCTGGAAGCCTGGGAAGGTGAAAAGGAAAAAGAAGGTGTTTGGCTGGGGAAAAGGAGGAAGAAGAGAAGGGGGAGAGGGAGGGAGAGAGGGAGCCCTGAAGAGGAGGAAGAAGGAGGGTTTAGACCTGGCAGGAGGGGTAGATGGAAGGCACAAGGACATCATTTGGGAGGAGAGTTGGTGGAAGCCACCTTGGGCGAGGGTATGGAGCATGTGGAGATGGAGACCAGGCGGGACACTGTGGTACAGGCAGGGCAGTGGGCTAAGGTGGGAGAGGATGGGTGAAACCAAAGGATGGAGGGATCCAGTTTGCAGGAGACATATATGATCTGTATTTGTTCTAGGAACAGGAGGAGACGGGGGAAGGGAATCAGATCATAAAGTATCCATGTGGGGGGCAGGAGATGGATGCAGTAAGTGAGGCACAGAGCTTAGTGCTCAAGGACTTGGATTTCTAGCAGATGTGGGGGCAGAGATCCAAGTTGGGTGGGCAGCGCATAGGATGGGGCGGATGAGGGACTTATAGGTATGTAGGTAGTGGAAGGGTCTAATCCGCATGTTCGACCAGAGAGGAGTTTGAGCAGACAGACAGTTACATACCTTGGCTTGGAATGTGAGATTGGGGGGTGGGGGTCCAGGGAAGGCAGTGGTCGAGGATGATGCCAAGGTACTTGAGGGTGGGAGTGAGGGCAAAGGGGTGGAAATAGATGGTGAGGTAGAAATATAGAAGGCAAAAGGAGGGGGTGGTATGGACTATGATGATTGCGTTGGTCTTGGAGGGATTAATCTTAAGGAGCCATTGGTTGCACCAGGTGGTGAAAAGGTCAAGGTGTGACTGGAGGAGGCGCTGGGAATGTAGGAGGGAGGGGGCAAGAACAAGGAAGGTGGTGTCATTGGCATATTGCAGAGGATGGACAGGTGGTGGGGACTGCAGCATGTCTGCCACATATAAGAGGTAGAAGAGAGGGGAAAGGATGGAACCTTGGGGCACACCTGCAAAGGGGTAGAAGCTATAAGAGGTGGAGTTGTGGATGGTAACATAGGAGGGGCAGTGAGAGCGGAAGGAGACTACATTCATCATGGTATTTAAGGCGACCTACCATCAGGTGAAGGGAGGATGAGGGAAGATAAGGGAGGAGAGACGGTGGGGGGGTAGGAAGGGGCAGTGGAGGGGAGAAGGAAAGGAGCTGGAAGCCTGGGAAGGTGAAAAGGAAAAAGAAGGTGTGTGTGTGGTGACGATGTCTTTTGTGATGGTATTGGTATGAGGTCGGTTGACGGTGTGGCCCCCAAGTACTGGAAGCTAGGAGCAAGTGGGGGGAGAGAAGTGTCAGTGCAGTCCTGGATGCCAGGGAAGAGGGAATAATCAAATTGTGGATCATCAGGGATGGGAAGGACGTCAGACAGGTGGGAGGCAAAATGATTGGCCATACTGGTATTGTCCAGGAAAGGGTGGTTATCATGTATGAGAGGATAGTGAGGCGAAGCTTTTGTGCCAGCGACAGTAATTGAGGTCAGTGGAACGGAAGTGTGTCAGGTGGAGGAGGAGATCATCAGCAGAGAAGGAAGGTCGGAAGCCACATGGGGTCAATGGAAGGAGACAGTGCTGGTGGAGGGGTGGTGGACGCAGCGGGTAAGGATGGACTCCAGGACTTTGCTAAAGAATGATGTCAAACTGATAGAGTGGTAGGAGGCGGTTTTGGAAGGGGGTTTGTCAGGTTTGGGAAACATAAGGATCTGGGAAGTCTTCCACAGGTCGGGGTAGAAGCCAGTGGAGAGGATAACATTACAGATGGTGGCTAGTCCTGTAACGAAGGAGAGGGGGCTTCTTTGAGGTGGTGGTATGTAATAGGATTGTGACTGGGAGCTGTGTTGCATTTGGTGTGTGTGTGGTGACGATGTCTTTTGTGATGGTATTGGTATGAGGTCGGTTGACGGTGTGGCCCCCAAGTACTGGAAGCTAGGAGCAAGTGGGGGGAGAGAAGTGTCAGTGCAGTCCTGGATGCCAGGGAAGAGGGAATAATCAAATTGTGCATCATCAGGGATGGGAAGGACGTCAGACAGGTGGGAGGCAAAATGATTGGCCATACTGGTATTGTCCAGGAAAGGGTGGTTATCATGTATGAGAGGATAGTGAGGCGAAGCTTTTGTGCCAGTAAGGTGGTTGACGGCTGACTAGTACTTCGAGGAGTTAATAAGCAGTGAAGCATTAAGACTGGTGCATGTCTGTCACGAGGCCTGGCGTTTTTTGGCCGCGAGCATGTTTCTAATATGGTGTTGGAGTTGTCGGAGGTGGAGGAGTGTGTCCCAGTTCCAGGTATGGAGGAAGGAGCGGTAAAAGCGATGGGATTCGTGGAGGAGGAGTACGACCTGTGGTGGTAAGGTAGGACAGTGAGAGTGGATAGTTTTGGTGGGGATGTGCACCGCAACGGCCTCCGACAAAGTCCAGTGGAAAAAGGAAGCGGCATGGGTGATGTCATCAGGGTGCTGGTAGGTGAGAAGGTGGTGTCTGACCTGGGTTTCTATGGTATCCCGGTAGGCATCCCAGTTGTGGGCAGGTATGTTGAAGGAGAGGGGGGAGGTCACCTTGGAGGGTGGCAATAAACCAATGCCACCGCCATAACTGTGTGGATGTGCGGCTGTGGATGCTGAGGTCGGCGGCATTCATGTAGGAGGAGAAGGTGCGGTCTATGTCGGCGAGGAAATCATATGGGATCAGGGTATTAGGGGAGATATAAATGGTGGCATAGGTGACGGTAAGGCCAGGGAAGAAGAGACCAAGGATCAGGTGTTCAGTAGGGTCATTGAAGAGAGGTTGAGGTCGAACAGGGAGATGGCAGAGGTGGCCAATGGCAACTCCACCACGCAGAACAGGAAGGGGATTGTTGGTGCGGTGAAAGGTATACGGAGAGATGTTAATTGTGTGAGTAGGCTGGAGAAAGGTTTCATTGAGGATGAGGGCATCCACATGGTGGTGGGGGAGGTGTGGAGTAGGAGTTGTTTGTTGGTGGGGAGGGAGCAGATGTTGTTGAACAGAATACGGTGCTACTGTTGCACCCTAGCAGGGACCCTAGACTAGGTAGAACTAATTTTTTTTCTTTATTGTTATTTTCACACCTTACGTATAAAGGTGGGCTGGCGGCAGCAATAGTACGCCGCTCTTCGACCACAGACAGTACAAATAGAATCAAGGTGGAAGCCACCTTGGGAGAGCGTATGGAGAGTGGAGAGATGGAGAGCAGGTGGGACGTGGGAATATAGGCGTGGCAGTGGATGGGAGTGGGAGGGGATGGGAGAGCCAAGCGGGTGAGGGGGATCAAGTTTAAGGGAGATGTAGAGGATCTGTATCCGTTCGAGGAAAAGGAGGAGGTGTGGGAACAGAATAAGGTCATACAGGATCCGCAAGGGGGAGGGGAGACGGATGTGATAGGCGAGGCAGAGAGCATGGTGTTCTTGGATTTGAAGTTATTTGTAGAAGGTAGGAGGGGCGGAGCTCCAGGCAGAGTGGGTGTAGCAGAGGACAGGGCGGATGAGGGATTTATAGGTATGGAGATTGGTGCAGGGATCCAGACCTCTTGTGCGGCCAGAAATGAGCTTGAGGAGACAGAGTCAGGAGCGTGCCTTGGCTTGGATTGTCCAGAGACGGGGGGTCCAGGAGAGGCAACATTCAAGGGTGGGGGTGAGGGCGATAGGACGGCCACAAATGGTGAGACAGAAATCAAGGAGATGGATGGAAGGGGTGGTTTTGCCTACAATGATCGCCTGCGTTTTAGAAGGATTGACCCTGAGCAACCACTGGTTACACCAAGTAATGAACTGGTCAAGATGGGATTGGAGAAGGTGTTGGGAGCGTTGCAGGGCGAGGGCGAGGGCGAGGAAGGCGGTGTCATGAGCGTACTGGAGAAGGTGGACAGGGGGTGTAGGCGGCGACATGTCCGCCGTGTACCGAGTGTAGAGAAGAGGGGAGAGGATGGAACTTTGGGAAACACTGGCGGAGGGGTAGAATGTGTAGGAATCCATGTTATGGATGGTGGAAAACTAATTTTTTTTCTTTATTGTGATTTCATTTCCCTGCCCCGTATGGGCAGGGGAGGGCTGTAGCGACACAATCCGCCACTCTTCAGCCGAGTGACATGGCAACTAAAGTAAGAATAAAATGTTACATACATAAGGGGATAAAAAAAGGGGAACATAAAACAGAATAAAGGGAGAAAATGGAGGTAAAAATAGACTGACATGGAGACGTTCATGGGGGATAGTTAAAAAAGTCACCAGAAAGTTAAAAAACACTGCTGGCTGTTCTTAAAACACAGAGAAGACACTGAATGGACATGCACAGGTTAAAAGTCGGCCACAGTATTAAAAACACTCCAGAACAACACGCTTAAAACCCACTTGTAGCTAACACGATGAAGAATAAAACTGCCAGATGGGACCTGCCGAGGGAAAGGGCAGAGAGGATGGAAAAAGAGGGGAGGGCAAAGGGCAGCAGGGGAAGTGGCGGGATGAAGAGAGTAGGGGCATCGGCAGGTACACGGAGAGGCAGGAGACACGTGGGCTGGGAGATGAAGAGGGAAGACAGGCAGGAGGGAGTGCAGATACACTGAAAGGGGGCACAAGAGAGGGAGGTGGAGTAGGAGGGGGAAGCCACTCAGGAGGAGAGAGGGGGAGGAGTCCCTCGCCTCCTCCCTGAAGAGGAGGCAGGAAGATGGGGTTAGAGTTGGTAGAAAGGGTAGATGTCAGGGCAAAGATAATCATCCGTGAGGGGTAGATGGTGGAAGTTGTGTTGGGAAAGGAGATAGATGGTGTGGAGATGGAGAGAGGATGGGACACAACGGTAAAGGTACGGAAACTGGTTGGGGGTGGAGAGGAATGGAGACACCAGGGGGTGAGGGGGATCAAGGCGGCAGACAATATATAGTGTGCAGATGTGTTCAAGGAAAAGGATAATGTGGAGGAAGGGGATGAGGTCATAGGGGATGCACGTGGGAGATGGAAGGCAGATGTGGAAGGTGAGGCAGAGCGCATGGCATTCGAGGATTTGGAGGGCTTTATAGAACTGGGAAGGGGCGGAAATCGAAGCTACACTGGCATAACAGAGGATGGGGCGGATCAAGGATTTGTAGGTGTGAAGGATGGTAGAAGGATGCAGACCCCACGTACGGCCACACAAGAGTTTCAGGAGGCGGAGGTGGTTGTGAGCTTTGTTTGAATGGTAAGGAGATGGGAAGTCCAGGTGAGGTGGCGGTCTAGTGTGAGACCAAAGTATTTGAGGGTAGATGTGAGGTGGATAGGACGGCCATAAATAGTGAGGTAGAAATCATGGAGGCGGAAGGAGCAGGTGGTGCGATTGGGTCTTGGAGGGATTGATACGGAGGAACCACTGGTTGCACCAAGTGGTGAATTGATCAAGGTGGGTTTGGAGGGTACGTTGGGACCGTTGAAGGGTAGGATAAAGGGCTACGAAGGCGATGTCATCAGCAAACTGGAGACAATGAACAGGTAGGGGAGATTATGGCATATGAGCAGTGTACAGGAGATAGAAGAGAGGGGAAAGGACAGAACCTTGGGACATGACAGCAGAGGGATAGAAAGTACGGGAGTTGGAATCATGGATAGTCACATAGGAGGGACGATGGAAGAGCAAGGATGCAATGAGACGGACGAAGTTGATGGGGAGAGCATAGGTCTGGAGTTTGAAGATAAGCCTGGGATGCCAGACACAGTCATAGGCGTTCTGGAGATCAAAGGAAACAAAGACAGCGGAGCGATGGGAGTTAAGTTAGGCGGAGAGAAGTTTGGTAAGGTTAAGGAGCTGGTTGTCGGCAGAGAAGGAAGGCCGAAAGCCACATTGGGTAAGGGGAAGGAGGTGGCGCTGGTTAAAGTGGCACTGAATACGGTGAGAGAGGATGGCCTCGAAGACCTTACTGAACATGGAGGTGAGGCAATGGGATGATAGGAAGAGGTACCAGAAGGGGGTTTGTTAGGTTTAGGGAACAGCAAGACATGGGAAGTCTTCCACAGGTCGGGGTAAAATCAAGAGGAGGACATTATACAGCGTAGCAAGGAGAGACAGGAAGGATGGGGGGGATTCCTTGAGGTGGTGGTAGGTGACGCCATCATGACCAGTGGTGGTGTTGCGTTTGGAGCAGAGGACGAGTGTGATGTCTTGTGCGGTGATGTGAGTGTCATGTCTGAGGGGGTAACCGATCCAAGTACTGGAAGCTAGGGGTGAGTGGGGGGACAGGGGTGTCAGTGCGGTCAAGGACAGTGGGGAAGAGGGAGTAATCAAAATGGGGATGGTCAGGAATGGAGAAGACCTTGGATAGGTGGGAAGCAACATGGTTAGCCGTACTGAGGTTGTCAGGAAAGGGTCGATCATCATGGGGGATGGGGTAATGCAGGGTGGGATGGCTACCAGTAAGGCGGTGGAAGGCTGCCCAGTACTTGGAGGAGCTGACAGGGAGGGTGCAGTTGAGACATGTGCATGTCTAGTCCAGTCCCGGTGTTTCTTTGCTGTAAGGAGGTTCCCGTGGTCTAGGGGTAGCGTCCTTGATTCATAATCAAAACGTCTTCGGCCCAGGTTCGATCCCCACCACTGCCTAAATTTTGATAAATAATCAGCATTGGCGGCTGAAGACTTCCGGCATAAGAAGTCAGCCTCATTCTGCTAACGGCCTTGTCAAAGAGGGCGGAGGAGTGGATAGAGGTTCAGGGCACTCTCTTGTCCTAGGGGTGGGAAATTGCCCCTAAAGGCAGAAGAATCGGCAATGATCAACGACATGAGGATGCAGAAGGCAATGGAAACCACTGCATTAAAGACACGTAACGTGTATCCACAGGACATTTGGCCTGTAATTGAAGAAATGTCATGATGATCTCTCCATTGGCAAAATATTCAGGAATAGTCTCCCATTCGGATCTCCGGGAGGGGACTGCCAAGGGGGAGGTTACCATGAGAAAAAGATTGAATAATCAACGAAAGGATAACGTTCTACGAGTCAGGGCGTGGAATGTCAGAAGCTTGAACGTGGTAGGGAAACTAGAAAATCTGAAAAAGGAAACGCAAAGGTTCAATCTAGATATAGTAGGGGTCAGTGAAGTGAAGTGGAAGAAAGACAAGGATTTCTGGTCAGACGAGTATCGGGTAATATCAACAGCAGCAGAAAATGTTATAACAGGTGTAGGATTCATTATGAATAGGAAGGTAGGGCAGAGGCTGTGTTACTGTGAACCGTTCAGTGACCGGGTTGTTCTAATCAGAATCGACAGCAGACCAACACCGACAACGATAGTTCGGGTATACATGCCGATGTCGCAAGCTGAAGATGAACAGATAGAGAAAGTGTATGAGGATATTGAAAGGGTAATGCAGTATGTAAAGGGGGACGAAAATCTAATAGTCATGGGCGACTGGAATGCAGTTGTAGGGGAAGGAGTAGACGAAAAGGTTACAGGAGAATATGGGCTTGGGACAAGGAATGAAAGAGGAGAAAGACTAATTGAGTTCTGTAACAAGTTTCAGCTAGTAATAGCGAATACCCTGTTCAAGAATCACAAGAGGAGGAGGTATACTTGGAAAAGGCCGGGAGATACGGGAAGATTTCAATTAGATTACATCATGGTCAGACAGAGATTCCGAAATCAGATACTGGATTGTAAGGCGTACCCAGGAGCAGATATAGACTCAGATCAAAATATAGTAGTGATGAAGAGTAGGCTGAAGTTCAAGACATTAGTCAGGAAGAATCAATACGCAAAGAAGTGGGATACGGAAGTACTAAGGAATGACGAGATACGTTTGAAGTTCTCTAACGCTATAGATACAGCAATAAGGAATAGTGCAGTAGGCAGTACAGTTGAAGAGGAATGGACATCTCTAAAATGGGCCATCACAGAAGGAAAACATAGGTACAAAGAAGGTAGCTGCGAAGAAACCATGGGTAACAGAAGAAATACTTCAGTTGATTGATGAAAGGAGGAAGTAAAAACATGTTCCGGGAAAACCAGGAATACAGAAATACAAGTCGCTGAGGAATGAAATAAATAGGAAGTGCAGGGAAGCTAAGGCGAAATGGCTGCAGGAAAAATGTGAAGACATCGAAAAGGATATGATTCTCGGAAGGACAGACTCAGCACACAGGAAACTCAAAACAACCTTTGGTGACATTAAAAGCAACGGTGGTAACATTAAGAGTGCAACGAGAATTCCGCTGTTAAATGCAGAGGAGAGAGCAGATAGGTGGAAAGAATACATTAAAAGCCTCTATGAGGGTGAAGATTTGTCTGATGTGATAGAATAAGAAACAGGAGTCGATTTAGAAGAGATAGGGGATCCAGTATTAGAATCGGAATTTAAAAGAGCTTTGGAGGACCTACGGTCAAGTAAGGCAGAAGGGATAGATAACATTCCATCAGAATTTCTAAAATCATTGGGGGAAGTGGCAACAAAACGACTATTCACGTTGGTGTGTAGAATATATGAGTCTGGCGACATACCATCTGACTTTCGGAAAAGCATCATCCACACAATTCCGAAGACGGCAAGAGCTGACAAGTGCGAGAATTATCGCACAATCAGCTTAACAGCTCATGCATCGAAGCTGCTTACAAGAACAATATACAGAAGAATGGAAAAGAAAATTGAGAATGCGCTAGGTGACGATCAGTTTGGCTTTAGGAAAAGTAAAGGGACGAGAGAGGCAATTCTGACGTTACAACTAATAATGAAAGCAAGCCTAAAGAAAAATCAGGACACTTTCATAGTATTTGTCGACCTGGAAAAAGCGTTCGACAATATAAAATGGCGCAAGCTGTTCGAGATTCTGAAAAAAGTAGGGGTAAGCTATAGGGAGAGACGGGGCATATACTATATGTACAGCAACCAAGAGGGAATAATAAGAGTGGACGATCAAGAACGATGTGCTCGTATTAAGAACGGTGTAAGACAAGGCTGTAGCCTTTCGCTCCTACTCTTCAATCTGTACACCGAGGAAGCAATGATGGAAATAAAAGAAAGGTCCAGGTGTGGAATTAAAATACAAGGTGAAAGGATATCAATGATACGATTCGCTGATGACATTGTTATCCTGAGTGAAAGTGAAGAAGAATTAAATGATTTGCTGAACGGAATGAACAGTCTAATGAGTACACAGTATGGTTTGAGAGTAAATCGGAGAAAGACGAAGGTAATGAGCAGTAGTAGAAATGAGAACAGTGAGAAACTTAACATCAGGATTGATGGTCACGAAGTCAATGAAGTTAAGGAATTCTGCTACCTAGGCAGTAAAATAACCAATGACGGACGGAGCAAGGAGGACATCAAAAGCAGACTCGCTATGGCAAAAAAGGCATTTCTGGCCAAGAGAAGTCTACTAATATCAAATACCGGCCTTAATTTGAGGAAGAAATTTCTGAGGATGTACGTCTGGAGTACAGCATTGTATGGTAGTGAAACATGGACTGTGGGGAAACCGGAACAGAAGAGAATCGAAGCATTTGAGATGTGGTGCTATAGACGAATGTTGAAAATTAGGTGGACTGATAAGGTAATGAATGAGGAGGTTCTACACAGAACGGAGAGGAAAGGATTATGTGGAAAACACTGATAAGGAGAAGGGACAGGATGATAGGACATCTGCTAAGACATGAAGGAATGACTTCCATGGTACTAGAGGGAGCTGTAGAGGGCAAAAACTGTAGAGGAAGACAGAGATTGGAATACGTCAAGCAAATAATGGGGACTGGGGACGTGGGTTGCAAGTGCTACTCTGTGATGAAGAGGTTAGCACAGGAAAGGAATTCGTGGCGGGCCGCATCAAACCAGTCAGTAGACTGATGAGCAAAAAAGAAAAAAAGAAAAAAAGGGAGGTTCCGGATGTGTTGCTGTAATTGCCGGTGGTGGGTGAGAGTATCCCGGTCATGGGTGCGGAGGAAGGAGTGGTAGAGCCTGCAGGATTCATGCAGAAGGAGGACGGCCTGTGGAGGAAGCGTAGGGCGGTGAGGGTGGATGATTTTGGTAGTGACATGAGTCTCCACACCGTCAATTATGTGGTCTTCTGAAGGAAGGAAGAGCCATTGGTGATGTCATCAGGGTGGTGAAAGGTGAGGGAGTGGCTTTCGACCTGTAGGGCAATGGATTCCCGATAGGCATCCCAATTGGCATGGTGGTAGTCATGGACAAACTTTGGAGGGGCAGCTGGGCGGGTGGCTGCAGGGGCGGGACAGGTAGAAGTGATGGTGAGAAGGACAGGGAGATGGTCACTACTGATGGGATCCAGGGCATCAATGGCGATGCAACCAAAGAGGTTGGGGGAAGCGAGGATATCATCGGGGTGGAGTTACTTTCAGGATGGGTGGGCTGTGGGAGAGGATCAAGGTCACCATGTAGGGTGGCAAGGAACTTATGCCACCACTGAAGGGTGGCAGGGTCACGGCTGTGGATGTTGGGTCAGCAGCAATCACATAGGTGGAGAAGGTACGGTCAACATGAGAAATGAAGTCAAGTGGGAGAGGAGCTGCGGGGCGGATATATATAGTGGCACAGGTGATGGTGAGGGAGGGAAAAAATAGGCTGAGGAGAAGGTGTTCAGTCGGATCGTTGAGGAGGGGTTGTAGCTGGACAGGGAGATGCCTGAGGTGGCGTATAGCGACTGCACCTCAGGGCTAGGGAAAGGGGATTGTCAGTGTGGTGAAGGAGATAGGGGGAGGTGCGGACAACATGTTGGGGTTGGAGGAAGGTTTCATTAAGGATGAAAGAGTCAACGTGGGAGAGGGTATGTATGAAGAGGTATTTGTTTGCAGGGAGGGAGTGAATGTGGAGGTAGTTGATGTGCGAGGAGGTTGGGGTGGGAAGGGTGTGGGAAGGGGAGAGAGGGGCTTAAATGAGGGTGTCGAGGTGGTTGAAGGTAAAGTGGGCCTGGCTGCGGGAGTAGGTGGCGTAGGTGTTTAAGTGGTAAACAGAGGGGGCAGCAAGGGAAATCTGCTGGAGTGTGTGGGGGCACTGGAAGGGAAGGATGTTCTGCAGGACGATGGTGAGGAATCGAATGATGACTTCTGCTATAGTGGGAGAGCGGAGGGAATTTTTAGGGTGGGTGGGTGGATCGGTGGGGCGAACGGGGACACTGAGTTCAGGATTGGTGGGAGGGGGCTTGGCTTTGCACTTGGAGGAAAAGGGGGGTGAGGTTCATTGCAAGTGTTGCAGGAAGGGGGGAGGCGAGGTTGGGACACTGTTTAAGGAAGTGGGAGGTTTTAGAATGGGTGGGTTCTTGCAGTTTTGGGTGAGGTGATCTTTGTACAGAAGACAGTGCTGGCAGTGGTAGGATTGAGGAGGGGAATGGGCGGGTCAACAGGGTGGCAGTGGTTGAAAATTAGAGCACCCTGTGTGAGGAAGTGGTCGACAGAGGAGGTGGACTCTGTAAATATATGCATGAGGAAAGTAGGGCAAGAGGAGTTGTAAATACTGTGGGCAGAGCGGACTTCCAGGGTGGGGTGGGCGTTCTGTTCCACCAACACCTCAGCCTCCGTGACCACAGGGCTGAGTTTTGTGATGATGGCAGTGAGGGTTGGCAGACAACGAGGCAGTTGGGGCTGATGAAGAGAGGAGGATGTAAGGAATGGGGTGAGGGATGCATGGGGCCCAAAGTTGATGTGGGGAATGCGCCTGAGGAGATCAGTATGGAAAGATGGAGAGGGAGACTTGATGAGAACAGAGTCTCTTCGAGGGATAAGTTGGGTGATGGGTGCACTGGGGATGTACTTCCGGATTTCAAGGGTGAGGGTGCAGGCATACAGGAATTTCGGATCAGGGTTGGCTAGGACGAAGGTATACAGGGAGGGGGCTGGAGAGGATGGAGGTGGGGTGGTATCCATAGTGGGGGTCAGCGGAAGGTGGGGAGGGCAGTGGTTTTTTGTATGAGGGGATAGAGGAGATGTCACTACTGGGCCGCTTGGAAGATTTTTTTGCGGGTGTTGCCTGGGAGGAGGGAGGAGGGATGAGGGACTGGATGGATGGGGAGGTCGTGGGAGGCAGGGCCCTCCTGTGAGGCAGTAGCACCAGATGAGAGGGTAGGGCGCTCTGCGGCTGCGACTGTGGTGCGGCGGGCGGTGACTCGGGCAGGGGAAGCAGAAGTAGTTGCAGGGGGGAGAGGGGGAAAGACGTCTTGGCGGGAGACAGGAGCGGAAGGTGGGGTGGGAGCAGGGGCAGGGGCAGGGGCAGGAGCAGCAGCAGGTGCAGGAGCAGGGGTAGGAGCAGGAGTGACTTACAGGTGGGGATACAGTGATGAGGAGGAGATAGATGGGGAGGAGACTGTGTGTAGGGGAGGTGGATGAGGGGGTTAACCCAGAGGAAGCATTCCATGACGTTACAGTGGGGGCAGGTGAAGGGGAGGTGTAGATGATGGTGGTAGATGGAGTGTCCATGATTGCAGGCAGTCCTCAAGGTCGACAGGAGACGCCGAAGTACAAAGGGAATTGAAACGGGGGGTGGCGACGAGCACTGGGTGGCGGTGAGCACAGGGAGGCGACGGCGGTGGCGGTGGCGGTGGCGGCGGCGAACACCGAGAGATAGCGGCAGCGGCGGCGGCGGCGGCGGCGGCGGCGGCGGCGGCGGCAGCAGTAACATCTAGCACCGAGAGGCAGTGACCAGGCGGCGGTGGCGGCGAGCACCGAGATACGGCGACTAGGAGGCGGCGGCGGCGGCGGCGAGCATGAGGGACGGCGACCAGGCCGCGGCAGCAAGCACCGGGAGACGAGCACCGGCGGGCGGCGGCGGCGGCCGGACGGCGGGCAGCAGCGACGGCGTGCAGACGGGCAACAACACGATAGGCACGGTTGGGGCTCTTCCACGTCGAAGATACACCCTGAGAGTAGCCCAGGGAGTGCGAGTCCTCGATGAGGAAGTGAGGGAATCCAAACCTCGAATCCACATTGGTCAATTTTTTTTTCTTTATTGTGATTTTAATGCCCGTATCAAAACAGGTAGGCTGGCACCAGCACAATATGCCGCTCTTCAGCCAAAGATAGTGCAATGATAAAACAGAGAAGACATATGAGTTGGAAGAAAATGGCGGGGAAAAAACAGTAGACACTGGTGAACGATGGAGTGTGACAGTGAACACTGAACACTTAACACGACGACACACACGAGACACTAATGGCGATGATCTCGGGCACGCGAAATCCATGTAGCGCGTGTGAGTCCGGGAACCTGCCAAGAGGGAAGAAGGGTGAGGGGGGAAGAGGGGAGAAACAAAGACGCCAATGGAGATGGGAGGAGGAGTAGACAGATAGGGAAGGGGAACCCCAGGGGAGGAGTGGGGAGAAATGGATTAGGGAGAGAAGGGGGAGAGAAGGGAGGGATGGTGCCCAAAGGAGCAAACACAGGAAGAGGGAGGGAGGATCGAAGTTGGTAGAAGGGGTAGATGGAGTGGAGGAGGGCATCATCAGGGAGCTGGCATAAGCCAACTTATGAGAGGGTCAGGAGGGTGGAGAGATGGAGACGGGGTGGGACGTGGGAATACAGGCATGGCAGCAGGCAGGGGTGGAAGTGGATGGGTGAGACAAGCGGGTGAGGAGGATCGAGTTTATGGCAGGTGTACAGGATCTGTATCCTTTCAAGGAAATGGAGGAGGTGGGGGAATGGAATGAGGTCGTACAGGATCTGCGTGGGGGAGGGGAGACGGATGCAATAGGCGAGGTGGAGAGCATGGCGTTCAAGGATCTGAAGGGATTTATAAAAGGTAAGGTGGGCAGAGATCCAGGCCGGATGGGCGTAACAAAGGATAGGGCGGATGAGGGATTTATAAGTGTGGAGTATGGTGGAGGGGTCCAGACCCCATGTACGGCCAGAAAGGAGCTTGAGGAGACACAGTCGGGAGCGTGCCTTGGCTTGGATTGTCCAGACATAGGGGGTCCAGGAGAGACGATGGGGCGGCGGCATGTCCGTCGTATACAAAAGGTACAGAAGGGGGGAGGGGACGGAGCCTTGGGGCACACTGGCAGAGGGAAAAAAGGTGTAGGAATCCGTGTTATGAATGGTGACGTAGGAAGGACGGAGGGAGAGAAAGGAGCAGAGCAGACGGACGTAGTTAATGGTAAGGGCGAAGGTTTGGAGCTTGAAGAGGAGGCCGGAATGCCATACATGGTCATAGGCAAATTTGAGGTCCAGGGAGAGGAAGATTGCGGAGCGACGGGAATTAAGCTGTTCGGAAAGGAGATGAGTGAGGTGAAGGAGAAGGTCATCGGAAGAGAAGGATGGCCAAAAGCCACACTGAGTAACGGGAAGGAGGTGGTGCTGATGGACATGCTGGTGGATGCGCCGGGTGAGGATGGATTCCAGGACCTTGCTGAAGACCGAGGTAAGGCTGATGGGACGGTAGGAGGAGGCGGCGGACGGCGGTTTACCAGGTTTAAGGAACATCAGGATATGGGAAGTTTTCCAAAGGTCAGGGTAGTAGCCGGTGGACAGGACTACATTGTAGAGCCTGACCAGGGTGGAGAGGAAAGAGACAGGAGCTTCACGAAGGTGGTGGCAGGTGACACGATCGTGACCAGGAGCGGTGTTGCGTTTTGTGCAGAGTGTGGCAATCAGATCCTGTGTAGTGGTAGGGGCATTGAGTTCTGTGTGTGCAATGTTGTCCAAGTACTGGAAACCAGGTGCAAGGAAAGGGACAGAGGTGTCTGTTCGATCGCAGACATCCGGGAAGAGGGAGTAATCGAACTGGGGATCATCGGGGATGGAAAAGATATCGGAGAGGTAGAAAGCAAAGTGATTGGCCTTACTAAGGGTGTCAGGGAAGGGGTGATCAGCATGGAGAAGAGGATAGTAGGGGGAGGGTTTAGTTCTGGTAAGGCGACGGAAGGCTGACCAGAACTTGGACGAGTTCATAGGTAGGGTAGCATTTAAACATGTGCATGTCTGTCGCCAGTCCTGGCGTTTCTTAGCCATGAGCAAATTTCGAACGTGTCGCTGGAGTTTCCTGTGGCGTCATAGTGTGTCCGGGCCACGCGTGTGGAGGAAGGCATGGTAGAGATGGCGGGATTCACGGAGGAGGAGGACGGTTTGTGGTGGTAAGGTAGGACAGTGTGGATGAATGGCGACAGTAGGGACATGGACCTCAACGGCCTCAGGCATGGTGTGCTGGAGAAAGGAGGCAGCATGGGTAACATTGTCAGGGTGGTGGTAGGTGAAGGGGTGGCTATCGACCTGGGTGGAGAGGGTATCCCGGTAGGCATTTCAGTTGGCATGGGAATAGTCATGGACGTACTTTGGGGGAGGGTCAGTACGAGGGTCGGGGTGGGGGCGACGACCGTCTGAAATGGTGAGGAGGACAAGGAGATGGTCGCTACCAACAAGCTCCAGGACATCCACCGTTATGCGGCCGAAGAGGTTAAGGGAGGAAAGAATAACATCGGGAGTGGAGTTGGATTCGGGACGGGTGTGCTGGGGAATGGGGACCAGGTCGCCTTGAAGGAAGGAGAGGAACCGATGCCACTGCCGTAACTGGGCGGCGGAACGACTATGGATGTTAAGGTCGGCGGCGATCACGTAGGAGGAGAAGGTACAGTTAATGTGGAAGAGGAAGTCAAAGGGAATAGGGGCATTAGGGCGGACATAGATGGTGGTGCAGGTGACGGTAAGGCCAGGGAAGAAGAGACTAAGGATCAGGTGTTCAGTGGGGTCGGGAAGGAGAGGTTGGAGCCGAACTGGGACCTGGTGGTGGTGACCTATGGCAGGAGGGGGTCGGGCCTTACATTTCTGGGAGTAAGTAGGATGAGGGTGGTTACAGGTATTACAGGAGGGGGGACTGGAGATCGGGGCACTGCCGTAAGAAGTGGTCTTGTTTACAGTGCGGGCAGGTGGGGGCCTCGTGGCACTCAGATGTCAGTTGTGCATTATACCGCAAGCACCTATGGCAGCGGAGAGATTGAGGAGAGGAATAGGAATGGTCAACTTGGTAGCGTTAGTGAAAGAGAAGGGCACCCTCTTTCAGAAGACAGTCTATGGAGGGGGCGTATTCAGTAAAGACCTGCATAAGGCGGGTGGGGCCAGCGGAGTTGTGTATACGGCGAACTGCACGCACCTCCAGATGGGGATGGGCCTTGAGCTCCACCAACACCTCCTCCTCTGTGATCGTCGGACTAAGCTGAGTGATCACGGCGGTGAGGATCGGCGGGCAACGTGGGGGTTGGGGTTGGTGGGAGGGAGGTGGGGAAGGGGCAGGGGTGAGGGAGGCATTAGGGCCAAAGCGGGTGACAGGGATGCAGGAAAGGAGATCTGTGTGAAGGGTAGGGCTGGTGGAGGAAATGAAGACCGAATCACAGCGAGGAGTGAGGAGGGAGATGGGGGCACCGGGAAAATGCTGGCAAATGAAGAGGGTGAGGTTCCGGGCCTCAAGAAGGGAGGGATCAGGATGGGAGAGGAGGTAGCGGTAGGAGGAGGGGGAGGAGGAGGGGGTGGAGGAGGGGAAGGAGGAGGGGGAGGGGCAGGAACAGGTGGGGAGACATCCATGCCATCATGGGTTGGGGAAGGGGGATGAGGCGGAGCCTTTTTAGGAGTAGAGGAGGCAGGGGTGCCACAGGGGTGTTTGACGGCGGCGGAGGAGGTGTGGGGGATGGGAGCAACTGGAATGTGGCAGGGAGTGGCAGGTCCTGGTGCTGGAGTCGGCGCCGGAGATGGTGAGGGCGATGGCGACGGTAATGATGAAGGCGAAGGGGAGAGTTGAGCGTGGGCCGTGGCCCTCCTGGTGACCACCCTAGCGGGGGCCGCAGAAACGGAAGGAGCAGAGGGAGGGAGTGAAGGGAAGTGATCAGAGGATGTGCGGGAGGGGGAAGCCGGGGATGGGGCGACAAATAGTGAGGGAGATGGGAGAGTGAGGAGTGGGGGATGGCCACATTGGTCAACCGTTACTGATTGTATGCAGCATTCGTCAGAGAATGCATCAACGAGTGTGATATATTCTTGTCGTAAATCGCTCAAGTGCAAGATGATTCATAGGAAGGTAATCAAATACTTAAAAATATATACCTATTGACCTGAGCTTTAATTCAACAATTCACCCTTGAAACGTTGAACTGCAGAAAAAACTCGACTGCCACAATAGGCTATTATCGAACGGTGGAACGACCACGGCACTTTTGCTTGGTGCCACCAATAGATGGCAGTGCGGTAGCTGCTCTTGCAGTTACTGCGGTGTTTGTTCGTGGGAGTGAAGTTTTTAACGTTAGTTTAAAAGGACAAAAAAACGAGCTGAATGTGTGAATTAAGGTCTTCAACGTGTCCGATAGGTAAAGATGACAGACTAGCGTCGTATGTATTAAGGCCAGTTCCCAGCAACGATAGCGGCAACCTTTTTTTGTGGTGACGCGTCTTCTGGAGGAATTGCGTTCCCACCTGGAAGTGGCAGACGCTAGCGGCAGCCAATGGCTACTTTGCTTGTGACATATCTTTCCATGTGTTTCATGATTCATGTTCACTTTTTTCACCGTAAAGAGACTGGATGAAATATAGCTCATGATTGTTCCTGTTTCATAATGTAGTCGATAACATTCAGAAAACTAATGGCCACTTGCTGCGACCCCTATAACAACTTTTAGTATTGACAGTTGCAGTACCTAAATACAACTTACGAGAATTATAATGCTTTACGCAGCAGACATTTACCACACATTCCAGGTTTGGATCGCCTCAAAAATCACCCTCTTGCCCCGACCTTTCCCCAGACGAACTACACAACGAATATGACGTCCTGATAGCTGTTGCTGCTTTCCGCAACCGTCCACCTCTGTCTGCCCCCTGACGCCCATGGCAGCGGGTCCTACGACGGAAATGTGGCCGGTGAGCCCCTGTATTGGACGGAATTTTCAATGAACATCATTTGCCGCCTTCTGCATACACCTCTCATCTTGTTCACCAAGATTTTAAATGGTTGTCTCACGTCTGGCTTTTTCCCCCCTCATTGGAAGCATGCCCAGCTGATTGCGATCCCCAAGTGGTTCAAGGACCCTGTGGTCCCCACTAACAAAACGCCCGTCAGCATCTTAAATACCAGGGCGAAGGTCCATCAATCTGTGATCCCCCATCGACTTTCCCAATCTCTGGCGTGGTTTGGGACGATCCGACCTGAACAGTTCGAATTTATTTCGCACCTCTCTGCGAACTTTAGGGCTTACGAATCACTGAACAAGTCACCAAAGGTTTCAACACCATCAAGTCGACAGCTGCCATTTTTCTCGACTTGAAGAACTCCTACAACAAGAGACCAAACAGCAAGGTCATCGGTCTCGTCGGAATAGGGAAGGATGGGGAAGGAAGTTGGCCTTACCCTGTGAAAGGAACCATCCCAGCATGTGCCTGAAGCGATTTAGGGAAATCACAGAAAACCTGAATCAGGATGGCCGGACGCGGAAATCAACTGTCATCCTCCCAAATGGGAGTCCAATGTGCTAACCCCTGCGCCACCTCGCTCAATGGCGTAACCTAGTGCACAAGATGCTGACGCAGACCCCTACACCGAATATCTATGTCAAGATTGTAGATGACTTCCTCTGCAGTAGGTCTTCCCCAGTGGCTCAACAGGGAATGCGTTCCAGCATTCGCCAATTGTCGGTAGGCCCTCCACAAGGATCAGTGCTGTCTCCCATTCTTTCTAATATTCATGTGAATGATGTGCCAGTCACCCTTGAGTGCCACCTGGCACAATATGCTCACGACATAGCACCATATGCCACTGGCCATATCACTGATGCCATCATCGCCCGCATCCAGTGACAGATAGATGCCACCATCACCTGGTGTCGGACAAACAGAATAGATCTTAATGTCACCAAAACTATTACTGTCTATTACATGAAACGCCACCCAGTCCTCCACTTCAATCTTTTGGTTGCAGGTGGGCAGGTGCACTGGTCCCTATCTAGGGGTCTGGATCGACCACAAGTTACTCTTCCGCTGACATGTGGTGTATGTAGCCAACAAGGGGCAAAATTTGACCAGGGCTTTGTACCCCCTCTTTCGCATTAGGGAACTTATTTTGCATACCGAACTCCGCATCTACTGAGCAGTTATCCTGCCTGCCCACACGTATGGCTCCGCTCTATAGGCCACAGTTAGTGTCACTAGGGTGTGGGCGTTGCAGCACTTGTAGAACAAGGTTCTCAGGTGCAGCCTGCATGCCCCACCACTCAAGAGAATTGTGACTCTCCATTAGGAAGCAGATATTGTCCCCCTCAAGACAACCATATGCAACAATGCACAGTGACTCTATGAGAAAGTGAATGCCTTGCAGTACGCTGTCCATGGGCTACGCCATGTTCGGACCACACTTATACACTGCTGGCATCGATATCTGGTTCCTCTAACGATCCTTGAGGAATCAGATAATGATCTTGGCTAATGATAGACCTGGCACATCCACTGCAGCTACATCCTTTTGTGGTACAAGCCCCAATTCTAAACCCAATGCTTTCCCACCCTACCCACCAATGTCGGGCTATGTTTTTCTGCCTGACTGATGTAGTACTGTCACCATTGGAGGGTGGTACAGGAAGTCCCACTATCACACCTCCAAAGTGTATTGCAGTGATGCAGCATCACTGCCGTGTGGATAAATTTACTGCCTCACCTACACGGTTAGACCTCGAAAGACCGATGATGCTGTATTGTAATATATCACATATGAAAAAACATCCCCTACTGGATACGAGGGTTGGATCCCCTCAGTTGCAAAGAGTAGAATTACGCTGTTTGGGCTACAGTCAGGGTCTAATCGTCGCTTTGGAAGAGCCCCTGCCATTGCCATCTGTCTGCTGGCCACTGCCATTTGTCCGTCCGCTCACCATCGCTGCTACCCATCACCTGCCACCTGACACTTGCCGACGCGCTGTGCTCGCCACCATTGGCCCCTGTCTTAGTTCTTTCCCCACTTTGGCGACTCCTGTCGCCAGTGGACACTGCCTTCAATCATGGACACCCCCACTACCATCATCTACACCTCCCCTTTGCCTGCACCCACTGTAGCCTCATGGGCCAAATCCTTCTACTCCAGCTCCCCTCTTCAGTCTCCTCCCCTTCAATCTCCTCCTCGTTCCTGTAACACCATTAGTATGTTGCTCCTGCTCCTGCTCCTGTCCCCCCCTCCCACTGCTATCGCCAACCGAAACGACTTCCTCCCCCCACCTGCCCTGCTACACCTACTCATGCTTCCCCTACCCGAGTCACCACCTGCGGCACCACAGTAGCCACCACATAGTGCCCCACCTCCATTCCCAGTGCTGTCACCTCACAAGACGAGCCTGCCTCCCACCACCCCATCCATCCAGTCCCTCGCCTCACCTTCCAGGCCACACCCGGCGACCTCATCTCCACCCCCTAATCCAAAAAACCACTGCCCGCCCCACTTCCCTCTGATCCCTTCATGGATGCCACCCCTCCTCCTGCCTCCCGAGCTTCCTCCCTGTATACCTTCATCCTTGCCAACTGATATCCGAAATCCGTAGATGCCCGCACCCCCACCCTTGAAATCTGAAAATACATTCCCAGTGCCCCTATTACTCAACTTACCCCACACAGAGACTCTGTTCTCATCTAATCCTCCTCTTCCTCTTTCCATACTGATCTCCTCTAGCACCTTCCCCATATCACCTTTGCCCCCATACATCCCTCACCCCATTCCTTATATCCTCTTCTCCTCAGCACCCCCAACCCCCTCGTCATCCACAAACCCTCACCACTGTGATCACAAAACTCAGTCCTGTGATCACCGAGGCGGAGGTGTTGGCAGAACTAAAGACCCATCTCGCCCTGGAAATCCGCTCAGCCTGTCGTATTAACAACTTCTCTGGCACTACCTTCCATAGGCATATCTGTACTGAGTCCGCCTCCTCCATCAACCTCCTCCTCACACAGGGAGCCCTGCTTTTCATCACTACCACCCCATTGACCTGTCCCATTCCCCTCCTCAATCCTACCACTGCCAATGCTGTCTCCTGTACAATGACCACCTCACCAAAAACTGCAAGAACCCCCATCCCCACCTGTCCCCATTGTAAGGCCTGCCACTTCCTTAAACAGTATCCCAGCCTCGCCTCTCCTCCTTCCTGCAACACCTGTGAGCTGTGGTAAAATTTGCTGCTTTGAATAGCACGCTGTAGCGCGTAGTGTGAAGCAGTCGTCCTCCATTTCTGGCGGTGGCGCCGCTGTGGAAATTGCAGCTTTGGTGTCTCCCTCTGGTGGGAAAGGTTACCTGTTCACGTGCATTTAAGGGGTGCTATGAGCTTGGCAGTCGTTCAGTCTGTTAGTCTCAGGAGTCTGAAGTTGGTCAGCCGGGTCTGTGTGGGGCAGTCAGTGTCGTCAGAGTGCTAGTATGGCTGCATTTTGGATCAAACTTTAAAGCCAGAAAATGAGAGTCTTGACACTCCATCAGTAACAGAACTCAGCACCCAGTCGGTGCTGTTTTCCTGCATCTGAGTCTGCGTGTTAGGCTGCCAGTCTGCTCGAGTTGCTTGGGCAACAGTTATTGGTGGTTGGATCAGTCGATTGGTTGGTCACACACTGAGACACAAGATGACTAGTCCGCCTTGAGCGCCGGTGCATGTGAGGTCCCCACGTGAGTCCAGTGGGCCGCGCCGTATAGAAAGGGGTAGTGGCTTTGTGGTCGACACGAGAGCAACAAGAGTCAAACCATGACATTGAGCTGGCTGGGGCGAGCTGCGATGCCATGAGACGGGAGATCGGTGCGCCTTCCTGTGTCCATTGAAGCGGCTGGCAGCGGATGATTCGGGAGAGTGTTGGGGGTGCTGCGCCAGGTCTTCGAGAGAAATCACAGTTTATTAGAAGTTAAGTGAGTGGAGATATGTTGTTTCATTTTCTTGTTAAATTCTACTTGTTTTCTCGGTGAGGTCACCAGCCGTTTTGTTTTGGGGTTGTCCCACCATTCATCTCCATTTGGCCACCTGCAGGAAGGTGGTGATTTACGAATTTGGTGGTCCGTCTTCCCTTGCAGAGTTGAGGCGGGTTATAACAAGCTGCAGTTCGGGTTGTTCAGTAATCAATCTGCCATACGTTAATAGCTGCCTCTGTCATGTTTGTCAGATTCGATGTTAACAAATTAATAGAATTAAAGTGCAAAGGCAAAATTCCTGAAATATGTTTTTATATTGCCTATCATCTTGTGATGATGTGAGATATGTGTAATGTAGAGCATGTTGCTTCATTTTATGTAAAACTGCATTTCATGGATTTTTATTTAAGTGGTCATTTTAGTATATAAAGTTGCCACCCTTCCACTGTAAGAGTTCTTTTAAAAACAAGTTGCACTTTCGGTGGCAAATAATTTTTATTAGTGTTTTGTACCATTTCCATCCCTCTTACCAGGTGCATAGTTTATGTGTTTGTGTGAGTCGTTAAAATTTTAGTATAAAGTAATCTGGTGTGTTGCAGATTTTCACCAGTGTAGTCTTTCAAAAGTTGTTGTGAGCGGTCGAGACTACAGCTGTGTTAAAAGGGAGCGGCAAAGTTTTCAGCCCAAAAGCTCATACTACCAAAAAACAAAATGTTATTTCTACCTCTAAATAAATTGTAACTTGATATTTACAGGGTGCTTTCTGATTATAATTTTAAATCTGTTTAAAAGAAAAAGGCATTTAGGAATAAAATTTCCATTGATTAAAAAAAAAATTCATTTGTGTCTTCAGTTACCGTTGGCAACTACTTCCACACTCACATAGTGTGATTAAATGTGTTAATGTTCTTGATGAATTGCTAGTAAATAAAGTAAATTCTTAAGAAAAGGTTTTGAAAGTAAATTCACGGTTCGACCTGCAATGAACCCCCACCCCACCTACTCCTCCAAATGGAAAGCCAAACCCACTACCACCAACCCTGAGCTCACTATCCCCGTTCGCCCCATTGACCAGCCCATCCTCCCCAACAAATCCGAACGCCCTCCCCCTATGCCTGAAGACATAATCCAGTTCCTGACCATCATCCTGCAGAGCATCCACCACTTCCAATGCCCCCACACCCTTCAGCAGATTTCCCTTTCCGCCCGTTCTGTCTTCCATCTGAATACCTACGCCACCTACGCCCACAACCAGGTCCGCTTTATCGTCAATTGCCTAGACACCCTCGTTTAAGTCCCTCTCTCCTCCCCCCTCCCACATCCTGGTTCATCAATGGTATCATCTCCTCTATGTCAAAATTCGCTCCCTCCCTGTCAACAAATACCTCTTCATGCATACTCTATCCCAGCACCAGGTCGACTCCTTCATCATTAATGAAACCTTCCTCCAACCTCACTATGTTGTCTGCACCTCTTCCTATCCTCTTCACCACACTGACAATCCTCACCTGAGGTGGAGTTGCTGTTGGCCACCTTAAGCATCTCCCTGTCCAGCCAGCCACAACCCCCACTCAGTACCCAACTGAAAACCTTCTTCCCCAGCATTTTTCTTCCCTCCTTCCCCATCACCTGTGCCACCATCTATATCCGCAGCCCCCCCCTCCCTTACGACTTCATTTCCCACATTGATCATACCTTCTCCACCTATGTGATTGCTGCTGATGTCAACATCCACAGCTGTGACCCTGCCACCCTTTGGCAGCGGCATCAGTTCCTTGGCACTCTCCATGGTGACCTTGCTCCATCCATACAACACACCTGTCCTGAAAGTAACTCCACCCCAGATGTTCTCGACCCCATTGGTAGTGACCACCTCCCTGTCCTTCTCAATGTCTCCTCTGCCCATGATCCCCCCTCACAGCCCACTGCTAAGTTGCCCCTCCAAAGTCCATCCACAAGTACAGCGACACTGACTGGGATGCCTACTGGGAATCCATTGCCTCACAGGTTGACAGCAACCCCTTCACCTTTCCCCATCCTGCTGACATCATCCACGCCTCTTCCTTCCTTCAGAAGACCATCACTGATGCTGTGGAGGCCCATGTTCCTACCAAACTCAACCACGCTCACCGTCCTGCACTTCCTCCACAAGCTGTCCTCCTTCTTCATGAATCCTGCAGTCTCTACCGCTCCTTCTCCACACTGATGACCAGGATACACTTATCTACCACTGGCAATTACAGCGACACATCTGGAACCTCCTTACAGCAAAGAAACGCCAGGACTGGCGCCAGACATGCGCATACCTCCATCCTCCCTGTCATGTCCTCAAGTACTGGTCAGCCTTCCACCACCTTACTGGTAGCCATCCCACCCCACATTACCCTATTCTCCATGATTATCACCCCTTCCCTGACAACCTCAGTAAGACTAACCATTTTGATTCCCACCTATCTGAGGTCTTCCCACTGTCCTTGACACAACTGATATCTCTCTCCCACCACTCGCCCCTAGCTTCAAGTACTTCATTTACTTAATGGAGCAGAAACTTTAAATTTAAATAGAAAGAGGGACATTGAAGAAATTCAAAAGAAAGAAAGAAAGAAATATAGATTATTAGGAAAATATTAGGCCCACAGTTACTGATGGAGAAACTTATAGGCTGAGAAGTAATAAGGAAATACAAGACTACACGAGAAAACAAAGACTTAAATTTTATGGGCACATTAAAAGAATAGCACACACTAGGTTGACAAAAAACAAATTGCAGAATTTTATGAAAACAGAAGAAAGGCCAAATCTGAGCCAATTAAATGGATCACAGTAATTAAGGATCTTAAAGAAGCCGGTATAATTCAGGCAGATGTTAAAGATAGAAAAACATTCAGACAAAAGATATTTGATTGGAAAGCTGGTCAGAGGGAAGTTAGAAAACAGACTGGAACACCGTGGTCTGATGAAAGAAAGCAACATCATTCTGAAAGGATGAAACGAATTTGGACATAAAGGAAGGCTAACCATAAAAAGTGCCAGAGATGGATTGTACCTCACATAGTCTTATTGGGCCCGTATGTGAATAATAATAATAATAATAATAATAATAATAATAATAACAATAACAAATTAAGTATAAAATTCATTGCTTGTTTGGCATAAACTTGGGGTGATAACTGTTTGTTGGCTGAATTATATGCCTGAAATTGATAACAGTGTTTTAAACAATTTTGTACATATGTCAAAATAACTTGATGTGATAATTTTTAATTTTAATATCTAAAGTCTGTACTGTTAACAATGGAGTAATTGTTCAAAAGCAACTGTCAGAGTGTGAGTTAGTTCACTAGACAGCACTGTTAATCAGAGGATATGTAACAGACCAGCTGTGCCACTTTCAGCAATGAAAATGTAATGAAAAGCATAAAAGGACATCTGTAACTTAATCCCCATAGCACACTCAATGAACTTTAGAGCTGAATCCAGTTCTTGTGAAGAATTCCAGGATAATGAGCAAGAAAACAAGATAAGTAACCTAGTTACATCCACCATACAGGCTGTTCACATTTCATCAAGTTTAAAATTGCAGCAAGCTCATATCTTTTTTTTCTTTTTTTTTTTGTCAAGATGAAAATACATTTAGTTCAGAGAAAGAAAGAAGTTACTGCATTGAACCATGAAAATGCTGTTATGCCCCTTGCACTAGCTCCAGACCATAAACAAACATGTATGCCCCTTGCATGTCTTCATATCCTAATCTCAGTATGCCTGGAAAAATTGAGTCAACACCCCCCATGATGAAAGAGAAGTTGAGTTCAGGAGAGTGACAACATATTACTATCAAGCACTGTAGATCTTGGCACATGATTTTCTTGCAAAAACATTATATTTTGATGACCAATCACCAAAAAGCAGAAGCGCTTAGTTGGGTTGGATTAGGTCGTTTGGGGGAAGAGACCAAACAGTGATGTCATCGGTCTCGTCAGATTATGGGAAGGAAGTTGGCTGTGCCCTTTTTTTTCGTTTTTTTATGCAGTACTGAATTTCAATTTTATTGAGTTTTATGAAACAAATCTTAAAATATTAGTTGTTTCTAAATGTGTTAATTATATGAATATTATTCCGTATAAATTATCGATGTTTAAAAACTGCAGTTGAACAACAGATAATATATTTTAACTGAGAAGAAAGGAACATCATTATTGTGTCCCCCCCTCCCTCCCTCCTGCTCACCATTGATTTATCACGAACTTCTTATGGAACCATCTTCCCCCCCATACCTGGAATTCTCAGGGATTTTTTCCCCAAGTATGAGTAGGCACTGTGTTAACAAAACTTGCTGTTCGTATGTTTGGCAACTAGTTTCAACCAACTTTCTCATTCTCAAGGTTGACCTACTAAGGCTACACTGAAAGTTTCTAATCTTCATAAGACACATCCGAGTCGCAGTACGTGCTTTACAAAGTGATCGCAGATGACTGTCACACTCAACATGCCCCTGCTTAGCATGTCAAAGTGATCGCAGATGACTGTCACACTCAACATGCCCCCACTTAGCATGTCAGAATCAGACTTACAGGCGATGTTTGTTGTGAAGATCAGGCACTTTCAGTACAGTCTCAGTAGGTCAGGCTTGAGTATGAACCATCTGGTTTAAAACTAGTTTTCAAACTATGTACTGCAACTGTGACTGATCTGTTAATAAACACTTAATGAAATACCGAAAAAAAACGTTGCTCGTCATGTATCAACAAAATGTTGAAACTGAAAATTGTGCATTATACAGAATTTAGAGCACCAGTCAGCACACCGATTGTGCTTTGCTTTGGGACTGTATGAGATTGCATCTCTTAATTTATTATAATGTAACATTATCTCTCTCTCTATCACATACACACACACACACACACACACACTGTCTCTCTCTCTGTCTCTCACATGCAACTCACACACACGACTGCAGTCTCTGGCAACTGAAGCCACACTGTCATATGTGAAATTTGTGTGTGTGTGTGTGGGGGGGGGGGTGGCTGGGTGGGTGGTCTATTTTCAATGAAGCCCTTGCTGGCCGAAAGCTTATTTGTGACAGTGTTTTTGTTGTGCCTATCTGCGACTCTGCATCTCCGCCATGTGATGAGTAGCAACTTTCCTTCCATATTGTTGTACTGTAAATTTAATTTTATGCTACTGCTTTCACGAGTGGTTTCAAAATGAATTTATTACATTTTATGCCTAATTTTATTGTTATTTTGGGCTATAGTTTGTTTTAGGCATTATGAGATTATTGAGTTTTGGGATGTCGGAACGTGTCTAGGAAAAATGTGATATTGCTTTCAATATATCACTTAAAATAATGGGTGATTAAAACCATATGTCCCATTGATTCCAAAGTGAAACCACCTGCTTAAAACAATCGACTATTTACTTTTTACCCATTTCTTCTTATACTGATTGGTTACTATGATAATAGAGATTAATTATATGAAAAATGTTTAAAAATTATATTCCAAAGTCAAACCACCTCCTGAAAACAATTCATTGTTTGCATTTACCGATTTCTTGTCATATTTGTTGCTCATGACAACGATAAAGGTTAATTTTGTGAAAATAATTTGAAATAGTTTTTTCGTATTGTTGGGACTGATGAGAAAATAGTCCAGAATTGCTCGTACAAATGTAGATAGACAGATAGAAACTCAATGGTAGACTGGCTGGTAAACTGGCTGGGCTAGTAGCAGGGGACTTAAAGGGGGGAGGGGGGGGGCGGCGTCACTCGCATGAGTGGCAAAACACCAGTGCTTACTGACGTCACAGCAGCACATTTTTTTAGGACAGGGAAGTCAGAAAGAAATAGTTTTAAGAGAAGTTAGGATGGAAATAGACCTTCAGTTTAAGAAAGACACTTCATCAGCACAAACAGTTGGTAAAAAATTTTCAACAATCAGCAGAAATTTTATTTCCAACGACTTACAAAGGGCTGACAGATAAAAACTGAACGCCCACCAGAATGGGACCATGAAATGTTTCCATTCAAAAGTAATCACCTCACAAATCAAGACATCTATTTATATACTAAGATGGTATCTGTTCTTTCAGACATGTCCGAAAGAACAGATACCATCGGTCACCATGCAGCTCGTTAGAATGAAATTATAATGAAATGAAAAAGTACCCGTGGTCTAGGGTTAGCGTCTTTGATTCATAATCAAATACGTCTTCGGTCCCGGGTTCGATCCCTGCCACTGCCTAAATTTTTATAAATAATCAGCATTGGCAGCCGAAGACTTCCGGCATAAGAAGTCAGCCTCATTCTGCCAACGGCCATGTCAAAGAGGGCGGAGGACCGGATAGAGGTTCAGGGCACTCTCTTGTCCTAGGGGTGGGAAATTGCCCCTAAAGGCGGAAGAATCAGCAATGATCAACGACATGAGGATGCAGAAGGGAATGGAAACCACTGCATTAAAGACACGTAATGTGTATCCACAGGACATGTGGCCCGTATTTGAAGAAGTGTCATGATTATCTCTCCATTGGCAAAATATTCAGGAATAGTCCCCTATTCGGATCTCCGGGAGGGGACTGCCAAGGGGGAGGTTACCATGAGAAAAAGATTGAATAATCAACGAAAGGATAACGTTCTACGAGTCAGGGCATGGAATGTCAGAAGCTTGAACGTAGTAGGGAAACTAGAAAATCTGAAAAGGGAAATGCTAAGGCTCAATCTAGATATAGTAGGGGTCAGTGAAGTGAAGTGGAAGGAAGAAAAGTATTTCTGGTCAGATGAGTATCGGGTAATATCAACAGCAGCAGAAAATGGTATAACAGGTGTAGGATTCGTTATGAATAGGAAGGTAGGGCAGAGGGTGTGTTACTGTGAACTAGTGATGGGCTAAACTGCGATTTTCCGACATCAGTGATTTCTGTGAATGCTACTTTTCAGTATCTGTTATTCTTAACTGTGATTTGTCGCAGTTAAGAGTCGCAGTTAAGGAACCTAAGTCGCGTATCCCTCCGCCACTGCTATTTCTGCTACTTCCGCGATTTCTGCGACTTCTGCTACTTCTGCGACTTCTGTGACTTCTGCGATTTCTGCTACTTCTGCGATTTCTGTGACTTCTGCTACTTCTGCGATTTCTGTGACTCCTGCGATTTCTGCGACGTACCACCGCATGAAAAAGTTACATCTGTCCACACAGAAAATTGCATCTCAACAAACCTGTCATTGGTAAGTATATTTTACGTTTATTCTTCCGTTGGCTTTAATTTTGTATTAAAGAAACAACTGTGAAAATATTAATAGTGTAATTAATATGTAAGTAGCCGCACAGTACCGTAATAGTTCGTGTTTAGAAAATGAATTCTAACATATTGTTATGTTCAAAGGTACCTGAACTACATTTCAGTCACTCAGTAAAGTGATAATTCTCAATATCATTGTCAACAGATCTGAAGAAATTGCCAGTCTTTAGACCGTTTTCGTCAGACGAGAGGTTAGTTTCTAAGCGTTTTGATGGACTTAATTACTTCAGTGAGATCGTTCTTGCGAATGTGATATAGCAAATGTGATATAGCAAATATTAGCAATCTACTCTGTCAATTATATTGCTAGTAATTAGTGACAGCAAAAATTGTTTAATAATCCTTGTGTTTTTGCAGACGCAGTTCTGACTGATTACTGGTTGCTGTACATATCTATCCACATCAAGGCTGTTGAGAGAGACTCGTGAAGATTCAAGACAGCTCTTAGAGGATTTGCAGTTTAAAAGTGAAATAATTATGAAATAAGTGTGTGACTGATTAAAGTGTTTTATTGAAGTTGTTGTGCGATTTTAAAGGAATAATAAATGTTAAATACATTGAGTGAATAATAAAAATCTCATTTTCCACATGTTAAGCTGTCCTATACCCGTAATTTTCCGCCACTTATTTATTGGTAAACACTTGTTGGATACCGACGTGCCGCCCCCCCCCCCTTTCGCCACAATCTTGGTGTGACACTGACCTGTAACATATCCCAAAGTCTACAATATGCATTTTGAGGCTGTTGATATGAAAGTGGGAAGTACAGATCTTCCAGTTAAATCAGGAATAGCTTAAGTGCATTACTTGAAAGTGACACAGGAAAAGCTTACTTATGTAGGTGGTAGTAGTGTCGGCAAAAAGTTCTTGTGTGAGAAGTTGCCATGTAGAACAGCAGGTGTAAAACTTTTATCCTGAGTCTTGAACTATCGGAACAAAAGTGAGGCATTCATATGACTCAATAATACTGTTTTCATTTCACTACACTTATACAGATGTCTGAGTTCTGCTGTGTTAACATTGCAAAGTCCTGTAGGCATGTGGAGTATTAACCAAAACTGTCATATTGGAAGCAGAATCAAACACATTTGTTACGTTACTTGATATTTTCAGGAGAAAAAGGCAATGTTGCTTCTTATTAATATAGTACATTCAGAGTCACAGCAGTATTTGACCAACCATAACTGATGCTGAATGTGCATGTCGTCATATAATATGAAGGGCTTATTTCAATAGTGGTACAAGTCCATTACCTACACTTTTCTGTCTATAATGCTTCTGAAATTAGTGATCCAAACAAACATAAATAAAGGTTCATCTCTAGCAAGAAGCCATATGCTTGAATATTTCTGGTATCTCAACTGCACTCATTTAACTTTATGACTCTATATCTCAAAATTAACAAAAATGGACTTTTACCACTATTGAAATAAGCCCTTCATATGCACACACAGCACATCGATCTCGTGAGGCACAAGGCTCTCATAACGAAGTACGTACGTCGGTCAACAGATGACACTAGGAAAAGTATGTTAACTGCGCTTTTTAGTTGCTACTTGCGACTCTTAGTTGCGATTTGTCACAGAAATCGCAGTTTGACTCGGTAGCGAATAGCGTAGTATGAACTTTGCTCAACAGATGGCAGTGCTAACTGCGCTTTTTAGTTGCTACTTGCGACTCTTAGTTGCGACTTGTCACGGAAATCGCAGTTAGACTCCATAGCGTACCGCAGAGATGGGCGTAGTACGAACTTTGACCCACAGATGGCACTGTTAACCGCGCTTTCTAGTTGCTACTTGCGACTCTTAGTTGCGACTTGTCACGGAAATCGCAGTTAGACTCCATAGCGTACCGCAGAGATGGACGTAGTACGAACTTTGGCCAACAGATGCCACTGTTAACCGCGCTTTTTAGTTGCTACTTGCGACTCTTAGTTGCGACTTGTCACGGAAATCGCAGTTAGACTCCATAGCGTACCGCAGAGATGGACGTAGTACGAACTTCGGCCAACAGATGCCACTGTTAACCGCGCTTTTTAGTTGCTACTTGCGACTCTTAGTTGCGACTTGTCACTGAAATCGCAGAAAGCAGTGCTAAATTCGACCAATAGATGGCCCACGTCTTTGAATGTGAAATACTACTTGCGACTGCTAACTGTGACTGAAATCGCAGTTAGATTCTGTAAAGTTGCTACTGTGATATCTGTGACTTCTCAGTCACTGCGATTTCTAACAGATACGCGATTTCCTGCCCACCACTACTGTGAACAGTTCAGTGACCAGGTTGTTCTAATCAGAATCGACAGCAGACCAACACCGACAACGATAGTTCGGGTATACATGCCGATGTCGCAAGCTGAAGATGAACAGATAGAGAAAGTGTATGAGGATATTGAAAGGGTAATGCAGTATGTAAAGGGGGACGAAAATCTAATAGTCATGGGCGACTGGAATGCAGTTGTAGGGGAAGGAGTAGAAGAAAAGGTTACAGGAGAATATGGGCTTGGGACAAGGAATGAAAGAGGAGAAAGACTAATTGAGTTCTGTAACAAGTTTCAGCTAGTAATAGCGAATACCCTGTTCAAGAAACACAAGAGGAGGAGGTATACTTGGAAAAGGCCGGGAGATACGGGAAGATTTCAATTAGATTACATCATGGTCAGACAGAGATTCCGAAATTAGATACTGGATTGTAAGGCGTACCCAGGAGCAGATATAGACTCAGATCACAATAGAGTAGTGATGAAGAGTAGGCTGAAGTTCAAGACATTAGTCAGGAAGAACTGTTATAACCTTTAATCACTAATAAATTGTGTGGATATACAAACGTGGAAACAATAGTGCGTTTCATGCTACCAACTCCATATCTGTCACTCAACTGCCATGCCGTGACATGTGGCCGGAGCGCCTCTATCGCCGTGTTCGCGTACTGACGTAGCGGCACTTTTAAATCTCGTGGCAGAGTCACAACACTTTTCCCCCCTTGAAAAAAAAAACACTCACTTCCTTGTAGACACGGACAGTGCGGAGACATCCATGGCCTCTTGGGAGGCCCCGAGAAGATCCCGTGGAGAAACACGAGAACATGGTCGAAAATGTACAGGACGGAAGCTTGTGCGTGGAACGTGCCTCCTGGACGAGATGATGAGTGAAAACTCCGGAACAGCATCCATAGGTGTCGTGGACGTGGGGGTGTGCTCCAGCGAGATGCGTCCCGGAGAAGGCGGCATTCAAAAGATTGAGCAATGCTTAGAACTTCCGACAACGACGGGTTTGGCAGTTGTAAGGCACGTTGCCGAACTTCTTTATCAGGAGCAAGCCGTAGAATAGCGTCCCTAACCATTGAATCAGCATAAGACTCATGATGAGTGTCCGCAACAAACTGACATTTCCTACTCAGTCCGTGAAGTACCGCCGCCCAAGCCCGGTAAGATTGATGGGGCTGTTTACGACACCGGTAGAACGCCACGCGGGCGGCCACGACGTGGGTGTTTTTTCGGTAATAGTTAGCCAATAAGTCACACATTTCTTGGAAGGGCAGAGAGGCAGGTTCCCGCAGAGGGGCTAACTGAGATAGCAGCTGATAGATCCGTGGGGAAATCCAAGACAGAACTAACGACTTACACATAGGAGCGTCGACAACGCCGAACGCAAACGCTTCTCATAATCCTCCCAGTCTTCAGCGGCCTCGTCGTAAGGAGGGAACGGAGGCGGAGAAGAGGGAGACAGGCGATGAGTAAGCGACGTCGACAACGCCTGAATAGCAGCCGTCAGCTGTGTTTGTTGTTCAATGAGCGCTTGCATAAGCTGTTCCATGTCTGCCCCGACACGAACACACAATGCCACAACGCAGGAAAAAAAATATCCGACCTTGTCGCCAAAAAGTGTTATAACCTTTAATCACTAATAAATTGCGTGGATATACAAACGTAGAAACAATAGTGGGTTTCATGCTACCAACTCCGCATCTGTCACTCAACTGCCGTGCCGTGACATGCGGCCGGCGCCGTTCATAGCTAGGCGGCGCTCCCGCGCTCAGCCGAGCTGAGGAGCGCCTCTATCGCCGTGTTCGCGTACTGACGTAGCGGCACTTTTAAATCTCGTGGCACTGTCACAACAGAATCAATACGCAAAGAAGTGGGACACAGAAGTACTAAGGAATGACGAGATACGTTTGAAGTTCTCTAATGCTATAGATACAGCAATAAGGAAAAGCGCAGTAGGCAGTACAGTTGAAGAGGAATGGACATCTCTAAAATTGGCCATCACAGAAATTGGGAAGGAAAACATGGGTACAAAGAAGGTAGCTGCGAAGAAACCATGGGTAACAGAAGAAATACTTCAGTTGATTGATGAAAGGAGGAAGTACAAACACGTTCCGGGAAAATCAGGAATACAGAAATACAAGTCGCTGAGGAATGAAATAAATAGGAAGTGCAGGGAAGCTAAGACGAAATGGCTGCAAGAAAAATGTGAGGACATCGAAAAAGATATGATTGTCAGAAGGACAGACTCAGCATACAGGAAACTCAAAACAACCTTTGGTGACATTAAAATCAACGGTGGCAACATTAAGAGTGCAATGGGAATTCCACTGTTAAATGCAGAGGAGAGAGCAGATAGGTGGAAAGAATACATTGAAAGCCTCTATGAGGGTGAAGATTTGTCTGATGTGATAGAATAAGAAACAGGAGTCGATTTAGAAGAGATAGGGGATCCAGTATTAGAATCGGAATTTAAAAGAGCTTTGGAGGACTTACGGTCAAGTAAGGCAGAAGGGATAGATAACATTCCATCAGAATTTCTAAAATCATTGGGGGAAGTGGCAACAAAACGACTATTCACGTTGGTGTGTAGAATATATGAGTCTGGCGACATACCATCTGACTTTCGGAAAAGCATCATCCACACAATTCCAAAGACGGCAAGAGCTGACAAGTGCGAGAATTATCGCACAATCGGCTTAACAGCTCATGCATCGAAGCCGCTTACAAGAATAATATACAGAAGAATGGAAAAGAAAATTGAGAATGCGCTAGGTGACGATCAGTTTGGCTTTAGGAAAAGTAAAGGGACGAGAGAGGCAATTCTGACATTACGGCTAATAATGGAAGCAAGGCTAAAGAAAAATCAGGACACTTTCATAGTATTTGTCGACCTGGAAAAAGTGTTCGACAATATAAAATGGCGCAAGCTGTTCGAGATTCTGAAAAAAGTAGGGGTAAGCTATAGGGAGAGACGGGTCATATACAATATGTACAACAACCAAGAGGGATAATAAGAGTGGACGATCAAGAACGATGTGCTCGTATTAAGAACGGTGTAAGACAAGGCTGTAGCCTTTCGCCCCTACTCTTCAATCTGTACACCGAGGAAGCAATGATGGAAATAAAAGAAAGGTCCAGGAGTGGAATTAAAATACAAGGTGAAAGGATATCAATGATACAATTCGCTGATGACATTGTTATCCTGAGTGAAAGTGAAGAAGAATTAAATGATCTGCTGAACGGAATGAACAGTCTAATGAGTACACAGTATGGTTTGAGAGTAAATCGGAGAAAGACGAAGGTAATGAGAAGTAGTAGAAATGAGAACAGTGAGAAACTTAACATCAGGATTGATGGTCACGAAGTCAATGAAGTTAAGGAATTCTGCTACCTAGGCAGTAAAATAACCAATGACGGACGGAGCAAGGAGGACATCAAAAGCAGACTCGCTATGTCAAAAAAGGCATTTCTGGCCAAGAGAAGTCTACTAATATCAAATACCGGCCTTAATTTGAGGAAGAAATTTCTGAGGATGTACGTCTGGAGTACAGCATTGTATGGTAGTGAAACATGGACTGTGGGAAAACCGGAACAGAAGAGAATCGAAGCATTTGAGATGTGGTGCTATAGACGAATGTTGAAAATTAGGTGGACTGGTAAGGTAAGGAATGAGGAGGTTCTACGCAGAATGGGAGAGGAAAGGATTATGTGGAAAACACTGATAAGGAGAAGGGACAGGATGATAGGACATCTGCTAAGACATGAGGGAATGACTTCTACGGTAATTGAGCGCTATGTTTCTGTTGTTTGGCGTGGCCAAGTGGTAAGCGCGTTGGTATTCAAGCACCTGGGTTTGCACATGGATGGGTGAAAAAAAATTTTTTCCACTTTATGTATGAGACATTGTTATTCGTGTAAGTTAAGATTTTTCTGCAATATTCGTTATTACTTACATGTAAGAGCGCACTTCCTCACTTATGATTTCGTGACTTGTGTGTGTTTAAAAAATGAAATACGAAATTGCTGGAGATGAAATTGCTGTGAGTGAAACAACCGACAGTGACCTTTGTATTTTTTCTTGTCAGAAATAATTTTCCATTTTTTTCCGAATATGTAGCGATTTCCTAGTTTCGGTTAGACAGGAATCTAAGAGCACAACTTAAATTACTGGGAATGTAACTAGCAGCAGTCATCTTCATAAGCTTGCTTGTCACAACTGTTTATCTGCGATCGAATCCTCAACAACAGTAGACAGAGATGAAAGTCTCCGCCATAATATTTTTGGACTGTAGCACCATTTACGAAATATTTTCATTAATAAGATGAATGTTATAAACTTCGACAAACTGCAGGAACTCCACATTTTTTTTTTCAGTTTTGTTTTTAAGACCCAAATCGTTGACGTATCATATAGGGAAGCGGGCTACTTAATCATTTGAATCTCTAGGAGCGAGTTATAACCACATTCTGTTTATCTTCTTATTCTTTGAAACTCTCAGAATCAATTTTTCTGGTGTTTTTATAGGTATATTAGTACAATGTGGTACTACACACTTTCCTAACTCATTTTCCGAAATGTAAACTCTACCATAACCCAATGTTAGTGTCAATGAGAATAAGATGACATAATGTGGCCTTTACGACAATCTGCAGAATACAGTCAAATACGCTATCGTTATTATGCATGCATGGAAACATGCGGACAGGGAAACAGTAAAAATTTCTATGCATTTCAGCTGAGGAACATGGAAATGGATATACTGCGCCTGATATTGTTTAGGAGGAGGCAAGACCGATGAAGGCAGGCACATCAGCTCGATGGAATGCGGCGTCATGCGTTATCGCAACGTAGACGCAAATTTCGGTACTTGGAAGAATAGCGCGCCTATGTCATGTGATACCAACTTTGTGTCGTGGTGCTGTGCGCGCTGCAGTGCGCATGCCCGGATCTGCGGCCACTTGCTTTTGATTGGCTTGTGCAACGCGAACCGACAACAGCATTTCGGTTCTCTATACCCAAACGGTATCGCTACCGAAATGCATACTTAATAATGCAGGGACTCTAATTCGAGTACTAGAGCTTTCCGTGCTCTGGAGTACCGAAACGATCGGCATAATGGCGGAAAGATACAGAATAGGCACCCAGACACCACCCACTGCATGGAATCCGAGGCCGCCCAGGTGAACGAGGCGCGATACTGTCGTGTATGTATCAACCGTCATTTTCGAATTTGAAGTTCTAGTTATATCTTGCAGTTAAGCATTGGATTTTGCATACTTGAAAATCATGAACTACAGTTAAGCGTTGTAAAATTGGGTCGCAAGTGGAAAAAGGTATAACATCGACAAGACAATATTTACTTTTTGTATAATAGAGGGCTGAATGCAGAGGAGGCAACTCGATAGATTTGAACTGTGTCTGGAGCGAGTGCTTTTGCGAAAAATACGCCAGAAAAAGATATTCTTGTTTCAACAAAGATCGTTCTGGCATTAATGATTTTCCACGTTAAGGAAGTCTCGACTACTGACATAAGTGATGAATTACCGTTTAACCATCATGCGACATTTGCATTCAACAGGCAAGTTCAGAAGTCTGGTGTAGGAGTACTGAGTGCTCCAGTTCGAAACAACAAAAATCAATGCAATGAGTATTATTGCAGTATGGCTTGAACGTCATCAGGTCGCTCATTGAGCATTCCTATGCAGTTCTGTTACTGGTGACGTGTTATGATGCTTTTATCGTTAACTTTCTAAGAAGAAATGAAAGGCTGAGTCCTACCAAAAGACGTAAACTCGAGCAAAGAGTAGTGTGAACATAATATTTTCCATCTGATAGCTCCAACAGTGTGTTTTGCACTACTACTACAGCTGGAATTTGTTGCCAACAATTGAGACAGCATTCGGTTGCAGTGTCTCTGGGTAATTGATTGGTCCATATGTTGTTCAACAGACAGCAGTCGTCACTCTCACTGGAATATGTGACTGTGTGTGTGTGTGTGTGTGTGTTTTCATGTTCGTGCCCGATCTGAATCAATACTATCAACATAAGAGAGACAAGCAATAATAAATATTGCATCAAATATAACTGTTAACCATTGTAATGCAGTGGCTAGTTACTACAAATTGAATTTTTACTGAACCAATGTCCTGCATATTACGTTAAGCAAGTAAGATGTACACTCCTGGAAATTGAAATAAGAACACCGTGAATTCATTGTCCCAGGAAGGGGAAACTTTATTGACACATTCCTGGGGTCAGATACATCACATGATCACACTGACAGAACCACAGGCACATAGACACAGGCAACAGAGCATGCACAATGTCGGCACTAGTACAGTGTATATCCACCTTTTGCAGCAATGCAGGCTGCTATTCTCCCATGGAGACGATCATAGAGATGCTGGATGTAGTCCTGTGGAACAGCTTGCCATGCCATTTCCACCTGGCGCCTCAGTTGGACCAGCGTTCGTGCTGGACGTGCAGACCGCGTGAGACGACGCTTCATCCAGTCCCAAACATGCTCAATGGGGGACAGATCCGGAGATCTTGCTGGCCAGGGTAGTTGACTTACACCTTCTAGAGCACGTTGGGTGGCACGGGATACATATGGACGTGCATTGTCCTGTTGGAACAGCAAGTTCCCTTGCCGGTCTAGGAATGGTAGAACGATGGGTTCGATGATGGTTTGGATGTACCGTGCACTATTCAGTGTCCCCTCGACTATCACCAGTGGTGTACGGCCAGTGTAGGAGATCGCTCCCCACACCATGATGCCGGGTGTTGGCCCTGTGTGCCTCGGTCGTATGCAGTCCTGATTGTGGCGCTCACCTGCACGGCGCCAAACACGCATACGACCATCATTGGCACCAAAGCAGAAGCAACTCTCATCGCTGAAGACGACACGTCTCCATTCGTCCATCCATTCACGCCTGTCGCGACACCACTGGAGGCGGGCTGCACGATGTTGGGGCGTGAGCGGAAGACGGCCTAACGGTGTGCGGGACCGTAGCCCAGCATCATGGAGACGGTTGCGAATGGTCTTCGCCGATACCCCAGGAGCAACAGTGACCCTAATTTGCTGGGAAGTGGCGGTGCGGTCCCCTATGGCACTGCGTAGGATCCTACGGTCTTGGCGTGCATCCGTGCGTCGCTGCGGTACGGTCCCAGGTCGACGGGCACGTGCACCTTCCGCCGACCACTGGCGACAACATCGATGTACTGTGGAGACCTCACGCCCCACGTGTTGAGCAATTCGGCGATACGTCCACCCGGCCTCCCGCATGCCCACTATATGCCCTCACGTCCACGCTGTCGCGGCATGCTACCAGTGTTAAAGACTGCGATGGAGCTCCGTATGCCACGGCAAACTGGCTGACACTGACGGCGGCGGTGCACAAATGCTTCGCAGCTAGCGCCATTCGACGGCCAACACCGCGGTTCCTGGTGTGTCCGCTGTGCCGTGCGTGTGATCATTGCTTGTACAGCCCTCTCGCAGTGTCCGGAGCAAGTATGGTGGGTCTGACACACCGGTGTCAATGTGTTCTTTTTTCCATTTCCAGTGGTGTATAAACTCCATTATATCGATACCAGCGACAGTGCGCTCTTGTTGTCGTGACCCGCGACAAGTGCAACGATTAGAAGTGCCCAATGCCGCCACGATTTGTTTATGTTGGCTGAGCGTGGACGCTGCTGCAGACGCTTCTCCATAAACAGAAAGAAATCACCTTGGCTCTGACTGCAGTGAGCGGATATCACTACCTGCGTGTTCTTATAGTAACCAACGTGAGACTCGGCTCACAGGTGCCATGGAGGAATTGCAACGGGCATCATGTCATTAGTCATCAGAATATTAACCACTGATGAAATTTCCACGCTATTTGAATCCCATGCATGCAGTAGTTGCACACAAGGAAATATTATGTCTTGCAAGCGTATACTTCATTTCCTCCTCTCGTATCAACGCCCTTGTTTTAGTATGAAGTGAGGAAATAAACACAAAAAAACTGAAGTTTCTGAGAGGCACGTAAGCCATTTCCTCTTCTCTTATTATAGGTTTTGTTTTCGTATGAAGTAAAAAAATAAACAGTTTAGGGTTCTGAAGTATAATATGACCCAGATTCTTGTCATACGATCTATCGGAAACGCCAAAAGCAGGGAGCTCTCCATTCTTTTGTCCAACAGTTTGTTGACTTTCGTGCATTACTACCGCTCGCAGATTCTTATTTAAGGATTTGCGGGCATCAAGTTCTTAAGCAGAATGAGCCTTATGTTATTTTACTAATTACGGTACGAAAAAATGCAACAAAGACGAGTTCTCCTAGAGCAGTGAAGATATTTGCACATGTCTGTATTCAGAAATGACTGCCAGGATCGCACCTACATGGAACCTGGTACCTGAGCGCTACTACTGTGCAACGAGGGACTACCGAAGCAGCAGAACACCAGGTTAGTGATACTAAACCAGAGAAGTAAGGCAGAGTTGCTTCCTTCTCACTACAATGCCACTGTCGAAACTTAAGTAATTGTGGTTGCAGGAGTTATAAAGAGTTCTTCCAGACGTATGTGGAAAAGAACTTGTATTTAGATGATCCCCTGAAAGAAACGGATTTAATATCAATCATTTTGATCAAGTTACCTCCGAGGGTACAAGGAAAATTGATAGGAATATATAAGTCAGATGTAAACGCAATTGTGCAAGCGCTGGACCAATTGGATTCATTTTCAGGGAACAATCAGAATCTAGAAGGTTGGAGAAGGAACCCCTGGGGAAATAACGGACCTAATGAAAATAGGATAGAAGGAGAACTGACAAACAGACAGATACAATATCCTCAACACACAGATAATGGAATAAATCAGCAGGAGACAATGATAGACAGGATACACACAACTGGTCAAAGGATCAACGGAAAATCTCAGCCGGCTGTGGTGGCCGAGCGGTTCTAGGCGCTACAGTTTGGAACCGAGCGACCGCTTCGGTCGCAGGTGCGAATCCTGCCTCAGGCATGGATGTGTGTGATGTTCTTAGGTTAGTTAGATTTAAGCAGTTCTATGTTCTAGGGGACTGATGACCTCAGTAGTGCTCAGAGCCATTTTTTTAACCTCAGAGGGCGTTGTGTTCTGTACAACACAAGGTGTTTAACAAACACCTGGGACTCAAGTTATTGACAATATTATTTCAAAAAATGGTTCACATGGCTCTGAACACCATGGGACTTAACATATGTGGTCATCAGTCCCTTAGAACTTAGAACTACTTAAACCTGACTAACCTAAGGACATCACACACATCCATGCCCAAGGCAGGATTCGAACCTGCGACTGTAGCGAATATTATTTCAGTTTCCCTTCATATTGTCAATCTTCCTCTTCTGTCAGTCAGAACTATTTACTATCATCTTTAAATCTTCGCTATCCAACTTCAGAGTATACAACTGCTTTGCAAGGTAAGGTGCGTGACACACACCAGGTGCTCAGGCATTGTCAAAGTATTCCAATTCTCGTCATATTGGCAACATTCCCTTGTTTCTGTCAAAACGATACTCTATCATCAGTCGCTGCTCATCTTCGAATATAGGAACATGGGAATAGCAAGTGACACTGGTAAGTGAGAAAAAGAGACGGTACAAAAAAGGAAAAGCTATCTATAAAATTGTGTTATCCTGTTGGAAAATGTTTAGAAAAATCTGAAATTATATGATTATAACATGTAACGACCCTAAAAGACAGTCAGTACAACAAGGAAAAAGCTATGATTAGAGTAAACAAGGTATAGAGACAAAGAATATTATCCTGTTGGAAACAAATTTAACAAATTCTAAAAAGACACCATGGAGACAGTGAACAAACAACTTAGCGAAAACAGGAATAATAGATATGAGTGGGTATCATTCTGCAATTGTGCTTAGATAAGAGAACAGTAACGAGACTGAATGGTAACAAAATGCGAAACATATGTTTAGCCAACTGACAAGGTAAATCGTGACCAAAGGATAAAGAGGTAAGTGCAGCAGAATATGATGAAGAATTGAAGTTATGTAAGTATGGGAACTGGGTCCAAACACCATAGAATAAAAGAAAGAAAAGGTATAAGTTAATGAGAGGCCGAGGACGGCACCACTATACGTTATGAAGTATAAAGATGATGGTATAAGTTAATGAGCGGCTGAGGACGATATCCCTATAAGTTATGTAGTATAAAGATGATGAGGGTCATACAAAGGTGTCCCCACATCTAATAATGGGTAATGGTAACCCGAGAGCTACCTTGAGTAAAGATAAGAAGTATTGAGATAAGTTAGAGGGAATGCTTTATAGTTATAAGAGTGAGAAGGACGTCATTCACGACGAAAAAGGAAAAAAAAGTAGTGAACCAGTGACTAATAGGACGGCAATTACATAGCCGATGATTATGGAACATGTTCTTGTATGTAGTAGAAAATGGGCATTATAAAGTAAGATTAGCCAAATGCGAGTTTTATAAATTTTTGATTAGCTTGTTCTGTATTGGATATAGAAATAATTAATATGTAAATGTTTAGATGAGCTAAAATGAAAGGGCGTGTGAGCATATATTCCATCTCAGATAAAACAGTAGTGCATCAGAATAAGTATTCAATTGTAATTAAGGTATGTATTATATAGTGTTCATGGTATATTCAGAAATGATTTAAAGCTAAAATGGTGTCACTCTCAAGGCATCAGATAAAGATCGCATCAGATAACGATCAGAAGTAATTTTAAAGATAGAATACATACTCACTTTAATGGGACATGTATCTGTATAGCTATATCGTGTTAAGGATAGTGTAATAGTAAGAACAGTAGTCGATAAGCAATGCTTGTAGAGTATGTGTAAGATGAAGTAATACCAATGATTAAAGATGTAAACCGAGGGCAAGAGACACCCAACCGACAATATTTCAAAATTAAACAGGGTCTTCGAGCATATTGAATTTTGAAAATAAAAGAAGAGATGGGGTATGTGTAATGCACGTGCAATCCCTTCACATGTTTAAGCCAAGTATTACGCTCAGTAGCAGCCAGGTTACATGTCCATTTGACAATTAAGCGTCAACAAGGAGCATTAGTGATGAAACCATAGGAGGCAATGTTCTGCAACCTTAGTATGGACGAGATCTGTCTATTCGGGAGTAGGATCTTACAATCTGAGACAGTGTTACGAGACAAACTTCGGTCACAATTTCCGCAATATATATATATATATGCGTGTGTGTATGAAATGAGCGAAGTGTCCTCACTGGCTGAGAGAGAAAGGTGGGGTTTCTCTTGTCCATCGGGAAGAGAGGGCGAGTTAGTAGCGAGGCGCCACTGAAAAAGCACGTTCGAGTAACTGGGGGTGGCTCCAAAAGAACGATGACGAATTAATGTTCCAGCTGTTAAACATGAGATAGTGAAAGTTAGTTATCAGTGAACGCCACGTGTCGTGGGCAGTGTGTATTACGCTTATGGAAAGTTAGAAAAGTGTTAATGGGTTGCAAAGGGTTGAATAACGGCGTAGCCAAGAGCCGCCATATTGGAAGTTCGGTGAAGTGTGTTTCAAAGTATTTTCTTTATTAAAATGGGTATAGTACAAAGCGTTGTTGACATTTAACTACTGGCATCCAGAAACACTCCACTTCAGCAAGATGGCCCCTTCATTGAACCTAGTGCCTGAGTGCTAATACTTGGGATGAGGGACTACCGAAGCAGCAAGACACCAGGTTAGTGATACATAAACCAGAGAAGTAAGGCAGAGTTGCTTCCTTCTCGCTACATTGTCACTGAGGGCATTGTACTGGGTTTCCATCTGAGCTCTTGATATTCAAACAAGTGTTTCTCTTTTCTCCAAAGGTCTCTTTAATTTTACTGTAGGCAGTATCTACTACTTCCCTGGAGATATATGTCTGTACCTCCTTTCTTTTGTCCTCAAGCCATCCCTGCTTAGCCATTTTGCACTTCCTGTGGATCTCATTTTTGGGACGTTTGTATTCCTTTTTGCCTGCATCATTTACTGCATTTCTAAATTTTCTCCTTTCATCAATTAAATTCAATATTTCTTCTGTTATCCAAGGATTTCTAATAGCCCTCATCTTTTTACCTACTTGATCCTCCGCTGCCTTCACTATTCCATGTATCAAAGCTACTGATTCTTCTTCTACAGCATTTATTTCCCCCATTCTTGTCAAGCGTTCCCTAATGGTCTCCCTGAAACACTCTACAACCTCTCGTTCTCCCAGTATATCCAGGAACCAAGTTCTTAAATTTCCCACCTTTTTGCACTTTCTTAATTTTTGATCTACAGTTCATAACGAATAGATTGTGGTCAGAGTCCATGTGCGGATCTAGTTGGCACATAAACTTGTTCTATTGTGGCAGGTGTCGGCTTCGTGTCTATCTTGGTTACAATAAGGTGTTAACTATGCTGTTCACTGTAGCTCACCCGCACTCCTATTTTTTAAATTCATTATTAGACCTTCTCCTGCATTACTCTATTTGATTTTTTATTTATAACCCTGTATTCACCTGACCAGAAATCTTGTACCTCCTGCCACTGAACTTGACTAATTCCCACTATATGTAACTTTAACCTATCCATTTCCCTTTATAACTTATCTAACCTGCCTGCCTGATTAAGGGATCTGACATTCCACACTCCCATACATAGAACGCCAATTTTTTTTCTCCTGATTACCACGCCCTCCTCAGTAGTCCCCACCCAGAGATCCGAATGGCGGCTACTTTACCTCTGGAATATTTTACCCTAGAGGACACCATCATCATTTTACCATACACTGAAACCACACGCCCTCGGGAAAAATTACGACTGTAGTTTCCCCTTGGTTCCAGCCATTCCCAGTACCAGTACTAGAGGTGCAAAAAATAACGTAACTGATAGAAATAACCGGTTACTGAGAAGTAACGGTTACTGCTATAACCATTCCTCTGATACAGGCAGTTATTTCAATAACTATCTAGTGTCAACAGTGACTCATGCCATCTGTTGACCGAAGATCATACTATGCTATCCCGTCAACTCATCGGAGATCAGGTTACGAACGAAAGAGAGGGATAGACCATTTGGAAAGCGTTCTATAGACCATGGGAATAACTGTGAGACTGCGCGCCATCTGTCGACAAGAACTGGGTACTGTTTCATGTGCCGTCGTTACTTTTAGCACAAACAATTAAATAAAGTTAATGTCCGAGCGGTGGCTGATAGGAGCTGCAGTACAGGAATTAACAAGTACGGTTGTTCCCTTGAGCCACCGCCTTATATGTCAATTTAGCGTGGATGGGTAGTATGAAGAGAGTTACCATAAGGAATTCGAGCGACTATGGAAATATCTGTCAGCGATCCATAATTTACTCAAGGCCGACTGGAATAGCTACCGGGATACCCTCTCGCCTACCACCACCCTAATGATTTTACCCGTGCCCCCTCCTTTCTCCTGCAGACCTTGTCTGAGGCCGTGGAGACCCACATGACTTCCGTCGCCATCCACCCCCACCGTCCTACTTTAGCCCCACAGGCCGTCCTCCTTCTCCGTGTATGCCGTCGTTTCTACTGTGCCCTCCTTCACATGCGTGAACCGGACACCGGCCACACGCAACTACAACACCTCTGAAACTTGCTCGCGGCTAAGAGATGCTGGGACTGGCGACAGACATGCACCCGTCTTAGTGCTACACTTCCTATCAACTCGTCCAAGTACTGGTCAGCTTTCAGCTGCCTTACCGGATCTAAACACCCTCCCTACTACCCTCTCCTTCACGATGATCAACCCTTCCCTGACAACCTTAGTAATGCCAATCACTTTGCCTCCTACCTGTCCAACGTCTTTATCATCCCCGATGATCCCCAGATCGATTACCCCCTCTTCCCAGATGTCCACGATCGAACTGACACCTCTGTCCCTCCCCTAGCCCATGGTTTCCAGTACTTGGACAACATTGCACACACCAAACTCAATGACCATGTCACTACTCAGGATATCATCGCTACACTCTGCACGAAATGTAACACCACTCCTGGTCAAGATCATGTCACCTATCGCCACCTTCGTGAAATTCCTGCCTCCCTCCTCTCCACTCTGGCCAGGCTCTACATTGTAGTCCTCTCCATTGGCTAGTACCCTGACCTGTGGAAAACCTCCTGCATCCTGATGTTCCTTAAACCCGACAAACCGCCGTCCGCTGTCTCTTCCGACAGTCCCATCAGCCTTACCTCGGTCTTCAGCAAGGTCCTGGAATCCATCCTTACCTGACGCATCCTCTAGCATCACCACCAGCACCGCCTCCATCCTGTTACCGAGTATGGCTTTCGGCTGTCCTTCTCTAACCATGACCTTCTCCTTCACCTCACTCATCTCCTCTCCCAACAGCTCAATTCCCGTCTATCTGCTATCTTCCCCTTCCTTGATCTCGAACGCGCCTATGACCAGTAGTGGCATTCCAGTTTCCTCTTCAAGCTCCAAACCTACGCCCTTCCTATTAACTACGTCTGTCTGATTGGGTCCTTTCTTTCCCAACGTCCTTCCTACCTCACCATCCATAACATGGATTCCTACACCTTTTTCCCTGGCGCCAGTGTGCCCCAAGGCTGCGTCCTCTCCCCTCTTCTGTACCTTTTGTATACGGTGGACATGCCGTCGCCTTCACCTCCCATCCACCTTCTCCAATGCGCCGATGACACCACCTTCCTTGCCCTCGCCCCCACCCTGCAACGCTCCCAATACCTTCTCCAGTCACATCTTGACCGGTTCACCACATGGTGCAACCAGTGGTTGTTTAAGGTCCAACCTTCCAAAATCTAGGCGATCATTGTAGGCAAAACCACCCCTTCCTCTCGCCTCCTCGACTTCTATGTCACCATCTATGGCCATCCTATCGCCCTCACTCCCACCCTTAAGTACTTTGGCGCCACCCTTGACTGTCGCCTCTCCTGGACCCCCCACCTCCGGACACTCCCAGCCAAGGCACACTCCAAACTCTGTCTCCTCAAGCTCCTTTCTGGCCGTACATGGGGTCTGGACCCCCGTCCACCATCCTCCACATCTATAAATCCCTCATCTGCCCTATCTTCTGCTATGCCCACCCTGCCTGGATCTCCGACCCTCCTACCTTTTCCAAATCCCTTCAGATCCTTGAACGCCATGCTCTTCACCTCGCCTATCACATCTGTCTCCCCTCCCCCATGTGGATGCTGCATGACCTTATTTCGTTCCCCCACCTCCTCCTTTTCCTCCAACAGATACGGGTCCTCTACACTTACCGTAACCTGGATCCTCCTCACCCGCTTGTCTCTCCCATCCTCTCCCGACCCCACCCGCTGACATGCCGGTATTTCTGCTTCCCACCAGCTCTCCATCTCTCCACTCTCGTTACCCTCTCCCAAGGGGGCTTCCACCAGCTCCCCCTCTCTGATGATGCCCTCCTCCCCTCAATCTACCCCTCCTACCAACATTGATACTCCTCTCCCTCTTCCTGTGTTTGTTCCTATGGGCACCCTCTCTCCCTTCTCTCCCCCTTCCCTCCCTCCTCCTTTCCCCCCTCCTCCCCCAGCTTCCCCTACCCCCATACCTTCATTCCTCCCACCATCTCCTCTGCCATTACCATCTTTGCTCTCCCCTCTCCCCTGCCCCACCACCTTCTTCCCCTCTTGGCAGGTCCCGGGACTCGCACACGTTCAGTGCACATTCGCACGCCAGATATTATCGCCATCGGTTTCTCATGTGTGTGCCATCGTGTTTGTGATTTAGTTTTTTTTCCCGCCACACTCCTTCGTTCACTTGTACCATCTAAGTCATCAGTGATTGTGCGCAGCGCCGACCATTTCTTGTGTTTTTTCGTCGAGTGTGAATGGCTTCGTGTTTTTAATTTTTGTATCTACTGTTTTTTTAACCACCAATCTGTTACTTTCCTGTCTTCGTTTTCTCTTTTACTGTAATGCTTGTGGTTGAAGAGCAGAGTAAATTTACCTGCTGCATGCCCACATTTGTATAAGGTGAAAAATAACAATAAAGAAGTAATAATTTCCTCTTGGCCGACTGGGATGCCTACCGGGATACCCTCTCTATCCAGGTCGATAGCCACCTGCTCACCTACCACCACCCTGATGATATTACCTGTGCCACCTCCTTTCTCCTGCAGATCTTGTCTGAGGTCGTGGAGGCCCAGTTCCTTCCGTCGCCATTCACCCCCATCATCCTACTTTACCCCCACAGGCTGTCATCCATTTCTGTGAATCCCGCCGTCTCTACCGTTCCTTCCTTCACACGTGTGACCCGGACACACTACAACGCCACCGGCAATTACAACGTCCATCTGATCAGGTCCTTTCCTTCCCAACGTCCTACCAAGGTCACCACCCATAACACGGATTCCTACACCTTTTTCCCCTCCACTGGTGTGCCCCAAGGTTCCGTCCTCTCCTCTCTTCCGTACCTGTTGTATAAGGCGGACATGCCAGCACCTTCACCACCCCCATCCACTTTCTCCACTACGCCGATGACACCGCCCTCCTTGCCCCCACCCGCTCCCTGCAGCGCTCCTACACCTTCTCCAATCCCATCTTGACCGATTCACCACTTGGTGGTTGCTCAAGGTCAATCCTTCCAAGACTCAGTCGATCAATGTAGGCAAAACCACCCCTTCCTTCCGCCTTGTCGACTTCTATGTCACCATCTATGGCCATCCTATCGCCCTCACTCCCACCCTTAAGTACTTTGGCGCCACCCTTGACTGTCGCCTCTCCTGGACCTCCCATCTCCAGACAATCCAAGCCAAGGCACACCCGCGACTCTGTCTCCTCAAGCTCCTTTATGGTCGCACTTGGGGTCTGGACCCCTCCACCATCCTCCACACCTATAAATCCCTTATCCGCCCTATCTTCTGCTATGCCCACCCTGCCTGGATCTCTGCCCCTCCTATCGTTTACAAATCCCTTCAAATTCTCGAACGCCATGCTCTCCGCCTCGCCTATTGCATCCGTTTCCCCTCCCCCACGTGCATCCTGTACAACATTAATCCATTCCCACACCTCCTCCTTTTCCAAGAACGGATACAGATCCTCTACACCTCCTGTAAACTAGATCCCCCTCACCCACTTGTCTCTCCCATCCTCTCCCACCCCTGTCCACTGCCGCGCCTGTATTCCCACGTCCCACCTCCTCTCCATCTCTCCACTCACCTTACCCTCTCCCAAGGTGGCTTCCACCAGCTCCCCTTCCCTGATGATGCCCTCCACCCCTCCTATCAACTTTGATCCTCCTCTTCCACTTCCTGCGTTTTTTCCTCAGGGCACCCTCCCTCCCTTCTGTCCCACCTCCCTCCCCGCCCCAGGCGTCCCCTACCCACATACCTTCTTTCCTTCCCCATCTCCTCTGCCCCTGGCATCTCTGCCCTCCACCTTCCACCTCCCCCACCTTTTTCCCCTTTGGGCAGGTCCCTGGACTCGAACACGTTCAGTGAACATTAGTGCGCCAGACATCATCGCCATTGGTTTTGTGTGTGTGCCATCGTGTTTGGGCTTCAGTGTTTTCGCCGTGCACACTCCATCGTTCACGTGTATCGTCTCCATCATCAGTGTTAGGGTACAGTGCTAACAGTTTCTTTGGTTTTCTTCCCTTGTGAATGGCTTCATGTTTCTTCGTTACTGTGTCTACTGTTGTTTTGCCCCCTATTATGCTATGTTCTTTCTGTGTCTCCTGGTCTCGTGGTTCTAGGCGCGCAGTCCGGAACCTTGCGACTGCTACGGCCGCAGGTTCGAATCCTGCCTCGGGCATGGATGTGTGTGATGTCTTTAGGTTAGTTAGGTTTAAGTAGTTCTAAGTTCTAGGGGACTTACGACCACAGCAGTTGAGTCCCATAGTGCTCAGAGCCATTTGAACCATTTTTTTTCTGTGTCTCCAATGTTTTTTCCTCTTGTAATACCTGTGGCTGAAGAGCGGCGTACTGTTGCCGCTGCCAGCCCACCTTGTGTAAGGTGTGAAATAACAATAAAGAAAGAAAAATAATTTCCTCTGATTATCGTTATTGGCTCACGGTTCTCGTTCTCTGGCAGTCATCGGGCTATCACTAAAGGTAACCTGGAAGTTGGTAATGGAATAACTGTGTGTCTCTGTTCCTGACACAGTGACTCCAGTCTTGGACCCCAGTGATATTTCCAGAAAGGATAGTTACTAGAGCGAACAAATATTTTCGTACTTCTTTGTAAATAGCCACTGGCCATCGTGAATGACAAATAACATGTCAGAAAGTATAAATGGTTGAAATGGCTCTGAGCACTATGGGACTTAACATCTGTGGTCATCAGCCCCCTAGGACTTAGAACTACTTAAACCTAACTAACCTAAGGACATCACACACATCCATGCTCGAGGCAGGGTTCGAACCTGCGACCGCAGCGGCCACGCGGTTCCAGACTGAAGTGCCTAGAACTGCACGGCCACACTGGCCAGCTCAGAAAGTATAACATAATAGATTTGAACATAATAATTATTATCCTCATCATTTGTCCAGAGATTGTCAAAATATGTGAATAACTGCTAATATTCAGTGCTTGTGAGTAACTGCTAATATTTACAGAATTGATACACTGTCAGAATAAAACACAGTTATGCACTTTTAATAAATTTATCATACACAGAATACCCGATCTTGGCTGTTGCGACCAAGTGCTGTCAAAATTGAAATATAACAAAATTCTTCTTAAGCTGGTCTATTTCTCTCTGTTAAGATATTCATCTACAGAGTAGAAGGAGGGGTCAATGGAAGCGTCCGCTTCCCCCCGTCTGCTTTGACGTAAAGATGTTATGGTGTGTGATGTCATTATGACATGGTGTTGTTTTGTGTGTGTGGGGGGGGGGTGGGAAGGAGGGGGCTGGCTGATCTAGCTTGCAGTGCCGGGATTAGTTGGTGGTAATTAATTTTTTCTAGTTGTGATGTTTTCTGTATTTATGGAATATTGAATGTGTTTTAATTTATGTAGGGATGTTTGATTTGTGGATTTTTGGGGTTTTGGTTTTGGTTTTGTTTTTCGCAGTTGTAGTAGTTGGATTTTTGGCATCAGCAGCTGTGGTGGACGTATATTGGTCACTGGAAATGACCAATTCCCATTTTCGTAGTTGTACGTGATGATGTTCTGGTATCATCATCTGTGGTTGACATATGTAGGTCAAGGGAAATGTCTAATTCCAATTTTCGTACTTTTAGTTGTGGATATTGGTGTTTTGGTATGGTCACCTATGGTTGACCTATTTTGTTAAAGAGAAGTGTCCGATTCAGGCAGATTTTGTTAGTGTAGCGGAATGCTGTGTTTTTTTCTTTATGTTCTTCAGTTTTAGTTTTTGGATCATGGTGGGTTTTTTTTCCAACATACTCTCAAGTCTCGAACGGGCCCAGACCGCAACGTCGCAATCAGGGCCGCTCAAATATTTACTGTTTGAAAAATGACCAATTAAATAACACTACTACTTCTTTTTTCCTTTGTTGTAATTTTAATCACCAATACAGGCGGGCTGTCAGCAGCATATTACGCTGCTCTTCGGCCTTAAGTGGAACAATAACATGACATAGAGGTGATACAGACAATATAAAAAACGGCGGGCAAAAAATGGAGATACAAAAAACAGTAAACATGAAGCCGTTCACGCTGGACGATAAAAACACTAACACTTGTTGACACGGCGCACAAAACACGGAGAACGGCGACGGCACATGTGAACAGTGGAGTTGTAACTGCACGAAACACAAAACGAAGCACACACACGAGACACTGACGGCGATGATCTCCAGCACGCCAATGTTCACTATGCGTGTGCGAGTCCGGGGACCTGCCAAGAGAGGAGGACGAAGGGGAGTGGGAGAGCGAGAGGGGAGAGCAGAGATGCCACGGTCAGGGGAGAAAGGCGGGAGGGAGGAAGGGGGAGGGGAAGCCCGGGGGAAGAGGGGTGGAGGGAGGGGACGGGGGAAAAGGAGAGAGAAGGGAAGGGACGTGAAGGGAGGGAGGCTGCCTAAAGGAAAGGACACTGGAAGTAGGGGTGGGGCAGGGTCAAAGTTGATAGGAGGGGTAGATGCAGGGGAGGAGGACATCGTCAGGGAGGGGGAGCTGCCGGAAGCCACCTTGGGAGAGAGTAAGGAGGGTGGAGAGATGGAGAGCGGGTGGGACGTGGGAATACAGGTGCAGCAGCGGGCAGGGGTGAGAGAGGATCTGGGAGATGAGGGGGTGAGGAGGATCGAGTTTACGGGAGGTGTACAGGATCCGTATCCTTTCAAGGAAAAGGAGGAGGTGGGGGAAGGGGATGAGATCGTACACGATCCGCGTAGGGGAGGGGAGACGGATGCGATAGGCGAGGCGGAGAGCATGGCGTTCAAGGATTTGGAGGGATTTATAAAAGGTAGGGGGGGGCGGAGATCCAAGCCAGATGGGCATAACAAAGGATAGGGCGGATGAGGGATTTATAGGTGTGGAGGATGGTGGAGGGATCCAGCCCCCACGTACGGCCGGAGAGGAGCTTGAGGAGACTGAGTCGGGAGCGTGCCTTGGCTTGGATTGTCCGGAGGTGGGGAGTCCAGGAGAGGCGACGGTTGAGGATTATGCCAAGGTACTTAAGGGTGGGAGTGAGGGCGATAGGACGGCCATAGATGGTGATGTAGAAATCAAGGAGGCGGAAGGAAGGGGTGGTTTTCCCTACAATGATTGCCTGGGTTTTGGAGGGATTGACCTTGAGCAACCACTGGTTGCACCAAGCAGTGAACCGGTCAAGATAGGATTGGAGAAGGTGTTGGGAGTGCTGCAGGGTGGGGGCAAGGGCAAGGAAGGCGGTGTCATCGGCAAACTGGAGAAGGTGGATGGGGGGTGACGGCGGCGGCATGTCCGCCGTGTACAAAAGGTACAGAAGGGGGGAGAGGACGGAGCCTTGGGGCACACCGGCGGAGGGGAAAAAGGTGTAGGAATCTGTGTTATGGATGGTGACATAGGAAGGACGGCGGGAGAGAAAGGAGTCGATCAGACGGACGTAGTTAATGGGAAGGGCGAAGGTTTGGAGCTTGAGGAGGAGACCACCGGAACGCCATACGCGGTCATAGGCACGTTCGAGGTCCAGGGAGAGGAAGATTGCGGAGTGACGGGAATTAAGCTGTTCAGAAAGGAGATGAGTGAGGTGAAGGAGAAGGTCGTCGGAAGAGAAGGACAGCCGAAAGCCACACTGGGTAACGGGAAGGAGGCGGTGCTGGCGGAAATGCTGGTGGAAGCGTCGAGTGAGGATAGATTCCAGGGCCTTGCTGAAGACCGACTCTACTACTTTTTTTTTTTTTTTTTTTTCTTTATTGTAATTTGGACACCCCATACAAGGTGGGCTGGCAGCGGAACAGTGTACTCCGCTCTTCAGCCATAAGCAGTACAATAAAAAAGAAAGGGAGACAGACAAGTAACAGAATGGCGGTTTAAAAAACAGGAGATACAATAGTTAAAAAACATGAAGCCGTTCACACTTGACGAAACAAACAAGAAAAACCGTCGGCACTGGGCACAAACACTGACGAGGTAGATGACACACGTGAACGAAGGAGCGTGGACGGCGAAAAACACTGAGGCACAGACACTAAAACGAGGGCGATGATCTCCGGCGCGCGAAAGTGCACGAGGCGTGTGCGAGTCCAGGGACCTGCCAAGAGAGGAGGAGGAGGAGGAGGAGGAGGAGGAGGAGGGGGAGTGGGAAAGCGAGAGAGGAGAGCAGGGACGCCACGGGCAGGGGAAAGAGGGGGGAGAGAGGAAGGGGGAGGGGAAGCCCGGAAGAAGAGGGGGGCGGGAGGGGATGGGGGAAAAGGAAGGAGAAGGGAAGGGAAGAGAAAGGAGGGAGGGTGCCGAAGGGAAAGGACACCAGGAGGGAGGGGGGGCAGGGTCAAAGTTGATAGGAGGGGTAGATGGAGGGGACGAGGACATCATCAGGGAGAGGGAGCTGGCGGAAACCACCTTGGGAGAGGGTAAGGAGGGTGGAGAGATGGAGACCAGGTGGGACGTGGGAGTACAGGCGCGGCAGCGGGCGGGGGTGGGAGAGGATCGGGGAGACGAGCGGGTGAGGAGGATCGAGTTTACGGGAGGTGTATAGGATTCGTATCCTTTCGAGGAAGATGAGGAGGTGGGGGAAGGGGATAAGGTCATACAGGATCCGCGTGGGGGAAGGGAGACGGATGCGATAGGCAAGGCGGAGAGCATGGCGTTCAAGGATTTGGAGGGATTTATAAAAGGAAGGGGGGCGGAGATCCAGGCGGGATGGGCGTAACAGAGGATAGGGTGGATGAGGGACTTATAGGTGTGGAGGATGGTGGAGGGGTCCAGACCCCACGTTCGGCCGGAAAGGAGCTTGAGGAGACGGAGTCGGGAACGTGCCTTGGCTTGGATTGTCTGGAGATGGGGAGTCCAGGAGAGGCGACGGTCGAGGGTGACGCCAAGGTACTTAAGGGTGGGGGTGAGAGCGATGGGACGGCCATAAACGGTGAGATAGAAATCAAGGAGGCGGAAGGAGGGAGTGGTTTTGCCTACAATGATCGCCTGGGTTTTGGAAGGATTGACCTTGAGCAACCACTGGTTGCACCAATCGGTGAACCGGTCAAGATGGGATTGGAGAAGGTGTTGGGAGCGTCGCAGGGTGGGGGCAAGGGCAAGGAAGGCGGTGTCATCGGCAAACTGGAGAAGGTGGACGGGGGGTGACGGCGGCGGCATGTCCGCCGTGTACAACAAGTACAGAAGGGGGGAGAGGACGGAGCCTTGGGGCACACCGGCGGAGGGGAAAAAGGTGTAGGAATCGGTGTTATGGATGGTGACATAGGAAGGACGGCGGGAGAGAAAGGAACCGATCAGACGAACGTAGTTAATGGGAAGGGCGAAGGTTTGGAGCTTGAAGAGGAGACCGGAATGCCATACGCGGTCATATGCGCGTTCGAGGTCAAGAGAGAGGAAGATTGCGGAGCGACGGGAATTGAGCTGTTCGGAAAGGAGATGAGTGAGGTGAAGGAGAAGATCGTCGGAAGAGAAGGACGGCCGAAAGCCACACTGGGTAACGGGGAGGAGGCAGTGCTGGCGGAGATGCTGGTGGATGCGGCGGGTGAGGATAGATTCCAGGACCTTGCTGAAGACCGAGGTAAGGCTGATGGGACGGTAGGAGGAGACGGCGGACGGCGGTTTGCCAGGTTTGAGGAACATGAGGATACGGGAGGTTTTCCACAGGTCGGGGTAGTAACCGGTGGACAGGACTACATTGTAGAGCCTGGCCAGGGTGGAGAGAAAAGAGACAGGAGCTTCACGAAGGTGACGGTAGGTGACACGATCGTGACCAGGAGCGGTGTTGCGTTTGGTGCGGAGTGTATTGATGAGATCCTGTGTGGTGATGGGGGCATTAAGGTCCGTGTGTGGAATGTTGTCCAAGTACTGGAAACCAGGAGCGAGGGGAGGGACAGAGGTGTCAGTTCGATCGCGGATATCTGGGAAGAGGGAGTAATCGAACTGGGGATCATCAGGGATGGAAAACACACCGGACAGGTAGGAGGCAAAGTGATTGGCCTTACTAAGGGCGTCAGGGAAGGGGTGATCATCGTGGAGAAGAGGATAGTAGGGGGAGGGTTTAGTTCCGGTAAGGCGACGGAAGGCGGTCCAGAACTTGGACGAGTTTATAGGGAGGGTAGCAGTTAAACGGGTGCATGTCTGTCGCCAGTCCCGGCGTTTCTTGGCCGCGAGCAAATTTCGAATGTGTCGCTGTAGTTGCCGGTGGCACCGTAGGGTGTCCGGGTCACGCGTGCGGAGGAAGGCACGGTAGAGACGACGGGATTCACGGAGGAGGAGGACGGCCTGTGGTGGTAAGGTAGGACGGTGGGGGTGGATGGCAACAGTAGGGATGTGGGCCTCCACGGCCTCAGACAAGGTCTGCTGGAGAAAGGAGGCGGCATGGGTGACATCATCGGGACGGCGGTAGGCGAGAGGGTGGCTATCGACCTGAGTGGAGAGGGTATCCCGGTAGGCATTCCAGTTGGCACGGGAATAGTCATGGATGTACTTAGGGGGAGGGTCATGACGAGGGTCGGGGCGGGGGCGACGGCCGTCTGAAACGGTGAGGAGGACAGGGAGATGGTCGCTACCAATAGGCTCCAGGACATCCACCGTAATGCGACCAAGGAGGTTTGGGGAGGAGAGGATAACATCGGGAGTGGAGTTGGATTCGGGACGAGTGTGCTGAGGGATGGGGATGAGGTCGCCTTGAAGGGAGGAGAGGAACCGATGCCACCGCCGTAACTGGGCAGCGGAGCGACTATGGATGTTGAGGTCGGCGGCGATCACATAGGAGGAGAAGGTACGGTCGATGTGGGAGAGGAAGTCGAAAGGAAGAGGGGCGTTGGGGCGGACATAGATGGTGGCACAGGTAATGGTAAGGCCGGGGAAGAAGAGACTAAGGATCAGGTGTTCGGTGGGGTCGGGAAGGAGAGGCTGGAGCTGAACGGGGATCTGGCGGTGGTGGCCAATGGCAACTCCGCCACGCGCAACTGGGAGGGGATTATCGGAGCGGTGGAGGAGATAGGGGGAGGTGTGGATGGAGTGGTGGGGTTGGAGGAAGGTTTCATTGAGGAGGAAGGCATCCACACGGTGGGTAGCAAGGGTGTGCAGGAAGAGGTTCTTGTTGGCAGGAAGGGAGCGGATATTGTTGAAAAGGATACGATGCTATCGCGCCATGATAAGGACTTATACGAGGGTGTCAAGGCGGGAGAAGGTGAAATGGGCCTGGTTATTGGAAAAGGTGGCGTACATTTTATGGTGGAATATGGAACGGGCGGCGAGGGAGATCTGTTGTAAGGTGTGGGGGCGCTGAAAGGGATGGACGTTTTGGAGGACAATAGTGAGGAACCTGATGATGTCCTCAGCAGTGGGGGGGGGGGGACGAAGGGAATTGCCAGGAGGGGTGGGGGCGTCCAGGGGACGGACAGGTACGGTGAGTTCAGGAGTGGTGGGAGGGGGTCGGGCTTTACACTTTTGGGAGTAGGTGGGGTGGGGGAGGCTGCAGGTATTACAGGAGGGAGGGGATTGGAGGTTGGGGCACTGCCGGAGGAAGTGCGCTTGCCAACAATGCGGGCAGGTGGGGGCCTCGCGGCACTCTGCTGTTGGATGTGCATTGTAGCGCAGACATCTCTGGCAGCGCAGGGATTGAGGGGGGGAACGGGAGGGGTCGACCTTGTACCGCTGATTGAAGAGGAGGGCACCCTCCTTCAGGAGATGGTCAATGGAGGGGGCGTCCTCAGAGAAAACCCGCATGAGGCGGGTGGGGCCGGTCGCGTTGAAAATGCGGCGGACCGCCCGCACCTCCAGGGTGGGATGGGCCTTCAGCTCCGCCAGCACCTCCTCCTCCGTGATCGACGGGCTAAGCCGAGTGATCACGGCGGTGAGGGTCGGCGGGCGACGCGGGGGTTGGGGTTGACGGGTAGGAGATGGGGAGGGAGCAGGGGTGAGGGAGGCGTGAGGACCAAAACGGGTGATGGGGAGGCGGGAGAGGATGTCAGTATGGAGGGTTGGGCTGGGGGAGGAGATAAGAACAGAATCCCGTCTGGGAGTAAGGAGAGAGATGGGGGCGCCAGGGAAATGTTGGCGGAGGAGGAGGGAGAGATTCCGGGCATCGAGGAAGGAAGGATCGGGACGGGACAGGAGATATTTGTAGAGACCGGGTGGGGAGGAGGAGGGAGCGGGGCCTGGTGGGGAGACGTCCATGGCATTTTGGGGTGGGGATGGCGGGCGGGGTGGAGCCTTTTTAGGAGCAGAGGAAGTGGAGGCGCCACTAGGGCGTTTGACAGCGGCAGATGGGCGGGTGGTGACAGGAGGGACGGGAACGATGGGGAGGTGGTGGGAAGGGACAGGTCCCGGCACGGACGCAGCAGTCGGCGCCGGAGATAGTGACTGTGACGGTGCAGGCGAATGTGGCAGTGATGGTGATGGTGACGATGATGACGGTGGTGGCGGTGGCGGTGGCGGCGGTGATGGCGAAGGCGATGGCGACGGGGAGAGCTGGGCGTGGGCAGTGGCCCAACGGGCCACCACCCTAGCCGGAGCTGCAGTGACAGGCTGGGGGAGTGGGGGGAAAGGATCAGAACGAGAGGAAGATGCGGGAGAGGGGGCAACAAAGAGCGAGGGCGAAGGGATAGAGAGGAGGGGAGGGATGGAAGGAGGGGGGTGGGACTGGGCACACCAAGTGATAGTGGTGGAGGCGGCGGAAGGGGACGTATACACGATGGCGGTGGTGGTAGTAGTGACGGTGGTGGTGGGGGCGGACATGATGACAAGAAGAAGAAAGAAAAAACACAGCACTAAAAGGACAGGACACACACTGGGAGACGACGGACGGCGACGGCGACGGCGACGGCGACGGCGACGGCGACGGCGACGGCGACGGCGACGGCGACGGCGAGAGGCAGGGACGCTGCTGCCGCGGACGGGGCCGGGGCGGCGGCGGCGGCGGCGGCTGCTGCTGCTGCTGGCTGGACTGCTGCTGCCACCGGAGGGCGGGCGGGCTGGCTAGCTGGCTGGCTGGCTGGCTGGCTGCGGGACCACTGCTGCAGGCCGGGACCGGGAACTACTGCTGCTGCTGCTGCTGCTGCTTTCTGGCTGGCTGGCTGGCTGGCTGGCTGGCTGGCACCTGGAACCCCTAGCACTTCGATTAGCGCGAAAATGGCACTATCGAAGGGCGGTAACCTTGCGGTGTACCGCCGGAGATCCTGCGACTCTACTACTTGCGATTGCATTTATATATAGCATTTGCCGTAAATAGTAGAAACGAGTATGAAGCTGTCGTCAGGAACCATTCAGTCTAATTCTCACTCACGTGATTATCATTAAAGAATAAATATATTTTTTTATAAATAAGCTTTCATTAAACGATTCGCCCACGAATATCCGAACAGGGGCCGGAAACCCGACTTTTACGTTAGGCAGGTATCGAAGAACGGCCCTGCTCCTGCCATCATCAACAGATGGCAGCACAGTAGCCACTCTTGCAATTGCTGCAGTGTCGATTCTTTCTCCCTTCAGTTTTGACTCCAGTTTAGAAGAAAGAGCGAGTTGAATGTTATAATTAGGGTCTGAACGTGTTCGCCAGATAAAGATAACAGAATACCGGCATATGCATTAAGGCAGTTCAAAGCAATTGCATGAAAAACGCTTTTTGCTGTGATGCAGCTGCTTGAGGAAATGGCGTTGTCACCTGAAAGTGGCAACCTCCTGTATCCTGATGTTCTCCAAACGAACAAGCCTCCATCTGATGCTCTTCCTACCGTCCTGACATCGAAATAAGTGTCCAAGGAATAGAAAAGCAACTGGAATCACTCAATAGAGGAAAGTCCACTGGACCTGACGGGATACCAATTCGATTCTACACAGAGTACGCGAAAGAACTTGCCCCCCTTCTAACAGCCGTGTACCGCAAGTCTCTAGAGGAACGGAGGGTTCCAAATGATTGGAAAAGAGCACAGATAGTCCCAGTCTTCAAGAAGGGTCGTCGAGCAGATGCGCAAAACTATAGACCTATATCTCTTACGTCGATCTCTTGTAGAATTTTAGAACATGTTTTTTGCTCGCGTATCATGTCATTTCTGGAAACCCAGAATCTACTATGTAGGAATCAACATGGATTCCGGAAACAGCGATCGTGTGAGACCCAACTCGCCTCATTTGTTCATGAGACCCAGAAAATATTAGATACAGGCTCCCAGGTAGATGCTATTTTTCTTGACTTCCGGAAGGCATTCGATACAGTTCCGCACTGTCGCCTGATAAACAAAGTAAGAGCCTACGGAATATCAGACCAGCTGTGTGGCTGGATTGAAGAGTTTTTAGCAAACAGAACACAGCATGTTGTTATCAATGGAGAGACGTCTACAGACGTTAAAGTAACCTCTGGCGTGCCACAGGGGAGTGTTATGGGACCATTGCTTTTCACAATATATATAAATGACTTAGTAGATAGTGTCGGAAGTTCCATGCGGCTTTTCGCGGATGATGCTGTAGTATACAGAGAAGTTGCTGCATTAGAAAATTGTAGCGAAATACAGGAAGATCTGCAGCGGATAGGCACTTGGTGCAGGGAGTGGCAACTGACCCTTAACATAGACAAATGTAATGTATTGCGAATACATAGAAAGAAGGATCCTTTATTGTATGATTATATGATAGTGGAACAAACACTGGTAGCAGTTACTTCTGTAAAATATCTGGGAGTATGCGTACGGAACGATTTGAAGTGGAATGATCATATAAAACTAATTGTTGGAAGGCGGGTACCAGGTTCAGATTCATTGCCAGAGTGCTTAGAAAATGTAGTCCATCAACAAAGGAGGTGGCTTACAAAACACTCGTTCGACCTATACTTGAGTATTGCTCATCAGTGTGGGATCCGTACCAGGTCGGGTTGACGGAGGAGATAGAGAAGATCCAAAGAAGAGCGGCGCGTTTCGTCACTGGGTTATTTGGTAACCGTGATAGCGTTACGGAGATGTTTAATAAACTCAAGTGGCAGACTCTGCAAGAGAGGCGCTCTGCATCGCGGTGTAGTTTGCTCGCCAGGTTTCGAGAGGGTGCGTTTCTGGATGAGGTATCGAATATATTGCTTCCCCCTACTTATACTTCCCGAGGAGATCACGAATGTAAAATTAGAGAGATTAGAGCGCGCACGGAGGCTTTCAGACAGTCGTTCTTCCCGCGAACCATACGCGACTGGAACAGGAAAGGGAGGTAATGACAGTGGCACGTAAAGTGCCCTCCGCCACACACCGTTGGGTGGCTTGCGGAGTATCAATGTAGATGTAGATGTCCTATCTGTCTTAAATAAGTGTTCAGCAAACTCTTGGAATCCATCCTTACCCGGCACATTCATCACCACCTCCACCAAAATCACCTCCTTCCTGACACCCAATGTGGCTTTAGACGTTCCTTCTCCGCCGATGACCAAGTCCTCCACCTCACTCATTTCCTCTCCCTCCAGCTAAACTCCCATCGCTCCGCCGTTTTTGTCTCCCTTGACCTCTAAAAGGCCTACAACCGTGTCAGGCATCCCGGTCTCCTGTTTAAACTCCAAATTATGCCATTCCTGTCAACTACATCCGTCTGATGGCCTCCTTACTCTCCCACCGCCCCTCCTATGTTACCATCCATAATCCCAATCCACGCACCTTCTACCCCTCTGCCGGTGTGCCCCAGGGTTCTGTCCTCTCACCTCTCCTTACCCGGCACATTCATCACCACCCCCACCAAAATCACCTCCTTCCTGACACCCACGTGGCTTTCGACCTTCCTTCTCCGCTGATGACCAAGTCCTCCACCTCACTCATTTCCTCTCCCTCCAGCTAAACTTCCATCGCTCCGCCATTTTTGTCTCCCTCGACCTTGAAAAGGCCTACAACCGTGTCAGGCATCCCGGTCTCCTGTTTAAACCAAATCTATGCCATTCCTGTCAGCTACATCCGTCTGATGGCCTCCTTCCTCTCCCGCCGCCCCTCCTATCTTACCATCCATAATCCCAATCCACACACCTTCTACCTCTCTGCCGGTGTGCCCCAGGGTTCTGTCCTCTCTCCTCTCCTCAACCTCCTGTACATGGCAGATATGCCCTAACCCCCCTCTCCAGTACACCTCTTGCAATATGACGATGACGCCACATTCCTCGCCCTCGCTCATACCCTCCAACGGTCCCAATGCCTTCTCCAGAATCACGTTGTCCTTTTTGCCGCATGGTGTAACCAGTGGCTCCTGAAAATCAATCCTTCCAAGACCCAGGCAATCATCGTAGGTCGTACCACTCACTTCTTCTGGCTCCTGGATTTCTCCCTTACCGTCTGCACACGTCCTGTCCGCCTCACCCCCACCCTCACCTACCTTGGCATCACCATTGACTGTCACCTAACCTGGATCCCTCATATCCACTCCATCCAATCATCCAATCCAAAGCCCACAACCACCACCCACTCATCAAACTCCTCTCTGGCCGGACATGGGGGTTGTACCCCTCTACCATCCTCCACACCTACAAATCCTTAATCCGTCTCATCCTCTGTTATGTCAGTCCCACCTGGGTATCTGCTACCCCCAAATTCTATAAGACCCTCCAGATCCTTGAGCGTCTTGCACTCCCCCTCACCTTCTGTATACGCCTCCTGTCCCCCACGCGGATCCTCTATGATCTCATTCCTTTCCCCCATCTGCTCCTATTCCTCGAACACATCCGCATACTCTACACCTCCCACCGCCTTGATCCCCCTCACACCCTGGTTGCTCCTCTCCCATCCCTGCCCCCTGCCACCTCTTCACTTTTGTGTCCCCCTACGTTCCATCTCCACACCCTTCATCTCCTTCACCAAGGTGGCTTCCATCAACTCCCCCTCCCTGATGATGCCCTCTCTCTCTCCATTTATCCCTCCTATCAACTCTGATCCTCGACCCCTTCCTTACCTCTGTCCTTTTCGTGGGCTCCCTCTCCCCCCTTCCATCCTCTGTTTTCCCCACCTACCATCTCTCTGCCTCCCTTCTCACCCCCAAGTCCTTTTGCATTTCCATCCTCTGCCTTTTCCCTTTCCCTATCGCGTCTGCCCTGCCCCTCCCCCCCATTATGAGTCCTCTCCCTCCTTTGGTTCCTCCCCCTTTCGTTTTTCCTCTCCTCCCTCCTTGTTTTACCCTCCCATCTGTCCAGACCCCTCCCCCATCTGCCCTCGGTTATGTTGTGTCATCTTTGTGCCGACATTTTAGTGCAGTGTTTACAGTGAGTGTTCAGTGTTGTGTCTTTTCTGAAGTGTTGTGAACAGACATCATACTGTCGCTGGATGTGATTTTTATATCTCTTGCGTACAGAAACCAGACTGTGGCCGTGTTTCTTATCTGTCTACTATGTTACCTGTTTGCTTCCTGTGTATGTTATTAGCTTTGCCAACGGTTTACTTTATGTTTTAGCTTTCCACAATTTTCCACCGTTTCACAATTTAAGTCACCGTTTTATCCCTTGCTTTTATTGTTTCTTATCTTCTTCTTACGTTTTAAAAAGTCTGTAGGGTGCAGAGCAGTGTACTAAGCTGCTGCCAGCCCGCCCCCTTAGGGGGGAATCGAAATTCAATAAAGGAAAGAAAAAAGGAATGGAAGTGGCAGACACTAGCGGTAGACATGGCGTTATGGATATGGAGTTCGTCATAAGAATAAACCCGGTGTAAAAAAACACAATCGCGATGATAGGTCAGAAGCACTAGCAGACGTACACTGGTGTTATTACGTTCTTGGAAGTAGGTCATACTTATGTATTAGCTACATTAAATAAAACTTTATGATGTTCAAATCTATTAAGAGCCACCAACCTTTTTCTTAATAACGCTTTAGCTACGTATTTTAATTTAATTTCAAAAATGCTCTACAGTCACAGCCTCTTTATTGTTGAGCTCTGATCGTCGCGCTGTTAATACGCGGAATGAAAATACCTAAGGCTGCAGACTGTTCCATAGTGAAACAGGGTTAAAAAGAGGGCCGAAAAATAGATTGTTCTTAATGTTTTTCATAAGTTTACAGAGGTAATCAATCGGTTTTGAACTTTTCTGAGGGACTGTATTAGACACAGTGCAGTTACACATCTAAATTGCAGGTTTCGCTGAATCGGTAGCTTGCTGTGGGCGGTGGTTCCCTGGTTACAATTTCCCCATAGTCATTTTTTTTCTCATTCAATTTGAAATAGCTACATCTCGTAATTGTAGAATTCATCATAACTTTTTATGAATAATGTACGAATTCTTGTTTCTAGTAACATATTGCATGCGAAATTCCCGTTTTTATTGGGTATATAAAGTCTGAATTATCGATATTTTATGAATAACTGTTAACAAAAGTTGCTTAAACTAAGAAAACATAACAATATAATTTTTAAGACAAAAATGAAAAATCAAACACTTTTTATTTGAACTATCTTCATCGCTTTATACCGCAGATGTAGATAAGCCTCGTAGAAACATGAAAAACAAATATTTTCACAGCATCGAGCACGGCATACAAATTCTGCATTTTTACATTTGCCACTGTACCATTACAATACGAACTCAGCAGAACTGATCTGCTGCCAAATTAAGGGAATTGGCCAAAGAAATAACAAGACTTGCCAACTGCCAGACGTAGACTACTGGTACAAACGCACGCAGCTTTTTCACACGTCACGGCGAACGCTAGCGGGATACAGAAAGAAAGAAGAAGAGAAAATGGGGCGGCTGGTTGGCTTCGTGTATTCCGATGTCGGTAGGGCCGTTATCAACGTAGCAGGTGACACTTCCAGAACTGAAACGTATTTCTCGGACTCCGATAAGGCGGGAGGTAAGAGATCACCAAATGACTGACTGTAATAAATACATTAGAGGCTTCAGTGTTCAACAGTACGATGAAATCCCTGCAGTATGCTTTTACATTACACACAGCTGGCTATGTTTAAGTTGGAAATTTTCATCACTCTTGTAATTAGAACACCATGTCAGGTGACAACAATTGCCTTTCATGCTTTCCGTCTGGTCACTGAAGAAGTGAGCGGTAGTGGTGGAGTTTCTCCAAATATAGTTTCATCCACTTTAAAAATTAAATGACATTCGAAGCTATCTTGTTTCTTTCCTCGTCTCTTTTTACATCTGAACTGCAACTGTTCACATCATTGCAGGTTAGATGGACCGCTGGCTGGCCAGTGCTGTCCAAGTTTGATGCTCCGGTATAGCTGTTGTTCCGCATTATCGCTCAGTCTACGTGCGTGTAACACAGCACAAAACGTATCCTTATGATCGTACTTGACTGTACTGGTCTCAGCTTGGTTTCCACCCCACGTGAAACAAGCTCCAATTAGATTCAAGCAAACGTGCAAGATTACATGGTGTAGTGAGTACATCAGTTTTATTCTTATTACGAACAGAGCATAATTAAGCTGTGCTGTCTTCCAGCATCGTCATTATATCAGACCGGCGAGTGCATTGATAGACGACATTCTTTGGAGGCAAACGACCGATCCGAATACTACACGATTCACGTTATAACATTGCCCCGATTGTGAGAGAAAAACATAGATAAAAATAATCTCAGGGATGTATGAATTATAATGTGATTGATTAAAGTATGAATTATAATGTGATTGATTAAACTGCGAATGACCGCTAACAGTGTTCGGCTATGACCCCCAAACAATCCCAGAAACAATTTCTCTCCGATACAGCCCGAAACTGCACTAAGAAATGCATACTAAACTCATGTGTAACGTGAATAGAAAGGAAAGGGATCTTCAAATGAAACACGGCTACTTCAGATGAAATTGACATAATTATTTCACAAAAGCACACATGTGACACTACACAGCTTATCTCGGTACCGCAGGACAGAAGCGAGAGAGGGAAAACAAGTCGCCTTCCGCTTTTTTTTTTTTATATCGTAAGACAAACGAGCGTACCTACTACATTTTGTTTCAACATTTTAACTCAAAGATACTTCTTTGCAAAATAATCCATAAATAACTAGAAATACATCATCTCATTAGTACATCGTTTCTTTCAATTATATACAAATTTATTTTTATATGCAAAATTATTTACAATATTTTCAGGCGATAATTAAAACTAGGGCTACTTCTTTATATATTTATAACGTAACATTTCAGCACGCTATCTGAACGTTCGTGAAGGGACGTGGCGGGACCGCATGAGATGACCAGTTATGAAAGAAAATGTAGCACTATGGATGTTCGGACATACAACCACCTACATTGTTGAGAACAGCGATGCTACATCCTTCGAATATCTGCCCTACCTTGAAGGAGAATATTTTCGGTTGGCGAGGGTGACAATCATCGGAAAACATTTGGCAACATGCTGCATATCATGACCATGGAATCCGCGCAAGTACTCTCGATTGCTGCACTTAACCCATAACCGACACGCTATAGAAGAATTCCGTACAATGCTATAGCCTGTTCATGTGGGTGATATAGGTGCGAGACTAGTTATAGAAGTGGGCAGCACGGGGGAAACAAGCACATGGATCAAAGGCACTTCATTAAAAATAGAAACAAATCAAACGTGACATATGCTTAAATTCATGTCATCCTGACGATGACGATGGGGGCTATCGTCGAAAGCTCGCGATTTTATCCCGAATTGATGCGGCAAGAAAACCGAGAACGTTTTACATATAAATGCCGTTGCGAAAGACTTTTTTCCCATGATGATTAAATTCAATCCGCTATTTGTCTTCAACTAAGGAATTTTGTTACTTACCAAGCCAGAAGAACGACGAAATCCTATCTATTTCTTCATTTCCATATCATTATTTTAAAAAATTGGGCAGTTGGCAAAAGGCTGCCCAAGCACTGCATTTGTGTATATGGGAGAATTTATCTAATTAGTAGTTACTTTATTATATAGAGTGGTGCGAAACATGCAGATACATTTTACACTGTGACAGGGGAAAAAGAAGAAAAAGGTGCACCACAAACAACTTGTGCAGATTGGTCAAAAATTTAAATGAATGCAGATATCGACAGAAAATGCAAATTTGTAAACTTTGGTGGTCGATGAATGAATGTGTGACGCTGCAGAGCAATTTCAACGCGCAACCTGCGAAGTTAGTAAACGAGGGACTTGTCGGCAGGAAAAAATACAATCTTTACGAATTTCATTCTGTGTACTCTTCTGGACAGCAACTATGCCTGGCAGACAGGTACGTAGACACTATATGCAGATGTCATCATTTGGTAGACTTGTTGGGCTGAAAGAAGGCAGTTGGAGTAATAGACGAATCGCTCGTCATCTGAGGGGAGTGATGGCACTATTTTCCTATGTTAGCAGGAATGGGTAAACAGTGGCCAAACATAGCATCAAGAAGGAAGGGCTTGACCTCGGGAGATGACAGAACGTGAGGTCGGAGCAGTCATCAGAGAGACACTCAGAGCGCCGGATTTATCATTATTGTCGAGCTGACGTGCAACTGGTACTTCATTTACTGCAGGGACCATTAACAGGCGGCTCACAGAAAGGGGCTGTGGCCAGTGATTAGTCACACTTCAAACTGAGCCCCGAATACCAACAAACACTTGTCCTGAGATGCTGCAGACAGTGGTGGGATATCAGACAGACAGTCCCGCCATACGGGAACACAATCAGGTGTTATTGTCTGGGGTGCTACTACATTTCCCAGGGTATTTGACAATCTCTCTGTTCAACCAGTTCTCACACATCTGGACTCAATAAAGGGACATAGATGGTTAATTTACAGCCTTTCCCAATCGTACTTCACGATATCTTCTCGCTTGCAAAAGTACAGGGTTATTACAAATGATTGAAGCGATTTCACAGCTCTACAATAACTTTATTATTTGAGATATTTTCACAATGCTTTGCACACACATACAAAAACTCAAAAAGTTTTTTTAGGCATTCACAAATGTTCGATATGTGCCCCTTTAGTGATTCGGCAGACATCAAGCCGATAATCAAGTTCCTCCCACACTCGGCGCAGCATGTCCCCATCATTGAGTTAGAAAGCAACGTTGATGCGAGCTCGCAGTTCTGGCACGTTTCTTGGTAAAGGAGGTTTAAACACTGAATCTTTCACATAACCCCACAAAAAGAAATCGCATGGGGTTAAGTAAGGAGAGCGTGGAGGCCATGACACGAATTGCTAATCATGATCTCCACCACGACCGATCCATCGGTTTTCCAATCTCCTGTTTAAGAGATGCCGAACATCATGATGGAAGTGCGGTGGAGCACCATCCTGTTGAAAGATGAAGTCGGCGCTGTCGGTCTCCAGTTGTGGCGTGAGCCAATTTTCCAGCATGTCCAGATACACGTGTCCTGTAACGTTTTTTTCGCAGAAGAAAAAGGGCCCGTAAACTTTAAACCGTGAGACTGCACAAAACACGTTAACTTTTGGTGAATTGCGAATTTGCTGCACGAATGCGTGAGGATTCTCTACCGCCCAGATTTGCGCATTGTGTCTGTTCACTTCACCATTAAGAAAAAATGTTGGTTCATCACTGAAAACGAGTTTCGCACTGAACGCATCCTCTTCCATGAGCAGTTGTAACCGCGCCGAAAATTAAAAGCGTTTGACTTTGTTATCGGGTGTCAGGGCTTGTAGCAATTGTAAACGGTATGTCTTCTGGTTTAGCCTTTTCCGTAAGATTTTGCAAACCGTCGGCTGTGGTACGTTTAGCTCCCTGCTTGCTTTATTCGTTGACTTCCACGGGCTACGCGTGAAACTTGCCCGCACGCGTTCAACCATTTCTTCGCTCACTGCAGGCCGACCCGTCGATTTCCCCTTACAGAGGCATCCAGAAGCTTTAAACTGCGCATACCAACGCCGAATGGAGTTAGCAGTTGGAGGATCTTTGTTGAACTTCGTCCTGAAGTGTCGTTGCACTGTTATGAGTGACTGATGTGAGTGCATTTCAAGCACGACATACGCTTTCTCGGCACCAGTCGCTATTTTGTCTCACTGCGCTCTCGAGCGCTTTGGCGGCAGAAACCTGAAGTGCGGCTTTAGCCGAACAAAACTTTATGAGTTTTTCTACGTATCTGTAGTGTGTCGTGACCATATGCCAATGAATGGAGCCACAGTGAATTTATGAATCGCTTCAATCATTTGTAATAGCACTGTATATTCACGTAAAAGCTTGAAAATAAACAGCAGTTTCCCCCTACGAAACATACACTATGTGATCAAAAGTATCCGGAAACCTGGCTGAAAATGACTTACAAGTTCGTGGCGCCCTCCATCGGTAATGCTGGAATTCAGTACACTGTTGGCCCACCTTTAGCCTTGATCACAGCTTCCACTATTGCAGGCATACGTTCAATCAGGTGCTGGAAGGTTATTTCGGGAATGACAGCCCATTCTTCACGGCGAGCTGCACTGAGGAGAGGTATTGATGTCGGTCGATGAGGCCTGGCACGAAGTTGCCATTCCAGAATATCCCAAAGGTGTTCTGTAAGATTCAGGTCAAGACTCTGTGCAGGCCAGTCCTTTAGAGGGATATTATTGTCGTGTAACCACTCCCCCACAGGCCGTGCATTACGAATAGGTGCTCGATCGTGTTGAAAGGTGCAATCGCCACCCCCGACTTGATCTTCAACAGTGGGAGCAAGAAGGTATTTAAAACATCAATGTAGGCCCGTGCTGTGATAGTGCAACACAAAACAACAAGGGGTGCAAGCCTCCTCCATGAAAAACACGACCACTCCATAACACCACCACATCCGAAGATTGCTGTTGGCATTACATACACTAGCAGATGACGTTCACCAGACATTCGCCATACCCGCACCCCGATCATTGGATGCCAGATTGTGTACCGCGATACGTCACTCCACACAACGTTTTTCCACTGTTCAATCGTCCAATGTTTACTCTCCTTACACCGAACGGGGCGTCATTTGGCATTTACCGGTGTGATGTGTGGCTTATGAACAGCTGCTCGACCATGAAATCCAAGTTTTCTCACCTGCTGCCTGACTTTCATAGTACTTGCAGTGGATCCTGATGCAGTTTTGAATTCCTGTGTGACAGTTAGGATAGATGTCTGCCTACTACACATAACGATCCTCTCCAATTGACGGCGGTCTCTGCGAGTCAACAGACGAGGTCGGTCTGTACGCTTTTGTGCTGTATATGTTACTTCTAGTTTCCACTCCACTATCACATCGGAAACAGTGCACCTAGGTATGTTTAGGAGTGTGAAAATTTCACATACAGACGTATGACACAGGTGATACCCAATCACTTGACCATGTTCAAAGTCTGTGAGTTCCGCGGAGCGTCCCATTCTGCTCTCTCATGATGTCATTGATATGGAGTACCTGGCAGTAGGTAGCTGCACAATGCAGCACAGAGCTGGTTGATGTGGTGAATGGTATCTGTGGATCTGAATGCCATCGTAAAAATTAGAAATTTAGATTCCAGATTAGTATTATTTTGTCAAATAAAGGGTGCTCAGCCCAATCATGTCGATTTGTCATTCCACTCCCAGCATCATTGTACATACATTTATCCATTTGCTGCCATGGATTAAGTAGCTAGAATTGTCTGTGATTGTTGTGTGTTTTCGCACTTAGAAAAGCCCGGCTTTCCGTTCCAATCTATCACGTAGTCTTTTGGCACTCTGCGCAGCACTCAGAATGGGCCTGTATGTGGTTGGTAGAAATCAGACACGTGTTCTTCAGACGATAGTTTCGTTGTTTTGTCCATCAGTAGCTCAGCAGAGTGGGAGGGGAAGAGCAGAGAGGAGCTTAAACAAGTGTCTAGGCATATAAAGATAAAGTGGGCCTGGTTGTGAGAGTAAGTGGCGTAGCTATTGAAATGGAAGACGGAGCAGCAGCAAGGGAGATCTGCTGGATTGTGTGGGGATGTTGCAGTGGGTGGATATTCTGCAGAACAATGGTCAGGAACCAGATGTCTTCAGCTGTAGGGGGAGGGTGGAGGAAATTGATGGGATGGATGGGCTGGTCAATGTGGTGAATGGGGACAGTGAGTTCAGGATTTGCATTTGGAGGAGTGGGTGGGGTGGAATTCGTAGCAGGTGTTGCAGGAAGGACGAGGCCAAGGTTAGGACATTGTTTAAGGTAGTGGGAGGCACTTCATGAGGTAATGGTGGATGCGGGGCAAGTAGAGGTGTAAATGATGGTGCTAGTGGGTATGTCCATGATGGAATTCGTTCTCCACTGGCAATAGGAGTCACTGAAATGGGGAAATAGACAAATATGGAGGGTGGCTGTGATGAGGACAGGGGGACGCCTGCGGCGGCGGTGGTGGTGGGGAGCACCGGGCGGCAGCCGGCAGACAGATGGCAAAGGCACCTTGAGAGCAACCCAGGTGGCATAATCCTCCGATTTGGAAGTGAGGGGATCCAACCCTCGAGATGTTAATTTTTTCCCCTTACTGAGTGTCAATCCTGGCGATAGATGCGTAAAGCCGTAATAAGAAAAGAGAAAAAAAAACACATTATGGGAAGATAACAAACGATATAAAAAGGCAATAAAACAGTGACTTTGTTAAAAACGGTAAAGTGGCGGAAAAGTTGCAGAAGTTAAAACAGAGAAAAAATGGGGTTGATGTTGCTAGTGAAGACATACAGAAAGTACACAGGCAAAATTTAAAAAACATGGCGACGGTACGTTTTCTGTTTGCAAAGCGCATGCGTGTGAGTCCGCCGGCGACTGTTTCAACAAACCTATTCGTACTTCTCCTATCAACACCACCAAGAAACAAAGCTGCACAACGCCTGCTGTGACGTCACAGCTCTGCGACTGAGTTCAGAAACTAGCACTGAAGTAGCGCAAGGAAATGCACATTCGCTATTTAACTAATGATAGAAGTAACGAAAACAATGAAACCTTCAACTAAGAGAGTAGTGCATACTGTATCACCTAGTTTGTAAATGATGAATTGTGGCGTAACACGATCGAGTGAAAAAGATTTATATAAATATTGGATCCTACATCTTCAAAGGCAGTTCATATAGTCACAACTACCTACTTTTTAGAATTTTAAGCACTTATAGCGTCACCTTGCTGCTGATTAGATCTTACAATTAGGTAACCAACGCAATATTTCGACTACCTAAGGAATAATGATTTTCCTTGAATACAAAAAAAAGTAAATAAATAAATAAATAAATAAAAATAAAAAAAATAAATTAAAAAAAATACACTAGGACCTTCAAAATTCGTCTACAAATAAAATAAATCATTTATCCTATTTTTTCAGTCACCACTACCTACTTTTTGTGCGATGCAAAATTTTAAGCACTTACAGCATTGCCTTGCTGCATATTCGATTTTATAATTAGGTAACCTTCCACATGATAGTTTAGACTACATAAGTAATAATGATTTTCCTTGATTGTTAATAAAATTACGCTAGGACCTTAAAAATTCACCGCAAATAATGTAAATCATTTATTACTAGTTTTTTCATTTAAAAATTTATGAAAAAGGGGCATGTGATACTTAACAAGCTTCACTTTAATAAGTAGACGTTTAGAAAACATTTATTTTACAATTTTTTGTGACAAGGAGTCCGATGTCAAGACTTTTTCATTCTTTTGTAAATAATTACATCTTTTGTCACACACACATCATTTTTTCGTTTTACAAAGTTGTTTAGTAAAATATTTGCACTGCAAGTCAATATACAATGTATGATAGATTCAAGAGTGTGACCTTTTAAACAATGGAAACCAAGAAGTAAGTCTTTTGGCACATTAATGGCTGCTTCTTTCACAAGCACATTTCTTTGATTTACTTGTTGCAGGAACAAATTTTTCCTTTTCTTTAAGAATTTTTTGTAGTGATAAGTATACATAGGAAACACATGTGACTACATCACTGCTAGGGTATGTTAAACCTCCCCTGTCATTTGCCATTATCAAATCATCTGCTTGTCTTGTTTCTTCGGATGTTACAAACCCTTCACAATATGGACAATTTATTTTAGATGCACTTGGTGTGAGCAATATAATGGAGTAATGGCCAAGTGTTTTCGTCTATTTCATCAACATCACTATCATCAACTACTACATTTAACAGCTCTGGGATGTCGATATCCTGAAAGCCTGGGATACTACAACAAGCAGCATCAACATTATTAGGTCTAACAACAACATCACCAAACACTTTGGACTTTAATACAAGAGAAAACATACTCTGGGCCCTTAAATTTCCTTGTGTTTCAAATACCTGCCTTAGCGATACATGGTAACTTCCCCCATTAAGTTGGCAGTATTTCCCAAACCTGTCCTTCAAACTGTCTGTCTGTATTTTCCCAAAGAGCAAATATGTTCTCTTCTTCTCACACAGCCAGTATTCACTAAAATCAATAAAGGCTGCAGTAGTATGTTTGAGAGCAAAGTGTGTTTCTCTGGTCAATTTCTTTCCTCCATTGCAATCTTCCCATGAACACAACCACGAGAGAAAGTTTCTCAAAAAGTCATGAATATGTTTTGAATTGAGAGTAATCTGTTCTTGGTAAACATTTCTTAGCCTTTTACCCTTCAGCAGCGTTTCAACATTTAATATCAAACCACTGACTTATTATTTTTACAAATGTGGCAGTACTCTCCCAGTTTTCACTTTCTTTCTTGCACCTAGTTGTTGCATTGCAACAACTGTCATGTTATTAAAAATACGCAATGCTAATTTCACATTTTTGCCGTTCAAAAGAATAAGGATATAGTGACTTAAGTGTTAAAGTGCTGCCATACCGCAACAGTTCAAGTTTTTCTAGTAAATATAGTCCCTTCAGTGCTGTAACAGAAGCAAGACCTACCTTCAAGCTATCACTAAAAGAAGGAAAGCATATAATTTGGTTCTTTTCATTACCCCAGTTGTTCCGTTTACATTTTAAAATGTGTACAGTATCCACAAAATAGTAAAGTGGGCGGTCTGCAGAAGTCTGCTCAGGATGAACCTATTTTATCTGTACACTAGGAGGGAGGGGGGGGGGGAAGAAAAGTACGAAATAGCTTTCTTATTAATAGCATTATTGTCAGCTACTACTCCTATTACCTGAAATCCCACTGCTTCTAGTTTAATTGAATTGTGTGAACTGGGAGAATATGCACCACATCTTTGTACACTGAATCCATACTCTGGATCATAAAAACATAAGTACCAGTTGCACACAAAACCACATCTGTGTTAAAAGCACCACTTACAACATTGCCACCTTTATAGTCAAGTTGTGACTTTAAATAAATCTCATCCATCAACAGGACAGTTTTATCATTCACAGATAAAGCACCAACTTTTTGTGGTATGTATCTGAGAAACTGCTCACTCTGAAGCTCAATGATTGAGTTAGTTGGAAGTTTACTGCAAAGTTTTGACAAAGTACTGGGATTTGGAATGGAAAATTTACGAGCACTCGTCAAAAACCTATATGCATGTGGCCTGTCAGAATAAGCTAATGACCATAAAATCATTGAAACACTCCCTACCTAATTTCTGTTGGACTATTAAATCCTGGAAATGAAACTTGTTCCTTCAAAAATTTAATTTTATGCTCACTTTCTGGTAATTTTTCTTACAAGTTTTCCAAAATGTCTTCAATGCAAGGCAAACTTGCCTCAAATGGAGCCTCATTTATATGAAACATCACATACAACTCTTTCAAAATATTGCTAACTGTACCAGTATCACTTACTTGGTTTGATAATTTAATCTTACCAGCACAATTTAGCTCAGCTTCCTTCCCAAATGCACTTAACACTAAATCACTATTTATAACGACATGACACACAACACTTCGATAAGGAGCATCCTTTAACACCTGTGACCCAGTCACTGTGCTTTTCACAATCAGATAATTTTGATTTAAAATCTTCTAAACTAGCAAATGAACTCTTCTCCATCATTTTTTGTGTGATCCCACACTCTGCTCAATGACTTTCTCAAGTGCTTGGATCCCCAAACGTTCGCGACCCTCTCGATCTTCTCGAGCTGGTGCTTGTTTTGAAGATAAATACGTAGGTCTTCCTGGCAACTTTGATGGTACAGCATCTGCAAATAGAGAGAGATAAACATGAGATTCGTATAGTAATGTTTAATGATCTTAGATATTTAACAATATCGTAAGAAAATTAAGGAACCTGTACTTTAATCTGTAAACTGATTACAAGTACCCTTTACGATAAATTTTTACGAACGTTTCTTTAAACGTGGACTGTCCAAAGGTGCTGTAAACTGTAAAGAGTTTGCCAGTTTTGGGTCGTAAGCACTGGTAATTTTCTCAATGACGTCTGCAGTGAAATGCAGTTCACATATCAGAAAAGAAGCATATATTTCACTGTTAACGTAAGGCAGAATGTAAACTGACAAATGAAATCTAACTGAGGACTGCATAAAGTGAGCTTAAAAGTATTATGCTTCGTTATAGATAGGCTATTGATTTGAATATTCAGTTCTGTGACATAACAGTATTAAAAAGGGTAACAATATAGAAATAAATTTAAATTACAGATACTTACAACGAACTGTTTACTGGGTTCCCAGTCATTCCTACGAACTGCAGCGATCCGTTTCAATCTTAATGCTTCATCAGACGGGAATGTTTTTTTATTTTTTTTTATTTTTTGTTATTTGAACACTCCATACAAGGTCGGCTGGCAGCGGAAAAGTTGAGTCCGCTCTTCAGCCGTAAGCATGCCAATAAAAAGAATGAGAGACATACAAGGAACAGAGTGGCGGTTAAAAAAAAACAGTAGATACATTAAGTAAAAAATATGAAGCCGTTCACACTCGACGAAACAAACAAGAAAACTGTCGACACTGTGCACAAACACTGACGAGTTAGACGACACATGTGAACGAAGGAGCGTGGGCGGCGAAAAACACAAATGCACAAACACGACGGCACAGACACTAAACTGAGGGCGATGATCTCCGGCGCGCGAATGTTCACTTTGCGTGTGCGAGTCCGGGGACCTGCCAAGAGAGGAGGAGGAGGAGGAGGAGGAGGAGGAGGAGGAGGGGGAGTGGGAGAGCGAGAGGGGAGAGCAGAGACGCCACGGGCAGGGGAGAGAGGGAGGAGAGAGGAAGGGGGAGGGGAAGCCCGGGGGAAGTGGGGTGGAGGGAGGGGACGGGGGAAAGGAGAGAGAAAGGAAGGGAAGAGAAGGGAGGGAAGGGAGGGAGGGTGCCTAAGGGAAAGGACACCGGAAATGGGGGGGCAGGGTCAAAGTTGATAAGAGGGGTAGATGGAGGGGACGAGGACATCATCAGGGAGGGGGAGCTGGCGGAAGCCACCTTGGGAGAGAGTAAGGAGGGTGGAGAGATGGAGACCGGGCGGGATGTGGGAATACAGGCGCGGCAGCAGGCGGGGATGGGAGAGGACTGGGGAGACGAGCGGGTGAGGAGGATCGAGTTTACGGGAGGTGTACAGGATCCGTATCCTTTCAAGGAAAAGGAGGAGGTGGGGGAAGGGGATGAGATCATACAGGATCCGCATGGGGGAGGGGAGACGGATGCGATAGGTGAGGCGGAGAGCATGGCGTTCAAGGATTTGGAGGGATTTATAAAAGGTAGGGGGAGCGGAGATCCAGGCTGGATGGGCATAACAAAGGATAGGGCGGATGAGGGATTTATAGGTGTGGAGGATTGTGGAAGGGTCCAGACCCCACGTACGGCCGGAAAGGAGCTTGAGGAGACGGAGTCGGGAACGTGCCTTGGCTTGGATTGTATGGAGATGGGGAGTCCAGGAGAGGCGACGGTCGAGGGTGACGCCAAGGTACTTAAGGGTGGGAGTGAGGGCGATGGGACGGCCATATACAGTGAGATAGAAATCAAGGAGGCGGAAGGAAGGGGTGGTTTTGCCTACAATGATCGCCTGGGTTTTCGAAGGATTGACCTTAAGCAACCACTGGTTACACCAAGCGGTGAATCGGTCAAGATGGGATTGGAGAAGGCGTTGGGAGCGTTGCAGGGTGGGGGCAAGGGCGAGGAAGGCGGTGTCATCGGCAAATTGGAGGAGGTGGACGGGGGGGACGGCGGCGGCATGTCCGCTGTGTACAAAAGGTACAGAAGGGGGGAGAGGACGGAGCCTTGGGGCACACTGGCGGAGGGGAAAAAGGTGTAGGAATCTGTGTTATGGACGGTGACATAGGAAGGACGGGAATGAAAAAACGCTAACTTTTAAACCGTTGTCGCAGTTTCCCCTACAATAGGGCATACAGCACTTGTGTGGCATTTTGAGCAGATGCTCAATAACAATCCGAATCGCATATGGCAGTGAGAACAAGATTTCCGCCACAAATGTTACGGAAACAAAGCCATGCTTTCAGTCATTGCTACGAAAACAAACCCATGCAGTGACCACGCTTCCAAACATGAAACACCGCTTCTACCACAGATAGCACTGCTCAACCGCAGAACGCTAACGTCACAGCTCCCACAGAATTGTGTGCGTAAGCTTTGTTTTTAGGTGTAGTTGCTCCAATGCGACTCGTTTTTCGGTCAGTCACGAATTACAGACGGAGCTAAAATGATAGCCATATTTTCTGAGGTGGCGTCTCGCACTGACATCTGTTGGCAGCGCCCAGCAACACGGAAGTATTCAAGTGCTGCTTATTTTACTTTGCAAGTTCAGCAGGAACATATTGAGAGTAAGAAACAATTTCGTAGTTATATCAAGCATTTATTTCTATACTGCTAATAAAATAGCAATAACCACCCTCGCCCTTGGTTTGTCTGTGAAGAATATATTTCATACCCACAAAATTTCTTGGTAAGGTATTATTTACATATGGCAACTTTCTGCTGCTAGTCCCCCCCCCCTCCCCTCCCCACCCCTCTTTCGCTTTCGCTTTCGCTTTCGCTTTCGCTTTCGCTTTCGCTTTTACTCTCCTTTCCCCCCCCCTTTTTTTTTTTTTTTTTTCTTCTTTTTTTTTTTGTTCAGTTTCCCCCCACCTGCTCTCGACTGTGGTGTGACCTTTGCCGACTTTTTCGTGCTGTGTTCTAGTGACTATTCAGTGTTGTGTTGCGAACAGAAACCATGCTGTCGCTGGGTGTGCGTTTTATATACTTTGCGAACAGAATCCAGACTGTCGCCGTGTTTTTTTAATTGTCTATTGTTTCCCCTGTCTGCTCCGTATGTATTTTTAATTCGCTTCATCATCCCTCTGTTGTTTGTTTTCATTTCCCCATTTTCTTTTCACCTTGTTACTCAATGAGTCCCCGATTTTATCGCCTGTTTTTTATTATTATTTATTCTCCTGCTCTTTGTCAGAAAACCTGTAGGCTGCAGAGCGGCGTCCTAAGCTGCTGCCAGCCCGCCCCCTTCGGGGGGAATTGAAATTCAATAAAGAAAAAAAAAAAAAAAAAAAAAAGCTGCTAGTCCCCCCCCCTCCCCTCCCCTCCCCTCCCCTCTTTCGCTTTCGCTTTCGCTTTCGCTTTCGCTTTTACTCTCCTTTCCCCCCTTTTTGTTTTCCCATCTCCTGTCCAGTTTCCCCCCACCTGCTCTCGACTGTGGTGTCACCTTTGCCGACTTTTTAGTGCTGTGTTCTAGTGCCTATTCAGTGTTGTGTTGCGAACAGAAACCATGCTGTCGCCGTGTTTTTTTAACTGTCTATTGTTTTCCCTGTCTGCTCCGTATGTATTTTTATTCGCTTCATCATCCCTCTGTTGCTTGTTTTAATTTCCCCATTTTCTTTTCACCTTGTTACTCACTAAGTCCCCGATTTTATCGCCTGTTTTTTATTATTATTTATTCTCCTGCTCTTTGTCAGAAAATCTGTAGGCTGCAGAGCAGCGTCCTAAGCTGCTGCCAGCCCGCCTTTGGGGGGAATTGAAATTCAATAAAGAAAAAAAAAAAAAAAAAAAGCTGCTAGTTGTAACATTACACACACGGAACTCAACGCCCCTGTCACTACACAGGATCTCATTGATACACTCCGCACAAAACGCAACACCGCTCCTGGTCACGATCGTGCCACCTACCATCACCTTCGTGAAGCTCCTGTCTCTTTCCTCTCCACCCTGGCCAGGCTCTACAATGTAGTCCTGTCCACCGGTTACTACCCCGACCTGTGGAAAACCTCCCGTCTCCTCATGTTCCTTAAACCTGGCAAACCGCCGTCCGCCGTCTCCTCCTACCGTCCCATCAGCCTTACCTCGGTCTTCAGCAAGGTCCTGGAATCTATCCTCACCCGCCGCATCCACCAGTATCTCCGCCAGCACCGCCTCCTTCCCGTCACCCAGTGTGGCTTTCGGCCATCCTTCTCTTCCGACGATCTTCTCCTTCACCTCACTCATCTCCTTTCCGAACAGCTTAATTCCCGTCGCTCCGCAATCTTCCTCTCCCTTGACCTCGAACGCGCTTATGACCGCGTCTGGCATTCCGGGCTCCTCTTCAAGCTCCAAACCTTTGCCCTTCCCATTAACTACGTCCGTCTGATCGGTTCCTTTCTCTCCCGCCGTCCTTCCTATGTCACCACCCATAACACAGATTCCAACACCTTTTTCCCCTCCGCCAGTGTGCCCCAAGGCTCCGTCCTCTCCCCCTTCTGTACCTTTTGTACACGGCGGACATGCCGCCGCCGTCGCCCCCCGTCCACCTCCTCCAGTTTGCCGATGACACCGCCTTCCTCGCCCTTGCCCCCACCCTGCAACGCTCCCAACGCCTTCAGCAATCCCATCTTGACCGATTCATCGCTTGGTGTAACCAGTGGTTGCTCAAGGTCAATCCTTCGAAAACCCAGGCGATCATTGTAGGCAAAACCACCCTTTCCTTCCGCCTCCTTGATTTCTATCTCACCGTCTATGGCCGTCCCATCGCCCTCACTCCCACCCTTAAGTACCTTGGCGTCACCCTCGACCGCCGCCTCTCCTGGACTCCCCATCTCCATACAATCCAAGCCAAGGCACGTTCCCGACTCCGTCTCCTCAAGCTCCTTTCCGGCTGTATGTGGGGTCTGGACCCTTCCACAATCCTCCACACCTATAAATCCCTCATCCGCCCTATCCTTTGTTATGCCCATCCAGCCTGGATCTCCGCCCCCCCTACCTTTTATAAATCCCTCCAAATCCTTGAACGCCATGCTCTGCACCTCGCCTATCGCATCCGTCTCCCCTCCCCCACGTGGATCCTGTATGATCTCATTCCCTTCCCCCACCTCCTCCTTTTCCTTGAAAGGATACGGATCCTGTACACCTCCCGTAAACTTGATCCTCCTCACCCGCTCGTGTCCCCGATCCTCTCCCACCCCCGCCCGCTGCCGCGCCTGTATTCCCACGTCCCACCCGGTCTCCATCTCTCCACCCTCCTTACCCTCTCCCAAGGTGGCTTCCGCCAGCTCCCCCTCCCTGATGATGTCCTCGTCCCCTCCATCTACCCCTCTTATCAACTTTGACCCTGCACCCCCCATTTCCGGTGTCCTTTCCCTTAGGCACCCTCCCTTCCTTCTCTTCCCTTCCCTTCTCTATCCTTTCCCCCGTCTCCTCCCTCCACCCCTCTTGCCCCGGGCTTCCCCTCCCCCTTCCTCTCTCCCCCTCTCTCCTGCCCGTGGCGTCTCTGCTCTCCCCTCTCGCTCTCCCACTCCCCCTCCTCCTCCTCCTCCTCCTCCTTCTCCTCCTCCTCCCTTGGCAGGTCCCCGGACTCGCACACGCAAAGTGAACATTCGCGCGCCGGAGATCATCGCCCTCAGTTTAGTGTCTGTGCCGTCGTGTTTGTGCATCTGTGTTTTTCGCCGTCCACGCTCCTTCGTTCACATGTGTCGTCTAACTCGTCAGTGTTTGTGCACAGTGCCGACAGTTTTCTTGTTTGTTTCGTTGAGTGTGAACGGCTTCATGTTTTTTAATTATTGTATCTACTGTTTTTTTAACAGCCACTCTGTTCCTTATATGTCTCACATTCTTTTTATTGTCATGCTTACGGCTGAAGAGCGGACTCAACTTTCCCGCTGCCAGCCGACCTTGTATGGGGTGTTCAAATAACAATAAAGAAAAAAAAAAAGCTGCTAGTTGCTATGAATACTTAGCTTGAACACGATTTTTGCAGGGTACGGATTGTATATTCCGTCCCTATGTATCAAGCATAATATGTGTGTCGGTATTTCTTCAGTGCCTTACTATACGTGAAATATATCTTCTACTTCCAACATTCCTGTTAAAAACTCAAGTATGGCTTGCTAGTGCTTTATGGGGTCTGACGTATTTGTATATATCCCTGTTTCCCCCAGTAATTCCCAACAAGCAACTCCTCAAGCTAAAGGTCAAATCGTGTAGACTGGTAGTATTTCCAAACTTCGACATTCGAAGAAGTCGGAAACTTAGTTTTAAACCTATATCGAGTTTACAGTAAAGCACCCACCCTACTTTTATTTTCGTGTTTATCTTCCTTGTCCGCCCAATCTGTAACTTTCATCGATTTAATGATTACATGATAGTTTAGTTTTTTGTATGAAATTCCAAGCGTACTTTCGCCTTCCCTCGCTCCAGTATTGAAATGACAGTAAGCTTTTCTTTCGTCGCCAGCGCTCAGCTTTGGAAAGTTGTTGGAGAGAAAACAGGAAATGTAATGTACATTCGGATTCTGGGATGCAAACAGGCTGATCGGTTAAAATGATTGTGGCTAGAATATCGTATTTTCCCATAGATTATATATGTATAGGATCTATTTGGACTGTATGTACTAAAGCTGCACGTGTAGTGTTGTACTCGTGAACGTTGTAAACGGCAGATTTAGTTTCATAGCTGTGTTGTATGCAACTTACTACTGTTGTGGTCGCATCCTTCATATCCATTCCTGAACAAAAAACAACAATCGATTAATTTTACTAAAATTACCACACGATCTACAATGAACAACACCAAATTAAGCTTCACACTCACTAAAACGAGTTCCACTACAAACACAGCCAACACTTGAACAATTCTGGATAATGAGCAAAACCAAACTGGACCCATTACACCACACAAACGAAAACCCTGAACACACCACAAGAGAGCACAACAAACCACAACACGACGACATCTACAAACACGCCACACTCACACGGCAAACTCCACGCCGTCATGACGTCACACACGACAACACCCGTACGTCACGGGTCAAACCGACGCGTGGGATCAGACGCTTCTGTCGTTCCCTCTCAGATTATATTAGTGAATTATATAAGAAAACTTTTGTGGTTATTGTTGAACGCTTTTGTGAATCTTTGGCAGACTTAGTGATAAACAATTGTTATGTTTTCTTCTAAATTTTGATTAAAATAACCTCATGGCTGGCAGACAGCTATGGTGGTGAACGGTCATTCTTTATTTACATCATTCCACATGGAATGAGCAAGAGCTGCACATGCAATGCAAATAGAGCAAAACTTACATTCAGATTACTTTTATTGTTGTCATTGTCAGCAGCAATGGGAAGTACATCAGTGGGGATGGTGGATAGAACAACAGTTGGCTCTCGCCTTCCTGTGCATCGTAATGCAGCTGAGAAAGCTGTGTGGTGCCTAAAAATCAGTCATTATAGTGGGCACATAGGTGTCAAGAAAGAACAGCAGTTGGCTGACTCTTAGTCACTGCCACAATCACAGTTACTTTAATCAAGGCATAGTGTGGTTGTGAAAAAATCAGTTCATGCTGAAATTTGATCTGCACTATCAATACAAGACAGAAATATAACTTCTGTGTAAACTTTGCATCCTTAACTAAGATTTAACAAAGTTATGTATTATGGTATGAAGATATTTGAGAAGCTCCCATCTAACATACAACAAGAAATTAGTTATCTTAGGAAATTCAAAGGAAAATTTAAAAAATACATCAGTAGTGACTCCTTCCATTGATTATCTTAGTGCAAGGATTTCATTCCTTCTTTAGATGGATGGCAGGTAGTGTGTTGTAAACAGTCCTATGTAATTACATATGCAGGTTACTGCTTTTTTCTAAAAAATACTTGATTAATGAACTAAATATCAAGTTTCTTATAAGACATCCTGAAGGTACCTAATGTAACTGAAGTAGCAGCAGCTTTCCTTCTAATTCTCTAGAACACATTTAACTGGCATAAAAAGAACTAGCATTAAGCAGTATTGTGATATTTTCTTGTTGATATAGTGTACAGCTTAAGCAATGTTTGGTTGTCTTTTGTTAATGTTTACCTCCACTTACTCCCTGTAGGTTCACCTCCTTGGCGGTAGAGTAGAAGAAATTTCTATTCTTTTTCACCTTCTTGGTGGGATGTACAGAATATGATGAATGAGTAGAATAAATTTCTATTCTTTTGAAATTGTGATGGTTTATTTATGTCAAGAAATGTTAGTAAATGTATATAATGTGAAGGTGATACTAGAATGCTTAATGCCTTGAACACGTACCTATATAATGAGTGTCGGTAAATCCGTAGCATCACTATCTTCAGCTGTCCAGTTGCAATGTGAATGCAATACATGATCAGATTAGCTGATTAAATGTGCCACCATTTAACAACTTAATATGTAGTTAAATGTGGGAGTTTTATGAAAATGATTTGGACCTAATTGGCCACAGAGTGGTGTATTCTACATACAAAATTCATATTGCTGATCAGTACATACATAATTCTTTTCTTATTTGACATTTATTGATGTTATTCTAATTTGACATCTAATGATGTTATTCTACGTACGTTTGTTCTTTCCGTTACTGCCAGGTTCTATCTTAAAATATGCAATAATTCATTCAATATATCTTTTATGTATTTTCAGAAACGCATTGCAAATCCAGTACCACAACAGAGTGACTACAGGATTGCACAACCAAACGTTCTCTGCCACCACCCTATATTTTCTGGGATGGCTACTAGGGATAGGCAACAGCCAGTACCCAAGATCATTATTTTTATTTTACCATCTGTGTCAAATTAATGTGTCTGGTAATATATTAATAATGTTATATCACTGTCTGTAGTAGTATCATAGATACACTTTAAGAAAATGAAATGGTTTACATTCCACTGTGAAAACCCATGTCATAAAATGTTTATTGACGTGGATGACACGTGTATCTCTTGTGTTGGAGTTACTGTTGCAGTGAATGTGATTTTTTAGTATGACATGTTAAAAACAACAGCAGTAAAATAAATTTGTTTATTGCAAAAGGAGTTACCGGTATGTCTTTCACATATGTTGTATTCTCCGATCTTATACATGTGTTGTTCACATTCCCTGCTCCCATCCCCACCCACAGAAAGTAATTACAGAATCAAGAATCTGTGTTGTGATTGGTTCTGCATGGAATGTTGTTATAATATATTCAATTATTCAAAATTTGTTTGCTTACTGTGAACTATTAGACATCAGCTGTATTAGGTATATTAGTGACATGTGAAAATTTGTGCCGGAGTGCAACTTGAGCCTCATCAAAGATTCACTGTGTATATGTTTAAAATAAGGTATAATGAGCTAATTGTAGCACATTCGGCCAGTGATACACAGCTTCTTATATGGCATGTGTTCAGTTCTTTTTCTTTGATTCATTCCACGAATCACCTCTCCTCTGCTTGTAACTTCAGATTGATCAGTCTGTGAGAGTACGTAATGGGCTATGAAAATGAACACTTATTTACAACAGTTCCTTCTAGATATGTTCAGTTTGGTTTGACCTTCTGAATGTGACATGATCTCGAATAAAACAAGTAGAAGTAGTAACAGTTATGACCAGTGCTTGATTTATAAAAAAGAAGAGGTACCAGTACTGTGACTTGTCGGAGGTATCAGTATGGCATACCATTACAAATCGAGCACTGGTTATAACAACCAAAGCAGTTTTTTGGTTTAGTATAGTGATGCCAGTAACTGTACCTGGATTGCTTCGTCTTGTCACAGCAATGAAAAATGAAGATATATGTTCGACAGTTTTATGAAAAGGATAGTTGCTACCCACCATATAGTGGAGTCGCTGATTCGCAGATAGGCACAACAAAAAGACTGTCAAACACAGCTTTTGGCTAAACAGGTCTTCATTAGATTTAAACAGCACACAACACAACACACAAACACAACATGCGGAGACTCGGCCACAGTCTCAGGCTGCCAAGGCAAGAGTTAGAGCGTCTTGCACTGCTGCTCACATTCTGGCCTTGGCAGCCAGACGCTTAGGTCAGGTATGTGTGTTTGTGTTTACGCACACTGCCATTGCCACTCAAAGAAACTGATAAACAAAATAGGTCTTATGAATTTTTGTGTGGTGGAGGGGGGGGAGGGGGATGGGAGGGGTTGGAGTCAGAGGGGAAGGTTTGCACTGCCCACATGCAAAATTCTATCTTACTATGCGTTAATTAGGAAATCCCAACCTAATCATGGATCTGCCACTATAGATTTAGCATTGCGTTAACATACCAGAATTAAACAATAATTTGAAAGTGATGAATGAAATCAAAATATTTTGTGATTGGCTCTGTATGGGATCTGAACCCTGTCACATTCATCTTTTTTTGTTGTAATGTATTTGGTTACACTGATGCAAAACTTCAGAAAGAGTACACAAGATGAAAACCCCATAAAACAAGATTGATGGAAAAAAGGAAGTTAACTGTTTAGTATTTCAAAACTAATCACCATAGCTGTGAATACATTTATGCCCCTGTGAGACAAGATGGTCAATCACTTCATGGAAAGATGTTTGTGGTGTACTACGAACTCTTGTTGTGAACCAAACGAATGACCAAGAATGGTTCTTTAGGGCTCCAAAAATATGGAAATCACATAAGGAAAGATTGGGACTGTATGGAGGTTGTGTGAAAGCTTCCCAGACAAAACTCTGCATCATAGTTTAAGCAACCTGCCAGTAAAATGCCTGCCAAGACTGTATAGAGTAGGTTGTAGAAGTTTTGCTGGGAAACACATATTCTCAATAAAGTCCCAATCTCTCTCCATGTGATTTCCATATTTTTAAAGTGCTGAAGAAAGTCATTCATGGCTGTCCCTTTGCTTCAGATAAAGAGGTGTGTGTCTGGCAACATTTTTCCACAAAGGCATTGACCATTGTAAGGCAATTACAGTGGAATAAATGTGTTAACAACTATGGCAAGTACTTCAGTATTAATGAGTAGTTTACTTACATTTTTCCATCTTTTTCGTATTTGACTGCCCTTGTATGCCACACTCTTAAGTTTGCTTTTGTAGCTCTGTGTACTACGTACACAAGTACTCTGTTATTATTTTACAGCATTTTTTTAATGCCATGTTCCCTTCATGAGCTTGCAGCTGTGTGCTGGGTTAAAGCTATCCCAAATTTGGTAGGTTTTCATAATGTAGCTAGATTTATCTGCAGTGCTAAAGCAATCAACAGTAACTTCAGAAACACTGATTGACATGCATGCACCATTTTGGATTTGAGAACTGTAGACTCACTTTTTTTAGGTTGGGACAGTGTAATACATACTTCCATTGTAGAGATGAGGAACTTGAAACTTGGAAAGTTGGAGTAACTGCATTTGCTATAAATCTACTCCTTAGATAACTTTCTTATTTCTTTTTTTATATTCTGCTGGTTGTAGATGTACCACATTTACACAAAGCACCAAAATTGCTATTTAAGTGATGTTTCAGTAAAATTCATTATCTGTCAGTTTAACTGAGTTCTGCTAATGTAAACATTGTATGTGTTCTTTTAAGAGAAATCTGTAATTTGCTTTATTCAGAAGCCATATGCTCAAGAACATATTGTGAGCTAACAATTATTTATTTCCAGAATGACATAAATTATTTGAAAGCCCTCATTTCACTCTATCAGTAAACATTTTATTATCTGTGAAAATTAATTAACTAAAATGTCATTCATAATTAAATTTCCACACCCAGAAAATAATATTATTATTTGGACCTTTAAGTATGTTTATTAAATCATAGATGTAGTTATAATTTTCTTGCTGTAATTTTTCTGAACTAGAAAATAGCTTTGGTTATCAGAGTAATTTGACAATTAAGAACTGGAGGAAACGACTATACTGTTAAATTTACAAGAAGCTTGGTAAATTCCCATGGCAGTGTGCATGATATGAGTAAAATAATCCACCAAACTTTTCAGATAAACCAAATTATTAGTTGCTTCCAAATATTGTCATTGCCACTAATTTCAGAAATGTTCTCTTAACATAGCAATAGGAATTTAGGTTCTAGTAATTGTTACAGTAACTTCTCCATGGCAGAGTCACGATTAGCTATTTTCATCTTAATATCTCAATGTAAAAATCCATATGTACTCCACATTTCAATGTCAAAGTCACTAATATGAGCAGATCTTACTGTTACAGTCACTCAGTGTGATTATTTAATGAACTTGTTTGAAAAATCTGTCTGTAGTCATCCACATAACTTCTCTGTGTTAAAGTGTTAGTAAAGTTTCAGTGACTTAGTTCTTTCTAGTAGTAGTAGTAGTAGTAGTAGTTTATTCATCCAGAGACAATTTACATTGCATGGATTTCGTCAAAAAATACATAGTATATATATACACACATATAGGGTGAACAATACTATACCAAATACAGATGTGCATAGTGGACTACATAACATCAGACCACATTGAAATAGCATGTACAACTTTGATTATTTACATTGATGTATGAGAAAGACTTTTTACATGGAATACACAGTTGACATTTAGATATAACACATACAATTCTAGCACTTTTGTACATATTATTTATTTAGATCATAGCAACAGTCAGATAAAAATTACTATTGGCACAGAGTACATCACTATAATTGTTTAGTATGAAGCTATTCCAGGTATTCTTTTACACTATAATAGCAATTGGTCATTAAAAATATGAATACTGCTTCTTTAAATGAAGATAATTTTTTTATTTCTTTTATCTTTGCCGGTAGTTTGTTATACAGTCTGCTTCCTTGTATGTTTGTTTGTTTCTGCGCCAAAGCCTTGTTAACTCTTTTTATATGAATGTCATTGCACTTTCTTGTGTTGTAAGTATGTAGATCCGAGTTGGATTGGAAATTGTTAATATTTCGTTTTACATTAATTACGCTTTTCTGTATATAGAGGCATGGTAGGGGTAGAATATTCAGCTGTTTAAATAAGTGCTTTGAAGGAGTTAGCCTTGAACTGTTGGTAATTATTCTAACAGCTCGTTTTTGTAGAGTGAAGATGGTTTTGAGATTTTTCTTACTATGACCCCAGAATATGAGGCCATAGGTAATAGCAGAATGTATATAAGCAAAGTAAACAGCTCTGCTACATTCCCTACTACACACAAAGCTAATAACGCATAAAGCAAAGCAAGCAGAGCTTAACTTATGCAAGAGATACAGGATATGGGATTTCCAGTCTAAATTTTCATCTATATGTAAACCTAAGAATTTTGTAGTAGCAACTCTCACAATTTCCTTATTTTGTATTCTAAGATCTAGATCAGAGTGTGACTTTGCTTTCCTGTAATGGATATAATTAGTTTTAGAGATATTTATGGTTAATTTGTTCACTTCAAACCAATTTTGCAAATATTCTATAACTCTGGTTGCAGATGTTGGCAATACCCGGTTTATGTCAGTTACTACAATGTTTGTGTCATCCGCAAACAGGGTTATATGAGTACCATTTACTGGAATCTTGATATCATTTATGTAAAGAAGAAATAGGAGAGGTCCTAGAACACTCCCCTGTGGTACCCCTATTGGCACAGTCTGAATATCCGATCTGTAAACAATACTTTGGTTTTTACTGTTTGTTGTTGCAATTTCTACTACCTGTTTCCTATTATGGAGATATGACTGAAACCACTTTTTAGCTACTCCTCGTATACCGACATATTCTAATTTGTCTAGCAGGATATGATGTTGGACAGTATCGAATGCCTTTGAGAGGTCCAAATTTATTCCTATTGTACTGTTGTTCTTATCTACCCCCGTTACAATATTTTCAATGAATTGGGTGATGGCTGACTCTGTACTCATTCCTCTGCGAAAGCCGTGTTGGTTTACAGACAATAGATTGAATTTCTCGAGGTAATTTGTAATTCTGTTTTTCATGACTGTCTCTATTACTTTTGAAAATACCGATAATAAAGCTATTGGTCTATAGTTTCCCACTTCATGTATATTGCCCTTTTTATACAATGGTTTTACTTTTGCAATTTTTAATCGTTGTGGAAAGATACCTTCTGAAAATGATATGTTTATGATGTGTGAGAGTGGGTCTGATATGACACTAGCACATCTCATCATGAGTGAGCAAGGTATCTCGTCAATCCCTGAGGACATTTTATTCTTCATTGTTTTTATTATTCGATTAACTTCCAATTTGTTTGTGGGAGGTAACAATAATGAATTAACATTTTGTTCTTCTGGGATTGATGTTCTACTAATCTTAGAACAATTTTTATGCAGATTGATGGGACTATTTATGAAGTAGTCATTAATGTAATTTGCTAAAGTACGATCTCTGACTAGCACACCTTGATCATCTTTTAAAACAAAGTCCTCTGGATTTCTAATATTTTTGCTTGTGCCTATTTCTTTTTTTACTACATTCCATATAGCTTTTGATTTGTTTGCTGACCCAGCAATTACACTGTCATTGTGCATTGTCTTGGCTTTTTTGATCACCTTCCTGTAAATTTTCTTGTATGTCTTAACATAATCTGTGAAGTGTTCATCTTTGTTATCTTTTTTGAGCTGACTGATATGTTTTAGTGTTTGACTAGATACTCTAATAGCAGGTGTTATCCACTGGCTTGTGTTCCTAGGCATGACGTTGATCTTTGTGAGCTTTTTTGGGAAACACATCTCAAATAGGGACATGAATGTACTAGAAAAAGCATTGAAAGATTCCTCGGTTGTTGTTTGTGCAAAGACATCTTCCCAGGTTTCATTAGCTAACAACTGGATGAAACTATTTACTTTTTCTGTATAGAAGTGCCTTTTGTATCCCCACTTATAATTTACTGCGTTGGGGATAGAGTAATTTATGTATGTTAATAGTGTATTGTGATCCGAAAGACCTAAGTTTACGTTTAGTGGCTCAGTGACACCATTCTCCATATTTGAGAAAATATTGTCTATAAGAGAAGATGACAGTTCTGTTATTCTGGTGGCATCTGTAAAGAGTGGTTTCATGTGGAAGCTGCTGAGTATACTCAAAAGCTGTCTTTTTTCATCACTTTCAATTAACAGGTTAATATTAAAATCTCCACATAAGAATAATTTCACTTCATTACTATAAAAGGTGTTTAATGCTGCTTCTATTTTTTTGAAGAATATGTTTTTGTCACCCAGTGGAGATCTATATACTGTAATGACAACTAGTTTTTCACTCTTCTCCTCAGTTTTTAACTCTATGGCACATGATTCAAAATGTTTTTCTATATTTAGATGGTCCAATTCTGTTTTCTCTTTGAACTGCAGTCCTACTCTAGAGTAAATGCATACCCCACCATTTTTAAAAACACTTCGGCAATAATGTGTTGCTAAATTAAACTTGCTTATATTTATGAGACTTAATTCACTAGCCTTGCACCAGTGTTCAGATAAACAAATACAAGAGACATCAGCAAGATTATTTAAAGCTACTTCTAGATCTAGTACTTTGTTTCTGAGGCATTGAATATTCTGACTCATTATCCTGACTGTTTTGCAAGTATTTTTTCTTTTGTCATTACCTGGTAATGTGCTGCTTTTCCATAGTATTTGTGACTTATCTGCAAATTTTCTTGCTGATTTGTCACAATCTTTTCCATTTCTTTGTCTGAAGCCATAAAAAATCCTTATTTTCTGAAGGTTTACTTTTTTGTAGACTAGGATGACGACTTTGCCATGGAAAGAACCCATCACTGTTTAGAGTTCATCAATTGTAGTAGCTAACTTGGTCTATTTGAACTATAAAAATAGTTATACAAAAAGTTAATCTTCATCATTGTGTGTTTTGGCACTAAGAAATGTGAAGTAATGACAAGTTTAAATCAATGATATCATGCCCATCACTGAACTAGACTACATCTTCAACAACTTTCAGATAATGATACTTCAAAAGTTTAGCAGTATAAAAGAATACCAGCAATATAACCAGGTCAGTAATGTTACATAGTGTGTTTAGCTTTTCACCATGGAACTGTAGAGTCCCTAATGATGATGAAAAGCTTCCTAATGATGCACTAAACATAAAATGTGGTTACCCATACAACTAAGAATGAGAGGAGTGCACACTAAAACAAGCATTTTGTAAGCAACTTCCTTTCCAACTGGAAAAACAGGTTGCCCAAAGCTGCAATACTAAATGTTATACTGTACAGTCAAAGTGTTAATGTGCACATCTTACAATGAAATTATGGACTAGTCTACATACTAAAACAATGAATTTGTTGAGGCGATGAATCCATAAACAATTAACACATTCCAAGTGCAGGAAACCTTGGCTAAATAGTGTTATGCTGATGAAGGCTAAATAGAATATTATAAAAAGTACATGATACCTTTCACTGCATATGCGTAACTTTCTGGATTAAAATTATCTATCACAGATGAATAATATTGAATTCAGGTTGTGTTAATCACCAAAATGTTAATTAATTCGGGGATAAGCATTAGAGCTCTTGGTTCAAACATAATTCCTTCCTTTTGACAAAATGGTAGCATGTTGTAATAATAGTATTTCTTTGGTTTAGTACACACAGTAACAGAACACTGCTGTTGTAAATGAGAGCAGCAACGCTTGCACCAGATGTACATCCGCGAAGGTGCTATCCAGTATAAATATTTTGTTATGCGTACCCAAGACAAAGAGCTACAAAAAAAGGACTGGGTTAAGTAGGTATAATCTTGTGTAGGAAGGACCTGATGTCAGGAAATGATACAAGAAAACATAAAAAGACGTATTTACTTCCACAGTTACTTTTTATTTTTCGTGTACCATTAAGATTAATCAAATATGTGTAATAAGATACCTGATCACAATACCATTACTTCAGACAAACAAAAACTTATGAATAAACACAAGTGGTAAAACAGCCTGCCAAGATATTTTAAGAGCAGTAACTGAAATCCCCCCCCATGAACCATGAACCTTGCTGTTGGTGGGGAGGCTTGCATGCCTCAACGATACAGATAGCTGTACCGTAGGTGCAACCACAATGGAGGGGTATCTGTTGAGAGGCCAGACGAACGTGTGGTTCCTGAAGAGGGGCAGCAGCCGTTTCAATAGTTGCAGGGGCAACAGTCTGGGTGATTGACTGATCTGACCTTGTAACACTAACCAAAATGGCCTTGCTGTTCTGGTACTGCGAATGGCTGAAAGCAAGGGGAAACTACAGCAGCAATTTTTCCCAAGGGCATGCAGCTTTACTGTATGATTAAATGATGATGGTGTCATTTTGGGTAAAATATTCTGGAGGTAAAATAGCCCACTATTCGGATCTCCAGGTGGGGACTACTCAGGAGGACGTCGTTATCAGGAGAAAGAAAACTGGCGTTCTACAGATCGGAGCATGGAATGTCAGATCCCTTAATTGGTCAGGTAGGTTAGAAAATTTAAAAAGGGAAATGGATAGGTTAAAGTTAGATATAGTGGGAATTAGTGAACTTTGGTGGCAAGAGGAACAAGACTTTTGGTCAGGCGAATACAGGATCATAAATACAAAATCAAATAGGGGTAATGCAGGAGTAGCTTCAGTAATGAATAGGAAAATAGGAGTGCAGGTAAGCTACTACAAACAGCATAATGAACTCAATATTGTGGCCAAGATACACACGAAGCCCATGCCTACTACAGTAGTACAAGTATATATGCCAACTAGCTCTGCAGATGATGAAGAAATTGATTAAATGTATGATGAGATGTAAGAAATTATTCAGTTAGTGAATGGAGACGAAAATTGAATAGTCATTGGTGACTGGAATTCGACAGTAGGAAAAGGAAGAGAAGGAAATGTAGTAGGTGAAAATGGATTGGGGCTAAGAAATGAAAGAGGAAGCCACCTTGTAGAATTTTGCACAGAGCATAACTTAATCATAGCTAACACTTGGTTCAAGAATCATGAAAGAAGGTTGTATACATGGAACAACCCTGGAGATACTAAAAGGTATCAGATAGATTATATAATAGTAAGACAGAGATTTAGGAACAAGGTTTTAAATTGTAAGACATTTCCAGGGACAGATGTAGCCTCTGACCACAATCTATTGGGTATGAACTGTAGATTAAAACTGAAGAAACTGCAAAAAGGTGGGAATTTAAGGAGATGGGACCTGGATAAACTGAAAGAACCATAGGTTGTACAGAGTTTCAGGGAGAGTCGAAACAAGGAGTACACAACATTCCATTAGAACTACTGATAACCTTGGGAGAGCCAGTCCTGACAAAACTCTACCATCTGGTGAGCAAGATGTATGAGACAGGCGAAATACCCTCAGACTTTAAGAAGAATATAATAATTCCAAAGAAAGCAGGTGTTGACAGATGTGAAAATTACCAAACTATCAGTTTAATAAGTCACAGCTGCAAAATACCCACTTGAATTCTTTACAGACGAATGGAAAAACTGGTAGAAGCCAACCTCAGGGAAGATCACTTTGGATTCCGTAGAAATGTTGGAACATGTGAGGCAATACTGACTTTACGAGTTATCTTACAGGAATGATTAAGGAAAGGCAAACCTAGGTTTCTAGCATTTGTAGACTTAGAGAAAGCTTTTGACAATGTTGTCTGGAATACTCTCTTTCAAATTCTAAAGGTGGCAGGGGTAAAATACAGGGAGCGAAAGGCTATTTACAATTTGTACAGAAACCAGATGGCAGTTATAAGAGTAGAGGGACATCAAAGGGAAGCAGTGGATGGGCAGGGATTGAGGCAGGGTTGTAGCCTATCCCCAACGTTATTCAATCTGTATATTGAGCAAGCAGTAAAGAAAAGTTTTGGTCCTTTTCATTTCTAATTTGATTCGACTGTCTCCCTGTAATCTCACTCCATCTTAAATATGTTCCTTCTTACACTACCTGTAAGATGCTCAGATAATCTGCCTGTCTCCCTCCTGTCCAGGTGCAGGCACTAATTAGCTTATTCCTATCTCCCAACTGGAGCAACAGGCATGGCTTAGATGTAAGTCTTCATTTCAGTCAAAAGCAATTGCCCTCAAGACTTTGCTTACACAGCTGATAACTGCATTAACTCAGTGCAGGTTGTGTTGCAGCAAAACCTCCAAAAACCCCTCTCAAATATGTGCTGTTGCTGCTCTTGACTCATCCAGATAAGGTTTAATATTCTACCCTATGTTGATACAACTGTTTAAGTTAAACAAGTCTGTGGCTCATTGTGGACTGTTTCTCTCCATGTTCTGTGTCTTTGTTCATAACCTATTTCCAAATTTTGTTATTTGTAGGAATGTTAAAGATTTGTTGAAATTTACAAGCAAAAAACATGACTATACAGTTCACAGTACCAAGGGGCTCAGTTGGACTCTTGACTGATGGTGAAAAAAGGAAAGTAAGAGAAGTACAGATACTTTGTTGTAATTCCAAAGTGCTATCATATTGTATCTCAAGTGACCTCTGTCATCCATTGTACAACAGCATATGATACAACTCAAACACATGATAAAAGAACATTGTTTCATGTAGTTTATACCTCACTGAAAATATATTAAACATGAATTCAAAATGCTAAAAGGGTAAGAGTAAGTTCGAGTATAATTGCTGGTCGTAATCAAACATTTTTATTTCTAAAGAAACCGTTTAGTTTTGTATGCGAACCCAAAATATGTTTAGTATAATTCACAAGAAATCACATTCAAGGAAGTCCTATATTCTACAGCAGTAATGGTTTGTTTGAAATGATCAAGTTTTTTAAATTATTTTGTTGGTTCTAGAATATTTTTTACTTTTCAAGATATGGTATTTCAGTTCGATTCCCTTTCAGTTTCACCATTACTATACAGTTCAGATGTATGGGGAACTAATCTCCTAACTTTGTTTGGCCTTGCGTCATGTTGGGGACTCTCCAAGTTCCTATACAGTCTGTTATGTTACCACTGTTCTATATATGTTAAATGTTGCAGGATTAAAGTTAGCTTCTTACTTCTGTAGAGATAACATAGACAAAGGAGGAGTTGCCAGTTTGTCAGAAACTGTTTTGATTTCAAGAATATTGATATTAATAAATTTTGATCAGAGCGGCACTTAGAAGCTTGTGCAACAGAAGTAGTGTTTTATAATTAAGTCCTTTATAATAGAGGTATGTACAGATCACCTTCAGGAAATTTTAACCTCTTCATAAGAAATATGGAAGCTCCGTTGTCCCTTCTCACAATAAAAAAAAAGGAAATAGTGGTTACTGGTGATATTAATGTGAGTTTATTGAAAAGCTCTTGTCAGAGAACAATTATGGCACTCAGTAACACCATCTTTCAATTTAGTTCCCACTGTGGACTTTGCAGCTAGGATATGTAAATGCTCTGAGATTGCCATTCATAATATCTTTGTATACAAATCAAGGGGAAAAAAGGCATATCACAAAAACAATAGTAAATGGGCTATCTGATCATGACATGCAGCATCTTGTGTTATATTTTGAAACTTCTCAGGATAAAAAAAATCTATTAAATCTGAGTACAGGAGGATAATACATAAGTAGAAAATTTAGATATTGCTCAAAAACATGAACTGGAAATATGCTTACAACACTTCTGACTCAAATGGAAAATACAAAGCATTCACTAATAAAGTTACCTCCACTTTTGAAAATTGTTGTTCCCTAAAGGTAACTCAAATCACACAGAACTCAAACAATAAACCAAGGATTACACAAGGAATAAAGATAACATGTGGGACAAAAAGGAGACTGTATCTACTATCTAGGAACAACTCTGATGTTAACACTGTAATGTATTACAAAGAATACTGCAAAATATTGAAGCAAGTAATCCAGAAATCGAAGCAGGTTTATTATGAGAAAAAGATAATTACATCGAACAACAAACCAAAATCTGTATGGGATATAGTGAAGACAGACAGGTGGGGCCAAAAAGGAAGGGGAACAGATAATTCTAAAAATAAATGAGACTTTGGTAACAAGTGCATGTAGTGTTGCAAACCTCGTAAACAAGTACTTCATTTTTGTTACAGACAGCTTGGTGTCATCAGGTTCGGTGGGCAGTGCAATTGTGTAGCCAAGACAAGTCTTTAAAAATAACTTCACTAAAATAGAAATGGCGCTCAGGTCTCCCAGAGAAGTAGCATCCATCATAAAATCCTTCAAATGCAAGTATTCTAGTGGGTATGATAATATATCAAAAGAAGTTAATCAGGCCGGCTGCAGTGGCTGTGCTGTTCTAGGCGCTGCAGTCCAGAACCGCGGGACTGCTATGGTCACAGGTTCGAATCCTGCCTTGGGCATGGATGTGTGTGATGTCCTTAGGTTAGTTAGGTTTAAGTAGTTCTAAGTTCTCGGAGACCGATGACCTAAGATGTTAAGTCTCATAGTGCTCAGAGCCATTTGAACCATTTTTTTTAATTTAATCAAAGAGTGCTCATGCAAGTTGATTTCTATCTTAAGTTGTTTCTGTAATCCTCAAGCACCTGACTGCAAATAATATATTGTCAAAGTCACAGTTTGGGTTACTTAAATGTTGTGATATAGTGAAAGCTATTAGAGGCTACTGGCATTTTCTGTTCCTGTCAAAAGCCTTTGACTGTGTGAACCACATCATTCTCTTAAGTAAGTTACAATAGTATGGTGTCACTGGCAGTGCTATGAAATTGTTTGTCTCTTATCTAACAGGAAACAAAGGGCATTGTTGTGAAAAACCTAAGCAGGCAGCCTTCATCCGATTGGGAATTAATTACCTGTGGTGTTAAAGGTTCCATCTTGGGTCCATTGTTTTTTTTTTTGTTTACATTAATGATCTCATCTGTTACTCAGATTTTCACTGACATTGATAAGTGATAGCGTTGGAGGTGCTGCGCCAGGTCTTCGCCGGAAATCACAGTTTATTAGAAATTAAGTGATTGGAGATATGTTGTTTCATTTACTTGTTAAATTATACTTGTTTTCTTCTTGAGGTCACCAGCTGCTTTGTTTTGGGATCGTCCCACAATTCTTCTCTACTTGCCCACCTTGGGAAATTGGTTATTTATGAATTGGGTGGCCCATTTTCCCTTGTGGAGTGGGGGAAACTTAGAGCAATCTGCAGTTTAGGTTGTTCAGTTATCCCCCCGTCAATCTGCCATACGTTAATAGCTGCCTATGTCATGTTTGTCAGATTCAGTGTTAACGAATTTATTGCTTAAGGTGTAAAGGCTGAATTCCTGAAATATGTTTTTATCTTGCCTGTCATCTTGCGAGGTGGTATATGTGTAATGTAGACTATGTTGGTATATTTTATGTAAAATTGCATTTCATGGATTTTATTTAAATGGTCAATTTATCATATAAAGTTGCCACCCTTCCACCGTAAGAGTTCTTTTAAAACAAGTTACACTTTTGGTGGCAAATAATTTTTAATGTGAGTGTTTTGTACCATTTACAATCCTCTTACAGGGCACATAGATTATGTGTTTGTGTGAGGTGTTAAAAATTTTAATTTAGGGTAATCTGGTGTGTTGCAGATTTGCGTCAGTGTAGTCTTTAAGAGGTGTTGTGAGCGGTCGTGTCTACAGCCATGTTAAAAGGGAGCTTTCTGATTATAATTTTAAATCTGTTTAAAAAAAGGCTTTTCGGAATAAAATTTCCATTTATTGAAAATAAAATTTTTAATTTGTTTCTTCAGTTACCATTGGCAACTACTCTCACGCTCACATAGTCTGATTAAATGTGTTAATGTTCTTCATGAATCGCTAGTAAATAAAATAAATTATTATGGATATTCTTTGAAAATAAATCAGGTTCAATGGAGGAGGGGATACTGTGGGGAGGGTTTAGATCCAGTAAGGTGATGGAAGGCTGACCAGTACTTGGATGAGTTTATAGTTAGGGTATCATTTAGGCAGATGCAGGCCTGGCGCCAGTCCCAGCGTTTTTTGGCTGCGAGGAAATTACAGGCATGTCGTTGGAGTTGCCAGTGGCATCGGAGTGTATCCCGGTCCCATGTGTGGAGAAAGGCATGGCGGAGATGATGGGATTCACAAAGGAGGATGGCCTGTGGGGGTAAAGTGTGGTGGTGTGGGTGAATGGTGGTAGTGGGGATGTGAGCCTCAGTGGCCTCAGACAGGACCTGTTGGAGAAAGGAGGCAGCATGGCTGATATCATGCTGGATGCTGGATGGTCAGATGATGGCCACTGACCTAGGTATGTAGGGCTGCCCAGTAGCCATTCCCATCAGCACGGGAGTAGTTATGGACGAAATTTTGGGGAGGATTGGTGTGAGGAGTGAGGCGTGTGTTTTGTAGGTCTGTCACGGTAAGGAGGATACACAGCTGGTCGCTACCAGTGGGATCTAGGATGTTCGCCATAATGTGTCGAAGGAGGTCACTGGAGGTCAGGACTACATGGTGAGTGGTATTGGAATCAGGGCAGGTGTGGCGGGGGAGTGGAGGAGCTCATCTTGCAGTGCGGCAAGGAGCCGATGCCACCATTGTAGCTGTGCACCGGTACGACGGTGGATGTTTAGGTCAGTGGCAATCACATAGGTGGAGAAGGTGTGATCAATGTGGCAAAGGAAGTCAAACAGGATGAGGGCAGTGGCACGGGCATAGATGGTGGCGCTGTTTATGATAAGGCTGGGGAAAAAGAAGCTGAGGATAAGGTGTTCAGAGGGGTCAGGAAAGAGGGTTTGGAGCCCAATAGGGATCTGGCGAAGGTAGCCGATGGCAACTCCACCATGCGCAATCAGGTGGGGATTATTGGATTGTTGAAGGGGGTAGGGTGATGTGCTGATGATACGTGGGGGCTGGAGAAATGTTTCATTGAGGAGGGAGGCATCCACACGGTGGGTTGTACAGATGTGCATGAAGAGTTGCTTGTTGGTAGGCAGAGAACGGATGTTACTGAACAAGATACGATGCTGCTGCACCATGGTGGGGTTTAAACTAGGGTGTTGGGACGGGAAAAGGTAAAATGGGCTTGGTTATGGGAGTAGGTGTCGAAGGTGTTAGGGTGGATGATTGAACAGCAGCTAGGGAGATCTACTGGAGGGTATGGGGGCGTTGAAAGTGGTGGATATTTTGTAGGACGATGGTTACAAATCTATCGATATCCTCGACTGTGGGGAGAGGGCAAAGGCTGCTTCCAGAAGGGATGGGATCGTAAATAGGTTGGACGGGGACAGTGAGATCGGGAGATGTGGGGGGTATCTGGCCTTACATTTTTCAATAGTTTCTTTTTCCTTTATTGTAATTTCCATTCACGATCAGGGGCAGGCTGGCACCAGCATAAGCGCTGCTCTGCAGCTAAGAGACATAAATAAACAGGAAGACATGTAAAACAATATAACGTAGGAAACATGGCGGAATATAGAAACAAAAAAGGCGAAATAGAAGAAAAGAAAGCATACGAAGCACTGACATTAAATGAGAAATAAAAATCTGTAAAAATTATGCTACACAAAAACACACACTAGATTAAAAGGCACCAGGCAAATTATGGAAACCAGGGTGTGGGAAGGATCTAGCCTGCAGACAGTGTAAAGGATGAAGAGATGTTGGAGGAAAAGGAGCAGGTGGGGGAAGGGGATGAGGTCGTACGGGAACTGTGTGGTGGAGGGAAGGCGGATATGGAAGGTAAGGCACAGCACATGCCATTTGAAGATTTGAGGGTCTTGTAAAAGCTGGTGAGTGCGGAGATCCAGGCAACACTGGCATAACAAAGGATGGGACAGATGAGGGATTTGTAGGTCGATGACCATGCAGCTTTGCCTAATACTACGAATGTAGTGTTGTGGACATGTTGGGAATGTGGATCTCACGGGGAGCGTGCTAGGGATAAGTCCCTGCAGACGCACTATCCTCTGTGCCCGCGGTGGCTCAGATGGATAGAGCGTCTGCCATGTAAGCAGGAGATCCCGGGTTCGAGTCCCGGTCGGGGCACACATTTTCAACATGTCCCCAATGAAGTGTATCAACGCCTGCTTGCAGCTAGGGTGTCTATTTAATTATCATTTCATTTCTAGCAAAGCTGCATGGTCATCGACGGTAACTGTTCTTTCGGGAACAGATACTACCGTCATATATAGTTAAAGATAGGATGACGTTATAGAGATGGGCAAGGACAGTCAAGAAGGAGATGAGGCTTTCTCTAAGGTGGCAGTAGATGACACAGTCATGAGACAGTGGGCCTTGTTGCATTTGGACCAGAGAAGTTTAGTCTTGTGCTGTGATTGGAGTGTTCATTTCAGAAGGGGACAAGTGCTCCAAGTACTGGAGACTAGGGGCAAGTGGAGTGACCGAGGTATCGGCGCATTCCATGACGATGGGGAAGAGAGAATAATCAAAGTGGGGATCATCTGGGATGGAGAAGACCTCAGAAAGGTGGGAAGCAAAGGGGTTGGCCTTGGTTCAAATGGTTCAAATGGCTCTGAGCACTATGGGACTTAACATCTATGGTCATCAGTCCCCTAGAACTTAGAACTACTTAAACCTAACTAACCTAAGGACAGCACACAACACCCAGCCATCACGAGGCAGAGAAAATCCCTGACCCCGCCGGGAATCAAACCCGGGAACCTGGGCATGGGAAGCGAGAACGCTACTGCACGACCACGAGATGCGGGCGGGGTTGGCTTTACTGAGGTTGTCAGGAAGGGGGCAGTCGTTATGGAGAAGGGGGTAATTCGGCGCGGAATGGGAACCAGTAAGGCGATGGGAGGCGGACCAGTACTTGGAGGAGTTGATAGGCAGGGTGGAATTCAGTCGTGTACATGTCTGGCGCCAGTCTTGGCGTTTCTTTTCTGTAATAAGGTTCTGTACGTTTCGCTGTATTTGCCGGTGGTGTTGAAGAGTATCCCTGTCATGAGTGCGCAGGAAGGAGTGATAGAGGCGGCGGGATTCACAGAAGAGGAGGACAGCCTGCAGAGGGAGAGTGGGACGGTGGGGATGGATGGTTTTAGTGGGAACATGGACCTCCAAGGCGTCAGTAATTACCTTCTGAAGGAAGGGCGAGGCATGAATGATGTCGTCAGGATGGTGATAAGTAAGAGGATGGCTTTCGACCTGGGTGGTGATGGATTCCCAGTAGGCATCCCAGTTGGCACAATGGTAGACATGGATGACCTTGGGAGGGGGTGCAGGGCAGAGAGCTGGAGGGGCGTGATGAGCAGACATTATGGTGAGAGGACGGGGAAGTGGTCAGTACATGTGGGGTCAAGGATGTCGAAGGTGAAACACCCAAGAAGGTTGGTGGAGGTAATGACAACATTGTGAGTGGCGTCGCTTTCGGGATGGATGTGTTTTGGATGTGGAACAAAGTCATCTTGGATCGTGGAGAGGAACTGATGCCACCAATGAAGGGCGGCAGGGGAGCAGCTGTGGATGTTTATGTCGATGGATATTACAAAGGTGCAGAAGGTGCAGTCAACGTGGGAATTGTTGGGGTGGATGGGAGACAATAGGACAAACAGGGACAGTAAGCTCAGGGGTGGCATGAGGGGGTTTAGGTTTACACATGTGGCAGTAGGTAGAATGGGGGCTGTTGCAGGTGTTACAGGAGAGAGGGGTGGCTAGATTGGGGCAGTTTTTAAGAAAGTGGGAGACATTGCAATGGGGACAGTTGGGGAGGCTTTTGCAGTTGGGGATCAGGTGATCATTGTACATGAGGCGGTGCTGGAATTGGTAGGATTGGGGAGGGATTTGGAGGATTCAACTGGATGGTGATGGTGGTAAATCTGAGCACCCTGGGAGTAGAGGTGGTCAGTGGAGGGCGTGGACTCCGAAAAGACCCTCATGAGATAGGTGGGACCAGCAGAATTGTGGATACGTTGGGGTGAGTGGATTTGCAGGTTAGGGTGTGAGCTCAGTTCCACCAACACCTCATCCTCCGTGATCACCGGGCTGAGTTTGGTCATCATGGCGGTGTAGGTGGGGGACGATCGGGAGGCTGACGCTGACAGGGAGAGGAAGATGAGAAGAAGGGAGTCAGGGATGCGTTGGGGCCAAACAAAATGCACAGTAGTTTACAGAGGAGGTGTGTGTGAAAGAAGGGGACTCGATGAGGATTGAGTCCCTGCAAGGAATCGAAAAATGGTTCGAATAGCTCTGAGCACTATGGGACTTAACATCTGCGGTCATCAGTCCCCTACAACTTAGAACTGTATGCGCCCCGGTGGTCCCGGTCGCCTACGGTGGACTGGATGACCGAGCGGTGACCTCTCCAGCTGTCAGGATGCTATGAAATGGCTGTAGAAGCGTCAGAAACACCAAAGAAACATTATTAATTCATAACACCTTTATTCGTGCCGAGAACAAAGTGACCTTCCCCGAGTCCTCGCTGACTCATAGCGATGACACCAGATCTGGGCCGCACCAGTCTTGCTAGCGCAACGCCACGTGCAGTGATGTAGCGGAGGAATGCCCTTACTTCAGTCGCGTGTGGCTGGCGGCGCCCGGCTGGTGAGCTGGCTCGAGGCATACAGCAGGCTGCTGCACGTAGAGGCTTTGGGTTGGAGTCCCTGGCGCTGTTGGCACCAGAAGATTTCTCGTAGTGCGGAGTGTACTCTATCCCACCCCATCTTCTTCCGTGCTCCTCCTGGTGGCTCGTCCGCAGTGGACGGGCGGAACAGACTGCAGTCCCCTAGCATCGTTGGCTCACCCGGCTGTGATGGCGGGTGCACAGGGCCTAGGCCCCACATCATCTCGACAACGGCTCACTGATGTGGGCAACATTGGCGGCGAGCGAGTCTGCCGCGATGTCTGCTAATCCTGGGTTGATGATTGATAGCGGCAGCAGAGACCCCTCACGTCTGCTGCTGGATGGGCCGCTCTTACTGCAACATCTCCTTAATAAAGATTAACATGTCGATCACCGACCTGAGTGCTATGCAGCAACCCAGTACACATCTAACTGCAAGTCTAACTGCGAGTGCGAGTGCCCTGTTGCTATCAAAGCTGGCGTATTTAAAGGAAGCACGAGCGACGTCCTGACGTCATTCTCGTTTGTAATGACCACATTCGTTCCACTTATAGTGCTGACTTATCTGTCGTACTCGCCCCTTAGGTGTTCTTGCAACAGAGTTAGGTGTTGTTTCGACAGACTTACACGAAGTTGTGAAATGCAGTACAGCTGACACTATACCTGTGTCTTGCACTCTATGAAAGTCTCCGTCTAACACAAACCCGCGTGCTAAGCAATTCTCTCTCGCCTGTTGTGTGGAACCAGGCCATGGCCCCTGTGTGACGTCACATTCCATACATGTGCAATCCTCTTACTTCTTGGCCGACCTACTGCTTCTGGCTTTCGGCGTAGGCAACGAAACTTGACAATAGTCCACGTCTCCACCTCTTTACAATTCTGCGACACTACAGAACTACTTAAACCTAAATAATCTAAGGACATCACACACATCCATGCCCGAGACAGGATTCGATCCTGCGACAGTAACAGCTGCGCGGTTCCAAACTGAATCGCGCAGAATCGCTCGGTCACAGCGGCCGGCTGCGAGAAGTCAGCTGGGGGATGGGAGCACCAGTGTCTGGGGTGGACAGGAGAAACGTTTGGAGGGTGGGGTCTGGGGTACAGTTGTCAGGAGGAGGGGTAGTGTCCGTGGTGACAAAGGGGGGAGGGGGAGGAGGTGGTGCCTTTTTGCTGGAGGGGCAGAGTCGGAAATGACGTGTTTGTGGAGTTTTTTGGAGACCATAGGCTGGGAGGAGGAGAGAGGGATGGGGAGGAGAGGGAGGTGGTGGGTGGCAGATCCTGTAGACGTGGTGGAGGTGCTGGGGGAAGCAGCTGGTCCAGTCGCAGTGATTGTGGCCTGACATGGCGTGGCGAATGCGGTGGATGCAGATGATGAAGTGACAGGGTGGTGAGAGGGAGCATACCGACAACCTGAGAGGTGGCACCGAAGGTGGCAGCAGAGGTGTACTTGAGGGTGGGGGCAGGAGCTGTTGTGGGTGTGGAGGCTAGGGGAAGAGTGTAGATGTGGGGGGGAGGGTACACAGCAGAGGAGGAGATGGGGGAATGGGTGAGGGGGGGAGGGAGGACGAAGTATAAGGAGGGAAGCGAGAAGCAGCACTCCAGGAAGGGACAGTGGAAGAGGGGGAGGGGAAGGAGTAGATGACAGTGGAGGTGAGAAGGTTCATGATGGACGGATGGCGACGGATAGACGGACAGCAGGCAGCATCGATGATGGACAATGGATGGACAAATGGACCGACAGACGGACAGATGGATAGCAGGCGGCAAAGTGATGGATGTCGGGGAACGGGCAGGTGGGCAGGCTGTCTGCCTGACATCCAGGGCTGCACTGACACCTCTCTCCCCCCACTTGCTCCTAGCTTCCAGTACTTGGGGGCCACACCAGCATCCTTTCTCAACACCCCCATTGTCACACAAGACATCGTCACCACACTACACACCAATCGTAATATGGCTCCCGGTCACGACCGTGTTACATACCGCCAACTCAAAGAAGCCCCCCTCTCCTTCCTTACAGTCCTAACCACCCTCTATAATGTTATCCTCTCCACCGGCTTCTACCCTGACCTGTAGAAGTCTTCCCGGATCCTTATGTTTCTCAAGCCTGCCAGACTCCATTCCGATACCTCCTCCTAGTGCCCTATGAATCTCACGTCGGTGTTCAGCAAGGTCCTGGGGTACATCATTACCTGCCGCATTCACCACCACTTCCACCAGCACCGTCTCCTTCCCTGGACACAATGTCACTTCCAACCTTCCTTCTCTCCTGACGATCTCCTCCTCCACCTGACACACCTCCTTTCCACTCATCTCAATTCCCATTGCTCCACCATCTTTGCGTCCCTTCACCTTGAACGTGCCTATAACCGCGTATGGCATCCCGGGCTCCTCTTCGAACTCCAGACTTACACCTTCCCCATCAACTATGTTGGCATTATGGCCTCCTTCTGCTCTCACTGCCCCTCCTATGTTACCATCCGCAACTCCAATTCTTACACCTTCTACCCCTCCACAAGCATGCCCCAAGGCTCCGTCCTTTGCCCTCTCCTCTACCTGTTATACACGGCGGACATGCCGCAGCCTCCACCACCTGCCCATCTCTTGGAATATTCCGATGACACTGCCTTCCTTGCTCTTGCCCCTCCCTCCAACACTCCCAGCGCCTCCTCCAGTCCCACATTGACCCGTTCACCACATGGTGCAACCAATGGCTCCTTAAGATGAATCCCTCCAAGACCCAGGTAATCATCGTAGGCCACACCACCCCCTCCTTCCGCCTCCTAGATTTCCACCTTACCATCACTGGTTGTCCCATTGCCCTCACTCCCAACTACCTTGCTATCACCCTCGACTGCCGCCATTCTAGGACCCCCCATCCCCTCACAGTCCAAGCTAAGGCACATATCTGTCTCTGTCTCCTCTCTAGTCGAACATGGGGATTAGACCCTTCCACCATCCTACATACCTATAAGTCCCTCATCTGCGCCCTCCTATGTTACGCCCACCCCACGATGTCCACTTACCTGACCTATTACAAATCCCTCCAATTCATTGAGCAACATGCACTCCACCTCACTTATTGCATCCGTCTCCCATCCCCCATGCGAATCCTTTATGATCTGATTCCTTTCCCCCATCTTTCCTGTTCCTAGAATGAATATGGATCCTATATGTCTACGACAAACTGGACCCCGCCCCCCCCCCGATTTTTGGTTTCTCCCATCCTCTCCCACCTTAGCCCACTGCCACACCCACACCACAGTGTCCCGCCTGGTCTCCATGTCCACACGCTCCATACCCTCGCCCAAGGTGGCTTCCACCAACTCCCCCTTCTGGATGATGTCCTCATGTCTTCCATCTACCCCTCCTACCAGATCTAATCCCTCCTTTTTCCCCCTCCTCAGGGCTCCCACCCTCTCCCTCTTCCCATTTTCTTACTTTTCCCATGCCAAAAACCTTCTTTTTCCTTTTAACCTGCCCCCTCCTTTCCTTCTCCCCTCCACTGTACCCCTACCCCCTCCTTGTTTCCTCCTACCATCTCTACCCCCTTTTCTTTCCCCCTCATCCCTTCACCAAGTGGTAGGTCCCCTTCAGTGCTGTGATGTTTATCGTTTTTGTTATGGTGTCAGCATTACTCTAGTGCCATGTGCAGTGTCGCCAGAATCACTCATTTGTGTTCACACTGTGGTATTTCTTTATTTTCGTGTCGAATTACAGTGTTCATTCTCCACATGTGTGTGTGGCTCTCGTCTATGTTCTTTTTAAATCTACCATTTATGCTCCTCTATTTTTGTTCTCGTTTCTTCATCACTTTATACCATTCTATGTTATGTGTTCTTTTCTCATTTGACTATGATTTTTCTGTAACTCTCTTGGCTGAAGAGTGGCGTAATGTGCTGCTGCCAGCCCTCTCCATTTTGGGGAGTGAAATAACAATAAAGAAAAAAAACCATAAAAAAACTTTGGGCTGGTATGGAAAATCGGGCCACACGGCTGTCGCTTGGCGCCACTAACAGATGAAAGGGCAGTAGCCACAGTTGCCTTTGCTGCAGTGTCGGTCCGTTTCCCCGCAGTTTTTTACGCTAGTTTCGAAGAAAGAGCGAGTGAAATGTGTGAATTTGTGTCTACAATGTGTTCGCCAGATAAAACATCTGACTAGCGACGTATCTAATAAGGTCATTTCCCAGCAACGGCGGTGACAAACGCTTTCCGCGGTGACGCGGCTGTTTGAGGAAATGGCATTCCCAGCTGGAAGCAGCAGATGTAAGCAACAGAGAATGACGGTGCAGGTGGGGACCCACTCAGACGTGCGATGAATTTCATTAACTACACCACGAACCTACACGAAAGAAAGACAGAGTTGTGTGAAGACATACTAAGTTTATATTTTCTTTGCAAAATATTCTTCCACATCTTTCATTATTCATGTTTTCTTACTTCATCATAAAGAGACTGGACGAATTACTGTTCATGACTGTCCCCTGTCTCATTATGTAGTGGACAATATTTAGGAAACTGACCGCCCCAGAACTAAAACTTGCTGTGACTCTCATAACAACTTTTAGTATTGACAGTTGCAGTACCAAAGTGCAGTTTACCATAATTATTGCACATCACTTCTTGTGGAGTATGTAACTATAACCGAAAATGTGTGGCAGTTGATCCTTACTGTATATGAAGAAGATATGTGTTAACCCCTTTGTTATTGAAACAATCAGTGAAGCAGTATCACAATACTCAGCTCCATCGCTAACCTGCCATTAACTTTATATGAAAAATAAACATAAATCCAAACTCCACCCACCACAGTGGTACAAGTTTACATGCCTTTCAACACCACAGATGAACAGATTGAATCACTGTACGATGAGATAAAAGAATTTATTCAGGTAGTTAACGGGGACAAATATTTAAAATGTGTTATATTACCAGTGGCGATAGAGGGGGGGTCTTTGAGGAAGAGGCGGAGGGGTGGAGTGTGTTCCACACCTGTTTCCAGCTTCGTGGTGGTGACAAAAACTGCCACGTTCTGTTGTGGCACAAGTACTAAAAACTGGACAACATTTTGCTTGTCCTGCTCATCTGACTTGCTTTGTTCTCGACGCCATAAACATGGACCAATAGTCTGGTATTCTGCGCAGCAAATTTAGGTATGTCCTCTATCTTGACGGAGAACTCGATAGCATCAAAGTTATAACAATTACGAAAATCGAAGTATCTACCATATCGAGATGAACGCTGTGGTGTTTTCTCATAATTTCTCTCACGAGCTAGGACCGACCATACAAAACAAGCCTTATGCTTTTCATGTTGAACATTAATGCATTTACCGGATCATAGACGGATATGCAGTGGTACGACGAAAAAAATATATGGACTACTTACAATGGCGTTTCTGCCACTGCCGCTGCTGTCGCTGGCTTTCACCAGCCAGGTTGTCAATTATGCGCTGGACATATACAGAAACAAAACGAAATTCTTAACGAAAAGAAAAGAAGTAACGCTTAATCAATCTTTGAAATCACCTACAACAACAACATACACTGAATCGCCAAATAAACTGGTACGGGTATTGCGTATTGAAATACAGAGATAATTAAGGAAGAATAAGGCGATGCGGTTGAGGGGACGGACATGTACAGGTATGGAGACAACCTCATGAACCCATGGACCCTGCATGTCAGTAGGGGAACGTTCAAGGTAGTGGAGGCTCTGTAATAATGAGGGGCTTTTGCAGTTGGAGTGATTTGGGAGCCCTGATATATCTAGATACGACTCTGACAGGTGACACGTACATAATGATCCTGTCTTAATACCTGCATGCATTCATGTCCATTTGCATTCCGTCAGACTTGGACAATTCCAGCAGGACAATGCAACAACCCACATATCAAGAATTGCTACAGAGTGGCTCCAGCAACGTTAGTTTAAACTATTTCCATTGGCCACCAAATGTCCCAGACATTATTGAGCATAACAGGCATGCCTTGAAACGTGATGTTCGGACGAGGTCTCCACAAAAGATTGCTTTTATTTAACTCGAAGAACAAAAAATTTCTTTCATGCAGATATAGTTATTTTTCTGCACATTTGCAGAAGAAAGGATTTTTTAACCTCATGAATTCAGAATCACTACATAATCCTAAATAATTCTTCATTTCCATACTATTATTAAAGACAATTGGTCACTTGGACGTCACATGGCACAAGCCAGCCGATTTGCACCCAAGCATGACATGAGTGTAAATGGGAGAATTATCTAACTCGTAGTTACCTTAGCATATAGAGCGATGTGATACATACATTTTACAGTCTGAGAGGTGAACAAAGAAAAAAAAGGTGCACAATGAACAACTTACGGAGATTGGTCACAAACTGAAACGAATACAGGTATCGGCAGAAAAGACAAAATTATAAACTTTGGTGCCCGATGGATGAACATGTGATGCTGCAGTGCAATATCAATGCGTGACTGGCAAGGCTAGCGAACAGGGAATGTGTCGATACCAAGGTATAAAGTCTTTGTGAATTTCATTCTATGTACTCAGCTACGCAGTAAGTATGCTTGGCAGGTAGGCATGTGCACAATATACGTAGAAGTTAACATTTGAGAGAGGATGATGCCACTATTTGCTGATGGTAGCAGGAATGGGTGAAGCAAGGAAAAAAACACCATCCGGAAGGAAGTGGTCAACTTCGAGAGACGACAGAATGTGAGGACTCAGGAAATGTCAGTGAGGTGCTCAGAGCCTACATCAGGGACAAGTATACATTCAGAGGCCAACCTATTGTTCTCTTTTGATTGACAGGTCCTTAACCTAATGTTCTGCTAAGAGGATTATGACCCCATGGGGATTATCCTTCTCTTCGATTAACAGGCCTTTAACCTAGTGTCCACACCCATCACCCTACCCTTCCCTTCCCCCACGTCCATCCCCATCCCTCTGTGAACTCCCCTCGCCGATACGAGCACACTTTTGATATCAGTTTGAATGATTGATTAATGATATCGATCAACTGATTAATCCCATCTGGGAAAACCCCCAGGTCTCCCTCTCCGCTCCCCAACTGTGAAATTCAGTGTATGGAGTATTGTTTGAACAATTAGACAATGTGTGGAATATAGTTTACTTAAACTATTTATAGGATATATGACTCTGTATGAAAATCGTTCATTCATTTATTTGTTTATTTAATTACGGAATTTGTTGGGAAATCCATTGTAGAGTATGGAACATTGTTTAAACAGTTTAGGCAATATAGTTTATTTATTTAAAGAATTCGGCGGGAAATTGATGGTGGTTCATGGAATATTATGTGAAGAATTCAGACAGTGTGTGGAATATTGTTAATTTAAGCAATTTATTGGATATGAAACTCTGAATAAAATTTATTTTATATGTTTATATATAGATTTCGGTGGGAAATCGATTGCAATGTATGGAATGCGTGCAATATTGTTTGTTTATATAATTCTTTATTTATATTATTGTTTATTTATGTAATTTATGGGATAGAATGTAATGTATAGAAAATTTAAACAATTGCAATGCTTTTTCATTCATAATGCATAAGCAAACACATATTTACACTGTCACAGAGTGCTTAAACATATCTGGAAACTTGCTTCCTTTTCACCACATGTGAAGGATACCCAGATTTGGGACGCACTAGAGGGATTTAAGGCGACTACAGTCCATTATCCTTGTTTTGCTTTTGTTAACTTTCATCTTGTATCCTCCTTTCAAGACACTGCCCATTCCGTTCAACTGCTCTTCCAGGTCCTTTGCTGTCTCTGACAGAATTGCAATGTCATCAGAAACCCTCAAGTTTTTATTTCTTCTCCATGGATTTTAATTCCTACTCCGAATTTTTCTTTTGTTTCCTTACTGCCTGCTCAATATACAGATTGATTAACATTGGGGATAGTCTACAAACCTGTCTCACTCCCTTCTCAACCACTGCTTCCCTTCCAGGCCCCTCAACTGTTAAAACTGCCATCTGGTTTCTGTACGAATTGGAAACAGCCTTAGACTCACTGTATTTGAACTCTACCACCTTCAGAATTTGAAAGAGTGTTTTCCAGTCAACATTGTCAAAAGCTTTCTCTAAGTCTACAAATGCTAGAAACGTAGGTTTGCCTTTCTTTAATCTATCTTCTAAGATAAGTCATAGGGTCAGCATTGCCTCACGTGTTCCGACGTTACTGTGGAATCCAAACTGAACTTCTGCGAGGTCGTCTTCTACCAGATTTTCCATTCACCTGTAAAAAATTCGTTTTAGTATTTTACAGCCATGACTAATTAAATTGATAGTTTGGTAATTTTCACATTTGTCAACACCTGCTTTCTTTGAGAGTGGGATTATCATATTCTTCTTGAAGTCTGAGGATATTTCACGTGTCTCATACATCTTGCTCACCAGATGGTAGAGGTTTGTCAGGGCTAGCTCTCCCAAGGCTATCAGTAGTTCTAACGGAATGTTGTCTACTCCAGGGCCTTGTTTCGACTTAGTTCTTTCAGTGCTCTGTCAAGCTCTGCACGCAGTACTCCTTCCATCTTTCTGCTTTCCGCTCTTGGCTTTGCACTGGTGTAATGCACGTGCATTCCTCTCACGTGTTTAAGCCAAGTATTACACACATTTAAGCAATCGGGAATGTTCAGTAGCTGTCAGGCTACATGGACAGTCTTAGACATAAAACCTGACCGCCGGCCGGCCACCACAGAGACTAAGCCTGAGTTGTTCACTTAAGGTGCCCAATAAAACCGACCACCCCTGACAACGCTAAGTCCGACCCTCAGCACAATCTGGCAACACTGTAAGATGCAGAAGTGTCACGAGGAAAGGTAGTCTGCTTCCTAGGTGTTCTTGTGTAGTGTGAGGCTGTGATCTAGTGGTAATCATAGTGCATTCTAAACTTATTGTCGCGTGTTTGTGTCCAACCATATTAACTTTTCTCCCCACATATTGGCCCTCATCTAAAGTTATGAGTATGATTGAACCCACCAATAATAAAAAATACTTCAAGAAACAATTCCGCAAGACAGCTCGTGGCTACATCGCGATCAGAGCAGCTTGCGCTTGAGCGTTTCCTCGTGCTGTGGCAGCTACCAGCCACTGGCCAGGGACCCTATTCTGTATCTTTCATACCGATTGGTGTAGTAGGTTTGTCACGGTAGTGACGTCATTTTGTGTTCTTTACCGAAATATCCTATTCAGTAAGCTTCTGAGACCTGTTACCGAACGGTCCTCCCAACGATTTTACGACAATTGTAACGAAAGGTTTTGGATTTCAGTGTGGCCCTGTTGATCGGTGAGCTGTGGTTTATGTACACCTATAATTTGTTATTTTAAACATATTTATGGGTTGTAGCTTTGGATTTAGTGATTGTGTTACTAAAGAAACACCAAAGGATGCATTCAGTGTGAAAGTGAGTTCATATTAGACGATTTTCCTTTGTTGGAAATATGGTTAGGTTAGGTTGTTTCTGTGAATGATTACATAAAAAAATGTTTTGTGTCATTATTCTCTCAAAATACATATTATTTTTATGCAAATAAGAGTTTAAAGATCATTAAATATCAAGACATCACCTCTGCTTACGTATATTACATGAGTGTGAACTGACGTTACTAGTGACTTCTTGTACTTTTTCCCAAAATGGTTCAGTTAGTAATAATCGAAACGTGTTTATAACTTTCAAGTAACAAAGAAAAGCAATTATGTGAAACCTGATACTGGAAACCTTCAAAACTATCATGTATTTATGACTTACACAGCACCGTTTTGCAACGAAGTTCCTCTGCACAATAGTACAAGAATTGAGCGCTATGTTTCTGTTGTTTGGCGTGGCCAAGTGGTTAGCGCGTGGGTATTCTGTGTACAAGCACCTGGGTTCGCACATGGATGGGTGAAAAAATTTTTTTTCCACTTCATGTATGATACACTGTTATTCGTGTAAGTTAAGATTTTTCTGCAATATTCGTTATTACTTACATGTAAGAGCGCACTTCCTCACTAATGATTTCGTGACTTGTGTGTGTTTAAAAAATGAAATACGAAATTGCTGTAGATGAAATTGCTGTGAGTGAAACAACCGACAGTGACCTTTATATTTTTTCTTGTCAGAAATAATTTTCCATTTTTTCCGAATATGTAGCGATTTCCTAGTTTCGGTTAGACAGGAATCTAAGAGCACAACTTAAATTACTGGGAATGTAACTAGCAGCAGTCATCTTCATAAGCTTGCTTGTCACAACTGTTTATCTGCGATCGAATCCTCATCCACAGCAGAAAGAGATGAAAGTCTCCGCCATAATATTTTTGGACTGTAGCACCATTTACGAAATATTTTCATTCATAAGATGAATGTTACAAACTTCGACGAACTGCAGGAGCTCCCCAAAATGTTTTTTTTTCAGTTTTGTTTTTAAGACCCAAATCGTTGACGTATAATATAGGGAAGTGGGCTACTTAATCATTTGAATCTCTAGGAGCGAGTTATAACCACATTTTCGAATTTGAAGTTCTAGTTATATCTTGCAGTTAAGCATTGGATTTTGCATACTTGAAAATCATGAACTACAGTTAAGCGTTGTAAAATTGGGTCACAAGTGGAGAAAGGTATAACATCAGCAACACAATATTTACTTTTTGTATAATAGAGGGCTGAATACAGAGGAGGCAACTCGATAGATTTGAACTGTGTCTGGAGCTAGTGCTTTTGGGAAAAATACGCCATAAAAAGATATTCTTGTTTCAACAAAGATCGTTCTGGCATTAATGATTTTCCACATTAAGGAAGTCTCGACAACTGACTTGAGTGATGGATTACCATTTAACCATCATGCGACATTTGCATTCAACAGGCAAGTTCAGAAGTCTGGTGTAGGAGTACTGAGTGCTCCAGTTCGAAACAACAAAAATCAATGGAATGAGTATTATTGCAGTTTGGCTTGAACGTCATCAGGTCGCTCATTGAGCATTCCTATGCAGTTCTGTTACTGGTGACGTGTTATGATGCTTTTATCGTTAACTTTCTAGGAAGAAATAAAAGGCTGAGTCCTACCAAAAGAAGTGAACTCAAGCAAAGAGTAGTGTGAACATAATATTTTCCATCTGATAGCTCGAACAGTGTGTTTTGTACTACTACTACAGCTGGAATTTGTTGCCAACAATTGAGACACCATTCGGTCGCAGTGTCTCTGCGTAATTGATTGTTGCATGTGTTGTTCAACAGACAGCAGTCGTCACTCTCACTGCAATCAGTGACTCTGTGTGTGTGTGTGTGTGTGTGTGTGTGTGTGTGTGTGTGTGTGTGTGTGTTCGTGCCCGATCTGAATCAATACTATCAAGCAACAATAAATATTGCATCAAATATAACTGTTAACCATTGTAATGCAATGGCTAGTTACTACAAATTGAATTTTTACTGAACCAATGTCCTGCGTATTACGTTAAGCAAGTAAGATGTATAAACTCCATTATATCCATACCAGCGACAGTGTGCTCTTGTTGTCGTGACCCGCGACAAGTGCAACGATTAGAAGTGCCCAATGCCGCCACGATTTGTTTATGTTGGCTGAGCGTGGACGCTGCTGCAGACGCTTCTCCATAAACAGAAGGAAATCACCTTGGCTCTGACTGCAGTGAGCGGATATCACTGCCTGCGTGTTCTCATAGTAACCAACGTGAGACTCTACTCACAGGTGCCATGGAGGAATTGCAACGGGTATCATGTCATTAGTCATCAGAATAATAACCAGTGACGAAATTTCCACGCTATTTGAATCCCATGCATGCAGTAGTTACACACAAGGAAATATTATGTCTTGCAAGCGTATACTTCATTTCCTCCTCTCATATCAACGCCCTTGTTTTAGTATGAAGTGAGGAAATAAACACAAAAAGCTGAAGTTTCTGAGAGGCACGTAAGCCATTTTCTCTTCTCATATTATAGGTTTTGTTTTCGTATGAAGTAAAAAAATAAACAGTTTAGGGTTCTGAAGTAGAATGTGACACCAGATTCTCGTCATACGATCTATCGGAAACACAAAACCAGGGAGCTCTCCATTCTTTTGTCCAACAGTTTGTTTCCTTTCATGCATTACTACCGCTCGCAGATTCATATTTAAGGATTTGGAGGCATCAAGTTCTTAAGCAGAATGAGCCTTATGTTATTTTACTAATTACGGTACGAAAAAAATGCAACAAAGACGAGTTCTCCTAGAGCAGTGAAGATATTTGCACATGTCTGTATTCAGAAATGACTGCCAGGATCGCACCTACATGGAACCTGGTACCTGAGCGTCACTATTGTGCAACGAGTGACTACCGAAGCAGCAGGACACCAGGTTAGTGATACTAAACCAGAGAAGTAAGGCAGAGTTGCTTCCTTCTCACTACAATGCCACTGTCGAAACTTAAGTAATTGTGGTTGCAGGAGTTACAAAGAGTTCTTCCAGACGTATGTGGAAAAGAACTTGTATTTAAACGATCCCCTGAAAGAAACGGATTTAATATCAATCATTTTGATCAAGTTACCTCCGAGGGCACAAGGAAAGTTGATAGGAATATATAAGTCAGATGTAAACTCAATTGTGCAAGCGCTGGACCAATTGGATTCATTTTCAGGGAACAATCAGAATCTAGAAGGTTGGAGAAGGAACCCCTGGGGAAATAACGGACCTAATGAAGATAGGATAGAAGGAGAACTGACAAACAGACAGATACAATATCCTCAACACACAGATAATGAAATAACTCAGCAGGAGACAATGATAGACAGGACACACACAACTGGTCAAAGGATCAACTGAAAACCTCGGTTGGCTGGGGTGGCCGAGCGGTTCTAGGCGCTACAGTTTGGAACCGCGCCACCGCTACGGTCGGAGGTTCGAATCCTGGCTCAGGCATGGATGTGTGTGATGTCCTTAGGTTAGCTAGGTTTAAGCAGTTCTATGTTCTAGGGGAATGATGACCTCAGAAGTTCAGTCCCATAGTGCTCAGAGGCATTTTTTTTAAACCTCAGAGGGCGTTGTGTCCTGTACAACACAAGGTGTTTAAAAAACACCTGGCACCCAAGTTATTGACAATATTATTTCAAAAAATGGTTCAAATGGCTCTGAGCACTATGGGACTTAACATCTGTGGTCATCAGTCCCCTAGAACTTATAACTACTTGAACCTAACTAACCTAAGGACATCACACACATCCATGCCCAAGGCAGGATTCGAACCTGCGACTGTAGCGAATATTATTTCAGTTTCTCTTCATATTGCCAATCTTCCTCTTCTTTCAGTCAGAACTCTTTACTATCATCTTTAATTCTTCGCTATCCAACTTCAGAGTATACAACTGCTTTCCAAAGTAAGATGCGTGACACACACCAGGTGGTCAGGCATTGGCGAAATATTCCAATTCTCGTCATATTGGCAATATTCCCTTTTATCTGTCAAAACGATACTGTATCATCAGTCCCTGCTTCGTCTTCGAATATAGGAACATGGGGATAGCGAGTAACACTGATAAGTGAGAAAAAGGGACGGCACAAAAAAGGAAAAGCTATCTACAAAATTGTGTTATCCTGTTGGAAAATGTTTAGCAAAATCTGAAATTATGTGATTATAACATGTAACTACCCTAAAAGACAGTCAGTACAACAAGGAAAAAGCTATGATCAGAGTAAATAAGGTATAGAGAGACAAAGAATATTATCCTGTTAGAAACAAATTTAACAAATTCTAAAAAGACACCGTGGAGACAGTGAACAAACAACTTAGCGAAAACAGGAAAAATAGATATAAGTGGGTATCATTCTGCAATTGTGCTTAGATAAGTGAACAGTAATGAGATTGAATGGTAACAAAATGCGAAACATATGTTTAGCTAACTGACAAGGTAAATCGTGACCAAAGGATAAAGAGGTAAGTGCAGCAGAATAAGATGAAAAATAAAATTTATGTAAGTATGGGAACTGGGTCCAAACCCCATAGAATAAATGAAAGAAGGTATAAGTTAATGTGGCCAAGGACAGTATCACTATACATGATGAAGAATAAAGATGATGGTATAAGTTAATGAGCGGACGAGGACGGTATCCCTATAAGTTATGAAGTATAAAGATGATGATGGTCATACAAAGGTGTCCTCACATCCAATAATGGGTAATGGTAACCTGAGAGGTACCTTGAGTAAAGATAAGAAGTATTGAGATAAGTTAGAGGGAATGCTTTATAGTTATAAGAGTGAGAAGGACGTCATTCACGACGAAAAAGGAAAAAAAAGTAGTGAACCAGTGACTAATAGGACGGCAATTACATAGCCGATGATTATGGAACATGTTCTTGTATGTAGTAGAAAATGGGCATTATAAAGTAAGATTAGCGAAATGCGAGTTTTATAAGTTTTTGATTAGCTTGTTCTGTATTGGATATAGAAGTAATTAATATGTAGATGAGCTAAAAGGAAGGGGTATATGAGTATATGTTCCATCTCAGATAAAACAGAAGTGCATCAGAATAAGTATTCAATTGTAATTAAGGTATGTATTATATAGTGTTCATGGTACATTCAGAAATGATTTAAAGCTAAAATGTTTCCACTCTCAAGGCATCAGATAAAGATCGCATCAGATAATGATCAGAAGTAATTTTAAAGATAGAATACATACTCACTTCAATGGGACATGTATCTGTATAGCTATATCTTGTTAAGGATAGTGTAATAATAAGAACAGTAGTTGATAAGCAATGATTGTAGAGTATGTATAAGATTAAGTAATACCAATGATTAAAGATGTTAACCGAGGGCAAGAGACACCCAACCGAGAATATTTCAAAATTAAACAAGGTCTTCGAGTATATTGAATTTTGAAAATAGAAGAAGAGGGGGGAATGTGTAATGCACATGCAATCCCTTCACGTGTTTAAGCCAAGTATTACGCACATTTAAGCGATCAGGAATGCTTAGTAGCAGCCAGGCTACATGTTCATTTGACAATTAAGCTTCAACAAGGAGCATTAGTGATGAAACCATAGGAGGCAATGTTGTGCAACCTTAGTAGGGACGAGATCCGTCTATTCGGGAGTAGGATCTTACAATCTGAGACAGTGGTACGAGTCAAACTTCCGTCACAATTTCCACAAACATGACGTCAGATCCGCCTAGCAACAGCGATCTGAACGCCCATTGACTGAAAGTTTGGATATATATATATATATATATATATATATATATATATATATGCGTGTGTGTAGGGAATGAGCGAAGTGTCCTTATAGGCTGAGAGAGAAAGGTGGGGTTTCTCTTGTCCATCGGGAAGAGAGGGCGAGTTAGTAGCGAGGCGCCACTGAAAAAGCACCTTCGAGTAACTGGGGGTGGCTCCAAAAGAACGATGACGAAGAAATGTTCCAGCTGTTAAACATGAGATAGTGAAAGTTAGTTATCAGTGAACGCCACGTGTCGTGGGCAGTGTGTATTACGATTATGGAAAGTTAGAAAAATGTTAATGTGTTGTAAAGGGTTGAATAACGGCGTAGCCAAGAGCCGCCATATTGGAAATTCGGTGAAGTGTGTTTCAAAGTATTTTCTTTATTAAAATGAGTATAGTACAAAGTGTTGTTGACATTTAACTACTGGCATCCAGAAACACTCCACTTCAGCAAGATCGCCCCTTCATTGAACCTGGTGGCTGAGTGCTTATACTTGGGATGAGGGACTACCGAAGCAGCAAGACACCAGGTTAGTGATACATAAACCAGAGAAGTAAGTCGCTTCCTTCTTGCTACATTGTCACTGAGGGTATTGTACTGGGTTTCCATCTGAGCTCTTGATATTCAAACAAGTGGTTCTCTTTTCACCAAAGGTCTCTTTAATTTTACTGTAGGCAGTATCTGTTTCACACCTGGTGATATATGTCTGTACCTCCTTTCTTTTGTCCTCTAGCCACCCCTGCTTAGCCATTTTACACTTCCTGTGGATCTAATTTTTGGGACGTTTGTATTCCTTTTTGCCTGCTTCATTTACTGCATTTCTAAATTTTCTCCTTTCATCAATTAAATTCAATATTTCTTCTGTTGCCCAAGAATTTCAATAGCCCTCATCTTCTTACCTACTTGATCCTCCGCTGCCTCACTACTCCATGTATCAAAGCTACTGATTCTTCTTCTACAGCATTTATTTCCCCCATTCTTGTCAATCGTTCCCTAATGGTCTCCCTGAAACTCTCTATAACCCCTCGTTCTCTCAGTTTATCCAGGTCCCAAGTTCTCAAATTTCCCACCTTTTTTCAGCTTCTTCAGTTTTGATCTACAGTTCATAACCAACAGATTGTGGTCAGAGTCCATGTGCGGAGATATTTGGCACATAAACTTGTTGTATTGTGGTAGGAGTGGGCTTTGTGTCTATCTTCGTTACAGTAAGGTGTTAAATATGCTGTTCACTGTAGCTCACCCGCACTCCTATTTTTTTAAATTCAGTATTAGACCGTCTCCTGCATTACTCTATTTGATTTTTTATATATAACCCCGTTTCACCTGACCAGAAATCTTGTACCTCCTGCCACTGAACTTGACTAATTCCCACTATATGTAACTTTAACCTATCCATTTCTCTTTTTAAATTTTCTAACCTGCCTGCCTGATTAAGGGATCTGACATTCCACGCTCCCATACATAGAGCACTATATTTTTTTTCTCCTGATTACGACGCCCTCCTCAGTAGTCCCCGCCTAGAGATCCGAATGGCGGCTACTTTACCTCTGGAAAATTTTACCCTAGAGGACAACATCATCATTTTCCCATACAGCGAAACCACACACACTTGGGAAAAATTACAACTGTAGTTTCCCCTTACTTTCAGCCGTTCCCAATACCAGCACCAGAGGTGGCAAAAAATAACGTAACTGATGGAAATAACCAGTTACTGAGAAGTAACGGTTACTGCTATAACCGTTCCTCTGATACAGGCAGTTATTTCAATAACTGTCTACCCTTCATGATAACCAACCCTTCCCAGACAGCCTTAGTAAGGCCAATCACTTTGTCTCCTCCTTTTCGGTTGTCTTTACCATTCTAGACTATCTCTCCGATGTCTTTATCACCCCTGACAATCCCCAGTTCGATTACTCCCTCTTCCCGGATGTCCACGATCGAACTGACACCTCTGTCCCACCCCTCGCTCCTGGTTTCTGTTACTTGGACAACATTGCACACAACGAACTCAATGCCCCCATCACTACTCAGGATATCAGCGCTACACTCCACACAAAAGCAACACTGCTCCCGGTCACGATCGTGTCACCTTTGTGAAGCTCCTGTCTCTTTCCTCTCCACCCTGGCCAGGCTCTACAATGTAGTCCTCTCCACCAGCTACTACCCCAACATGTGGAAAACCTCCTGCATCCTGATGTTCCTTAAACCTGACAAACCGCCGTCCGCTGTCTCCTCCTACAGTCCCATTAGCCTTACATCAGTCTTCAGCAAGGTCCTGGAATCCATCCTTAACCGACACATCCACTAGCATCTCAACCAGCACCACCTCCTTCCCGTTACGCAGTGTGGCTTTCGGCCGTCCTTCTCTACCGATGTCCTTCTCCTTCACCTCACTCATCTCCTCTCCCAACAGCTTAATTCCCGTCGCTCTGCTATCTTCCTCTCCCTTGACCTCGAAGCAAGACCCTTGACCAGTTGTGGCATTCCAGTTTCCTCTTCAAGCTCCAAACCTTCGCACTTCCTATTAACTACATCCGTCTGATCGGGTCCTTTCTTTCCCAATGTGCTTCCTACCACACCAACCATAACACAGGTTCCTACACCCTTTTCCCATCCGCCGATGTGCCCCAAGGTTCCATCCTCTCCCCTCTTCTGCACCTTTTGTATACATTGGACATGCCGCCGCCTTCACCTCCCATCCACCTTCTCCAGTACGCCGATGACACTGCCTTCCTTGCCCTTGGCCCCACCCTGCAGCACTCCCAACATCTTCTCCAGTCACATCTTGACCGGTTCACCACATCGTGCAACCAGTGGTTGCTTAACATCAAACCTTCCAAAACCTAGGCGACCATTGTAGGCAAAACCACCCCTTCCTCCCGCCTCCTCGACTTCTATGCCACCATCTATGGCTGCCCTATCGCCCTCACCTCCACCCTTAAGTACCTCGGCGTCACCCTTGACTGTCGCCTCTCCTGGACCCCCCACCTCTGGACCATCCAAGCCAAGGCACACTCCCAACTCCATCTCCTCAAGCTCCTTTATGGTCGCACTTGCAGTCTGGACCCCACCACCATCCTCCACACCAATAAATCCCTCATCTGCCCTATCCTCTGCTACGCCCACCCTGCCTGGATCTCCGCTCCTCCTACCTTTTCCAAATCCCTTCAGATTCTTGAACACCATGCTCTTCACCTCACCTATCACATCTGTCTCCCCTCCCCCATGCAGATCCTATATGACCTTATTCTGTTCCCCCACACCACCTCCTTTTTCCTCGAATGGATACGGGTCCTCTACACCTCCCATAACCTCGAAACTCCCCACCCACTTGTCTCTCCCATCCTCTCCCGATCCCGCCCGCTGCCGTGCCTGTATTTCCACTTCCCACCAGCTCTCCATCTCTTCACTCTACTTACCGTCTCCCAAGGAGGTTTCCACAAGCTCCCTCTCCCCGATGACGCCCTCCTCCATCTACCCCTCCTACCAACATTGATACTCCTCTCCCTCTTCCTGTGTTTGTTCCTATGGGCACCCTCTCTCCCTTCTCTTCCCCTTCCCTCCCACCTCCCTTCTTCCCCCCTCCTCCCCAGCTTCCCCTACCCACATACCTTCATTCCTCCCACCATCTCCCCTGCCATTGGCATCTTTGCTCTCCCCTCTCCCTCCCCCACCACCTTCTTCCCCTCTTGGTAGGTCCCCAGACTCGTACATGTTCAGTGGACATTTGTGCTCTGGATATCATCGCCATCAGTTTCTTGTGTGTGTGCCATCATGTTTGTGATTTAGTGTTTTTCGCCGCCACGTTCATTCGTTCACTTGTACCATCTAAGACATCAGTGCTGGTGCGCAGTTCCGACTGTTTCTCGTGTTTTTTCGTCGAGTGCGAATGGCTTTGTGTTTTAAATTTTATTAGCTACTGTTTTTTGTAAACACCAATCTCTTACTTTCCTGTATTCATATTCTCTTCTATTGTTATGCTTGTGGCTGAATAGCAGTAGATTTATCTGCTGCCAGCCCACATTTGAACAAGGTGAAAAATAACAATAAAAAAAAATAATTTCCTCTCGGCCGACTGGAATGCCTACTAGGATACCCTCTCTATCCAGGTCGATAGCCACCCGTTCACCTACCACCACCCTGATGATATTACCTGTGCCGCCTCCTTTCTCCTGCAGACCTTGTCTGAGGTCATGGAGGCCCAGTCCCTTCCGTCGCCTTCCACCCCTATCATCCTACTTTACCCCCACAGGCTGTCCTCCATTTCCGTGTATCCCGCCATCTCTACCGTTCCTTCTTTCACACGTGTGACCCGGACATACTACGACGCCACTGGCAACTACAACGACACATCAGAAACTTGCTCGTAGCTAGGAAATGCCGGGACTGGTGACAGACTTGCACTCGTCTTAATGCTACACTTCCTATCAACTCGTCCAAGTACTGGTCAGCCTTCTGCCGCCTTACCGGATCTAAACCCCCTCCCTACTACCCTCTCCTTCATGATAATCAACCCTTCCAGGACAACCATAGTAAGGCCAATCATTTTGCCTCCTATCTCTCCAATGTCTTTACTATCCCAGATGATCCCCAGTCCCATTATTCCCTCTTCCCAGATGTTCGCAGTCGAACTGACACCTCTGTCCCTCCCCTCGCTCCAGGCTTTCAGTACTTGGACAACACTGCACGGTACGAACTCAATGCCCCCGTCACTACTCAGGATCTCATCACTACACTCTGCATGAAAAGCAACACCGCTCCCGGTCATGATCGTGTCACCTATCGCCAACTTCGTGAAGCTCCTGCCTCCTTCCTCTCCACTCTGGCCAGGCTCTACAATCTAGTCCTTTCCACCAGCTACTACCCCGACCTAGGGAAAACCTCCCACATCCTGATGTTCCTTAAACCCGACAAACCGCTGTCCGCTGTCTCCTCCTACAGTCCCATCAGTCTTACCTCAGTCTTCAGCAAGGTCCTGGAATCCATCCTCACCCGTCGCATGCACCAGCATCTCCGCCAGCACTGCATCCTCCCCGTTACCCAGTGTAGCTTTCGGCCGTCCTTCTCTACCGATCACCTTTTCCTTCACCTGACTCATCTCCTCTCCAAACCTTTTCCCTTCCTCTTAACTACATCCGTCTCAGCGGGTCCTTTCTTTCCCAATGTCCTACCTAGGTCACCATCCATAACACGGATTCCTACACCTTTTTCCCTCCACTGGTGTACCCCAAGGTTCCGTCCCTCTTCTGTACCTTTTGTATACGGTGGACATGCCGCCACCTTCACCCCCACCCCCCATCCACCTTCTCCTGTACGCCGATGACACCGCCGCCTTCCTTGCCCCAGCCCCCACCCTGCAGCGCTCCCAACACCTTCTCCAATCCCATCTTGACTGATTCACCACTTGCTACCAGTGGTTGCTCAAGGGCAATCCTTCCAAGACCCAGGCGATCATTGTAGGCAACACCACCCATTCCTTCCTCCTCCTCAACTTCTGTGTCACCATCTATGGCTGTCCTATCGCCCTCACCCCTACCCTTAAGTACCTTGGCATGACCCTTGACCGTTGCCTCTCCTGGACGCCCCATCTCCTTACAATCGAAGCCAAGGCATGCCCGTGACTCCATCTCCTCAAGCTCCTTTATGGTCGCACTTGCGGTCTTGACCCCCCACCAACCTCCATCAGTAGTTGTGGTGAACGTATATTGGTCACTGGAAATGACCGATTCCCATTTTCATAGTTGTACGTACTGATGTTTTGGTATCCTCATTTGAGGTTCACCTATGTAGGTCAAGGGAAATGTCTGATTCCAATTTTCGTACTTTTAGTTGTGGATATTGGTGTTTTGGTATGGTCACCTATGGTTGAACTATTTTGTTAAAGAGAAGTGTCCGATTCCTGCAGTTTTTGTTAGTGTAGCGGAGTGCAGTATTTTTTTTCTTTATGTTCCTCATTTTGTGTTTTTGGATCATGGTGTGTTTTTTTTTTTACTAGCTTTCTTGTCCTCACCCTAAAAACACCTACTTCCCGCAGTTGTGGCGTTGGTTTGATTGTATTTTTGGTGGTAGATGTTATTGTATCATTTACATGTATCTTCGCTTTTGTTGCCATGTGTATGTAGTGACGTCATAGAAACACTTAAAATAGCCATTTCCGGCATATTGATGTCGTCCTGGGGCAAAGCACGAATGTGGAATCGGACACTTCTGTACAAGAATCTCTTTCAAATACTCTGTATACCGTGCTTTATCTAAAACCAAGTTTTTAATGGTTGCTGACTTATTGGTAGTTTATTGGAAATGCATGTTCCTGAATATTGGAACCCTTTTGGACCAAGGTAAGTGATTTTAGGTCTTTATGTAGATTGCTGTTCCTATTTCTACTACTGATATTATGTATTGAGCTATTGGTTGGAAATACTTGTAATAAATTTCATTAAGCCGGCCGCAGTGGCCGTGCGGTTCTAGGCACTTCAGCCCAGAACCGCGTGGATGCTACGGTCTCAGGTTCGAATCTTGTCTCGGGCGTGGATGTGTGTGATGTCCTTAGGTTAGTTAGGTTGAATTAGTTCTAAGTTCTCGGCGACTAATGACCTCAGAAGTTAAGTCGCATAGTGCTCAGAGCCATTTTAAATTTCATTAAGGAATAAATATATTAGGAAGCAGTGGTTAGAATACAAAGTTCATTGAACAGGTTCCTACATGATGTTCTTGAATTTATACCACAAACGATCTTTATTACACGCTTTTACATGCGAAAAACTTTTTCTCCATTTGATGAGTTACCACAGAATATGAACCCTTATCAAATAATAGAATGAAAATATGTAAGATTTTCTATATCTATGTCTCCTACATCTAACGTCATTCTCACTGTAAATACAGACTTGTTTAGGTGCTTCATCAATTCTATGGTATGCCCTTCCCAACTGAATTTATTATCGAGCTGTAGTCCCAGAAATGTAACACTGTCAACCTTTTCGATCTTATGTTGTAAAGATGCTGTAGCTGGAGAAATTGAGCAGTTTCCAAATCTCACATAAAACTTGGATTAGCGTACTCACACTTTCCCCAATAGGACTATCTTCTTCAGGACATGAGTAAACGAATCTGACACATTACGTATATATTTTTTTGTATTACAAGGCTGTACACTTATTCTATTAAGTGAGCAGCACAAGAAATTATATAATACTACTACTTTTTTTTTCTTTATTGTATTCCAATTCCCCATCGGGGTGGGCTGGCAGCAGCATATGCGCTGCTCTTCAGCTAAAAGACATAGAACAAACAATAGAAGACATTTAAAAATAACAAAGGAGAGAATATGGTGAACACAGATATAAAAAAAGGGGAACATCATGGAAGGCAATAAACAAAAAACCTGGTGACTGTAAAATGGAGATAAAAAACTGTTTAAAAGTAGCACACACAAAAAGCCACACACTGGGACAATTAAAAGAACACAAGGTACAGTATGACTGGAGCATAAAAGGTATCGACGGATGGCGTAGCACATAACAAACACTGATGTCGAACCTCAAGGCAGTACACAATTAAAATCACACATCTTGACGCACAGGAGAAACAGCACTAAACACAACACTGACATGGCACACTGACAATGATCAAAATGGAGGATCTCCGCAAGGAGATGAGGGAGACCGGAAGAAGGGAGGGAGGGGAAGAGAGGGCGAGATGGGCAGGGTGCGCAATGAAGAGGCAAGGTAGGGAGGGATGTGGGAAGGAAAGAGGCAAGTAGGGGGTGTAGGGTCTCAGGGGGTGGGGGGAAGGAGGAAAATCCGCTCTGGGAGAAGGAGGGGAGAGGAAGAAAGGGGCCCTGGGGAGGGGGGAGGGGACAAGGCCAGGTTATAGTTGGAAGGAAGGGTAGATGTCACGGCGAAGTTCATCATCTTGGAGGGGGAGGTGCTGGAAATTGCCCTGATGAAGGCGAAGGAGAGTCTGGAAGTGGAGAGAGGGAGGGATACAGCGATAGAGGCGCCAACGGGCGGGGTGTGGAGAGGAAGGAGGAAACCAGAGGGTGGGGGTATCAAGCCTGTGGACAATGTAAAGGATGCGGAGATCTTGGAGGAACAGGAGGAGGTGGGGAAGGGGATCAGTTCATACAGGAACCGTGTAGGGGAAGGAAGGCAAATGTGGTAGGCAAGGCAGAGCGCATGGCATTCAAGGATTTGGAGGGCCTTGTAAAAGTGGATGGGTGCGGAGATCCAGGCAATGCTGGCATAATTGAGGACAGGATGGATGAGGGATTTGTAGGTGTGGAGGATGGTAGAAGCATGTAATCCCCATGTGGCCAGACAGGAGTTTCAGAAGGCGGAGGCAGGAATGGGCTTTCTGCTGGACGGTCTGGAGATGAGGGGTCCAGGTGAGGTGTCGGTCGAGGGTGAGGCCAAGGTATCTCAGGGTGGGGGTGAGCTGGATGGGACGACCATAAAGGATGAGGTAGATTACGGAGGCGAAAGGAGCGAGTGGTGCGGCCTATGATGATTGCCTGGGTTTTAGAGGGGTTGAGACGGAGAAACCACTAGTTACACCAAGTGGTGCACTGGTTAAGGTGGGTTTGGAGGGTACGTTGGAGCCATTGAAGGGTAGGATAGAGAGCCAGGAAGGCGGTGTCATCAGCGTACTGGAGAAGGTGGACTGGTGGAGGTGGCTTGGGCATATCAGCCGTATACAAGAGATAAAGGGGAGAGGACTGAACCCTGGGGGACGCCTGCCGTATGATAAAAGATATGGGAGTTGGTGTTGTGGAGGGTGACATAGGAAGGACGGTGCGAGAGGAAGGAAGCAACCAGACGGACAAAATTGATAGGCAGGGCGTAGGTTTGGAGTTTAAAGAGGAGACTAGAATGCCATACACGGTCATAGGCATTTTGGAGGTCAAGGGAAACAAAAATGGTGGAGCGACGGGAGTTGAGCTGGAGGCACAGAAGGTGAACGAGGTTTAGGAGTTGGTCTTCAGCAGAGAAGGAGGGTCGGAAGCCACACTGGGTAAGGGGGAGGAGGTGGTGTTGAGTAAGGTGCTGATGTATACAGTGGGAGAGGATGGATTCAAAGACCTTAGTGAAGATGGAGGTGAGGCAGATGGGACGATAGGAAGAGGTGGCAGAAGGTGGTTTGTTGGGTTTGAGGATAAGAGGATGCGGGAGGTCCTCCACAGGTCAGGGTAGAAGCCAGTAGAGAGGATGACATTATAGAGACGGCGAGGACAGTCAGGAAGGAATAGGGGCTTTCTCGAAGGTGGCGGTAGGTGATACAGTTGTGACCAGGTGCCGTGTTGCGTTTGGTCCGGAGGATAAGTTCAATGTCTTGTGCTGTGATGGGAGTGTTTATGTCGGAGGGGTCAACTGCCCCTAGTACTGGAAATTAGGAGCAAGTGGAGTGACCGAGGTGTCGGCACGTTCCATAAAGAGGGGGAAAAGAGAATAATCAAAGTGGGGCTCTGCAAAAACAGACATAATGTCTTATGGGACAACCGCAATCAGTGATTTTACAATGTTACTTAAAATACGTCTTGATTGCAAATTTTTTTTATTATTCATATGACCGGTTTCGGTTCATTCAGAACCGAAACCGGTCATATGAATAATAAAAAAAATAAAAAAAATTTGTAATCAAGATGGATTTTAAGTAACATTATAAAGTGGGGCTCATCTGGGATGGAGAACACTTCGGAAAGGTGGGAAGCGAAGTGTTTGGCCTTACTGAGGTAGTCAGGAAGGGGGCGATGGTTATGGAGAAGGGGGTACTGGGGAGCAGAAGGGGAACCAGTAAGGCGATGGAAGGCGGAACAGTACTTGGAGGAGTTGATAGGGAGGGTGGCGTTGAGTCGTGTGCAGGTCTGGCGCCAGTCCCGGAATTTCGTTGCTGTACTACTACTTTTTTTTTCCTTTATTGTAATTTTAAACACCTATACAGGCGGGCTGTCAGCAGCATAGTATGCTGCTCTTCAGCCTTAAGTGGAACAATAAAACATGACAGAGGTGATATATACAATACAAAAACGGCAGGCAAAAAATGGTGATTAAAAAAAAACAATAAACAAGAAGCCGATCACGTTGGACGAAAAAAACACTAACACTTGGAGACACAGCGCACAAAACACAGAGAACAGCAACGGCACATGTGAACAGTTGAGTTGTAACTGCACGAAACGCAAAACGATGCACACACACTAAACACTGATGGCGATGATCTGTGGCGCGCGAATGTTCACTGAGCGTGTACGAGTCTGGGGACCTGCCAAGAGAGGAGGTGGAGGAGGAGGAAGGGGAAATGGGAGAGGGGAGAGCAGAGATGCCATAGGCAAAGGAGAGAGGGGGAGGGAGGAAGGGGGAGGGGAATCCCGGGGGAGAGGGTAGGAGGGAGGGGGAAAGGAAAGAGAAGAGAAGGGAAAGGGGGGAGGGAGGGTGCCTAAAGGAAAGGACACAGGAGGTGGAGGAGGGAGGATCAAAGTTGATAGGAGCGGTAGATGCAGGGGAGGAGGACATCATCAGGGAGGGGGAGCTGGCGGAAGCCACCCTGGGAGAGGGTAAGGAGGGTTGAGAGATGGAGACCGGGTGGGACATGGGAATACAGGCGCGGCAGCGGGCGGAGGTGGGTGAGGATCGGTGAGACTGTAAGTAGGCTGTTTATGTTTTCTCTATGTAAGTAGGCTGTTTATGTTTTCTTATTGGCAACGTTACGTAGCGCTCAATATGAAAATCACTGGCTGTGCTGTGTGCAGTCTGTGGCTGCTTTGCATTGTTGTAATACTCGCCATTGTAGTGTTAGGCAGCTGGCTGTGAACAGCGCGTAGCGTTGCGCAGTTGGAGGTGAGCCGCCAGCAGTGGTGGATGTGGGGAGAGAGATGGCGGAGATTTGTAATTTGTCATGAACTGCTACATTTATATATGATGATATCAAGGTAAATACATTGTTTGTTCTCTATTAATATCTTTCATTTGCTAACTATCCCTATCAGTAGTTAGTGCCTTCCGTAGTTTGAATCTTTTATTTAGCTGGCAGTAGTGGCACTCGCGGTATTGCAGTAGCTTGAGTAGCGAAGATTTTTGTGAGGTAAGTGATTTCTGGAAGATATAGTTTAATGTTAGTCAGGGCCATTCTTTTGTAGGGAATTTTGAAAGTCAGATTGCGTTGCGCTAAAAAATATTGTGTGTCAGGTTAAGCACAGTCTTGTATAATTGTTCAAAGGGGACGTTTCATATGGCGACCCTGCCAGGATACCTCACTGGAATCTTCTGATTTTTTTCTTGTAGTTTGTGTATTTAGTGTAGCTTTTGTTTATTGCTAGCGCGTAATTGTAGAGAGAATCTCCTTTGTAGTTGCAGTCTTTCATTGTTGTACTGTAAAACAGTTGTGGCATGCATGTAGATTTGCACCAAGTATTTCGCAGCTGCGCCTGTAATTAACTACATATTATTTTCAGTGCTATGTTAATGTGTTCTCTTATTTTTGCTATTCAAATTGTGCTTTTCTGTGTTATCGTGTGAAATATTGTGACAATAATGGCGTGTGAAAAACGTAACACTCGGCTCCAAAGTAAAATGAGAAATGACAGTGAAGACGAAAGCAGTGTGTTGGCCCCACCATATAATGAATTAACTAATATTCAAAGTAGTAATTTGGTAACTGTGCATAGGGAAATCGAGCAGGCGTCAAACAATGGCGTAGGCAGTCAAACAGGTAGTGAACAGGGAAGCATTATCGATCGATCGCTCGGCAACAGCTCGCCTCAGGAATCCGAAATGATTTTTTGCAAATACTGTAGATTCAGGTTTTGCGTCCTCACCGTTTTCTCAAATAAGTCAAGACACATTTTCAGCTTGTCAAAATGTGAATGTTGCCGGTGCAAATGCACTGCCGAAAAGAGTAGAGGAACAGATTCCAGACACTAATGCATTGTTATTACAACTAATGCAACAAATGGAACAAAATCAGAGACAAACACAACAAAAACTGTAAAAGTTAGACACAATGGAACAAAATCAGAGACAAACACAGCAAAAGCTGCAAAAGTTAGACACAATGGAACAAAATCAGAGACAAACACAGCAAAAGCTTCAGAAGCTAGACACAATGGAACAAAATCTTCGGAAGTTAGACACCACACTTGAACAAACACGTGAAGATTTAACTACTGAGTTACATAACATTGAATCGAAATGTCAAAAAGTCTGTAATGACGTAAAAACACAAATTTGTGAGCATTTCCAACCTATTTTTTCGCGTCATGAGAATGCATTACAGAATCACGAAGCAGCCATAAAAGAGCTGCAAACCATTGTTCATGAAAATCATGAGACCTTGTGGGCTAAAATTGACTCAGTTGCATCTACCGATTCGGTTACGCAACTGGCAAAAACTCAGGAAAACTTAAAGAACACAGTAGATTCGATTTCAACACAAATGGACACTCTGAAACTTGGTTCAGAAAAACACACTGAGGAAATGTGTTCACTATCGGAGAAAGTAGCCGAACTTTCGGATCAGGTCACTAACTTATCTACAAAGGTAGATGATGATCCGAATGACACAAGACCCATAGCCTTCACTGACACAGAAGAGTATGAACAAATAAGAAAATTCAAACAAAATCAGAATCAAATTAATACGCAATACAAAAGAGAAATGCGGGAAGTACAAGATCAGCTGATACAGGTAATACAAGAATTACGTATTTCAGAGGACACTCGCGCCCCAATAAGGGAAGAGGGACATAGAAATACGGAACAGCCACAAAATAATAACACAGGGCATTTCGGTAATTATGAAAGAAATTGGCAAGGTACACCGAATTTTGAGATGGAACCGCCGACACGACGTAACAACGACCGATATGCTACTCGCCGACACGATGATTTTGACTATAAGCTGTTCATTACTACACGTAAATTCAAAACGTTTAAGAATTCTGCCAACGACATTCATCCACAAGCGTGGCTCCATCAATTCTCTCATTGTTTCCCTCCCAACTGGTCATTGGAGCACAGGTTAGAATTTATGTGTGGCTACTTAGAGAATGAACCAGCTGTAAGAATGCGATCGGTCATTCACGATTGCCACAGTGAAGGAGAATTTTACCATGCCTTCCTCTCAGCATATTGGTCTCAAGCCACACAAGACCGCGTAAAACATAGCATCATAATGATGAAACATTTCGAACAATCTGAATTTCCCAGTCTTGTGAAATATTTTGAAGACATGTTGCACAAGAATCAATACCTGTCAAACCCATACAGCCCGTCAGAACTTATCCGCATTTGCTTAATCAAACTGCCTGAACATTTACGACATATTATTTTAGCAGGACGTTGCAAAGAAGACATTGAGGCTTTTCAGGGACTCCTACAAGAATTAGAAATTGACACAAACAGTCGCGGGATGCGAAAACAGGAAAACAATCACTACAGGTCACATCCGTCACAATTCCGTGACGACAGAAACAATAACTGGCCACGACAAGCCTATTCTTACAACGCAAATCGTGACCAAAACAGACACCACCCATATGACAACCATTGGCAGAATTATAGTTACAGAGAAAGTTCGCATTTCCGTAGTAATGAATATAACAGAGACAATAATAGAAACAGACAATATGGTAACCAGAACTATTCTTATCAAGGGAGACAGAGTAATTTCAGACGCAACAGTTCAGCGCGCAGTTACGATTCCGGGAGAAATTCTCCACCACATGACCGACAAAAAAGAAACTATGTAAACTACCGACAAAACGACAGACCTGAATTCCATCAGAACTGGCGAGCTTCAAACAGAGGAGGGCCCTCTCGACAAAGTGAATTTGTAGAAGCTAGGTCTCCTAATCCCAATAACGACGCGCGCCAACAAAGAGACAGACAATGACTCGCACAGCAGGCAGCCGCGTGCGCCCGCTAGCTCCGAGAAAAATAACATAAGACGCTAGCCTTGAGAAAAATTTTAGCATTCTTTACCGATGTATACAACATGATAATTGCTTTGAAGTTGAAACTCTGCGTACTAGGAAGAGTAAAGGTTTACACCACATTTCTCATGTAAAACCATTTATTGACAGATAATCTGCTTTTTAACTTAGTCTTTGCAATTTTCACTTCACGCTACTTGTACAATTTGTCACACTGAGAAACTGTTAACATACAACTATGTTTTAAAGCTAACTAACTATCCAGTCAAGAACATAGGTAACTTAGACAAGTAATTGCGAATGCATTGTTATTGCGAACAGACGACACAGTGTTGTTATTTATACATTCCTCCTTGTTAGTTGCACGATTACATAACAAATATACGGCTTACATACCTAGAACATATACCAGCACTGCTAATGAAATTTTCATGCAACATTTTGGTTTGCTTGAGAGTGGATTCTGGATTTGAAGTGCTTTCTGTGAAATGCCAGATGACACAGTGGTTAGTTTATGTGACAGCTACACGATTTTATCACGACGCTGCTAATGCATGACAATTTACAATGTTGCTTTTGCGGTGTATCTGTTTTATATCTGCACAGTTTTTTCTGAATTCTTCTATAAAGTGAGACATGTTTTAGTGGTGACTTTTGTGCTATTGCTACAAGGAGACAGCCTTTTCCGTAGGACAACAATACGTTACAGCACAGTAATTTCTTCATCACAACAATAAGCGTAATAACTAAGAAATCTATACGCAAAGCATTTCACTTTTGTTTATCATGAGGTAAGTACATTGACTTCTGCAGAACTTAGCTTTCGGAGGACAATAACTACGACACTTCCACAGAGATTATCTTACAGCAAGACGCACATTTAACGCTACAGGACACGTATTTGAGTGATTAATTTTGTACTTAAAACATTTATTTTTAAAGAATTTTGAATTACAAAGAAAGTTTTTCGTGATACATTTCATTCCATTGCTGTAATCTGTAACACCTGAGGGTATAATTACAATAAACCTCAGGGGGGGTACACGCCTGCTTTGTGTACCATGTGTTTGGCAAGCACAAGTAGCCCTAGCTAATATGGTATTTGCTTATACAACTTTACACTTCGGTACCATATTTCTCTAACACATAAATTACACAGTTATCTGATCATTTAACTGAGAGAGACAAACCTTTTTACTGCGTTAGTGACAGATGTTTACGCAATTACACAGTTGGGTAACTTCACACTTATGAAATTGTATTTTGTCTGTACTGTGTGAACTCTTCATATTTTTTTGGAACCATTGTGTTACTATGAGAGCCTTGAATGATGTATTTGGTATGGGATCATGATTTTTAAAGTACGTTTGAGGTAGATGACACTACTGAAATGAGCAGAGAATTTTCTTTAGGTTTTGAAATTATTGCAGAAAGCTACGACGATTTTGAGATTTGACTGAGGTGTTATGATGTTATTATTATGACGACGATGTGTATTATGCTGCTGAGGTATGTTATTGATTAATAGACTGATGCTATATGAGTTATTTGATTATGCTACTTATCTGTTATGATGTAATATTGAAGAAGTGTCGACGAATAAGGTAAGGAGTAATGAATAGTGGTTAGGGACTCTTGACTTTTGAAAAAGGATGTTGGAAACCGAGAATCGTACTTTAAGAGTTATGAAACGTGTGTGTAAATGCGTGAATGTATCACAATGCCGGCGAAAATTTTTTTGGACACTGTTATATTCATAGGATTTTGTTTCTACACACTTGCAACGCAAATTCTCTACCCGTGAAATTTTGTATATGAGACTGTCTCTGTAGCGGAAACTGCTGTCGTAAATATTTCCGTAAGAAAGTGACCACCTGCACGTGCGTCGTCGGCACACAACTGTGTCAGACACCTGGAGAACAAGCCATTAGAGTGAGGGCCTTTCCAGAGGCACAGGTAGAAAAAAAAAGGAAAAAAAGGCAGGCCTTTATCCTCGCCATTGACATTCCTTTAGAGAAAATATTGCAAATGCGACACCCTCATTACTTCCATTAACCTTGCTATTGATATTCCTTTGTAGAGGGCATCGCTAATGCGACACGCTCGTTGCTTGAAAACATATGATTTTTGTAATGCGTTGTGGGCACACAGCTGTGTCAAACACCTGGAGAACAAGCCATTAGGGTGTGCCTTTCATCGCTAATGCGACACCCTCGTTACTTGAAAACATATGATTACTCACACTTTTTGCTAATTACTGAAATGCTTATGAATTGATGGGAAATATTCGTACATCTGCACACCTGATTATGACAAGTGTCTTTCTCCGAGAGTTGAGTGCTACTGACTTACGAAATGCCACATGACTATTGAATGATATTTTTATGCTTTGCTTTTCATAGTTGCTTATTTCATTTGATGTCTGGTTTCCAGCTGTGTTGCAGCATTGCTTTTATAAAATGAAATGCATTTGCTAATGTGAACACTTTCTGTCAACAGATCTATTAAATAATTATTTTATGATCCACATTCTTTAAAAAAGGAGCACTTGGAAAGGAAAGAACAATAAGAAGGAACTAGTAACAGTAACACATAATTTTCTTTTCAAGTACATGGTAATATTTTTTTTTACAATAAGTTGTTATGGTACACCACTTTAATTACATAGACATTAAGATGTGAATATACATTTCCCTTGTCTGCACTATCGTCTTTAGTATAATATTTTTTCTGCTTGCGCTATGTAATGTTTAGGTATAAGTTGCTGCTGTTTGCCAGGCATAGTGTTATTGAATTTGACTTTTGCTAATTTATGCTGCTAGCTTTGCCAATTTGCATTTTTTGTCATTGCTGTTTGTGTTAATTTGTTATGTGATGCTGCATTGCCTCGTCCCTTGGTATATATATCTCTGAGCTCAGTAGATTTAAGTTAGCTTAAGAGGGGTAGACTATATAAGAAACTGACTATGGAGAATAGGTAAAGAATGCAATGCGAAGTTATATGAAAAAGATTTGGGCCCAAATGAGTATCGTACAATCAGAAATAATTATTTTGAAAGAAATATGAATAGAATACAGGAAGGAGGTATAGATAGGACTTTTTGGGAATAATGATGAATGAAGGGCGATCTCCGAGAAGTAAAGAAAGTTTTGTTTGCAAAATACTGCAGTAAAACAAACCCTGTCCTTTCCTTCTATTATTCCGCTATATGTTTGTGTACCCTTGTGTATTTGTGTTTTTCCTGTCTTTATGTGTTTAGCTGATGAGAGCTATGTTGTAGAATTTTTCTAATACTCTGTTATTTTCTTTTTAAAGATGCTTAGACATTATTTATTCTGTTTTGTTTTAATGCTCATGTGTAAAGTTGATGTTTCAAAAGTTATTCCGATCGTTTATGTATTTACTTATATCATAATTCCTGTAACACTGATGTATATGTTTATTTCTATTCTGTTGTAAAGCCTGTACTACAAATGTTATCTGTATTGTTATGTTTTTCATGATGTATTTTGTACCTTTGTTACTGTATTCTTCTGCTATAAAATTGTAATTGACACCGGTTCATCTAATTAAGTAACTTGTACGTTACATTTCACTGCACACGTTTCTGTTGGTCATAGTATATGGACAATATGTGAGAAGTAGGGACTGATAGTGTTTGCACGTGTGTTAATAATTCAGCAAGGGACTGGACAACAGCATTGCTGGGTCTAAGGACAATTCCAAAAACTTTGTGAGTGCACAAGTGGGGGTATATGGAATTGCTATCTTCTCTGCAAGCCTCTTCGATGGTGATTGTGCACCGGCACAGTCGCAACAGATGGCTGCTGGCCATCTCTACAAGGACTACAGTGGGTCTGCATCTCTGATGACCCACCAATACCATTATTTCTATAAGGACTGCAGTGGGTCTGCACCTCTGGTGGCCCACCAGTACCAATACTCTCTACCAGGACTACAGTGGGTCTGCTCTGTGATGACCTACCTACCAATATTCGTCAGAACTTCGAATGACTCTGCTGTGGGTTTGCTCCACTGTGGCCCATTACCTGTCAGCATGTCAAGAGTCAGCACTGCCTTTCCGTTGGAAGGACAACACTACTTCTTCAAGACTGCATGGAAATACACTAATTCTGTGTGCAATTTTTTTTTTACTAATGAGACAATGTGAAAAAAAACTGTAATTACTATTGTGATGAATGATCAGGACTGTCTTTATGGACTGTGAGAAAATTTTAGCTTTTGACCAACATTGTATCAATAAGTGTGTGCATTGGATATCTTTGTTAGTGTAATTATGAAAAATTGTATCAAATCATTATTGGCCACTGGCCAAAAACATTTGTAAAATTTTTTTGTGGGGAGCATGGGGGCTATGTAAGTAGGCTGTTTATGTTTTTTCTATGTAAGTAGACTGTTTATGTTTTCTTATTGGCAACGTTACGTAGCGCTCAATATGAAAATCACTGGCTGTGCTGTGTGCAGTCTGTGGCTGCTTTGCATTGTTGTAATACTCGCCATTGTAGTGTTAGGCAGCTGGCTGTGAACAGCGCGTAGCGTTGCGCAGTTGGAGGTGAGCCGCCAGCAGTGGTGGATGTGGGGAGAGAGAAGGCGGAGATTTGTAATTTGTCATGAACTGCTATATTTATATATGATGATATCAAGGTAAATACATTGTTTGTTCTCTATTAATATCTTTCATTTGCTAACTATCCCTATCAGTAGTTCGTGCCTTCCGTAGTTTGAATCTTTTATTTAGCTAGCAGTAGTGGCACTCGCGGTATTGCAGTAGCTTGAGTAGCGAAGATTTTTGTGAGGTAAGTGATTTCTGGAAGATATAGTTTAATGTTAGTCAGGGTCATTCTTTTGTAGGGAATTTTGAAAGTCAGATTGCGTTGCGCTAAAAAATATTGTGTGTCAGGTTAAGCACAGTCTTGTATAATTGTTCAAAGGGGACGTTTCAAGACGAGCAGGTGAGGAGGGTCGAGTTTACGGGAGGTGTACAGGATCCGTATCCTTTCAAGGAAAAGGAGGAGGTGGGGGAAGGGGAAGAGATCATACAGGATCCGCGTGGGGGAGGGGAGACGGATGCGATAGGCGAGGCGGAGAGCATGGCGTTCAAGGATTTGGAGGGATTTATAAAAGGGAGGGGGGTCGGAGATCCAAACTGGATGGGCATAACAAAGGATAGGGCGGATGAGGGATTTATAGGTGTGGAGGATGGTGGAGGGGTCCAGACCCCACGTACGGCCGGAGAGGAGCTTGAGGAGACTGAGTCGGGAGCGTGCCTTGGCCTGGATTGTACGGAGGTGGGGAGTCCAGGAGAGGCGACGGTCGAGGCTGACGCCAAGGTACTTAAGGGTGGGAGTGAGGGCGATAGGACGGCCATAGATGGTGATGTAGAAATCAAGGAGGCGGAAGGAAGGGGTTGTTTTGCCTACAATGATCGCCTGGGTTTTGGAGGGATTGACCTTGAGCAACCACTGGTTGCACCAAGCGGTGAACCGGTCAAGATGGGATTGGAGAAGGTGTTGGGAGCGCTGTAGGGTGGCGGCAAGGGCAAGGAAGGCGGTGTCATCGGCAAACTGGAGAAGGTGGACGGGGGCTGACGGCGGCGGCATGTCCGCCGTGTACAAAAGGTACAGAAGGAAGGAGAGGACGGAGCCTTGGGGCACACCGGCAGGGGGGAAAATGGTGTAGGAATCTAAGTTATGGACGGTGACATAGGAAGGACGGTGGGAGAGAAAGGAGCCGATCAGACGGACGTAGTTAATGGGAAGGGCGAAGGTTTGGAGCTTGAAGAGGAGACCGGAATGCCATACGCGGTCATAGGCACGTTCGAGGTCCAGGGAGAGGAAGATTGCGGAGCGACGGGAATTAAGCTGTTCGGAAAGTAGATGAGTGAGGTGAAGGAGAAGGTCGTCAGAAGAGAAGGACGGCCAAAAGCCACACTGGGTGACGGGAAGGAGGCAGTGCTGGCGGAGATGCTGGTGGATGCGGCGGGTGAGGCTAGATTCCAGGACCTTGCTGAAGACCGAGGTAAGGCTGATGGGGTGGTAGGACGAGACGGCGGACGGTGGTTTGCTGGGTTTAAGGAACATCAGGATGTGGGAGGTGTCAGTTCGATCGCGGATATCCGGGATGAGGGAGTAATCGAACTGGGGATCATCGCGGATGGAAAATACATCGGAGAGGTAGGAGGCAAAGTGATTGGCCTTACTAAGGGAGTCAGGGAAAGGGTGATCATCATGGAGAAGAGGATAATAGGGGGAGGGTTTAGTTCCGGTAAGGCAATGGAAGGCCGACCAGAACTTGGACGAGTTGATTGGTAGGGTAGCATTTAAACGGGTGCATGTCTGTCGCCAGTCCCGGCGTTTCTTAGCCGCGAGCAAATTACGAATGTGTCGCTGGAGTTGCTGGTGGCGTCGTAGTGTGTCCGGGTCACGCGTGTGGAGGAAGGAACGGTAGAGATGATGGGATTCACAGAGGAAGAGAACGGCCTGTGGGGGTAAGATAGGACGGTGGGGGTGGATGGCGACAGTAGGGACGTGGGCCTCCACGGCCTCAGACAAGGTCTGCTGGAGAAAGGAGGTGGCATGGGTGACATCATCAGGGTGGTGGTAGGTGAGAGGGTGGCTATCGACCTGGGTGGAAAGGGTATCCCGGTAGCCATTCCAGTCGGCTCGGGAATAGTCGTGGACATACTTAGGGGGAGGGTCAGTACGAGGGTCGGGGTGAGGGCGACGACCGTCTTAAACGGTGAGGAGGGCAGGGAGATGGTCGCTACCAATAGGCACCAGGACATCCACCGTTATGCGGCCAAGGAGGTTGGGGGACGAGAGGATAACATCAGAAGTGGAGTTGGATTCAGGATTGGTGTGCTGGGGGATGGGAATGAGGTCGCCTTGAAGGGAGGAGAGGAACCGATGCCACCGCCGTAACTGGGCGGCGGAACGACTATGGATGTTGAGGTCGGCGGCGATCACGTAGGAGGAGAAAGTACGGTCAATGTGGGAGAGGAAGTCGAAGGGAATAGGGGCGTTAGGGCGGACATAGGTGGTGGCGCAGGTAACGGTAAGGCCAGGGAAGAAGAGACTAAGGATCAGCTGTTCGGTGGGGTCGGGAAGGAGAGGTTGGAGCCAAATGGGGATCTGGCGATTGTGCCCAGTGGCAACTCCACCACGCGCAATTGGGAGGGGATTATCGGAGCGGTGGAGGATGTAGGGCGAAGTGTGGACGGTGTGCTCGGGTTGGAGGAAGGTTTCATTAAGGAGCAAGGCATCCACGCGGTGGGTGGGAAGGGTATGGAGAAAGAGGTTCTTGTTGGCGGGAAGGGAGTGGATGTTTTTGAAATGGATACGTTGCTGTCGCGCCATGACAGAGATTTAAACGAGGGTGTCAAGACGGGAGAAGGTGAAATGGGCCTGGTTGTTAGAGTAGGTGGCGTACATTTTGAGGTGGAAAACGGATCGGGCGGCGAGGGAGATCTGTTGGAGGGTGTGTGGGTGCTAAAAAGGATGGACATTCTGCAGGACAATGGTGAGGAATCGGATGATGTCCTCAGCGGTAGGGGGTGGGCGAAGTGAGTTGCCGGGACGGGTGGGGGCGTCCAGAGGGCGGACAGGAACGGTGAGTTCAGGAGTGGTAGGAGGGGGTCGGGCCTTACACTTCTGGGAGTAGGTGGGATGAGGGAGGTTACAGGTATTGCAGGAGGGGGGGGACTGTAGATTGGGGCACTGCCGTAAAAAGTGGGCTTGCCTACAGTGCGGGCAGGTGGGGGCCTAGCGGCACTCAGATGTTGGGTGCGCATTATATGGCAAGCACCTTTGGCAGCGGAGGGATTGAGGAGGGGAACAGGAGGGGTGAACTTTATAATGCTGGTTAAAAAGGAGGGCACCCTCCTTCAGGAGACGGTCTATGGAGTGGGCATGCTCAGAAAAAACGCGCATAAGGTGGAAGGGACCGGCAGCATTATGGATCCGGCGAACCGCACGCACCTCCAGATGGGGATGGGCCTGAAGCTCCGCCAACACCTCCTCCTCTGTGATCACTGGACTGAGCCGAGTGATCACGGCGGTGAGGGTCGGCAGGCGACGCGGAGGTTGTGGTTGGCGGGAGGGAGGGGGCGAGGGAGCAGGGGTGGGAGAGGCATGAGGGCCAAAGCGGGTGATAGGGTTGCGGGAAAGGAGATCCGTGTGGAGGGTAGGGCTGGGGGAGGAGATGAGTAACGAATCACGGCGAGGAGTGAGGAGGGAGATGGGGGCACCAGGACAATTCTGGCGAAGGAAGAGGGTGAGGTTCCGGGCTTCAAGGAGGGAGGGATCTGGACAGGAGAGGAGGTAGCGGTAGGAGGAGGGGGTAGAGGAGGAGGAGGAGGAGGGGGCAGGGACGGGCGGGGAGACATCCATGGCATCAGGGGTGGGGGAAGGAGGACGAGGTGGAGCCTTTTTTGGAGCAGACGAGACAGGGGTGCCACTGGGGCGCTTGACGGCGGCGAAGGAGGTGTTGGGGATGGGAAATCTGGAATGTGGCGGGGGGTGGCAGGTCCCGTGGCTGGAGTCGGCGCCGGAGATGGTGACGGTGACGGTGAAGGCGAAGGCGACGGCGACGATGACGATGACGGTGGCAGTGGCGGCGGTGATGGCGAAGGTGACAGGGAGAGCTGGGCGTGGACAGTGGCCCGACGGGCCACCACCCAAGCTGGAGCTGCAGTGACAGGCTAGGGGAGTGGGGGGAACAGACGGACGGACAGCAGGCGGCGGCGGCGGCGAACGGACAGACGGACAGCAGGCAGCAGCGGAAACGGACAGCGAGTAGGCAGGCGGACGGACGGACGAACGAACGAACAGCTACAACAGTAAGCGGCGGGCAGACAGACAGACAGACAGACAAACGGACACAATCTTCGAAAGCGGAGATTCCAACCAGAGAGTAGCCCAGGCTTTGGAATCTGGCGCCTTCGAATCAGGGGATCCAACCCTCTGATGAAGAGTAGCGGTACTACCACTTTTTTTTTTTCTTTATTGTATTTCAATTCCCCATCGGGGCGGGCTGGCAGCAGCATATGCGCTGCTCTTCAGCCAAAAGACATAGAACAAAACAATAGAAGACATTTAAAAACAGCAAAGGAGAGAATAAGGCGTACATAGATATAAAAAAGGGGGAACAACATGGAAGGCAATAGACAAAAAATGGGGTTACTAAAATGGAGATAAAAAACTGTTTAAAAGTAGCACACACAAAAAGCCACACACTGCGACGATTAAAAGAACACAAGGCACAGTATGACTGGAGCATAAAGGTGTTGACGGGTGGCATGGCACATAACGTAACACTGATGGCGAACCTCAAGGCAGTACACAATTAAAATCACACCTCTTGACGCACACGAGAAACAGCACTAAACACAACACTGGTGTGGCACACTGATGATGATCAATACAGAGGATCTGCCAGGTTCTAGGAGATGAGGGAGACCTGAAGAAGGGAGGGAGGGGAAGACATGGGGAAGGGGAATGGGGGGCGCGCGGAAGAGGGCCAGGTAGGGAGGGATGTGGGAAGGAGAGAGGCAAGTATGGGGTGCAGGGTCTCAGGGGAGGTTGGGATGGAGGAAAATCCGCTCTGGGAGAAGGAGGAAAGAGGAGAAGGGGGCCCTGGGGAGGGGGGGGGAACAAGGCCGGGTTATAGTTGGAAGGAAGGGTATATGTCAGGGCGAAGTTCGTCATCCGGGAGGGGGAGGCGTTGGAAATTGCCCTGATGAAGGAGATGGAGGGTGTGGAGGTGGAGAGAGGGAGGGATACAGCGATAGAGGCGCGGCAACAGGCGGGGGGTGGAGAGGAAGGAGGAAACCAGAGGGTGGGGGGGATCAACCCTGCGAACAATGTAAAGGATGCGGAGATGTTGAAGGAACAAGAGGAGGTGGGGGAAGGGGATCAGTTCATACAGGAGCCGTGTGGGGGAAGGAAGGTGGATACGGAAGGCAAGGCGGAGCGCATGGCGTTCAAGGATTTGGAGGGCCTTGTAAAAGCGGGTGGGGGCGGAGATCCAAGCAACGCTGGCATAACAGAGGATAGGACGGATGAGGGATTTGTAGGTGTGGAGGATGGTAGAAGGATGCAATCCCCATGTCCGGCCGGACAGGAGTTTCAGCAGGTGGAGGCGGGAATGGGCTTTCTGCTGGATGGTCAGGAGATGAGGGGTCCAGGTGAGGATGACATTATAGAGATGGAGTTGCCGGTGACGTCGTAGTGTGTCCGGGTCACGCGTGCGGAGGAAGGCATGGAAGAGATGATGGGATTCACGGAGGAGGAGAACGGCCTGTGGGGGTAAGGTAGGACGGTGGGGGTGGATGGCGACAGTAGGAACGTGGGCCTCCACGGCCTCAGACAAGGTCTGCTGGAGAAAGGAGGCGGCATGGGTGACATCGTCAGGGTGGTGGTAGGTGAGAGGGTGGCTATCGACCTGGGTGGAAAGGGTATCCCGGTAGGCATTCCAATCGGCTCGGGAATACTCGTGGACATACTTAAGGGGAGGGTCACTACGAGGGTCGGGGCGAGGGCGACGACCGTCTGAAACGGTGAGGAGGACAGGGAGATGGTCGCTACCAATAGGCTCCAGGACATCCACCGTTATGCGGCCAAGGAGGTTGGGGAACGAGAGGATAACATCAGGAGTGCAGTTGGAGTCAGGACGGGTATGCTGGGGGATGGGGACGAGGTCACCTTGAAGGGTGGAGAGGAACCGATGCCATCGCCGTAACTGGGCAGCGCAACGACTATGGATGTTGAGGTCGGCGGCGATCACGTAGGAGGAAAAGGTACGATCGACGTGGGAGAGGAAGTCGAAGGGAATAGGAGCGTTGGGGCGGACATATATGGTGGCGCAGGTAACGGTAAGGCCAGGGAAGAAGAGACTAAGGATCAGGTGTTCGGTGGGGTCGGGAAGGAGAGGTTGGAGCCGAACGGGGATCTGGCGGTGGTGACCAATGGCAACTCCGCCACGCGCAATTGGGAGGTGATTATCAGAGCGGTGGAGGAGGTAGGGCGAAGTGTGAATGGTGTGGTGGGGTTGGAGGAAGGTTTCATTAAGGAGGAAGGCATCCACGCGTTGGGTGGCAAGGGTGTGCAGGATGAGGTTCCTGTTGGCGGGTAGGGAGCGGATGTTGTTGAAAAGGATACGTTGCTGTCGCGCCATGATAGGGATTTAGACGAGGGTGTCAAGGCGGGAGAAGGTGAAATGGGCCTGGTTGTTAGAGTAGGTGGCGTACATCTTGAGTTGGAATATGGAACGGGCGGCCAGGGAGATCTGTTGGAGGGTGTGTGGGCGCTGAAAGGGATGAACATTCTGGAGGACGATGGTAAGGAACCTGATGATGTCCTCAGCGGTGGGGGGGGACGAAGGGAATTGCCAGGAGGGGTGCGGGCGTCCAGGGGACGGACAGGGACGGTGAGTTCAGGAGTGGTTGGAGGGGGTCGGGCTTTACACTTTTGGGAGTAGGTGGGATGGGGGAGATTGCAGGTATTGCAGGAAGGAGGGGATTGGAGGTTAGGGCACTGCCTGAGGAAGTGCACTTGCCGACAATGCGGGCAGGTGGGGGCCTCGCGGCACTCAGCTGTGGGGTGTGCGTTATAGCGCAGACACCTCTGGCAGTGCAGGGATTGAGGAGGGGAATGGGAGGGGTCGACCTTGTACCGCTGGTTAAAAAGGAGGGCACCCTCCTTCAGGAGATGGTCAATGGAGGGGGCGTGCTCAGAAAAAACCCGCATAAGGTGGGTGGGGCCGGCAGCGTTATGTATGCAGCGAACCGCACTCACCTCCAAATGGGGATGCGCCTGGAGCTCCGCCAACACCTCCTCCTCCGTGATCACTGGACTAAGCCGAGTGATCACGGCGGTGAGAGTTGGCGGGCGACGCGGAGGTTGGGGTTGGCGGGAGAGAGGTGGTGAAGGAGCTGGGGTGAGAGAGGCATGAGGGCCAAAGCGGGTGACAGGGATGCGGGAAAGGAGGTAGGTGTGGAGGGTTGGGCTGGGGGAGGAGATGAGGACCGAATCGCGGCGAGGAGTGAGGAGGGAGATGGGGGCACCAGGACAATGCTGGCGAAGGAAGAGGGTGAGGTTCCGGGCTTCAAGGAGAGAGGGATCAGGACGGGAGAGGAGGTAGCGGTAGGAGGAAGGGAGAGAGGAGGAGGATGAGGGGGTACTACTACATGCGATTGCATTTATATATAGCATTTGCCATAAATAGTAGGAACGAGTATGAAGCCATCGTCAGGAACTATTCTCACTCACACGATTATCATTAAATATATTTTTTTATAGAATAAGCTTTCCTTGAACGAATCGTCCACGAATATCCAAACAGGAGCCGCCGGCCGAAGTGGCCGTGCGGTTAAAGGCGCTGCAGTCTGGAACCGCAAGACCGCTACGGTCGCAGGTTCGAATCCTGCCTCGGGCATGGATGTTTGTGATGTCCTTAGGTTAGTTAGGTTTAACTAGTTCTAAGTTCTAGGGTACTAATGACCTCAGCAGTTGAGTCCCATAGTGCTCAGAGCCATTTGAACCATTTTGAACCAAACAGGAGCCGTAAACCCGACTTTTACGTTAGGCAAGTATTGAAGAACTGCCCCGTTCCTGCCGTCATTAACAGATGGCAGCACAGTAGCCACTCTTGCAATTGCTGCAGTGCCGATTCTTTCTCCCTTCAGTTTTGACGCCAGTTTAGAAGAAAGAGCTTGTTTAATGTTTTAATGTCTGAACATGTTCGTCAGATAAAGATAACAGACTACCGCCGTATGTATTAAGGCAGTTTCCAGCAATTGCGTGACAAACGCTTTCTGCTATGATGCAGCTGCTTGAGGAAATGGCGTTGTCACCTGGAAGTGGCAAACTCCTGTATCCTGATGTTCTCCAAACCGAACAAACCTCCATCTGATGCCTCTTCCTACCGTCCTATGTGTCTCACATCAGTGTTCAGCAAACTCTTGGAATCCATCCTTACCCGGCGCATCCATCACCACCTCCCCCAAAACCACCTCCTCCCTGACACTCAATATGGCTTTCGACCTTCCTTCTCCGCCGATGACCAACTCCTCCACCTCACTCATCTAATCTCCCTCCAGCTTAACTCCCGTCGCTCCGCCATTTTTGTCTCCTTCGACCTCGAAAAGGCCTACGACCGTGTCTGGCATCCCCGTCTCCTGTTTAAACTCCAAACCTACCCCCTTCCTGTCAACTACATCTGTCTGATGACCTCCTTCCTCTCCCGCCGCCCCTCCTATGTTACCATCCATAATCCCAATTCCCGCATCTTCTACCCCTCTGCCAATGTGTCCCAGGGTTCTGTCCTCTCCCCTCCCCTACACCTCCTGTACAAGGCAGATATGCCCCAACCCCCCCTCCAGTACACCTCTTGAAATGTGACAATGGCACCACATTCTTCGCGCTCGGTCCTACCATCCTACAGTCCCAATGCCTTCTCCAGAATCATCTTGTCCTTTTCGCCTCATGGTGTAACCAGTGGCTCCAGAAAATCAACCCTTCCGAGACCCAGGGAATCATCGTAGGTCATACCACTCGTTCCTTCCGGCTCCTGGATTTCTCCCTTACCATCTGCGCCCGTCCTTTCCGCCTCACCCCCACCCTCACCTACCTTGGCCTCACAATTGACCGTCACCTCACCTGGATCCCTCATCTCCGCTCCTTCCAATCCAAAGCCCACAACCGCCACCCACTCCTCAAAATCCCCTCTTTCCAGACATGGGGGTTGCACCCCTCTACCATCCTCCACACTTACAAATCCTTAATCCGTCCCATCCTCTGTTATGCCAGTCCCACCTGGATATCTGGTCCCCCCCAAATTCTATAAGTCCCTACAGATCCTTGAGTGTCATGCACTCCGCCTCGCCTTCCATATACGCCACCCATCCCCCACACGGATCCTCTATGACCTCATTCCTTTCCCCCATCTGCTCGTATTCCTCGAACATATCCGCATACTCTACACCTACCGCCGCCTTGATCCCCCTCACCCCCTGGTTGCTCCTCTCCTCTCCCATCCCCGCCCCCTGCCACCTCTTTACTGTTGTGTGCCCCTACCCTCCATCTCTACACCCTTCATCTCCTTTCCAAAGGTGGCTTCCATTAACTCCCCCTCAATGATGATGCCCTCTCTCCTGCCATTTATCCCTCCTATCAATTCTGATCCTCACCCCCTCCTTACCTCCGTCCTTTTCCTGGGCTCCCTCTCCCCCCTTCCATCCTCTTTTCTTTTCCCCACCTACCATCTCTCCGCCTCCCTTCTCTCCCCTGAGTCCTTTTGTATTTCCATCCTCTGCCTTTTCCCATTCCCTCTCGCGTCTGCCCTGCCCCTTATGAGTCCTCTCCCTCGTTTAGTTCCTCCCCTTTTCGTTTTTCCTCTCGCCCCTCCTTGTTTTACCCCCCCCCTCCACCTGTCCAGTTCCCCCCTGCCCCCCCAAATGCCCTCGGTTATGGTGTGTCATCTTTGCGCCGACATTTTAGTGCAGCGTTTACAGTGAGTGTTCAGTGTTGTGTGTCTTTTCCGAAGTGTTGCGAACACACATCATACTGTCGCTGGGTGTGGTTTTTATATCTCTTGCGAACAGAAACCAGACTGTGGCCGTGTTTCTTAATTGTCTGTCTACTATGTTACCTGTTTGCTTCCTGTGTATTTTATTAGCCTTGCCAACGGTTTGCTTTATGTTTTAGCTTTCCACAATTTTCCACCGTTTTACAATTTAGTCACCGTTTTATCCCCTGCTTTTATTGTTTTTTATCTTCTTCTTACGTTTTAAAAAGTCTGTAGGCTGCAGAGCAGCGTACTAAGCTGCTGCCAGCCCGCCCCCATAGGGGGGAATCGAAAGTCAATAAAGGAAAGAAAAAAGGAATGGAAGTGGCAGACGCTAGCGGTAGACATGGCGTTAGGGATATGGAGTTCGTCATAAGAATAAACCTGGTGTAAGAAAACACAATCGCGATGATAGGTCAGAAGCACTAGCAGACGTACACTGGTGTTATTACGTTCTTGGAAGTAGGTCCTACTTATGTATTAGCTACATTAAATAAAACTTTATGATGTTCAAATCTATTAAGAGCCACCAAGCTTTTTCTTAATAACGCTTTAGCTACGTATTTTAATTTAATTTCAAAAATGCTCTACAGTCACAGCCTCTTTATTGTTGAGCTCTGATCGTCGCGCTGTTAATACGCGGAATGAAAATACCTGAGGCTGCAGACTGTTCCATAGTGAAACAGGGTTAAAAAAAGGCCGAAAAATAGATTGTTCTTAATGTTTTTCATAAGTTTACAGAGGTAATCGGCTTTGAACTTTTCTGAGGGACTGTATTGGACACAGTGCCGTTACGCATCTAAACTGCAGGTTTCGCTGAATCGGTAGCCTGCTGTGGGCGGTGGTTCCCTGGTTACAATTTCCACATAGTCATTTTCTTTCTCATTCAATTTGAAATAGCTACATCTCGTAATTGTAGAACTCATCGTAAATTTTTAAGAATAATGTACGAATTCTTGTTTCTAATTACATATTGCATGCGAAATTCCCGTTTTTATTGGGTATATAAATTCTGAATTATCGATTTTTATGAATGACTGTTAACAAAAGTTGCTTAAATTAAGAAAACATAACAATATAAGTTTTAATACAAAAATGAAAAACCAAACACTCTTTATTTGAACTATCTTCGTCGTTTTATACCACAGATGTAGATAAGCCTCTTAGAAACATGAAAACAATTCTTTTCACAGCATCGAACATGGCATACAAATTCTGCATTTTTACATTTGCCACTGTACCATTACAATAGGAACTCAGCAGAACTGATCTGCTGCCAAATTAAGGGAATTGGCCCAAGAAATAACAAGACTTGCCAACTGCCAGACGTAGACTACTGGTACAAACGCACGCAGCTTTTTCACACGTCACGCCGAACGCTGGCGGGATACAGAACGGCTCGTCAAAAAAGGGGAAAATGGGGCGGCTGGTTGGCTTCGTGTATTCTGATGTCGACAGGGTCGTTATCAACGTAGCAGGTGACACTTCCAGAACTGAAATGTATTTCTCCGACTCCGATAACGCAGGAGCTACGAGTTAACCAGATGACTGACTGTAATAAATACATTAGTGGCTTCAGTGTTCAACAGTACGATGAAATCCCTGCAGTATGCTTTTACTTTACACACAGCTCGCTATGTTTAAGTTGGAAATTTTCATCACTCTTGTTTGTAATTAGAACACCATGTCAGGTGACAACAATTTTTGCATTTCATGCTTTCCGTCTGGTCACTGAAGAAGTGAGCGGTAGTGGTGGAGTTTCTCCAAATATAGTTTCATCCACTTTAAAAATTAAATGACATTCGAAGCTATCTTGTTTCTTTCCTCGTCTCTTTTTACATCCGAACTGCAACTGTTCACATCAATGCAGGTAAGTTGGACCGCTGGCTGGCCAGTGCTGTCCAAGTTTGATGCTCTGGTATAGCTGTTGTCCTGCATTATCGCTCCCTCTGTGTGCGTCACTATATGCAGATGTCATCATTTGGGAGACTTGTTGGGCTAAAAGAAGGCAGTTGGAGTAATAGACGAATCGCTCGTCATCTGAGGGGAGTGATGGCACTATTTTCCTATGTTAGCAGGAATGGGTAAACAGTGGCCAAACATAGCATCAAGAAGGAAGCGCTTGACCTCGGGAGATGACAGAACGTGAGGTCGGAGCAGTCATTGTCGAGCTGACGTGCAACTGGTACTTCATTTACTGCAGGGACCATTAACAGGCGGCTCACAGAAAGGGGCTGTGTTCACGTCGCCCCTGTACAGCATCAAGCTCGTATTCAGTGGTGTCAGGCACATTCGGCCTGGAATCCCATTGAGTCGAGTAGAATTGTCTTCAGTGATGAGTCCCACTTCGAACTGAGCCCCGAATACCAACAAACACTTGTCCTGAGATGTTGCAGACAGTGGTGGGATATCAAACAGACAGTCCCGCCATACGGGAGGACAATCAGGTGTTATCGTCTGGGGTGCTACTACATTTCCCAGTAAGACCTCTTTAGTTGACTTCTGTGGAACCCTTACAGCGCAGCGGTAAGTCGACGATATTCTATGCCCCGTTTTGTTGCCCCACCATGGCCTGGTCATACTTTTCAGCAGGATAACGCCCGACGGCAAACGACGAGAGTTTCTACTGCTTTCCATGCCCCACCTTGACCAGCAACGTCGCCAGAGCTCTGTCAACGTTTCGAGCACTATTAGCAGGGCCCTTCTGTCGGTATGATGTATTGATGATCTAACACACAAGTTCCACATAATTTGGAAAGTCATTCGTCAGTAAGACATCCAACAACTCAATCAACCAATGACAAGTCGAATAACTGCTTGCATAAGGGGCAGAGGTGGACCGTCGAATCATTGGCTTGCTCAGTTTACAGAGCTCTTTCTCTTGAATAAATCATCTACTTTTCCTGAAATTGTAATCATTTGTTTGTATGTATACGTACATTACATCCACCGATATCCGTCCCATTCTAATTCCTTCGTGGTATGTCGTTGTTTTTGTCTCAGAGTGTACACTAAATTAAGAGCAAAAAAAAAAAAGTGTCAACTTTTCTGTGGTGAATAACGCCACAGTGTTCTACAGCAAAATGCTATTCGAGAGCAGAGCGCAGTAGTACGTTTCTCTTAATTACAAAAAGTGATACAAATTCGGAATTACGCAAAATATGGCTACATCGAATTGGAGCGAAAGATACATTTTTCAGAGTCTGCTAGACTACATGAAGTAAATATATATTTCCCTCATAGTGGATTACTTAACATAGAAATCGTATGTAAAATTATGTGGGAAAAGAAGCAAGTGTTTTTTTTTTGTAGTGCATCTAGCAACGTGATGGATTTCAGATGTAAACTTCACAAAACTAACCCACACTCAGTGCAAAATAAATTTTTTTTTCTTCGTCCTGTCTCCGATTAATACTGCTGTCTTGTGAAGTTTATGTTATTCATAATAGAGTTGTGTAAGGGTTTTAAATTCTAAATCACATTACGTTTTTATATGTAGTTTCATATCTTAGCATACTTTTACACCTGATCAGTTTCAGATGAAGCTGGGGGATCTTGTTAATAAACTATATTTCATGCCTGAGGCACTGGCGTAGTTACGGAGTTCGGCAGCAAGCACGGTGTTTTAACTTGACAGACACAATCTCTCCTCTCGCCCCCCTCGACAACCGCACAAAAAGCTGAACAAGTACTTCTGGGAGAGGTAGGGATAAATTTTTCGGAACAAGTGTTTAAGTAAACAAAATATAGTGTTTACAATTTTGTAAACAGTTATTATGAATGGATTGGAACATGTAAAACTCATTCTTGTAAATAACATAGTTTTAACTAGTTATTGATGAATCAGTACAAATAACAAGTGATCTTCTTATTGGTGGGTAAGTTCAATATGTAATTTAGAGTTATTGTAACTTCTTATGTCGCAAATTTTTTATTGCTCCATCAGAATCGATATCTTTAGCACCACTATTTTGCATCGACAAAATTGTCATACTACACTGTGGTGACAAAAGTCATGGGATATCCCCTAATATCGTATCGGATCTCCGATTACACGACGTAGTGCAGCAACACGACGCGAGATGGACTCACGTAGTCGCTGGAAGTCCCATGCAGACGTACTGAGCCTTGCTGCCTCTACAGCCATCCATAATAGTGAAAGTGTTGCTAGAGCAACATTTTGTAAACGAACTGACCTCCGAATTCTGTGCCATAGATGTTCGGTGGGAATAATGTCGAGCGGCCTTGGCTACCAAATCATTTGCTGGAATACTTCATAAAGTTCTTCTAACCAATCTCGAACAGTTCTGGTCTAGTGATATTTTTGGTAGCATGAAGTCCATGAATTAAGCCAAACGGTCTCCAAGTAGCCAAACGTAGCCATTTCCAGTTAATGATCGGTTCAGTTGAACCAGAGGATACAGTCCATTCCGTATCAACACAGCCCAAGCCATTAAGGATGCATCATCACCTTGCACAGAGCCTTGTTGACAACTTGAGTCCATGGCTTTGTGGGGTCTGCACCACACTCGAACCCGCGGCTCTGTCATAACGGATACTTTCGTCGTCCGTCCCACACTGATATCTGTTATTATTCCACGCAGTGTATCTTTCTGTTAGCACTGACAGCTCTACACAAACACGCCTGCTCTCGGTCGTTACGTGAAGGCCGTCAGCCACTGCGTTGTGCGTGATGAGGAGAACGCCTGAAACTCGATATTTTCGGCACAATCTTGAAATTGTGGAAGTCAGAACACTGGACTCCCTAACCATTTCCGAAATGGAATGCCCCACGCGTCTAGCTCCAACTACTGTTCAGAGTTCAAAGCCTGTTACTTCTGGTCGCGCGGCCATAATCATGTCGGAAACCATTTCACATGAATCACGTGTTTACAAATGACAGCTCTGCCCATGCACTGCCCTTTTATGCCGTGTGTACGCGATACTATCGGCATCTGGATATGTGAATGACTTTTGTCGTGCTTGACTCATGGTAGAACAATGATAATATTAATTAGTTTGAATTTTAAATAACTCCTTTGATGTGACACTACTGAAACACACCAAGTTCAGAAAAACTTTAGCACCAAAATGAGGATGGGAACAGATTCGAAAAATCCATATTCAAAAACGAACTATAAGAACACTAAAGATGTCCAAAAATGGATTCTTCTTTCTGAACTTTGCCAGTTTGCAGAAATCTTCTCATGTGGGAAATTTCTGCGAGGATACGATCTTCAGAAATCTCATCATAATTGTCCACTAAACTTTTTACAGTCATTCAAAATTCCATCTCTGCGCTTTTAGCCAGATTCCTGGGTCCTAAAAGTAGGAAACGATGTGATACACTTTCCATGGTTTTGCAATGGGTATCGACTACATTACGCTTGTTGGTTCTCTTCTGCTTATATTGCTGTGCTATTTCGGATCCTTACGAGATAGGATTGACAGAGGACATCGAAAAAGTTCAAAGACAAGCTGCTCCTGTTCTCTTATCGCGAAATGAGGGACAAAGTGTCATCGGTATGATATGCGAGATGGGCTGACAATTATTAAAACCAAGTGTTTTCCTTTTCGCCGAGTGGTTTTCACTGAAATCCAAACGCCACCTTTCTCCTCTGAACCGGAAATTATTTTGTTAGCAGGAAATTATCATCTTAGTAAAATAAGATAAATCAGTGCTCGCACAAATAGATTTAAGTGTTCGTTTTTCCCGCGAGCTTTTCGAGAATGGAACGGTAGTCAAATAGTCTGAAAGTGGTTCGATCAATCTTCCGCCATGCTCTTAAATGTGAACTGCAGAGTATTCACGTAGATACAGGTGTGCTTATTTTTCAAACCACTGTCAAGTGCGTGGAAGAAGCTACTTAGCTCTGTACAACGGTTGGGAAGACTGATATCAGACACCCTCCCCTCACCCTACCGCCTTGAAATCTTGATTGTGACGACACACTGATCAGTAACGTATCCTAAGGTATACGTTAGGGTAAAAGATGATAATTCGGTTGACTTTACAAATACCTAATAAATGTGGTGGTAACATATGGACCTATAGTTAACCTTACGTTAATGTTCGTGCCATATTTAAATATACACAACACATTTTCCCTCACAAGAAGTAAAAGTGCAAAGAAAATTGATAAAATGTATATTAAATAATGGACAAGGTTCCGACAAGAATTTTGATGTGTGTTACACGCTCATATATAGGAGCGATGTAGGGATATATACTGAGAGATGGAACATGTGTCGACTACGTAACTTATGGATTGTTTTTTCAATACTACGATATACAGGTAAGCTATTTGTGTGTGTCTCCAAGTACCGCACTTAAAAGAATTCCCGACGTCAGCTTTTAACTAGTATACCTGTACATCCCACTGTTTTCGTTTCCCCATTATCAACCCTAAAACACTTAACCGAATCTTTATCAACAACATGACGGAAAATTTAGGGCTATAGAACGGTTTTGACAAAGGGACGATGGACTTTTCATTGCCTGCTTTCAGTTTGCTTTACATTTACTTATCATTCCTTTGAAAAACGCGTAACGACTTGAGAGACACAGCGAAGAAACAATCAGCTTGCACATTTTACAGGCGATAACATGGTATTTCGGTTGAATGAGACAAGTCACCTGGGCAGAAGCAGCGGGTGGCACACATAGCTGCCAGCACCTGTTAGTTGCCACTTGTAATTAATTAAATTGTAATATTTAATGTAACGGATCTCATAATTGCCTTATTACAGTGCTGAAGGATGCAACCCGTGAATTCGTCATCTGCGTTTCTACCTATGGCGATTCTCCAGTTTCTGTTTATTAATGCGTACCAAGTTCTTCTCTGCACCAATAGGCGCAGACCACAAAATTACACTGAGCCGTCCAAAACAATTTTTTTTTTCTATTGTATTTCAATGCCCCATCTGGGGCGGGCTGGCAGCAGTGTTTGCGCTGCTCTTCAGCCAAAAGACATTAATCATACAACAGAAGACATTTAAAATAACATAAAGGAGAGAATATGGCGTAGGTACATATAATAAGGGGGAACATCATGGAAGAGAACAGAACGAAAGGGGGTCGACTGAAAAATGGAGATAAAAACCGTAACAAATTAGCGCACAGAAAACAAAACAACATGCTGGATCATAAATGTATGGACGGACAGTGTAGCACATAACAATCACTGACAATGACACTATGTAGAAGTCCAGCACACAATCAAAATCACACCTCTTGACCTACAGGAGAACAGCAGCAAACACAACACTGATGCACTACACTGATGACGACGACAGAGAGCATCTGCCAGGGGCATACATATGAGGAAGGACGGACGAAGAAGGGAAGAAGGGAGGGAGGGGAAAAGAGAGCAGAGAAGGGAGTGAGGGGAGGACATGGGGGTTACAGTTGGAAGGAAGCGTAGATGTCACAGCAAAGTTCAAAATCTGGGAGGTGCTAGAAATTGCCCTGATGAAGGAGATGGAGGATGTGATGGTTAAGAGAGGGAGGGATATAGCGATAAAGTCGCGGCAATGGGCGAGGGGTGGAGAGGAAGGAGGAAGCCATGGGGTGAGAAGGAACAAGCCTGTGGACAGTGTAAAGGATGTGTAAATGTTGGAGGAGAAGGAGGAGGTGGGGGAAGAGGATGAGGTCATATCCAAAACTTTCATTACCCCTCAATAACTTTTTTCCTTTTTGGTTCCTTTATTCTTATTTCATTCCTCACACGAGATGGGCCTGCAGCGGCCTACATATGTGGTTCTTCAGCCAAATGGTACAACATTAGATACAATAGAAAACAATAGAAAATATATGTAGGGAAAAACATGGTGACAATATGTAACACTATAGAAATGAAGTCGTTCGTCTGTAGGCTTGGTATACACAAATGAGGTCAACAGTTAAAAAAATGTAGACATCCAGTTGGAGACACAAACGTAGAAGGACACCGAAAAACACTGTTGAAGAAACAGTGGTGCGCTGAACCACTGTGGTGAGGATCATCAGCGAAAAGGTAACCAACACACTGAAGAAGGGGGGCTGCCACTGAGTGTAAGGAAAAGGCATGAGGGAAGGAGAAGGGGAAGGAGCCAGTGCGAGAGAGAAGGGTGGGGTGAGGGGAGAGGGTAGGTGTTGGAAGCCCTGGGAGGAGAAGTGGAGGAAGAGAGAGACAAGGGAGAGGGGAGAGGGGAGAGGGGAGAAAGGAAGGTTGGTAGAAGAGAGGGAGACCAGGAGGAAAAAAGGGGGAGAGGGAGAGGGGGTTAGAGCTGGTAGGATGACTAGATGGGGGAACAAAGACATCACAGGGAGGGGAAGTCGGCAGAAACCACACTGGGCGAGAATGTGGAGAGTGTGAAGATGAAGAGCAGGCAGGACGCAAGAATACAGGCATGGCAGTGGGCCAGGGTGGGCGCAGAGGCGAGAGACAAGTGGGTGTGGAGGATCGAGTCCGCAGGGGGTGTAAAGAATTTGTTTGAGGAAAAGGAGTCACACCGGCGAAAGGGTAGAAGATATAAGAGTCAGTATTGTGGATGGTAACATAGGAGGGTGGTGGGAGACGAAGGAGGCGACCAGACAGGCATAACTGATGTGAAGGGCGAAGGTTTGGAGCTTGAAAAGGAGACCGGAATGCCAGACATGGTAGTATGCAAGTTTAAGGTCAAGGAACATAAAGGTGCTGGAGCGATGGGAATTTAGTAGGCTGTCGAGGAGGTGCGAATGCCAGACACGGTTGTACGCACGTTTGAGGTCAAGGGACATGAAGACAGTGGAGCGATGGGAATTTAGTTGGCCGGAGAGGAGGTGGGTGAGATGGAGGAGGAGGTCATCAACAGAGAAGGAGGGTTGGAAGCCACATTGGATAGAGGGAAGGAGACACTGCAGGTGAAGATAGACTCCAAGTTATTGCTGAAGAGTGAGGGGATGGTAGGAAGAGCCATCAGTGGGTGGTTTGGTAGGATTGACGAACATCAGGATCCGGGAGGTTTTCCACAGGTTGCGGTAGTAGCCGATCATGAGGACCACATTATAGAGCACAGCCAGGATGGTGAGGAAAGATATGGGTGCCTCACAGAGATAGTGGTAGGTGACAGGGTCATGACCAGGAATGGTGTAACGTTTAGTGTGAAGTGTGGCTATGGTGTCTTTTGTGGTGACGGAAATGTTAAGAGGTGTGTGTGGGATGTGGTCCAAGTACTGGAAGCTAAGGGCATGTGGGGGACCAGAGGTGTCAGTACAATCACAGACATCTGGGAAGAGGGAGTAATCAAACATGGGATCATCAGGAATAGTAAGGATATTGGACAGGTAGGAAGCAAAATGATTGGCCTTACTGAGGTTGTCAGGAAAAGGTTGATCATCATGAAGGAGGGGATACTGCGGGGAGGGATTAGATCCAGTAAGGCGATGGAAGGCTGACCAGTACTTGGATGATGTGATAGGGAGAGTATCACTTAGATGGGTGCTGGTGCCAGTCCCAGCGTTTTTTGGCAGCGAGCAAATTTCGGATCCCACCCTAGAGTTGCCAGTGGCGATGGAGTGTGTCCCAGTCCCATGTGTGGAGAAAGTCATGGCAGAGATGGCAGGATTCATGAAGGAGAAGGATGGCCTGTGGGGGTTAAGTGGGGCAGTGCAGGTGAATGAAGGTAGTGGGGAAATGAGCTTCAACAGCCTCAGACAGGGTTTGGTGGAGAAAGCAGTGGCATGGGTGACATCATCAGGATGCTGGAAGGCCAGAGGGTGGTCATCAAACCGGATACCTAGGGTCGCCCGGTAGGCATTCTATTTAGCACGAGAGTAGTCGTGGACGAACTTTTGGGGAGGGTCGGTGCATGGAGCGAGGCGTGGGTTTCACCCATCTGTCACGATAAGGACAGGGAGATGGATGCTACCAATAGGGTCGAGAACATCCACTGTAAGGCCAGGACTATGTTGGGAGTGGTATTGGATTCGGGGAAGGTGTGGTGGGGGATGGGAAGGAAATCAGCTTGAAGTGAGGTGAGGAACTGATGCCACCATCCTAGCTCGGCGGTGGTACAACTGTGGATGTTTATGTTGGCGGCAATCACGTAGGAGGAGAAGCTGCAGTCAATGTGGGAAAGGATGTTAAATGGTATGGGGCCAGTGGCACGGACATAGATGGTGGCACAGGTTATGGTGAGGCCAGGGACAAAGAGGCTGAGGTTAAAATGTTCAGTGGGGTCACGAAGGAGGATTTGGAGCCAAACAGGGACCTGGCGTAGGTGGCTGATGGCAACTCTGCCACGTGCAATCAGGAAGGGATTATCGGAGCAGTGAATGAAGTAGGGTGAAGTGCTTATGATATGCGGGGACTGGAGAAAAGTTTTATTGATGAGAAAGGCATCCACGTAGTGGGTCAGGAGGGTGTGCATGAGGAGATGGTTGTTGGTAGCTAGAGAATGGATGTTACTGAACAAGATACGATGCTGCCATGACATGGTGAGGTTTAAGCTAGGATGTTGAGATGGGAGACCGGCTTGGGGAAATAACACAGCTCGCTACGTATTGCTCACAGGGGCATAGTGAGGATAAGATTAGAATAATTGCTGCACACATTCAAAAAATCCATCTTCCCGCACCCCATGTGCGAATCGAGCAGGAAAAAGCCCTAACAACAGGTACAATGGGACGTACCCCCTGACATGCATCTCACAGTCATTTGTAGAGTATAACTGTTGATTTTACTTATGGTCGTAGTTATTGTGCTAGTTCAGAATTAACTAACCTACTGCAAGAATTTCCAAAAGTTTGCATTGAAAACTTGGAGTAGCTACGAGTTTGCATTTGGTACATGTTAGCTCATATGTTTCTGTATACGGAAAGCAGATAATATAGTGAAGTAGAAGGATCACCAATACATAGACAGGAAAGAAAATACCAACACCAAGAAGGCGTTGTGCATTATAAACAAAAGCTGACAGGTGTGTTTCTACGTCTGAAAGATTATGTCTTTTCAGATTGCGTCACAGTCGCATAAGGGTGGTGCTAGTAGCTTCAGTTACCTCTGCTATTGGGTGTGCTGAATTGATGTTAGTCAAGAATGCCTTTCAAAACTGGTTCAAATGGCTGTAAGCACTATAGGACTTAACATCTGAGGCCATCAGTCCCCTAGACTCAGAACTACTTAAATCTAACTAACCTAAGGACATCACACACATCCATTCCCGAGGCAGGATTCGAATCTGCGACCATAGCAGCAGCGTGGTTCTGGACTTAAGCGCCTGGAACCGCTCGGCCGCAGCGGCCAACAACAATGCCTTTAAGGAGACAAAGATGCCATTATCAATGTCTCACTGAGTTTCAATGAGGCTGTATTATAGGGCTACGCAAAGCTGGATGTTCTGTCTGTGATACTGCAAAAAGACTAAGCTGGAAAGTGCTCACTGTACATTATTGCTGTCAGCAGTGGTCACGAAAATGTAGTCACAAGAAAAATGAGCTCCAGACAGGCACATTGGCACTTTCAAGAGGGATGACCATCGTGTTTGGCGTATGGTTATGGCGCAGCGTATTGCGTCTGCCCCAGGAGTGTAAGCAGCAGTTGGCACTATAGTGACACAACGAACTGTTAGAAACCAGTTGTCTCAAGAACAGCTCCGAGCCAGGCGCCTTGTAATGTGCACTCCACTGAACCCAAACCATCGCCATTTGCGACTTAATTAGTGTCAAGCAAGAGCTCATTGGATGGCAGGGTGCAGTTTGCTGTGTTTCCTCATGAGAGTTTCTTGTGTCGGTCGGTGCCGGTGATGGCCGTGTGTTGTTTAGGACTCGGCCAGCTGACGACCTGCAACCAACCTGTCAGTGTGATAGGCACAATAGACCTATACTTGGAGCTTTTGTCTGGAGTGCGACTTCGTATCACAGCAGGAGCACTCTCGTGGTTATCCCACGCATTCCGGCCGCAAATTTGTATGTAAGTCCGGTGATTCGATCTGTTGTTGTGCCATTCATGAAGAACATTCCAGTGGGTGTTTTCCAACAAGAAAACACTCGACCGCACACAGCTATTGTAGCTCAATACACTGTTCAGAGAATCGACATGTTGCTTTAGCGTGCTCCACCACCGATCTGTCTGATCGAGCACATATGAGACATCATCGGACGACAGATCCAGTGCTATCTACAACCAGCATTAACCATACCGTTATTGACCGACCCAGTGCAACAGACATGGAACTCCACCCCACAAACTGACACCTGAGACCTGTACAACACAATACATCAACGTTTTCATGGTTTCAATCAACATTTTGGAACTTACGCTGGTTAATAGTGTACTATCCCTTTGATTTGCGACAGCTTATCTTGCACTTAAATTAACCTATGACCTTGCAGTGTTAATCACTGAAATATGTCACCAAAGCAAGTTTAGCCAAGAAATTTCATTACTCCACAGTAATTATTATTTGTTGGTGCGATTTTTTCTTCTGTCAGCGTATTTAACATTCCCTCTGTTCAACATCTGGACTCAATAAAGGCACATAGATGGTTAATTTACAGCCTTTCCCAATCGTACTTCACGATATCCTCTCGCTTGCAAAAGGATGCGCAAAGTATATTCACGTAAAAGCTTGAAAATTAACAGCAGTTTCCCCCTACGAAGCATACACTATGTGATCAAAAGTATCTGGAAACATGGCTGAAAATGACTTACAAGTTCGTGGCGCCCTCCATCGGTAATGCTGGAATTCAGTACAGTGTTGGCCCACCTTTAGCTTCGATCACAGCTTCCACTATTGCAGGCATACGTTCAATCAGGTGCTGGAAGGTTATTTCGGGAATGACAGCCCATTCTTCACGGCGTGCTGCACTGAGGAGAGGTATTGATGTCAGTCGGTGAGGCCTGGCACGAAGTTACCATTCCAAAATATCCCAAAGGTGTTCTATAGGATTCAGGTCAAGACTCTGTTCAGGCCAGTCCTTTAGAGGGACGTTATTGTCGTGTAACCACTCCCCCACAGGCCGTGCATTACGAATAGGTGTTCGATCGTGTTGTAAGGTGCAATCGCCACCCCCGACTTGATCTTCAACAGTGGGAGCAAGAAGGTGGTTAAAACATCAATGTAGGTCCGTGCTGTGATAGTGCAACACAAAACAACAAGGGGTGCAAGCCTCCTCCATGAAAAACACGACCACTCCATAACACCACCACCTCCGAAGATTACTGTTGGCATTACATACACTAGCAGATGACGTTCACCGGACATTCGCCATACCCGCACCCTGTTCATTGAATCGCCAGATTGTGTACCGTGATTTGTCACTCCACACAACGTTTTTCCACTGTTCAATCGTCCAATGTTTACTCTCCTTACACAGAGCGGGGCATCGTTTGACATTTACCGGCGTGATGTGTGGCTTATGAACAGCTGCTCGACCATGAAATCCAGGTTTTCTGACCTGCTGCCTGACTTTCATAGCACTTGCAGTGGATCCTGATGCAGTTTTGAATTCCCGTGTGACAGTCAGGATAGATGTCTGCCTACCACACATAACGATCCTCTCCAATTGACGGTGGTCTCTACGAGTCAACAGACGAGGTCGGTCTGTACGCTTTTGTGCTGTATATGTTACTTCTAGTTTCCGCTCCACTATCACATCGGAAACAGTGCACCTAGGTATGTTTAGGAATGGGGAAATTTCGCGTACAGACTTATGACACAGGTGATACCCAATCACTTACCATGTTCAAAGTCTGCGAATTCTTGGCCATGTTCAAAGTCTGTGAGTTCCGCAGAGCGTCCCATTCTGCTCTCTCATGATGTCACTGATGTGGAGTACCTAGCAGTAGGTAGCTGCACAATGCAGCACAGAGCTGGTTGATGTGGTGAATGGTATCTGTGGATCTGAATGCCTATACCAGTTTCTTTGGGGCCTGAGTGCATAAAAACCATCATAAAGGTTAGAAATCTAGATTCCAGATTAGTATTATTTTGTCAAATAAAGGGCGCTCAGCCCAATCATGTCGATTTGTCATTCCACTTCCAGCATCATTGTACATACATTTATCCATTTGCTGCCATGGATTAAGTAGCTAGAATTGCCTGCGATTGCTGTGTGTTTTCGTACTAAGAAAAGACCCGGCTTTCCGTTCCAATCTATCACGTAGTCTTTTGGTAATCTGCGGAGCACTCAGAATGGGCCTGTATGTGTTTGGTAGAAATCAGACACGTGTTCTTCAGACGATAGTTTCGTTGTTTTGTCCATCAGTAGCTCAGCAGAGTGGGAGGGGAAGAGCAGAGAGGAGCTTAAACAAGTGTCTAGGCACATGAAGATAAAGTGGGCCTGGTTGTGAGAGTAAGTGGAGTAGCAATTGAAATGGAAGACGGAGCAGCAGCAAGGGAGATCTGCTGGATTGTATGGGGATGTTGCAGTGGGTGGATATTCTGCAGAATAATGGTCAGGAACCAGATGTCTTCAGCTGTAGGGGGAGGGTGGAGGAAATTGATGGGATGGATGGGCTGGTCAATGTGGTGAATGGGGACAGTGAGCTCAGGATTGGTGAGAGCGGGTTTGGCTTTGCATTTGGAGGAGTGGGTGGGGTGGAATTCGTAGCAGGTGTTGCAGGAAGGAGGAGACCAAGGTTAGGACATTGTTTAAGGTCGTGGGAGGCACTCCACGAGGTAATGGTGAATGCAGGGCAAGTAGAAGTGTAAATGATGGTGCTAGTGGGTGTGTCCATGATGAAATTCGTTGTCCACTGGCAATAGGAGTCACTCAAATGGGAAAACAGACAAATATGGAGGGTGGCTGTGACGAGGACGGGGGGGGGGGGGGAGGGGGGGCGCCGGCGGTGGCGGCAGCCGGCAGACAGATGGCAAAGGCACCTTGAGAGTAGCCCGGGTGGCATAATCCTCCGATCTGGAAGTGAGGGGATCCAACCCTCGAGATGTTAATTTTATTCCCTTACTGAATTCAATCCCCCCTGGCGATAGACGCGTAAAGCCCAAATAAGAAAAGAGAAAAAAAAACACATTATGGGAAGATAACGAACGATATAAAAAGGCAATAAAACGGTGACTTTGTTAAAAATGGTAAAGTGGCGGAAAAGTTGCAGAAGTTAGAGAAAATATGGGGTTGATGACGCTAATGAAGGCATACAGAAAGTACAGAGGCAAAATTTAAAAAACATTGCGACGTTACGTTTTCTGTTTGCAACAACCATGCGTGAGGGCCCACCGGCGACTGTTTCAACAAACCTAATCGTAGTTCTCCTATCAACACCACCAAGGAACAAAGCCTCGCTACGCCTGCTGTGACATCACAGCTCTGCGACTGAGTTCAGAAACTAGCACTGAAGCAGCGGAAGGGAATGCACATTCGCTATTTGACTAATGATAGAAGTAACGAAAACAATGAAACCTTCAACTAAGAGAGTAGTGCATACTGTATCACCTAGATTGTAAATGATGAACTGTGGCGTAACACGATTGAGTGAAAAAGATTTATATAAATATTGGATCCTGTATCTTGAAAGGCAGTTCATATAGTCACCACTACCTACTTCTTAGAATTTTAAGCACTTATAGCGTCACCTTGCTGCTGATTAGATCTTACAATTAGGTAACCAACGCAATATTTCGACTACCTAAGGAATAATGATTTTCCTCGAATTAAAAAAAAAAAAAACACTAGGTCCTTCAAAATTCGCCTACAAATAATATAAATCATTTATCATATTTTTTCAGTCACCACTACCTACTTTTTAGGCGATGTACGTAAAATTTTAAGCACTTACAGCATTGCCTTGCTGCATATTCGATTTTATAATTAGGTAACCTTCCGCATGATAGTTTAGACTACATAAGTAATAATGATTTTCCTTGATTGTTAGTAACATTACACTAGGACCTTAAAAATTCATCGCAAATAATGTAAATCATTTATTAAAAGTTTTTTCATTTAGTAACTTATGAAAAAGGGGCATGTGATACTTAACAAGCTTCACTTTAATAAGTAAATTTCCAGAAAATATTTATTTCACAATTTTTCGTGACAGGGAGTCAGATGTCAAGACTTTTTCATTCTTTTATAAATACTTACATCTTTTGTCACACACACATCATTTTTTCGTTTTACAAGGTTGTTTAGTAAAATATTTGCACTGCAAGTCAATATACAATGTATGATAGATTCAAGAGTGTGACCTTTTAAACAATGGAAACCAAGAAGTAAGTCTTTTGGCACATTAATGGTTGCTTCTTTCACAAGCACATTTCTTTGATTTACTTGTTGCAGGAACAAATTTTTCCTTTTCTTTAAGAATTTTTTATAGTGTTAAGTATCCATAGGAAACACATGTGACTACATCACTGCTAGGGTATGTTAAACCTCCCCTGTCATTTGCCATTATCAAATCATCTGCTTGTCTTGTTTCTTCAGATGTTACAAACCCTTCACAATATGGACAATTTATTTTAGATGCACTTGGTGTGAGCAATATAATGGAGTAATGGCCAAGTGTTTTCCTCTATTTCATCAACATCACTATCATCAACTACTACATTTAATAGCTCTGGGTTGTCGATATCTTGAAAGCCTGGGATTCTACAACAAGCAGCATCAACATAATTAGGTCTTACAACATCACCAAACACTTTGGACTTTAATACAAGAGGAAACATACTCTGTTCCCGTAATTTTCCTTGTTCCAAATACCTGCCTTAGCGATACATGGTAACTTCCCCCATTAAGTTGGCGGTATTTCCCAAACCTGTCCTTCAAACTGTCTGTCTGTATTTTCCCAAAGAGCAAATATGTTCTCTTCTTCTCACACAGCCAGTATTCACTAAAATCAATAAAGGCTGCAGTAGTATGTTTGAGAGCAAAGTGTGTTTCTCTGGTCAATTTCTTTCCTCCATTGCAATCTTCCCATGAACACAACCACGAGAGAAAGTTTCTCAAAAAGTCATGAATATGTTTTGAATTGAGAGTAATCTGTTCTTGGTAAACATTTCTTAGCCTTTTACCCTTCAGCAGCGTTTCAACATTTAATATCAAACCACTGACTTATTATTTTTACAAATGTGGCAATACTCTCCCAGTTTTCAAATTCATTCTTGCACCTAGTTGTTGCATTGCAACAACTGTCGTGTTATTAAAAATACGCAATGCTAATTTCACATTTTGCCATTCAAAAGAATTTGGATATGGTGACTTAAGTGTTAAAGTGCTGCCATACTGCAATAGTTCACCTTTTTCTAGTAAATGTAGTTCCTTCAGTGCTGTTACAGAAGCAAGACCTCCCTTCAAGCTATCACTAAAAGAAGGAAAGAACAAAATTTGGTCCTTTTCGTTACCCCAGTTGTTCCGTTTACATTTTAAAATGTGTACAGTATCTACAAAATAGTAAATTGGGCGGTCTGCAGAAGTCTGCTCAGGATGAACCTATTTTATCTGTACACTAGGAGGGAGGGGGGGGGGAAGAAAAGTATAAAATAGCTTTCTTATTAATAGCATTATTGTCAGCTACTACTATTACCTGAAATCCCACTGCTTCTAGTTTAATTGAATTGTGTGAACTGGGAGAATATGCACCACATCTTTGTACACTGAATCCATACTCTGGATCATAAAAACATAAGTACTAGTTGCACACAAAACCACATCTGTGTTAAAAGCACCACCTACAACATTGCCACCTTTATAGTAAAGTTGTGACTTTAAATAAATCTCATCCATCAACAGGACAGTTTTATCATTCACAGATAAAGCACCAACTTTTTGTGGTATGTAACTGAGAAACTGCTCACTCTGAAGCTCAATGATTGGGTTAGTTGGAAGTTTACTGCAAAGTTTTGACAAAGTACTGGGACTTGGAATGGAAAATTTACGAGCACTCGTCAAAAACCTATATGCATGTGGCCTTATAGAATAAGCTAATGACCATAAAATCATTGAAACACTCCCTACCTAATCTCTGTTGGACTATTAAATCCTGGAAATTAAACTTGTTCCTTCAAAAATTTAATTTTATGCTCACTTTCTGGTAATTTTTCTTACAAGTTTTCCAAAATGTCTTCAATGCAAGGCAAACTTGCCTCAAATGGAGCCTCATTTATATGAAACATCACATACAACTCTTTCAAAATATTGCTAACTGTACCAGTATCACTTACTTGGTTTGATAATTTAATCTTACCAGCACAATTTAGCTCAGCTTCCTTCCCAAATGCACTTAACACTAAATCACTATTTATAACGACATGACACACAACACTTGGATAAGGAGCATCCTATAACACCCGTGACCCAGTCACTGTGCTTTTCACAATCAGATAATTTTGATTTAAAATCTTCTAAACTAGCAAATGAACTCTTCTCCATCATTTTTTGTGTGATCCCACACTCTGCTCAATGACTTTCTCAAGTGCTTGGTTCCCCAAACGTTCGCGACCCTCTGGATGTTCTCGAGCTAGTGCTTGTTTTGAAGATAAATACGTAGGTCTTCATGGCAACTTTGATGGTACAGCATCTGCAAATAGAGAGAGATAAACATGAGATTCGTATAGCAATGTTTAATGATCTTAGATATTTAACAATATCGTAAGAAAATTAAGGAACCTGTACTTTAATCTGTAAACTGAGTACAAGTACCCTTTACGATAAATTTTCACGAACGTTTCTTTAAACGTGGACTGTCCAAAGATGCTGTAAACTGTAAAGAGTTTGCCAGTTTTGGGTCGTAAGCACTGGTAATTTTCTCAATGACGTCTGCAGTGAAATGCAGTTCACATATCAGAAAAGAAGCATATATTTCACTGTTAACGTAAGGCAGAATGTAAACTGACAAATGAAATCTAACTGAGGACTGCATAAAGTGAGCTTAAAAGTATTATGCTTCGTTATAGATAGGCTATTGATTTGAATATTCAGTTCTGTGACATAACAGTATTAAAAAGGGTAACAATATAGAAATAAATTTAAATTACAGATACTTACAACGAACTGTTTACTGGGTTCCCAGTCATTCCTACGAACTGCAGCGATCCGTTTCAATCTTAATGCTTCATCAGACGGGAATGAAAAGACGCTAACTTTTAAACCGTTGTCGCAGTTTCCCCTACAATAGGGCATACAGCACTTGTGTGGCATTTTGAGCAGATGCTCAATAACAATCCGAATCGCATATGGCAGTGAGAACAAGATTTCCGCCACAAATGTTACGAAAACAAAGCCAAGCTTTCAGTCACTGCTACGAAAACAAACCAATGCTGAATGCAGTGACCACGCTTCCAAACATGAAACACCGCTTCTACCACAGATAGCACTGCTCAACTGCAGAACGCTAACGTCACAGCTCCCACAGAATTGTGTGCGTAAGCTTTGTTTTTAGGTGTAGTTGCTACAATGCGACTCGTTTTCGGCCAGTCACGAATTGCAGACGGAGCTAAAATGATAGCCATATTTTCTGAGGTTGCGCCTCGCAGTGACATCTGTTGGCAGCGCCCAGCAATACTGAAGAATTCAATTTTTTTTTTTTTTTTTTTTTTTTTTTCCTTTATTGAATTTCTATTCCCCCCGAAGGGGGCGGGCTGGCAGCAGCTTAGGACGCCGCTCTGCAGCCTACAGGTTTTCTGACAAAGAGCAGGAGAATAAATAATAATAAAAAACAGGCGATAAAATCGGGGACTCATTGAGTAACAAGGTGAAAAGAAAATGGGGAAATGAAAACAAACAACAGAGGGATGATGAAGCGAATAAAAATACATACGGAGCAGACAGGGGAAACAATAGACAATTAAAAAAAAAACATGGCGACAGTCTGGATTCTGTTCGCAAAGTATATAAAACGCACACCCAGCGACAGCATGGTTTCTGTTCGCAACACAACACTGAATAGTCACTAGAACACAGCACGAAAAAGTCGGCAAAGGTGACACCACAGTCGAGAGCAGGTGGGGGGAAACTGAACAGGAGATGGGAAAACAAAAAGGGGGGGAAAGGAGAGTAAAAGCGAAGGGGGGGGGGAACCGGGAAAGGAGCTGATGGAGGATGAGGACCCATAAGCGGGGTGGGGGGCAGACGCGACAGGGAGGGGGGTAGGCAGAGGAGGGGAATACAAAAGGACTGGGGGGGAGAAGAGAGGTAGGGAGAGGTGTAGTGGGGAGGAAACAGGACGGAAGGGGGGGGAGGAGGGAGCCCAGGGAAAGGACAGAGGAAAGGAGGGGGAGGGAGGATCAGAGTTGATAGGAAGGATAAATGGAGGGAGAGAGGGCATCATCCGGGAGGGGGAGTTGACGGAAGCCACCTTGGGAAAGGAGATGGAGGGTGTAGAGATGGAGGGTAGGGGGGACACAACGGTGAAGACGGGGCAGGGGGCGAGGATGGGAGAGGAGAGGAGCAACCAGGGGGTGAGGGGGTTCAAGACGGCGGGAGGTGTAGAGGATGCGGATATGTTCGAGGAATAGGAGCAGATGGGGGAAAGGAATGAGATCATAGAGGATCCGCGTGGGGGACGGGAGGCGGATACGGAAGGCGAGGCGGAGTGCATGACGCTCAAGGATCTGGAGGGACTGATAGAATTTGGGGGGGGGGAAGAATTCAAGCGCTGCTTATTTAATTTACAAGTTCAGCACGAAAATATTAAGAGTGAGAAACAATTCCGTAGTTATATCAAGCATTTATTTCTATACTGCTAATAAAATAACAATAACCACCCTCGCCCTTGGTTTGTCTGTCAAGAATGTATTGCATACCCACAAAATTTCTTGGTAAGGTATTCTTTAGATATAGCAACTTTCTGATGTGACGAGAGGCTGAAGAGCGGCGTAGTGTGCCGCTGCCAGCCTACCTGAGTTGTACAGGTTTTAAAATAACAATAAAGTAAAAAAAAAAAAAAAAGATGTGACGAGTTGTACTTATCTTTATTGACGATCAATTTTTGTAAGGTACGGATTGTATATTCCATCCCTATATTAGAAGCCCAAATTCAGTATCGGTAATACTTCAGTGTTCTACTATACGTGAAATATATCTTCTCCTTCCAACATTTGTCTTATCAACTGCAATATGGTATGCTAGTGCGTTGTGGGGCTGACGTATTTGTATATATCCCTGTCTCTCCCAGTAATTCCCAACAAGCAACTCCTCAAGCTAAGGGTCAAATCGGGTAGACTGGTAGTATTTCCAAACTTCGACTTTCGAAGAAGTCGGAAACTTAGTTTTAAACCTATATCGAGTTTACAGTAAAGCAACCACCTTTCTTTTATTTTCGTGTTTATCTTCCTTGTCTGCCCAGTCTGTAAATTTCATCGATTTAATGGTTGCATGATAGTTTAGTTTTTTGTATGAAATTCCAAGGGTACTATGGCCTTCCCTCGCTCCAGTATTTAAATTACAGTAAGCTTTTCTTTCGTCGATGGCGCACAGCTTTGGAAATCCAGGCAAGTAGATCGTATTTAGTAATGGGCTTTGTGAGTTCTAAGGGACGAAAAGCGGAACACAAAATTGTTAGAGAAAAAACAGGAAATGTAATGTACATTCGGATTCTGGGATGCAAACAGGCTGATCGGTTAATATGATTGTGGCTAGAATATCGTATTTTCCCATAGCAAATAAATGTATAGGATCTGTTTAGACTGTGACGTATGTACTAAAGCTGCACGTGAAGTGTTGTACTCATGAACGTTATAAACGGCAGATTTAGTTTCATAGCTGTGTTGTATGCAACTTACTACTGTTGTAGTGGCATCCGTCATATCCATTCCTGAACAAAAAACAACAACTGATTAATTTTACTAAAATTACCACACTATCTACAATAAACAACACTATATTAAGCTTAACACAAAATCGTTAACTCAATGAAACGAATTCCACTACAAACACAGCCGACACTCGAACAATTCTGGATAATGAGCAAAAGCAAACTGCGCCCATTACAGCACACAAACGAAAACCCTGAACACACCACAAGAGAGCACAACAAACCACAACACGACGACATCTACAAACACGCCACACTCACAAGGCAAACTCCGCGCCGTCATGACGTCACACGACACGGGTCAAAGCCGACGCGTGGGATCGGACGCTTCTGTCGTCCCCTCTCAGATTATATTAGTGAATTATATTAGAAAACTTTTGTGGTTGTTGTTGAACGCTTTTGTGAACCTTTGGCAGACTTAGTGATAAACAATTGTTATGTTTTCTTCTAAATTTTGATTAAAATAACCTCATGGCTGGCAGACAGCTATGGTGGTGAAGGGTCATTCATTATTTACATCATTCCACATGGAATGAGCAAGAGCTGCGCATACAATGCAAATAGAGCAAAACATACATTCAGATTTATTGTTGTCATTGTCAGCAGCAGTGGGAAGTACATCAGTGGGGATTGTGGATAGAGCAACAGTTGGCTCTCGCCTTCCTGTGCATCGTACTGCAGCTGAGATTGCTGTGTGGTGCCTAAAAATCAGTCATTATAGTGGGCACATAGGTGTCAAGAAAGAACAGCAGTTGGCTGACTCTTAGTCACTCCCACAATCACAGTTACTTTAATCAAGGCATAGTGTGGTTGTGAAAAAATCATTTCATGCTGAAATTTGATCTGCACTATCAATACAAGACAGAAATATAACTTTTGTGTAAACTTTGCATCCTTAACTAAGATTTAACAAAGTTATGTATTATGGTATGAAGATATTTGAGAAGCTCCCATCTAACATACAACAAGAAATTAGTTATCTCAGGAAATTCAAAGGAAAATTTAAAAAATACGTCAGTAGTGACTCCTTCCATTGATTATCGTAGTGCAAGGATTTCATTCCTACTTTAGGTGGATGGCAGGTAGTGTGCTGTAAACTGTCCTATGTAATTACATATGTAGGTTACTGTTTTTTCTAAAAAATACTTGATTAATGAACTAAATATCATGTTTCTTATAAGGCATCCTGAAGGTAACTAATGTGACTGAAGTAGCAGCAGCTTTCTTTCTAATTCACTAGAACACATTTAACTGGCATAAAAAGAACTAGCATTAAGCAGTATTGTGATATTTTCTTGTTAATATAGTGTACAGCTGAAACAATGTTTGGTTGTCTTTTGTTAATGTTTACCTTCACTTACTCCCTGTAGGTTCACGTCCTTGGTGGTAGAGTAGAAGAAATTTCTATTCTTTTTCACCTTCTTGGTCGGATGATGAATGAGTAGAATAAATTTCTATTCTTTTGAAATTGTGATGGTTTATTTATGTCAAGAAATGTTAGTACATGTATATAATGTGAAGGTGATATTAGAACACGTACCTATATAATGAGTGTCGGTAAATCCATAGCATCACTATCTTCAGCTGTCCAGTTGCAGTGTGAATGCAATACATGATCAGATTAGCTGACTAAATGTGCCACCATTTAACAACTTAATATGTAGTTAAATGTATGAGTTTTTTGAAAATGATTTGCACCTAATTGGCCACAGAGTGGTGTATTCTACATACAAAATTCATATTGCTGATCAGTACATACATAATTCTTTTCTAATTTGACATGTATTGCTGTTATTCTAATTTGACATCTAATGATGTTATTCTACTCACATTTGTTCTTTCCGTTTCTGCCAGGTTCTATCTTAAAATATGCAATAATTCATTCAATATATCTCTGATGTATTTTCAGAAACACATTGCAAATCCAGTACCCCAACAGAGTGACTACAGGATTTCACAACCAAACGTTCTCTGCCAACACCCTATATTTTCTGGGATGGTTACTAGAGATAGGCAACAGCCAGTACCCAAGATCATTATTTTTGTTTTACCATCTGTGTCAAATTAATGTGTCTGGTAATATATTAATAATGTTATATCACTGTCTGTAGTAGTATCATAGATACACTTTAAGAAAATGAAATGGTTTACATTCCACTGTGAAAACCCATGTCATAAAATGTTTACTGCCATGGATGACACGTGTATCTCTTGTGTTGGAGTTACTGTTGCAGTGAATGTGATTTTTTAGTATGACATGTTAAAAACAACAGCAGTAAAATAAATTTGTTTATTGCAAAAGGAGTTACCGGTATGTCTTTCACATATGTTGTATTGTCCCATCTTATACATGTGTTGTTCACAATCCCTGCTCCCGTCCCCACCCACAGAAAGTAACTACAGAATCATGAATCTGTGTTGTGATTGGTTCTGCGTGGAATGTTGTTATAATATATTAAATTATTCAAAATTTGTTTGCTTACTGTGAACTATTAGACATCAGCTGTATTAGGTATATTAGTGACATGTGAAAATTTGTGCCAGAGTGCAACTTGAGCCTCATCAAAGATTCACTGTGTATATATTTAAAAGAAGGTATAATGAGCTAATTGTAACACATTCAGCCAGTGATACACAGCTTCTTATATGGCATGTGTTCAGTTCTTTTTCTTTGATTCATTCCACGCATCGCCTCTCCTCTGCTTGTAACTTCAGATTGATCAGTCTGTGAGAGTACATAATGGGCTATGAAAATGAACACTTATTTACAACAGTTCCTACTAGATAAGTTCAGTTTGGTTTGATCTTCTGGATGTGACATGATCTCGAATAAAACAAGTTGAAGTAGTAACAGTTATGACCAGTGCTTGATTTATAAAAAAGAAGAGGTACCAGTACTTTGGCTTGTCAGAGGTATCAGTATGGCATACCACCACAAATCGAGCACTGGTTATAACAACCAAAGTAGTTGTTTCGTTTAGAATAGTGATGGCAGTAACTGTACCTGGATTGCTTCGTCTTGTCACAGCAATGAAACATGAAGATATGTGTTAGACAGTTTTATGAAAAGGATAGTTGCTACCCACCACAAAGTGGAGTCGCTGATTCGCAGATAGGCACAACAAAAAGACTGTCAAACACAGCTTTCAGCTAAACAGGTCTTCATTAGATTTAAACAGCACACAACACAACACACAAACACAACATTCGCAGACGCGGCCACAGTCTCTGGCTGCCAAGGGAAGACTTTTAGCGTCTTTCACTGCTGCTCACATTCTGGCCTTGGCAGCCAGATGCTGAGGCCAGGTATGTGTGTTTGTGTTTACGCACACTGCCGCTGCCACTCAAAGAAACTGATATACAAAATAGGTCTTATGAATTTTTGTGTGGTGGAGGGGTTGGAGGCAGAGGGGAAAGTTTGCACTGCTCACATGCAAAAATCTATCTTAGTATGTATTAATTAAGAAATCCCAACCTAATCATGAATCTGCCACTATAGATTTAGCATTGCGTTTACATACCAGAATTAAACAATTATTTGAAAGTGATGAATGAAATCAGAACATTTTGTGATTGGGCTCTGTATGGGATCTGATCCCTGTCACATTCATCTTTTTTTGTTGTAATATATATGGTTACACTGATGCAAAACTTCAGAAAGAGTACACAAGATGATTACTCCATGAAACAAGATTGATGGAAAAAAGGAAGTTAACTGTTTAGTATTTCAAAAATAATCACCATAGCTGTGAATACATTTATGCCCCTGTGAGACAAGATGGTCAATCACTTCATGGAAAAATGTTTGTGGTGTACTACGAACTCTTGGTGTGAACCAAACGAATGACCAAGAATGGTTCTTTAGGGCTCCAAAAATATGGAAATCACATGAGGAGAGATTGGGACTGTATGGAGGTTGTGTGAAAGCTTCCCAGACAAAACTCTGCATCATAGTTTAAGCAATCTGCCAGTAAAATGCCTGCCAAGACTGTATAGAGTATGTTGCAAAAGTTTTGCTGGGAAAAACATATTCTCCATAAAGTCCCAATGTCTCTCCATGTGATTTCCATATTTTTAAAGTGCTGAAGAAAGGCATTCATGGCTGTCCCTTTGCTTCAGATAAAGAGGTGTGTGTCTGGCAACATTTTTCCACAAAGGCATTGACCATTGTAAGGCAATTACAGTGGAATAAATGTGTTAACAACTATGGCAAGTACTTCAGTATTAATGAGTAGTTTACTTACATTTTTCCACATTTTTCATATTTGACTGCCCTTGTATGCCACTCTCTTAAGTTTGCTTTTGTAGCTCTGTGTACTACGTACACAAGTACTCTATTATTTTTTGACAGCATTTTTTTTAATGCCATGTTCCCTTCATGATCTTGCAGCTGTGTGCTGGCTTAAAGCTATCCCAAATTTGGTAGGTTTTCATAATGTAGCTAGATTTATCTGCAGTGCTAAAGCAATCAACAGTAGCTTCAGAAACACTGATTGACATGCATGCACCATTTTGGATTTGAGAACTGTAGACTCACTTTTTTAAGGTGGGAACAGTAGAATATGTACTTCTATTTTACAGTTGACGAACTTGATACTTGTAAAGTTGGAGTAACTGCATTTTGTATAAATCTACTACTTAAATAACTTTCTTATTTCTTTTTTTTATATTCTACTGGTTGTGGATGTACCACATTTGCACAAAGCACAAAAATTCCTATTTAAGTGATGTTTCAGTAAAATTCATTATCTGTCAGTTTAACTGAGTTCTGCTAATGTAATCATTGCATGTGTTCTTTTAAGAGAAATCTATAATCTGCATATTGTGAGCTAACAATTGTTTATTTCCAGAATGACATAAATTATTTGAAAGACCTCATTTCACTCTATCAGTAAACATTTTATTATTTGTGAGAATTAATTAACTAAAATGTCATTCACAATTAAATTTCCACACACTGAAAATAATATTATTATTTGGACCTCTGCAAGCCTTCCTGCACTTCAATGCTGCCTTCCAGCTTCTCAGCCTCCATACAGACAAATAGCCTCACATAACTACTGAAGCTCCAGTTATGCAGTATTTCATTCTTTTGCAGTTACATGGAATTTCTATATTTTTTTTAGTTTGTTTAATTTAAGCAGTATATTTTCCACCTTCATTTGCATTGTAAGGAAATGGAAATCCATCATTCTGGCAGAAACAGCTGTGCCACATATGGCAGCTGAGGAAACTCGGGAAAGGAAAGCAGATAAACTGAAATAAATAATAGCCATAAAATCAAACATGAACCATGGATCTTGCCATTGGTGGGGAGGTTTTTGTGCCTCAGCGATACAGATGGCCGTACCATAGGTGCAACCACAACAGAGGGTTATCTGTTGAGAGGCCAGACAAACATGTGGTTCCTGAAGAGGGGCGGCATCATTTTTGGTAGTTGCAGGGGCAAGACTCTGGATGATTGATTGATTTGGCCTTGTAACACTAACCAAAATGGCCTTGCTGTGCTGGCACCGCGGACAGCTGAAGCAAGGGGAAACTACAGCCATAATTTTTCCCGAGGGCATGCAGCTTTACTGTATGATTAAATGATGATGGCATCCTTTTGGTTAAATATTCCGGAGGTAAAATAGTCCCCCATTCGGATCTCTAGGCGTGGACTACTCATGAGGACATCATTATGAGGAGAAAGAAAACTGACATTCTACGGATCAGAGCGTAGAATGTCAGATCCCTTAACCGGGCAGGTAGGTTAGAAAATTTAAAAAGGGAAATAGATAGGTTAAAGTTAGATACAGTGGGAATTAGTGACGTTCGGTGGCAGGAGGAACAAGGCTTTTGGTCAGGCGAATACAGGATCATAAATACAAAATCAAATAGGGGTAATGCAGGAGTAGCTTTAATAATGAATAGGAAAATAGGAGTGCAGGTAAGGTACTACAAACAGCATAGTGAACGCATTATTGTGGTCAAGATAGACATGAAGCCCATGCCTACTACAGTAGTACAAGTTTATATGCCAACTAGCTCAGCAGATGATGAAGAAATTGATGAAATGTATGATGAGATAAAAGAAATTATTCAGGTAGTGAAGGGAGACGAAAATTTAATAGTCATTGGTGACTGGAATTCGAGTGTAGGAAAAGGTATGGAAGGAAACATAGTAGGTGAATATGGATTGGGGCTAAGAAATGAAAGAGGAGGCCGTATGGTAGAATTTTGCACAGAGCATAACTTAATCATAGCTAACACATGGTTCAAGAATCATGAAAGAAGGTTGTATACATGGAAGAATTGTAGATTAAACCTGAAGAAACTGCAAAGAGGTAGGAATTTAAGGAGATGGGCTCTGGATAAACTGAAAGAACCAGAGGTTGCACAGAGTTTCAGGGAGAGCATAAGGGAACAATTTACAGGAATGAGGGAAATAAATACAGTAGAAGAAGAATGGGTAGCTCTGAGGGATGAAGTAGTGAAGGCAGCAGAGGATCAAGTAGGTAAAAAGATAAGGACTAGTTGAAATCCTTGGGTAACAGAAGAAATATTGAATTTAATTGATGAAGGGAGAAAATATAAAAATGCAGTAAATGAAGCAGGTAAAAAGGAATACAAACGTCTCAAAAATGAGATCGATAGGAAGTGCAAAATGGCTAAGCAGGGATGGCTGGAGAACAAATGTAAGGATGCAGAGGCTTATCTCACTAGGGGTACGATAGATACTGCCTACAGGAAAATTAAAGAGACCTTTGGAGAAAAGAGAGCCACTTGTATGAATATCAAGAGCTCAGATGGAATCCCAAATTCTAAGCAAAGAAGGGAAATCAGAAAGGTGGAAGGAATATATAGCTGGTCTATACAAGGGGGATGTACTTGAGGACAATATTCTAAGCAAAAAAGGGAAAGCAGAAAGGCGGAAGGAGTATCTAGAGGGTCTATACAAGGGCAATGTACTGGAGGCCGATATTATGGAAATGGAAGAGGACGTAGATGAAGATGAAATGGGTGATACAATATTGTGTAAAGAGTTTGACTGAGCACTGAAAGACCTGAGTCAAAACAAGTCCCCGGGAGTAGAAAACATTCCATTAGAGCTACTGATAGCCTTTGGAGAGCCAGTCCTTACAAAACTATACCATCTGGTGAGCAAGATGTATGAGACAGGCGAAATACCCTCAGACTTCAAGAACAATAAAATAATTACAATCCGAAAGAAAGCAGGTGTTCACAAAAGTGAAAATTACCGAACTATCAGTTTAATAAGTCACAGCTGCAAAATACTCACTTGAATTCTTTACAGACGAATGGAAAAACTGAAAGAAGCCAACCTCAGGGAAGATTACTTTGGATTCTGTAGAAATGTTGGAATATGTATAGCGATACTGACCTTACAACTTATCTTAGAAGAAAGATTAAGGAAAGGCAAACCTAGGTTTTTAGCATTTGTAGACTTAGAAAAAAGGTTTTGACAATGTTGACTGGAATACTCTCTTTCAAATTCTAAAGGTAGCAGGGGTAAAATACAGGGAGCGAAAGGCTATTTTCAATTTGTATAGAAACCAGATGGCAGTTATAAGAGTAGAGGGACATCAAAGGGAAGCAGTGGATGGGAAGGGATTGAGGCAGGGTTGTAGCCTATCCTGTATATTGAGCAAGCAGTAAAGAAAAGTTTTGGTCCTTTTCATTTCTAATTTGATTCGACTGTCTCTCTGTAATCTCACTCCATCTTAAATATGTTCCTTCTTACACTACCTGTAAGATGCTCAGATAATCTGCCCTTCTCCCTACTGTCCAGGTGCAGGCACTAATTAGCTTATTCCTATCTCCCAACTGGAGCAACAGGCATGGCTTGGATGTAAGTCTTCGTTTCAGTCAAAAGCAATTGCCCTCAGGACTTTGCTTACACAGCTGATAACTGCATTAACTCAGTGCAGGTTGTGTTGTAGCAAAACCTCCGAAACCCCTCACAAATATGTGCTGTTGCTGCTCTTGTTTCATCCAGATAAGGTTTAATATTCTATGCTGTGTTGATACAACTGTTTAAGTTAAACAAGTCTGTGGCTCAATGTGGACTGTTTCTCTCCATGTTCTGTGTCTTTGTTCATAACCTATTTCCAAATTTTGTTATTTGAAGGAATGTTAAACATTTGTTGCAATTTACAGGCGGATAACATGACTATACAGTTCGCAGTACCAAAAGGCTCAATTGGACTGTTGACTGATGGTGAAAAAAGGAAAGTAAGAGAGGTACAGATACTTTGTTGTAATTCCAAGGTGGTATCATATTGTATCTCAAGTGACCTCTGTCATCCATTGTACAGCACCATATGATACAACTCAAACAGATGATAAAAGAACATTGTTTCATGTAGTTTACACCACACTGAAAATATATGAAACATGAATTCATAATGCTAAAAGGGTAAGAGTAAGTTCGAGTAGTAATGCTGCTCATAATCAGACATTTTTATTTCTAATGAAACCGTTTAGTTTTGTATGCCAACCCAAATTATGTTTAGTATAATTCACAAGAAATCACATTCAAGGAAGTCCTCTATCATACAGCAGTAAAGGTTTGTTGGAAATGATCAAGTTTTTTAAATTACTTTTTTGGTTCTTGAGTATTTTTTACTTTTCAGGATATGGTTTTTCAGCTCTACTCCCTTACAGTTTCACCATTACTATACAGTTTAGTTGTATGGGGAACTAATCTTCTGACTTTGTTTGGCCTTGTGTCGTGTTGGGGACTCTCCAGGTACCTGTTCAGTCTGTTATGTGACCACTGTTCTAGATATGTGAAATGTTGCAGGATTAAAGTTAGCTTCTTACTTCTGTAGAGAAAACATAGACAAAGGAGGAGTTGCCAGTTTGTCATAAACTGTTTTGATTTCAAGAATATTGATATTAATAAATTTTGATCAGAGTGGCAATTAGAAGCTCGTGCAACAAAATTAGTGTTTTACAATAAGTCCTTTATAATAGAGGTATTTACAGATTACCTTCAGGAAATTTTAACCTCTTCTTAAGAATTATGAAAGGTCTATTGTCCCTTCTCACAGTAAAAAAAATGGATATAGTGATTACTGGTAATATCAATGTAAGTTTATTGAAAAGCTCTTGTCAGAGAACAATTATGGCACTCAGTAACACTATCTTTCAATTTAGTTCCCACTGTGAACTTTGCAGCTAGGATATGTAAATGCTCAAAGATTGCCATTCATAATATCTTTGTATACAAATCAAGGGGAAAAAAGGCTTATCACAAAACCAATAGTAAATGGGCTATCTGATCATGACATGCAGCATCTTGTGTTATATTTTGAAACTTCTCAGGATAAAAAAATCTATTAAATCTGAGTACAGGAGGATAATACATAAGTAAAAATTTTTATATTGCTCAAAAACATGAACTGGATATATGCTTACAACACTTCTGACTCAAATGGAAAATACAAAGCATTCACTAATAAAGTTACCTCCACTTTTGAAAATTGTTGTTCTTTAAAGGTAACTCAAATCACACAGAAGTAAAACAATAAACCACGATTACACAAGGAATAAAGATATCATGTGGGACAAAAAGGAGACTGTATCTACCATCTAGGAACAACTCTGATGTTAACACTGTAATGTATTACAAAGAGTACTGCAAAATATTGAAGCAAGTAATCCAGAAATCGAAGCAGGCTTATTATGAGAAAAAGATAATTACATCGAACAACAAACCAAAAACTGTATGCGATATAGTGAAGACAGACCAGTGAGGCCAAAAAGGAAGGGGAACAGATAGCTCTAAAAATAAATGAGACTTCAGTAACAAGTGCATGTAGTGTTGCAAACCTCTTAAACAAGTACTTCATTTCTGTTACAGACAGCTTGGTGTCATCAGGTTCGGTGGGCAGTGAAATTGTGTATCCAAGACAAGTCTTTATAAATAATTTCACTACAATAGAAATGGTGCTCAGGTCTCCCAGAGAAGTAGCATCCATCATAAAATCCTTCAAATGTAAGTATTCTAGTGGGTATGATAATATATCAAAAGAAGTTAATCAGGCCGGCCGCGGTGGCCGTGCGGTTCTAGGCGCTGCAGTCTAGAACCTTGGGACTGCTACGGTCACAGGTTCGAATCCTGCCTCGGGCATGGATGTGTGTGATGTCCTTAGGTTATTTAGATTTAAGTAGTTCTAAGTTCTAGGGGCCTGATGGCCTAAGATGTTAAGTCCCATAGTGCTCAAAGACATTTCAACCATTTTTTTGAAGTTAATCAAAGAGTGCTCGTGCGAGTTGAGTTCTATCTTAAGTCGTTTCTGTAATCCTCAAGCACCTGACTGCAAATAATATACTGTCAAAGTCACAGTGTGTGTTACTTAAATGTTCTGATATAGTGAAAGCTATTAGAGGCTACTGGCATTTTCTTTGACCTGTCAAAATCCTTTGACTATGTGAACCACACCATTTTCTTAAGTAAGTTACAATATTATGGTGTCACTGGCAGTGCTGTGAAATTGTTAGTCTCTTATCTAACAGGAAAGAAAGGGTGTTGTTGTGAAAAACCTAAGCAGTCAGCCTTCATCCGAATGGGAAGTAATTACATGTGGTGTTAAAGGTTCCACCTTGGGTCCATTGCTTTTTCTTGTTTACATTAATGACCTCATCTGTTACATTGCCTACTCAGATTTTCACTGACATTGAAAAGTGATAGTGTTGGAGGTACTACGCCAGCTCTTCGCCAGAAATCGCAGTTCATTAGAAGTTGAGTGATTGGAGATATGTTGTTTCATTTACTTGTTAAATTATACTAGTTTTCTTGGTGAGGTCACCAGCTGCTTTGTTTTGTAATCGTCCCACCATTCTTCTCTGCTTGCCCACCCATGGGAAATTGGTTATTTATGAATTGGGTGGTCCATTTTCCCTTGTGGAGTGGGGGCAACTTAGAGCAATCTGCAGTTCAGGTTGTTCAGTAATCCCCCTGTTAATCTGCCATACGTTAATAGCTGCCTCTGTCATGTTTGTTGGATTCGGTGTTAATGAATTTATTGCTTAAGGTGTTAAGGCCGAATTCCTGAAATATGTTTTTATCTTGTCTATCATCTTGCGAGGTGGTATATGTGTAATGTAGAGCATGTTGGTACATTTTATGTAAAATTGCATTTCACGGATTTTATTTAAATGGTCAATTAATCATATAAAGTTGCCACCCTTCCACCGTAATGGTTCTTTCAAAACAAGTTACACTTTTGGTGGCAAATAATTTTTAATGTGAGTGTTTTGTACCATTTACAACCCTCTTACAGGGCGCATAGTTTATGTGTTTGTGTGAGTTGTTAAAAATTTTAATTTAGGGTAATCTGGTGTGTTGCAGATTTGCACAAGTGTAGTCTTTAAGAGGTGTTGTGAGCGGTCGTGCCTACAGTCATGTTAAAAGGAAGTATCAAGGTTCTCAGCCCAAAAGCTCATACCACAAAAAAAAATTGTTATTTCTGCCTCTGAATAGATTGTAACTTGATATTTAGAGGGTGCTTTCTGATTATAATTTTAAATCTGTTTAAAAAAAAGGCTTTTCGGTATAAAATTTCCATTTATTGAAAATAAAATTTTTAATTTGTTTTTTCAGTTACCATTGGTAACTACTTTCACGCTCGCATAGTCCAATTAAATGTGTTAATGTTCTTCGTGAATCGCTAGTAAATAAAATAAATTCTTATGGATTTTCTTTGAAAATAAATCAGGTTCAATGGAGGAGGGGATACTGTGGGGAGGGTTGAGATACAGTAAGGTGATGGAAGGCTGACCAGTACTTGGATGAGTTTATAGTTAGGGTATCATTTAGGCAGGTGCAAGCTTGGCGCCAGTCCCAGCGTTTTTTGGCTGCGAGGAAATTACGGTCATGTCTTTGGAGTTTCCAGTGGCATCGGAGTGTATCCTGGTCCTGTGTGTGGAGAAAGGCATGGTGGAGATGATGGGATTCACGAAGGAGGATGGCATGTGGGGGTAAAGTGTGGTGGTGTGCGCAAATGGTGGTAGTGGGGATGTGAGCCTCAATGGCCTCAGACAGGACCTGTTGGAGAAAGGAGGCAGCATGCTGATATCGTCCAGATGCTGGATGGTCAGAAGATGGCCACTGACCTGGGTATCTAGGGCTGCCCAGTAGCCATTCCAGTCAGCACGGGAGTAGTTATGGACGAAATTTGGTGGAGGATTGGTGTGAGGAGTGAGGCGTGGGTTCTGTCGGTCTGTCACGGTAAGGAGGACACAGAGATGGTCGCTACCAGTGGGGTCTAGTACGTTCGCCATAATGTGTCGAAGGAGGTCACTGGAGGCCAGGACTACATCGTGAGTGGTTTTGGAATCAGGACAGGTGTGGCGGGGGAGTGGAGGAGCTCATCTTGCAGTGAGGCGAGGAACCGATGCCACCATTGTAGCTGTGCATCAGTATGACAGTGGATGTTTAGGTCAGTGGCAATCACATAGGAGGAGAAGGTGTGGTCAATGTGACAAAGGAAGTCAAACGGGATGAGGGCAGTGGCACGGACATAGATGGTGGTGCTGTTTATGGTAAGGCCAGAGAACAAGAAGCTGAGGATAAGGTGTTCAGTGGGCTCAGGAAGGAGGGTTTGGAGCCCAACAGAGGTCTGGTGAAGGTAGCCAATGGCAACTCCACCATGCGCAACCAGGTGGGGATTATTGGATTGTTGAAGGGGGTATGGTGATGTGCTGATGATACATGGGAGCTGGAGAAATGTTTCATTGAGGAGGGAGGCATCCACACGGTGGGTTGTAAGGATGTGCATGAAGAGTTGTTTGTTGGTAGGTAGAGAACGGATGTTATTGAACAAGATACGAGGCTGCCGCACCATGGTGGGGTTTAAACTAGGGTGTCGAGATGGGAGAAGGTAAAATGGGCTTGGTTATGGGAGTAGGTGGCGAAGGTGTTAGGGTGAAAGATTGAACGGCAGCTAGGGAGATCTGTTGGATGGTACGGGGGCGTTGAAAATGGCGGATATTTTGTAGGATGATGGTTACGAATCTAACGATGTCCTCGACTGTAGAGAGAGGGCAAAGGCTGTTTCCAGGAGGTGTGGGATCGTAAATAGGTCAGATGAGGACAGTGAGTTAGGGAGATGTGTATGCGTGTGGGGGGGGGGGAGATCTGACCTTACAGTTTTCAATAGTTTCTTTTTCCTTTATTGTAATTTCCATTCACGATTAGGGACAGGCTGGCAGCAGCTTAAGCAGGAAGACATATAAAACAATATAACGAAGGAAACATGGCGGAATATAGAAACAAAAAATCAAAAAACACACACTAGATTAAATGGCACCAGGCAAATTATGGAAACCAGGGGGTGGGGAGGATCTAGCCTGCAGACAGTGTAAAGGATGCAGATATGTTGGAGGAAAAGGAGGAGGTGGGGGAAGGGGATGAGGTCATACAGGAGGTGTGTGGTGGAAGGAAGGTGGATATGGAGGGTAAGGCACAGCACATGCCATTTGAAGATTTGGAGGGTCTTGTAAAAGCTGGTGGGTGCGGAGATCCAGGCAACACTGGCATAACAAAGGATGGGACAGATGAGGGATTTGTAGGTGTGGAGGATGTTGGAAGGATGTAACCCCATGTACGGCCAGACAGGAGTTTCAGGAGGCGGAAGCATGAATGGGCTTTCTGCTGGATCGTCAAGAGGTGAGGGGTCCAGGCGATGTGAGGGTTGAGGGTGAGGCCAAGGTATCTCAGGGTGGCGGTGAGCTGGATGAGACAACCATAAAGGGTGAGGTAGAAGTCATGGAAGAAGCAGGTGGTGCGATCTATGATGATTGCCTGGGTTTTGGAGTGGTTGAGATGAAGGGACCACTGGTTACACCAAGTGGTGAACAGGTCAAGGTGGTTTTGGAGGGTGTGTTGAGACCATTGAAGGGTAGGATAGAAAGCCAGGAAGGTGGTGTAATCAGCATATTGGAGAAGGTGGACAGGTGGGGAATGCTTGGGCATATCAGCAGTGTACAGGAGATAGAGGATAGGGGAGAGGATGGACCCTGGGCACAGCAGCAATGGGATAAAAGGTTGGTGTTGTGGAGGATGACATAGGAAGGACAGCGTGAGAGGAAGGAAGCGATCAGATGTACAAAATTGATAGGCAGGGTGTAGGTAGGTGTAGGTGGAGGAGACTGGGATGCCATACATGGCCATAGGAATTTTGGATGTCGAAGGAAACAAAAATGGTGGAGCAAACGGAGTTAAGCTAGTGGACATGAAGGTGAACTACGTTAAGGAGTTGGTTTTCTGCTGAGAAGCAGTGTTGGAAGCCACACTGGGTAAGGGGGAGGAGGTGGTGTTGATTAAGGTGCTGACAGATATGACGAGAGAGGATCGATTTGAAGATCTTACTGAAGGTGGAGGTGAGGCAGATGGGACGATAGGAAGAGGCGACAGAAGGTGGTTTGTTGGGTTTGAGGAATAAAAGGATGGGGGTAGAGAGGATGACGTTATAGAAATGAGCAAGGACAGTCAAGAAGGAGATGGGGCTTTCTATAAGGTGGCAGTAGATGACACAGTCATGAGACAGTGGGCCTTGTTGCATTTGGACCAGAGAAGTTTAATGTCTTGTGCTGTGATTGGAGTGGAGAGGAACTGACGTCACTACTGAAGGGCGGCAGGGAAGCAGCTATGGATGTTTATGTCGATGGCTGTTACAAATGTGCAGAAGGTGTGGTCAACGTAGGAATGGTTGGGATGGATGGGGGACAATAGGACAAACAGGGACAGTATCCTCAGGGTGGTATGAGGGGGTTTAGCTTTACACATGTGGCAGTAGGTGGGATGGAGGTGTTGCAGGTGTTACGGGAAGGAGGGGTGGCTAGATTGGGGCAGTTTTTAAGAAAGTGGGAGACCTTGCAATGGGGACAGCTGGGGATGTGGGGTGTAGGTGGGGGGACGATTGGGAGGCTGTGGCTGACAGGGAGAAGAAGAGGAGAGGAAGGGAGTCAGGGATGTGTGGGGGCCAAACATAATGTGCAGTAGTTTACAGAGGAGATCTGTGTGAAAGAAGGGGTCTCGATGAGGACTGAGTCCCTGCAAGGAATCGAAAAATGGTTCATATAGCTCTGAACACTATGGGATTTAACGTCTGTGGTCATCAGTTCCCTACAACCGGTGGTCCTGGTCGCCTACAGTGGACTGGATGGCCGAGCGGTGACCTCCCCAGCTGTCAGGATGCTAGGAAATGGCTGTAAAAGCATCAGAAACGCCAAAGCAACATTATTAATTCGTGCCGGTACAATGTGGCTTGGTGATATCAACGACCTTCCCCGAGTCCTCGCTGACTCGTAGCGATGACACCAGATCCGGGCCGCACCAGTCTTGCTAGCGCAGCGCTGCGTGCAGTGACGTAGCGGAGGAATGTCCTCACTTCGGCGGCGCGTGGTTGCCGGCGCCCCTCTGGTCAGCCAGCTCGCGGCAGACAGCCGGCTGCTGCATGTAGAGGCTCCGGGTTGGAGTCCCCGGCGGTGTCGGCACCAGAAGCGTTCTCGTAGTGCGGAGTGTACTCTATCCCACCCCATCTCCTTCCCTGCTCATCCTGGTGGCTCGTCCGCGGCAGACGGGCGGAACAGGCTGCAGACCTCCAGCGTCGTGGGCTCACCCGGTTGTGATGGCGGTTGCACAGGGCCTAGGCCCCGCACGATCTCGACGACGGTTCACTGATGTGGTCAGTATTGGCGGCGAGCGAGTCTGCCGCGATGTCTGCTAATCCTGGGTCGATGACTGGCAGTGGCAGCGGAGAGGACCAGAGCTGGTACTGTCCCCTCACGTCTATTGCTGGACGGGCCGCCCTTACTGCAACATCTCCTTAATAAAGATTAACATGTCGATCACCGACCTGAGCGCTACGCAGCAACCCAGTACACATCTAACTGCAAGTCTAACTGCGAGTGCGAGTGCCCTGTTGCTATCAAAGCTGGCGTATTTAAAGGAAGCACGAGAGACGTCCTGACTTCATTCTCGTTTGTAATGACCACATTCGTTCCACTTATAGTGCTGACTTATCTGTCGTACTCGCCCCTTAGGTGTTCTTGCCACAGAGTTACGTGTTGTATCGGCAGACTTACGCGAAGTTGTGAAATGCAGTACAGCTGACGCTATACCTCTGTCTTGCACTCTACGAAAGTCTCCGTCTAACACAAACCCACGTGCAAAGCAATTCTCTCTCGCTTGTTGTGTGGAACCAGGACATTGCCCCTGCGTGACGACACATTCCATACATATGCAATCCTCTTACTTCTTCGCCAACCTACTGCCTCTGGCTTTCGGCATAGGCAACGAAACTTTGACAATATTCCACACCACCAACTCTTTATTATTCCATGACACTACAGAACTACTTAAACCTAACTAACCTAAGGACATCACAGACATCCATGCCCGAGACAGGATTCGAACCTGCGACAGTAACAGTTGCGCAGTTCCAGACTGAATCGCGCAGTACCACTCGGTCACAGTGGCCAGCTGCAAGAAATCAGCTAAGAGATGCGAGCACCAGTGTCTCGGGTGAACAGGACGAAGGTATGGAGGGTGGGGTGTGGGGTACTGTTGTCAGGAGGAGTGGTAGTGTCCATGGAGTCAATGGGGGACGGGGAGGAGGTGGTGCCTTTTTGCTGGAGGGGTAGAGTCTGCAATGACGTGTTTGTGGGGTTTTTTGGAGACCGTAGGCTGGGAGGAGGAGAGAGGGAGGTGGCGAGTGGCAGATCCTGTAGGCGTGGTGGACATGGTGGGAGAAGCAGCTGGTTCAGTGACGGTGATTGTCGCATGGCATGGCGTGGTGAATGCGGTGGATGCAGGTAATGAAGTGACAGGGGGGTGAGAGGGAGCAAAGGGAGCAAACCGACAACCTAAGAGGTGGCAGCGGAGGCGGCAGCAGATGTGTACTTGATGGTGGGGGCAGGAGCTGTTGTTGGGGGAGGGGAAACGAGGTTTAAGGAGGGAGGCGAGAAGCAGCACTCCAGGAAGGGACAGTGGAAGAGGGGTAGGGGGAGGTGTAGATGACAGTGGAGGGGGGAAGGTTTATGATGGACGGATGGCGACAGACAGACGGACAGCAGGCAATGGCGACGATGGACAATGGATGGACAAATGGACAGAGGGACGGACAGCTGGACGGCAGTTAGCATAGGCGATGGATGTCGGTGAACAGGCAGGTGGGCAGGCTGTCTGCCTGACATCCAGGGCCACACTGACACCTCTCCCCCCCACTTTCTCCTAGCTTCCAGTACTTGGGGGCCACACCACCATCGTATGTCAACACCCCCATCGTCACACAAGACATCGTCACCACACTACACACCAATCGTAATATGGCTCCTGGGCACGACTGTATTACATACTGCCAACTCAAAGAAGCCCCCCTCTCCTTCCTTACAGTCCTAACCACCCTCTATAATAATATCCTCTCCACCGGCTTGTACCTTGACATTTGGAAGTCTTCCCGGATCCTTAATGTTTCTCAAACCTGCCAAACTGCATTCCAATTCCTCCTCCTAGCACCCTATGGGTCTCACGCTGGTGTTCAGCAAGGTCCTGGAGTACATCATTACCTGCCGCATTCACCATTACTTCCACCAGCACCGTCTCCTTCCCTTGACCCAATGTCGCTTCCAACCTTCCTTCTCTGTTGACGATCTCCTCCTCCACATGACACACCTCCTTTCCACTCATCTGAATTCCCATTGTTCCGCCATCTTTGTGTCCCTTTACCTAGAACGTGCCTATAACCGTGTATGGCATCCCAGGCTCCTCTTCGAACTCCAGACTTACACCTTCCCCATCAACTATGTTCGCGTGATAGCCTCCTTCTGCTCTCACTGCCCCTCCTATGTTACCATCCGCAACTCCAATTCTTACACCTTCTACTCCTCCACAGGCATGCCCCAAGGCTCCATCCTTTCCCCTCGCCTCCACCTGTTATACACGGCGGACATGCCGCAGCCTCCACCACCTGCCCATCTCTTGGAAAATGCCGATGACACTGCCTTCCTTGCTCTTGCCCCTCCCTCCAACACTCCCAGCCCCTACTCCAGTCCCACCTTGACTTGTTCACCACATGGTGCAACCAATGGCTCCTTAAGATCAATCCCTCCAAGACCCAGGTAATCATCTTAGGCCACACCACCCCCTCCTTCCGCCCTCTAGATTTCTACCTTACCATCTCTGGTTGCCCCATTGCCCTCACTCCCACCCTCAACTACCTTGGTATCACCCTCGACTGCCACCTTTCTAGAACCCCCTATCTCCTCACAGTCCAAGCCAAGGCACATATCCGACTCTGTCTCCTCCTTGGTCGAACATGGGGATTAGACCCACTATCCTACATACCTATAAGTCGCTCATCTGCGCCCTCCTATGTTATGCACACCCCACGATCTCCACCTCCCCCACCTATTACAAATCCCTCCAATTCATTGAGCGCCATACACTCCACCTCACTTATTGCATCTGTCTCTTGTCCCCCATGCAGATCCTTTATGATCTGATTCCTTTCCCCCATCTTTCCTGTTCCTAGAATGGATACGGATCCTATAAGTCTACCACAAACTGAATCCCCCCCATCCTTTGGTTTCTCCCTTCCTCTCCCACCTTAGCCCACTGCCACACCTGCACTACAGTGTACCGCCTGGTCTCCATGTGCACACGCTCCATACCCTCGCCCAAGGTGGCTTCCGCCAACTCCCCCTTCTGGATGATGCCCTCATGTCTTCCATCTATCCCTCCTACCAGATCTAATCCATACTTTTTCCCCCTCCTCAGGGCTCCCACCCTCTCCCCCTTCCCATCTTCTTCCTTTTCCCATGCCAAACACCTTCTTTTCCTTTTAACCTGCCCCCTCCTTTCCTTCTCCCCTCCTTTGTCCCCTCTAACCCCTCCTTGTTTCCTCCTACCATCTCTACCCCCTTTTCTTCCCCTTTCATCCCTTCACCCAGTGGTAGGTCGCCTTCGGTGCAGTGATGTTTATCGTTTTTGTTATGGTGTCAGCATTACTCTAGTGCCATGTGCAGTGTCCCCAGAATCACTCATTTGTGTTCACACTGTGGCATTTCTTTATTTTTGTGTCAAATTACAGTGTTCATTCTCCACATGTGTGTGTGGCTCCCGTTTCTTCATCACTTTATACCATTCTATGTTATGTGTTCTTTTCTCATTTGACTATGATTTTTCTGTAACTCTCTTAGTTGAAAAGCGGCGAATTGTGCCACTGTCAAGCGACCCCATTTTGGGGAGTGAAATATCAATAAAGAAAAAAACCATAAAAAGCTTTGGGCTGGTATGGAAAATCGGGCCATGCGGCTGTCACCACTAACAGATGACAGGGCAGTAGCCGCACTTGACTTTGCTGCAGTGTCGGTCCGTTTTCCCACAGTATTTGACGCTAGTTTCGAAGAAAGAGCGAGTCAAATGTGTGAATTTGTGTCTACAATGTGTTCGCCAGATAAAACAACTGACTAGCGACGTACCCATTAAGGTCGTTTCCCAGCAACAGCGGCGACAAATGCTTTCCGCGGTGACGCGGCTGTTTGAGGAATTGGCAGTCCCAGCTGGAAGCGGCAGACGCTAGCAACAGAGAATGACTGTGCAGGTGGGGACCCACTCAGACGCGTGATGAATTTCATAAACTATACCACGAACCTACACGAAAGAAAGACGAAGTTGCGTGAAGACATACGAAGTTTTCATTTTCTTTGCGAAATATTCTTCCACATCTTTCATTATTCATGTTTTCTTACTTCATCATGAAGAGACTGGACGAATTGCTGTTCATGACTGTCCCCTGTCTCATTATGTAGTGGACAATATTTAGGAAACCGATCGCCCCAGAACTAAAACTTGCTGTGACTCTCATAACAACTTTTAGTATTGACAGTTGCAGTACCGAAGTGCAGTTTACCATAATTATTGCACATCACCTCTTGTCGAGTAGGTATCTATAACCGAAAATGTGTGGCAATTGATCCTTATTGTATATGAAGAAGATATGTGTTAACCCCTTTGTTATTGAAACAATCAGTGAAGCAGTATCACAATACTCAGCTCCATCGCTAACCTGCCATTAACATTATATGAAAAATAAACATAAATCCAAAATCCACCCACCACAGTGGTACAAGTGAACATGCCTGTCAACACCACAGATGAACAGATTGAATCACTGTACGATGAGATAACAGTACTTATTCAGATAGTTTACGGGTCGTTGAGGAAGAGGCGGAGGAGTGGAGTGTGTTCCACACCTGTTTCCAGCTTCATGGTGGTGACAAAACCTGCCAGGTTATGTTGTGGCACAAGTACTATAAACTGGACAACATTTTGCTTGTCCTGTTCATCTGACTTGCTTTCTTCTCTACGCCATAAACATGGACCAGTAGTCTGGTATTCTGCGCCGCAAATTTAGGTGTGTCCTGTATCTTGGCGGAGAACTCGATAGCATGAAAGTTATAACAATTACGAAAATCGAAGTACCTACCATATCGAGATGAACGCTGTGGTTTTTTCTCATAATTTCTCTCACGAGCCAGGACTGACCATACAAAACAAGCCTTATGCTTTTCATTTTGAACATTAATGCATGGTGCTATATAGCTAGGCCCTGCATTTACCGGATCATAGACGGTACGACGAAAAAAATATATGGACTACTTACAATGGCGTTCCTGCCGCTACCGCTGCTGTTGCTGGTTTTCAAGAGCCAGGTTGTCAATTATCCGGTGGACATATACTGAAAGAAAACGAAATTCTTAATGAAAAGAAAAGAAGTAACGCTTAATCGATCTTTGAAATCGCCTACAACAACAATATACACTGAATCGCCAAAGAAACTAATACGGGTATTGCGTATTGAAATACAGAGATAATTAAGGAAGAATAAGGCGATGCAGTCGGCAACGCCTATATAAGACAACAAGTGGCTGGCGCAGTTGTTAGATCAGTTACTGCCGCTACAGTGGCAGGTTATCAAGATTTCAGTGCATTTGGGCGTGGTGTTACAGACGGTGCTCGAGGGATGCGATACAGAATCTTCGAGATAGCAATGAAATCGGGACTATCCCATAGGGGTATTTCAGAGTGTATCGTGAATATCAGGAATCGGTAAAACATCAAATCTCCGATATCGATGGGGCCGGAAAAAAATCCTGTAAGAATGGGATCAACTAAGACTCATGAGAATCGTCTAATGGGACTTAAATGCAATCCTTTCGCAAATTGCTTCAGAATTGAATACTGGTGTACACTTGATGACTGCCAACACAAAGCATTACACCTCGTGTGGGCCCATCAACACTGACAGTGTACTGTTGATGACTTAAAAAATGTTGGCTGGTTGGATGCATCTCTTTTAAAATTGTATTGAGGGGACAGACATGTACAGGTACGGAGACAACCTCATGAACTCTGTTATAGTGTGGGACTTGTGCAGTTGGAGTGATTTGGGAGCCGTGATATGTCTAGATACGACTCTGACAGGTGACACGTACATAATGATCCTGTCTTAATACCTACATGCATTCATGTCCATTTGCATTGCGTCGGACTTGTGCAATTCCAGCAGGACAATGCGACAGCCCACACATCCAGAATTGCTACAGAGTGGCTCCAGCAACGTTAGTTTAAACACTTCCACTGACCACCAAATTCCCCAGACATTATTGAGCATAAGAGGCATGGCTTGAAACGTGATGTTCGGACGAGATCTCCACAAAAGAATAAAAAATTTCTTTCATGCAGATATATTTATTTTTCTGCACATTTGCAGAAGAAAGGATTTTTTAACCTCATGAATTCAGAATCACTACATAATCCTAAATAATACTTCATGTCCATACTATTATTAAAGACAATTGGTCAGTTGGACGTCACATGGCACAAGCCAGCCGTTCTGCACCCAAGCGTGACATGAGTGTAAATGGGAGAATTATCTAACTCGTAGTTACCTTAGCATATAGAGCGATGTGAAACATACATTTTACAGTCTGAGAGGTGAATAAAGAAAAAAAGGGTGCACAATGAACAACTTATGCAGATTGCTCACAAACTGAAACGAATACAGGTATCGGCAGAAAATAAAAAATTATAAACTTTGGTGCCTGATGGATGAACATGTGACGCTGCAGTGCAATATCAATGCGTGACTGGCAAGGCTAGCAAACAGGGGATGTGTCGATACCAAGGTATAAAGTCTTTGTGAATTTCATTCTATGTACTCAGCTACGCAGTAAGTACACCTGGCAGGTAGGCATGTGCACAATATACGCAGAAGTTAACATTTGAGAGAGGACGTGTAGTTGGGTTAAAGAAGGTAGTCAGAGTAATTGGCAGATCACTCAACATCTGAGTGGGATGATGCCACTATTTGCTGATGGTAGCAGGAATGGGTGAAGCATGGAAGAAAAACACCATCAAGAAGGAAGCAGTCAACTTCGAGAGACGACAGAATGTGAGGACTGAGGAAATGTCAGAGAGGCGCTCAGAGCCTACATCAGGGACAAGTATACATTCAGAGGCCAACCTATTGTTCTCTTTTGATTGACAGGTCATTAACCTAATGTTATGCTAATAGGATTATGACCCCATGGGTATTATCCTTCTCTTCGATTAACAGGCCTTTAACCTAGTGTCCCCACCCATCTCCCTACCCTTCCCTTCTCCCACGTCCATCCCCATCCCTCTGTGAACTCCCCTCGCTGATACGAGCACACTTTTGATATCTATTTGAATGATTGATTAATGATATCGATCAACTGATTAATTCCATCTGGGAAACCCCTCCCCCACTGTGAAATTCAGTGTATGGAGTATTGTTTAATTATTTGTATTTGTTTATTTATTTACGTAATTTAGTTGGGAAATCGATTGCAGGGTATGGAACATTGTTTAAACAGTTTAGGCAATATAGTTTATTTATTTAAAGAATTCGGTGGGAAATTGATGTTGGTTCATGGAATATTATGTGAAGAATTTAGACAATGTGTGGAATATTGTTAATTTAAGCAATTTATGGGATATGAATCTCTGAATGAAATTTAGTTTATTGGTTTATATATAGATTTTGGTGGGAAATCGATTGCAATGTATGGAATGCGTGCAATATTGTTTGTTTGTATAGTTCTTTATTTATATTATTGTTTATTTATGTAATTTATGGCACAGAAGGAAATGTATACAAAATTTAAACGATTGCAATGCTTTTTCATTCATAATGCACAAGCAAACACATATTTACACTGTCACAGAGTGCTTAAACACATCTGGAAAACTTGCTTCCTTTTCACCACATGTGGAGGCTACCCGGATTTGGGATGCACTAGAGGAATTTAATTCGACTACAGTCCATTATCCTTGTTTTGCTTTAGTTGACTTTCATCTTGTAGCTTCCTTTCAAGACACTGTCCATTCAGCTCAACTGCTCTTCCAGGTCCTTTGCTGTCTCTGACAGAATTGCAATGTCATCAGAAACCTTCAAGTTTTTATTTCTTCTCCATGGATTTTAATTCCTACTCCGAATTTTTCTTTTGTTTCCTTACTGCTTGCTCAATATACAGATTGAATAACATTGGGGATAGTCTACAAACCTGTCTCACTCCCTTCTCAACCACTGCCTCCCTTCCATGCCCTCAACTGTTAAAACTGCCGTCTGGTTTCTGTACAAATTGGAAACAGCCTTAGACTCACTGTATTTGAACTCTACCACCTTCAGAATTTGAAAGAGTGTATTCCAGTCAACATTTTCAAAAGCTTTCTCTAAGTCTACAAATGCTAGAAACGTAGGTTTGCCTTTCCTTAATCTATCTTATAAGATAAGTCATAGGGTCAGTATTGCCTCACGTGTTCCAACGTTACTGTGGAATCCAAACTGAACTTCTGCGAGGTCGTCTTCTACCAGATTTTCCATTCACCTGTGAAGAATTCGTGTTAGTGTTTTACAGCCATAACTAATTAAATTGATAGTTCGGTAGTTTGGCTTCTACCATATTTTCCATTCACCTGTAAAAAATTTGTGTTAGTATTTTACAGCCATGACTAATTAAATTGATAGTTCGGTAATTTTCACATTTGTCAGCACCTGCTTTCTTTGAGATTGGGATTATCATATTCTTCTAGAAGTCTGAGGATATTTCACATGTCTCATACATCTTGCTCACCAGATGGTAGAGGTTTGTCAGGGCTGGCTCACCCAAGGCTATCGGTAGTTCTAACGGAAAGTTGTCTACTCCAGGGCCTTGTTTCGACTTAGTTCTTTCAGTGATCTGTCAAACTCTGCACGCAGCATCATGTCTCCCATTTGGTCTTCCATTTCCATAATATTGTCTTCAAGTACACCGACCTTATATAGACATACCATATACTCCTTCCACCTTTCTGCTTTCCACTCTTGGCTTTGGACTGGTGTAATGCACATGCATTCCTGTCACGTGTTTAAGCCAAGTATTACACACGTTTAAGCTATCGGGAATGTTCAGTAGCTGCCAGGCTACATGGACAGTCTTAGACATAAAACCTGACCGCCGGCCAGCCATCACAGAGACTAAGCCTGAGTTGTTCACTTAAGGTTCCCAATAGAACCGACCACCCCTGACAACGCTAAGTCCGACGCTCGGCACAATCTGGCAACACAGTAAGATGCGGAAGTGTCACGAGGAAAGGTAGTATACCTATAATTTGTTATTTTAAACATATTTATTGGTTTTAGCTTTCGATTTAGTGATTGTGTTACTAAAGAATCACCAAAGGATGCATCCAGTGTGAAAGTGAGTTCATAATAGACAATTTTCCTTTGTTAGAAATATGGTTAGATTAGGTTGTTTCTGTAACGAGTACATAAAAAAATGTTTTCGGTCATTATTCTCTCAAAATACATGTTATTTTTATGCAAATAAGAGTTTGAAGATCATTAAATATCAAGACATCGCCTCTGCTTACTTTTATTACATGAGTGTGAACTGACGTTACTAGTGACTTCTTGCACTTTTTCCCACAAATGGTTTAGTTAGTAATAATCGAAACGTGTTTATAACTTTGAAGTAACAAAGGAAAGCAATTATTTGAAACCTGATACTGGAAACCTTCCAAACTATCATGTATTTATAACTTACAGAGCACCATTTGGCAACAAAGTCAGCCTACGTTACTATGCACAATAGTACAAGAACTGAGCGCTATGTTTCTGTTGTTTGGCGTGGCCAAGTGGTAGCTGGCATGGTAGATCAGCGTGTTCGGTCAGAGGGTTAGCTACCCTCTGTAACAAAAAAGCTGAGTTAATGGATCAAAAACAAACTGAAATGGATGTCTTTCTACGTCCGCACCGAGCAGATATAACGAACGAAAACGAACGAAATGAGAGTGTATAAAAAAAAATAGTGGTTAGCGCATGGGTATGCTGTATACAAGCATCTGGGTTCGCACATGGATGGGTGAAAAAATTTTTTTCCGCCTCATGTATCCAGCTCGTTGTGAGACATTGTTATTCGTGTAAGTTAAGATTTTTGAGCAATATTCGTTATTACTTACATGTAAGAGCGCACTTCCTCAGTAATGATTTCCTGATTAGTGTGTGTTTAAAAAACGAAATACGAAATTGCTGGAGATGAAATTGCTGTGGGTGAAACAACCGACAGTGGTCTACATATTTTTTCTTGTCAGAAATAATTTTCCATTTTTTTCCGAATATATAGCGATTTCCTAGTTTCGGTTAGACAGGAATCTAAGAGCACAACTTAAATTACTGGGAATGTAACTAGCAGCAGTCATCTTCAGAAGCTTTCTTGTGACAACTGTTTATCTGCAATCGAATCCTCAACCACAGTAGACAGAGATGAATGGTCTCCATCGTAATATTTTTGGACTGTAGCGCCATATACGAAACGTTTTCATTCATAAGATGCATGTTATAAACTTCGACGAACTGCAGGAGCTCCCTAAAATGTTTTTTTTTTTTTCAGTTTTGTTTTTACGACCCAAATCGTTGACCTATCATATAGGGAATTGGGCTACTTAATCATGTGAATCTCTAGGAGTGAGTTATAACCACATTCTGTTCATCTTCTTATTCTTTGAAACTCTCAGAATCAATTTTTCTGGTGTTTTTTAGGTATATTAGTACAATGTGGTACTTCACAATATTCCTTAACTCATTTTCCGAAATTTAAATTCCACCATAACGCAATGTCAGTGTCAATGAGAATAAGATGACATAATGCAGCCTTTACGACAATCTGCAGAATACAGCCAAATACGCTATCGTTATTATGCATGCATGGAAACATGCCGACAGGGAAACTGTAAAAATTTCTATGCATTGCAGCTGAGGAACATGGAAATGGATATACTGCGCCTGATATTGTTTAGGAGGAGGCAAGACCGATGAAGGCAGGCACATCAGCTCGATGGAATGCGGCGTCATGCGTTATGGCAACGTAAGCGCAATTTTCGGTACTTGGAAGAATAGCGCGCCTGTCTCATGTGCTACCAACTTTGTGTCCATGGTGCAGTGTGCGCTGCAGTGTGCATGCGCGGATCTGCAGCTGCTTGCTTTTGATTGGCTTGCGCAACGCGAACCGACAACAGCGTTTCGGTTCTCTAGACCCAAACGTTATCACTACCGAAATGCATACTGAATAATGCAGGGACTTTAATTCGAGTACTAGAGCTTTCCGTGCTCTGGAGTACCGAAACGATCGGCACAATGCCGGAAAGATACAGAATAGGCACCCAGACGCCACCCACTGCATGGAATCCGGCGCCGCCCAGGTGAACGAGGCGCGATACTGTCGTGTATGTATCAACCGTCATTTTAGAATTTGAAGTTCTAGTTATATCTTGCAGTTAAGCATTGGATTTTGCATACTTGAAAATCATGAACTACAGTTAAGCGTTGTAAAATTTGTGTCGCAAGTGGAAAAAGGTATAACATCAGCAACACAATATTTGCTTTTTGTACAATAGAGGGCTGAATGCAGAGGAGGCAACTCGAAAAATTTGAACTGTGTCTGGAGCGAGTGCTTTTGGTAAAAATACGCCAGAAAAAGATATTCTTGGTTCAACAAAGATCGTTCTGGCATTAATGATTTTCCACGTTAAGGAAGTCTTGACTACTGTAATAAGTGATGGATTACCATTTAACCGTCATGCGACATTTGCATTCAACAGGCAAGGTTCAGAAGTCTGGTGTAAGAGTACTGAGTGCTCTAATTCGAAACAACAAAAATCAATGCAATGAGTATTTTTGCAGTTGGGATTGAACGTCATCAGGTCGCTCATTGAGCATTCCTATGCAGTTCTGTTACTGGTGACGTGTTATGATGCTTTTATCGTTAACTTTCTAAGAAGAAATGAAAGGCTGAGTCCTACCAAAAGACGTAAACTCGAGCAAAGAGTAGTGTGAACATAATATTTTCCATCTGATAGCTCCAACAGTGTGTTTTGCACTACTACTACAGCTGGAATTTGTTGCCAAGAATTGAGACACCATTCGGTCGCAGTGTCTCTGCGTAATTGATTGGTGCATGTGTTGTTCAACAGACAGCAGTCGTCACTCTCACTGCAATCAGTGACTCTGTGTGTGTGTGTGTGTGTGTGTGTGTGTGTGTGTGTGTGTGTGTGTGTTTCCATGTTCGTGCCCGATCTGAATCAATACCATCAACATAAGAGAGAGACAAGCAACAATAAATATTGCATCAAATGTAACTGTTAACCATTGTAATGCAGTGGCTAGTTACTACAAATTGAATTTTTACTGAACACATGTCCTGCAAATTACGGTAAGCAAGTAAGATGTATAAACTCCATTATATCGTTGCCAGAGACCTGCGACAAGTGCAACGATTAGCAATGCCCAATGCCGTCACGATTTGTTTATGTTGGCTGAGCGTGGACGCTGCTGCAGACGCTTCTCCATAAACAGAAGGAAATAAACATGGCTCTGCATGCAGTGAGCGGACATCACTGCCTGCATTTTCTTATAGCAACAAAAGTTGCATGGAGCAATTAGACCTGGTATCACGTCATTAGTCATCATGTTATTAACCAGTGATGAAATTTCCACGCTCTTTGAATCCCAAAAGTCGGAACCTTCTCACAAAGTAATGTGAGATGATATCAAAATTTATCCAACACACAAAAATTAACTGCAGAGCTTTCATGCATGCAGTAGTTGCACACAAGGAAATATTATGTCTTGGAAGCGTATACTTCATTTCCTCCTCTCATATCAACGCCCTTGTTTTAGTATGAAGTGAGGAAATAAACACAAAAAGCTGAAGTTTCTGAGAGGCATGTAAGCCATTTTCTCTTCTCATATTATAGGTTTTGTTTTCGTATGAAGTAAAAAAATAAACAGTTTAGGGTTCTGAACTATAATATGACACCAGATCCTTGTCATACGATCTATCGGAAACGCAAAAAGCAGGGAGCTCTCCATTCTTTTGTCCAACAGTTTGTTTCCCTTCATGCATTACTACAGCACAGAGATTCTTATTTAAGGACTTGCGGGCATCAAGTTCTTAAGCAGAATGAGCATTAAGTTATTTTGCTAATTACGGTACGAAAAAATGCAACAAAGACGAGTTCTCCTAGAGCAGTGAAGATATTTGCACATGTCTGTATTCAGAAATGACTGCCAGGATCGCACCTACATGGAACCTGGTACCTGAGCGTTACTACTGTGCAACGAGGGACTACCGAAGCAGAAGGACACCAGGTTAGTGATACATAAACCAGAGAAGTAAGGCAGAGTCGCTTCCTTCTCACTACAATGCCACCGTCGAAACTTAAGTAGGTAATTGTGGTTGCAGGAGTTACAATGCGTTCTTCCAGACGTATGTGGAAAAGAACTTGTATTTAGATGATCCCCTGAAAGAAACGGATTTAATATCAATCATTTTGATCAAGTTGCCTCTGAGGGTACAAGGAAAATTGATAGGAATATATAAGTCAGATGTAAAAGCAATTGTGCAAGCGCTGGACCAATTGGATTCATTTTCAGGGAACAATCAGAATCTAGAAGGTTGGAGAAGGAACCCCTGGGAAAATAACGGACCTAATGAAGATAGGATACAAGGAGAACTGACAAACAGACAGATACAATATCCTCAACACACAGATAATGGAATAACTCAGCAGGAGACAATGATAGACAGGACACACACAACTGGTCAAAGGATCAACTGAAAACCTCAGTTGGCTGGGGTGGCCGAGAGGTTCTAGGCGCTACAGTCTGGAACCGAGCGACCGCTTCTGTCGCAGGTTCGAATCCTGCCTCAGGCATGGATGTGTGTGATGTCCTTAGGTTAGTTAGGTTTAAGCAGTTCTATGTTCTAGGGGACTGATGACCTCAGAAGTTCAGTCCCATAGTGTTCAGAGCCATTTTTTTTTAACCTCAGAGGGCGTAGTGTTCTGTGCAACACAAGGTGTTTAACAAACACCTGGCACTCAAGTTACTGACAATTTTATTTCAAAAAAAGGTTCAAATGGCTCTGAGCACTACGGGACTTAACATATGTGGTCATCAGTCCCTTAGAACTTATAACTACTTAAACCTGACTAACCTAAGGACATCACACACATCCGTGCTCAAGGCAGGATTCGAACCTGCGACTGAAGCGAATATTATTTCAGTTTCCCTTCATATTGTCAATCTTCATCTTCTTTCAGTCAGAACTATTTACTATCATCTTTAATTCATCATATTGCCAATATTCCCTTGTTTCTGTCAAAATGATGCTGTATCATCAGTCCCTGCTTTATCTTAGAATATAGGAACATGGGAATAGTGAGTAACATTGGTAAGTGAGAAAAAGAGACGGTACAAAAAAGGAAAAGCTATTCATAAAATTGTGCTATCCTGTTGGAAAATGTTTAGCAAAATCTGAAATTATGTGATTATAACATGTTACAACCCTAAAAGACAGTCAGTACAACAAGGAAAAAGCTATGATTAGAGTAAACAAGGTATACAGAGATAAAGAATATTATACTGTTGGAAACAAATTTAACAAATTCTAAAAAGACACCATGGAGACAGTGAACAAACAACTTAGCGAAAACAGGAAAAATAGATATAAGTGGGTATCATTCTGCAATTGTGCTTAGATAAGAGAACAGTAAAGAGATCGAATGGTAACAAAATTCGAAACATATGTTTAGCCAACTGACAAGGTAAATCATGACCAAAGGATAAAGAGGTAAGTGCAGCAGAATAAGATGAAGAATTGAAGTTATGTATGGGAACTGGGTCCAAACCCCATAGAATAAAAGAAAGAAAAGGTATAAGTTAATGAGTGGCCAAGGATGGTATCACTATACATTATGAAGTATAAAGATGATGAGGGTCATACAAAGGTGTCCCCACATCCAACAATGGGTAATGGTAAACCGAGAGGTACCTTGAGTAAAGATAAGAAGTATTGAAATAAGTTAGAGGGAATGCTTTATAGTTGTAATAGTGAGAAGGACGGTATTCGCTGGTGAAAAAGAAACAAAAAATAGTGAACCAGTGATTAATAGGACGGCAATTACTTTGCCGATGATTATGGAACATGTTCTTGTATGTAGTAGAAAATGGGCATTATAAAGTAAGATTAGCCAAATGCGAGTTTTATAAATTTTGATTAACTTGGATGTAGAAATAATTAATATGTAAATGTTTAGATGAGCTAAAAGTAAGGGGCATATGAGTAGAAGTTCCATCTCAGATAAAACAGAAGTGCATCAGAATAAGTATTCAATTTTAATTAAGGTATGTATTATATAGTGTTCATGGTATATTCAGAAATGATTTAAAGCTAAAATGGTGCCACTCTCAAGGCATCAGATAAAGATCGAATCAGATAACGATCAGAAGTAATTTTAAAGATACATACTCACTTCAATGGGACATGTATCTGTATAGCTATATCGTGTTAAGGATAGTGTAATAATAAGAACAGTAGTCGATAAGCAATGATTGTAGAGTATGTGTAAGATGAAGTAATACCAATGATTAAAGATGTAAACCGAGGGCAAGAGACACCCAACCGACAATATTTCAAAATTAAACAGGGTCTTCGAGCATATTGAATTTTGAAAATAAAAGAAGAGGGGGGGTATGTGTAATGCACGTGCAATCCCTTCACATGTTTAAGCCAAGTATTACGCTCAGTAGCAGCCAGGTTACATGTCCATTTGAGAATTAAGCGTCAACAAGGAGCATTAGTGATGAAACCATAGGAGGCAATGTTCTGCAACCTTAGTATGGACGAGATCTGTCTATTCGGGAGTAGGATCTTACAATCTGAGACAGTGTTACGAGACAAACTTCGGTCACAATTTCCGCAAACATGACGTCAGATCCGCCTAGCAACAGCGATCTGAACGCCCATTGGCTGAAAGTTTGGATATATATATACATATATATATATATATACATATATATATATATATATATATATATATATATATATATATATATATATATGCGTGTGTGTAGGAAATGAGCGAAGTGTCCTCACTGGCTGAGAGAGAAAGGTGGGGTTTCTCTTGTCCGTCGGGAAGAGAGGGCGAGTTAGTAGCGAGGCGCCACTGAAAAAGCACCTTCGAGTAACTGGGGGTGGCTCCAAAAGAACGATGACGAAGAAATGTTCCAGCTGTTAAACATGAGATAGTGAAAGTTGGTTATCAGTGAACGCCACGCGTCGCGGGCAGTGTGTATTACGATTATGGAAAGTTAGAAAAGTGTTAATGTGTTGTAAAGGGTTGAATAACGGCGTAGCCAAGAGCCGCCATATTGGAAATTCGATGAAGTGTGTTTCAAAGTATTTTCTTTATTAAAATGAGTATAGTACAAAGCGTTGTTGGCATTTAACTACTGGCATCCAGAAACACTCCACTTCAGCAAGATCGCCCCTACATTGAACCTGGTGGCTGAGTGCTAATACTTGGGATGAGGGACTACCGAAGCAGCAAGACACCAGGTTAGTGATACTTATACCAGAGAGGTAAGGCAGAGTCGTTTCCTTCTCGCTACAGTGTCACTAAGGGCATTGTACTGGGTTTCTATCTGAGCTCTTGATATTCAAACAAGTGGTTCTCTTTTCTCCAAAGGTCTCTTTAATTTTACTGTAGGTAGTATCTATTTCACCCCTGGTGATATATGTCCGTACCTCCATTCTTTTGTCCTCTAGCCATTGCTGCTTAGCCATTTTGCACTTCCTGTGGATCTCATTTTTGGGAAGTTTGTATTACTTTTTGCATGCTTCATTTACTACATTTCTAAATTTTCTTCTTTCATCAATTAAATTCAATATTTTTTCTGTTACCCAAGGATTTCTAATAGCCCTCATCTTTTTACCTACTTGATCCTCCCCTGCCTTCACTATTCCATGTATCAAAGCTACTGATTCTTCTTCTACAGCATTTATTTCCCCAATTCTTGTCAAGCGTTCCCTAATGGTCTCCCTGAAACACTCTACAACCTCTCGTTCTCCCAGTATATCCAGGTAGTAAGTTCTTAAATTTTCCACCTTTTTGCACTTTCTTAATTTTTGATCTACAGTTCATAACCAATAGATTGTGGTCGAGTCCATGTGCGGATCTAGTTGGCACATAAACTTGTTCTATTGTGGCAGGTGTCGGCTTCATGTCTATCTTCGTTACAATAAGGTGTTAACTATGCTGTTCACTGTAGCTCACCCGCACTCCTATTTTTTAAATTCATTATTAGACCCTCTCCTGCATTACTCTATTTGATTTTTTATTTATAACCCTGTATTCACCTGACCAGAAATCTTGTACCTCCTGCCACTGAACTTGACTACTTCCCACTATATGTAACTTTAACCTATCCATTTCCCTTTATAAATTTTCTAACCTGCCTGCCTGATTAAGGGATCTGACATTCCACACTCCCATACATAGAACAACAATTTTTTTTCTCCTGATTGCGACGCCCTCCTCAGTAGTTCCCACCCAGAGATCCGAATGGCGGCTACTTTACTTCTGGAATATTTTACCCTAGAGGACACCATCATCATTTTACCATACACTGAAACCACACGCCCTCGGGAAAAATTACGACTGTAGTTTCCCCTTGCTTCCAGCCATTCCCAGTACCAGTACTAGAGGTGGCAAAAAATAACGTAACTGATAGAAATAACCAGTTACTGAGAAGTAACGGTTACTGCTATAACCGTTCCTCTGATACAGGCAGTTATTTCAATAACTGTCTAGTGTCAACAGTGCCTCACGCCATCTGTTGACTAAAGATCATACTATGCTTTCCCGTAAACTCATCAGAGATCAGGCTGCGAACGAAAGAGACGGATACACCATTTGGAAGGCGTTCTATAGGCCATGGGAATAACTGTGAGACTGTGCGCCATCTATTGACAAGAGCTGTGTACTATTTTGTGTGCCTTCGCTACTTTTAGCATAAACAATTAAATAAAGTTAATGTCCGAGCGGTGGCTGATAGGAGCTGCAGTACAGGCATTAACAAGTACGGTTGTTCTCTTGAGCCACCGCCTTATATGTCAATTTAGCGTGGATGGGTAGTATAAAGAGAGTTACCATAAGGAATTCGCGCGACTATGGAAACATCTGTCAGCGATCCATAATTTCCTCGATTCGAGGGTTGGATTCCCTCACTTCCTCATCGAGGACTCGCACTGCCTGGGCTGCTCTCAGGGTGTATCTTCGACGTGGAAGAGCCCCAATCGTGCTTGTCGCGCTGTTGCCCGTCTGCACGCCGTCACTGCTGGCCGCCGCCGCCGCCGTCGTCTGTTCGCCGCCGCCCGGTGCTCGCCGCCGCCGCCGCCGCCGCCGCCGCCGCCGCCGTCGACGTCGCCGCTTGGTCGCCGTCTGTCGGTGCTCGCCGCTTCCTCTTCTGTCGCCACCACCTGGTCGCCGCTTCTTCAACCGCCGCCGCCGCCGCCGCCGCTGTCGCCGTCTCTTGGTGCTCGCCGCTTCTTCTGCCGCCGTCTCTCGGTGCTCGCCGCTGCCGCCGTCTCTCGGTGTTCGCTGCCGCC